>NC_066267.1:14627596-15979295 GCF_905404315.1 Leptidea sinapis | reverse complement strand
GCTCTTTCCAACTGAGGCAACCGTTCGAGTAATGTATCGTTGATGAAACCTTATATGCTTTGTTCAACTCTCAGGTTGTAGACCGCTCTGATCTAAGCCCTTTTTTTATTACAAGAAGGGACTAGACGAGCAGGACGTTGAGCTGATGATAATTCATAAGCCCTGCCCATTACAATGCAGTGCAGCTCAGGCTTCATGAAAAATCCAAAAATTCTGAGCGGCACCACAATTGCGCCGTTGTTTTAAATTGAACATGTCCGTTTGAGACTTCTGATCTTCAGACTAACCATTCCAGTCAATTTATATGTATTACTCTTTTGTTAGCGAATAATCCATTAATAACTTCAATAGCTGTGTGTTACAAAAGCGGCGAATTGAACTTGTATGTCGAGTTAGTGGTGCGGAAACAGATAGCCCAGATTTACGATATTGCCACGATAGATAGAGCTATTAACCATCGTTGGAATAAACTTGTTTCATTGACGTACAATAAGCAAATAGATTCACAATCAAGCTCCAAATTGTCCATAGCAAAACTCTGCCTACGCGTCTATTAGGCAGAGTTTTTGTTTACTTATGCTTTGTAGTATCTATCTGTCGCGGGTTCGAATCCCGGTAGGTACAAGCATTTATATGATGAATATGGATGTTTGTTTCCGAGTCATGGATGTTTAAATGTATTTATGTATTTTTAAGTAAGTTTATTGTATTAAATATATCATTGTCTTGTAACCCATAACACAGGCTATATATGATTAACTTGGGGCAAGATAATTTGTGTAAAAAGTGTGTCAATATTATTATTATTATTATATTGAGTATTGTATTTCAAGTGGTCCAATAAATTAATTAAAAAATTATATAGGTAACTAACTTGACTTTTTTAGTAATGACATTTTGACAGTTACATTTTAATTGCTAAAACAAAATACATCGCCCATGAAATGTGTCTCTTACGCACATTTCGCACCATAACCAATGAGCTCATATGTTATACAATAGACCTTAAACGCAAAAACAAGGTGTTCAGTAAAAAACTGTCCAAATAACAGGATATCCAAACTTAAAAAGGATGAATGTCGTATTTCAGTAACATAATTGTCTTTTCATAAAAAAAAATCACCTTTCTGTACTTGTTCTGCTTCGTAATAAAATAACTGCAATAGTATTTGAAATAGATATTTATAATACGACCTGTATAGCCAAGTGGTTAGCGATCCTACCTACTAAGCTAGAGGTCCCGGGTTCGAATCCCGGTAGGTGCTAGCATTTATATGATGAATATGGATGTATGTTTCCGAGTCATGGATGTTTTAATGTATTTATGTATGTTTATAAGAATTTATGTATGTTTAAGTAAGTATATTGTATTAAATATATCATTGTCTTGTAAGCCATAACACAGGCTATATATGCTTAACTTGGGGCAAGATAATTTGTGTAAAAAGTGTGTCAATATTATTATTATTAATAACAAGGTGTTCATTAAAAAACTGTGTAAATAACAGGATATCCAAACTTAGAAAGGATTAGTGTCGTTATTCAGGTAAGTGCCCTTTTAAATTAAGAAAATTGTGTTACTATAGTATAGTAACTAATAGTCTTTTCATAAAAAAAATTCACCTTTTTGTACTTCATAATAAAATAACAGTAATAGTATTTATTGAAGTAGGCGTTACTTTGCGGAAATTCATAATTATACAAATGATTTAAGTTTTCTTTAGTGTTAATTCCGCCAATATTTGTTTTTAAACAATTCGACACGTGTTTCGCCTCTACACGAGGCATCCTCAGGACGTGTTTTCTCGCCAAAATCGAAGCACGTGGCGAATTGTTTAAAAAACAAATATTCGCGGATTTAACACTAAAGAAAACTTAATTCATTTGTATATAGTAATAGTATTTGAAATAGATATTTATAATGTGGAGCAATCTTTTATAAAGAGCTAAATTTTGTATGTACTTAATATAAAGTAGATAATAGTTGAATCATTTACTCAAGTTGTAGTTAGACACTCTATATCATGCTGTTATATCACCTTTTTAAGGAAAATGGTATCTGGAAAGGGCTTGAAACGTCGGGTTAACTCAAATAAAAATGTAACTTTAACGCAAAAATTTAATGTTAAATTTAATCCTTTAATAGTGTTTTATTTAAATACTAAGTACATCAAACGATTAAGGAAAAGAAGTCACACTTCATTCAATTGTTGATATAAAAATCATTATGAATTAACTTAATTTGCTAACTAGATACCGCAGGCGTAGTCGCAAAGTGCGGCAATACTACACCCAAGTGGGCCTACTCGAGCCAGTCTCGAACAATGTGTGACATTGACGTGCCACATGTTCTGTTAAATTTTGCTAGTAATTGAAACTAAAATTCCGGGTTGCGTAATAAAACTTTTTAAAAATAATACTACAAGAAATAAGAAAGTCACATATCATCAGTATGCCACACTCAGTATGCTCTTGAATATCAGTATGCCACACAAGCATCTAATAGTTGTCGTAATAAAAAGATATTGTTCTTGGGTAGTGCGGTTAGCGGTATCTATTTGGAGCGCAGTGGAAACCAATCCTTAATCTAAGCAGTGATTATACACATTTCGGTAGATTTGTTATTTTATTTAATTTGGGCGTAAAAATTCAGTATAGTTTTGCAATATCCGAAAATTAATAAATGCTTATTGATACTTTAAATCAAATCAAATTAAATCAAAATCAGTTTATTCACGTAGGTCACGGAAATGACACATATGAATGTCAAACTGTCAAACAAATCAAATGTCAAAACATATCAGCTGTTTTAAACTGTTGCGGTTTACAACCCACTATCCAATGATAATAATTTTGTAATAAATAGTAATTTTGATTTGATTTGACTGTATATTGTAACAGAAGTTGTGTGTCTTGAAGCTAAAGCGTGGCTAAAGTGCTATATAATAAAAAACAGGAGAGCTTATTCTAATATTTCACATCTAATTAAAAAAACATTGATATATCGTATCCTATTGTACGTTTCTACAGCACCCTTTGCGTGCATATCCAACTCGCAATCTACACTTACAAATGGAGATCTGGTGATTTCCTGCGGTTTTTTTATGACAGTAAGGGACGAGACGAGCAGAACGTTCAGCTGATGGGAATTGATACGCCCTGCCCATTACAATGCAGTGTCGCTCAGGATTAATGAGAAACCCAAAAATTCTGAGCGGCACTACGCACGGCACTCGTTACCTTGAGACATACGATGCTGTATCTTAGCTGCCCATTAATTTCACTAGCTACGGCGCCTATTAGACCGAAACACAATAATGCTTACACAATATGCTTTACGGCAGCTACAGGCGCCGTTTTGGTACCCATATATATAGCCGGCATCACCGGCATCGTCTAGCCGGCATCGTGTGCAATGGAACCTCCCACTGGTAATACTGTGAAAACTACTGAACCGATCGGAATAATACTTTTACCATTTTTGGTATAAGATAGGTAATTACATATAGGTTTTGGTATATGATGTGTTGACTTATCCGGAACTTTTATTTTTTTGATTTACCAATATATTCGCAATACAAATAATACAGTCAGTGACATTTCATTTCATAATATGACAATTCATACAATGTACGGGGGATTTAATTAATATGTCAAAACTACGTTTGCCGGGTCAGCAGTATTCCTTATAATCGAGTTTATCATATTATGTTGGACATTCACAAAAACCGACTGTTAATATACTTATACGAAGTTACCCGTAAGAATAAGTAGAAAAAATCACGATGAATTTAAAATTAACCAATAAATAAGCAGTCTGCCCATCTAAAGCTACAGCATCTCAACCGTTCACTACTTACGCGTCCAAACATTTTAACAATTCTTAATTGTCCAGTTTGAGAAGTTTACAAATAGGATAAATTCTAAAATTATCAACATGTCAAAAGAGGAATGGAGCGAATATCCCGAAAATTAAAAAATCCATGAAATAGCTCGACGGATAGATGGCTGACAGTGGGGCAGTAAAGTCCTCGAAAGACGACCACTTATCGTAGGACGTAGTAGGTACGAAAGCGTAGGTCAATATCGTCGGAATAGGTTGGATGAGGACAGCGCAGGATTGATCGTCGTGGAGATCTTAGGGTCTTTGTCCAGTAGTTTACGTCTTCCAGCTGTTATCATGAAAAATACATTTAAAATACATATTTGTTAAGTTATTTTTTTTGTTTTGTTTTTGTTTTTTGTACATGAACATAATTTTTTGTTATTGGTTGAGTTCTCGTGGCAGGCTTCGTCATGCTCGCTTAAATGTCACTGCTTGTGGCGATTACATGGGACGGGTCGTCTTCGACGGCCTTCCCTAAAATATGGCCGAGGGAGGCGATATGGCTGGCTCATGCGTCATGCTCGTGAACGGGCACTACTTGTGGTGGCAGGATGATCCTGTTACCAGAAACTCTCCTTCAGATTCTCAAAAATAAAGTTATTATATTTTTTTATAACCGCAAATGAAATGCTTTTAAAATACCTTTATTTATTTACGGTGGGTGTGGATGATGCAACTACTGTACTCAATAGGTAATTTTTACTTTTTTGACTTACTCGTGTAAGGCATTGACTATTTGACGATTGAGTGTTTTTGTGGTATCACTTTATACTGTATATATGTTGATTTAAAAGATTGGCAATGAGTTTCTTGCCACTTCTTCTCATTAAAGCTCAAGCTATTAAGAAGTGGCGGTAAATTTAAAAAGAAAATATTTTTTTTGTTTCATTTCCGTGATCGACATGAATAAAGTGATTTTGATTTGATTGAATATTCTTTGACTTCGAAGATTCTTTTTTCAAAATTTGTTACACAAATATTAAGATAAAGTTTTACGGGAGAAATTCCATACTTATTAATCTATTATATAGCAAAGAAAAAATATATATTATTCAAGTGTAAACAACTAAACGAATCTTGTATTAATTGCTAAAGTTTTCTGACAGGCGTTAAATTTTGTTGAGTAAGTTGTAAGTAATAATTGCTACCAAAATCTTTCTTGTGGCTCAAAATGCTTTTATCTCGTCTCTAAGATTTTAAAGTTCTCCAATATTTAGTGACGCAATTACAGGCGCCATTGTGATTTCAACGCCTGATGAAAATTTGGCGCATATTACCCCCAAAATAATTGTTATGACACAAATAAAATTTGAAAAACAAAATTTTATGAACGATGCGGTACTCGAACCCACGATCTCCGGCATTCCGTGCCGTTCCTCTAACAAACTGAACTAATTTCTATGAATAAAATTGTTAATATCTTCGAAGACTTACGTTGGCATCTACTGCTTAGCGATGTTGATTGTCGGTGAGAAATAAACAATTTTTTTTGTTAAGAAAATAAGGGACAAGACGATCAGGACGTTCAGCTGATGGTAATTAATCCGCCCTGCCCATTACAATGCAGTGCCGCTCAAGATTATTGATAAACCCAAAAAATTTGAGCGGCACTAAAATTGCGCTTGTCACCGTCAGATATAAGATGTCAAGCCTCATTTTCGCAGTAATTATCAGACCGAAATACAGTAATGCTTACACATTACTGCTTCACGGCAGAAATAGGCGCCGTTGTGGTACCCATAATCTAGCCGGTACCCGGTATTTATATTCCACTGAAATTTGAATCGTAAATTAATTATGATACAAATTAAATTTGTATATTTTGGCTTACATACAAGTGAGAAAGATCACACAAAATAAGTAATTGCTTAAAAAACTTAATGAGAGTTGAACAAAGCATACAAGATTTTATAACGTCACTCGACCGGTTAGCTCAATTGGCAGAGCACTCGCACGAAACGCGAGGGTTCGAGTCCCGCATCGTTCATAAAATTTTGTTATCAAATTTTATTTGTGTATTTTGAAAATTATCAAAATTTAATTTTACTTACATTACTTTTGAGTACGTAGACAATTGTTTGTAGTTAATTGAAAGCATATTAAATATCTTTTGTTTAACATTTGCATAATAATATAATAAATAATAATAATAAAAGCCTTTATTAACAATCTATAAATAAGTGCAGTTACATTTCTAATCTTAAATCTACTATTTTAATTTGATTATATAAAAGTACTTATGTAATAATTTACTATATTAGACACCGGTTTCTAGATTGTTTTGCTTTTCAGCATAGGCCTCCCCAAGTTTTCTACACAAAGATCTATCTCTTGCTGTCCTCATCCAAGTCGCACCTGCCACCTTTAGAATATCATCTTCCCATCGTCGATGCTGTCTTCCTTTATTTCTGGTATTATATCTTGAACACCATTCTGTCACTTCTTTAGTCCATTTCTCAGTCTTACTTCGTATCATGTGTCCAGCCCATTTCCATTGCAGTTGTTTGATATGATATTTTATTTCTATGACATAACATTTGCATAGTTGTACTCAAATCTAGTTATATCAACAGTATACATTGCTTAGTTTGGAACTGGATAACTTGTGTGAATATACTTTTATTGATTATTAGTATATACATCATTAGGAAGCAGCACAGATCGTAAAAAGCCATTTTCAGTTTTTGTCACTAATGTGAAAATGCGTTTGGAGGCGAGAATTATCATTTCAGCAACTACGGTCCATAAAACATGCTTGAGCGTATAAATCAGAGAAAATTATTGCGTGCAGTGATAATATTTCTTTATTCCGCCGACCATCATGTTCGCCGCATTAAAGGGCTTACAGATTTATGAACGTACATAAATTATTTGCTCGGTTTATTGAATACAGTTTTGCTTTTATTGATTCTAAGAAATTATGAGCTTAGCTTTTGTAATGCACGTGATAAATATTGATAAATACTGAATTTTGTTTTCACGAATAAGATAAAATAAAAATCAAAGTTTGTTTGTTTTATGTGCAGTTATTAAAGCTACTATGTGCAGCAGTGTACAGTTATTAAAGCTACTAAAACATCTCCATCATTCTTCTTATTATTCAAACAAAACAAATCTTATAGCTATATTTACAATGCTACGACTACATAAAATTAAAACTATCATTACGTGGAAGCGTACCAAGAATACTGGCAGCATTATCGCGTTGGATAGCAAGGCTTATCCGTTGACCGAAATAGCTGCCAGTTTCTGGGTTTATCCCATAATATATATTCCACCGATTCCAAAAATTACAATAATCGTAACTAGAATTAGATTGTATAAAAATACGCAATTATTTTTATACTTTTTAGTGCATATTATATCTATTGTTTTGGAATAGTGTTTTTGAAGTCGGTTGTTTTATTGTTAAATTTTATTTAATTATTTGATTTTTAGTGAATTTGAAGTACACTAACTGACAATCTGTCTAAATATGTGCAGATATACTAAATTTTCTTTCTCTCACTCTTACCAAACTATCTTTGAAGTATAATATCCTTTCCATTAAAAAAATAATCATCGAAATCGGTTGGCGCGATATTGAGTTATTCGTAAATTTATCATCCAATTTTCTAAGTTTAAGACTTTTATGATTTTTCTCATGGATGCCATTGTCAGATCAGGACCAAATTATCGATGGGGACCACACGAGAAGCATCAAAATTATCAAAATCGGTTCACCCAGTCGAAAGTTTTGAGGTAACAAACATAAAAAAATAAAGACTAATTCAGAACCTCCTCCTTTTTTGAAGTCGGTTAAAAATATGGCAATACAATAATAATACAAGAAAAAGTTAGTAGTCACAATTAGTCACAAAGCACTAGAGTTTTTGGTATCAATTCTACCTTCAAGAAACACAAAAACAAATTTATTTTAGGAATCAATATTCGCAGCTCCATTGTAATATGTAACATCAAAAAAAATATACGTTGAAACTGCACCAAGAAGCCATCCGATTGTTAGACACACAATATGTATGCAATATGCAGATTTTTTTATTTTGTAGTTATGTGTGAAACTTACAGCTGGTTTTCAAATATAAATTATGATATAAATAAAATTATTGATGGGTACTTAAAAGTTTCCACATATTTATTTGTTTTAGCATTTTAATAAATAGAATTTTATGGAAGGCCATTTAAAGTTCAACCTGTGTTGAACAAGTTAACCTGTGTTAGGGAAGACCGCTTTTTCCAACGGATAAGAATGCTAACATATTAAACTTAAACTTAAATACTGAAATAAACAAATCTTAAACATAAATATATAAAACTATTGATAGGATGTAACCTTTAAACTAACTTAACTACAATTATTTAATCTTGAAACGTATTGAAACTTGTTAACGTTCTTTTAAGTTAGGTGCGAGTTGTAGACAATATATTATCTAGATCTATTTAATTTAACAAGTCTTTGTTAATTCTGCAGGATATGGTAATATAGCAATTTATAGTTACACGTCGCCATGGGAGTAAGCAAAAGACTAGGATTCCGAGAATATGGATTTTTTATAATGAGAGATGTTCTAAAGTTCTAAGACCTTATAAGGCTGTATTTGGTTTACATCATATATCATAAAGGTCTCCGTACTAATTCAACATAATCTCCAACCATTAGGTAACTCCTAAGTCCATTCATCATCTGAAATCCAACAAATTAGTCATGTCGTTTAAAAGTTCCCAAGAACAACCCTTCATCTTGTTCTTGGATGGTATTAGCCAAAATGAGTTAAGTTTTTAGTTGCCTAATTAATTCTCTCGCACGCTTACCCTTGTCTCTAAAGCAAGGATTATTTATATTTTAATTATGTTTGCAATTGGATTTAAAGTAATATAATAAATTTATTGAATTAGGCGTTATTTTGCGGAAATACATGCGTGGCGTTATTGGACGAAATCGGCAAATTGACAACGATTGTAAAGGAAAAATGTTTTTCATTTTCATCGCATTCTTGGAAAGCACGCTTGAAGTTATCTAAATAGAGGGATAGAGTCACTGGGTAACGATTTTCCCTGCTGTCAATTATGAAGATGTCATTCTATATATTCACAGCTATATTTGACATTTATATTAACATTTTATTAAGGATTACTGTAAAATAATATTTTTTTCCCACCTCGATGAAAAGCTCACTTTTAGTACGGTACGAGGGAGAGAAGTGGCCCATTCTCTCCCGGCTAGACCACTATTGACTACGTACCAGGGACTACAAGCGAGCTTGTCATCCTGGTGGGAAAAAAAACATATACGCACCACGTGTTCACTTCGCTTTATTGTGTGTCTTCTACCGCATTTATCACGGGGAGTGTTCCGAAGAGCTGTTTAACCTGATTCCTGCCGCCGAATTCCACCTTCGCACGACACGCCACAAGTTAGGATATCATCCTCACCATCTGGATGTGTGGCGGTCCTCCACAATGCGGTTTTCAAGGAGCTTTCTTCCACGTACTACAAAGCTGTGGAATGAACTTCCTTGTGCGGTGTTTCCAGGACGATACGACGTGGGTACCTTCAAACAAAGCGCGTACACCTTCCTTAAAGGCCGGCAACGCTCCTGTGATTCCTCTGGTGTTGCAAGAGATTGTGGGCGGCGGTCATCACTTAACAACAGGTGACCCGTACGCTCGTTTGTCCTCCTATTCCACAAAAAAAATACGTGAGATAAGTAGGACATTGCCACCCGCGGGTTAGAATGACCTACCTTTCTCCCTTGGTGCGTAATATACTATTATCAACAATTTACCTAATTAATTCAGTACACAAACTTCAGTAATTCGTCACATCTACGGTATGATAAAGCACGTTATTCATGCAAATATTTAGTACAGCTCCTCATAAATAATGGCTTTTTGCCAGAGCATCTTACTAATTAGAATTCAGTAAGAGAATAATATGAGAAGAAAACATTCCTTACTGTACATTGGATTCAGGAGGTCTATTACCAAAATTGGAAGCCGAAGTTTCGATCCGAAACGAATGAATGACAAATTTCAAATTGAATCCTACTACCAAAGTACTTCGGATCCGAATAGTGCAGACGGATTTCGTTTCGGAACCATACGACCATAATAATGTCAAAGAACAAGAAAGTAAATGTCAAGTGTAAAGATTAAAAGGAGGTTGATTGTTATTGCTCACAGACTGAGATCCGGATGTGTTCCGATCTTTGAATAAGTTTAAATTTTTGATGAAAATTGCTGACTCACCTCTATGTGAGTTATGTGGAACAATTGAGGAACAATTGAGGAAGTTGAGCACTTGTTAAAGGAATGTGTCCGATTTCAGTCTAGTAGAGACAAAATTGTTGGACTTATGGGTTTGAACAGATTTGAGACGGGCATGTTTGTAAATATACTTGCCCGCCCTGCATCTAAGGATGCCATAAGTCTGTTTGAATCCATAAGTCTTATTGCTTGAACACTATGTATATAACTTGCTTTTGGTTTTATATTTTTTTTTTTTTAGTTTGTTAAGATTTTTGTTTTTCTTTTGTCTTTTTAATGTACTTAGATTATAATGGGGCTGACATGTACATACGTATAAAAGCCCCTAAATCAATGAAGAAAAAAAAATGTCAAGTGATTTTAGGAATAAGGTAAACGAAAGACAAAATGTCTAATCGCGAACTTTCGTATCGAATTTCGGATCCGAAACACTTTCGTAATAGTAAAATGTACGATCCGACGGGCGAAACATCGTATTTCGATTTTGGTGATACAGAACAGTACGGAATCCAAAACTGAATTATTTTTGCTTCAATGCTTCATAAACAGACATTAATGCCTCTCGACGGGCGGGTTAGTAAATTCAAAGTTATTTTCATTTCAAAGCGGTAATTATTAAAACAAAATTGCGAAAGAATTTCAAACTTTAACAAATACAGTTTGTTTAGCAAAAGAAAGGATTCATTATAAAAGTTCCGCCACATTAACTAAATCACGCAAGTCGTAAAATAAAAGTTTCTCTCCTAACTCTGATCCTAGCAGTGAATAGGGTTGTTAATTTGTTTTTATATATTCTAATAAATATTTTGTTTTAACATATTACAATTTATTATAAACACTTTTATATTAGAGGGGTCAAAATGCTAATGCCGATGTTCTTACAGCCACTTCTAAAAACTGCCTGTGTATGGCAAAAAGGATCCTTGTGAGACGCGTTTTGTTTGTGTTGTTTCTGACCGAATATATTTGATATTTCGAAATTTCCCTGTTATACGATTATGGGACCTGTACGGGCGCGTAGATTCGTGGACGGTCTTCCCAATCTATGTCCCGCCAGAGAAGGGATAGAATCTTATTGTAGGCCTATAACAGCTTTGTGCTAAAATGGCGACTTTATATGAGCACACGGGTAATCATAAAAAATAAACCCAAAAATTAAGTTTTGATTTTTTCAAACAAACAAATTATATTAAAAGACAAAATTTTAACCACCCCTACGTAGGCGTTACTTACCTACGAGTCATAAGTCAGTGCCTACGATAGCGCGGGGCAACTATATTGATTACAGGTTGTTCTAAAAATATGACATTATGGAAAATTTATTTATTTAGGTAAAGTATTTTTTTATGATTACAATTAAGTGGATGGTGTAGGCCTCCTTTATCTTATGCCAACTGTTCCGGTCTTTTGATATCGTCGTATCATAATGTAACGCATCTGTGGTCTTCCTCTTGGGCATTTCTCAACCCACAGTCTCTATTCTATCACTGCCTTGCACCACGAGCCATGCTTGCGGGTGACATGGCCAGCCCACTCCCATTTCAATTTCGCAACACTTTTGGTTACATCGCTCACTTTTCTTTGCTCTCTGACCCATTCGTTTGTTTTACGATCTCTCAATGTAACTCCTACCAGCTTTCTCTCAATTGCCCTTTGAGCCACCTGAAGTTTCTGGAGGATCTCCTAAGTAAAAACCCAAGTCTCAGCCCCATACGTAAGCACGGGCAAGATGCACTGGTCGTGAATAGGAGCTTTTTGGTCGGCACTGATTTTCATGTTGAACGCGAATTTGAGTTTGGAGTAAGCTGCCCACGACAGTATTATGCGTCAATCTCGTAAGCCTGATTTTTCTTTCCCATTACGACCTCTGGACCAAGATACACATACCTTTCCACTTTTTTGATGAAAGTGCCATTTAGGCTGATGTTTGCGGTACTATTTAGGATGTTGGTCATGAACTTAGTTTTGTCGAGGTTCATTTCTAAACCACACTCCTCAGATGCTTGATTAAGATCCTGTATGCTATAAGCTATGCTTGAAGGTCGTCCGGGTAGTCCGCAAACAGAACTATGTCATCCGCAAACCGTAGGTTACTCAGTTGCCCTCTATATTAATGCCACGCTCTTTCCAATCCAATTTCTTGAAAATGTCCTCCAGTACTAGAGTGAACAGTTTTGGAGAGAGTGTATCTCCCTGCCTAAGTCCACTCTGAATCTTGATAGGTTGTGTTTCTGGGGGTAAGTTAACATTTACAGTTGCATTGTTGTAAATATTTTTTAAGAGGCTAACCTCATAGCGGTAGCTCTGTAGCGGTGATCAATACGGGCATTCTGAAGGGACTGAACCACTGACCAAGTTTCGATGCTATCAAATGCCTTCTTGTAGTCTATAAATGCACCCACAGTGGTAGTTGATATACAGTGACTTTTTCAATAATTACTCTCATAGTTAATATGTGATCCATAGTGCTAAAACGACATCTGAAACCTGCTTGCTCAACTGGTTGGTAATAGTCAAGTTTCTTAGTCAAACGAATGGTAATAATTTTCGTAAACAATTTATACAGCTGTGATAATAGGCTGATAGGTCGGTAATTGTTAAGGTCTTATTTGTTCCCCTTTTTGAGAAGCAGAATGATCGTTGCGCTTTCTCATTTTTAAAGGGTTTAATGAGGAACTGGAAGACCACGTCCCCACTTTCTTTGACCATTTCTGCGATGATATCATCTTCACCAGGGGCCTTGCCATTTAACATGTTGAATATTGCGGCCCGTATTTCAGCTTTTGTTATCTCCGGTACGTCTTCAGAACCAACGTTTGTTACTTTTCAGGTCGCTTCATTTAGTGATTGAGGATTCCTAGAACTATAAAGTAGCTCATAGTACTCTTCTATCACTTCCATTATTTTATTCTGCTCAGTAACTAGGTTTCCCTCCTTGTCACATAGCTTTGTTATTTGTTGAGTACTGGGTTTCAGAGCCTTCATGAATATTTTTGAACCTCTATGCTTGAATTTAGTGTTTGTGTAAGGATCCTTCGTGAACATGATGGTCGTGATTACTGTCACAATTAGTAATACAATGATTTATTAACTATAACAGGTTGACCTGGTACCACAAGCAGCATCCGTTCACAAGTTAACGTTTGCACCAGCCATCATTCCCTTCGCACATATTTGAAGGAAGGAGAGGACCCGGCACATGACGCCACCGTAAGCATCAAATGAAAAAACCTTATAAAAATGCTTCCTAATTATGTTTTACACGGTTCTCTCAAGGTATGCATCTATATCCCTTTCAACATGCTGTCGTGTCTCCCTAGAAACTAGTTTAAACTCGGCAGTGTGGCTTTGGATAGCGGGGGCAAAAGAATTTTCCCTAATATTACAATTTTAATGTACAATTCAATTAAGGGCCGAAAAGTTTCTTCGAAATATTTAGCTTTGCGTGTCGGAATTCAGAACTAAAAGTAACAGTGGCAACCCTAATTAAAACTTGCAATAGCAGTTGTACGTTTTAATTCTGCTCCTCCAATTCAGCCTCATATTTCGAGGTTTCGCGGCAACGAATTACTTCAAATGACACTTGAAACACCTGAAAGTTCTTTATCATACCTCCTACCCTGTAACAATTTGAGTTGGAATTGTATTTATAAATAATGATGTTAATTAAGTAATACAGATTCTGTACAGGTAACGACACAAAAAAACAAATACTTATAATCAAAGTTAAAGTCAAATAAACTAAGCGCTTTTACTATAATCACTATAAATATTTCTTTTACACCAACAACCATATTATGTTCGGGTAAAGTAAAGTTCATGAGAAGAACGTACAAAAATCTCAATGGCCCTTTTATATTAAGGAGTATTTTACAATGGCTGTATCAAATCAAATCAAAATCACTTTATAGGTCACGGAAATTACACTTATGAATGTGAATTTTTTTTTTCTTATTGAATCTACTGCTACTTCGTAAATGGTTCAGCTAATGAGCAGAAGTAGCAAGAAACTCATTGGCACTCTTTTAAATCATGATTTACATTTTCATCATTTTACAAATCATTTCAATTACAATATAATATAATATATAAATTGATGCAACAAACATACTCATTCGTATTAGGTATTTATTCATAAAGTTTTACATATTTCTGAGTGATACTAATTCCTTAGGCTTATTTATTTTATCAATGAAACTAAGATGATTCAAAATGAAATGTAGAATGTGTCATACTATGACTTACTATAAACTATATTAGCAGTGGAAATTATGTGGATGGACATTATGTATACATAACAAATAAGTTTACAAGATGTACTTGTACAACACTTTGAAGTTGGTGCCAAATTAAACAAAATACGTAATGGATTTTCAATGCGCAATAGCAATTTTTTGGATTGTATACCAACATCATAACAAAAAAAGCTTTATATGTGAAGAGTTCTCACAATTAATATTAGTTTCCATCATCAGATCTATTTTTTTTTCATCATGGGATAAATCTAAGATTATTATACTTAAAACCCTTCCAAACAATAAATACTTTTTTAAATCAATACAAAAGGCACATACAAAACGGCGCAGATATAACGAAACAATCCTTAAGAACAGATGAATTAAGAAACTTCTTTCTGAGATGTCAATTGAAAATGGTTTTAATTAATAATACTCAAAGTGTAAATAAAATTAACATATAAGAGTATCCATGAGGTCTGCAATATGATATAATAGTCAGTAATCTAATATATATAAATTACGTGACACGTTGTTTGTCCGCGATGGACTCCTAAACTAATGAACGGATTTAAATTGTGATTAATTCATGGAGTGCAGTTTAGTCCAACTTGAGAGATAGGATACTTTTTATTTCGATTTGGAACCCATAATTATTTTTATTTCCAATATTTGTTTTGTATGGACATATTTTCTGTGAGGGAATTTATTGACGCACGGTTTGACAGTTCTGCTGTGAAACAATTTCATTATAACAACAGAGGGCATACGTTAAGAAAAAATTCTTGGTGTTATGACAAAATTATTGACAAATTCATAAAAAACAATGTTTTGTTTATTATTGTGTACAGAACAACGGCTGTAGGGTCAGCTAGTATAATATATTATTTAATTATTAATACATACATTTGTCGTTACTATGAGAGATATCATATTCCTGATGTTCGCAATATACAGTATGACACATTATTACACATAATATTTTATTTTGTTTGTAAATATATATATAAAAGAAGAGGAGGACAATCGAGCATTGGCGTCACCTGATGGTAAGTGATCACTGTAGTCTAACTCTTGTAACACAAGAGAAATCACAAGATCGATTCCGCACCTATAAGGCGTCGAATAAAATATCGTTATTTTGTTTATATAATTTCAACGTTGTTTGTTTAAAGTTTAATTACAAATAAAAAATTCTGTTAAAATATGTAAGGTTTTTTTAACAGTATATAAGAAAAACTATGGCCAACTACCCCGGACTTACCCTATCTATGGTATATAGTGCCCCCTACTAGGCTCTGTAAAATAAAACAATTATTTTGCAAATTTTACAATAAATTACCAAAAAGTGTATCTGAATTATCAATAAATAAATTTAATTCTTTTATTTAACGCAGACTTATGTCGAAGGCTTATTGAAGATTACGTAAACGATATTACAATATGGAATTAAATAGTATTATAGTTGTTTTTTTATGAATTATATGGTTCAGCCTTGTGTTGTTTCTCTGGTTTGCATTGTTTTGAAAATATGTTTAAACTTTTATGTAATTAATATGTATGTATCTGAATTGTATTTTTTGTGATTGACGTTGACGAGCAGTCTTTTGATTTTATGTCAATAAAATATTTTGACTTTGACTTTGACTTATGAATTCTAAAACTGTAATCACATTGATCCGTGGGGAGCGACGATCGAGCCAAGAGCTCCGTGGTGAGAGCCAACGATTCAACTTATTGTGACACGAACGTTTTATATTACATGCAAGGTATGTTTTTATGAAAATAAGGGACGAGATGATCAAGACGTTCAGTTGATGGTTACCGATACGCTTTGCCCATTACAATGCAGTGCCGCTCAGGATTCTTGAAAAGCCCAAAATTCTGAGTGGCACTACAATTGCGGTCATCACCTTGAGACATAAGATGTTAAGTCTCGTTTGCCCATTAATTTCACTAGGTACGGCATCCTTCAGACCGAAACACAGTATGCTTGCACAATACTTTTATTTATTTATCACACACATAGCAACTATAATTACAGGTATTACCTAATGCGACAGTTACAAACAAACAAGAATAACAAACACAGCAAACAACAAACAAATCAAACTAAAACTAATCATACAATCAAACTACATTACATTACAAATAATATATCACACCAGAAAATAGAAAAAACTTAAACATACTACTATTTACCATAACATACTACATATAACAATACCCTTGTGAGTTCACTCCACGTACACTCAAAAATGTCCACTTTGTTGTGGAGTTCATTTATATGGCGAAGGGCTCTAGTTAAAGGCTTCAGTTTCAAGACAGAAATAAGCACTCCCACTGGTGTCCCAAAATACGACAGCATCCTTCTAAATACTGTTTGTTATATTTAGCTTAAAAATATCACTTCAATTATATTGTATCTATAGATATATTAAGAAATTTAAAAAATCCTATACTTTAATAGAGAACCAATGCCGAATTTCTAAGTAGGCGTTACATAATTAAACAGTTGAATGCATTTGCATACACAGCTGTCGCTAGATTTCCAATTCAATTTCGCCGGACGCCAGTTCTGACTATGTTCAATATTTCGCTGATTTCATAATACAACTCTTTCAACTTATTTTTTAAAATCGTAATCTGGTAATGAAGGAAACCAATACAATAATCATAGTTTAAACATTTTTACACAATAACACGTTGAAACCACGGACTAGTAAAAAAATAAGGACTCACCTTACATAACAGTGTAGCACCAAAACAAGCCGATTAACGTGTAAATACATAGCCCCACGAACACACTCACACTGCTACAGGCCGATAGGCGGCCATTATGAGAATTGTCATCGTCTGTGACAGATCAGTTTGCGTCTCAATAAAATATTTAAAAAATGCCGTCATTCGTTGTGAAAAAGTGTAAAAACGATACTATATAAGTATTTGGGGCCATATATGATTATTTAAGGGAGAAAAAATTGTGTAACTAGTATCCCCTGTAACCGCACACACACTAGCATAACATCACTTTATAATATCACGGCCTTCTTTTTTTTGCTCGTCCGTGATTGAAACTAGTTTTGTGATTACATTTTATAAGATTTTTTTCAACAATTGTTCAACACATTCTTGAAATCACCATTTTAAAAATTCAAACTTTCTGTTTAGCTGTTATATTAACAACAGTTGAACAGAAATGTAGGTCATTAGATGTATTGCACCAGTACTCATCTATAGAGCAGAAAACTGACAAAAGGAGAGTGACACAAGGAGGTTAACCTTCCAAAATCGGGAAGTGCCACACTAGATGTTTCAGATACAGCAAAATCGGAAGTGCCGTGCGGCACACTACGCCCTTACCAAGTTCTGACCGTCATTTTGTTTATAAGTTTCTCACTACTTCTTCTCATTAGCTCAACCCTTTAAGAAGTAGCAGTAGAATCAATAAGAAAAATTTTTTCTTTGACATTCATAAGTGTCATTTCCGTGACCTACATGAATAAAGTGATTTTGATTTGATTTGACTAAAATGGTTTATAATGCATGGTCTTATAGCTTGTTTCAAAAGCTTTCTTGTACATTCACTCAAATCATCCTAATTATAAGCAAGCTATTAATACACATAAAATAATACGCATTTGCAGACCACTGCGCGCGCGCCATTATCAAATTAAATTAGCCAATATCTGAAAGGTAAGTGGTACGCCGTGTCCATTACAATGTATGGATCAGGGTTCTCAAATAACCAAAAATTCTGAACAGTCACTAGGTACTTACTAAATAGTGTTTGCACCCTAACTTACTAAATATAAATATTAAAGTAGTATGACCCGTATTGACTCTTCTGAACTCTTCTGCGTATGTATTTATGAAATCCGTTTTTACTGACCATCATAATCTGCGCTCAAAGTTGGCTCCTAATGCCATAGTTAACTTCTCAACAGTTAACAGCACATACATAAGCACATCATAAGCACATTGAGAAATTTTCTAGAAACTGTGACATTCATATTGTTAACACGAGGAACAAACATAAACTTGTTATGCCTACCACTCGGTTGGGTCGAGTTAGTAAGTCTTTTGTTGGGCGATGTATAATGATATATGTATATTATATGCTTGTACAACATGATCCCAGAAAATGTACAAAACAAATGTGTTACGAAATTTAAAATGAATTGTTAAAAAACGTTTGTGTTGGAAATATAATTATTATAGCATAAACGATTTTCTTAATGACACCACGGACTGGGAATAAAGCGAACACCCTCAGGCTCTTTAATTACAAATGTTTATTGTACGATATTACATTGTAATCCATATTTTATATTAAAAAAAAAGCCCGCTGAGTTTCTTGCGCCAATTCTTCTCAGGTCTGAGGTAGTCTCTCTTGAATGGGTGGTAGTTTTTGACGTTCAATAAGTGATTTTAAATCCTATTTTGAATAAAAATATTTGAATTTGAATTTGAATACATTTTTAATGAACCCTCGCGATATGAGTATCAATTAAAAAAAAAAAAATTCTGAAAGGGAAGAAAAATTATCAAAAGTAAACTAAATATAATTTATAATATTGAAACTTATTTAATACTTTTTTTATTTGTCTTTTCATTGGTTACCGAAATGGTTAACATTAAAGTCATTAGAACTAAGTAATTATCCAGACACTTATTGTCCATTTAAATGAAACAAGACTTGGCATTACAGTATTCTTAACTGTATTCTATTCAAATTCAAATATTTTTATTCCAAATTGGTTATAAAACCACTTATTGAAAGTCAAAAAATACCACTCATTCCAAAATGTATGCCTCAGACAGTAGAACGGACGCAACAAACTCAGCGGGCTTCTGTTTTTATATAAAAATATGGTTAGAGTGTAAAATCGTACAATAAAATTTATTATTTAATATTCTTTAGGCGGTTGCTCAGTTCCCAATCAGTGGTATCATTAAGAAAGTCATTTATGTTATAGTAACCTTTACCACACAAACCTTTTTATAACATTTCTTTTGAATTTCTTTATACAATTGTTTTGAACACTATTGGGAGCTTGTTGTAAAAGCATTTACATCGCCCCACAAAAGACTTACTAATTCGACTTAGTCGAGTAGTAGGCATTATAAATGTATGTTTGTTCCTGGTGTTAATATTATGGTTATGACAGTTTCCAGCAAATTCACTTATGCTATTATACTTATTTGCATACATATCATATAGTATCTATGCTATAAGCGGCTTTGGTTCTTCGTAAGAGCCTTTCTGTCATTTTGTGTGTTTTACCGCATTCCTGAAATTATTCCGTCGTCCTTTTGAGCGGAATTGCAATGTCCATATGATATGAGTATCTTCATAAAAGTGAATTACTTGACTTACCTGGTATCATTTCATGTTCTTGAATCCCACTGTGTCTTATCACAGTACACCTCCGTCCCAATCGGTCCAGAGCATCTCTCATGCATTTCAGATCTTTCTGATAGTTCCACTTGGTCAATGACATGCCCGTTTGCCCCCTCTTATATAAAAAATATATGCGGTATTTATTCAGCTAGTCCATCGTGACTTTAGTGCGCTTAACTTGAAACGGATAATGGAAATTTATTCGGCCAGTAAATACGGAGGATTTTATAAGGACATTTAAAAAGCTGCATTATCTACTGTGAGAACTGGCAATACTCTTTTGATTCCACTGATATTGCAATATTATTGCAGTTTATGTAATAAGTAACACCACAATCTCGTTATGACTGCATCGTTCCAAAATACGTAATCTAGAAATGTGCTTGCACCATAAAGCAACGAAACATCAAATAAATTCACAATGCTATACGGATGCAATAAAGAGCACAATAGCATAGCAACACAGAGTAATACAATGGAATACAATGGTACCTAACCCTGGCCGCATACTTCATCACTAAGCTTTGTTTACTGTGTATGGAAATGCAGTATAATCGAAGGAGTATCATTTATAGCAGTTATTAAACGTAGGTTATGAGCTCTAAGCGATGCCTTCTCTTAGGTCACGTTCACATCAGACCGTTTAAAAGAAGCGTTTATTTAATTCCATGTTAAAATTTCACGATAAACAAAGATCTGTTGACGCATTCGGTAAAACATCAACCGAATAAATTATCTAAGGTATTGAGTGTTTAATGTTTGAGTATTTTTGTTGATTCACTTTGCATATGTTGTATTTTTTTTTTATGCAATAGGAGGACAAACGAGCGTACGGGTCACCTGGTGTTAAGTGATCACCGCCGCCCACATTCTCTTGCAACACCACAGGAATCACAAGAGCGTTGCCGGCCTTTAAGGAAGGTGTACGCGCTTTTTTTGAAGGTACCCATGTCGTATCGTCCCGGAAACACCACACAAGGAAGCTCATTCCACAGCTTTGTAGTACGAGGGAGAAAGCTTCTTGAAAACCGCACTGTGGAGGACCGCCACACATCCAGATGGTGGGGATAATATCCTAACTTGTGGCGTGTCGTGCGAAGGTGAAATTCGGCGGCAGGAATCAGGTTAAACAGCTCTTCGAACACTCCCCGTGATAAATGCGGTAGAAGACACACAATGAAGCGACGTCTCTACGCAACGCCAAGTGATCCAGCCGTTCACAGAGCACTGAGTCCCCGACAATTCGAGCTGCATTACTCAAAGTCATCAGTCAAATGGATCGAGCAGATACTGGGGTGCACCACACCAGAGATGACAGCAATACTCCATGTGTGGCCGGACCTGCACTTTGTAGAGCGCTAGAATGTGGCCCACATTCTAGCGTATTGCCGTGCTCTATTGATGACGCCCAGCTTCTTCGAAGCCAATGGCTGGCTTTGCCCTCCAGATGGCGACGGAATTGGCAATCGCTCGAGATTTCGAGACCCAGTATTCCGATACTAGGCGCGGCTTTAAGAGAAGTGTTCTCGAAGAGCGCTGATACGACAAATGGGGTTTTTATTAGTGGTAAACGCGCAAACTTGAGTCTTCTGGGGGTTAAATTGGACAAGGTTCAATTTACCCCATTCCGCGGCCTTCTCAAGAGAGGACTCGATAGAAGACACAAGTTTCTCCCGGCGTGCATGCCCCGTGTATACGGCATCACCAGTGCTGTCATCTGCATAGCAATGAATTTTGTAGGTGTCCAACATATCATTGATATGCAGAAGAAGCAGGGACTACGCCTTTGGAATAAGAGTGCCGGAATAAACGCGTTAGCACCGGCGTCAACTCAGGGGCACACGTTCTAAGCACGATTGGAGAAATGCCATCAAATGTAATTGAAATGGTTTTGTAAATTTATTTGAAAATAAGAACTTGTAATACCATTCTGTTTTGAAAAGAGCAAGAACGAGCAAGAAACTCTTCTGCCTTCCGAATGAGTTGTATTAAAAAACAACATATTTCAAGCGTAATGTAATGTACCGACAAAATTAAATATTTTTGATTTAATTTTATTTATAAGCGATATTAGAGAATACGGGTTTTATAGGCTAAGTTTTGGGAGACTCGAATGGTCTTACCGAATGTGCCTCCTGTTATCTGGAAGATTTTTAAATATTGAATTCAATTTAATGTAAGTATAGATTGGATTTCTATTGATTATTTTTTTAAGAAGTGCGTCCCGCATACTAGAATGTAAAACTTGTGTTGTTCTGCAATTATGTCCAAAATGATTTCTTTGTGCCCGCTGATTACTTTATTTTGTGGTGAATGCATTATGTTACCATGTTTTCTTAGTAGATATAAAAGTGATTACTTATAACTTTTCCAATTCGAATAACTGTAATTGCAGTTCGTACTTAACTATTGTACAGGCCTAATTAGGACCGTATATCATTAACCACACTAAGAATCGACGTATGAACTTTAACCATAATCTAAATTCTAACCTATGGTGCAATAAATTAAGAAATTTGTTAAACTATCTTTTATAACCACTACTATTCCACCCCTAAATTCTCAAATTCCAGTTCTTTAAATATTAAATTTCATAAGTGTCGTATTTCACCTACATAATTTAAAGTTTCTACGTCTATATTTTTTTATTATATTTATATAGATCTAATGGTAAGTGGGTGCTACCATTACATCTAGCATTAAATGATTTGTTTGCTTTTACTGTTAAGATTTATTTTCTTCTCATTAAACATTTGCTTGAAGCGTTTATATTTCAGCATGTGAATAAACGCCAATTTTTACCACAACCTGTGTGAAGTGCTATAATGTATTCCAAAGATCACGTTTACCGCGCATGGCTTCATATTGTATCTTAAACCTCATACAAGCCATTTTCGTGGTTTTATCGCTTGAACATGCAATGAGAAAAGCGTATAATGTCTGAAAAAGTCGGGGATTTTCTTGATATGGGGAAAATAAAAATACTGTTATAGGGAGTACAAGTTACGGTTTGTATAAAAAGACTTACTTTTATGTTGAGCACGGGGATTTTAAGGTGAATTAATACTACATTTGCCTATTCATCTACATAATATACCTTTATGTTTTATTCGAAAGCGATTGTTGCACAGTTTGATTCAGAAAATACTACACAAAGAACGAAATCAGTGTAATTTTTATAAAAGTATGGATTTCACTTATGTTTTTCAACTTGTGAATATTATTACAGTTAAACAATGAGTGATACAAAACTAGCGGTGACAAATTTTTCAATCAAATAAAATCTACACCTCCATATTTATACCCCAGACGTAACACAAATTCCGATCAATGTTCAGACCTAAAAGGCAAAACCTAATAAAAATCAGACCTTAGTAAGAGACCTAAAAGGTAGCATAATAACAATAAATAAATATAAGAAGAAAATATTTCAATGGGCTAAAGAACCAAGTAATTACCTTTGGCAGTGGTTTGTAATATTATTAAAGCGATTGTTTTTAATGTTACTATTTTAAAAATAAACTCATTTATGCATCGGTACTTATTATTTAATTATTAGCTTATGAATTTATGCCATATCTTTAAAATTAATATGGCGTTTTTAATCCTCGTAACATATATTACAAAAGCTACACATAAAAACTTGATATAAAAGTCAAAACAAAAGCTCCATTTTGCAAGTGCTCCCTTTTAAAATTATATCATGTCATCTTTACAAAGCAGTAATCTGACATAAGTTATAAGTGATAGCGTGTTAAGAAGCTTGTAGCAGTGGATATACTTTTACGAGAGTTACAATTTCTGCCGTGATCATAATGATAATATACTCGCATATTTTTATCAACACAAGAGGAGTCAAAATACCTAAGGCCACGTCTGGATAGCGGAAATAGGTTAGGCCATAGAATGCTAAAAAACGAAAGAGAAATAATTTGTGTAGTTATCATCATACAGACAAATTAATTTTCGGGAATACTTGAATATCTTGCAATCGTCACTGACAAATATGCAAATACTGTACGGTCACCCTGAGTAACCCCATGTTGGATCGGCGATTTTTTGTAGTTTTAGAAGCAGGATTTTTCTGAGAAAGCTCTATTATAGTGTACCTATGACATTACAAAGTCACTAAAAACAGACTGTTTAATTATCTTCACGATTATTACTGTTCTAGACCTACAGATTACTTAACAGGAATCCTATTTAATGTATTTCATTTATGACAGAGTGTATACATAATACGCAAACAATCCTGTGCGAGTCCAACTTAAACTGTTTTAAAATTCATCACAAGGTATTGGGAAGCAAACAAAGTAGAAATATCATGGCAGTCGGGTATTTTACTTCTTCGTAAAATGGCACTAATAATTTTATATAGTTTTTTAATCGCTCGTAACTCATCGCAAACACCACGGATAATTTATGACGCGTACACTAACGTGATACTGAATAATAAGATGGAAGCTTCTATTATTTGGGCCACAACGTTTATTTACTTAGTGCGTGGTAAAATGTTTTTATAGCTTTTTATGTAATATAGAAAGAACAATGGAAACATTCCTAACCTAGTTTTAGGAAAATTAGAACATAAAAGTTGTCCATTACTTTTTGTTTTAAAAGATACTACATTTTGTTTTAAAAAAATAGTAGAGTCGATTAATATTATACATTAAGAAGGGCTGGACATTGGATAGAGTGACGCTTTAAAGTTTTTGAAGTGAAGTTCTTGATTATCTGTGCTTAGTATGGGAGCTGTTGCACTCGGGTACATAATGGTCATTCCGTGAAGTCGGTTCAAGTTCACTAATGTGGCGCGATCAGTACGCGCATTCTGTAACACATCAATCGAAAATCGAATAGCAACCAAAAACCACATGCAAACACCTACTGGTCCTACCTAAATGGTCTACAATTTCTCATTCTCTAGTCAAATATTTGAATGTTTGACCACAGAGATATCCACAGCTAGAACGAAATTAACCTCGCCTTGATAAAATTTTTACTTTTGTCTCATGGCCTACACCTTTTCTAATAGGAATTAGTGATAGAATGAACATTTAGGCCATTTCCAATGACACAGACGATATGAGTAATAATACATTACGAAACAATCTATATAGCGTTCCACGATACGTCACCTTAAGAGAGTATCTGTCATACGAAGACGAAACATTGGCTGAGCCCTTTTTGAAATTCATGAATTCTATAACAACATGCCGTCGCGCTAACACGGGCAAGACATTCATCAGTGCGATAAGGGCAACTGCAGCTCCGAGTCCAATAAAAATCGTGAGTGAAAATATGAAATGAGGGTATCTACAAAAATTAACCAATTTTAACGAAATCGCGAAATCGCTTGGAGTTGCGTAGAGACGTTGCTTCATTGTGTGGCTTATACCGCATTTATCACGAAGTGTGTTCCGAAGAGCTGTTTCACCTGATTCCTGCTGCCAAATTCCACCTTCGCCCGACACACCACAAGTTCGGAATATCAACCTCACCATCTGGATGCGTGGTGAACCTCCACAGTGCTGTTTTCAAGTAGTTTTCTTCCACGTACTACAAAGCTGTGGCTTTGTAGTACGTGGCATTGAACTTTCTTGCGCGGTGTTTCCGGAAACCTTACGACATGGATACCTACCAATAGCGCGTTCACCTTTATTTTCCAAAAAAAATGGAAACTATCTGCCAAGGAAATATTCTGTTTCAGACTTTTTAATTGTTTCGCTTATTGTTATCGGATTTGTATACAACTACTAGGCCTCTGTTTGCAGCGAATATGCCGTTTTAAGCACACTTGGAAGTACTCCAGCACTTACAAAAATAAAAGCACTATCAAAAAATCCTTCTCTGCACCCTCGAGAACCTCGGATACGATATCAATATTGACGAAATCATAATTTTGCGCCGAAGCCATCTTAGTTTTCAAAAATGAACCCAAATTCGTTCTCTGTACCCTCAAGAACCTCGTATAGGATGCCCATATTGTTGAAATCATAATTTGGGATGGCGACCAAAATAATAGTCGTAATAATAATTGTCTCGCTTTTTCGTTTCATCGAGTTTCAAATTTCAATGATTTTATAGAAGTTTTATTTCAAAATTAAAACAGAGATATACAGATTATGATGATATTGATCTAATTATAAAATAATTTTGATTTAGTATTAGAAACCAAGGAGAATAGAGTTCATATGTTCGGAAACAGTTGAGCTCATGAGACGAACATATAAGAAACTCAACGGCCACTCTTTCCAATCAAATAGAGTATATTACAATGGGTGCTGCATCCAATATATGAGTCGTGTTTAAATAATATTAAGTATTTCATAAAAAGTAATAGAAAATTAACTGTATAAATATAAATTATCGTATATTGGATGCATGAATTTGTGTAAGGATGCTTCGTGAACATGATGGTCATGATTACTGTCACAATTAGTAATTGCATCCAACAAATACAATTATTTATTAACTATAACAGGTCGACCTGGCACGACACGCAGCGCCCGTTCACGAGTTGACGCATGGACCAGCCATCGTTCCCCTCGCACATATTTGAGGGAAGGAGACCAACCATGTACCACTCACTATTCTTCTGTAGTGATGTATGTATCACACGTTCCAGTCTCAATTTGAAAAATCGTTATTTGAATTCTTTTACCAGTGGGAGGCTCCATTCCTCAGGATCCCGGCTAGATTATTGGTACCACAACGGCGCCTATTTCTGCCGTGAAACAGTAATATGTAAACTTTACTGTGTTTCCGTGTGAAGGGCGCTGTAGCTAGTGAAATTACTGGGCAATTGAGACTTAACATCTTATGTCTCAAGTGTAGTGCCGCTCAGAATTTTTGGGCTTTTCAAGAATCCTGAGCGGCACTGCATTGTAATGGACAGGGCGTATCAATTACCATCAGCTGAACGTCCAGCTCGTCTCGTCCCTTATTTTCATTTTCCTTTGTTTCTTACTTCAGAGCATTTAATAAAAGCGCATACAATAATATGTACATACAAAATGGGCAAAATTAAATTAAGTTTGAATATTGTTGTGCATGGACATGACGTATTGCGGTTAAGCCTCTGGACATAGTAATTACAGGAAGCTTAGCTCTGACATAGCTGCGATGTTGAGATAAGATATTGCTATTTATATATAAAGTAATGTTGTTATTAAACAAGCTTTTTCAGTAATATGTATACTATGCATGGAATATATACATCTATATACATATAAAAATAATATAATAATAAATAAAATATACAAATAAAATTGTAGTGTCTGGTTGTACTATTGAAATAATCGTTTTTTACTACATGTATATGAACATATATATGCATGGATACATACATTAAAATTGACAGGTGGCTAATGTAAGAGTAACTTAGGATACGTTTATTTTAGAAAAAATCTTCTATTTTAGAAAAGTAAAGTAATGTTGCAATGTCTAAGAAACGGCTTAACTCTAAAAATAATTTAAATGGCAAAACATCGTTTGCCGGGTCAGCCTGTATTATATATGTTTTTATTTTTTCATGATTTCATTTAGATTATTTTACCAGTGGGAGGCTCGTTTGCACCGGATGCCGGCTAGATTATGGGTACCACAACGGTGCCTATTTCTGCCGTGAAGCAGTAATGTGTAAGCATTATTGTGTTTTGGTCTGAAGGTGCCGTAGCTAGTGAAATTACTGGGCAAATGAGACTTGACACCTTACGTCTCAAGGTGACGAGCGCAGTTGTAGTGCCGCTCAGAATTATTGGGTTTATCAATAATCTTGAGCGGCACTGCATTGTAATGGGCAGGAAGTATCAATTTTTTCATCGTATCAATTCTATAAACAAAAGAAATATTCTCTGGCATCATTTAAAGCGTTCTCCTGAAGACAAAGAACTAAAACAAAAGTTCTTGCAGGAAAGGAGCTCGGTACATATTGCTATACAAACTACGAAAAATCAGTACTACTATGACGCTTTCAATAAGTGTGAGAAAAATCCATTAAAAATGTGGCAACTTATAAATAATTTAGCACATAATAAAATAAAAGAAAAACCTAATAACACCTCCAAAACTAGATACTCCTTCAGGCCAAATTACAGAAAGAAAAGATATTTGCGAATATTTTAATATATTTTTTTTCTAATATTGGAGCTGAGCTAGCTGGCGCTATTCCTCAAAAATATCATACAACTTAAAAGATTTTAACAGCTGATAATATTTCACAAAATGACGTAAACTGAAACTTGCCACTGTAAACGATGTAGAAAAAATAATAAATAATTTGGACTCAAACACAAGTTCTGGTATAGACAAAATTACAACTAAAACCATAAAATGCGTTAAATCTTTAATAGTAGAAAGTCTCACTCATTGTATAAATAAGTGCTTTACTGACGGCCATTTCCCCGATTCCTTAAAAATAGCCAAAGTAAGTCCATTACATAAGGCAGGAAGTAAAACCAATCCGAACAACTACAGACCAATATCAGTTCTACCTATATTATCAAAAATATTTGAAAGAATTTTGCATAATCGTTTAAACGAGTACCTTCCATCTAAAAATTTCTTATTTAAAAAACAATATGGTTTCGGGCCTAAATCAAATACTCTTACTGCGGCAATGGATTTAATTACATCACTAAAACACAGCATAGATCAGAAAAATATAATTATTGGTATATTCATCGATTTAAAAAAGGCGTTTGACACTGTTAGCCATGAAAAACTTTAAACTAAATTAAAATCCATAGGAATAACTGGATCGGCCTATGAAATCTTTCAGTCATACCTCTCAAATTGATACCAAATAACGAAATTAGGAGATACCCAGAGCAGTCCCCAATTAGTAACTTATGGCGTTCCACAAGTTTCAATTATTGGACCGTTAATATTTTTAATTTACATAAATGATATTCATGAAATCGGTTTACAAGGAGATATAACATTATACGCTGATGACACAAGTTTATTCTACACGGGTCAATCGATAAATACCATATTAAAAAAGCACAACATGACCTTGATCTTCTTTACTCAATAATAAATTACAGAGAATCTACTCGCATGTCTCTTACAGTTTTTATTTCTTCGTGGTTATAAATAACTATTAGGCTACAGAAAAGTATAAAATATATACTTTCTTGCATATAATTAAGATAAATAATGAAAAATTAATTTAAAGATCTGATTCCGAAAGCTTACACCTTTGGATCAGAAACGTGTAGAAACTTTCATCATTTGGGCTACCTGAGAGATCTTGCACGTAAACAACCAATTTTCACGCTGGGCGCAGCATACAGGTTGCCGAATATTGCAAGCACCCGATGTCTGTGTCGGGTTTGATGCACCCTTATGTAAAGAAAGGAAGAAATATCAATTACGATTACTTCTTCACGAAGCAGACAGCTTCTTGTTTAATATCTACAAGACGTGTCGTTATATCATTAATAAAGCTTGTTGGGAAATTGCTGAATGCATCAATTTTCAAAAATATCGATAAATAATGGTTAATATAATGGATGGTATAATGGATGGTTAATATAATGGATAATATCGATAAATAATAGTTCTATCAAAGGGTGGGATGACCTCGATCTATTATATATATTATATCTTTATATGAGCAATTCTTGTATATATATTTAGTATACAGGTAGTTTCGGGGGCGAGAAATCGATCTAGCTAGGTTTCAATTTTATAATATGTAGTTTAAATTAGAAACTGCTTCAATAACATTAGAATACAAAGGTAAATTTCGCCACGATATACAAGACTAATATAGCTCAGATGGGACATT
Organism: Leptidea sinapis; assembly: GCF_905404315.1. Lineage (NCBI taxonomy): Eukaryota > Metazoa > Arthropoda > Insecta > Lepidoptera > Pieridae > Leptidea > Leptidea sinapis. Next base: position 15,949,707 of record NC_066267.1, on the reverse strand, counting down.
GGTTGATCAAGAAAGCAGAAGACCCCGGTTCGAATCCAGATGTCTGATTAGTTTTTTTTGTTCAAGTTTTGGACCTTCTTAAAAATTCGGGCAATGCTCGGTCGTCCGTCTATATATACATGAATATAAATATGTATACATGTATAGTTCTACATATTATATAGCAGATCATAATAGTATTATTAAAGTATGCCTTGATAACGGATTTTTTTTAAAAAAATAAAAAAATAAAAAACAGTTTTTGTTGTTTAGCTCGGGCTGGTTGTTCTATGCGTACAAACGCTATCCGTGCAAAGAAAACTTCTTTTTTTAAATCGCGGAATGGGAATGTTTTGGGATGGGAAACTTTTCCTTTAATCAGATTACCTTGTCCAGCAGTGGACGTATTCCGGCTACTGATGATGATGATGATAAAGTGAAATAATTATTTCTAAACTGTACAATAAGTTAAAATACTGACTACTGTAACTTAAAGTGCTCAAATAAGCTAATAATATCATGGTTTACAAAATAAAAAGATTAAGTTATTAATCATTATTATACATTATGATATCTTTTCGTTTCCATCCTGTGTATCTACAATTAGCAATATTTACACAAATAAAATTTGAAAAACAAATTTTTCGAACGATGCTGGACTCCAACCCGCGACCTCTCGCGTTCCGTGCGAGCGCTTTTACCAACTGAGCCAACCGTTCGAGTGACGTATCCGTTGATATAATAATCCCAGAAGTCAGGGTTATATAATAATGATCCTAGTGCCTGCGCCGTTGCAGTAGCCGATGTGATACTACAGGGCATGAATATTTTTATACCAAGCTCTGTAGTACCGATCGGTGGCAGATCACAGCCCTGGTTCGATGCGTCAGTTAAAGCAGCATCTGACTACAAAAAACAGGCGTATCGAACTTGGGTTGCGGCGCTGGGCACAAAGGATCCGAACTGCATAGTTCTTAAGAGGAAATACAACCGTGCTTCCAGATTTTTTAAGCGACAAATCGCCCGTGCCAAGTCAAAACACGTCGTCAAAATCGGCGAGCAGCTTTCCAGTTACCCGACCGGAACACGCAAGTTCTGGTCGTTGTCGAAAGCTGCTCTTGGTAACTTCAGCCAGCCGTCCATGCCGCCGTTGCACATGAGGAATGACACCCTGGCCCATACGGCAAAAGAGAAAGCCGATCTCCTGTGCGCTCTTTTTGCCTCCAACTAGACTCTTGACGACAACGGAAAAACATCGCCGACCATCCCGCGGTGTCAGAGCTCTATGCCTGAAGTACAGTTCAGACAGAAAACTGTTAGGCGAGCTCTGTTTTCGTTGGACGTCAGGAAGTCGAGCGGGCCGGATGGCATTTCTCCAATCGTGCTTAGAACGTGTGCCCCTGAGTTGACGCCGGTGCTAACGCGTTTATTCCGGCACTCTTATTCCAAAGGCGTAGTCACTGACTCATGGAAGTCAGCCCTTGTCCATCCGATCCAAAAAAAAGGAGACAGTTCAGATCCGGCAAACTACAGGCCTATTGCTATTACCTCCCTGCTCTCCAAAATCATGGACAGCATAATTAGCCGTCAGCTCTTGGTACACCTAGAGGGTCACCAGTTGATCAACGATCGACAATACGGCTTTCGCCGTGGTCGGTCGGCAGGTGATCTTCTGGTATACCTAACACATAGTTGGGCTGCGGCTATTGAAAGCAAGGGGGAAGGCCTGGCAGTTAGCCTGGATATAGCGAAGGCCTTTGATCGTGTATGGCACAAGGCGCTCCTCTCTAAACTTCCATCATTTGGGCTACCCGAGAGCTTGTGCAAGTGGACCTCCAGCTTCCTCACTGGGCGCAGCATACAGGTCGTTGTCGACGGACATTGCTCGAACCCGAAGCCCGTGAATGCTGGAGTGCCCCAAGGCTGTGTGCTATCTCCTACGCTGTTTCTTCTGCATATCAATGATATGTTGCACACCTCCAACATTCATTGCTATGCAGATGACAGCACTGGTGATGCCGTATACACGGGGCATGCACGTCTCTCTCGGGAAATCGTCGACCAGTGCCGGGAGAAACTTGTGTCCTCTATCGAGTCCTCTCTTGAGAAGGTCGCGGAATGGGGTAAATTGAACCTTGTCCAATTTAACCCCCAGAAGACTCAAGTTTGCGCGTTTACCACTAAAAAACCCAATTTGTCGCATCACCGCTCTTCGACGACACTTCCCTAAAAGCCTCTCCTAGTATCGGAATACTGGGTCTCGAAATCTCGAGCGATTGCCAATTCCGTGGCCATCTGGAGGGCAAAGCCAAATTGGCTTCAAAGAAACTGGGCGTCATTAATAGAGCACGCCAATACTTCAAGACGGCCCACATTCTAACGCTATACAAAGCGCAGGTCCGGCCACACATGGAGTATTCCTGTCATCTCTGGTCTGGCGCACCCCAGTATCAGCTCGATCCATTTGACCGCGTGCAACGCAGAGCAGCTCGAATTGTCGGGGACCCAGTACTCTGTGAACGGCTGGATCACTTGGCGTTGCGTAGAGACGTCGCTTCATTGTGTGTCTTCTACCGCATTTATCACGGGGAGTGTTCCGAAGAGCTGTTTTACCTAATTCCTGCCGCCGAATTCCACCTTCGCACGACACGCCACAAGTTAGGATATCATCCTCACCATCTGGATGTGTGGCGGTCCTCCACAGTGCGGTGTTTCCGGGACGATACGACATGGGTACCTTCAAAAAAAGCGCGTACACCTTCCTTCAAGACCGGCAACGCTCCTGTGATTCCTCTGGTGTTGCAAGAGAGTGTGGGCGGCGGTGATCACTTAACAACAGGTGTACGCTCGTTTGTCCTCCTATTCCATAAACAAAAAAAAGAAAAAGAAAAACATAATAAATTGAGTAGCAATAATGTTATCGCTATATTTATTGTAGTGACGCTTAAAGTTATTTTAAGTCTTAGTGCATACAACAGATACGACACAACCGTAAATATTAGTACAATATGTTTCTGTGAAATATAAACATCTAGATATATCGCGAACACGATAAAATAAATTCGGCTTTACAGTGATTTAGCCTAAAGAATTCTGCAAGGATGTGAATTATCTAGTTGGGGTGACCATATGTTTTGTTTTTCTAAAAATAATAAATATTTTGGATATAAATTTAAATAAGTATATATTTTTTTTGCACTTTATAGATACTCAATTTATGGTGATATACTGATTGTTTTTATGAAAATAAGGGACGAGACGTTCAGCTGATGGTAATTTATACGCCCTACCCAGTACAATACAGGGCCGCTCAGGATTCTTGAAAGCCCAAAAATTCTGAGCGGCACTACAATTTTATTGTGCTCGTCACCTTACATGACATAAGATGTTAAGTCTTATTTGCCCAGTACTTTCAATAGCTACGGCCCCCTTCAGACCGGAACACTGTAATGTTTACACATTACTGCTTCACGGCAGAAATAGGCGCCGTTGTTGTACCCATAATCTTGCTGACTTCCTGTGCAAAGGAGCCTCCCACTGTGAAAATAAATCCTCCCACTGTGAATAAATAATTTTGGGGTTCATTTTAGACTCACAAATTAATCTGACAATCTTACGCAATGTAGGTCAAAAATTTCTAAGTAGAACATCTTTCCGATAATTTGCAAGCGGAATGAGGTGGTCATGTGGTGATCACGTGAGTGTCGGCAATGTATTCGGGGACGTTGCTGGCCTTAAGAAAGGTGTAGGTACTTTTTTTTGAAGGCACACTTATCGTTAATACCGGAAACATCGCACAAAGAAGAAAGTTGTACGTGGGAGAAAGTTCTTTGAGTACCGCTTTGCGGAGGAGTGTCACATTCAGATGGTGGGAATGATATCCTAATTTGTTGCGAATCTAAGGAAGATTTCGGTGGCAGAAATCAAGTCAAATAACTCTTCACTTCCATTTCACTTCCTTATTCTAACACGTTATAAATTTTTGAAAGAAAATATACACTCAATGAAGCGATTTCTATACGCAATGTCAAGTAATCTAGCCGTTCGCAAAGCACTTGATCCCCGCCAATTCGAACAGCTCTTGCACGCGGTCAAATGGTTCAAGTATGAACTATACAGTGTGATACTGGGGTTGATACTGGGGGGGCCAGACTCCATATATAAACCTAACCCAACAGTTTTCTGTCTAAGCTGTATTTCAAGTATAGAGCTCTGAAACCGTGAGATGGTCGGCGGTGCTTTTCCATTGACGTCAACAGTAAAGTTGGAGGTAAAGAAAGTGCACAGAAGGTCGACAACACCCAGTACTTGCGTATTCCAGTTGCGGAACTTGTAATCTGCTCGCTGATTTTAACGAATTGCTTTAATTTCGATCGAAAAATAAAAAATAATAATATCGAATAGCGATTGTTTTTCCTCTTTAGAACCCTGTAGTTCCTTCCTTTCCCGCATCGCACGAACGCATCCCATCGCAATCTGCTAATATGTACTCCAAACGTGTCCGTTGGATATTCACCACACTCCTAACTTATCAATGGCGGGATGTTACGAGAGGGGCGTCAACAGAGACCTGGTAACTATCGAGATGTGTCGTCAGCAGAAGATCCAATAAGGATTGCATGTGATCATCCACACCTGGGAGCCAAATTGGCTACTCAACAAATTGGGACAGACCAAACGCCAATGCAAAATTATGCACACCAGAAACTGCGCAGGGCCATTCGGCATTGTGCCCATTGAAGTCACCCAAGGCTACGATTTCAGCGGAGGGGATCCACTGCTGGACAATGACCTCCCCCAAAGATCTCCACGAGGATCGGTTTACGCTGCCCTCATCCAACGTTTTCCGTCCAATCTTATTAAAAAAAAGTCCAGACATATAAAAACCAAATTTTGCGATTATCCAACTCAATTTTACGGTTCTTAATCATTGGTTATGTTTTTGTAAATAATTCAAATAAAAACATGTTTTTAACAAAATAAAATTCAAGAATTTTATTCAAGAAATATTGTTGAATGATGCAATTTCTTAAAAATCTTCTTTTGGCATCCCTTTCTCAATTCACTTCTCAGCTAAACTTAAGAAGTTTGTATATATTTTCATAGTATTTTTGATACATGTACCTTTAAATACCATTAGGTTCTTACCATTCAGCAACGCTTTATTGTAGACAGTCAAAAAAATTTGAAAACATGGCCTCCCTAACTATCGGGAGCTAATATAAATAACAATTTGTTTCGTGATGTTTTTCCTGATAACGCAACGTTACAGCGCATTATTTTGTTTATATTTTCGCAAACGCAATATTAGGATATTCATTGCAAATGGAATTCGGTTACGTATTGTAGGGTCCGCATCTTAATATAATAAATGTGAATTTTTGTTTGTTTGTTCTGCTTTTATTTTTATTTATTTATTTTTATGAAAATAAGAGACGAGACGAGCAGGATATTCAGCCGATGGCTATTGATACGCCCTGCCCATAACAATAATAATAATAATAATCATTTATTTCGGATTCATTAATGAGATTACATCCATATTTGTTAGTACAATTTGCAAACTTACTAACACGTGTTAGTAATTACTTATTAAATCATATTTAGAAAATAAATAGAATAAAATAACAGGCTGGTCCGGGTGGACCTCCCGATGATGACGGCAAATTACTATCTCCACTCAGTATATTATTGATATTGTAATTTTTAACCCAGGTTCTATAGTATTATTAAGAAAAACATTTATAAAATTTTAAGTATGGCCTCTCATTATATTGAGTAATAATGTAATTTATAACCTAGGACCTATTATTAAGAGAAAAATAAAAAAATATTTGTAACTGTGGCCTCTCAATATATTCTTGATAATGTAATGCATATTCATTTGACGGTTACCGAATTTTCTCGAAACTGTGATTATCGTAATCTTACCACGTGACATAAACTTGTTGTCCGTATGTCCGTACTACTCGGTTAAGTCTAGTAAGGGCTGTTGGGCGATGTATATACGCTTTTAGAGCATGATCCCAGAAAATATATAAAACAGAATAAACATCATTTATTTGTAAAACAAATTTAGATAGATACATCCTTAAACACAAAATAGATATAACGAGATATATATAAAGACATTATTTAATTATATTGTAACAAAATTTAATTTTAGACAAAAATCCCGGTGAGTTTCTTGTACCCTTTTTGAGGCATATTTTTTTTTGTAAATGATTTAAAATCCAATATTGAATAAAAAAAATATTTGGATTGAAATACTGGGTATTGGAATCTCGAGCGATTACTATTTCCGCAGTTCTATGGAAGTCAAATTCAGGCCCTCATTTCAGAACTGAACAAAGTGCGGGTCTGAACTCCGGTATCAGCGCGTAATATTCGACAGAGTGCAGCGTAGAGCTGCTCAGATTGTCGGGAATCTAATGCTCTGTGACCAGCAACGCTGCGTAGAGACGTCGCTTTATTTTTTTCTTCTAGTATTTGAAGAACCGTCTAACCTGATTCCACTTTCGCACGGCAAACTACAAACTACGATGTGTAGCATTCCTCTACAATGCAGTTTAAAAGGTTCTTTTATCCACGTACAACAAAACACTTGAATGAGCTTTCTCTTGAGCTTTTTGCAGGGTGTATCCGAGAAGATATGTAATCAATTCAAAAAAAGCTATCCTAGTGTGATTTCTCTGGCCTTACCGGAGAATATGGGGATTTTAGAACTCCGTTGCATCCTTAATAACATATTGTATCATTATAGATATAAAAATATCATCATTTCCATAAATTACTAGTCTTTATGAATATTTCCTAAAGAACCTCATTGTAGTTTAACGATATTCATCCAGGTAATATGATTAATTTGTATGATGGATAAGAGCAATCACTGCATCGCATCGATGTTGAGATACAAAATTTTCTTCTACTATAGTCCAACCACGAATACCCATTAAAATCAAAAATGATAATTAAAACGACGCAATAAAACAATAACAACATTTAATGACACAATATAACAATCAACAACAAACAATCAACAAATAAATAAATCAACTACAACAGATTAAGTTGAAAATGACTTACAATTAAAATATGTACAAGGCACAGCTGAAGCATTCATCAAAGTCAATGATGACTCTTATGATGATGAATTGTTTTGTAAACGGGGATTTTGACTGGGTATGGTTGTGGTACATGCACATGGACTGTCTTTTCTATTCTGATTGGTACATGTTTTTCAACTGGGTATGGAATATGTTTTATGACGGGGTATGGTACGACCTTTTCGATAGGAATTGATATCTCTGTTTCTACAGGTACAGCGACTGGCTTGTGAACGGGTACTTTAACTGGATATGGGTGAGGTATTCCAATTAGAATCGGTTTAGGAACGTTAATATGTAATGGTTTATGAATAGGCACAGTCACGTGTTTATAATTTGGAACTTCGACTGGGTGCTCTTCGTCAATATGCTCGCCGACTGGAGAAGCTTCTACATTTCCGAAGTTATAACCATCTCCAAAGTCGTGGCCTCCATCTTCTAAAACAAAGCCTTGTCCGTGTCCACCTTGACCCCCATCTCCATGATCGTACTGTCCACCTTGTGGACCACTAACTTCTTGGTGACCATCAAAATGTTGGTTTCCTAAATCATGTGCAGCTTGAAGGTAAGAATCACCAGCGAAATTATTCAAGACTGGTCCATGTCCCAGATCAAAATTTTGTTGAGCATGTCCCAGATCAAAATTTTGTTGAGCATGTCCCAGATCAAAATTTTGTTGACCATGTCCCACATCAAAATTTTGTTGACCATGACCAAGATCTAAATTCTGGCCATGATTTTGGTCATGGGTTAGAGCAAGTGTGTAATCATTTTGTCCATGATATCCATGGCCTTGTTCTTCTAATGCTTGCCCACCAGATGGCGCAGAGTATTGATATCCGCCATTATCCAATCCGTTTCCTCCGCCATTATCGTGCCCTGATTCGTAGCTGGCCTTGCAAGTGGTAACTGCTACCACAAATAAACATATCTGAAAATAAAAAGATAAAGAATAATATGTACCTGTGCTATTAAAAAGTTAAGGGTAAAACATTCTAGTAAAATCAACTATATAAGTCCATCCATGATAAAGAATAATTAGGAATTCGCGAATACGTGATGTTTTACGCTGATTCAGTGTTGATTTCAAATTTGAGATATATGTAGTATATTTCTGTTTGTAGAATTACAAGCTAGTGGTTATCGGTATACTAACAGAATAACTATTTTATTACTAGCATAAGAAGCGGAAGTTCTATCTGAATTGTTTGAGCTTATTCGAGACTGGCGATCAAATGTGTATATTTATATATTAAACTTATGTTAGTTAACCGTTGACGAATAAATGTGGTATCTATAATTGGTAACGAAGATTTTAATTTTGCATTCGCAATAAAAAATCGATGTTTGTTTCGAATTTTACCTAATATAATATGAAGACAAAAGGGAAAATTACTTAGAAAAGACAAATCGTACAAATTATTTCAATAAAATTTTAAAGCGACACGAATAGTTTCCAACCATTTTCCAACATTATTTGGCAGTGTCGAAAAATTTTCAACACTCCGAAATAATGTCGTATATTTGAAACTTTTGTACAATTTAAACTTTTAGCAAACTGTTAGTAAATGTGATTCAGTTCTGAACAGTTTCGGGATAGTTAATATTACATAAATTGGTGATACTTTGAGGTTTTGGGCATGTTTAATAAATGACATAGTCGATATTACTGTTGATAAGTATATTCATGTATAATGTAAGCACTTAAAATTTGAATTTGCTTGAGTTTTATTAAAAATTCATGCAAATACTAAATTTGATGAATATAAGTCTGAAAATTTAATTTTTTTTAAGCTAATTTAATTTACGTTGAGTCCGATATTATGGTATTGATTACATTTTCTGTGAAACGAGACAAAAATCGAAGAAAATCTCATAATACGCATGGTAATCAACCTCGAGTTTTAAGAATTTTTACTCAAGCAGAGTTAGAAACGGTAGTCATTAGCACTGTTTTTGCTGAAACTAACATCAGCTGCGTTGAAATTTACTGACCATCTAAACCCGATCTGAAGTAAAAAAATATAACCGTCTTTTGGTATTCCAAAAAAATGTTATTAAAGACTCAGTTTTGCATTAAATGGAAAGTAATCCTATAAGATAGACTTCTTTAATTAATTCATAACTTCTATCCTTACTAAAATTAAGTTTTTTTTTCAGTTACACTCATCCTTCCCCCCTCTGCTCGCGTTGAATAAGTGATGGAAATATTTCATGGTATTGTAGCAAGGAAAATTTATTCGTAGTAACATCATATATTGTTGCCCGCGAAAGATAAAAATAATATAATTCAATTTGGAAACACGTAAATGGCATACAGAACAATCATATTTTAGATCTGACTTATGGTACGCGGTTCATCCGACTCGTTATTGACAGATTTTTATTGAATTCAGATTGATCTTTCTTAATATCATTTACAGTCACTATTCACCTTTTCCTGTGTCCAGTAAGCGATTACGCAAGAATCCATTAAGAGGGAAGGTTACCTGAGGCCTTAGTTAATTTATACGTCTAGATCGAGTCTTTTGCTAATAGAAAACCGATAAAATCTGGCCAGGAGTATTAGTTTAGTGTGCGTGACAAGATACGTCTTACACTCGCGATTTGTGTGTGTGCGTGTAAAATAGAGGTTAATTCTAAACTCAATTTTTTTCGACGTTTTCACAGCTGTCTTAGTCTATCTAGACTATCTAAGCCTTTGGGCCTTTTTTAGATATAAGAATTCTAAATCAATATTTCTGCCGCACCAACGTGCACGTGTCAAAAATCTGTGCTATAAAGAAAAAACCTTAAAAACTAGGGTTTAGTTCTCGACAAATTCTTCCTCCAAAACTTAACCAATCAAAACGAAATGTCGAAAACTGAACGGCATGTAAATATTCTACGCCATCGTGGAAATGCTGCCAGTATTCTTGGTACTTATTGTTAACTTATTGTAAAAAAAGTATTGATCTAGGGTTAAAAACCAAGTAGAACAATCTAGAACCGTTGTATGAAAAGATTGTATATTTTATTAAAAAGAGCGCTAAAAAAGAATGCTGGGAGAGTTTCTTGCGCCACGTTTTTGGTTTCCGATGCGGTTATAGTATTAGAAATGACATCGAAAAGAATTCCAAAGGAATAAATTTTTAGACAATAAATGCCTTTATTTCTTTTATTGCTCCTAATAATCCTTTCGTTTTAAGTTGCACATTATAACTACTACTAAGTATTAAGTACTACACATGAGAGTATTTAATGTTATTACATAAGTTGTTTGAAAGTGTATGGTGAAAGTTTTGTCTAGACCTAACTAGAATGATTCAAAACAATAAGCTATTTCTGTCTACTACAGTTGATAAGTAGGTAATTGTTTCTTATGTAACTTAGGTATAGTTTTTTTGTCTGAATAACGTGCTTGCTTGAAATCATAAATGAATTTTAATCTTTAATTATTTCATCATATTTACATGTTTTATATCTTGGATTAATTAAAAAGTGTTTTCGTACACACATGACAAAAAGTGACCAAACGTGTGTCATTTACTTCTTACAAATATATTGGGCAGAAAATTTGTATTAAGGACCCTTTTTAAATGTGTTCTTTATTCGTTTTTTTTTTTGTTGGATTTATAAAGGATGAAAGAGGAAATGAGAGTGTAAATAGCTTTTCATTCAATTGGTAAAATTTATATTGATGAAATTATAAAAATATCTTTAATTTAGTTCCCTTGAAGGTAAGTATACACACTGTCTAGGCATTATGTAATGTTAAGATGATGTTACGTATAAGTTTACATTATAAAGAAATTTCAGCAGTGGGAGGCTCCTTTGCACAGGATGCCGGCTAGATTATGGGTACCACAACGGCGGCTATTTCTGCCGTGAAGCAGTAATGTGTAAACATTCTTGTGTTTCGGTCTGAAGTAGCTAGTGAAATTACTGGGCAAATTAGACTTAACATCTTATGTCTCAAGGTGACGAGCACAATTGTAGTGCCGCTCAGAATTTCTGGATTCAATTCAAGAATCCTGAACGCCACTGTTTTGTAATGATCAGTGCGTATGAATTGCCATCAGCTCAACGTCCTGCTGGTCTCGTCTCTTATTTGAACGATGCGGGACTCGAACCCACGACCTATCGCGTTCCGTCATCCGTGCGAGTGCTCTGCCAACTGAGCTAACCGTTCGGGTGACGTATCGTCATAAAATCTGGCATCTACAGGATCTACTTTACAGTTGATAACCTGCTCAATCCCAATATTTGCATATTAGGAAATTGACTAGAGATGTAACTCTTGTAAATCTAAACAATTTGTTATGTTTTAAAAGTGATAACCCTCACTTCTAGGATTAATATACAACAGAGTCCCATCGTTTTGCGCATCGTTTATAAAATTTTGTTTTCAAATTTTATTTTTGTATTAATCCTAGAAGTGAGGGTTATCATTTTAAAAACATAACAAATTGAAGCATAATAAAAATAAAAAAACGACTCCTATATATTATATTTATTAGTGCAGCATTTTACGAATCATTCATACAATTTATGCGATGTATGCAGCAAAGATACCAATTTCGCGGCCAGCGACTTGAACGCTCTAGTGAATGTTTGAAAGTGATCCTTTGCAGCAAAGAGTAATGTTGCATTCATCTTAGATTCTCCATTAGACAGTCCATATTTCTATTTTAGATAAGAATCACCCAACCGCTTAAACAACCATTGTATAAACATCCTAATAGGTTGGGAGCTTTCAACAAAAACGCTGTCTAAACCCATTGAGATATAACAATCTTAATATATATAAATTACGTGTCACGTTGTTTGTCCGCGATGGACACCTAAACTAATGAACGGATTTTAATGGGGATTACTTCATGGAGTGCAGTTTAGCCTAACTTGAGAGATAGGATACTTTTTATTTCGATTTAGGATCCATAATTATTTTTATTTCCAATATTGGTTTTGTATGGACATATTTTCTTTGAGATATATACATAATATTGAACGTCATTGACAAGGAGCATATTTTACAAAATAATTCTTGATGATATGAAATATTATTGACAAATTCATAAAAAAACAGCATTTTATTTATTATGCACAGAACAACGTCTATCGGGTCAGCTAGTATAATGTATAATGATATTGTACACAAGATGCATCTTATATAGGTCTACAGAAAAGTCCGCGATGGCATATGTCTTATCTCTTAGGGATAACATACCATAACTATTTTAATAATAAATATGTAGAAGTCGAGAGAATGAATGAAGAACGATTGACGAAGATAGTGCATAAGGCCAGTGTGAATGAAAGTGTTAGAAGAGGAAGACCTAGGAGGAGTTTCAAGATCAAATCAGGGACGTCTTGGAAAAAGGCCAGGTCAAGAGTACCCTAAACCGAAGAGCATGTATGAAAGTGGATGAAGCGAAACAAGTATGTTAGGATCGTAGCAAGTGGAAAGAAGTGGTCTCTGCCTACCCCTACTGTGTAAATGTAGAAGCAGTTTACACAAATACGATATAAATCCTTCACTTTATTACTACATATTATTATAAAATCACTCAGAAATACGTTTATCTTAATAACTTTGATTACATGAACTCATTGTTGATTTCGGATGGCTTTTCATTATTCCCGCATTATAACATAGTTTTTTTTTGCGGTAAGCTAGTTGAACTCTTTTTTTTTTATGGAATAGGAGGACAAACGAGCGTACGGGTCACCTGTTGTTAAATGATCACCGCCGCTCATACTCTCTTGCAACACCAGAGGAATCACAGGAGCATTGCCGGCCTTTAAGGAAGGTGTACGAGCTTTTTTTTTAAGGTACCCATGTCGTATCGTCCCGGAAACACCGCACAAGGAAGTTCATTCCACAGCTTTGTAGTACGTGGAAGAAAGCTCCTTGTAGTGAATGTTTGGAAGTGATCCTTTGCAGCAAAAAGTAATGTTGCGTTTACCTTTGATTCTCTATTAGACAGTCCATATTTCTACATATTTCTACATTAGATAAGAATCACCCAACCGCTTAAACAACCATTATATAAACTTCGTAATAGGTTGAGTCGTAATTTATTGGAGCGGAAAGGAGTGTCAAATTCTTTTTGCTTTTTCGTTATTCTGGCTTTACTTTTTGCGATAGAAACATTGTTGGGAAATAGCTATTTAATTTATCGGTCACGAACCGCTTACAAAGCAGTATTTGTTATAAAAGACATCTGTTTGAAGAGATATTTCTTTTGCCGTGTTAGTTTGAATTGAACTGATTTTGAAGTTATACTTCTTTAGGGGCATTATGAAAAAATTATGAGAGTGAACACAAGAGTAGCAGGATGAAGTTCGTTCCTTAAATTTTCTGACGTTTGCGACATTCGTTTTTTTTTTTTTTTTTGGTTTCTTCGTCCCATTATTAGGATAGGCAAAGGGTTCAAGCCCGGACAGCCGTATTCGTTATTTAATAATTTATTGTCAAAGCCATCGTTGCAAGATTATTAAAATATTGGTCTTTCTACAAACTCTATGCATATGTACACACACACCTTTTTTTACATTTTAATAAAAATAACAATAGTAAGTAGTTTATGTATTGGTGTGCGATTGTTGGATTAGCGAAAAAACAAATAAATGAAACTGAAATGTACTAATCAAGTATTACATATGTGTCATAATTTATTTATTATATTAACAATTAATACGTAACAAAATCGAGTTCTCTTTACTTTCATTTCATTAAATTCTTCAAGTAATTATGTGATGACCGGCAAGGTTATTGACCTTTAATGGTAAGAAACTACGCTGTGCTTAAACCTACAAAATAAACTGGATCTTAGTGAATGTACTAACTAATAAGACTCTTATTAAATATTGCCTGTAGTACTAAAAATTGAACCTAGAAACAAGGAGATAAGACATAAGGTAAATTATTGGTATGCGCGTACCATAATGAGAGGATTTTTGATTATTCTAAAACTTCCATTAATATTATCTTTACAAATATTTAATACTAGCTGTTGTTCGCGATGTCGTCTACGTGAACGCTACAAATTCAAATTCAAATATTTTTATTCAAACTAGGATTCAAAATCACTTATTGACCGTAAAAAACTACCACCATTTCAAAATAAACTGCCTCAGACCTGACAAGATGTACGCAAGAAACTCAGCGGGCTTTTTTTTAAAAAATGCAGTATTAATACTATGCTATATATATATATATTATTTGACACACACATGAACACATATTATAATCTTGCCCCAAACTAGGCATAGCCTGTACTATAGGTACTAGACAAGGATATTTAATACAATAAACTATCTTAAACAAACATAAGTACTTATAAAACATCCATGACGCGGAAACAAACATCTATATTCATCATATAAATAATTGCACCTACCGGGATTCGAACCCGGAGCCTCTAACTCAGTATGCAGGGTCACTAACCACTGGGCTATATGGGTCGTCTTAAATATTAATATTGATATTAATGTTTATTGATCGTTTATGTCCTTTAATAGCGAGCAACTGCACTGCTCTTCACCATTCAACATAAGCAAAAATAAATATCTGACTAATGGACGAATGGACACTTCTATGTGACAGATAAAGTTTTATTATAATTTTAGGTAGAGATTCCCTAATAATAAGTATAAGATCATATATATATATTTAATTTATAATCGCTTATGAAATGCTCACAGAATATCTTTATTTATATACGGTGTGTGTGGATGATGCAGCTACTGTACTCAATAACTTTTGTTTTGAGTTTACATTTACTTTTTTGACTAACTTGTGTAAGGCATTGATGTTTAAGAAAGTTTTTTGCATCACTTTACATATTATGTTGTAATTGAAATGATTTGTAAAACGATGAAAATGTAAATCATGATTTAAAAGAGTGGCAATGAGTTCTTGCTACTTCTTCTCATTAGCTCAACCCTTTACGAAGTAGCAGTAGATTCAATAAAAAAATTTTTTTTTTGACATGTAAGTGTCATTACCGTGACCTACATGAATAAATTGATCTTGATTTGATTTGAGTTCACGAAGAGAATAAGTGTGTAATATAGTATATTTCATATTTAAATATAATACCAAATAGCTTGCATTGAATATATTTATCTTGTGGTCAATACATGAAAGAGTTTCCTAAGCCACTTATAGAATATAACATTATAATATTTAGGGATGAGAATATAGAACTCGATAAAATATTAATATTATCTTTGTAATTATTTTTAACAAGACACTTTTATATTTTCTTTGGTTTTTTTTATTTTTTTTTATTTATTACCAGAGGGAGACTCCTTTGCACAAGATGACGGCTAGATCATGGGTCTGCCGTGAAGCAGTAATGTGTAAACAATACTGTATTTGGTCTGAATTACTGGGCAAATAAGACTTAACATCTTACGTCTCAAGGTGACGAGCGCAATTGTGGTGCCGCTCAGAATTGTTGGGTTTTTCAAGAATCCTGTACGGCACTGCATTGTTATGGGCAGGGCGTATCAATTACGACCAGCTGAACGTCCTGCTCGTCTCGTCCCTTATTATCATAAAAGAAAATTACTACTTTTGTACGTGTATATTTTATATTCATCTCCAAGAGCGGCAGCCAACGATTGCGGTCTTCGATTCAACACGATTCTGACATACTACCTACAACTTTTCATAAAAAGATGTCGTAGTATTGATACTGCCGTCTTTCCACTTTTTAATTTTAACTCGATCTGATTACAGTTTATATTTAAGCGGACCTTTACCTTTCCCAACACTTTCATCCAAATTCGCTCTATAAAGTGGAGCATTCAAATTACTTTCACTCATCATGTCTATATGACCAAAAGACCTCATTGTTTTGCTTCTCAAACTCATGAGCAAAAATTAATCACACGCTATGAAATTTAAGTGAGCCAGTTTTACCAGTGGGAGGCTCCTTTGCACCGGATGTCACCTAGATTATGGGAACCACAACGGCGCCTATTTCTGCCGTAAAGCAGTAATGTGTAAGCATTACTGTGTTTCGGTTGAAGGGCGCCTTAGCTAGTGCTACTGGGCAAACGAGACTTGACATCTTATGTCTTAGGGTGACGAGTGCAGTTGTAGACCGCTCAGAATGTTTATATTTTTCAATAATCCTGAGCGGCACTGTATTATAATGGACAGGACGTATCAATCACATCAGCTGAACGTGCTGTTCGTCTCGTCCCTTATTTTATTAGTGAGCCAGCTCTAGTTTATACAAACAAGGTAAATATACGAGTAGTAGCACTTTTCAATCGACATTCTTATGAACAAAAAGGTTGTGAACGAACAAAGAAGCTTCCAAATTTGTTATTTATGAATAAAACTGCAACATAATATCATAACCAAAATATTAGACTAAACATCAGTGCCTCATTGTGTTCTTTTTTATCCCAGACGCTGTCATAAATGACATCTTAAAACTTCTCGCCATAAATCCACACTTTCATAACACTACGATGCTAAATTTTAAAGTCGAGTAAAGCTCGGACAAGCCGCCACTGCAATCTCAAACTCGTTATGCTAGCATTCTAGATTCTTTTATCCCTGCGGAACTTAACCATTTTTCAGCTGAAAATTATTCAAGGCAAAAGAACCGCAAAATGAAATTTCTCCCGCTTAAAACCATCATAACTTAATATTGTCTGACTGATAAGAGACAGATACCTAACTTCGTAATTTTTTATTATTTTACGTATTTATTATAATCGAGTTACCTTATAAAATGTCAGTTATCAATTGAATTTGTTGCATAGTATAAAGCTAGCGGAAAATAGTATGAAAACTTATAATATGAAATATTATTTGCTGTTAGATTTAATTATTATATTCATAATATCAGCTGGAAGACGTCCACTACTGGACAAAAGCCTTTTTGAAGGTCTCGACCAACCTATTCCGGCGATCTTGACTAGATCATTCCAGACCATTCGAGGAATTTACTGCCCCAACGACCATCTGTCCGTCGACCTATGTGCCCTGCCCACTGCCACTTCAGTTTTGCGATTATCTGGGCTATGTCTGTAACTGTGGTTCTTCTTCGGATATCTTCATTTCTGATTCAATCTCGCAGAGAAACTTGGAGCATAGCCCTCTCCATTGCCATCTTGGCAGCCATGAGCTTTCTCATAAGTCCCATAGTTAGCGACAACGTCTTTATTTTAATTATTGATAATCATTAACTATCAGAAGAAATAGATCAGAAGGAAATATAAAAAACATTACGAAGTAGAATTATAAAATACTGATTGCTACTATATCAGTTAGGTACCAATTCAGTAATCAATTCTTATTAGAGCGAATCACAAATATTTAATAGCATGAGGTATCGATACACAGTATAGCCCCATCACTAGCTAGAACGGGAAATAAGCATAAATCGAATTCGAGAGTGAATATTCGGCTGAGTACTTCGAAACGGGCTCTCGTATTCGTCCAATCGAGATATCCGCTTTTGAGGTTTAATCCGATATTTCTAGAATATAGTTAGCGAGACAGACTAATGCCGTTAAGTTGAAATGAAAAATAGCAATCAGATATGGATAATTTAAAGATAATTCAAGAATTTTTTGCCAATGTATTTCAAAATCGTCATTATAAATATTTTATTCAAATTACTGAATGTACCATAACATGTTCGAAAAAAGTAGAACTTCTGAGAGGAAATTAACAGAAACTCAACCTTCACTTTTAAATCAATGAGTATTTTACAATTATAGCTATAATATACATAACAAATTAGTTGATAAAGTGAATTAAAGTTTAAAAGTGTTTAAATATTATATAAAAATTAACAAAAAATAAACTATTATCGTCCATAGGATGTGTCAACTTTTCAATGTGTCCAAAGCCTTTGCAAAGTATAAACCAATTAAAAAGTATTTAGGTAAAATACGAAAAAATATGGCAGCAGAAGAACGATTATGTAATTGAACATCGAAGACTTGATTAATATTTTGTGATGCATTCATAAGCAATTTTTTATCAGCCTTTCCTTTCCTTTCTTCTTTGCGGTTTTTCAAATGATCCTACGATTGAGGTTTTGATTTCAGTTTATTTTACATTTTCTGTTTGATGATTAGGGCAATTTGTTTTACAATTTTATAATCATATAACATGTAGGATTTTTTTCTCAAACATGGTTGACCTTAAAACCGTTTTTGCAATTGAAGAAGAAAATAGCGCTGACCAAAACTATCCAAAAACAAAACTCATTATTGCTTTTGGACATTTTTCTCAATCAACTCGTGCGAAACTCCGATTCAATCTATTATAGAGTTATGCCCTTATTATCAATAAGTATGACTATACTTTAATATAATTATGGCATATTTATTTAAATTTCAGTTTATACACTTCAGCTATAAAAAGATTTGATCCGATTTTGGCGGATTCCCTCTAGTTTTTTTTAAATAAAATACCTATATTGGCTTTTAAATAACAAATAATCAAGAAGTCAAAGATATTGTTGACATTTTTTGTTGTACTGAGAATCAATTGTGATTGCAATCAATTTGTAGAGGAAATTGATTGCAACATAAAAAACATTCAAAATACACTAATAAACTACATACATAAATTATGTTTATAAAATATATAAGTTGTAATATGTACAGAGTTCATAACATTGTATAAAAATTTATTTATAAAAATTTTCAAGTCCATCAATCTAGAAGTTACCGCATAACTTGTACAAAGCATAGTCATACTTGATGTTGATTGAAGTAAGCGAGAAAACTCCTCCATAATTTCTTCAATTATTTGTTCGCCAGAGGAATTCGAAACTTCCAGAAAATACAAGAAATAACAATACTTAGGAATCTTTGCAAATTATTCTTCAGTAATTCTTGTTATAATCGTAAGAATGAATCAGGAATATAATATTATCTGTATTGGGGATGTCTCTCCGATTAGTTTTTTTTTTAATCAAAAGCAAACGATTGATGCAGACCTTTTACACGTTCACTTTGCATACCTACACAGCATAAGATTGAGCACAAGTCATATTTTTAACATTATGTTACTTCCACATTCTTCCACAGATTAGAATTAACTTCTAATTCTATGTAATAAAATTTAACAATAAGTTTATAATAACATTAAATATTTTTTATTTTGAAAAAATAATATATTTTACAAATCCTAACGAACGTATTTGTAGAAGACAGTTTATGTCGGTGGCAGCTTAAGATAAGGCAAGGCTTGAAAGCCGAAAAACCCTTCGAACCTGTTATGTTTAAATATACAGAGAAATTTATATTTGATTTTTTTCTAACTTTAACCATAATTTTATGGTTTCTGGTTAATTAAATTCACTATCATTTAATAAATTGATTTAGATAGATAGATTTGTTCTACTACCTTCATAGCCGAGTCGTTTGACAGACCCAAGTTGAAATTTCAATTATATTTAGTCACAATTTATTTATATTATTTGGTATGTACGTTAATCCCGTTTCCCGTTAATAGAAACAAATTATTCAAGCCTTTAATAACTGGTTAATTTTAAACCCGTTCCAAACCTTGATTATATGGTTCCTGGAGACTGGAGATTGTATGCATGTATAGAAGTAATATTTACAACAAGGCATCATTAGGTTGCTGGTCCTCTGCAGTGCCTGTGATTACGTTGTGTAAAAGTAAAAGTTGTAAAGTGAAGGGGTAGAATCTAAGTTAAATCACCATCGAGGGATTTTCGATTTGCGATCGCTAAGCTTATGTAACTCTTTATTAAAATCAAAACGTATTACTATTTTTTATCATAACGTAGTGATAACTGCTAACTATTCCATAAAATTTAACTGCCGTCGCAAAAGAGAGATGTTAGATTAACGTGTTTTTTTTTTATATTTGTATATCCATCGATGGTCAAGATGGATCTAAGCTATAATAGGCCGAATTTTAATGTTTTTATAAAATATTTTAAATCAAATCAAAATCACTTTATTCGTATAGGTAAAGGAAATGGCACTTATGAATGTCAAGTTTTCATTTCTTTTACATTAACCACCACTTCGGAAAAGGTTGAGCTTTATTGAGAAGAAGTGGCAAGAAACTCATGGGCACTCTTTTAAAACAACATGACAGATTCATCGTTTTACAAATTATTTCAATTACAATAATATTATGTGAAGCGAGTGAAGTATTCAATTGCCGTACGAGTAAGTCGAAAAAAGTTAATTCAGTTTTGAATGTCTGTCCAGACCAGATTATGAATCTCGTCAGATTTAATATGACAGTAAGGGATGAGACGAGCAGGACGTTCAGCTCATGGTAATTGATACGCCCTATCCATAATAATGCAATGCCACTCAGGATTCTTAAAAAACCCAAAAATTCTAAGCGGCACTACAATTGCGCTCGTCATCTTGAGCCATAAGATGTTAAGTCTTCAGACCGAAACTGCTGAAACTGAAACCTTTCTGCTTCACGGCAGTAATAGGCGCCGTTGTGGTACCCATAATCTAGCCGACATCCTGTGCAAAGGAGCCTCCCGCTGTTAGAACATAATAAAATACCTTCCAATAATCAAATGACAATAAAAATACCCAACTACATATTCAAAACAGCTCTTGTAACAGCTTTGGGTCCAATATATTCAACGCGAAATCGCTTGAATACTAATAACCCACTCATTATCGCTAAGCTAGCAGCTACATTGTTCCATTAACGTTTATTGCTGGGCGAAATTGAGGCTTAAACCTTTGAATGAGAGGCTACTTTCGGAATTGCAAATTAAAACGAGTACCGGAGATAATTAGAATGTATGAACTTTATGTTAAGTATGAAATGATCTTATTTTAAATATATCTTGATATTTTATTAACTATTAATGAAGTGCGGAGATAGATTTTTTTGTTGAGTTTTCAATATTTAAAAGGTGGTGAGACGACAAATATGCTTTGGGCGGGGAACTCTCGTCTAACGGCCGTTTCCAATATACTATCTAAAGATAGAGATAAATTACTACCTTCTACTGTTTAGCTTTCTATAATCTGAAGTTGTGCCAATATACCCGATAAGTCATTCTTATGGCCTTATATTGGGACGCGTGAATTGCAATTTCCATACAAACTTCTATCGCTGGTAAGCTTTACGTCGTCCCATTGACAGACAGCGTGTCCGGATAAAGTGAGTTACCGTCGATAAGATTATTGGGATTGAAAAGTCAACGATAAAACGCGCGACATCGTCTGAGCTTATAAAAATCGTTGATTCTTAAGACTTTAATAACACGTACTAACTTATATTAAATGTAGATATATATATAGATAGACTTATATTAAACGCAATATTTTTTTTAAGATAAGAGCCAAGTGTCAAAGGAATAAAACTTATAAGACTTAATTAAAATCTATCCAGTAGCATTTCTGTGATACCGTCAAAAAAAACCTTCATCATTTTATTTATGGATGAGGAATCATTTGTACGATATCATTGCTAATGCCTAACCCCCTTATTCAAAATAGTCTGCTAACTTAAAGCATTGCTAATTCACACTCTGTCTTTTTTTATTGACCTAAGTCAGAATGAGAAAAAACACTGCTAAGCAGCTGTTTAAGGTAAGCGGACCATTATGAAGAAGGGGGTAATTGTTTAGCGTTTTCATACAGAAATAGAAACCCCTTATAGATAGATAGAGCGACATTCATATCTCAAGATTTTTAAGCTAGGTACTACCATAAACATAAAATATAATATTAATAAGAAAATGCGTGACCAATTTTGATTTGTCAATCTATGCGTTAGCTACTGTTTTAATATTCAAAGTATTAAGCAGCTAATGACAAGCGTGACTGACTGTTTACGACTTGTGATTCAAAACCGGTTATAGTAACAATAGATTCGCTTTCCTTTGAGATTTTGGTGATTCCCCGTTATAGATGTTCTTCTCTTTCTCGAATCTTGTTGGTCTACTCGATAGTATATTGGTACTACACTACATAGGTTCATATATGTATATATATTCATGTACACCGCACGCACTAAACTAGTAACTCTAAATGAATTTAGCAATACTATAATTTTTAATACCCCCATGTCACGGGCTGTCCTAGTTTGGGGGTCGAGGGTAATTTTAAGCAAAATTGTATTTTTTTTGCAACAAATAAAGATTTATCATTATTATTATTATTAATAGTTTTCTTATTAAGTAATATTTTGACCCAGCAAACTATATATAAATGCAAAATTATTATAAAAAAATTTTTAGGACTATAAGCCGCTTCGAAGGAGTATGACAACAAACACTGTGATACGAAAATTATATACATAAACTAGCTGACCCAGCAAATGTTGTATTGCCGATATTATAATCGCTATACAAAAGTAACTGTTGATCGTAGATGGGTGAAAATTTGAAGTTGTATGTATTTTTTAATGCTGTTTTAAATTCAGAATAATATTCGTATGGACCACCCTTAACATTTAGGGGGATGAAAAATAGATGTTGTCCGATTCTCAGACCTACCCAATATGCAATCAAAATTTCATGAGAATCGGTCAAGCCGTTTCGGAGGAGTTCAAAGTTTAACACCATGACACGAGAATTTTATATATTAGAAGATATAAAGACGATATAACCCAACAGCGTAACGAAGAACTAAACTCTTATATATAATCACACACACACACACACACACACACACAAATAAACTTAAAACTTACAAAAATCTTCATGTCGATATGTTTAAACCACTTTCCACGACCAAATGTTGCCTCAATATTGATGCACAAAGTATTTATAGTGTCCGGAAGAGACTGGCGACTCGAAGCAAGCCTTTCCTGCATTTAGAGCGGCTACAGACGGTTCAATTAACTTTTTTTTGGCCTGTGCCAATTAGAATTCTATTTTTGAAAATAGTTGTGGGTATTGCCTTATCTATAAATTAAATGTAAGTAATCTATTTATACATATAACAAATTCGTAACAACTGTACATTTAATATTTTTTTTAAAGAATAATTGTTGACCGAAACAAAAATATAGTTTATAGAATTTGTGGCTGTATGTATATCTAGGCAACAACCACTGAATAGATTTAATTAGAATTTTGCTTGATGATTATTAACAAATTCAAATACTATTATTTAAAGTACGATTAAAATTCTACGAATATAATACGATTCAAATCATTTATTGAAAGTCAAAAAGCTCCACCCATTTTAAAAAGTATGCCTTAGACCTGAGAAGAACGGGCGCAAGAAGCTGAGCGGGCCTCTTTTTTTATTACAATTTAATATGATAAAACAATTTTTATCATTAAACGGCCTGAGTGCGGTCGCTACATTCCCAATCGGTGGTATGATTAAAAAAGTCATATATGATACTAGCTGACCCAGCAAACGTTGCATTGCCGATATTAAAATCGCGATACAAAAGTAACTGTTGATTGTAGATGGGTGAAAATTTGAAGATGTGTGTATTTTTTAATGTTGACGCATAATCAAATAAATTAAAAAAAAATGTCAAAAAAAATAAAAAATAAATTTGGCCGTAACATTTAGGGGGATAAAAAATAGATGTTGTCCGATTCTCAGACCTACCCAATATGCACTCAAAATTTTATGAGAATCGGTCAAGCCGTTTCGAAGGAGTTTAACTACAAACACCGCGACATGAGAATTTTATATATTAGATAGTAACCTGTACCACGTATTTTAACGATTCTTTTTTATAATATTATATTGTAATGAATAGTAATGAATAAAAAACACAATTTTATTTTATATATACAGAACAACGTCTGTCGGGTCAGCTTGTATGTTAATATATTTTTTGCGTATTACCGAAACAGTTCTAACGATTTGGATGCATTAAACTACACGTGAATTTGGGAGCGAAAGATACAACGATCTTACTAGATAAAAACTCTGAGAAAAAATTAACTCAAAAATCGTTTTTTGTTTCATCTAATAAGTTTAAGCAATATAATTTGAACGTAAAATACAACGTTTTTTATAGGGATAGGCCAAATCTTGTAAACGCAAGCAGTACACATACCAAAAATTGTGGACACAAGATCCAAACCCGTGTGTTCAAACTTGCGATTAGTTTGAACATTATGATAATCACAGTATCTAGCAAATTCGCTAAAGCACCTATGCAGTATAGAAATACTTATCAAGAATATATTGAGATGCAATAGTGATACGGCCTTACAAATAAACTTAGTATAAATTTATTCCTGAGAATAAACCAAGAATAAGCAAAATCTTGACTTACGGCCGTTTTAAAAACGTATCTCTAGTTACGGATAGATTGCCGTCACCGTTTAATGACCATCCATAATCCATAGCTATGTCCAATATAGTTATAGTCCAATGCTTTATGTCGATAGGTTATTGAAATGTAAGTAAGCGTAAAAGGATAGATTTATCTACCTCTAGTAAGTTAAACTAAGGATAGATAGGTTATTGAAAACGGCCGTCGCTAACAAGACTGTCAATACAATGATAATTTTTCTAAAATTTCCAGAATGTCAAGCAGCTTTGCAAACTTAAATAAACGCGGGAAACGTGGTACGTCAAAATAAACCAATCATAAGCAAAATGTCTACTTGTAAACATTTGAATATTCTTCGTTTATTCTCAGGTATAAAGTTTATTTGTAAAACGGATAATGTTAATTACTTTAAACTTTTCTCTTAATGATACAGAACGTAATTACTGCGTGACACAAGCGTTGACAATAACGTTATAAAATATTAATTTTATGTAAGAACTGTTCAATAAGTCGCTCTTCATTAATTTCTCTGTATACTTAAGTGATATTATAATACTTTAAATATATGAAACAGATTTAGTTTTTATTAAAAGTAATAAGTATAGTATTTTCATTATATTAGGTACCTAAGTATTTATTCGGTTATCGCTTGCTAACACTATTAATTTTTTTCCTGGTCTGGGTATCTTTGTGTCATATAATTCATGCTCGGGTTACCACCCGATTTTGATTTGATTTATAAAATTATTAATTTTTAAATCAAATCAAAATAACTGCTTTTTCAGTTAGCTCAAATAAATGACACTTATGATTGTCAAAAGTTATACTTTTTTTAATTTACCTCAAATTTGGAAAAGGTTGAGCTTTAATGAGAAGAAGGGGCAATTAACTCATTGCCGCTCTTCTAAATCAACATTGCTTATCGTCTTACAGACTATTTTAATGATAATATAATATGTGAAGTGATGCAATAAATATACTCAAATGTTAATGCCTTTCAAAAGTAAGTCAAAAGAAATGTAAACAATTATATATATTAAATAATTAATTTTATATTATATATAATAAAAGCCGTACACAAAAAACAATTTTTATAGACAAAAATTTTAATATAAATGTTCATAAAATGAAAACTACTGGGCCAAACTATGTAATTTTATGGGACGAAATGGCATCCATTTTGCATCAAATGAAATAAGTATTACGTAAATCGGATCATTAATCTCAGAGAAATCAGTGTACACACATAAAAAAAATACCGATCGAATTGATAACCTCCTCCTTTTTGATGTCGATTAAAAACTAAATGCAAGACATTCTGTCGACTAATGGTCCTCTAAGCTGAGGTCCGAAGTTCCAATCCTAATGCACATTTTGGATTTCACTTGCTTATTTTATTAACCGACTTCTACAACGAGGAGGTTCTCAATTCGTCGGTATGTTTGTTTTTTTATTATTGTTACCTCGAAACTTTCGTCGGGGTGAACCGATTTTGATAATTATTTTTTTATTTGAGCGGGTGCTTCCCGTGTGGTTCCATTGTAATTTGGTCCAGATCTGACAATGGCATCCAGTAGAAAACCATAAAAGTCTTAAATTTGCGTACGTATAGCAAAGCGATAAGTAGATATACTTCGAAAATAGTTTGGCGAGAGTTTGGTGAGTTTCTGATTACGGAATCCATGACAAAGTAACGGAACTCTTCAATTCTTAGGAGCAAATTAACGATACTCGGCCGAAACTTTTTTATACTATCCGGATATTTAATCTGTAATCAAATTGCAAAGCGCTTACGTTCATTGCTGCATTGAAAAATTTTGTATATCTGCACATATTTAGGCAAATTGATAGTAAGTGTACTTCAAATTCACTAAACATCAAAAAGTATAACAAAAAACAACCAACTTCAAAATCACTATTCCAAAACAATAGATACCATATGCACTAAAAAGTATAAAAACAATTGCGTATTTTTATATAATCTAATTAAGTAAACTAATTCTTGTTACAATTATTGTTATTTTTGGAGTCGGTGTCATACAAACCTATGTAACTACATACATAGTTATAGGTGAGATGTGCTTGAGTCGTGAATAGGCGAGAGGTGAGAGCGGCTTGCGGAGGAAGGACACCGATTCCAAAAATAACATTAACCGTGACTAGAATTAGATTAGTTATTGTATAAAAATACGCAATTATTTTATACTTTTTAGTGCATATTAAATCTATTGTTTTGGAATAGTGTTTTTGAAGTCGGTTGTTTTTTTGATATTTTATTTTTTATTTTTATACATGTACACCTATTTATTATGCTGAGATTTATCCGATCTGATTTACCTAATTCTTTTGACTTAATATTAAGGTAGTATTGTATTAATATTAAAGGTTTCCATAAGAGGTTTATTAAATTCATAAGTTAAGCTATTTTATACTTTTCAGTTTTTGAAGACGGTTTTTTAAACGTAGTTTTTTTCATTTAGTTATTGTCATAGATCTTTACCACCAACACGGTATAAACAATACTTATACTGACGATAGGCTAACGCAAAACATGCTGACTTCGCAATTTTTGTGAAGTATTGAGTAATAAGTTAATTGTACTCTAAAATACACTAATTTAATGAAAAAATGTTTCATTACATTTAACTTCCTAAGTGTGATGAATTCGGATCTTATTTCGAATAAACTTCACTTAAAACTTTTATCTTATATTATAGTTATTTATCCAACTGTTCTGTAATAAGGGATATTAAAACACGAATGTGGGTTTATCATACGAGATGAAGCCAATTGTGCTAATAATATCACATGAGTTTTAATATCTAATTAACAACAGTTGCATACAAGACTTTATCTACACCCAGAATATGAATCCAAAGCCAGTAAGCTAGTAACCATAATATCTTCCAAAGGAGTGTTATTATGAAAACGGATGATATAATGTTGTACTGAATTTCATTACAACACTCGTTTGGATGATGTAATGGTTATAAGAACATTGGGTGTTTTAATGTTGGCAATAAGCTAACTGTTTTAGAATCTTTAATAAAGGATTTAAAGCATGGGTGTATATAAAGCATTTAAGCAGTTCTTTCGGTGATATTTGAATATGCTTCTATTGTTAAAACTTGGTTTTGAAATAGTTTGAATTATGTAAAGTTATTGGTTGCAGATTTGATCAAGAAGAAAGAATAAATAGAATCTATTTATTAAAACACACGCTATATATATTGTAAAGCAACTATTTTTAGGTTCTGTAGGTCATATAACTCACTGGCCAAATCGCAGAACATTGATTTATTCATTCCGCTTGCTCAATATAAAAAGAAAATACTTAATTTACACACGTGACTTAGAAACCTTGTTTTCATATTTCATTTTTATTTTAAATTATATATAACAATATTTTTAGATTTCAGTTTATAAATTGTTAAAATTACTGTTCTATAAACGTAGTAATAATTATGAATGTTGTGGTAGCTCATAAGTGAATTAATTCTTATCCATATTATTATTATATTTTAAGTTTAAGCATGTAAAGAGTGTAATTTGTTAGTTGCCCAAATATATAAATAAATAAAGTGGCAGTAATAATTGTTCTAGGTCAGCAAAAGTAAAGCTTATATTCCAGAAACATAACAGAGTCATCCGTAAAGATGAGGATCAACTTACAAGTTAAATTACAGTCACATTAAAATTAATTTGGCATGACGTTAGACGCAGAGCTTCACTGGAAAGCTCATATCAAAAAGAATTACGTTATAAATATATGTACGAGTTACTTGGAAAGCACTCCTATTTATCCAATCGAATCAAATCAAATCAAAATCATTTTACTCGTGTTGGTCAAGGAAACACTTATGAATGTCAAAATTTTCTTTTTTTTATATTTACCGACTCTTCGGAAAGGGTTGAGCCTTAATGAGAAGAAGTGGCAAGAAATTCATTACAACTCTTTTTTACATTCACAACTTAATATTTTTATAATCATTTTAGTTTTTTCAAGAATCCTAAGCGGCACTGCATTGTAATGGGTAGTCCGTATCAATTACCATCAGCTGAACGTCCTGCTCGCCTCGTCCCTTATTTTTATAGAAAAAAAAGTTACAATATATGTAAAGTAATGCAACAAAAACACTCAAACGTGAAAAATTGAGTATGTGACGCCTTACACGAGTACCTAAGTCAAAAAATGTAAATGTAAATTAAACGTAAAAATACACATATATTAATAGCAAAATATTATATTTAATATAACTATTACGATCTGTATAGCCGAGTGGTTTGCGATCCTACCTACTAAGCTAGAGGTCCCGGGTTCGAATCCCGGTAGGTGCAAGCATTTATATGATGAACGTTTGTTTCCGAGTCATGGATGTTCAAATGTATTTATGTATGTTTATATGAATTTATGTATGTTTCAGTAAGTATATTGTATTAAATGTATTATTGTCTTGTAACCCATAAACACAGGCTATATGTGCTTAACTTGGGGCAAGATAATTTTTGTAAAAGTGTGTCAATATTATTATTATTATTACATTATGTTACTATTCACTGATAGTGTATAATAAAGTCCTTTGATCTGATCCTTATGCCTGTTTCGACTTATGGTATTCAACTTTCGGGTTGTACCAAACATACAAAATATACAAAGCTTTTAGAATAAGGTATTCATAAGTTTTGTACATTCCCTCTCGTACATTAGAAACAACGACCTTCTTCGTAACCTAAGGTGGATTTAGTCGTGAAAATCACACAAAAATGCTACGATGCTAAGACTGCATCGTCATGGTTTTACCAGTGGGAGGCTCCATTGCACAGAATGACGACTAGATTATGGGTACCACAACGGCGCCTATTTCTGCCGTGAATGAATGTGTAAAAATTACTGTGTTTCGGTCTGAAGGGAGCCGTAACTAGTTAAATTACTGGGAATGAGACATAACATCTTATGTCTCAAGGTGACGAGCACAGTTGTGGTGCCGCTCAGAATATTTGGGTTTTTCGATAATCTTGAGCGGCGCTTCACTGTAATGGGCAGGCCGTATCAATTACCACTAGCTGAACGTCCTGCTCGTTTCGTCCCTTATTTGCATTCAAAAAAAAATCAATTATATGATCGTGAAATCAATGTTATTGCTTTGATGTTACAAGAGACTGGTTTATTAATTTGTCATTATATTCTATAAAAAAACTTTACATCAGAAAAAATACCAACTTAAAACATGCATAATTTACTTATTTGATTATGTTCCATCGATTCCCTTGTTACTGCAACTTTTACAACCTTTCACAGTTGTAAAAGTTGCAGTAGCCAGTTTGAAACTCTGCTTAAACTTTCCAATATGTAACAAACAATAATTATGGTCAAATCGGTGCAAATATTCGAATTAAGGAATGATTTAATATATAACGAATCAATCAAATCAACGCTGCAATCACTAAAAACATAAAAAAAGTCCTCCGCCGCGTCTGTCTACTAAAACTACTCGTACTGCACAGATTTTCAAGCTGTTTTCATCAATGGATAGCCTGGTTGTTGAGGAACGTTTTAGTATTCAATTTGTTTAGTTTTTGTACACATTTTTGTATACATTAACGATATTTGTAGGAGGGGTCGGAAAAAATTGAGAGATTTTTTGAGATACAATAAAATAATGTATGTTGGAATTGTGTGTCTTATATAGGTCTATAGAAAAGTCCGCGATGGCACATGTCTATCTCTTAGGGGTAACATAATTATTCCCTATATTTTTTTTACTATTTATAATATACAAGTCATTCAGAAATACGTTTTTGTTTTATTTATAGCTCACTAGCTGACCCGACAGACGTTGTTCTGTCAATAAACGGTTCGAGAGATATGGTAAATGCGTTTGTGAGTGCTTGGATGGGTACGTGACACGACAAACTATATATTTAAACCTTCCTTGAGCTTCAAAGAATCTATTACAAAATATTTCATTGAGATCGGTCGAATAGTTTTGCAGTTATTAGGGAACATACAAACTTACATTCTCTTTTATATATATAGATTAACTTTGATAAGGTACACATTTCCGCTAGCTTTTGACTAAATTATTTGCGAATACCCTCATTACTATTTTTTTTTTTCATTTAAACAGAACAGCATCTCTCGGGTCAGCTAGTAAAATATATTATTGTCTAACGTATCGAGACACGCTGAGTTTCTTGCGCCCATTCTTCTCAGG
Organism: Leptidea sinapis; assembly: GCF_905404315.1. NCBI lineage: Eukaryota > Metazoa > Arthropoda > Insecta > Lepidoptera > Pieridae > Leptidea > Leptidea sinapis. The sequence goes on along the minus strand of NC_066267.1, from coordinate 15,919,168 downwards.
TCTGAGGCAGTCTCTTTTGAATGGGTGGTAGATTTTGACGTTCAATAAGTGATTATAAATCCTATTTTGAATAAAAATATTTGAATTTGAATTTGAATTAGTATGCTTATCGAAATATTATAAGTTCTTGAATGGATTTACAAAAATCATTCTTCACTATCACATCGACTTTTCCGTGACCAAAACACCACTGCTTATTTTTTCTCTATTCGATAAAAAAACATAAATATTTTTCCTTATTATTGAACAACAAGCTAAGCTTAAATATTTCCTTATTTTTTGTCACAATCTTTTGAAATATACAAGTTTCCATCTCAGGTGAACTGTTTTCCTCCTAAGCTTTTTATCCTCGAAATAATCTGATATCTTCTCACAGATCTCTTTACAAATACATTGTCCTTTAAGCTTAGAAAATACTCTTAATTCAAAAGCCAGTAGTAACTCATTTTATTCACCTCTGGTATTGAAGATGTCCATTGGTAATACTCCTTACTTTTCATCAGGTGAAGTATAAGCTTGTTTGCCCTCATTAATATAAAAAAGAAACTTAACTGCCCAAATAGTTTCAGCAAAACAGTTTCTTAACCTAGCGGTCAACCCACATGTAGGGTACCGTACGAAAAGGTTAAAAACGTGTGAAGGAAAAAGTGGGAGGCTCTTTTGCAATGAATGCCGACTAGATTATGGGTAACACAACTGCTCCTATTTCTGCCTTGAAGCAGTAATGTGTAATCATTATTGTGTTTCGGTCTGAACGGAGCCGTAGCTAGTAAAATTACTGAGCAAATGAGACTTGACATCTTATGGCTGAAGGTGACGAGCGCAGTTGTAGTGCTGCTTTTAATTTTTCAATAATCTTGTGCGGCACTACATTGTAATAGGCAGGTCATTATTTACCATCAGCTGAACGTCGAAAAAAAATGGCGATTAAGTTTCTTAAAATATGCCTCTCACGAGCTCAACTTTTTACGAGCATGTGGTAAACTCAGTAAATTAAAAGAAATATTTGTAGTGTCGATTCAAAAGCGCTTAGTTAAAGCCTAATTGGATAAAGTTTATTTGACTTTGACTTTGACAACAACATAGTATTAGCCAAGAAATGTATTCAACTATTTTGCTTCATATTATGTAGAGTTACTTAAGTGTTCAGTCTCCAATTAGTTTACAAATTGCTAGTCCTGAGCCAACTTGAGTAAATTCTCAAGATTCAAGATGCCTTCTATATTGACGATTATTTATTTATTTATTTATAGCACCAACAAAGTATAAACTAATACATAATAAAATCAAATCAAATCAAAATCACTTTATTCATGTAGGTCACGGAAATGACACTTATAAAGGTCCAAAAAAAATTTTTTTCTTATTAAATCTACTGCTACTTCATAAAGGGATGAGCTAATATATATAGGCGCAAATAAAATTTATAATATAATAATTAAGAAGTAAATTAGTATACAAATGATTTGAGTTTTCTTTAGTGTTAATTCCGCCAATATTTATCTTTAAACAATTCGACACGTACTTCGCCTCTACACGAGGCATCCTCAGGACGTGTTGTCTCGCCAAAATCTGGCAGGAGACTGAAAATCTTGTAGAGGCGAAGTACGTGTCGAATTGTTTAAAGACAAATATTGGCGGAATTAACACTAAAGAAAACTCAAATCATGTGGATAATTATGGATTTCCGCAAAGTAACGCCTACTTCAATAAATTTTAGTAAATTAGTACATTAAAGAGAATATATATATTTTGATGTTTTTTTTTTAAATAAATCACAATTATGTCATACGTTAAAAGTTGACTCACAATTAAATTGAATTAGATTCAATAAAATTACAATACATACATAATTATATTATTTTACAGTTTTTAATTTTAACAGGTTGAACAAAACATTTACCAACAATCAATAGATAATATAGAATAAGTAAAATTGATGTCAATACAAATTAACTCAATTAAATAAAATATTGAATTTATTCAAACAAAACAAATATTATAACTATATTTACAATACTATGACTACACAAAATTAAAATTATCATTACGTGGAAGCGTACAAAGAATACTGGCAGCATTTCCGCGTTTGATAGCTAGGCTATTACCAGTGGGAGGCTCCTTTGCACAGGATGCCGGCTAGATTATGGGTACCACATCGGCGCCTATTTCTGCCGTGAAGCTGTAATGTGTCAACTTTACTATGTTTAAATCTGAAGGGCGCCGTAGCTAGTGAAATTACTGGGCCAATGAGACTTAACATTAAGATGTTGCTCTCGTCACCACTAGAGACGAGAGCAATTGTGCCTAGTACCACTCAGAATTTTTGGGCTTCTCAATAATCCTGAGCGGCACAGCATTGTAATGGGCAGGGCGTATCAATTACCATCAGCTGAACGTCCTGCTCGTCTCGTCCCGTATTTTCATAAAAAAAACAAAAAGCAGATTCGTTGACCGAAATAGCTGCCAGCGCTTGGTTTTCCACTAGCCTTATTCAGGCGCGAAGATAGTACTTTGAACATTCTCCGCGCCTCAATTAAGTTACATTAAATTCATGTTTAATCTTATACGGGGCCTGACTACATACCCAGAGCAGTTTTGTTATTTCAAGTACAAAAGACAGTCTTGAGAGACGTCGCAAATTTCATTCAACTTACGGCCGTTCCCAATATACTATCTACAGATAGAGGTAAGGTAAATTACTACCTTCTACTGTCAGTAATTAGCTGTCAATAATCTGAAGCTGTCCCAATATACCCGATAAGTCATTCTTATCACCATATATTCGGGCGCGTGAATTGCAATTTCCATACAAACTTCTATCGATGGTAAGCTATACGTCGTCCCATTGACAGACAGCGTGTACGGATAAGGTGAGTTACCTTCGATAGATTTATTGGGACAGAAAGGTCTACGATAGTTACGATTTTTATCTCAAGTAAGAGATAGACTGAATATTGGGAACAGCGGTTGCTCAATGGCAGAGTTTCAACTACCCTGAAGAGTTCCCAATTATTCGTCACAACATTAAAACCTTTCTCCTTTCTGTTTTGTAATAATAAAGTATTCTTCTACAACTCTATCTATAGAATCTGCTGACAATACACGAAATACTCTGCTATACAAAAAACATGGAGTAGCGTTTAACATCCACAGTTCATCATATAAAAAATTCTCGAGTTTCGAGTTCCGGTGTTTGTTACCAAACTCCTCCGAAACGGCTAAATCAATTTATTTGAAAATTTGTATATCGGGTAGTTCTGAGAATCGGCCAACATCTATTTTTCCCACTCCTAAATATTTTTTTGACAATTTTTTTTATTTTAAAAAGTACATACTTCAAATTTTCGCCCATCTACGATCAACACCTATTTTTGTATCTCGATTTTAATATTATTCTATTCCATCCACAGATACGTAATAGAGTTGAAAGATGGCAATCGAATATATTAATGATTATAGAATCGGTCGTCTGCTATTTTTTATACCCCAAAATTTTTTTCTTATTTCTTTGGCAATACAACGTTTGCTGGGTCAGCTAGTCTCTTTATAAATAGAAAAGTGACAAATAATTATATTAAATTAAAATTTCTATATTCCCTATACCAGTTTTAATTGTTTTCATATAATGAATTATGTTATTCTCCCTTTTTCTTAGTTAAGTTATAATATTATACTCTAGTTAACCCGACAGACGTTGTTCTGTACATAATAAATAAAATACCGTTTTTTTTTATGAATTTGTCAATAATATTTCATAACATCACGAAATGCTTTCGTAAAATGTGCACCCTGCTGTCGTAATGAAATTGTTTCACAGCAGAACTGTCAAACCGTGCGTCACTAAATTCTCTCATAGAAAATATGTCCATACAAAACAAATATTGGAAATAAAAATAATTATGGGTACCAAATCGACATACAAAAAGTATCCTATCTCACAAGTTGAACTAAACTGCACTCCATGAAGTAGTCCCCATTAATATCCGTTCATTAGTTTAGGAGATCACTGGAAATAAACATCAGGACACTGGACTTATATGTATATATTAAGATATATTATCATAAATTTTAGAATTACAGCCCAGTGTGTATTTAGCAGTTAATTTTCTTGTATGTCATGTCCATAAACTTAATATACTAGCGTACTAGTATACTATTTGGGTTGTCTAGAAGAGATCGCTTCAACCGATAAGACCGCCCATTGCGTACCTATGAATGTAATTAGCTTAAGATAAATTTTTATTTTTAAGTCTGTATCGTATGCAATAAAGTGTCTATCTATCTATTTAAAAAAAAAGAAGAACCCTAAGAACCGAAGAAGTCTGATAGAGAGGTCACTATCCTTACACAAAAACCTAAGTGTGAGAAAGAGGCGGAATAGATGGACCGTGAAGCCGTTTTTAAACAATTTAGTGTCCTTTAGTCTCCTGTCAAATTTTTATTAAAACCGCGTTTTAATTTTAGTGTTCTTATCTTAATTATATTGTGTTTTAACGGATATTAATAAAAATAATATAATTGTGTCGTGTTCTGTTTGTCTTCTTATATACAGCAACAATCCAATATTTCACAGGTTCTTCAACTTCACACTGATTCTTCAATACTACTTTCGTGGTGTTTATTGTAGAACATATTCAGTAAAATATTTGTAATTACATTTTATATAGGCAGTAAACACTCTATTTTCGAAAGATTATATTGATTTTAAAAAATATACATCTTCGTGCCCTTTAGTGTCGAGACACTTGGCCCGTGGGGCCCAGAGGCGCAGAGAATGTTCAAAATACTATCTTCACGCCTCAATAAGGCTACTGGAAATCCAAGCTGGCAGCTGTCTCGGTCAACGGATCAGCCTAGCTATCCCACGCGGAAATGCTGCCAGTATTTTAGGTACGCTTCCACGTAATGATAGTTTTAATTTTATGTAGACATAATATTGTAAATATAGTTATAAGATTTGTTTTGTGTGAATAAATAATAATTTTACTGTACGATGTTAGATTGTAAAAAAAAATGTGTTAGATAATTAAATATTGGATACGTGAATATGACGCCGTTTATCAATATTTGTCATAGGGATTGTCTAAAACAAAATACTACATACTTCACTAACTCACTCACACATCTGTAAAACTAGCACACATGAACATTTTAAATTTAGTCTCGCCGTAATGAGGAGAGTCGTCTAGTGCTCTAGTATACTAAGTATATGGTCATGTCATTGTTGTAAGTACCAATTAAAGTCACTAGTGGGAGGCTCCTTTGCACAGAAAGCCGGCTAGATTATGGGTACCACAACGGCGCCTATTTCTGCCGTAAGCAGTAATATGTAAACATTACTGTGTTTCGGTCTGAAGGGCGCCGTATCTCGTGAAATTGCTGGGCAAATGAGACTTAACATCTTATGTCTCAAGGTGACGAGCGTAGTTGTAGTGCTGCTCAAAATTTTTGGGTTTTTCAAGAATCCTCAGCGGCACTTCATTGTAATGTGCAGGGCGTATAAATTACCATCAGCTCAATGCTCCTGCTCGTCTCGCCCCTTATTTAAATAAAAAAAATGTTTAAAGTTAGTTAAAAATTTAAATACTTCAGTTCATTTTTTTTTTATGGAATAGGAGGACAAACAAGCGTACGGGTCACCTGGTGTTAAGTGATCACCGCCGCCCACACTCTCCTGCAACACCAGAGGAATCACAAGAGCGTTGCCGGCCTTTAAGGAAGGTGTACGCGCTTTTCTTGAAGGTACCCACGTCGTATCGTCCCGGAAACACCGCACAAGGAAGCTCATTCCACAGCTTCGTGGTACGAGGAAGAAAGCTCCTTGAAAACCGCACTGTGGAGGACCGCCACACATCCAGATGGTAGGGATGATATCGTAACTTGTGGCGTGTCGTGCGAAGGTGAAATTCGGCGGCAGGAATCAGGTTGAACAGCTCTTCTTCTTCTTCTCTTCTTTCTTCTTTTTTCTTCTTTCTTCTTTGAAGCCAATTTGGCTTTGCCCTCCAGATGGCCACGAAATTGGCAATTGCTCGAGATTTCGAAACCCAGTATTCCGATACTAGAAGAGGCTTTAAGGGAAGTGTTCTCGAAGAGCGGTGATACGGCAAATGGGGTTTTTTTAGTGGTAAACGCGCAAACTTAAGTCTTCTGGGGGTTAAATTGGACAAAGTTCAATTTACTTAATTTAATTAATTAATTTATAAATTTTTTCTCAAGAGAGGACTCGATGAAGACACAAGTTTCTCCCGGCACTGGTCGACGTTTTCCCGAGAGAGACCTGCATGGCCCGTGTATACGGCATCACCAGTGCTGTCGTCTGCATAGCAATGCATGTTGGCGGTGTCCAACATATCATTGATATGCAGAAGAAACAGCTTGGGAGATAGCACACAGCCTTGGGGCACTCCAGCGTTCACGGGCTTGGGATTCGAGCAATAACCGTCGATAACGACCTGCATGCTGCGCCCAGTGAGGAAGCTGGAGGTCCACTTGCATAAGCTCTCGGGAAGCCCAAATGATGGAAGTATTGCGAGGAGCGCCTTCTGCCATACACGATCAAAGGCCTTCGCTATATCCAGACCAACTACCAGGCCTTCCCCCTTGCTTTCAATAGCCGCCGCCCATCTATGGTTTAGGTATACCAGAAGATCGCCAGTCGACCGACCATGGCGAAAGCCGTACTGCCGGTCGTTGATCAACTGGTAACCCTCAAGATATACCAAGAGCTGGCGGTTAATTATGCTCTCCATGATTTTGGAGAGTAGGGAGGTAATAGCAATAGGCCTGTAGTTTGCCGGATCCGAACTGTCTCCTTTTTTTGGGATCGGATGGACAAGGGCTGACTTCCATGAATCAGGGACTACGCCTTTTGAATAAGAGTGCCGGAATAAACGCGTTAGCACCGGCGTCAACTCAGGGGCACACATTCTAAGCACGATTGGAGAAATACCATCCGGCCCGCTCAACTTCCTGACGTCCAACGAAAACAGAGCTCGCCTTACAGTTTTCTGTCGGAACTGTACTTCAGGCATGGAGCTCTAACACCGCGGGATGGTCGGCGGTGTTTTTCCGTTGTCGTCAAGAGTCGAGTTGGAGTCAAAAAGAGTGCACAGGAGATCGGCTTTCTCTTTTGCCGTATGGGCCATGGTGTCATTCCTCATGTGCAACGGCGGCATGGACGGCTGGTTGAAGTTACCAAGAGCAGCTTTCGACAACGACCAGAACTTGCGTGTTCCGGTCGGGTAACTGGAAAGCAGCTCGCCGATTTTGACGACGTGCTTGGATTTCGCACGAGCGATTTGCCGCTTAAAAAATCTGGAGGCACGGTTATATTTCCTCTTCAGAACTTTGCAGTTCGGATCTTTTGAGCCCAGCAACGCAATCCAAGTTCGATACGCCTGTTTTTTGCAGTCAGATGCTGCTTTAACTGACGCATCGAACCAGGGCTGTGATCTGCCACCGATCGGTACTACAGAGCTCGGTATAAAAATTTCCATGCCCTGCAGTATCACATCGGCTACTTCAACGGCGCAGGCACTAGGATCATCCGAAGGGAAACAAACCCTGCCCCAAGGGTAGGATGCAAAAAAGGAACGCATCCTATCCCAATCTGCTAACTTTTAGTGCCAAACGCGGCGGGTCGCTGGTGGTCTGCGACGTTGTCGTCGGATAGGCACTACACTCCTGACCAGGCAATGGTCGCACGTTCCGAGAGGGGCGTCGACAGAGACCTGGTAACCATCGGGATGTGTAGTCAGCAGAAGATCTAATAAGGACGGCATGTGGCTATCCACATCCGGGAGCCGCGTCGGCGACTCAACCAATTGGGACAGACCATACGCCAATTCAAAATTATGCACAGATCGCCCTGCGTAGTCTGTGGTACGTGCTCCAAGCCATTCGGCATTGTGCCCGTTGAAATCACCCAAGACTACGATTTCAGCGGAGGGGATCTGTGCAAGCACGTCATCAAATGCCGCTTGAACGCAGCCCATGAGGTGATCCGTTTCTGCGTTACCACTATGGGACCTGTAGACACACGCATAGATGCGGACGCGGTCCTCTAAATCTACGCGGAGCCAGAGAGTGGACAGGCCCCTACCCTCAAAATTGCCGAGACGGCGACAGCAGATATCCTCCCTATCGTACACACATACCCCGGCACGAGGCATGAAATTATGCTCAATTTTGTACCCGGGGTACGTTAAATATGACGTATCGCTAGGTCGAGATATCTGCGTCTCCGTAAGGAAACACAAGGCCGGCCGCGCCGTCTCAAGGTGGTGGTGGACGGCGTTTAAGTTGGAGTATATTCCCCGAATGTTACAAAAGTCCACATTAAGCGTGGAGCGGGGTGCCGTGGTGTTGCTGCCCTGTTTGTCCTGTGACATACGCAGTACTGTGCCCTCCCCAGAATACGAGGGGCAGCCCGAGCGCGAATGCTCGGGGAGGGATTCTCCGGCTCTACAAGAGCCGGTACCCTCCTGGGGTAATTTCTCTTGAAATACCGCTCTCATATTTTGTTGGGGGGGGGGGGAGTGGGAAGCGGCACTAGGCCGCTACTTCACGCTGGTATTCTGTGCGAGTGTGTTAAGTAACCCGGACAGGGCAAATTTAATTAATTTAATAATTTTAATCTAAACGGTTATTCCTTGGTTATTCAAAAATTCAGTCAAATCGTAGTATGTGTTAAATCACAAATGAATATTTAAACTATTCCACAAATGCATCAAATATGGCATATATATGACGATATTATGCTATCGCCATAATGTTGCAAACTCTGCGCCAATGGATTTTATAACAATGGCAAGGGTAATATGTAAATAGTGAAAGAGGAATATGTTAATGTATTCAAATGTGGCGAAATTCAAATTATTTGACCGAGAATTACCAGGAGCCTTGTTAGACCGTTTTATTTATATTCATTACTTTGATTTTAGGCAATTTGCAGACAAAGCTTTTTATCTTGATATTAGATTGGCAATTTAAATTGTTTTTAGTTTCAATATAACTTATAATCAAGCGTCAATGCGAATTATACTTTCACTTAGTGGGGATCTTTTTTGTCTACATCTGGTACAATTGATTTTATATTATTAACGAAAAGAACATAATGATTGCAAAGTTGATGTAATTTCACAAATAAAATTTGAAAACAAAATTTATGACCGATGCAGGACTCGAACCCGCGACCTCGCGGCGTTCCGTACGAGTGCTCTTCCAACTGAGCCAACCGTTCGAGTGACGTATCGTCGATAAATTTTATATGCTTTGTTCAACTGTCAGGCTGTGGCTGTAATAATCGCAGAAGTCGGGTTATTACTTAAAAAACATCACAAATTGTTTTTAAATATTTTTTCTTAGCCAATGTGTGCAAAAATTCGATCGATCTAAATTGGTTATCGTATAAAAACTAATCGGCTAGCTATCATTTTTTTTCATAAGATACACGGACATGTAAAAAGAGAAGAACTCCGTGTCACCTTACAAAATAGTGAAGCAGCAAAACAAGCGGGTTAACGTGTAAATTCATATCCCCACGCACATACTTTCACTAATACAAGCCGATCGGCTGCCATCGTCTGTGACAGATCAGTGTGCGCCGAAATAAAATATTATGAAAATGCAAATAGTACGTTGTGAAAAAGTATAAAATAATATATCAAAATTGGAGTTAAAAGTAGTTGTAGCCATATTTGACTAATTATGGGAGAAAAATTGTGTTAATGGTATCTCCCATAAACACACTCTTCAGGTTTAAACCACTCTAAAGCACTGATAAGGGCATTCAACAGTAGTTATGCGAATGAAGCCCTATCTTTGGACAGGAAAATTCTATGCATACTCACTAGGATGCTAACCGGGCACTGTCGCCTAAACAAGCACCTCAGTGTGGTCGGCATCAAAAATGACAAAACTTGCAGGTTCTGCCTTGAGGATGATGAAACACCTATTCATCTGCGACTGCGGCCCACTAATGCATAAGCGTAACACAATCTTTGGCATCTACTTCGTGCCACCAGATGGTGTTTGCAACACTCGCGTCAAGGAACTACTGCGGTTCGTAAAGGCAGCAGGGCTTGACGACGAGCTATAGTATGAGTGGCGAACACAATAGTTCAATTTTGGACGCGGTGTTACTAGTAATCTCCAGGACTAGGAAATAGCCCCCTCTTCAAATAATAATAATTATAATCTCATATAACCGCACACACACTAGCATAAAGGTGCTTCACTTGCTAAAATCACGGCCCGGAGTCCTTGTTTTATTACTCTTCCATGATAAGAAAAAGCAAACGAGTAAGAGACTCACGGATAAGGAAGTAGTCAGGAATTCCGCCCATGGACAACCACAACAGAATTATCATACTCCCAAGCAATGAAGTCTCCAACTAGTAGTTATATTGATGATTTTTTTTTTATTCTTTTACATATTGAATTATAACATTACTAACAAAAATCGGAGGGAGTACTGATATTCTATACATAGGTAATGTATACGTCCCGATAGAGCACCTTGTTGTTAGTCAACGCATAACAACAGCCCGGGTTTATTAATTTAGTATGCATAACACACTTTGTTTGCGTGCGTTGAAAATAGAGGTTAACAATTCACCGCTATTTTTTCGACATGTTCACATCTGTCACAGTCCATCTAAATGTATAAAAAAAAATATAACAATAAAAACAACCGACTCCAAAAACACTATTCCAAAACAATAGATATAATGTGCACTAAAAAGTATAAAAATAATTGCGTATTTTTATACAATAACTAATCTAATTCTAGTCACGGTTAATGTTATTTTTCGAATCACATATATTACTATGTATATAACATGGTGTGAGCCCAGGTCGGTTTGTAACTACATAGTTACAAACCTACCTTGGCTCACACCGACTCCAAAAATAACAATAATCGTAACTAGAATTAGATTCATTAATTAGATTGTATAATAAAAAGTCCAAAGTTCTGTGGTAGCAAACATAAAAAAAACATAACGACAAATTGAGAACCTCCTCCTTTCTTGAAGTCGGTTACTTATGTAATCTAAGGTTCTATATATAGGCAAACACAGTTTGGTGGTAAAGTTCGGCCATATGCATACCCACTGATTTAGAATATACAGTGCTGCGCTACAGTGGCGAATTAAATAAAATACATAACTCACCTAAATAATTAAAATTTGCATAATATTATATTGGAACAACCTGTAAGAAATCTAGTAGCCGCGCGCTAGCATTGCACTGACACCTACTTCGTATCGTCTTATGCGACCACGTGAGGGTGATTAAAATTTTGTTTCCTAAATATATAATATTTTGTTTGTTTGAAAATTTCGAAATAACAATTATTTTCTAAAAAATTAAGGTTATTATTTACGATTATAGTTAGATACTCGTCTGTTCATTTCATGTCGTCGTTTATATATGTAATAAACTTTCGCCATCTTAGAAATGTTAATGTTATGTTTTTAAATAAAAATATCCTAATGACCACAGATATGTTATACTGAAAGTAAATGGGATAATATATCTATGGTAATGACCACTAACCTCTGTCTATCACTGGACTGGCGGCTGTCAAAGTGCTCTTGCTCTTGCTCAAACAGGCACAAGAGCACTTTGACAGCAAATAATTAAAATATGAAACATCATATTCGCCATTTTGGCGCTGTTGGCTAAAGCGAGAGTCTGCGGTACTTAAACTAGTGATGACGTCCACAGCTAAACAAAATAACACATAGGTAGGAAACTATTAACAAAAAAAATTGTGTACTTGATTACGTTGATTCCTGATATAAAAATAATACGGAAAACGAACGAAACTAACTCAAAATGCAATAATACTTCAGAGTACTGTATTCTTCTGCCGCAGCCATTCGTATTATACGTCAAAATTAGTTCTCTGGGTGCTCGCGAGTTGCGCTTCAAATAGGCACAAAAAAATAAACAAATTTGCTGTCAAACATATGGAACAGCCTGTCCAGTGGTATTTATACAGGTCAGTGCTTATTTGAAAATAAAACAAGTTGTTAACAGTTTTCCCGTTGTCAGAATATCACTAGCTCTCATTGCAAAAAAGATAATCAACGTTTGTGTGGCTTCGGTTTCTAACATGACGTAATGCTATCATTGCAGTGTTTCCGCAAGGAAATGAACTTGTATTTAATGTATCCCTAACTACTGTATGAGCTTGATGCAAAAGAAACACTTTTCACTACGATTTATTTTATCTTTTCAACTAAAACTACTTCATTACAGGTTGCCTGGTAGAAATCGCTCTTAAGCGATAAGGCTGCCTATTGCTTTTTGTAGTCTCGATTTTTGTTATGTTTAATTATTTAGTGATGTGCAATGAAGATATATTTCATTTCATTTCATATACTTCATAGGTTAACGCAACACGTCGGAAGCGTCATATAATTCTGTGAACTTTTCGATACTGACGTTTAATTGGACTTTTCAAAACTATGTATAAATTATCTAGATATATAGCTTGGATTCTTTCAAACACCTACCAGCAATTTTACGCATGTGATGCGTGCGGTGTCGCACCAGAATAGCACCACACCAGCTCCTACCATGGGTGTCCTAGGCGACTGAGGGATATAATGAACGGAGCATGGACGGAAAATACTTATCAATTACTTTAATTAGGATACTTGAATCGGGGTTTTCTCCGGGCTATTTCTAGAAATAAATACTTTGTGCAAATATAAATATCTTTTGTGACAGTTATATCTTTGGAACAAAACGAACGCTGAATTTCTTACGTCCGTTCTTCGGCATAGCGAAATGGGCTTAGATTTAATATATATATTTGAATTTTAACTTTGTTTATATCATTTTATCATTGCGAAACCCCCAAATCAGACAAGCACTTGTCCCCTTTTATTGCACAAATCGGGACTTATCTAAATATAATTCAAAAGAATAATTGAGAGCAAAATTTAAAGAAATAAACATCTTGACTGTTGTCTCTCAATATATGCTTGATAATGTTATATATGTATATAGGCACATAAACGAATTTGCTAGAAACTGTCATAACCATAATATTAACACAAGAAACAGACTTAAACTTATAATGCCTACTACTCGGCGAAGTAGAGTTAATAAGTCTTTTGTGGGGCGTTGTAATACTTATATGCTTTTACAACAAGATCCCAGAAAATTTTCAAAACAAATGTATTACGAAATTCAAAAAACGTTTGTGTGGTAAAGGTTACTATAACATACATGACCTTCTTAATGATACCACAGATTAGAAATGGGGTAACCGCCCACAGGCTAATAAATAATAAAGTTTAGTATACGATTTTACATTATAACCATATTTTTATTAAAAAAAAAGAAGCCCGCTGAGTTTGTTGCGCCCTTTCTTCTCAGGTCTGAGGCATACCTTTTGGAATGGGTGGTAGTTTTTGACTTTCAAGTGATATTATATCCTATTTTCAATAAAAATATTTGTATTTTAATTTGAAACAATCTTTCTTTGAGTACAGCAAATATACAAACATTCACCCACTGCTCTGTGAACAGCTGGATCACTTGGCGTTGCGTAGAGATGGCGCTTCATTGTGTGTCTTCTACCGCATTTATCACGGGGAGTGTTCCGAAAAGCTGTTTAACCTGATTCCTGCCGCCGAATTCCACCTTCGCACGACACGCCACAAGTTAGGATATCATCCTCACCATCTGGATGTGTCGCTGTCCTCCACAGTGCGGTTTTCAAGGAGCTATCTTCCACGTACTACAAAGCTGTGGAATGAACTTCCTTGTGCGGTGTTTCCGGGACGATACGACATGGGTACCTTCAAAAAAAGCGCGCACGCCGGCCGCTCCTGTGATTCCTCTGGTTTTGCAAGAGATTGTGGGCGGCGGTGATCACTTAACACCAGGTGACCCGTACGCTCGTTTGTCTTCATATTCCATAAAAAAATATATACAAATATTCACGTAATAATAGTTCCCTGGTAAATAAACATATCAGAACAACCGCAAAAATCATTGAGTAAGATTTCACAATACACAGTAGCCATCAATCTTCTTAAACGTTTCCACACACTTATACCTAAAAGCGAGCCTTCTTATATAATAGTTATTCTGCTTTATATTTTTCACATATGAGCAGTCATTCGTATATTCTGTATTTGAAATGCAACGGCGCTTTGCATTCTAGAAAGTGCTTTTAATGTATTATAATATACAATTTAAAATGCATAATATATTATTACGTGTGAAAACTCGCCAACATTTAATTCCACAGAGATGAGCCCTGGCTATTTTGTTATGCAAGTCTTATGTTTTGCTCTTTAACAGTATAAGATTTTATAAATTAACTAGCTGACCCAGCAAACGTTGTATTGCCGATATTAAAATCGTGATACAAAAGTAACTGTTGATCGTAGATGGGTGAAAATTTGAAGTTGTATGTATTTTTTAATGCTGACTCATAATCAAACAAATTTAAAAAGAATATCAAAAAAATTTAAAAAAAAAATCGTGTTGACCACCCTTAACATTTAGGGGGATGAAAAATAGATGTTGTCCGATTCTCAGACCTCGTGAGAAGAGCATATAAGAAACTCAACGGCCACTCATTTCAATCAAATAAAGTATTTAACAATGGCTGTAATATACATAAAAAATTTGTTTGAAATGTGCTGCATCCATATATATCCATATATATGAGTCGTGTTTAAATAATATTAATTATTTCATAAAAAGTAATAAAGAATTAACTATATAAATATAAATTATCGTATATTGGATGCATCAACCTTTAGAGGTTGTATTCATTGTTTGTGTAAGGATGCTTCGTGAACATGATGGTCGTGATTACTATCATAATCTGTAATACTATTCAACAAATACAATGGTTTACTATAACAGGTCGACCTGGCACTACAAGCAATATATTGCCAAATAATCAAGAATTTAATAGAAAAGTTAAAAATTCTTGAGTCGTATGCGTACTATTTTTGACTCAATCTAATATATAGAATTCTATTGTCACAATGTTCGTTCCCGTACTCCTACGAAACGGCTTGACCGATTCTCATGAAATTTTGTGAGCATATTGAGTAGGTCTGAGAATCGGCCAACATCTATTTTTCATACCCCTAAATGTTAAGGGTGGTCCATAAGAATTTTATTTTTAAATTTTTTTGACATTATTTTTTAAATTTGTTTGATTATGAGTCAGCATTAAAAAATACATACAACTTCAAATTTTCACCCATCTACGATCAACAGTTACTTTTGTATCGCGATTTTAATATCGGCAATACAACGTTTACTGGGTCAGCTAGTAATATATATAAATTACGTGACACGTTGTTTGTCCGCGATGGACTTCTAAACTAATGAACGGATTTTAATGGGGATTACTTCATGGAGTGCAGTTCGGTCCAACTTGAGTGATAGGATAATTTTTATTTCGATTGGGGACCCATAATTATTTATATTTTCAATATTTGTCTTGAATGGACATATTTTCTATGAGAGAATTTAGTGACGCACGGTTTGACAGTTCCGCTGTGAAACAATTTCATTATAACAATAGGCAGCATTTTTTACGAAATAATTTTTGATGTTTTGAAATATAAAACAGTTGTTTTTTTACTATCTACAGAACAACGTCTGTCCGGTCAGCTAGTAATGCATAAATATGTAAAAACCTATTAATGTCTCAGTTACATTAATAAAGTCTATTTTACCACAAACAAAATGAAATACGTATAATTTGAACCGGAACCATCACTGTATCAACATGCATCAGTCCAATCTCTGTTACTTAAGCTTTTATGTGTAAAATCAATCGAATTTGAGACTTATTGCAGTGATTTAAGAGTCAAGTGCATTTCAAAAGCAAAAGTTTGGAATTGTAACAGTGTTACGTTGAAAGTGAATGTTCTTATTTAGTGAATGGGTGGACACTGTAATAAGAGACAGGTGATGGTGTAGAATGCCCAAATATAGGATTATTTTTATATAATATAATGGTTAAGTAGATGGTGTCAGGTCGACCTGTTATAGTTATGGTCATTGTATTTGTTGGATGTAATGTAACTAATTGTGACGGTAATCACGACCATCATGATCACGAAGCATTAACAAAAAAAATGATTTCAAGCTCTAAAGGTTGATGCTTCCAATATACGATAATTTATATTTATACAGTTAATACTTTATTTCTTTTTATGGAATAATTTATATTATGTAAACACGATTCATATATTGGATGCACCACCTTACAAACTAATTTGTTATGTACCTATATTTAGAGCCATTGTAAAATACCCATTTCGATTGAAAAGAGTGGCCGTTAAGTTTCTTGTATGTTCTTCTCACGAGCTCAACTTTTTACGATTATAATATTCGACGAGTCAAAAGCGTTTAGTCTAAGCTTAATTGAATAAAGTTTATAAGACTTTTTGACTTTAGAAGTCAAAACGGCTAACTTAGTTAGCTTCTTAGCTTCGTTGTCGGGTGACGTAACATGGTGTAAATAAAATAATAATAAATCCATAAACTTAGAATATAATAGTGAATTGACGATCTGACAGCCTGATAATATATAAACCTCGATAATGTTTTGATGATACTCTTCTTAAATAAAAAGCTTTTTTTTATATTCATTGTGTAAGACAATCAAATTATTAAATTTATTTAAAAGTCATGTATTAACATAGACCGGGACGCTATTTTAAAAGTGTACATTGAGTGGAGCCCCTCCAAAATTGTGTAATTTAAATTAACATTAGTAACC
This sequence comes from Leptidea sinapis, assembly GCF_905404315.1. Lineage (NCBI taxonomy): Eukaryota > Metazoa > Arthropoda > Insecta > Lepidoptera > Pieridae > Leptidea > Leptidea sinapis. The sequence goes on along the minus strand of NC_066267.1, from coordinate 15,902,385 downwards.
AGCAATAATTCCCTTGTTTCTCGTGTACTAGTGTATTTTTTTCTGTTATAGCTGTTGATATCAGAACTTTGAAGTTGAAGAATTATACAAATTTTCACGTAAAAATATAAGTGACCTGGTAAATAACCATATCAGAACTATCGCAAAAATCATTGAGTTATTAGTTAGTTATATTGTCAAAGTCGTGGTATTACAATTTCACTATATATATATTTACGGACTAGTAAAAAAATAAGGACTCCGTGTCACCTTACATAACAGTGTAGCACCAAAACAAGCCGACTTACGTGTAAATACATAGCCCCACGCACACACTTATACTACTAGAGGCCGATAGGCGGCAATTATGAGAATTGTCATCGTCTGTGACAGATCAGTTTGCGTCTCAATAAAATATCTTAAAAATGCTGTCGAGGGTTGTGACAAAGTGTAAAAACGATACTATATAAGTATTTGTGACCATATATGATTATTTAAGGGAGAAAAAATTGTGTAACTAGTATCCCCTGTAACCGCACACACACTAGCATAACGGTGCTTCACTTGCTAATATCACGGCGCGGAGTCCTTCTTTTTTTACTCGTCTGTGGTGATATTATAATTTAACGGTAGATTGTCAATCGAGTTCATTTCTTGCAATTTAACGGCTTGGTTTTAGTGACATTGTGTTGACACGGGTACACTATAGTGATATTGTAAGGCAATGATATTTTGACAATTTTACTGATCGTGATTTTATGAGGCCGTCTCTGATCTGGTCTGTTTCTTGGATAGTAATTATTTTTTAGTTATACATTAGTGTAATCAACTAATTATTATCCAAGCAAATCGGCCCTTGTTCACTTGTAGGTCCCAAAAACAAATTAACATGTTATGTAAATCACAACGCACGAGCCAAGCGTAGCGTACCGCGGCAACGACCCTTGTTCACTACTATTTCAACAATAGTTTTCGAAAATTGCATATAGGCTCCAATGTTTTGCGAATTGCGTATGAAAAAAATTGACCAATCAGAATCTAGGTATATCATTCGTGATATACCTAGATTTATTATAATTTTACTATAGTGTAACCGTGACATTACAATGTCACTAAAACCAGGCCGTTAAATTGTAAGAAATGAAGTCGATTGACAATCTGCCTTTTAATAATTATAATATCACTAGTGAAATTGTAATATCGCAATATACCTGCGACATATTTATTGATTTCATTAATTTGAACATATTATAAATAGGCCCCAATAAAATCGACGGTAAAAAACTTTTGCCTATATTGCTTGTTTACATACAAAGAAAATTGTGTTTCAACTTCTGCGTCGCGCGCCGGTTGCAAACGCCCTTTGGGAGCGTAGAGATAAAACAATCGAAAAGTTTTTGAATATTATGATAAAGGAAATTGTTCCATTCAAACTGTTTGGTTTTGTTATTCGGACTTGCTATCTGTGGTGCCATATGTGTTGTATGTGACAGTAACTTAATTTCTCGTAGTTTTGAAACATTAATTTACTCTTATGTTTTCATTAAAATCAAAGGGAATTATTTATTGGTAGGCTTCATCAAGGCCAGGTAAAGCTGATGATGTTGAGCTCGGAGCTAACGTGGAGGAAAGGAGGAGGTTCTCAATTCGACTGTATTTTTTTATATATATCACCTCGAACTATCGACTTGGTGAACCAATTTCTATGATTATTTTTTATTGGAAAGAATGTAATTCAAGGGTTATTGATGAGAGTTTTGTTAAACTCTCGTCAAACTGCCTACTAATAAGATAATAATACATTAATTTGTGATTGAGGAATAAGGCTACCTGACTGTGGAATGCTTTAACTATTGAGATACAACACAAGCTCAGACGGCTCACTCAATAACATAACTATTTCTTGGAACAAGTCAATTAGTGAAAATATATACTATAACTTTTAAATTAATATATTCTTTATATTCGATAAAGATATGAACTCCACGGCATCCTATTTCACTTTTTACGTACCCAACCCACAGGACCAAACTCGGCCATCAATCCCTAATACCCCGATTAAGTAGACTATATAATAAATTTATTAGTAGAGACAAGTCCATTGATCTGTTCAGCGATAGTATAACAAAATTTAAAGATAAATTAATTAAGACACTCGATTGTAGCAGAATCGTAGATATTAAAATTGTGAATATTTTTTTCTTTATTATTGTATTTTAATTTTTTATATACCTTTCATTGTATAAATTTAACATTAACATAACTTTATTTAGCCTTTACTTATTATATAAATTTTAACTTTTTGTACGACTTGTATTTGTGTACATGCTGTAACTGCCTATAAATATAATTATGTGTATCCCTAGCACCTAAGACTTGTTTAACGTTAATGTATCACATGTAATTCTGTTGGTAGTTCATAACTAAATAAATATTTGAAGATCTTAAGGCGCTGTAGTCCTAAAATCTAACATTTTTGAAAATCTACATAAAATACTTCTACAAATACTACGGTTCCAATTTTTTTGACATGTTTATCTTCATTTCTTAACCTAAATTATGACAGTTTCGAAAACACGATTACGAAAAAAAATCTCTACAGATTTAATTTTTTGAAAAATAGGCTTTTTCATTTGAATTGTTTTATATTATCATAAAACTATGATAGCTATCTACACAAAACTTATTTTATTCGATAGCTTATTAGTATTTATAATTTTTCCTCGTTGGTTGCGTCAATACGCTTTGTGAATTATTTAATATCAATTTTTTTCGTAATAAATCAAAGGCGACGCTTCCTTTTTTATTTTTCCTCTTTTGTTCGTCTATCTAATAGTATATATGTAAGTAGTATACAATATAAGCACACTTTTCTCGTTAGTAGTGTGTCAATTGTCAATGTCCGAATCGGGTTCTAAATTCAACATAAGTAACGTTTTACATTGCTGCTTATTGACTTAGAATATTTTAAAGAACTGGAATAAATGCGGCAATCGAAACTTATTATGATGCAATTTGTGGCATTTACCATATTTCGGCTTTGTTTTTACACGCTTTTTATTAGCTTCACCTGTATGTATGTTTGTTTGTAACCGACTCATTTGGGCGCGATTTTGACCCACTTTAAACGGCCAGATTTCGTTCAAACTTCGTAGATTTATCGAGATCTGGATAAAATTATTACATTTTCCAATTTTCAAAATAATTTTATTTGTTAATTTATCTAATTTTCATCTATCGCTAAGGCATAACTTGATGTTAATTTTAAATTTCAACCATTATCTTTGCAACCAAAGCGTGATTTTTAGTTTTTAAACTATTTTTATAATACGACGTCATTTGTCTATATTTATAGAACATAATTGTATGAATGACTTTTCATTCATTCATTCAAACGTGTTCAGTAATATAACTAAAGTGGAGAATGTCGCAGACACCAGCCATTTATTTATTAATTACTAGACGTTGACACCGATATTATTCAGTCTGCAATATAAGAAAAAATAAGAAGTAAAAATATCACACCTTTGTTACCTAATGATTTTAAATCAATTACAAACCCATGTTTATTTGTAATAATACACCAATCTTCTCGTGAAAGAGTGTTTCAAACCGCAGCAGTTTTTGAGGTTATTCCTTACAATCAAAAATGCATACATACGAAAATATAAATCCATTCTCTTTATCGTATTCGTGTAAATACATACACAGTATCATAATAACCGTGATGCATTTCTAATGCAAGAAAGTTTCGTATCCAACTCACTAATTTGCAACAGCTAATACAGGAAATTGTTTAGAGCGAATACTCATTACAAGAACTAGAGTTTTGCCTTGATTTTTGAAGTTATACTTCTTTAGACGCGTTATGAAAAACATATGAGAGTGAAATTTTTAGATTCGCGCGCAACATTATTACGAGGCGGTACTCGAACGGATAGCTCAGTTGCTTAGAGCACCAGCACGGAACGCCGGAGGTCGTGGGTTCGAATCCCGCATCGTTCATAAAATTTTGTTTTTCAAATTTTATTTGTGTACAAAAGTAACAGGTTGAAGTTGGTTCCTAAAATTTTCTGACGTTTGCGTCATTGGTTTTTTGTTTTGGTTTCTTCGTCCATTATTAGGACAGGAAAAGAGTTCGAGCGCATACAGCCGTATTCATCATTCCAAGATTTTTACAAAATTCCTAATTTGAAGTACACTAACTAACAATTTTTCTAAATATGTGTAGATATACTAAATTTTTCAATGCTACAACGAACGTAAGCGCTTTGCAATTTGATCACAGACAGAAATTTTGCCATAGATCGTCATTAAGTAGTTCCATTGAAATCATCAATCATCATATTCGACTACGACTATTACTTGACCATAACTACGTTACGGTAGATGACTTAAATATCCTAATAGCATAACATCTTTCCGTGCTCTATTAATGACGCCCAGTTTCTTTGAAGCCAATTTGGCTTCGCCCTCCAGATGGCCACGGAATTGGCAATAGCTCGAGATTTCGAGACCAAGTATTCCGATACTAGCCGAGGCTTTAAGGGAAGTGTTATCAAAGAGCGGTGATACGAAAAATGGGGTTTTTGTAGTGGTAAACGCGCAAACTTGAGTCTTCTGGGGGTTAAATTGGACAACGTTCAATTTACCACATTCCGCGACCTTCTCGAGAGAGGACTCGATAGAAGACACAAGTTTCTCCCGGCACTGGTCGACGTTTTCCCGAGAGAGACCTGCATGGCCCGTGTATACGGCATCACCAGTGCTGTCATCTGCATAGCTATGTATGTTGGAGGTGTCCAACATATCACTGATATGCAGAAGAAACAGCGTGGGAGATAGCACACACCCTTGGGGCACTCTAGCGTTCACGGGCTTGGGATTCGAGCAAAAACCGTTGATAACAACTTGTATGCTGCGCCGCGTTGGATTTGCACTACACTCCTGACCAGGCAATGGTCGGACGTTCCGAGAGGGGCGTCGACGGAGACCTGGTAACTATCGGGATGTGTAGTCAGCAGAAGATCCTATAAGTACGGCATGTGGCTATCCACATCCGGGAGCCGCGTTGGCGACTCAATCAATTGGGACAGACCATACGCCAATGCAAAATTATGCACAGATCACCCTGCGTAGTCTGTGGTACGTGATCCAAGCCATTCGGCATTGTGCCCGTTGAAATCACCCAAGACTAAAATTTCTGCGGAGGGGATCTGTGCAAGCACGTCGTCAATTGCCGTTTGAACGCAGCCCATGAGGTGATCGGTTTCTGCGTTACCACTATGGGACCTATTGACGCACGCATAGATGCGGACGCGGTCCAGATAAATCTACGCAGAGCCAGAGAGTAGACAGGTACCCTCAAAATTGCCGAGACGGCGACAGCAGATATCCTCCCTAACGTACACACATATCCCGGCATGAGGCATAAAATTGTGCTCAATTTTGTACGATTGGTACGATTAATATGACGTATCGCTAGGTCGAGATATCTGCGTCTCCGTAAGGAAACACAAGGCCGGCTGCGCCGTCTCAAGGTGGTGGTGGACGGCGTTTAATTTGGAGTGAATTCCCCTGATGTTACAGAAGTCCACATTAAGCGTGAAGTGGGGTGCCGTGGTGTTACTGCCTCGTTTGTCCTTGGTCCTCCCCAGAATACGAGGGGCAGCCCGAGCGCGAATGCTCGGGGAAGGATTCTCCGGCTCTATAGGAGCTGAAACCCTCCTGGGGTTATTTCTCTTTTAATACCGCTCTCATATTTTGTTGGGGGGAAGGGGAGGGGGGGGGGGAATGGCCACCGGTCCTCGACACTAACTTATGCTAAACATAGCGGCACTAGGCCGCTACTTCACGCCGGTATTCTGTGCGAGTGTGGTAATTAACCCGGACGAGTCGAGCCCGATTGTGCTGACGCCATAAGACGGCAGCGTGACTCTCCCACTTCTAAAAAGCCCTTAGTCGCCTAATACGACACCCTAAGGCCTGGGACTACCCTATTCATTTTACGCCCCGGGGAAGCACAGGGCGCGTTTGTTGACAGTGAACTTCTCCTAAACGTCTGGACTGATTTGAATGAAATTTTCTGTGTTTGTTCAAGTGTATTCGAGGATGGTTTAGATTCACAATAATTGTACTACCCCCTAAATGGCTGGGCCGATTTTGATGATTTTTTAGATTCTTAATACAGTCCATATATAATTCTCCTACGTATGTTAGTGATCTCCTAACGTCTGGACCGATTTTTCAAATTGAACACGTGTGTACAGGACAACATCTGTCGGGTCCGCTATTTTAATATAATATTATATAACCAATATATAACCTACTTTTACTTTATATAAGTTAAAAGTTTTTAATTATCTGACGTCTAAATTGAAGTGATGTTGTCTTGAGTAGGTCAAGGTCGTATTCACTATTAACTTCATTATAAAGTTTGCATGCTCTAATGAGAAAACTTTTCTGTCTATAATTACATATTGCTGATTGTATTTCAAATATATTGCCTCGCCTGTGCCGAGCTGACAGTGGTTCGTAAGCCAATCTACTCAAGCAGTTCTGTACACGTTTTCTACATTTAGGATGTAAATAATGTCTGCTGTCGTCTTTCTTGGAGAGGTAAATTTTTTTTTTTATATTTATAATGCAAATAAAATGTGTTTCGACTTAAAGGGGGCCGTAGTTTGTGAAAAATCTTTATATGACGGGCGAATTAACAATTCCACTTAGAATTTTATGTTTGTAGCTGTGCCTACAACCAATAATATCAATTAATACAAATGTCTAATACCTAACTTGTAACGTAGCATTATAGATCGTAGAAATAGTAATCGTGCATAATAACTATAATAAGCGTATGCCGAAAGATTCGTTCTGACAAGAACATTTTATTTTATATAACGTAATATTAGCTCTGATAAGAACCATTTCATAATGCTGTACATCAACTCATAGAATCATACAGATCACCAGTAGTCATCTCAGTGAAGTTTCAAGCATCGTACTTTCTCTCGACGATCGCAGACATACTCACGTGATCAGTCATATGCTCCGCGTTACACAACCGCACAGCAAGGCCGAGCGGACTCGACTGACGAGTGAAGCGTCGGGACTCGATCGCTATTCATGCAATTTAAATCAATGAGCGACAACGTAGGTGCGGAATGCTCATTGACATCGTATGATCGAGGTTCGACGCGAGCTTACACAAACTGCGATAGCATTAGTTTTAGAGCGAGATAGAACACATAATATTATTCTCAATTCTTATTGAATGAAACGTTTTACTTGGTTAAACTGTAAGCTTTAGTATTGGTGTGTATTTTCTGAACTTGTAAATATTTTTTAAGTAACAATTGTGATTGGGTAACTAGTTTTAAGGATTTTGTATATATATCGTGAAACTTTTTAATAAATCATATCTTCTATATATCTTCCACATATTCCTCACAGTCAAGCAGTTGTTTTATTTAATCGCCAAACGCTCTGTCTCTAAATGTTCAATCCTGAGCAGCACTGTATTGTAATGCACAGAGCGTAATACATACCATGTTGTCTGAGTGTTGCATAGAAGTCGTTGTGAAGACTTTATGTTGGAAATTATTGTATGCTCTCAAAGTTTTCCGATAACTATGTCTTATACTTGACTACTTATATATTGTATTTTATGATTTCATTAAGAATTATCTTGTGCTGCTAACTGCTGAGGATTTCCTTCGAAAGCAGCCTTCCTTGAGCATAGTAGATAAAACAAAAACGATAAAAATATATTCAAGCGCCACGCCAACTAAAGATATTTATCTTCGTTTACCAAATAGTTTATCAGCCTGACATAGATTAATTTTTATCAAATGACTGACAACACAAGATGTAGTCGCTATGTAGTCGCTAATATAATTTGCAAAGGCGCTAAATAGTCTTCTTCTACGTAACTATATTATACGTGGAGTTAAAGAAATAATATATAAGTGTTTTGTTTAATTTTAATAGAGAGTAATATATTATGTTACTAATGATTAAGCTTGTTAAAATAATTTATCTAAATTACTGAAAAACGCCATCTAGTGAAGCAATAGCAAAAGAACAATACATCAACAGTTAGTATTAGCAAACGGAAAATAAAGCACTAGATGTCGCATTACTGAAATTAAAATATTTTTATTCAAAATAGGATTTAAAATCACTTATTGAACGTCAAAAACTACCACCCATTCAAAAGACAGACCTGAGAAGAATGGGCGCAAGAAACTCAACGGTTTTTTTTTAAATAATAATTATTACTATTAACAGAATAATAATAATTATTATAACAAATAACTATAATTATTACATATTAACGAGCTGTTGGTTGAATAAAATAGAACGGAAAGTTATCGCTCTCGGGATTGAGATGAAGTTTTTGCAGACGGCTTCAAAACTTTAAAAAGCTAGTGAAATTACTGGGCAAGGAGAATTATGTCTAAAGGTGTCGAGCGCAATTGTAGTGCCGCTCGAAACTTTTTGGTTTTTCAAGAATCCTGAGCGGCACTGCATTGTAATCGGCACTCCGTATCAATTACCATCAGCTGAACGTCCTGCTGGTCTCGTCCCTTATTTTCATAAAAAAAATATCCTTGGATGTAGTCGTAAGTTATATTATAAGGGTACAGCTACAACACCAAACTGTATCTCGGATTTTATTAAATCTCTCCCGAATCGCCCCCAATAGTGAAATTTAAGGACATATTCACGTTAGAAACTTCAGAAGAGATAGGTTCCTCTGTTGCTGCCGAAGAATGTGGGCGGTAGTTGACCTACGTTCTTTTATCCTTCTCTTCCATAAAAAAATTATACCAGGACACAACGAAGCAATTTAATTTGTGACATAACTTAAGATTTATCAATCTACATAAAAATAATCTGATAGATATTTAACAACTGAAGTTAATCTACCTACTATAGTTACCTAAAATTAAGTTTATTTTTTAACTCCTGAGAAAGTTAGAAAGATATAAAAATTCTAATTAGTTATTATTTTTAAACTATTGTGATTTCTGAACGACGGGGGACACATCAAAGAAAAAAATTAGAATCATTGTTTTTAATTTATTCCGAGCATATTATTTATTCACCTTTTAAACCTTCTCTGGACATTCACAAATAATTCAAGACCAAAATTAGCTTAATCGGTCTAACCGTTCTCGAGTTTTAGCGAGACTAACGAACAGCAATTCATTTTTATGTATATAGATAGATAGATTATGGCTCAACATTTTTTAGGCAGTCTCGCTTCTTATTACGTAGTATTTACATCCTCTTTGCTGTGCAGGGCCTGCATGGTGACAGAAGAAACGGCTGCACTTCTGCATTGTCCAGGTGTTGCAACTTACTGGGTACAATATCTTGGCACCCCAAACACACTCCCGGAAGTCTTTAGGAAACATAAGAGGCTCCTGAGGTTTTATAAAGAGCACGCAGCGTGTTTGCCCATTCTTCTCAGCATCAATTTTCAAATAGATTGTGGTTAATAACTTGAAGTAAGTAGGTGGTAATAATTAAAAAAGCCCATTCTAGAATAAAAATATTTGAATTTGTATTGTTAGTATGTGAATATCTCCCTCGCCGAAATCGCTAACATTAACCCCTTGGACCACAACAACGTAGTACAAAAAAAAGTATTTAAAAAAATAATAAGGTCGTGTAAGCTAATAAATATTTAAATCCACCAAGCGCGGCTATTCTAACGAGCAAATGCATTAAAAGGGTCCAAACAAAGGCAAAACGTTATCATAACATTTAGAATATCTAAATGATGTCCAGTTAATTATTAAAGGTCGGGGAATAAGTCTTTTTTACCGACTTAAAAAAGGAGGAGGTTCTCAATTCAATTGAATATAATATTTTTATTTATGTACACCGATTACGCTGAGATTTATGAACGTGAATCTTCTTTAGTTTAATACGGAATAGTTGCTTTTTGGTCCTATAAAAATTTCATAAAGTTCGGCCCAGTAGTTTTCTTTTTATGTGGGTACATTGATTATGAATTGTTTACGTGGATGATGTTATTATTTACATGGAAGATGTAATCTTATGTTGTGACAGCTTTTTTTGGAGTTTTCATTTAGTTTGATTATGTATTATTATAAGCTCGTGTCCAGATAAGTGGGTCTTAGGCTACTTGTCATTCATAGCAAAGTTCTTCACGATATTTCATTATCTGACACGAACGTGAAAAAGAGTTTCGAACAGCATTCTTTGGGAATCGATTCATTTTTTCGTTCCCGTTTATTGGGATCTATATTGTTTTATGCCGCGCAGGCCCAGCTATAGCCACCTAAAAAAATGACTATTTAATATGACAAAATAAAGAAACGACATATTATAGGTTACCTGTAATCGAGAAAAAATCTACTGCAGCTTACAGAACAACCTATTACAGACAATAAAAGTATAAAATAAAATAAAACTACGTTTAAAAAAGCCGACAATTTACTACCTACCGACTTTAATATTAATTAAATACTATTATTTGTATGTGCCACCTATTGTTAGGTTTGAAGTTGGTGCCAAGCTCTAAAAAAATTAAATATAATATTATATACAACTTACTTAGGTACCTACCTACCTACTTACTATAAGTAATTATCAACGACGTCTGCCCACTTGGGTTGTTTTGTTTAATAAAATACTGTTGCGTAGCAACCCTTCGAAACTTTAAGACATTGTTAATTTCAACAGCTCCGTCAGCATTACTCGTAGCTCAGCGGAAAAGTGTTTACTTTAGACGCTGTAGACCCGGGTTCGATACACCTACCAGTGTATGGCTTTTTTGGGTTTTGTGAAGTTAAAGGAAATTTCTAGTTAGTTCAGGATCAAATCGAACAGAAAAAAATGGATGGAAAATGTGTAAGCAGGATAAAAATAGTTTAAAGAATTTTCTAGTACAATTTAAATTTAAAGATGGAATGGGAGAATCATTTTGAAAATAGAACGGATCCGGGGGTATATAAGCCGTACTAAGCGTGGCCTACGGCAGTTCTCAGTTTTTTCTTCAGTTCTGACTCGAAAGTGTAAAGAAGAAGTAGTGAAAAGTGGAAGTGTTCCAAGAGGAAGAAGATAGAAGAGACTTAGTGTTCGGTGCGGTGTGACGCGTTGAAGGTACCGCCGCCCACAAGAGGAACAGCGGCAGACCGGCGAAGTGCAAGTTCAGAAAAAGTGAACGCAAATAAAGACTCGTTCCTATAAGCGGAGTATTATTTCCAATCTCTGACCCACTCTCGTGTCAATACTATTAGTATTTTATTAATATTAAAGGTTTAAGATCTCTGTGTATTATATTTAATTTTTATTAATATTATTTTATATCTTTTCGTTTTTGAAGTCGATTTTTTTAAACAAAGTATTTTCACTTAAAATATGACGTAAAAACTGAATAAAATCTCTGGATACTAAACCTACTGTTTATATCTCGCTGGTTTTGATGACATTAAAAAATCAAATTAGTAAGGTGTTGTTGCCAAATAAGTGAATTTAATGTATATTCTATCACAGAACAGTAAGTTTTTATCTAACTTCATGCCCTTAGCACGGACTAGTAAAAAAATAAGGACTCCGTGTCACCTTACATAACAGTGTAGCACTAAAACAAGCCGATTAACGTGTAAATACATAGCCCCACGCACCCATTTACACTGCTACAGGCCGATTGGCGGCCATTATGAGAATTGTCATCGTCTGTGACAGATCAGTTTGCGTCTCAATAAAATATTTTAGAAATGCCGTCGTGCGTTGTGAAAAAGTGTAATAACAATACTATATAAGTATTTGTGGCCATATATTATAATTTAAGGGAGAAAAAATTGTGTAACTAGTATCCCACGTAACCGCACACACACTAGAATAACGGTGCTTCACTTGCTAATATCACGGCGCTGAGTCCTTCTATTTTTACTCGTCCGTGGCCCTTAGATTATTAAGTTCATGCCTCATAGACCATGCGTCAAAGGTGATGTTTTTGCTTCTTAAATTTTTTGCTGAATAATAAGTATTAAATAAACGAAAGTGCAATAATACTCGCGAAATATAAAACATCGAAACGCTATTGGTTGAAGCGCAGTGTGACGTCAAAGTCAGCATAAACATAATGACTGGTATGGTTCATAGGTACGGCGGTCCGAGGTTCGAGTCTGCTTCCGAGACGCCCCGCGCCTGTGAGCTACATTTTCGGCCTCTAAGGCCCCTGCCCGGCTTCACTGCATATGGGCCCCGTTTCGGGGTCTTCAATACGTAAATGTATTTAACTCCTCTCGAAAAAAAAATAGACGCGTTTATGATGACGTGTTTTTATGTTTCAAACTCATATTTTATTTCTGCTGAATTTAAAAGAGTGAAAACTACAAGGTAATTATGTGATAATAAAATAAATTTTTAAGTTTTTTCAATTCATATTTTCTCACTTATTGTGAAACTAAACATAATCTATAAATGCAGAAAATATAATTTAATTGAAAGTACTATATTAATTGTTTTTGATAATGTTCTATATGTATATGTGTGTTCATAAGCACATTGAGCAATTTTCTAGAAACTGTGACATAATGTTAACACGAGGAACAAACATAAACTTGTTATGTCTACTACTCGGTAGGGTCGAGTTAGTATTTTGTTGGGCGAACACCCTCAGGCTCTTTAATTATAAAAGTTTATTGTACGATATCAAATTGTAATCTGTAAATATTTTTGTATAAAAAAAAGCCCGCTGAGTGTCTTGCGCCCAGTGTGAAGCAGTCTTTTTTTGAATGGGTGGTAGTTTTTGACGTTCAATAAGTGATTTTGAATCCTATTTTGAATAAAAATATTTGAATTTGAATTTGAAAGATCTCAACGGCAATCATATGATAATCATATCAATGTTATGGTTCTGTTTTAAGTTAACAAACATTAAAAATAAAACTAAACTAGCTGACCCGGCAAACGTAGTTTTGCAATATATATTATTTTTAAAGTGTTCAACTGTTTTTTCTCCGACGTACAAATACGAAGACTACAAAACAGTCTTTTCTTTTTTCGGGTTTATTATAGCATAATATATATATGACACTCACAAAAAAAATTGCTTTTTGTCGGTAACAAAATTATTAAAATCGGTTTATCAATTTTTCAATGATTTTCTATAGTTTTGGCGTGAAAGAGTAACAAACATACATCCATACATTTTTATAAACTTTCGCGTTTATAATTATTATTATAAGTGCTTTAAATACCAGATTCGATAAAAGCATTTATTTTGATAAGATTCTATGTTGATAAGTATCAATTTGTTACTATCAAAAGTGTCTTGGAAATAAATTAATAATATTTATTGTATTAATAGTTCAGTATTTTGGTGATAATGGCTTACACACACATAACACATAAAATGTAGATACTGTCGCGGGGTTTTTTTGTAGGACTATTTAAGGTAAACATTTCCATTAAACATTATTATGTATATCTGTGGTTTTCGCGGAGAACGCATGAAATAGATTGCAGATTGCAGATATTTTTCCTACTTACTTGACATTTCAGTTTTTTTATATTAGGGATAATTCACACTATTATTTTATAAATTAAAGCCTTTGTGATATTCTGATGTGTAAGCTAAAATAATGTAAAGTTTCATCAAAATCCATGAGGTAGTTTTTGCGTTTAAGAGTAACAAACATACATCCAGACATCCAGATATTTTTACAAACTTTCGCATCTATATTATTATTAGGATAGTAGGACTAATAATTTAACTTGTAAATTAATAAACTATCTTCAATTATACTACTGTTCTGAAAAGCGCCATCTAGTGAAGCATAACAACAATACATCAACAGTCATTCGCAACTAACAGAAAATAATGCACTAGGTTTCGCATTTATGGAAACGTGTGCTGCGTTAAAAAATTGTTCAATATCAGTATGTATCAGAATTCAGAGTGGTCGTGGTATTAAGTTGCCACTTACCATATTTTGATCTAGCTTATGTACCTTAAAACACTTTATCAAAAGTCAACAAAGTCAATCTCAAAACTACTAATGAATTTGTATTCAGTTTGATCGTTGCAGAAGCCTTTGCACATCAGTGAGAAAATACCGACGTATTTAAATCTTAGTAAAATATATTATTGATGAAATTCGACTTGTGACAACCCTAGACTCAGGCAAAGTTAGCTTGGGAAGTAATTCCTTCACGAATAGACAATATTAATAAGAAACTTGTCTAATGAATTGTTTGTCACCTTTTAGTTGTCTATATGTATATGATCTCATGTTTTATAGTTATTGTAGGCTTGTAGTTATAAACTTGTTTAAGACATGTCAGTGCAGAAGTTAATGAATTTGACAACACAATTGGCTACTAGTACAGACAATAGAAAGTGAAGGTACTGCGGAACTTTGCGTCATGAGTGTAGTATACTTGTACATCTTATAGAATGAAGGAAATTCAAGAAAACTACGCAGGTCTGGTTAAACTGGTCGCGATCATTTTTGAGGAGCCGACAGCAAGAAGAGGCCTATCGTTCCTTATTGAATGATTTAATAGAAGACAGAAGTAGATTCAGATATTTTGTAGAATGAGACCAGTAAATTTGTAGAATTTGCTTCAAAAAGTTGCACCATACTTTTCTTAGCAGAATTCACAGTATCGAGATGCCATCACTCCAGCAGAGCAATGTTTTTTTTAAACGAGCGTATGAACGGGTCACCTGGTAATACGTGTTCACCGCCGCACACATTCTCTTGCAACACCAGAGGAATCACAGGAGCGTTGCCGGCCTTGAAGGAAGCTGTACGCGCTTTTTTTTTTAGCTGTTTATTTGAGATTTCTAGCTACTGATGACTCATATTCTTCTTTGTATTTGCATCGGATATCAAAGGCAAAATGTAGTTAATGCATTACTCATGCTTGCGAGACGATTATAAAAGTATCGAAATAATATCTTAATAAAGCCAAGATAAATATTGCTAATAAAGCTTATGTGTTTGACCACTCCATTTATCTTCTTCTTTGTCACTAAAAAAGCGGTCTGTCCGGTATATGTTTAAAACTTTATCCACCAAGCATGGATAGAGTATAAAACTTGTTTTAAATATTAAATATTATACATAAACTTCATTAAAATGAACAATACTTGTTAAAACATGTAAGTATATTTTTAGTTGGTGTGAACGCTGTCAATGTATCAAACATGTCTCAGATCTATATGTGAACGAAATGTGTTTTATACTTGTACAAAAACTTGTTGGCAACACAGTGTGAACTCAAGAATGTTTCAAACAATTGCAATACATGTTGAAATTAATAATTATGTTTTGACAAGTATTCTACAAGTTTTGTATAAAACAAGTTCTTGACTTGTTTCTTGGTGTAACCGATGGGTAAGAAATAAGAATAAAGCGATTCACTCGATTGTATGAAACGTGCAGTCATGGACAGATTGACACATGACGGCTATAATCATAATATAAAAAAGGAGTTAGCCGAAATCCACTACGGTTTAAGCAATGCACATTTCATACTTATATTAATTACTCTTTGTTTCATACTAAACTACATTTCAATTTAGGCAGTCCTGTCTCTTATTACGTAGTATTTACGTCCTCTTTGTGTCGCACAACAAAGATAATTTAACCACTACGCTCGCATAACTGACGGAGTACCTACCAATGGAGTTACATTTATAAAAATACACTAATAACAATAAAATTAAATAATAACATAAAATTAGTTACTACCGAATAGTAGAAAACGAGAAAAAGTAAGCAAATGCGACATATCGTAATTAAAACGAAATGGGCAAGTTTGTGCAAAGCTGGCAATGCTACAGCGTATGGTAATAAGAAAATTATTGGTTAATGTAATTCCAAATAAATTATATATTTCTGCATTTATAGATTATGTTTAGTTTTACAAATTAATATGAGTTGAAAAAAACCTTAAAACTTAATTAATTACCACATAAAATTAATGTAGCTTTCACTCCTTTTACATTTAGCAGAAATTCATTTATGCATTCGCGCGTATTTATTGCACGTTTGTTTATATAATAATATTCATTATTTAGTTAAAATTTAATAAGAAAAAACTAGATAGAATATTATCAATAATAATAAAGATTAAAAAAAAATATAATGATCTCTCTCTAATGTAAGCTCTAACAAGGTTTTGAGTTTTGACGCTTGAATTTCACAGTTTTTTTCATTTTCCTTGATGTCCCTTGTCACCCCGCATCCCCTTCCCTCACAAAGAAAAAAGCCCGCGAAATTTTGGTGTTTTTCTGTTTGTGCATGTTCCGACAAGTCGCCGCAAAATTACAAAATAATATTATGTTTGAGTCATATTATGTTATTTGTGTACATCTTTAATGTTTATAATTTGCTTTGTTATTTTAAATTTATAGTTTGTGTAATGTCTATTGCGGTTTGCTTTTCTAATTATTTTGTGAATAAACAAAATGTGAGGTCTTTTAGTAATATTTTTAATATGAATTTATTGAAGACGAATAGCAAAGAAATAAAAAAACACATATTTGAAGAGGAATGCTTGGTAAGTGTGTTGTCGCTGGAACTTCTAGATATTTTAAATCATTTGATAACTAATATTAAAACAAATTGCAGTCAAGATTTTAAGAACTTTTTTTCTGAACATAATAGTACAAAGGACCGCAAGTTAGTTGAAGTTAATAAGAATGATGTTTTTCAAGGCTGTGAGAAAGGTTTGAATAAAATTATTCCAAAAACTTTATTTGGATGTAATCACAACTATAAAATATTTCGAAAATGCATTAAAATTATCATTTTTACAATGCGAAAACAATGTTATATATTTGAAAATCTATTACAAAGTTGGGACTACAGTGTGGAACCATGGAATAAACACGAATTAAAGAATTCACAATTATTTTTGAAATGTATTCTTTTGTGGTTATTTAAATATATATTATCAGCTATCATTTGCTTAAATTTTTATGTTACTACGCGAAAAGATTTGGATGAGAACAAGCTGTATTACTTTTGGAAATCAAATTGGCATCACTGTTTTGATAAAGAAATCCATTTGATGATGTTACGAGGGACGATTGTAAAAGCTGCACACTCACTGGGAAAATTAGCAAGAAGGAAGTATAGCATGCAGGAACGTTTGAAGATTAAACAGATGAACCAAGAAATACCTAGACTTCATTTGGTATTAAAATCAAATAATGATTTTCGACCAATTGTAAGATACAAGAACAATATGATAAACTCATCTGAAAAGTATAAAGTAAAAGAAAGGCTTATTCTCCTGAGAAAATTAAATGGAAAGGAGAACCCTAGAGTTGAAACCCAGTTTCAGTCATTGTATTCAAAGTGGTCAGTACAAGGCAAGCCAACCCTTTATTTCGTTAAAACCGATTTAAGCAATGCATTTGGATGTATTAATAGATCTAAGCTTTTCAAGGTTATTGCTGAGAAGCATTTTAATTATAAAAAGACTGAATATTCACAGCATTTGAATAAAAAAATTGCAACACATCTGAAAGAGTTGGTTTCAGAGTTGCATAGCCCGCTTCTTGTTCGAATAGGGTCTTCAGTCTATGAGTGGAAGACTGGATTAGTCCAAGGATATCAATATTCACCAGCGTTAGCTGAGCTTTATTACTCTTATATGGATGATTTGTATTTTAAACAGCATATAGAGCATAATGAGATTGGGCTGAAATTGTTTGCTCGAGTTGTAGATGACTATTTGTATATAACTGACAGTGTAGAAGATGCAATCACATTTTTGGATAAGTTATCAAACTATCCCAATGTTAATAAACAGAAAACTGTTATAAACTTTCAACATAAAGATTTTAAACATAGCAAGAACATAACTTTTGTTGGCTATAATTATGATACTGAGAAACTCATTGTTAGTAGAGCTAATAAGATATTTACTGGACAGATGTGCTTTAAAATTACTTTTTCCCCTGCCATTGTGAATCTTGTAAAATTTTTAGAAAATAGAGTTGGTCAATCTGCCATACCAATTAACCGACATATTTTTAACCTATATCACAAAGACGAAGAAATAATATGGAGACATATATTTATTACCTTTTGTATTTCTGCAAATAAGTTTTGTTCAATTTTGTCAGTAATTTGCCCGGAAAGTGAAATGTTCAAATATATCCCTCTGTATAAGAGAGTGACTCTAAAACTATGTAATTCCATTATAAATGTATTGCTACAAAACACGCCTGAAGACTATTCATTGGTATTTTGCATAAATCATATTTGTTATGTCTCATTTAAGGCCTTACAATTGTGTGCAAAGAGAACATCAAAGTGCAGTGTTATTTTACCATATATCAATACAGAGTTGGCAAAAACAAATTGTCTATTTGGAAAGTGGAGGGAACATGCTAGCAGATTAGGTGAAACAAAAATAGAGGCAAATCGAATTATTTGTAGACGAACAGATCTTAGAAAAATCATGAAAGAATTTGAAGAACTGCCTGCTGGGTTTCTGTGCTATAATAATATATACTAATAACTTCAATTACTACATTGAATACTTTACATAAGAACTTTATCAAATAAAACTATGTTTTTTATTATAACTTTTATTTGTGAAACATTTTAATCAAGATTCATTTGGACGGAGTACAATAATTAGCTTTTAATACAAATACAAATATTTTATATATATATTCTTATAAATAAAAGTTTAAATATAAAAAAATCAGGCACTTATGGATGGATTAGTCAAAATTTATACTCCACAAAATATGTCAGATAAATTTAGTAAAGTCTAAACTAATGTCATTTTCACTTACAAACTAAAATAGTGCACAATATAAGTAGAAAAATATTTTAAATTTAAATAACAGCTGCTCATAAAAATATATCAAATTAAATTTATAAACCTTGATTTCAAGTATGTATTATACTTTAACATAACATTATCTCCGTAATCTCTATGTCTGATTATTATCAGAGCATTATGCAAAAATATAAGTTAATGTTATTTGTGCTACTCACTATATTTAAAATATAAAACACCACAAATTTAACCTAAATATTGATTAATTAGCAAAATATACACGAAATATTGGCTTATTTAAAAACAGAACATCATACAATGGTTTGTACATACATCATTTAACTATAGATTGACAAGAGTCATAATTTTATCAAAATAATCTGAATTACGCGTAAAAAGGCTATTACGTGTCATGGTGGCTTAAGTAAGGTTTAAGCATTAGTAGACGAATCATCTTGAATGTACCATGCGATAAAAGTCGCAGACAGACACACTGAGTCAATTCATTGAGTACCTGAAACATTCATATCATTACAATATGAATGTTTCAGGTAACCCAATAAATATGTTAGCAAACGAGAATTCACAAAATAGTTATATTAAACAACATTTATATATAATATTGATTACTCATTATTTTACGAATAAAACAGCTGATATGATTAAATTAGCATACATGCAATGCAAAACAAACAAATGTTTATGATATTATTTTGTAGCGGACGAAATTCATATTTATGATCAAATGCTTCATTTGAATTTACACCTCAAATTGGAAAAATATTAGTTTCTTATTTTGAATTTTCTAGATAGTTTAAAAAGTTGGTTAATATAAGTGATCAGTTTTTCAAACATGCAGGTTATCGACAATAAAAGTGACGATACGGACCACAAATTATTACTTGAAATGGTAAAAGTCGTAAAGTATAAAAAATTACAATAAGATATATTGTTCAGTGAATTGTGACCTATACTTTATTTTAACCAATTTTGAAAAACAATCCAATATTCATAATTTGGATTAACAGATCACATAAAATAGTTCCACAAAAATATTCAAATGAACTTATTGTGTTTAACCTGCCTGGTTTTAATTTAATATATAAACAAATATTCAAAAGTAAAAGCTAATATTGCTTATGTGTGATACTAACCTATTCTACTAAAATCTATTTTTGCTACACATTCTTAGAACTATGTGATAACTCACTGATGCAGGGGGAGATACTAATATCGTAAACACAGGAATACTTAGGGAGTTAGAGCTCAGCCATGTACCTGTTGTCATAATGTAGACTACATAGCTACTATTCACAGAACAGCTATTTTTTGGAATAAGGCCTAATCCTACTGTCTGTATGTGACGAGTTTATGAAAGAAGTCTAGGAAGCATTACCAACTTCTCTAGATGCACTTAACAAATTTAAGTATGTAAGGTTTCTTTTAATATTTGTACTATGATTGTTGAAATATGTTTTCTAGTTGGTATTACTCGTATGTTATACATGGTTTTGTTGTAGAATACCGTCTTTTTCGTCCATTATAGGATAGGCAAAGGGTTCAAGCCTGTACATCCGTATTCGTTATTTTTTCAATTGTCAAAGCTATCGTTGCAAGGTTTTTACAATACTGTTCTTTCTACAAACGTAGAATAGCATGAGGAATGAATAATTTTAAGGATTTTCGATGATTTTTTAGGCCAAAGAATTATAACTTCTTGCGTGCATACATAAGTACACACACAGTTTTTAGACAAAATAAACTATTCGTATTTGTTTGTATTGCATTACATAAACGGCACAGATCGATCTAATTCACTGAATGACAAACAACTGTATGAAGAATATCACAACAGCGAGATAATTCCCCAGCGCGTTCTGCGAGGCGTGCGACAAAAAGTCGGGGTCGGACGCGATGTAGGCGGACGAAGTCGGCGCGTCCGACGACACGAGCCGGGCCGCTCGTGGGAGCGACTTGCCCGCGACCAGCTGTGCGGAGCGCCGGCTGTGAGCGAGCGGCTTGAGGCGGACGGCCGCGTCGCTGAATATCAGGTCGGCGAACGGCGGCTGCGAGTAGAACATGCTGAAACTGAACGTGCCCCGTTAGGATTACACTACACTTTACCAGCGGGAGGCTCGTTCTTCGAGAACGGATGACAGATATAATCCTCCATTTTGACACCAAAACTTCTCCAATACATATGTGAAGGGGGAGGCTCCTTTGCACAGGATGTCGGCTAGATTATAGGTACCACAACGGCGCCTATTTCTGCCGTGAAGCAGTAACGTGTCAACATTACTGTGTTTCGGTCTGAAATACGCCGTAACTAGTGAATTTACTGGGCAAATGAGACTTAACATCTTATGACGAGCACAATTGTAGTGCCGCTCGGAATTTTTGGGTTTTTCAAGAAATCCTTAGTGGCTACAGTGTTATGGATAGGGCGTATCAATTACCATCAGCTAAACGTCCTGCTCCTCTCGTCCCTTATTTTTATAAAAAAAAATACAGAAAATTAAACAACAGAATTAAAATTAAACATGAACAAGACGAAGATCATGTCAAATGTCCATGTCGCACCTTCTCCCGTAACAGGTGAGAACTGTACTCTCGAAATTGTTAACGAGCACGTCTACCTTGGACAAATTATCCAGCTGGGCCGGTCCAATTTCGCGATAGAGTTCACTCGTCTAATCCAACTTGGATTGCCGTTCGGGAAGCTCCATAAAATATTCTCCTCCCACATACCAGTCTGAATGTGGACAGTCGGTATAGGGTGTTCAGCTGTACTTCAGGGTGCTCACCCAAAAAAGTTGGCCAAGTAGCCACCTCATCTCGGTTATCCGAGCAACGGGCGCGGTGGCCTTCAATTGACCTGAAGGTTCCGTAAGGTTCCTCGGCGGTTACCCGTCAAACGTGGTGGAGGTAGCTTTACCGACACGGGGGCTATGGGGGAGGGGAGCTCACTGGGTATCAGTGCCCCTCCATTGGTGTCGGACTCGTAGTGGCTTGGCGCAAATGGGATGTAGATCTTGATAACCGAAAGGTTGGTAAGTCCATGGGAAGGGGAATACCAGTCTGAATATGAAGGTTTTCAACCAAATAGCATCACACATGCCAGTGATGACTTACTGGCACTATACGCCTTATGAGGAAGCTCATGAGCGCTCAGAGGGCAATGGAGTGGGCTATGCTCGGAGTTTCCCTACGAGATCGACTCCGTTATAGCCAAATGATCACTAAGAAAGTAATTTATGTTATAGTAACCTTTACCACATAAACGTTTTTTTAATAATTCTTTTGAATTCCGTAATACAGCTGTATTGAACGTATCTTATTATATTATAAGCCAAACGAATATTTACCTGAAATCATCATCGACTGTGGCTCCGTAGAGTTGCTGCGCGTACAGCATCAGGTTGGAGAAGGTGTCGAGCTCGGTGTGGTTTGCGCGCCCCATTAGCACGGAGCCAGGAACCTTACCGAGGTTGCACTTCTTGTACTCGTGGATGGGAGCTCGGGTGCCTGTCAAAAACCAATTGTAATTCATTGTGTGTCTTGTACCGCATTTATCAAGGGGAGTGTTCCGAAGAGCTGTTTCACCTGATTCCATCTCCACCTTCGACACGCCACAAATTAGGATATCATCCCCACCATCTGGATGGGTTGCGGTCCTCCGCAGTGCGCTTATCAAGGAGCTTTTATCCACGTACAACAACGCTGTGGAATGAGCTTCCTTGTGCGGTGTTTCCGGGACGATACGACATAGGTACCATCAAAGAAAGCGCATACACCTTCCTTAAAGGCCAGCAACGCTCCTGTGATTCTTCTGGTATTAC
This sequence comes from Leptidea sinapis, assembly GCF_905404315.1. Taxonomy (NCBI): domain Eukaryota; kingdom Metazoa; phylum Arthropoda; class Insecta; order Lepidoptera; family Pieridae; genus Leptidea; species Leptidea sinapis. Next base: position 15,879,766 of record NC_066267.1, on the reverse strand, counting down.
AAGAGAATATGGGCGGCGGTGATCACTTAACACTAGGTGACCCGTCCTCTCGTTTGTCCTCCTTTTTTATAAAAAAATAAATTGGCAGTAGTAGAGACTGCCAATGGAAGTGTAAACTTTTAGTATTAAAATTAAATTAAACAATGTTTAAAAGCAATTAAATTATTAATTTCAATTTATTTTTCAAACTTTTTTTCAATAATATATAAATCAAACAAAAACACTATTTAAACAATGTTCATTAAACTTTTCACTAAATTTATTTAATTTTACTTCGTCAACTGTATAGCTACAGAAATTACTGCAAGCATTTCGATGATGCGAACTAACGATATTTCACCCATCCAAAAAGTGTGTAACTGTACAATATATTTACATTTATATATTTAATTATTTGTTAATCGCTTGTGTCAGTCATGAGCATGTCGTTGACGCGAGCCCACCAGATTTTACTCTACCAAAAAGTACCCAATGCGGCTAAAGAAATTGTCACGTTAAATAAGTCATATCATTATGTATCAAAATGAATTCTTAAGGATTATTTTTGATGATGTAAAAGTCATGGGATACTCATCCCAACTTACCTGTCCGGAAGTTGTGGTATAGTATCCTTATCCTTGCCCTCCTGGGCGGTAATATCCTACATTTCCTATTTCCCACTTTAACTTACCAATCTTCCTTTCACACCACCTATCTTTCCCTTTCCCTATTCCTACCCTCTCCGCCAATCCAACGTCTGCCGCGCGGATGGATGCATGGCTAGGGGCAAGCCTAGTCGTTAGCGTGCCACACTGCCCTGGGACCGGGCGACCCAGAATCAGGCTAGCCTTACCCTGGCATGCGGGGCTCGGCTGGGGTGGACAAACCTTTCCCTTCCTATTCGTGGGAGCGCAATGGAGACTAATAAAAATAGGTTATTTCACCAAAATGGCGGCGATATGGTTCGCCACCCATCACGTCTCGTTTCTCGCGGGGGCGAAAAGCGGCCCATGGAGAGCCGCTTTGCTACGTTGAATGTAAGAGGAGGAGTGGATGATAAGGTAGATGAAGTATGTCAGATGATGGATGAACGATCCATAGATATTCTGTGCGTGAATGAAACGAAGAGGAAAGGATGTGATACCACGGTTCATGGTCCCTACACGGCATACTGGTCCGGAGTCCCCCAAACCAGTCGAGGCTGTCAGGGAGTTGGTGTGATTCTTTCCGCTCGAATAGTAGAATGTGTGATAGAGCATGAATGTGTTAGGCCAAGTCTCCTCTGGATTAGGTTAAAAGTCGGACTCACTCGCTTGTTTATCCTTGGGGTCTATGCACCGACGCAGCGCCCCATCAACTGAACGTGTTGCTCGTGTCAGCCCTTGCTGTCCCGCCTGACTCACCAGAGACACACAGCAGCTGCAGGTCTGCCGGCAGCAGGTCCCTGGCCCACCACTCCCGCTGCCGGCCGCCCGACACCTCAGCCGGCGCCATGTGCCTCACGAAGGCCACGTCTCCGCCGCCCTCCACCATGCAGCGCAGAGCCCCATCAGCTGAACGTCTTGCTCGTGTCAGCCCTTGCTGTCCCACCATGTCCCGCCTGACTCACCAGAGACACACAGCAGTTGCAAGTCTGCCGGCAGCAGGTCCCTGGCCCACCACTCCCGCTGCCGGCCGCCCGACACCTCAGCCGGCGCCATGTGCCTCACGAAGGCCACGTCTCCGCCGCCCTCCACCATGCAGCGCAGAGCCCCATCAGCTGAACGTCTTGCTCGTGTCAGCCCTTGCTGTCCCACCATGTCCCGCCTGACTCACCAGAGACACACAGCAGTTGCAAGTCTGCCGGCAGCAGGTCCCTGGCCCACCACTCCCGCCGCCGGCCGCCCGACACCTCAGCCGGCGCCGTGTGCCTCACGAAGGCCACGTCTCCGCCGCCCTCCACCATGCAGCGCAGAGCCCCATCAGCTGAACGTCTTGCTCGTGTCAGCCCTTGCTGTCCCGCCATGTCCCGCCTGACTCACCAGAGACACACAGCAGCTGCAGGTCTGCCAGCAGCAGGTCCCTGGCCCACCACACCCGCCGCCGGCCGCCCGACACCTCAGCCGGCGCCGTGTGCCTCACGAAGGCCACGTCTCCACCGCCCTCCACCATGCAGCGCAGAGCCCCATCAGCTGAACGTCTTGCTCGTGTCAGCCCTTGCTGTCCCGCCATGTCCCGCCTGACTCACCAGAGACACACAGCAGCTGCAGGTCTGCCGGCAGCAGGTCCCTGGCCCACTACTCCCGCCGCCGGCCGCCCGACACCTCAGCCGGCGCCGTGTGCCTCACGAAGGCCACGTCTCCGCCGCCCTCCACCATGCAGCGCAGAGCCCCATCAGCTGAACGTCTTGCTCGTGTCAGCCCTTGCTGTCCCGCCATGTCCCGCCTGACTCACCAGAGACACACAGCAGCTGCAGGTCTGCCGGCAGCAGGTCCCTGGCCCACCACTCCCGCCGCCGGCCGCCCGACACCTCAGCCGGCGCCGTGTGCCTCACGAAGGCCACGTCTCCGCCGCCCTCCACCATGCAGCGCAGAGCCCCATCAGCTGAACGTCTTGCTCGTGTTAGCCCTTGCTGTCCCGCCATGTCCCGCCTGACTCACCAGAGACACACAGCAGCTGCAGGTCTGCCGGCAGCAGGTCCCTGGCCCACCACTCCCGCCCGACACCTCAGCCGGCGCCGTGTGCCTCACGAAGGCCACGTCTCCGCCGCCCTCCACCATGCAGCGCAGAGCCCCATCAGCTGAACGTCTTGCTCGTGTCAGCCCTTGCTGTCCCGCCATGTCCCGCCTGACTCACCAGAGACACACAGCAGCTGCAGGTCTGCCGGCAGCAGGTCCCTGGCCCACCACTCCCGCCGCCGGCCGCCCGACACCTCAGCCGGCACCGTGTGCCTCACGAAGGCCACGTCTCCGCCGCCCTCCACCATGCAGCGCAGAGCCCCATCAGCTGAACGTCTTGCTCGTGTCAGCCCTTGCTGTCCCGCCATGTCCCGCCTGACTCACCAGAGACACACGGCAGCTGCAGGTCTGCCGGCAGCAGGTCCCTGGCCCACCACTCCCGCCGCCGGCCGCCCGACACCTCAGCCGGCGCCGTGTGCCTCACGAAGGCCACGTCTCCGCCGCCCTCCACCATGCAGCGCAGAGCCCCATCAGCTGAACGTCTTGCTCGTGTCAGCCCTTGCTGTCCCGCCATGTCCCGCCTGACTCACCAGAGACACACAGCAGCTGCAGGTCTGCCGGCAGCAGGTCCCTGGCCCACCACTCCCGCCGCCGGCCGCCCGACACCTCAGCCGGCGCCGTGTGCCTCACGAAGGCCACGTCTCCGCCGCCCTCCACCATGCAGCGCAGAGCCCCATCAGCTGAACGTCTTGCTCGTGTCAGCCCTTGCTGTCCCGCCATGTCCCGCCTGACTCACCAGAGACACACAGCAGCTGCAGGTCTGCCGGCAGCAGGTCCCTGGCCCACCACTCCCGCCGCCGGCCGCCCGACACCTCAGCCGGCGCCGTGTGCCTCACGAAGGCCACGTCTCCGCCGCCCTCCACCATGCAGCGCAGAGCCCCATCAGCTGAACGTCTTGCTCGTGTCAGCCCTTGCTGTCCCGCCTGACTCACCAGAGACACACAGCAGCTGCAGATCTGCCGGCAGCAGGTCCCTGGCCCACCACTCCCGCCGCCGGCCGCCCGACACCTCAGCCGGCGCCGTGTGCCTCACGAAGGCCACGTCTCCGCCGCCCTCCACCATGCAGCGCAGAGCCCCATCAGCTGAACGTCTTGCTCGTGTCAGCCCTTGCTGTCCCGCCATGTCCCGCCTGACTCACCAGAGACACACAGCAGCTGCAGGTCTGCCGGCAGCAGGTCCCTGGCCCACCACTCCCGCCGCCGGCCGCCCGACACCTCAGCCGGCGCCGTGTGCCTCACGAAGGCCACGTCTCCGCCGCCCTCCACCATGCAGCGCAGAGCCCCATCAGCTGAACGTCTTGCTCGTGTCAGCCCTTGCTGTCCCGCCATGTCCCGCCTGACTCACCAGAGACACACAGCAGCTGCAGGTCTGCCGGCAGCAGGTCCCTGGCCCACCACTCCCGCCGCCGGCCGCCCGACACCTCAGCCGGCGCCGTGTGCCTCACGAAGGCCACGTCTCCGCCGCCCTCCACCATGCAGCGCAGAGCCCCATCAGCTGAACGTCTTGCTCGTGTCAGCCCTTGCTGTCCCGCCTGACTCACCAGAGACACACAGCAGCTGCAGGTCTGCCGGCAGCAGGTCCCTGGCCCACCACTCCGGCCGCCGGCCGCCCGACACCTCAGCCGGCGCCGTGTGCCTCACGAAGGCCACGTCTCCGCCGCCCTCCACCATGCAGCGCAGAGCCCCATCAGCTGAACGTCTTGCTCGTGTCAGCCCTTGCTGTCCCGCCATGTCCCGCCTGACTCACCAGAGACTCACAGCAGCTGCAGGTCTGCCGGCAGCAGGTCCCTGGCCCACCACTCCCGCCGCCGGCCGCCCGACACCTCAGCCGGCGCCGTGTGCCTCACGAAGGCCACGTCTCCGCCGCCCTCCACCATGCAGCGCAGAGCCCCATCAGCTGAACGTCTTGCTCGTGTCAGCCCTTGCTGTCCCGCCATGTCCCGCCTGACTCACCAGAGACACACAGCAGCTGCAGGTCTGCCGGCAGCAGGTCCCTGGCCCACCACTCCCGCCGCCGGCCGCCCGACACCTCAGCCGGCGCCGTGTGCCTCACGAAGGCCACGTCTCCGCCGCCCTCCACCATGCAGCGCAGAGCCCCCACGTGCCCGTAGTAGTCCTCGCTCGCGTCTCTACGGCAGCGGCTGTTTAACAAAAAAAATAACCCAACCGTGGCTTATAAGATGGCTTCATTACTGTTCCAATTACAAACAAAGAATTACCTGGGATAGATATGGCATAACAATTCGATTCGCTACAACACTGGCACAAAGCACACATACCTACTTACCATTAAGTTGTGATTTATATAGCTATTAAGTAATGTAATGTAATTGTCTTTGTTTAATAAAAGTAATAAAATCAAGCCCATCCATGGCTTGTAAGGGTCCAATACGGGTCTAATTACAAACAAAAAATGAGCCGAGAAGGGCTTGTCATTATAATTCGATTCGCCATGACACTGGCACAAAACACGCGGACCTACTTACTACTGAGTTGTGATTTATATATTGAACTAATAAGTAATGTAATTAATTGTGAAGCCTCTCTATAAAGTAGTATTTATGGTGGTGTGTTTTTCTAATTCATTCACAATATGGTTACCGGAACGAAGCTCCATGACACAGATGGCACAGGTTGTCGTGAGGCACGGTGCCAGAGTCCACGTACTCGGAGCTGAGCGCGCCGGGCGCACACGACTTGGAGAAGTACTGCGACGCGGCGTGCGCACCGTCGCTCCCGTACGGTCTGCACAAACAACACTTTGCCAAATCTATATATATATAAAACAAAGTCGTGTTAGTTACACCATTTATAACTCAAGAACGGCTGAACCAATTTTTCTGTTGTTTGTTTTTTTGGAGTAATAGGATAATAAGTAATAAAATATCGAAAAAAATATTATTATAAGAAAGAATTATTTTCTGATACATTTTGTATGAATTAACATTTTCATGACACCTCGAGAATAGAAAGAATTCAATGAAGTTTTTTGTTAGTTTCACGCTACATGAGTAATAAAATACAACTGACAGTACACGTTATGTTATTCAAGTTGACTGGTTGATGTGTTTGTTTCGAGTGTGCGAATGACTATTAACTTATTGTGCCGATATTATCATTACCAATGTCACGACTAAGACGATCAAATTATTCCTGACAAAGACATAATGCAACTAGGATTCGAACATTGCAAATGAAAGAACTGAAGAAAAGAACCGCGTCAGTATGGATCAACTTCGTGCTATGAATCACAAAAGCAAAGCGTAGCAGCCCGTAAAACGCATCGGCTGGCAATACGAAATCGTCCAGTAAAACCTCAGAGATAGATAATTTTCGACGCACAAGAAGAAATTTATGAAGTACTGATTTGAATCGAGCAGCGTTTCGATACGATTGCAGTACTTATACTGTACTGTAGTACTGCTTGCATACTAGCTTTCGCATTGGGCCGATGGATGTTATTTGCGAGTATTCTGCGGAGAAACGCAAGAATTGTGCTGCCATTTTCTAGAAAACTCTCAAAAATACAATGTTTGTTTCCAAATTACCTCATTTGGGGCAGACATCTAAGAACGAGGATTTAATCCGACATTCAAGGTATTTATTTATTTATATACTTACACACAATACAGTAGAAGAATAACATACCTACTTATTCCTATGTATTGTATATGCTAATTCTAAAAAAAGTGTTTATAAATCAGTAATACGGATTTTGCTTTTGATATTGTAGATATGGAACGGATTCACCATCGTATTGGATCACTGCAACCTCTCGAAGATGCACAGCTTAAATTTTTACAATTATACTTCATGGGCAACATGGACAAATAACTTGATCGATGTCAAGAGATCAATGCAGCAATGATAATAGCAATTCTTCAGATCTGCAGCAACTATTTAATGAACATTTTGCATGTCGAGTTAGCCCGCAAATCTTAAATTTCCGATCCGTCTCGCATTCGCCCTGACCATTCAAATCTTAATGCCAATCCTTGAAAGTTTGTGGTCTTAATCCAGACAATCCATTTCCCATGTTCAATAGTTCTATAATAAGAGATTTCCACGTATATAGTCACTCATCACGATATCTTTGGAACCACTAGAGCTAAAGACTTGAAATTTGGTAGGCATATTCTTTTCAACAAGTAGAGGTCAGCTGTCCGCCTCTGTTTCACATTCCTTACCACCAAAGCAGGGGCATGCATTGGTTTTCTAGCAAGGTAGGCACTCGCACTGTAGATCTAACTAGTCGCAGTTGCGCTTTAATACGACACCGCTAGGTTTTCAGGTCTAAGTATTAAAGTTTATCGTGTTTTGTATATAATTTCGGGACCATTTAGTCAGCCTAATACCTATTTTAGTTTATATAATTCGTGGTTATAGAATAACGGAAACAAACCGACGGTCAGTGCTGACGTCGATCGAGCGTAGCGCGTATCCGTACTTGCTAACCATGGTGTGTTTAGTGCTCAATAGACAGCAAACTTGATTGCGCGTGTACAATTGCGAAGAAAAATAACTGTATTTTTAATCTCTTTAACCTACTATCCTACTCGTACGCAGTAACGAAGTCAATCAACGATAGCTGTTTTGCGTGATCGTGATACAAGAAAGCACTCAGTACTGCATTTGTCAACATTTGGTGCGCCATTTTTTGAACAAGTTAAAACCTAAGTATTTGGATTGCATTCGCAGTGATACATATTTTTTCGTTTCCGTATTATCTTAGTGTTTTTGTTATTATTAATCCGTTACTATTAGTTTTCATGTGGATTTTTGCTGTTATTGTAAGTAGTTGTTGATTTCAAATATTCAGAGATATCGATAAAAATGTTTTGAACCCCTGAAACTTTGTTTACATTCTTTATCTCTTCTCATTAGCCTTACTATAGATCGAATCTTCATTAACCGGATTGCATGCAGACGATATCTCGTATAAAATAAAATGTTACAATTAATTTACATAAACCAAAATCTGACCTCATCCAACCATTAGAGAGCAGGTAAGCCAGCGGATAGATCCAACCAGCAGCCATTCCGATGCCGGTGTGACAGGTGTTCTTGCCTCGCAAGTATGTCAGATCTGTGTCCGGGTCTTGTTCTTTGCCCACAGCTACCGCATAGTAGAAGTTTTCACCGCTAGAGTATACCTGCCGTTATCATAAAAAAACGAGTGTGCTTTAGACCCCACGACTCAAACCAAAACAAAAATATTAATTAAAAAAAAACTGTTCAAGAACCAAATTAAATTACGAAATAATCAAGATATCACCGTTCGCGTAACGCTACCGTTCGTTTGTAACGCTCTCGTCACTCACACACTCGCACAGTTTACTCCCCAAGTCAAGCGAGAGTAACGTCCTTAGAACTTCAAAAATAAAAATGCACAAGTCACCTACATACATGAATTTTCCATATTATGATCATTTCGGAACGCCCTCAGTAATCAAGTAATCAATCGTAGGCACTGATACCGACAGCATGCTTGTTATTAGTTAGTTACACCGCGTTGAATCGCCATAGTTGTTCATTTAGATTTCGTGTTATTAACAGGATTTAATATTATAGCCGTATATGAATACCTCGTATGTCAAAAATAGCTTTTTATTGTTATCAATGATCTATGGAGTGAAAAAACTTCTTTTTTTTACTAGTCGGCCCTAAGGAAATAACATTTTTTTTACTTTTATGACTGTATTGATTTTAAATACTAAAAGTACTTATGCATTTCGATTGAAAAAAGCTGCCAAAAATATTTTCTAAGACTGACTAGGTATTTAAACGTGTAGTCGTAAGAAGTATCGAGACCGGATGTTTCGGTGCAAAGAAGAAGAACCTTCCACTGGTAAATTTTATGAAATGTTAGAATACCATTCAATAAAAAAAATATCAACCGAGCTTCAATTAAAAAATTAAAACATTCACACTTGAACGGACTTAAGGCTAGTGACGTTTCTTTTAACAAGTATAGTTTCGTAGCAATATCTAATATAATTAGTATTTAATATCCTCACCTCTTGCATGAACGGAACAAGTCGGTATTTATATGCCGCGTGCAACATGTCAGCAGCATCGAAGAGGGCAAAGTCAGCAGTTCCCTCCGCGATCGCCCGCTCGCAATGTCGAGCGCTGTGCCCCCGCCAACAAACCAGCGTCGGCGACAAAAAAGCTGCCTTGAGCGCTACCTACAAACAAAAACAAATTAATAATGAACTTTCAAGATTGAAGTAGAACGTGATTAGAAAACTTTGAAATAAGCTTACGCCTGTAAACCGAGTTTATAGATTCAATTCGGATTTCACTAACACACACTAAACGCGTTTAAATGCTGACCGCCGAATTTTGGACGTTCAACATATTTGATCGCGTTCAAGAACAGAAACTTTCGTTATGGTAGATAACAGAAACATTGACATAAAACAACAAAATGATGATTTTGTTCATACTTATAAACGACAGTATTGACAGGTATTTGATAAATTTTACTGTTTATGACCTGTAAACTCAGTTTACATCAACACGCTCAAAAGGTATTGGTAAAATCCCTTTTTGTTTAACTCGTGTACGTAAAACTGAGTTTTATTAAACTCAGTTTGAAGTGTCATTGGTGAAATCGGAGCTAAACCGTAATTGTTAAGAAAACACACAATTCACCTAAACACATCAATTTCGTATAAGATAATTTCCTAAGAACCTGTAAGTAACGTAGTAGCCGCGCGCTAGCACTGACACTGACACCTACTTCCACGCCGCGCCGTAGCCGTTCAGAACTCGTAGGTGAGTAGCGTCCACATAAGGTGATTAAAATTTTGATAAATATATTATAATTTGTTTGAAAATTGCAATTACATATTTACTACAATTTAAAGATGTTTTTATGTGTTACCCGCGTGTTTATTTAATGTCGCATTGTACAGCCAAGTATATTAAGTAAAATAGCTATGTTTAAAATAAAAAATTACAAGTTCAACTTGTAATAAATAAAATAAAGTAAGCCCTAAATCTGTTAAAATCATATTTAAGCGAAAGAGTTCAGATAGTCGATGTAAATGGCAAACGGTCTTCGGGTAAACCTGTGCGAATAGGTGTTCCACAGGGTTCTATTCTCGGTCCTTTCTTGTTTCTTATATATATTAACGATCTACCGTTTGTGGTAGATGATAGCCATGAGATTGTATTGTTTGCTGATGATACTTCACTTATTTTTAAAGTGAAGCGACGTGCGGATATTGATGACGAGGTAAGCAATGCACTCTCAAAGATAGTGCGTTGGTTTGAGACGAATAATCTGCACTTAAACAGTAAAAAAACAAAGTGTTTACGGTTCATTACACTAAACACAGCGGAGGTACAAACCAACGTACTTATAAATGACCAGAGATTGGAACTTGTGGACACTACGGTCTTCCTGGGTATCACGTTAGATAAAAAGCTTCAGTGGGGTCCACATATTACCCATCTAGCAGATAGACTCAGCTCTGCGGCATATGCAGTTAGAAAGATTAGAGAGTACACGAATGTTGCGACCGCTAGATTAGTGTACTTTAGTTATTTTCACAGCATCATGACGTACGGTATATTACTATGGGGTCATGCTGCTGACATTGATATAGTGTTTGCTCTGCAAAAGAGAGCTGTTCGTGCAATATTTTATTATAGACAGTCTCTCAAAGAAAAATTTAAAGAAATAAATATTATGACTGTTTATTGTCAGTACATTTATGAAAATTTAATATATGTTCACAAAAATCGTCACCTTTTTGCTCTTAATAGTGATTTTCATTATTATAACACTAGAAATAAGGGATTGCTTGTAACTAATTCTAGTAGGCTTCATAAGATACATAATAGCTTTAAGGGTAAATGTATACACTTCTACAATAAAGTCCCAGCCACTGTTCAGGCATTGTCTATAAATAAATTTAAATGTTTTATAAAAAAATGGCTTTGTCGTAAATCCTATTACTCCACTGCTGAATATCTAAATGATCGGACAGCCTGGGACTAGATTGTGATTATTTTATAGCAACTGTACAATATTGTATATTTTTATTGAAAAGAGCGCAAAAAAAAAAAGAATGCTGGGAGAGTTTCTTGCGCCGCTTCTTCTCTCTCAGAGCGCCATTTGTTTCCGAAGCGGTAGTAGTATCTAGTAGTATAAGAAATGACATCAAAAAGAATTCTAAAGGAATCAATTTTGAGAAAATAAATGCCTTTTATGCCTTTTAATGAAACATTTTTTACAAAAGTAAAGGTTACTTTTTTAATTCCTTTATGTTTTACACGTAGGTATATAATATAACACAAAAAAAAAACACGACTTTTATAGCATTATTTTTTATGGGAATGTCAATTAATACAAATAATGATACAATTTTTATTTTCAACATACCAAATTTTAAGCTTTTCTAAGCTAAAAAGTACATAGAACATTATGAACAGTGGGTGATAAGGGAACCGAGAGTGTCGTGATGCACCAGAGTTTCATTGAAAATGGAAAAAAATGTGGCAAAACTTTTTTTTAATAGCGTACAAGGTTAGAGAGCGTACTATAACATATTTTTGAATAGAAGAGGAGAACAAAGGAGCGTAAGGGTCACATGATGTTAAGTGATCACCGAGCCCACATTCTCTTGAAACATCAGATGAATCACAGGAGCTTTGCCGGCCTTTGAGGAAGGTGTCCGCGCTTTTTTTGAAGGTACCCATGCCGTATCGTCCCGGAAACACTGCACAAGGAAGCTCATCCCACAGCTTCGTTGTACGTGGGAGAAATTTCCTTGAAAATCGCACTGTGGAGGAATGCCATACATCCAGATGGTGGGGATAATATCCTAATTTGTGGCATGTCGTGCGAAGTTGGAATTCGATGGCAGGAATCAGGTTAACACTCTATACTTTTCTTATTCTAAATTTATAGTAAAAGTAATTTTTTTCATAAAGTCAAATAAAATCGCGTATTACGCCTATACCAGGACAACATAATATACTCAAAGGCTTATGCCAAATATAGAAAATGACACTGTCAATACATAACAAAATTAGGTTTGGTGGCCGATATAACAGTAGTTGTTTATAATATGTTATATGTAACTGTTCGATAATAGCGATTGTTATAGTCAATGTTACATAATTTACCACTACGGAAAAGTTGAGCCTAAAATATTAATTCGCTAAATAGTTACAGCTTTATTTATTATATTATTATTATTTCATAGACAGATGATAGATATAATCCTCCATTTTGTCACCGAAACTTCTCCAATACAGATGTGAAGGGGGAGGGTCCTTTGCACAGGATTCCGGCTAGATTATGGGTACCACAACGGCGCATATTTCTACCGTGAAGCAGTAACGTGTAAGCATTATTATGTTTCGGTCTAAAGGGCACCATAGCTAGTGAAATTACTGGCCAAATGAGACTTAATATCTTATGTCTCAAGGTGACGAGCAATTGTAGTGCCGCTCAGAATTTTCGGGTTTTTCAAGAATCTTGAGCGGTGCTGCATTGTAATGTGCAGGGCGTATCAATCTCCATCAGTTGAAGTTCCTGCTCGCCCCTTATTGTCATAAAAAAATAAGTATTTCCCATCTTTATTGGAGTTGTACAGATAACACAGTTTTATAAATCATCTTGATTTTATTTTTCATCTTACCCCCTTATTCATAATAGTCTGCTAACGTAAAGCATTGCTAATTCTCACTCTGTCTTCTTCTTTTGACCTAAGTCATAATGAGAAAAAACACTCCTAAGCGGCTGTTGAAAGTTAGCGGACCATTATGAATAAGGGGGTAAGTCTTAGACTAAGATCTATAGATCGTACTTGGAATTTACTTACGTAAAACTCAGCTGATTTGGTATTTACAATAATTTAACAGCTGAGATTATTCTGAGCTATCTAGCTTCAATTATTATTAAACAAACTTTTACAATAAAAAAATTACAAAAAAACAATATTCCAAAACAATATATATATAATACGCACTAAAAAATAATTGCGTATTTTTACACAATCTAATTAATTAATTAAATTCTAGTTACGATTATTGTTACTTTTGCTGTGGTCTTATAACCTTGACAAATAAATTTTAATAGAGAAATTGAACGTATTCTACTAGGCTTGAGTAGGCATTATCGGAACTGCCTACTATCTTATCGGAACGTATTTATTATATCGTGTAGCGAAAAACTTACTGGTTGGGTGTTCAATAGAAGTTTGATTATAGAATAAAAGAACTAAATTTATCTGAATTAACTTGGAATTTAGTGTAGGTATATTATTTAGAATCTAAATATGGTGGGTAGGCTATGCCTATTGGCATATATGGAATGCATATACCTGTGTATATGCCTGTCTCGTATTTAGTGAAGTCCTCGCCTACGGCACGGTCTTCAAACTTATACTCGACCTGCAATTGCCTATCTCCCGGCCTTTGCAATAATGTATATTAAATTATGATAGATACATGCTGTGTAGGTATATTTCTATTTAATTTAGTCAAGATTACTTCTATAAAACTTGCATCACCAGTCCATCTTCTAGCAGCCGTTGCAACAATTACCGAAATCCCTACAATATAGAAGTGAAGTATTGACAAGTATATTTCACCTCTGTATTGGAGACACCTTGATAATTGTCTATGTTATAAATGTTGTTTAGTAACAAAATAGTATTAAAATTCTCCTATGTGAGCTCCTTTCTCGAAATATCCACGGTGAATCGTCTATATTGCAGCCTTAAATAATTTATCCGTCTAGATCATAGGTTCTTAACGTGGGCGATAACCCCCCCCCCCCCCCCCCCCCCCTTGTGGGCGTTTGAGACTTTCTGGTATTTGATTTATATTTAAAACTATTGTAATGTTATAAGTAATTTTGGTATAGTGTACCAAAGAGGATGTAAATACTACGTAATAAGAGGCGGAACTGCATTTGTAAAAATTTAAATTTAGTTTAGTATGAAACATGCAGTGATTCGACATAAGTTTGAAATAGTAGTAATTATAATATGGCGATTGGCGACGAAGTATAATCCGACTATGTCCGAAGCGGATTCTCCGTTTTTTAAAAGATTATATCCGTCATCTATCAATATTTCAATGACTGCACGTTTCACACAATCCAGAGAATCGGGTTTTTTAGGATTCCATAGCCAAGTGTCAAAAAACGGAACCCTTATAGACTCGTCATGTCTGTGTGTCTGACTGTCCGTCAGTATGCTATACTATACTATATACTAACTATACTGTTGAAACTTGGTAAGTGGGCGGTAAGTGATTGTGGGCGGCGGTGATCATTATTCCATAAAAAATAAAACTTGGTAACTAGATGTATTCTCCAAACTGCATTAAGATTTTTACACAAAAATAGGATATAAATTTTGGGGGTTTCCCATACTTAGAACTGAAACTCATTTTTTTTTGTTAGAGATCCCGCCTTAGAGTCGCGGTAGGTGCAAACATTTATATGATGAATATGAATGTTTGTTTTCGAGCAAGGATATATGTATTTATGTGTGTTTAAGTAAGTATATTGTATTAAATTATCGTTGTTTTATACCAATAGCAGGCTATGCTTATTTTGGGGCAATATAATTTGAGTAAAAGTGTGTCAGTATTATGTTATTATTATTACATTATATTGAGATTTGCCCAAAACTTTAAATAATGAATAATTAAAATAATGGCTTAAAATAAATGCTTACACAATTTAAAAGAATTCTATAGCCATAAATGCTAATCTTTTAAAGTAATTAGTTGAGAGTGGTTCTTACAAACTAATGATTTTTTATGATATAATTGAACTATTCGTTTTATAATCTGTGTTAATGGCGCAAAATATATTAAAATTAAAATTGACAATCAAGTATTTGTATGCCAATGTATTGGCGAATTGTGCTAAAAAAAACAATTATAAGAACTAAGTACGAATCATATAAATAAATAAATTTATCATCAGTTTATCCGTTTGGTTAATATTAGTGCGTACGAACAAACAGACAAATTCCGAAACAATTATTTTTTGTCTCCCCTACAGAACAATGTGAATACAATAAAATGTGTTTTTAACAAAAATCTTAAGTGTACAGACACGCTAAGCATACCATTTTATTATATGTATAGATTAAGTTAAACAAACTCTTTGATTTTCCTGTCTAATATTTACTTAATTACTAAATGGAAATGCGAAATACACAAAAATTATTGCGAAGCGCTCTGTACTGTTGAAACCTTAGATTATCTAGATAGACTGTAACAGCTGTGGAAACGTCGAAAAAAGTTGAGGTTGACAGTTAACCCTTATTTTGAGCAATGCACACAGACTAACAAAAAGTGAAATACAAATCGCGAGTGTTTTTTTATATAAGGGACGACACGAGCAGGACGATCAGTTGATGGTAATTGATACGCCCTGCCCATTACAATGCAGTGCCGCTCAGATTCTTTGCTCCGCGTTTGCCGTGATTCTTGAAAAACACAAAAATTTTGAGCGGCAATACAATTGCGCTCCTCACCTTCAGACATAAGATGATTAGTCTCATTTGCCCAGTACTTTCACTAGCTCGCCGTAGCCCTTCAGACCGAAAGTGTAAGACGAAGCATGTCGCGCACACTAAAGTCACAAACCGTTTTCATCGGTTGTCTAGCAGAAAGAATTAATACGTATAGATCTCTATCTCGACATATAAATTATCTAAGGTTGCAACATATAAATAATATATGCTTCCGAGCGAAAACGCGTGAAATGTGTTAGTGCTTACAAGGTGATCAAACAATACTATTCTTAACCTAGCTCTTAAATGTCAAATACTAAAGCTTTTGCCACAGTAAGTTGTAAAATTTTTGCCTTTACGCACTGATTTGGCCGAACTTTTCCATGGCCGGTGTTGTTTTGTTTCAACTTGTTTAAGTTGTCTAAATGTCAGTTTAGGATCTCGATCAGGCGTGTGTTACAGCGCTTTAGGTACGAAATATAAAATAGATATAAACTCATTTGCAAAAAAAAGAAACGGGCGGTTTTCCGTCCCTTCAGAAGATGCAATACCAAATGAGGTTTTAATCATTTGAGAATATTACTGGCACATTTATGAAGTGATGTGATGCATAAGAAGTCTATTCCAAATTCAAATTTAAGACATAGTCGGACTTAAACAAAAATTGCAGTTAATTGCGTATCGTGTCGGGAATCCTTGATAGTTCGTATTAACTCTAAATCATTTTTAAATAATTATTGTCGGATTGTCCTTTTTTCTTGATATTTTAAGTTATGATTGTCCAGACAAGGATGATATCGAGAGACTGGTTTCGTCTGGTCTGGGTCTCGAAGAAAACCATGCACAGAAGCTCGAGATGACGGCTGCCTGGTGAACCAGGCGTTGAGAAATCGCAAATCTTCTTATGTCGACCTCAAAAAGACCCTAGAGGAAGAGAGAGGTGTGCATACCAGCGTATGTACAGTCAGGGGGAGGCTTCTCGCTGCCATTATATGAAGTCGCCGTCCAGCCAGTGGCCTTAAATTACCTCGCGAGCACAGAGTTGTTAGACTTAGCTTCGCTCGAAATTGTGCGACGTGGACTAAAGAGGACTGGGGTAGAGTATTAATTTCGGACGAGGCCAGAATATCACTATAGAGGACCGACGTCCGCGAGTACTGCGAAGGCAAGGGAAACGTTTCGCAGAAGTTCGCTTTGAAGAAATAACCCTTTACTGAGCCATCAGTTATGTTTTGGGAGGCGATTAATGTATTGGACCATACGGAGTTAGTCTTCATAGAACATTGAATGCACACCGGAACATCTAATCTTAATTGCTTTTACGTAAAACCCGCAGTAACCCGCAGAAAATTTGATTTTTATGGACGATAACGCTCTCGCTAACCTATCAGCCGATGTGGAAGCGTATATTCAAGAGGTAGGGATTCGTCTTTAGGATTGGCCAGCTTGAAAGCACCGTTTTCATCCGTCAACCTATCAATGACTGCACGTTTCATAGAATCGAGTGAATCTCTTTTTTCTTACAGAGTCTCGATAGGTTGTAATGATCGAGTAAGAAAGTCACGACGCACGAGATGTTGACTGCAGGTTTGACAGTATGCATCGTATGATAATTGGACCTACCCTCATTTTGACACACTTGTCCATCTCCGGGTCGCTGGTGACGCACAGCGTGGCTCGTTTCACCGGACAGTCTCTGATGCCCATCACGGCTCGCTCTGCTTGGTCGCCGACGTATTTATTGTTTAGTATGTGGTGCGCTGCTTGTTCCTCTTCCTTCAGCACGCGGAAACTTATCGTCGCATCCTGTCAAAAATACACCGTTTTATAAGCTTATGTTGCATTTATTCAGCAGCGCCGACTACATAAAACGGCTAAATTCTAACTTTTCGCGGAGAACTTATTTCTAAAAAAAAGGAAGAATAAATCACTTCTTCTAACTGCAGCTATCCTTTAATACAATTAAATATCCTTTTTCAATTCGGTTCTTAAATTTATATTTATCCGCCACATTCTATAGTTTTCACGTTTGGATGAATATGTTATTATAAATTATACAAATTTTATTTGTACCAAAATTTATGGACAATGCGAGAATTGAACCCGCGCTCCTTGGATTCCGTCCGAAATCTCTTATAAACTGAGTCAATCGTCCAAGTGACGCATCGACCGTAAATGTGATGAATGAATGAAGTACCCTGAGCAGCAATGCTTTGAAATGGGCAGGGCGTTTCAATTACCATCGGCTAAACGTCCTGCTTGTCTCGTCCCTTATTATCATAAAAAAAACTGCTGTCATGTAATTCTGTAGGTTAGATAAAGACAAATGGTTTTAAAGTTTGAATAACTTTGCTTCGCGTTAATTAAATAAACCTCGGGCATCCACTCGGTTACTATTAGTGTATAAATGTTTACCTGTAACAATAGGTCTGTGGTGCCATCAGACCGGAACAATTTGAACGGCAGTTCGATTGGCTGTCCATAACCATCTGTCCTCGGTTTGAAGGGAGACATTGTAGAACTATAATAATATAAATTACACATATATTTTTTTTTCTCAAATGAAATCAAATGCGTATATATCTCCCAATATGTAGTATAGTTACAATAGTACAGCAAAACTTATTCTTAAAATGTTAAAACTACAGTTGGGAGACAGGAGCTCAAACTAGGTAGAACCTGTGCTATGAGTCTCCTGCCCCCCCCCCCCCCCCTAACTAATAATATCATTGCTTTTTATTGTCTGTATTATTGAGACTAAATATAAAATATGTTTGTGTGTGTATATGTTACGGGAAACGTGATTAACTGGGCATTATTAATTAGAACCGGCCATTATTAATAATGCCCAAGAGTCCGATGCCTGTGGTCCATGTTATAAGTCAGTGTTTGAAATAGCTTGAATTTATCACTTGGACCAGGCAATGACAATGATTTTAAGTTCATCATGGTGTATCAAGACCGCTTCTGTTAACTTTACATGATAATTTTGTAATTTTAATTTCATTTAATAAACATTTAAAAAACACTACAATTCACCATATTATTACATAGTTTTATTACTTTGCCCAAGATAGGGTGGGCATTATTCATGATGGCCGGGAAAAGTGATTAATCATGCTGTTTTAATCACATTCTCCAATTGAGTCGGGCATTATGAATACAGACCGGCCATTATTAATAGTGCCCGGACATATCAAATTGCCCGTAACATATACATTTGTGCATGATTATGAATGCTTCCAAGAGAGTGTCATTCTCTTTTCAGTTTGTCTGTGTGTTCAGTGTGAGTAAAGATGATAAATATTATATGAGCCTATATGTATCTCTATTTATTTGTATTATAGTAACATTGGGGCTAAAAGATTTTCTGTGTCATCATAATCGTGTTTAAGAAGCCATGTTATTAATTATTTCTTGCAAGAATAATATGTTTTATTAATTAAATTTAATGCCATATCGCCGGTATCGTCTTAGTTTGATCTCTATTTCCTTATATTTTTTAAAATTTATCTAAAATTGCTTTAAGGATAAACAGTTGTCTAACGCTAAGTATATGTGCATCTTGATATGTTATTTGATAGCAGTTTGTTTGTTTCTAAGTATGATTTTAAACTATTATTGATGATTTTTTCTAGAATCTTGAATTGATGGTAGCAACGATATTGGTCGATAGTTATTGACAGAGTTTCTATGTCCAGACTTGTGGATTGGGACTAATATCGACTTTTATATAATATAACTATAAAATAAAAACACACTGAACATTGTGGAATACTTTAAAGTAGTTCTTATCAAACAAAACGAATGATATTTATATAATTATGACGACGCGCTTGGCAATAAACACTTGATAATTTGGAGTTAATAAAACAATCCATAACTTTAGCAGTGAAGATGTTTTCAATGTTTAAACCTTAGATTATTTATAAGAGTGTTGTGAAAACGTAGAAAAAAATTGAGTTTAAAGTTCTCTATTTTGAGCAATGCACTAATACAAAGTGTCATACAAATCGCAAGTGTAAGACGTAGCGCGTCACTCAATTACTATCAGCTGAACGTCATGTTCGTCTGATCCCTTATTTTCATTTTTTTTAAAACATAGACGAGCGTCAGCGCTCAATCTGATCTAGAAGTTATATTTCTTTGGCGGCACAAAAAATATTGTGCTTGTGCTGTTTTACTTTTGTAGAAAATAAGGTTTTAAATACAACTGTCGTATAAATTTTCTCTGATAATTTTTCCCTATTGCGCCAAAAGACTTAAACTTCAAAGATTACTTAAAATTATAGAAAAAAATTTCATCTTAAATCATAGTAACTGTTAGTAGTACTAATGAACTAGTTTATACCTCTTATCATCGATTATGCGATCATTTTGTTGTGTTCTTCTAAACTGATCGTAATATCTCGATGGTTCGGTGGACGAGAGCCAGTTCCCGTACGCGTCCTTCTGATACTCATCGCTGCGGTTTGACATCTTGTTCATTGTATTCGGCTCACCGTACAACTCGACTATGGTCATTATTAGGTTTTGATATCTAAAAAAAACAATCGTGCGTAAGAAAATTTATTGAAGTAGGCGTTACTTTGCGGAAATCCATAATTATACAAATGATTTAAGTTTTCTTTAGTGTTAATTCCGCCAATATTTGTTTTTAAACAACTCGACACGTGTTTCGCCTCTACACGACGCATCCTCAGGAGGTGTTGTCTCGCTGGCAGAAATATTGGCGGAACAATATAGAAAACTTATATCATTTGTATAATCGTGCGTAAGTATAATCCCCGAAAGTTAAGAGAAATGACAGGGATCGCGGACTTTTCTGTAGAACAAGACAATTCCAATATACATTATTTTGTCATATCTCAAAGGTTTAGACGGTGTTTTTGTTAAAAGCTCACAGACAGCTTATTCTTTTCCGATACACAAACAAAATTTGAAAACAGAATTTTATGAACGATGCGGGGCTCGAACCCACGACCTCTCGCGTTCCGTACGAGTGGTCTGCCAACTGAGCTAACCGTTCGAGTGACGTATCTTCATAAAATCTTGTATGCTTTGTTCAACTCTCAGGTTGTAATTCCGATACCTTAAACAAATATCGTTTAGGTATACAAATATGAATACAAACACATCAAATTATATACTTAAACCTTAGTCGGGCTTAGTAACGCTATCCATTGGTAAAAACAACAATATGAATATCGCGAACAGACACACAGACAGACGCGGCGGAGGACTCTGCATTATAATATTTAATAATATATTTATTTATTTTCTCCTCACAAAGATCTTAAAGCTAAAACAGTACAGTAGTGTTACATATTTTTTAACAGATAGTATTTTGTGAGGAGCTGGTGTTTGAAGTAGGTTGACCCTGTATTACAGATCACCAGGACCTCACCCCCAGATATTAGGATCACAATGATTAAAATAGTGCACATCCGTACTGGTAGCTAGAAGAGCAACAATAGATCATAACAATAGATGACTTTAAATTTATAAATTACTAGTAATAAAATGTGTGTGTGTGTGTGTGTGTGTGGGCGTACTCTACAGTCTACTCTCAGTATAATATGTAATGATGCATCTGTTTACTCACTTTGTTCTCTGCTTGGGCGTTGCAACACTGCTGGTAACGACCGCGTCTGCTGGTACTCTGCCCCAGTTGCAACGCTCCCATTGGGTCACTGGCATTCGACCCCCGTCTCGACATATCAACTCGAAATCTGCTTCCGTCACGCCACCTACAGTAAAATAGCAAAAAATATCAAATTATTTATTAGTCCCAGTAGGAGGCTTCTTTGCACAGGATGCCGGCTAGATTATTTATTAGGTACCACAACGGCGCCTGTGTTTGCTCGTGAAGCAGTAATGTGTAAGCATTATTGTGCTTCGGTCTGAGGGGGTTTTTTAAGTTAAGTGGTTTCCTTTTAAGTTTTATTTTATTAAAATCTAAAATAATATTATACCTAAGATCTTGTGTGATAGTATCGTGTGCTGTATGGTAGTGTCACGAACGAATGCGATGTCACCAGTGCCGTTGTTGACCAGACATTTGATGGCACCTTCGTAGCCGGCGTAAGGGTCTGCTAACGTGCATCGAACACCCGCCCCGCCACTGCATAGCTTGCATAGTCTGCAATATTTATGAAGTAGAAAAGTCAAAACTCCTCCTTTTCTTTAAAAAAAAACCGTTACCTAGAGAGCAAGAATCGTTTAATCGAAAACAATGGCAACAACTGCTTGCGGCCTTTTTTTAACTGGCAAACATAGTTTATCGTAAATCTAAGATTCCCATGAAATTTTGGGTGCATATTGGGTAGGTCTGAGAATCGGACAACATCTATTTTTCATCCCCCTAAATGTTAGGGTTGGTCCACGCCAATTTTTTTTTTAATTTTTTTTAAATTTGTTTGATTATGAGTCAGCATTAAAAAATACATAGAACTTCAAATTTTCAACTATCTACGATCAACAGTTACTTTTGTATCGCGATTTTAATATCGGTAATACAACATTTGCTGGGTCAGCTAGTAGTAAATATAAAACTTAATTTTGTATTAAAATTATAAAAAAACACATGGCTACAAATTTTCAACAATATGTACGTGTCGGGACAGCGTAAAATTATTTAGTAGCCGACAAAGTTCTTTTTATACAATCAGAGAGATTGATTGACCCACTTTTAGTTTTTACCAGACGTAAAAGAACGGAGCTTCTCAAGTCAACACGTAGTTTTCATATGTATGATCACATATTACTTTCTACAGAGTAGTTCGTTTTGTATAATACTTTATTATTGTATAGGGTATTATAATATCTCGAAGTTAGTCCCATATGAATTTGAAAAAAATAATCCTACCTCTTAGGGTGAGTTATTGTTCACTCACAGATTTTAATATAATGTATTAGAAATAAAAACCTCACGACGAATGAGTTTCACCTAGACTTTCTCAGTCTTTGCATTTCTGCTAAAGCTCATCGTGAAGTTTGTGTAATAACTTGATTGACTCTTGATGAGATAAGGCAATACTCTCAAGTGTTTTACTGTACTCAGTGCCACTATGGTAGGTATTTTAAAAGTAATAAAAAAAAATAGTATGTAGTAATTAGTAGGTAGATAATCGCCACAAAAAAACGCTATACGTAATTAAAATTAGTTTGTGTGCAAAATTACTTAGGTATACTGATATATGTTTAAGAACATAGTTATTAAGGTTATATTTTCAGTGTTTACGGCGTTTTATTTTTTTTAAATAGTGGTTTTATTTATTTCCCATAATACGTTCTAGGTTTTCAAACCGGGCATAGCTTAATCACCCAGGTCATATAATCAAAAACATACTTATCAGAATTATCTCCAATCGGGTTGTACATATCCCTCAGGGAATTGGGCGCACACGATTCACCAAAGAATTCAACAGCAGATTTCACATGGTTATTGCAGTCTTTTATTTTCAAGCCACCTTCTCGAATCAGCTGCGAAAAAAAACGAGTTTTACTCAATGAAGCTCTTAATTACCAATTTGAAGTTCTTAATAAAGGATCGGATCCCCTCTTTTCGCACCCCGTTCCCTCTACCCCTACCTCGCTCTAGACCATAGTTTCTCAACCTTATTTTGCTCACCGCCCACTTTGAGAATATATTTTTTTCTAGAGTATTTTCGTGTATTTTTTTGCCTTTTAGGTTATATTTTTTAATCTACCCACGCCCCATCTGCACTATCTCAATGCCCCCCGAAAGTCTCGAACGCCCACAAGGAGGCGTTATCGCCCACGTTGAGAACCTATGCTCTAGACAGTCTCACGTCGGTAGATCACGCCCCCACACGAATGCACAGCGCTCCACGGGGTCTCGTAATTTAAAAGGCGGCCGCGCCACCTAACCAAACACGAACTAAAACGAAGCAGGATGGATTTATAAAAAGGCCAATTGTGTCCCTCGGCGGAAGAGGAGCACTTCCATTTACCATGTCAGTTTCCTCCGTCCCAGTTTCCTCGCCCACACACTCATTGTTTTGGTCCTTCCAGCTGGATATTTCATTTTGTCGTGGTATCGACTGGACGAAAAGAATCCAAATGAGACGAGTATCCCTACTAAACGGTAGACCGTACTCTTGTCTCATGAAGTGGATAATAATTAAATATCACAAAAATTTAAACTTTGCTCCGTTAAATGACTCGGCTATGAAGATAGGAGGGAAAAGTTCTCATTTTATTGCAACTTACAATACCTTAAAGAGACCAAAAACAATCACTACATCGCAGAGCACCTGATGTAGGAGGTTCGAACCTAAAAAAATCATCTCATCACAACATTAGATATTATCTTTTATATTCCTATTATTAAAGAGATACGGAGGTGTCAAAGGTGAACACAAAAAAAAATTCAAAAGAATAATGGCGACATGAGATCCGTAAGAGCACCCCTCTTTTAAAGCCTTAAGAGCGGCCCCTACGTAATGGCTTCGAGTCAAGCTCAATAAAAGAAAAAATACACAAGCTACTCACAGTATGTATAGGCATGACCCATCCCGCCAGTGCTCCAACTCCTGGGAAACAGGCCTTCGCCCCCCGCAGTGCAGACAAGCCAGTGCCGCGTTGAACCTGAGGAAGTGCGCCCTTCTTGATCACCGCCACTGCATATTGGTATGGTTCGCCACCTCCATATACCTATTTAAAAATTTAATCATTTGTGTGATTTTTTTGATTAAAACGGTTACAATACCAATTACATTGCTGTCTACCGTCTGGTTTCCGATAAGATACGCCGTCGGGAACAAGTACGGGTAGTAACCCAGTTTTCGCTTATATAGGAAACGCAAAAATGCTTCTTGCACTTTCTCCAGCATAAGTGTTACTTCGTAGGGATTCAATATACACGAGCTTTAAGCTTACTACGCACAAGGGTACTGTAGTTTTATTATATTGAGGCTGTGGATCGCGCGCAGTTCTTAATACGAATTGGATGCTCGCATACAATTTTATGTCATCCGCCTAGAGGAGACGCTACTCATATTTAGGAATCTCAGGTAAGTCATTACCCATTAATAAAAATAATAAAGGTCCTAGGATTGAACCTTGATTCACCCAAGAGTGGGTATAGTAAGTGCTTGATTCATAAATTCTAAGCCTAATGAACTGCTGCCGATCACGGAGATAGTCAGACAAGAGATTAAAAAAACTTTCGACAGAAGCCTATAGCACAAAGTTTAACAAGCAGGATGTCGTTATTTACCCTGTCGAAAGCCTTACGGAAATCAAAGTAAAGCACATCTACATGTAAGCGCATATCTAATTGTTTTGATATAAATTCTGTTAATGTTAATAAATTTGAACTAACCGACATTCTGCATCTATAACCTATTATTGTACTTGTAAATGAATTAGTCTGTTAATTACTATGGGTCGATAACTTTCAACATCGGTTTTATCAGAACTCTTCGTTTGGTGTCGAGACACTTGGCCCGTGGGGCCCAGAGGCACAGAGAATAGCCAAAGTACTACTACTCTACGCGCCTCAATAGGACAACTGCAAACCCAAGGGCTGACAGCTATTTCGGCTGCCAGAATGTGTCTCTATGTTATCAGTCTTGGCACACTTTCTCGTCTAATCTAATAAGCATAGTTTTGTTTAAGTTAATAATTCTATAATTTGGATGAAGCTTCTTGTACAGTGAATGTCATAATACAAGAGGGAAACTCTATTTTAGATCTGTCAGACAGACTATCTGGGTCAGGGGGTCACTAGCTCAATGTCAGCTGCGTGCGTCGTTATAATGCAATGTGACCTTACTCCCAGATATATTGATTTTTCAAAAGCAAAATGCTACTATGCATAGAACCAGTAAATCTAATACACAAAATTCTAGTAATATAGTATTTGTCACCAAACTTCTCCAAAACGGCTTTGACCGATTTATGATTTTTTTTGTGTATATTCCATTAGCTATATTTTATACCCATAGGTGATAAGAGACACCCCTATAGTTTTTTATAGGCCGTCACGTCCACAGCGCTCCATTCCTCTTTCAATCAAAGACCACGTCCTTACAATAAGTAAGTTATTTTTCATTTCGATATCAAAATATTCACTAGAAATATTTTTTTTGGCAAAACAAAGCTTACCGGGTCAGCTAATATATTTATAAAACTTTTTTAATGAGATAAAGTGACGACACCAGCATGACGTTCACCTAATGGTGAGTACAATGCAGTGCCGCTGAGGATTCCTGACCCAAAATTTTATTACTATGATTATTCAAATATTAGATAATTTATACGTATAGAGAGAGCTTCTTCTTTTCAAGCAACGCATGACAACAGCCCAGGTTTATTACTTTAGTGTGCATGATAGCAACGTCTGACACACACACTTTATTTTAGTGTGCGTGCGTTGCAGAAAAGAGTTTAACAATTCGCCGTAATTGTTTTCGACGTTAGCTGTCAGTCTTTAGATGTGTAAATTATCTAAGATTCAAATATCTAAAATCATAAAGATTAAAGCAACTCACATAATATTTGTAACGTCACAACTCAGTAATGCGCGTAGCGGTCACGTACTTTAACTGAACTGAATTCAAAAGTTGCAGCTGGGGATGTCACTAGTGCGCGCGCAACTTTGTGCAACGAGTGATGTTACTGACCTAGATCTAGAAACTATCCAGGTATCTGGGCCAAAGGGCGACCGAAAATACAGTGAGTTATGCGCTTGCATTGTGTAACTGAACCAATGCCATAGAAACATCAGTTGTATGAATTGTAATTTTTTTATGAGAAAAAAAAACAAGCCCTGCCCATTACAATGCAGGACCGCTCATGATTCCCGACTGAATCCAAAACTCTAGGCGGCATCTTAATTGCGCTCGACTGTTTTGAGAATTGAGATGTTAAGTCTCATTAGGCCAGTAATTTCACTAACTAGGGCGCCATTCTAATCGAAACAAATTAATGCTTACTGCTGGACGGCAGAAAAAGAAGACGCTATAGTACCCACAGCATCGTTACAATTTTCAGGTCATTTTGTCACAGTCAAAGCGATACTCAGGTCAGAAAATAATTTAATTGTAACTAACTGTTTAATCTTAGCACCAATCGTTACTGATGAACTTAGGAAACACATACTCAAAACTTGGTAGTCTACTTTAACGTGACATTGGCAAATTTGTGGTGTCTTCCAAGTTCCACAGAAGCCGAAGTAGGAAGAACAGAAATTAAAGCACTTGTCCCACCATCGCTGAGAAAGCAATAATCCCGTACTTTATCTTAAGGCGTATATTGGTATATTTATATACATATTAATTTTCAGGTAATAAACACATTATAATTTTGACAAACAAACTAAAGTAATTTAAAAGTTTTGGACACCATTGCCTGCGGCCATTTTGATTTTTCCCCGGATTGCGGGTGGGCGGCGACCGCGCATAGTTTGCACTCAATAACTAAATTTGTTTCACGTTTGTTAAACTACAAAAATTTATGTCCACTTGCTCTCTCACTTGTTGAGCGTCGAATCCTACTCTTAGTTACATCGTATTCAATGTCGAAACGGTGAACGAACGAAACATTTTTCGATATTATCGGTCCTAACCCTACTCTTAGTTGAAAATGTCAGAGACGAATATTAGAATTTGACAAATAATCAAACGTCACTTTTACGATAATCTCAACGACACCTTCTAGGCTGTCACTGCTATTATCGTTTCAAGTTGTATAGATATATTTGCCATACAATATACATACTTAATAAATAAATCAAAAAATCAAAACTACTATTCAACAGGATTTTTTTACTAACAAGTAATTTAAGTCATTTTGTTGATCGGTTATGCGTAGAAATAAAACAAATGGCCGCCTGAGAAATAGGAAGTCGACGAGAAGGGTTGAGTTACTTTTTTTTACATTAATTTATTATCCGCAAGTTTTGTATTATTTATTCAATTTTAAATGGTCATATTATATTCATTACATAATTTTTAATATTATATTTTGTGTAAATGATATCAAATTGTTGGTGCAGAGTCTGGAAGGTCCTTAGCGTCTAAAAAATGTTTTGACTTTTTACACTTAACAGCGACATAGCACAGATAATATTTAGCTTTTCAAGGTTTGCTTATAATTCATTCACTCTAACATCTTAAAAAAATCAAAATATTAGTCTATGGTTACGATGTTGTTACGATAAACAATATAATAATAATAAATATTTTTATTTCAGGCTATAAGGCCCATAAAATATTATATATAACTTAAATCTACGTCACATTTTCGCGGCGATGTGAGGCGCGGGTTCGGTAGCTTCCGGCGGTCGGCGACGTCCGCGATACTTGCGGAACACGACCCCCTTCGGCAAACAACAAAAGAGTTAAAGTCTACTGCGTGACGCGTCACTAAATTTTCGACCCCCAACCGGAACCTTGTCTTCTCCACCAAGTACTGTACAATGTCGGAGGCCATGGTGGTGTGGTGAAAGCGAGAGACGTAGATATACGTCGCTGGGATTACGGGACGTAGGAGCTGGTTATGTCATATCGGTGCTGTGCCACATTGGTTATGACTAGGAGGCCTCCTCTTCTTCCGCTCCACCTTAATGAAGCCATCCTTGTCGGTTTGACACAGTTCTACAAGCGGGTTCGTTGCGGGCGTGCCCGCTTCCACTTTCTGTCCTCAGCACTGACCGCTTTCTGGGTTGTTGGCAGATGGCAGCCGCATAGTCACGTTGAGGTGTTGACGTAACGACAGCAGGCGACATCTCCGAGAGGGGAGGAGTTGAGGGACGGGCGGCAAGTATGAAATATGAAATACGAACATTTGTTAGAGTAGTGTAGGTGCGATATATTCGGAGTATTATCGTATCGTTCCGAATATATCGTTGTCGATTTTGCGAATAGACCTCCAGGTTGTGTTCGATATCGCCGCCACGTTGATATATTTTGTGCAAAGTTTTACAGATTGGCACGGAACCGTTGCAGCACCGTGGTGTAAGACTTAATAATATCGGAAACTATAACTATCCGGGTTTTCATTTCCTCGGTGTCCACTTTGGTGTGTACTCAAAGGTAAAAGTCGAGCGCCTTAAGAAGACAGGACTCAAGACCTAACCCGATCTGAAGAGTGCCGTACTTTTTATGTTGATATATGTCCTATTCATCGTATTATCGGCGAACAATTCCAGAACTTTCTACTCAAAGCCTTACACACCGACATCTTCAGAGTGAAGTACGTTCGTACGACGTACGTTCGAAAAACGTTCTTCGTATTCCCTGCGAGCTGCGGTGTACTTACATTAGAATGAGATAATAGATAGATAGACACATTAGAATGTTGAAATGCTCTTCATTCGAGTACTTGACACACTACCACGATCAATCACACCAACACCAAAAATCGCGAAATTGGCGCAAGGGCAAAATTTGCACATTTGATCCGTAAGCGAGTTGACGGGTGACTTAGTGAGTTTAAAGTTTGCAGTTTTTAGTCAAAGAACAGCGCTGTGCTCTCGCCGCGCTCTTTTTGTTTGACTCACCGCACAGCTGATAGTAGCTATCCGCAATTTGACCGGATTCAGGGCGATGACCTTCGTTTACTGGTAGAAAAGTTCCAAAGGTTTTTGACAACGTTTAATGTGGATTGTTCTTTTTACCGTAGCTTTTAATCTCCTATTTATTTTTTATTTTAAGTGGTGTCCTGCATCTTACTGCATACTCGTATCAAATATAGTAAAGTGCTGACTACCATTGATTATTTTCGACTACAGTATGCGCCCGTCACGCTCGTACACTGCGACAAAACTATCGAAACTCCACTTGCTTCTGGGCACGAATTTAAAGATTTACGACCTGTTACCATGGGAAATTTAGAACAATCTAGAGATTTCTTAAGCGACTCTCTGTCAGCGTGCTGTTTAGAGCACGATACACACGGGATAATATTTCGTAATTCAGCTCCTATAAGTCCGGAACGAGGACATCAAGCCAAGCATGGGTAGTTTGTGCCTTGTGACGAGGAGTCTTTCCTAGAAAGTGCCAGGAACATTTAAAAAAAATGTATTGCTATCACTATGCCCGAAGTCTTCACTTCTTCTCCAAAAAGAAGTGTTGTGGCTCAATGATATAACACCTCCAACCTAACCAAGACTGATACAGGAGATGACCTATTTCACTTTTATGACCACTTATGAAGCTACTTTGGAGTAATGAGTGTCTTTATTCTAGCGAACTTTGTCATTCTGATTGTTATAGTGCTCTCCAATTTTGAATTTTTTTTCGTCAGTCAAGGATATTTCTGTACTTTTAAGACACGGTCACCAAACCTCAAGTCAACTTTATTGATACGCAAAAGACTAATATTAGCGAAATCTTCATATTTCGAAATAATTTTCCTTATGTTCCAAATTTGAATTTAAAAAAAAAATACTTAGTTAGACCAATTTTATAGCCAGACTATTTATAATAACATAATCATCGTTGTCATTAAGACAATAGATTTTTGTTTCATTTTTATGCTTCAAGCCAACTATATACTTGACTAGATTTTATAAATGTTTCTGGACACGAGGTAAGTGGAATCCAGTGGGAGGCTCCATTGAGGCTAGATTATGTGTAAAATAATGGCTGACACCTTTATCTGCTGCGAAGCAGTAATGTGTCAACATTCGTGTGTTTCGGTCTGAAGGGCACCATAACTAGTGAAATTACTGGGAAAATGAGATTTAACATCTTATGTCTCAAGGTGACAAGCGAAATTTAAGTGCCACTCAGAATTTTTGGATTCTTCAAGAATCCTGAGCTGCACTGCATTGTAATGGGCAGGGTGTATCAATTACCATCAGCTGAATGTCCTGTTCGTCTCATCCCTTATTGTCATAAAATAAAGTCATACCTCTTGTAGCAACGGGACAAGGGAATGATATCTGCCACCAACATAGACTTCACCGGCATCTAGAGCCAGTAGTGATGCCTCGCCTTGATCAACCCATGACATGCATTCTTCAACATCAAAAGCCTGAAAATTAGGGAAACAAAATTTCAATGAAGTCTTTAGTTTCTTTATTACAAACTAATACAATGAGACCTTATCACTTTTCATCATCTCATTTTTGTTTGCTGTATGTTGAAGTGGCTCACATGAGAAGAACATAATATTACGTAATAATAACATTATTCTAAATTGAAAAAGTTTTTAATTTTCAAAAAATAAGGACAGGCATTGTTCAATAGTTCATCAAAGAGATATTTTTTTTATTGGCAGCAGCGGAATAGAATTGGTCTGTATATGCGGACACAAGGTCAAATTTAGTGATCAGAGATTAAAAAAGAAAGTCAAATCATGAATCTGAATCATAAAGGAAAGTCAAATGATCTTAACTGTAATGTAAAAACTGGTTTCTGTTAAGAAATAGTATTCACCATACACCTTGATAAATTAATTGAGTACATTTAATAATATTAACACACTTTTACACAAATATCTTGCCCCAAACTAGGCATAGCCTGTACTATGGGTACAAGACAGCTATATCTATATATATATATAAATGAATTGCTGTTCGTTAGTCTCGCTAAAACTCGAGAACGGCTGCACCTTTTTGGCTAATTATGGTCTTGAATTATTTGTGGAAGACCAGAGAAGGTTTAAAAGGCGAATAAATATGAAAATGCTCGGAATCAAATAAAAACAACAATAATATTTTTCCTTTAATGTGTCCCCGTCGTTCAGAAATCAAATTGAAAGAATTGTTTAAAATGAAGAACTAATTAGAATCTTTATATCTTTCTAACCTTCTCAGGAGGTAAGAAATAAACTTAATTTTAGCTAACTATAGTTGGTAGATTAATTATAGTTGTTAACTATCTTATAGATTATTTTTATGTAGATGGATAAATCTTAAGTTATAATCTTAAGTCGACATCTATTTCTCATTTCCCCAAAAATTTTAAATATTGTTTTTTTCTTATTACTTCTTATTTACTTACTTAAACATACATAATATATTGTTGCCTACAGTAAAAAGCTAAAGTGTGTTGATATCTTTATGATAGTATAAAATAAAGTCCCTTTCACTGTCTGTTCATTTAATTCTTTTAATTTATTTAACACATTTTAATGCAGTTTTCAGCAATCGATAGAATGATTCAAGAGGAAGGTTTATATGAAATTATTCAGATCACACTTTTCATTTAGAAGTTACGTTGGATGTAAAAACTCTCTAAGTAAGAAAAATGTCATGGATTGAATAAACTGTTGTACATTTGGTATATTTACAAATACTACTTTATGTTTTTACTTATATAATATTATTTTAATTTATATCCTTAAATATAAAGTATATTATTATTGTGTAAACTATTTTCGGTCCTTTATAGCGTCCATGAGGGCAATGTCATGGGCAGCAGCTAGTTGTATTATAAAAAAAACGAAAAGCATACATAGCTAAAGTTATGGTATTTTTGGATTAAACAAGTAATGGTATATTGGCACTTGCATAGTGTAACATGGTTTCTTAATTATTATTACCGGTTAACTACATTCAGATTTAAAGTAAATAAATTAAAGAAGATCTTGTAACACTTACTCTTTTACACTTTATTTCGATAAAATTCTTTCCAAATAACCCTTTGTCCTGCAGAACTGCCTTAGCAAGTTTCTCACACTTCTCTTGTTCAGGTATTGAGGTGGTGCACCATGTTACTAAGTCCTGCCCTTCTATTTTTGGTTCTTGAATTATACCATTACTAACACCTTGACTTCCATAGTAACTGCCACTCACAGACACTGAAATTTAGCAGAAAATTTGTTTTTCAAAACTTTTATTACTTACCGAGTATTGTAAACAATTAATATTAAGTAAGTTACCAAACAAAGTTATTAAAATATTTATTATCACAGAAGGCATTGTTTACTGGTTTCTTGATTATTATATGTTTAATTAATACATGATTTGTTTCAAAAATAAACTATAACTTATAACTTCAAACAATGTTTTAATCGAACATTCGCTCGGCACCGCC
Organism: Leptidea sinapis; assembly: GCF_905404315.1. Classification (NCBI taxonomy): domain Eukaryota; kingdom Metazoa; phylum Arthropoda; class Insecta; order Lepidoptera; family Pieridae; genus Leptidea; species Leptidea sinapis. The sequence goes on along the minus strand of NC_066267.1, from coordinate 15,847,559 downwards.
TAGTAATGAGGGTTGCCAACAAGCATTAAAATAAAAATCCGGTTATAAATTTAAATTATTTTCGTATGAAGCGTAATGAAGTGTTGTGTCATTGTAGACCTTGAATGTTTATAATCGTAATTATTTTACATAAATATTTACGATGTTTAATATTGTGGCATCATGCGTTGACTCTGGCCATCTAGCCACAAGATTCATAAAAAGTAAATTGGTATTACAGACACCTTGCACATTCAGTAAAAACACCGATTTTCTATTCCGGAACTGCTCACCTATGTTTCTGTTGATAAATGTAATATATAAATCTGTTGAATAAAATGTAATATTAGAAATACTGTATTAAGGTTATTATTATGGTTTGGAATAAAAAAAAACAGACTAAATTACTTATTGGGAGACTTATGGGGATTAATGTGTGTACCCTAATTTCGTAATCAGTTCAGCGCGTTCGTCGCAAGCGGTCTTTCGTAATCACATAAACAGCCGTATTTTCGATCGCTTATTATTTTTAGTGGTTTCACTAGTTTTCAGATAAATTCACTAAAATCATCGTAACGATAAGCATTCTTTAGCTAGACGTAAAATTATACGCGTTGATACGCGCTTAAAATAGCGCAGTAAACAAGCGACATTCAATGTTTACAGAGCCCGGAACTCAAAAGTGTCAAAGCTACACATTCTAACCACTTACCATGACTTCGGAAAAGTTAGGCTCTATTGAGAAGAAGTAACAAGAAAGTCACTGTCAGTATTTTAAGCTGCAAATAAGACATAAATTTAACAACAAAATTGATTTCTCCTAGACAGGTTTATCCAGTCACCACAAGTAGCCCCGTTCTCGAGCATGATGCAGGTATCAGTCATCGCTTCACTCCACTATATTTTAGGCAAGGTACCGACCCGTCCCACGACGTGATGTCACTCAAATATGTGCGATTGAAACGATGGCTGGTTCATGCGTAGACTTTTGCGAGTCCTTTTTGTGGTGCCTAGTCGACCTGTTATAATTATTAAATCATTGCATTTGTTTGATGAGATTACTAATAAAGACAATAACTACGATCATCATGTTCACAAAGCATCCTTACACAAACAATGACTTCAAGCTCATAGGTTGATTCATACAACGATAGTAATTTAGAATTTATAAGTTGCCGATGTTACAAAGAGTGGCCGTTAGGTTCTTCTCACGAGCTCTACTATTTATGTTTGAACTCAACACCAGAAAACAATTATATTGTGTCATTTCAAAACTGTCAACTTCATTCTTACGTCAAGCTCAAAGTCAACAGAAAATTGTAAAATGTAAATTGTAAAATCTAGAAAAACAAATGTTTGGCAAAATAGAACACGGTACAAACAGAAACTACAAAGTGTAATTTCGGTCAACCCACCACGTGTTTTATAAGATTTTTAAATACGGTTGGTTCATTTAGTATCTGTAATCAGCTTGAAAATTAAATAATTCTGATTACTAGTGTTCTATGAGTCTGATTGTGATTGAGAAGATATAGTATAAACTGTGATAGCTACCTAAGACTATACGCTATTGTCGACAATATATGTGCTATATTTTTATGATATATTTATACTACTTATCACACTTTCAGGCCATATCAGCAACTGAATAATTTACTGAATAATATGGTTGTTTTCACTTGCGGCCATTGCGGAGAATCAGTACAGAAGCCTAAAGTTGAAAAACATTATCTAACAAAATGCCGGAACAAAAATCCGAATTTATCCTGCATGGATTGTTTCAAAGACTTTCTGTAAGTATCTACATAAAAGGCAATCACACTGCCATCTAAAATAAAGGTCCCTTTTCTATTCTATAACCTCTTCAAAGTTATGTGTCATCCAAATTAATTGCCTACAATAAACATTTATTTAATAAATAGAAGTGAGAGTATGATATGAAAATTGTACACCTTGTCAAGTGTAAGTGGTTTCAGGCCCAATTGGGCAAGTTCTGTGGTACAGAATGTCAGATATGTTAAATATTATTTTCATATCTCATAAAGAAAATACAAATAAGGGTTAAATTTAATAGAAATAATTATATGAGGATGAGCTTCTATGTGTAAATAAATATAGGTATTATGTGAATACTCAATTTTAAGTTTAAAAGCCTTTTATTGATTGACTTGAGTTTTAAAAGATTCAGTCTCTGGATGTAACTGTAACACAAAGGCCCCTCTCTTGCTTTCCACTTCTGTTGCTTAGTACTGCTTACTGCTTCTAACATAAGTAGTTGTAAAGGCCGGCAACACTCTTGTGATTCCTCTGGTGTTGCAAGAGAATGTGGGTGGCGGTGATCACTTAACACCAGGTGACCCGTACACTCGTTTGTCCTCCTGTTCCATAAAAAAAAAAGTTGTTATAGTGGACTAAGTGCAAGGTAAGCAAGCTTTACTCAAAGCAATATTTATAAATACTGACTTCAACTTACTTGCTAAAAGGCATACTGTGGGCAATAGTCAATACTCAATTTAAATAAACAGAAATACACAAATATCTTAAAGTACTGACTGATAAATCAGAGATTGAGCGGTACAGGGCGAAACTCAATGACCGTCTTGAACAACACTCTAATGTATTAATTACAGAGATGCTACAAATGCCAGTGGTTAAGCGACTGAAATGTGACCACATATTATCGGGAGAGAAGCGGCATTGGCCGCTCCACTCTACTATCACAGTTGCTCCAACAATTCCTCTTATCATCTTGGTGACTGATTGCAGAAACAATAAAAAAAACTTACTTGCTCTATAGATCTCAGCCGAGAACAGTGTGATTTTTACACAATTTAAACTCACACACACACATATATATGAAAAACACCAGTCTACGCCTGCTATCTAGACCTATCGAAGGCGTTCGATATGGTGTTGTATAATATCTTGTGGGAAAAATTACGTCGTGATACTAGTGTAACAGATGACATTATTTCGCTCCTAAAATTCTGGTATGGTAATCAAGAAAACGTGTTTAAGTGGATTAATGCCTATTCGGATGCCTTTGGTCTGGAGTGCGGGGTGAGACAGGGGGGGATCAGCTCGCCTAGTATTTTTAATTTGTACATAAACTCCCTCATTGAGGAGCTCAGCCGTACCAGGTTTGGGTGTCACGTGGCTGGTGTATGTGTCAACAACATCAGCTACGCAGATGACATGGTTCTGCTGAGCCCCTCAATTAAGGGTTTAAGAAAGCTGCTGAGAATATGTGAACGTTATGCGGAGGCCCATGGTCTTCGATACAATACAAGTAAAAGCGAATTTATGATATTTAAGTCGGGTAATAAAATTTACAAACATAAAGAACCTCTATCGCTGTGTAACGCACCACTAAATATGGTAACGAAGTTTAAATATCTTGGCCACTGGGTCTCCGACAACCTAAGTGATATCCTAGACTTAGAGAGGGAACATAGGGCGTTGGCTGTCCGCTGTAATATGCTGGCCCGAAGGTTTGCGCGTTGCAGTGAACAAGTAAAAATAACTCTGTTTAAGGCTTATTGCCAATCATTTTACACGTGCAGCCTTTGATATCATCTGCAATATAATGACGCGTTTAGGGTAGTGATGGGGCTGCCTAGGTTTTGTAGTGCATCCGGCATGTTTGCAGAGGCGCGCGTTGATGATTTTTACGCGATCATTAGAAAAAGATGCGCATCATTAATGAACGGGCTCCAGGCTAGCCCCAACACTATCCTAAGAGCGTTGGCATGCAGGTGGGACTCCCCACTGCTTGCATGCGCCTCTAGCTAGGTGCAACTTATTGTGAAAATAACTAACCTTACTAACATAATTTTTAAGAAAAATTGTAACTAACATACAATTACTAACACTACCACTAACATTACTAACTTAGTCTAAGAATAATTGTTACTAACTTAATAACTAATACTTATGGATGTATGGTGTCCGAAATAAATAATTATTATTATTATTATTATATACAGGGTGGCCGAGAAGTTGATGTCCAAAGCTAAAATTTGAAAGCCTTATGGTGATAAGTATCGGAATCATCCCTATGTATGTTCTATGATTTTGCGTAGTCTAGGAGATAATAATTTTTTTCCCCTTTTATCCTTTTTTTTAACCTCATTGTGGTTTAGGACTTTTTTCTAATTTTTTGAATACTTTTACTAAATTTTATTGTTGATAATTATTAACTACAGTTGCAATAACCACATAAGAAACTATGAATAGTTTAGACAATGCAGAACTAGTTTAGAATTGAGTAGTAAGTTCAAGATAACTGCTCCAGCTAAATTCATGGAAATTGTTAAAAGTATCAAAAAAAATAAATAAAATGGGGAGCCTATGGCTTCTAACTATTTTTAAAAACTTCCCAGAACATTGGCCAATAAAATGAGCCAAATTCAAATTTTAGCTTTGCATGTCAAGTTCTCAGCCACTCAGTATATTGTAAATGTTATTATTTCATTCTATAGAACATAAACAATAATTGTATTTGGTATTACTAACCTCCCTTAATGTAGGATTACTTCTGTTATATGCACATATTTTAAGCATGCATCATTTTTTATATTAAAGGTGTTTGCACACTACACGCTATCATATGGTGACCATCCTAGGATTGTGTCAGGTAAAAATCGGATTGGAGCATCAAGGTTGTTATGTGCATGCTTCAATTTAAAACTCATGTGTGCATACTCAGTAAGGGGAGACAGTAGTTAACTACATGCCACAGCCTGCAACTATGTGCAGAGCCAATTTGGGCTCACATGGAGTACTGTTCTCATCTCTGGGGTGGGTGCTCACCAATACCGGCTTATTCTATTTGACCACATACAATGAAGAGTGGCTCAAATCATTAACAATCAAGTCATCTCCAATTAACTTTAATCTGGTGTTGCAAAGAGTGGTGGGTTGTCTATACATCTTCTACCACATTCATCATAGGGACTTGTCTGTTGATACCAGCAGTTAAATTGCAACACCTCACATTATGTCTGAATGCACCTGCCTCCATTGTTGTCCAATTCCACCTGCATCATATTGTTGTCTGGCATTCAAAATTTCTTGCCTCGCATAGCCATTATTGGAATCAATCTCTGGCTACTGTTTTCGCAAAACAATACTACAAACTACTTATCCAATCATCAAGATATGTGTACACTCCCAAATTTATTTAAAGGTCCATATCTCTTGACCACTGGTGTTATAGATTTCCATGTGCAGTTGTGTCACCACTTTCCATCTTGTGAGCCTCTTGCCTGTTTGCCCCCTCTTATATAAATAAAAAAAAACATCAGATTGCTTCTTCACATTAGGTTAATCTCCTAATCCTATCATAATAATTTAACTGTACTATTGTGTATTAGAATAGGCTAGGAAAAGTTCCTTCACATTGTATATGAAAAGTTGGTGGTTAACCTCTGGTGTTGAGGACATCCTCGATTAATAGAAATAAATATTTTTCAGAGGGGATGACTATGAGTCTCACATAAAATGTATAACTGAAGAGGAACGTTATTCTGGCAAAGGGTTTCAGGCTAAAGAGAAAAAAGGCGAAAAAAAACAAAACGCATGGGTCGAAATGCTGCAGTCTGTCCTTGATGAACAAAAAAACGCTTCTAAAAATGTCTTACGTATTATAGAAACAATTGGCAAACACAATAACACACCAAGGAAGAAGCCCAAGTTTATTAATTTTGTTAAGAATGTTTGTGGTCAAAAAACAAATCAAAAGGATATTGATGCTGCATGGGATTTGATTTCAGTAAAGCTTGGAGAGTTGGCGAACCTCAATTCAAATAATAAAAACAACAAAGAAACAAAAGACACAAATGGTGCGCACAATACAGAGACAAATGGACTACCACCAGAAAATGATGAAAAAATAGCCAATGGCGTAACTAATGGTGATGAGCATAATGGGATTAATGGTGGAAATAACAATGAAGTAGTGAATGGTGCTGCGAAAGATGACACCAAGCTAACAAAGAAACAAAAAAAGGAGGAAAAGAAACGCAAGAAGTATGAAGCCGAGCTACAGAGTGCAGAAGCTCCACGGGCACCAACTCCTGAAGCTGTGGAAAATATTCCAGAAACCAACAAGAAGGGTAAAAAGAATAGAAACAAATCAGAATCTGGAAGTGAAAATGTGCCAATCGAAGGTAAAAACAAGAAGAAGCGCAAGAGACAGGACACTGTGACAAACTTAGAAGTAACTGAGAGTGTTGAGAATGTTGAGAATGGGGTTGCTAAAGTTAAGGAGACTAAGAAAAAATTGAAAACTGACGAAGAAGGGGACGAAAGTGTTTGCCTCCATGACCAAAATGTAGCCAAAATTGAGGAGACTGCAGAAAGTAATGGTAAATTTAACTGGCATGATGTAATCATTTCTGCCTTGAAAAAGAAAGATAATGAACTTCCATTTAAAAGACTGCAAAAGAAAGTTTTGGGTGAATACAGTGAGTTCACTGGATGTGATATTGACGACAGAATTGCCGATAAATTTATAAAAAAATTGAAAAGCGCACCAAATGTCAGGGTTGATAAAAACAGGGTGACTCTAGTCGAGGAATAAATTAAGTGTAATTAATATACTTTGTGAAAATTTAACAATGTTATATTTCACTATTTGAATACATATGCTAATTATGTAACATATCTTTGAATTTCCCAATGCATCAAATTTTCAATTATTTATGATCTTATTAAATATTTTAATTCATTATTTGTGTTTATTGCGAAACATTCAAGGTAGATTATTCACCTAAGGAATAATACAGTTCGTATTGGGAGATTATGGGTTGTTTTAGACAAATACCTACAAAGACGAATGTACAACTTGTCTGTAGGTAAATGTAATTCTAATTGAACAGCAAATTAAAAAAAAACTGATTTCAAAAATAAATAATCAGTACAACAAAACTAATACAAGTTATATCAGCTATTAAACTATGCTTCAATAGACTCCCACAGCTCAGGGGTACTCGGCTTCTAAAAACTAGATGGTTTCACTCAGCAGTCTGTATTGAGTTGGTTAGACAAAGTCTATAATATTAATGTAGACATTTCTGCTACCTAGAGAATACTATAATATAATAATTTAGCCGTTTATTCAACAATAAAGAATACAATTTCTTATATCTAAGTTATATAAAATCTAGGTTGTCTTCTAATGAGGCCTCCTCCAACGTTTCCCAATCATTTTTATCTTTGGCAACCTGGCTCCAGGTCGCTCCTAAGGATTTGGCCAGGTAGTAATAATTATAAACTCGAGTAGATACCAAAGTAACCTAAAAAGGCGACAGAATAATTAAAAAATATATTATAAAGGATGAAAAAATATATTACAAAGGTGAAAAAAGGCAGTTGTAGAGACTGCTGATAGAAGGGAAACTTAGTACTTTTAGTATTTAATTTTGATATGTCAATGTTTGAAATTATCAACATAAATCTGGTTTTCACATCTATTGACACTCCGAGCAACAAGTATATGTAGCTAAGTATGTTTATATGGTTTTTTATTATAAAAATATATTATGGGCTGTACAAGATCATGACAAAATATAAATACAATTCAATTCAAATAAACAACTCATTAATAGAGACAAGGGTTGGTCTGCCACCTACTTGGAAACCCGTGTTGTTAAACGCATCTCGCAATAAGACCCATAGTGCCGATGATCACGTAGTGGATATTTTGAGTACATTTTGTGCACCCGTGGACAGTAATAGTGTCAGTGATACCGTGCTCGTCATCACCACCGGCGCCCCCCGCCCTTTGCAGACGCGCACTACGAGCACAAATCTGCAGTAAGAGACGGGACGTTATCTTGAACCCTGATGAAGGGCCTCCGAATGGTCCGAACCTAGTCGGTACGTACACTGATAAATCGTGAGTAAAGCCGTATAACTTAACAATGTCTCACGAAAGTTTTAATAATTTTATCTACACCCATGCTTTGAAACCTCTATTAAAGATTCTGAAACAGTTAGCTTATCACCAACATTAAAACACCCAATGTCGTAATAACCATTACATCATCCAAACGAGTGTTGTAATGTTGTACTGAATTTCATAACAACACTCCTTGGTTTTTTTTCGATCCCTTCATGCACAAAGAGTTTCAACAGACAGCCACATTCTTATTGCTCGATGCGTGGTATCTGTATGAATTTCAAAAAATGAAAACATTTTCGATTACGCGCGTTCCACACTACCAGAACATGGCACGCCGTAAAAAATTGAAGCCCCGCCATTTTTCTTGAAAAAATGAGTTAATCAAGTTTTGACAGCCACCGCCGGATATTTTAAGCGCGGCAAAATAACATAATAATCAAGTGAATTTTAATAATTGCACTATACAAAATGTAAATTACTACTAAAATTAATAATTCTTTCATTAATACTTAGTTCATTTGTATATAATCAGTAAGGGGTGATATTAGGTTACTACTAGGGCTGGCTGTTTTAATGTTAGCAGTAAGCTAACTGTTTCAGAATCTTTTAGAGGATTCATATTCTGGGTGTAGATAAAGTCTTGTATGCAACTGTTGATAATTAGGTATTAAAACACTCATGTGATACTATTATCACACTTGGCTTCGCCTCGTGTGATAAACCCACATTCGTGTTTTAATACCCCTTATTACACAACAGTTGCATAAATAACTAAATTAACACCCTTTAAGTAGGTACATAAATTTTAATGACCCTACTTGATGTTTAATTTTTTTTTAATTGTTTGCATCATTGCCATCATTTATTTCAACAATACCTAATTACCTAAACTTGTACTTTAAATTATTTCATTATTAATTCATATTATTTTATTTTTATGGAAAACGTTATAAAGAGCATAGGGTTTGCATTTCATATTCGGATAGGCTTCGAGAACTGATATGGTTGTGTTTACCATACAAATACTTAATTACTTTTTACGAAATAATTTATATTATTGTATTTAAACTAATTTGGTATGTTATACAGCCATTATAAAATAATCTATTGATTGAAAAGAGTGGCCGTTGAGTTTTTTGTATGTTCTTCTCACGAGCTCTACTTTCCGAACATATGGTAGAAGCAGTAATTTAAAAGAAATATTCATAGGCTTGAAGGTTTTAGTATATATGTTGGTGATTACTTATATGGAACCTTTATTTTTCTTACATAGAAATAAATACCTATACATTCGCAATAAAAAAATTAGCCAAGCAACTGTGATGTAAAGTGATTACGGCCGTCCATAGAACATATTATGCTCCTTCAACATTAGAGGAACCACAGTAGCTGTGCCGGCCTATTAGGAGTGTACGCGCTTTTTTTTAATATTTCTTTATTTGGAACGGAGCATTGGTATCAAGACCATCAGCTCAAACCAAAATACAATAAAAGAAGAATATTTGAATCATTTTTCAATATTAGTACTCAATTACAAGAAAATTCCGCGTTAGGTTTATGAGCACAGCAAAAAAATTTTGTTTGTCATTTCACGGAACAAATTCTGGTATTTGATCAAATCACTAGATTTGTTTAGAGAAACTATAAAATCCTGTTGTTATTTTAACATCTTCCGTGATTTGACCAAATCTCTGTTTTTATCATATCCCTATATATTATGTCATATATATACTGAGCATTGTTGAAATAGTGTTTTTGTTGGATTATTTATTTGAATTTTTTAATTGTGGAATAATTGTGCAGCGTAATAGTGAATACTAGATAAATATAGGTAGGTACTTACGTATATTTTTCAGTTAAAAACAAATAACAGAAAATTATTTGAAATCCTCGTGTCTATTTTTCCTCGTTTTTATTGACTTAAATAATATGTCCAAAACTCAGTAGGTACTACTACAAAATATAAAACAACGATCGATGCGGTTTTTACGCGATATTTTCTATCTAAATTTCAATCACACATTTTTATTTCTTACTTTAGTTATAATAAGCCAATGTATCTTTTTTAGAATATATTTTTTTTGCACATACATACTTTTTTAGATCCTCGTCCGCCACGCATCAATATGTTTTCGGTTTTTGAATTCATACGTAGGTCGTTTATTCGAAATTCGACGCTTCATATTTTATAAGGTCGGCAACGCTCTTGTGATTCCTCTGATGTTACAAGAGAATAATATGGACTGCGGTGATTACTTACAATCAGGTGGACAGGTGGTCATTGGAAGATGACATTAAGCTTTTCGATTGGAACGGGCTGGGCATCAATATTAACAGACGTGGTCGCTAACTATGGGCGTTATGAGGCATTGTCGCTCAGAGGGCAATGGAGAGGGCTATGCTCGGAGTTTCCCTGCGAGATCGAATCAGAAATGAGGAGATCCGTAGGAGAAACAAAGTCACCGATATAGCCCAAATGGTTGCGAGACTAAAGTCGCTGTGGGCAGGGCACATAGCTCGACGGACAGATGGCCGTTGGGGCAGTTGGCCCCCCACAAGATAGCCCGACTTTGGGGGAGCCTTTTGTTCAGCAGTTGAGGCCTGTCGGTTACTTTGGAGAAATAATCCAGTTGGGCTGGTCCGATTTCGGGAAAGAGGTCACTCGTCGAATCAAACTCGCATGGGCAGTGTTCGAGACGCTCCGTAAAATATTCTAGTCCAAAGTACCACAGTGTCTGAAGACGAACGTTTTCAACCAGTGGGTGTTGCCAACGAGTGATGACTTACGGAACGCAGGTCGTTAACTGTGGGCATTATGAGGAAGCTCATTGTCGCTCAGAAGGCAATGGAGAGGGGTATGCTCGGAGTTTTCCTATGAGATTGAATCAGAAATGAAGAGATCCGTAGGAGAACCAAAGTTACAGACATAGCCCAGATGGCTGAAACTGAAGTGGCAGTAGGTAGGACTCATACCTCGATGTACAGATGACTGTTGGGGTGTAAAGTACTCGAATAGCGAGCACGTACTTGAAGACGATGCTTTTGACAGTCATTTGAGTGAAAACTGTGACTATGTTGCACAGTGTGACCACAATGCCCACGTACCCTCAGCTGCAGCTATATACAAATCCTTGGAAGTCTGCAAATCGGTTCTCTTTAAAATCTAAGAAGTAACGAGCTTGAAGCAGCAGCATGATCGGCATCCTGTGTTATTCTGATTTAAAATGTCTTTCTATGTCACTGCCACCACCATGTCCAACACTAAAATCAGTACGACACTTTTCACACGTAACGTCTGCGGGGTCATCTTTTCTTTGTTTCGTAATTGGATACTTCGGTTGTTAATTAATATTAAAGGAACACGCGTTTTTTTTTTTTTTTTTTTTTATGGAATAGGAGGACAAACGAGCGTACGGGTCACCTGTTGTTAAGTGATCACCGCCGCCCACAATCTCTTGCAACACCAGAGGAATCACAGGAGCGTTGCCGGCCTTTAAGGAAGGTGTACGCGCTTTTTTTTAAGGTACCCATGTCGTATCGTCCCGGAAACACCGCATAAGGAAGCTCATTCCACAGCTTTGTAGTACGTGGAAGAAAGCTCCGTGAAAACAGGAAACACTGAGACATGAAACCAGTATTTTATAAAAGTATATTGCTTAGTATTTTCTATTTAATAATATAATACAAGGTGCAAGCATACTCACCAAAAGTGTCTTCTCCATTATCTATGGTCAGGTAAAGTTTTATTTTATATCTCTGTCCATCAACATTAACCAATATTTAAGTAGTGCAATTATGAGTAGGTACCGTTCTTTAGTACTTTTTACTTATATATATCTGGTTACTTTTAATTCAAAAACAAACAATAATGAATAAATAATGTAAATCGTAAACTGATCTGTGATCACATATTATTACTTAATACTTTAATATTTCGGACTCAGATTGACATTTGACAGAGTTGTCAACTTGTCAGTCAGAATGCTAGAAACTTCAGAAATTGACAAGCTAATACATTATCTTGTTTACTCAATCTACGCATTAGTTAATTATCTTTAAGGCGACGTCACCAAATGGCCCAACGGAAGACCAGCGCTGGTTTTCAAAACCAGCAAATATGCTGAGTTGGGACCACTTTGTGACGAATAGAAAATAATATTTCTCAATTTAGTTTTATGTTTTATTGTACTATATCGTCATGAATAAACTTTTTTTCTTTCTTTCTTTCTTCAAAACCGCACTGTGGAGGACCGCCACACATCCAGATGGTGAGGATGATATCCTAACTTGTGGCGTGTCGTGCGAAGGTGGAATTCGGCGGCAGGAATCAGGTTAAACAGCTCTTCGGAACACTCCCCGTAATAAATGCGGTAGAAGACACACAATGAAGCGACGTCTCTACGCAACGCCAAGTGATCCAGCCGTTCACAGAGCACTGTGTCCCCGACAATTCGAGCTGCTCTGCGTTGCACGCGGTCAAATGGATCGAGCTGATACTGGGGTGCGCCAGACCAGAGATGACAGCAATACTCCATGTGTGGCCGGACCTGCGCTTTGTAGAGCGCTAGAATGTGGACCGGCTTGAAGTATTGCCGTGCTCTATTGATGACGCCCAGCTTCTTCAAAGCCAATTTGGCTTTGCCCTCCAGATGGCCACGGAATCGCTCGAGATTTCGAGACCCAGTATTCCGATACTAGGCGAGGCTTTGACGGAAGTGTTGTCGAAGAGCGGTGATACGACAAATGGGGTTTTTTTAGTGGTTAACGCGCAAACTTGAATCTTCTGGGGGTTAAATTGGACAAGGTTCAATTTTCCCCACTCCGCGACCTTCTCAAGAGAGGACTCGATAGAAGACACAAGTTTCTCCCGGCACTGGTCGACGATTTCCCGAGAGAGACCTGCATGGCCAGTGTATACGGCATCACCAGTGCTGTCGTCTGCATAGCAATGAATGTTGGAGGTGTCCAACATATCATTGATATGCAGAAGAAACAGCGTGGGAGACAGCACACAGCCTTGGGGCACTCCAGCATTCACGGGCTTCGGGTTCGAGCAATATCCGTCAACAACGACCTGTATGCTGCGCCCAGTGAGGAAGCTGGAGGTCCACTTGCACAAGCTCTCGGGAAGCCCAAATGATGGAAGTTTGGAGAGGAGCGCCTTGTGCCATACACGATCAAAGGCCTTCGCTATATCCAGGCTAACTGCCAGGCCTTCCCCCTTGCTTTCAATATCCGCTGCCCATCTATGTGTTAGGTATACCAGAAGATCACCTGCCGACCGACCATGGCGAAACCCGTATTGTCGATCGTTGATCAACTGGTGACCCTCTAGATATACTAAGAGCTGACGGCTAATTATGCTCTCCATGATTTTGGAGAGCAGGGAGGTAATGGCCTGCAGTTTGCCGGATCCGAACTGTCTCCTTTTTTTTGGATCGGATGGACAAGGGCTGACTTCCATGAGTCAGGGACTACGCCTTTAGAATAACAGTGCCGCAATAAACGCGTTAGCACCGGCGTCAACTCAGGGGCACACGTTCTAAGCACGATTGGAGAAATGCCATCCGGGCCGCTCGACTTCCTGACGTCCAACGAAAACAGAGCTCGCCTAACAGTTTTCTGTCTGAACTGTACTTCAGGCATAGAGCTCTGACACCGCGGGATGGTCGGCGGTGTTTTTCCGTTGTCGTCAAGAGTCGAGTTGGAGACGAAAAGAGTGCACAAGAGATCGGCTTTCTCTTTTGCCGTATGGGCCAGGGTGTCATTCCTCATGTGCGACGGCGGCATGGACGGCTGGCTGAAGTTACCAAGAGCAGCTTTCGACAACGACCAGAACTTGCGTGTTCCGGTCGGGTAACTGGAAAGCTGCTCGCCGATTATGACGACGTGTTTTGACTTTGCACGGGCGATTTGCCGCTTAAAAAATCTGGAGGCACGGTTGTATTTCCTCTTAAGAACTGTGCAGTTCGGATCCTTTGCGCCCAGCGCCGCAACCCAAGCTCGATACGCCTGTTTTTTGCAGTCAGATGCTGCTTTAACTGACGCATCGAACCAGGGCTGTGATCTGCCACCGATGGGTACTACAGAGCTAGGTATAAAAATATCCATGCCCTGCAGTATCACATCGACTACTGCAACGGCGCAGGCACTAGGATCATTCGAAGGGAAACAAACCCTGCCCCAAGGGTAGGATGCAAAAAAGGAACGCATATCCTATCCCAATCTGCTGACTTGTAGTGCCAAACTCGGCGGGTCGCTGGTGGTCTGCGACGTTGGCGTCGGATAGGCACTACACTCCTGACCAAGCAATGGTCGGACGTTTCGAGAGGGGCGTCGACAAAGACCTGGTAACCATCGGGATATGTAGTCAGCAGAAGATCCAATAAGGACGGCTTGTGGCTATTCACATCCGGGAGCCGCGTTGGCGTCTCGACCAATTGGGACAGACCATACGCCAATGCAAAATAATGCACAGATCGCCCTGCGTAGTCTGTGGTACGTGATCCAAGCCATTCGGCATTGTGCCCGTTGAAATCACCCAAGACTACGATTTCAGCGGAGGGGATCTGTGCAAGCACGTCGTCAATTGCCGCTTGAACGCAGCCCATGAGATGATCGGTTTCTGCGTTACCACTATGGGACCTGTAGACACACGCATAGATGCGGACGCGGTCCTCTAAATCTACGCGGAGCCAGAGAGTGGACAGGTCCCTACCCTCAAAATTGCCGAGACGGCGACAGCAGATATCTTCCCTAACGTACACACATACCCCGGCATGAGGCAAAAAATTGTGCTCAATTTTGTACCCGGGGTACGTTAAATCGCTAGGTCGAGATATCTGCGTCTCCGTAAGGAAACACAAGGCCGGCTGCGCCGTCTCAAGGTGGTGGTGGACGGCGTTTAAATTGGAGTGAATTCCCCTGATATTGCAAAGGTCCACGTTGAGTGTAGAGCGGGGTGCCGTGGTGTTACTGCCTCGTTTGTCCTTGGTCATGCGCGGTTCTGTGCCCTCCCCAGTGCGTTCAAGCATTATTGTTGCAAAAAGCATTATATGTGCTGCCAGCTGATGGTAATTGATATGCCCTGCCCATTACAATGCAGTGCCGCTCAGGATTATTGAAAAACCCAAAAATTCTGAGCGGCTCTACAACTGCGCTGGTCACCTTGAGACATAAGTTGTAATGTCTCAGTAATTTCACTAGCTACGGTGCCCTTCAGACCGAAACATAGTAATACTTACACATTACTGCTTCACGGCAGAAATAGGCGCCGTTCTGGTACCCATAATCAAGCCCGCATTGAGTGCAAAGGAGCCTCCCTCTGGTAGTGTTTGTTTGTCTGTTTGCAAAATCGGGACTAAGTCGGCCTAGCCGAGGACACCGGGACAGATTGCCAGAAAGCGTAACTGTCCTACCCAAAGCGGGACGTATGGTCACAGGAATTCCTATATAATATAATAATAACGAAGTATAATTTATTTAAGTAACACTTTCACTAAAATAATATTATCTACTTAAAATGAATTCAACATAAATGGTTCAGTGAACAAAATTACAATATAATAACAAACGGATGAAAAAACAAAGGGAAACGAAAATCTTTATAAAGGATATCAGATTACCAATATACGGGGATTATCCTAATAATCGCTCCTCTAGATTCAATTTGAGCGGCTTGTAGATATCGTTTCTTTGATTCATATGACATACTTATCGATGACAGTAAAGGATATTGTGCTTATGGGACAGATTTTTATTCTCACGGTCCGAAAACAGATCCGTCGATATCATTTTCAACATTTACTAATAATAATCCAATAATATTAGATTAATAGATAATAATACAAATTAGGATATCATCCCCACCATCTGGATGTGTGGCGGTCCTCCACAGTGCGGTTTTCAAGGAGCTTTCTTCCTCGTACTACTAAGCGAGTGGAACGAGCTTCCTTGTGCGGTGTTTCCGGGACGATACGACATGGGTACCTTCAAAAAAAGCGCGTACACCTTCCTTAAAGGCCGGCAACGCTCTTGTGATTCCTCTGGTGTTGTAAGAGAATGCGGGCGGCGATGATCACTTAACACCAGGTGACCCGTACGCTCGTTTGTCCTCCTATTCCATAAAAAAAAAATAATAAGGAGTACCTAAACCAACTAAACGTATCACACGTTCGACACGAAAATATGGATTACAATTATTAATCAAATCTATTTTTAAATGTAAAAAGGATAATTATTCAGTGTTAAATTATCCTTTTTTTTATTTTAATTTGATTAATTGTAATCCAAATTTTTACTGCTACGAAATAACAAGTATGAATTCTATTTGATGGGCTTAAATTTTCCGAAAATTAACCATTGTAATGTTAATTTTTTCACTCCATCGGAAAGTAAAGATGTCAACGAACAGGAAGCACACAAACGTTTTGAAAAAAGCTGATATTTTGCCCAGTGAATTTTCGATTGAAAATAAGGGTTCTTTTCCAATATTTGAGTCAAAAGGTGAAAAATAAATATCTCAATTCAAATAAATTACAGTGTAGGTATTTGGGGCATAAAAAGGTAACATTTTACACTATTTCGCGAAAAATTTTTTTCACATAAAGGGGTAATGTGAAAAAAGTGTGGAAACAAAAGTTGTAGATCTTTTTAATACCTACAACTTTGCCATTTAAGTTTTTGCCATAGGACTTGTAGTTTTGCCGTTAATCGAGATAAACCGTTTTTTACCCAAAAACCCCCCCTTTCCCACTTCCCGACCTCAGATCGCCCCTAATTTATTTTTCCTTTCATTTTTGTAATATTCTCGTCCTTTTCCAATGGGTTTCATCCTACTATTATTTTTTTGGTTACCAAAAAACAGTGATTTGTTCAAATGTGAGCTAACTAAAATATGCATGGTATGATATTTAGCAGATTTAGCCGCAGCCCCAAAAATACCCCAAAAAGAGGGAGAAATAAAACTAGCACTCTGGGAGTGCCGACAAAATTGAAAACTTCAACAATGAGATATGTTTTTTTTGTGGTCAGGAAATAATTTATTGTGCAGAAAATACTTTTAAATGAAGTGATTTTCGTAACTGGTATTCCCCATCTCACTAAATACCAACATGCATGTGTATCCTTTATACGTGCATACTTTTTTTATGACATTACAGGACGATACGAGCAGGACGTTCAGCTGATGGTAATTGACGCCCTGCCCATTACAATGCAGTGCCGTTCTGGATTCTAGAAAACTCCAAAAATTCGGATCGGCACTACAATTACACTCGTCTCCTTGAGGCATAAATGTTAAGTCTCGTTTGCTCAGTAATTTCATTAGCTACGGCACCTTTCTGACTGAAACACAATAATGCTTCACGGTAGAAAAAGGCGCCGGTGTGGCACTCATAATCTAGCCGGCATATAGAGGTGTCGATAACGGTAATCGTGTCGCAAGTTCAATGGATTTTCCCATCTCAAAAAATGCCCAATATGTCTAAAAAATTTGTTTCGTTGTCGCAGAATATCGGATAGGTCCTGCGCTTCAAGGAAACTTGAGAACAGACTTCCTCTCACGTAAACGCACACACCAGTCCGTGGTATAAAGGAGCGTTCCAGATTGGGTAGCAGAGGTAAGATGATGACCAGCCAGAGAGGAAATCTGTGTCTCGGTTAAAAAGAGCAGGCTTCACCGTCTCCAGGTGGAAGTGGGCAGAATTTAAATACGACCCAAGCCCCTTGATGTTGCAGAAGTCCACAGCAAATGTGTAGGAGGGTGGTATAAGCATCACCACCATTAGGTCCTAATTATGGACGCCAAGGGACGGATTTTCCAGAACTGTTAAGTCTGGTACCGTCCTGGAGTAGTACTTTTTCGATCCATGCTGGTGGTCTGGCCGCAAATACAGCGGCAAAACCGATATTTCACGATGGTTTTTAAGCGGAAAAGTAGCATTTTGCCGGGCGTGCCTGCCTAATTCGAACCTGTCCCTTAGGACGCAACATGGAACTACCAATCACAGTATTTTTGTTCCTTTGACTGAAAAAGATATTGTCCTTTAAGAAGTACCAAAAGTTATAAGCGTAACAGCTATACTCCGCTTTATTGTAGCATAGAGTAGTCAAAGTTTCAAAAAGCTAGTTTTGATTCTGACTTCAATAAAACCTTGTCTATGGTTACGTGAAGGTAGAGTATTACGGCTGAAATAATAATCCTATTACGAGATCTTGCGAGCTAAGTAGAATCATGTATACAATCCTAAAGGCTTAAATGGTTATCTTTGTGTTTTGCAAATGCTCAGTTTCTATTGTTTGAGTATATCTTTCCAGGAATTTTATGAGATACCTATACCGTATTATGCCGTATATATTTATTGTAATATGTCAATTGTTCTACCTGATGGCTAGTGATTCACCCTTCCCATTACAATGTAGTGCCGTTCAGGATTCTAGATTGACCCAAAATTCTGAGCGGCTTAAATTGAGTTTCTTTAGCTCAGTAATTTCACACGCCTCTTCATCATTTTAGTTTTTTGATGAATTTGATAAACAATTTGTTACTTTTTGGGATATGATTTAAAAAAAATAACAACTTGGAACTTAGGGATTAATTTTACATTTTTTTTTATAACCAAAATTTATGAACGATACGGGACTTGAAACCGCGACCTTTCTGGTTTCGTCCGAGGGCTAATTCTTCTAAGTATATATTGACTCGCCAAACTCTGGCACGAAACTCAAACAGAGTCTCCTCTAAGTATTATAATAATTATGTCATCTAAGTTCTTCGATACACAGCGAGCTTTAAAACTCCGTTCTGAAAGAAATTTTTGCAAAAATTATATGGTTCTTAACACCAGAATGTTGCTGAAGGAAGAATCTGCGCGAGAAGGCAATATTGAATATTCCTGAACACTCAACGAAATAGATAAACACAATGTTCACAAAGATTGTGGTTTGTCTTATAGAAGAAAAAGACATATTAGCCTGGTTAGTTAGCCGAAAACTATGAGCCCACTATGAGCTTTCTCAAAAGCTCATGGTCGTACCGAGGACAATGGCGAGGTCTGTGTGTGAAATTTCCCTGTGAGATCGAATCCAAATTGAAGAGATACATAGATAGATAAAAATTGCGAAAATGGCAGTGGGCGGGGCACATAGCTCGAAGCACAGATGGGCGTTGGGACAGTAAAGTCCTCGAATGACGACCACGTACTGGAAGACGCACTGTTCGTAGGTCCCCCACAAAATGAATGGATGATCTAGTCAAGATAACCTGAATTGGTTCGTCCTGGAGATCTTTGGGCGAGGTCTTTGTCCATTAGTTCACGTCTTTGAACTGTAATGATCAAGACGTGCCTGGTTAAGGGCTTTCAAAATTAACACAAAGTCACCTAGACCCTGAGCAACTACGTTGAAACAAGCTTTTTTTTTCAAAGTTTATTGTATACTTTTCAAAGAAAATTTTCAAACTTTTTTAGCCAGCATTGTGATGTAATGTACAGTTCCTACGTAATATGTATCAATGATACGCGTCAGTTGTAGCGGCGAAATACATTTCTGCTTTTTTTTTGTTTTTTCATAATTCTAAGGACTATTGATAGAGATAGTTATGATTCCCAAACGGACTTCATTTCATTTTTTATAAAAATAACCTGTCTAATATAGTTTTGATAATTTTCAGTATTCAGAATCATGGTCCAATTGCAACCCCCCACTTTTAGGACGTTGTTTTTTTACAACCTGTATAGGTATTGTTTTAATAGAGTTTTACTATTATTTTAAGCTTAAGAGTTTTCACCTGGGAGATGACAAACAAACAATTTATGTAATGGAGCAATTAAAGCCAAACACACAAGCGCTGTCCAGGTGCGGTTTCAAAATGTTGATTTGATGTTTAAAGAAGAAACCCAGTATGAATACGTATTGGGCGACAAGTGTGGTTCAAGGTTGCCGAAATCTTAAAGAACAAAGTCAATAACAGGTTTTTGATTTCGAAAATATAAAGTTTTTATAACCATAGTGTGTATCTTTTTTTTTAAATATTTAAAGTTCAATATCTCCATACTACAGAGTCAAATCCATTAGAAATGACCTAAAGAATAACGTTCTTTAATATTCTGTACGACTCTCCCTTTAAACCTATATAAATTAAATATTACCGCAACTCAAGGACCATTCGAGTTTAGTTTTAATTTTAATTATTCTCAATGTAACGTGACTCAATGATAATATTTTGATGTTATCATTTTCAAGCAGGTAGGTAAATCACAAATCTATAAGTGGGTGAAAAATAGATAATAAACAGGCGAAATTAGTACAACAATTCTCATATCAGTGTCTAAGGACTACCGAGCCTTGCACGGATTATTAAGAATGTATAAAACTTGAATAAAAAAATATCTTATAGGACATCTGAATTCTGGAGCTATTTTAGTCTTGTTACATAGTGGCGAAATTTATCTTTCTATACTAATGTTATTTTAGCTGTTTCTTATTAAAACACGGATAAAACTAAATTTTTTAATTTACATATACATTTAGTCTAGCTAGATCGATTTCTCGCTTCCGAAACTACCTGTATACTAAGTTTCATTAAAATCATTGGAGCCGTTTCCGAGATTCAGAATATATATATACAAGAATTGCTCGTTTAAAGATATAAGATAGAAACAGTAGATACCTATCCATATCGGAAGCAATAAGTGGTTACATCTGTGCCGCGACAAGTTAGGAAATAATCTGTCTCTATTGTGCTCGCCTAAGCACAGTTCAGAAAGACCTTGTAATTAATTACATATAGCATTTCATGAAACAGCTGCTTCGCGTATATTCAACAAGAAATTATGGAACCTCGTTGAAAATGTTGCGCACAATATTAATCTCTTACTTGTGAGGGGCTTATGCAGGCTGTACTCGTGTTGGTTACTATTTAAAAAAGTAAAATATATGGAGAAATTTCTTGCTCCGCTCTTCAGTGTCTTCAGCGCCATATGTCCGAAGTTCATAATGATGTAATTCCATTTGCAATAAGATCGGGCACTTAAGCAGAGTAGTATCCGAAGCTAGTGAAATTACTGGGCAAATGAGACTTTTATGCTTTATTACATTATTTTATTACTACATATAATAAAATCATTCAGAAATACATTTCTGTTTCATTTTTAACTCAATAATTTTGATTTCACATTTCGGATGGCTTTAGACTACATTATTCCCGAATACCTAGACCATTTTTTTCTATTGACAGAACAACTTCTATCGGGTCAGCTAGTTTTCTTATAAAAATATAGGCTTATCGAATAATTTGCCGCAAAAGTTTTGGTACTATTTTTCAATAATATATAATGAACCCCGAAAAACAAAACAGGAAACAGTTTTTACTCGTTTAAAAATGTAAAAAGGCATAAAAAGGCATTAATTTTCTCAAAATTGATTCCTTTAGAATTTTTTTTGATGTCATTTCTTATACTACTAGATACTACTACCGCTTCGGAAACAAATGGCGCTCTGAGAGAGAAGAAGCGGCGCAAGAAACTCTCCCAGCATTCTTTTTTTTGCGCTCTTTTCAATAAAAATATACAATATTGTACAGTCGCTATAAAATAATCACAATCTAAGCCCAGGCTGTCCGATCATTTAAATATTCAGCAGTGGAGTATTAGGATTTACGACAGAGCCATTTTTTTATAAAACATTTAAATTTATTTATAGATAATGCCTGAACAGTGGCTGGGACTTTATTGTAGAAGTGTATACATTTACCCTTAAAGCTATTATGTATCTTATGAAGCCTACTAGAATTAGTTACAAGCAATCCCTTATTTCTAGTGTTATAATAATGAAAATCACTATTAAGAGCAAAAAGGTGACGATTTTTGTGAACATATATTAAATTATCATAAATGTACTGACAATAAACAGTCATGATATTTATTTATTTAAATTTTTCTTTGAGAGACTGTCTATAACCAAGCTGATATATAGCACGAACAGCTCTCTTTTGCAGTGCAAACACTATATCAATGTCAGCAGCATGACCCCATAGTAATATACCGTACGTCATGATGCTGTGAAAATAACTAAAGTACACTAATCTAGCGGTCGCAACATTCGTGTACTCTCTAATCTTTCTAACTGCATATGCCGCAGAGCTGAGTCTATCTGCTAGATGGGTAATATGTGGACCCCACTGAAGCTTTTTATCTAACGTGATACCCAAGAAGACCGTAGTGTCCACAAGTTCCAATCTCTGGTCATTTACGTACGTTGGTTTGTACCTCCGCTGTGTTTGGTGTAATGAACCGTAAACACTTTGTTTTTTTACTGTTTAAGTGCAGATTATTCGTCTCAAACTAACGCACTATCTTTGAGAGTGCATTGCTTACCTCGTCATCAATATCCGCACGTCGCTTCACTTTAAGTGAAGTATCATCAGCAAACAATACAATCTCATGGCTATCATCTACCACAAACGGTAGATCGTTAATATATATAAGAAACAAGAAAGGACCGAGAATAGAACCCTGTGGAACACCTATTTCCACAGGTTTACCCGAAGAGCGTTTGCCATTTACATCGACTATCTGAACTCTTTCGCTTAAATATGATTTTAACAGATTTAGGGCTCTATTTTTCACTCCATAATGCTTTAGTTTTAGGAGTAAAGTTTCATGGTGGACGCAGTCAAATGCTTTTGACAAATCACAAAAAATGCCCAATGCATCCTGTGACTCTTCCCAGGCGTCAAAGATGTGCTCAATGAGTCTAGTACCCGCATTGTAACTTCGTATTATTTCCAAATTCAAATTTAAGACTGAGGCTGGTTTTAAGCAAAATCGATTTGTACCTGCTACATTTGTGTCGCAAAATCCAAAGATGGATTATCGATTCGAAATTACTTTTAGACAGTTATTTAGCGGTCTTCAAACTGGTGGATAAAATGATAACATTCAGCAAAATTAAGGCGATGCTTGAGGAGGGTTGCAGTCAATGTTTCGTGGTTCAGACGCTACATGTAAATTGTTTGACCATTTACTGGTTATCCAAGCGTTGAAAACTTGCAAATCTTCACTTATGGAACTCAAGAAGAACCTCTTAAGCTTCTAGCCGCCAATATACGTAGTCACTGCCCCACACGGGGTCCCAAATTACTTCGAAAAACACCGAGTTGCAAGGCTATAAATAGAATTAAAAAGAATCAGTATTTTTCTTGTTTTAGATAATTCGATTGTTCTTTTTATAGCATTGTCTAACATTCCCATGTTCGAGATACAGAGTTAAAATTTAATTTATCGGGTTATGGAGGGAATAGTACATTACGATACGAGTGCGCACGAGTATCGTATACTATTTTTCTATTATCGTGCGCAAAGTTCGACTTTGCGCATACATATAGGCGTTCGCAAAGTACCACTGTCCCACACGTTGACAAGAGCGAAAGCACTGACAGTGTAAAAAATAATTTATCATTTTTTAACTATTCTTAATAACTACTTGGAAATATAAAAACTGGAAATTGGAAATATTCAATTAAAACAACATATAAAACTATGAACAGTTTTCTAAATCACTACATATTATTAAACAAAGATTCCGCCACGTCTGTCTGTCTATCCGCGATGAACTCAAAAAGAAGAGCACTGATTTTACATACTGTTTTTACCAATGGATAGCGTGGTTCACCAAGAAGGTTTTAGTCCATGCAAGCCCTGCACAGGGGACTGTTGGTGACAGCTTTATTAAACAGATGCTTGTTAAAGGGGCCGTGAACTGTTATTACATGAGTTATTTTGCGTAATCTTGATCGTATGAGTTTCATCAGCTTGCAAGAGAGCCTGATCAATACATGGTAGAGTCTCTTTCGTCTGTCTGCATCCACTCTTCTCGTCCAGTATTTATGATGTAGCTCTTTGGTGTACTGCCTTATGACTGATGCAGGCCAAACAGAGGGGAGAGGGACTCGATTGATTGATTCTAGTCCAATGGCTATCATCTCTGAGCCCCTCCTTGCTAATACGTCAGTGGTAACATTACCTCTGCAGGCACTGTTACCCTTGATCCAATCGTAAAGAATATTCAGAGGAGTTTCATCGGAGCCAAGACAAAATCTGCAAGCAAAAACTTGGTTTTATCAACACTTTATTATATTAAAACTTCTTCTATTATATCAAGTGAAACAAATTTATTGAATTGAATTTATACACGGGGAGGCTCCTTTGCACAGGATGCCGGCTAGATTATGAGTACCACAACGGCGCCTATTTCTGCCGTGTAGTAGCAGTAAGCAGTAATGTGTAAGTATTTTTGTGTTTCGGTGTGAAAGGCGCCGTAGCTAGTGAAATTACTGGGCAAATGAGACTTAACATACTTATGTCACAAGGTGACGAGCGCAGGAGTAGTGCCGCTCAGAATTTTTTGGTTTTTTAGGAATCCTAAGCGGCACTTCTTTTCTGTTATAATTCTGTCATATAAAAAGTATTGAAATAGATATTTCATTTCATTGGTGTCGCTATATAAGTTTTTTTTTATGAGAGGGGGCAAACGGGCAAGAGGCTCACGGGATGGGGAGAGGTGAGGCAACCGCCCATGGACATCCGCAAAAACAGGTGTGTCAAGAAATGCGTTGCCGGCCTTTAAGGAGTATGCTTTTTTCTTGAAGGTCCCTAAGTCGTATCTGTTCGGGAAGACCGCTGCCGGTAGTTGATTCCACAAAGTGGCTGTGCGATACAAGAAATTTCGAACAAAACGCGCGGTTGTGGAATGCCAGATGCGGATGGTACTTTGCACGTAATGTCCGATGTTGGAATTCGGCCGCTGGAATCAACCCGAACAGCTCCTCTGAGCACTCCCCGTGATAAATGCGGTAGAAGATGCAGAGAGAACCCACATCTCTACGCAATGCTAGAGAATCAAGCCGATCGAGATCGATGACTTGATCGTCGATGATTCGAGCCGCTCTTCGTTGTATGCGGTCAAATGGAAAAAGCTGGTACTGGGGAGCACCCGCCCAGAGGTGAGAACAGTTCTCCATGTGAGGCCGAATTTGCGCCTTATAAAGTTGCAGGCGGTGGCTTTTAGTGAAGTACTGTCTCGCCTTACTGAGTACACTAAGCTTTTTACGTGACCACGGAACTGAACGTCGCTCAATATATCGACGCCAAGTATGCCAATACAGGCTGTGGCAGTTAGAGGAGTGATCTCGAATCGATACGACAAAGGGAGACTTTTTATTGGTGAACGCACAAACTTGTGACTTCTTGGGGTTGAATTGGACTAAATTTTGTCGGCCCCATTCCGAGACTTTGCAAGGCATAGTCTCGATTTCAGACACAAGTTTGTTCCGGTTCTCGTCGACGCTATCCCGGGACATGTTGGCACGGCCGGTGTAGGATGCATACCCTGTGCTGTCGTCTGCATAGCAATGAATTTTGCTGATTTGCAGCATATCATTGATATGCAGAAGTAACAACGTGCTATCCACGTAGCCTTGGACACCAGTTTATGGGTTTTAAGTCGGAGCATGCACCGTTGATAACAACCTTGATGCTCCGATCAGCCAAAAAGCTAGTGAACCATTTGCACAACTTCTCGGGAAGCCCATAGGATGGCCGTTTCGCTATAAGCGCTTTATGCCACACCCGATCGAAGGCCTTCGCAATGTCCAAACTCACCGCCAACGCCTCACCCTTCGACTCAACCGCTTGCGCCCATTTATGGGTGAGGTATGCAAGAAGATCACCAGCTGAGCGACCCTGACGGAAACCGTACTGGCAGTCGCTGATCAGCTGGTGACCCTCTAGGTATCCCAAGAGCTGGCGGTTGATGATCGACTCCATTACTTTGGAGAAAATGGAGGTAATGGCAATGGGGTGGTAGTTGGACGGATCTGAGCGTACACCTTTCTTAGGGATCGGGTGCACTAAAGCCGCCTTCCATAATTTCGGGACTACGCCTGATGAGTAGGAGAGCCGGAAGAGACGGGTAAGGACCGGCGCCAGTTCCGGAGCACATGTCCGCAGCACTATCGGGGGAATGCCATCGGGCCCACTCGATTTGTGAATATCCAAGGTGAGAAGCGCCTTAAGCACGGCAACATTTTTACCTCTGGCATATATGAATCGCACCGCGGAATATGCGGTGGTCGTGCACCTTGGTCATCCAGAGTCGAGTTGGACGCGAAGAGGGAGCCCAGGAGATCAGCTTTCTCTTTCGCGTCATGGGCCAGCGAGTCATCGTCCCTGTGCAGTGGCGGAATGGCTGGCTGGCAGAAGTTTCCTTGGACAGCCTTGGCGAGCGACCGGAACGCACGAGTTCTCGAGGGAAGGCGTGCAAGTCTCTCGCCAATTCTGCCAGTGTGCTTCGCGTCAGCAATAACTCTTTTGAAGGATCTGGAGGCATGATTGAAGTATTTTTTAAGTTCGCTGGAATTCACATCCTTAGATACCACCGCATTGACCCAAGCCTAATAGCACTCCTGCTTTCGGCGAGAGGCCATTTTGCAGGAGCAGTCAAACCATGGACCTGGGACCTGCCACCGATAGGCACAGAGGACGATGGAATGAAGAGTTCCATACCTTGCAGTACCATATCAGCAACAGTGCGCGTGATCGGCACGGTGCTCCGGATCAGGCAGTGGTCCGACGATCCCAAAGGAGGGTCAACGGCAACTAGGTAGCCGTCCGGATGTGAGGTCAACAGAAGGTCCAACAGTGAACGTGTATGATCTTGCACATCTCGGATTCGCGTTGGCGCAATAACCAGTTGCGTCAGACCATATGCTAAGGCGAAGTCGTGAACAGATCTCCCTGCATGATCGGTGGTACGTGAGCCTAGCCTTTCGGCGTGGTGGGCGTTAAAATCGCCAAGAAAGTGTGATCTCTGCAGTGGAGATCTGCTCCAACACGGAATCTGTAGCCATTTGGATGTGTTCGAGGAGCCGGTCAGTCTCTGCGTTACCGCTATGGGACCTATACAGGCATGCGTAGATTCGCGGTTGGTCATCGCAGTCTACACGCAGCCAGATGATGGATAGGTCCTGTCCTTCAAGAAAACTCAGGCGTCGAGAACAGACATCCTTCCTGACGTAAACGCACACGCCAGCCCGTGGTATAAAGGAGTGATCCAAATTATACCCCGGGTAGGAAAGGTAAGATGAATCAGCCAGGGAGGATATCTGTGTCTCGGTCAAAAAGAGCAGGGCCGGCTTCGCCGTCTCCAGATGAAAGTGGACGGCATTTAAATTTGAGCGAAGCCCCCTGATGTTGCAAAAGTCCACAGCGAGTGTGGAGGAGGGTGGTTTGAATCTCCTGCTCTGTTTGCCCCGAGTCAGCGCAGATTTGCCCCCTCCAGAATACGCGGGGCAGCCTGGGCAACAACTGTTAGGTACAGGCCCTAATTGTGGACGCCCGGGGACGGATTCTCCAGGGCTGCATAGCCTGGTACCGTCCTGGAGTAGTCTCTTTTTAGTCTGTGCTGCCATTTGTATTTGGGAGGGGGGTGTGTAGGCCTCCGGATACATCCGGCTCAGTGGAAGAGGGCTTGCACGCGGTTTCGAGCCTCGCATCGTTCATAAATTTTGTTTTTAAATTCATTTGTGTAATTCACCCCAGAAGTAAGGGGATATCAATTAAAAAAAATAACAAATTGTTTAAAATCCTTTTTATGAGAAAAAATTACAAAACGACCATGAGATGTCTCATTACATCGCTGTACCGTTCCCGCAACACTTTCATATTTCGCTGTGGGAGTTCATCGGTGGATGAACGATGGCTGGCACTAGAATTTAGTGCAAAACTATCCCTGAAAAATGATAGCTATTGTGATGAACACAATATACATATAGAGATCCAAGACATTATATACAGACAAGAAAGATTAAGTGAAGTTAGACCCAGATGTTATTGAGTATTCCTGTTAGAGCGAGAGCCGTGACGATCAGAGCATCGATATTTTATAAAAGCTTCGAATAACACTTGAAGTACGGCCGCACTGTCATATATCATTAAATTACAGCATGAGTAGCAAAGAGAATTTAAGCACTACGTTCAATGAGTAGTAAGATACTAACGATAGTCGAGGATTATATGGCAATCACATAGAAAGCAAAAATTGTATTTAAATTTTTATTTAATTTTAATACAATATAGCATATATATAAAATAATAAAATTTTATTTCACTTTAACTGCAAGTTAAGTAATTAATTACGACACGAATAGATACGGCACGAATAACATGCTAATCACGAGAAGTAGAAAGCCGGACGTCACGCGGTCATAGACCCGCGGACCTTCTGGCGGTTGCGCTTAACTAACGAAAGTCTTACTAATTTTAATATAAAATTAGAACGGGAATCGTGTACCGAGCGTTACTTTCTCTATTATAATATAATTATGCTTCGATTATAGCATAGAAGACGAATTTTACACACATTACTTAGGTAAACTGACGATTTCGATAGTTCTTATTTTGTTAGAAATATTGAACATTTAACTACTGTACAATATTTGGATGATGCGAGATTTGAACCTGCGCCATTAGAAAAATACACTTAGCCAACCATCTGCATGACGCGTCATCCAAATATCTTGATATGTTTGTTCAACTCTCCAGTTATGACGCCATCTACAGGATTTACATTACAGTTGATATCCGCTGAACCCTAATAAATGAATATTCGGAAATTGACTCTCTGTTTTGAACAATTAGTAATTGAAGTGAAAACTTCTTTAGCGGCGTTGAGTACTTTTCTTGGGATGGGTATAAAATGTTTAACTCGCGTCAGCCCACGTGACATGATCGAAAATTCGTAAGACAGTCGTTGAAATTATGGCTGAAAGTTGATTTTTCTGAGAGATAAACTTTTAAATGTATAATAATTGTAATAGTTCTGAGGTGTTAAATTTTTTATGTAATATAAATTATCATCTTTGGAGTATTGTATTTAACCACATAAATGCTATTATATTTATACTGATAAATAAAGCAATTCATGCGATATTATTTCCTAACCAATACAAAATATCCAAAAATGCACACCGCAAATGTTCAAGTTTTCACTTCTGCCGGTACTCCCGGAGTTTTTAAGTCATGTCCACTTCTAAGATTCTATTTGCAAATTCGATTTTTATGCTGAAATGTACGATAATAATAGGCAGTAATAAACTCAATTAAGAATCTATAAATAAAATTAAGAAAACACCTCTCGCTTCTTGATTGTCTTTCCTGCCTTCCAAATGTAATCCACAAATATCTATTCTCATCCAAGTCGCTGATTTTTAATATCATTCTTCCATCTTCGATGCTTTCTACCTTTCTTTCTATTTTTATATCTAGGGCACCAAGTACGATGTGGTATTTTAACAACAATAAAACAAACAATTTATTGTTAAAAAAATTTCAAAATATTTTGGTCTTGATATTGAAGTTATATGAGTGATTTTGTTGAATGTTTCTTATGTAAAGAATTTAAATGAGATTATGTCAGGTATGTCGCCAGCTCCTGGACTATGTATAAAAGCACATTGTATCGTAAATGTGATGTACATCTCTGTGTCAGGAGTTACGACGCCGTTATGTCACGAGTGATTACTTAGTCGTATGGAACAAAAGACAATGTAATTTACAATACCGTCGTATATATATAATTTTTCATAAAGGTGAAACGTGTTTTATAAGCGTTATTTCTGTAGTTTATGGAAATAATAAATGAAACTGTATTATGGTTCTATGAAAAGAAAAAACATACATTATTCTTATAGCCTTCTTTCTTAAAAGTATATCTATGTATATCATATCTATATATTTCTTAAATTTGTGCTCAGTGAGTGCTAGTGCCTATATTTATATAAATTTCTTATACATTCATAAAAATCGTCACCTTTCATTGTAACAACACTAGAAATAAGGGATTGCTTATAACTAATGCTGCGTAAGATACAAAATAGCTTTAAGGAAAAATTTATGGGTCGACTTCCTCCGTATCTGCTAGACTTTGCCCTAAACGCGTTCCATTTATTCCGCGATTAGGATACTTTTATACACGGTGAAAAAAATTTATTTCCAGAAAGCAATACAAAATGCCTTCACACAATTTGTTGAGACTATGTCTACAGATCTACCGTAAAGTAATAAATGGTAATCACATGAGATAGCAAAAATATCGCTTACAATCATAAATAATTTAAACCATTTTGTAAAGGATTAAGACGTCTGTAATTGCAACTGTGTTTTTACATTAGCTTTTGCGTAAAAGTTACATTTTTATTATCATTTTAGCTAACCGGATGTTTCGTGACATTTTCGGAGCACGTTTTCAGGAGGGTTTTCAGAAAACAGTTTAAATTACGCACGTTGTAATCGTTTAAAAGTGTTTCATTTAATGTGTGACACTCGCGTTAATCAAAGAAAATACCAAGATATATATTTTAACTCCAATTTTTTTGGTATCGTGTATTTCATATATTAACCCTTTATAGTTTCTCTTATCTTCGTTCACGTAATTGAAAGTAATTCAGGTTCCAAAACAAACGTTTTCATTTACGAGCTGCACTTCGCCCGCAAGACTTAAATGAACAACTAAAATAGAATTGAAAATAAAAGCAACTCTAAAGAAAATGCATTTATGACTGCAGTTTCTTCAGAAACATATTTTCTGAATCTATACAATTAAGAGATATTATGTTATTTTTTAAATATTATTAAGATATTTATTTCTCCTCTTATAATAAAGTCCCAACCACTATTCAGGCATTATTTACAAATAAATTTAAATGTTTTCTGAATCTGAATGTTTCTGAAGCTGAATATCTAAGTGCTCGGACAGCCTGGGACTAGATTATGATGATATGACAGTAGAATATTGTATATTTTATTAAAGAGAGCCCAAAAAAAATCCTGGGAAAGTTTCTTGCGCCATTTTTTCTCTCTCAGAACGCCATTTGTTTCCGAAGCGGTGGTAGCATTAGAAATTAAATCAAAAATAATTCTAAAAGAATTAATTTTGGGCTGATTGCTGCAGTAAAACACATGCATGTTTTATAAATGTAATTTTTCAGAGACTTGCAGGAGCGGTATTTGTTTGTGGCTGTATATTGTCATTGAAAATTAATTATTCCAAATAAGAAGAAAAGAACGATATTCGGAAATGTGAAATATTGAAACAAGTCAATGTGGAAATCTAGCATATCGTATTGGTAAATATTGTTTTGCTATGAATTACCGGTCACAATAACAAGCAAATTAAAAGCAAACATTGTCCAACACGGGTTTGTTGGAAAAACGAACAAAACCAATCCTACGAATATTATATCCGTATATAAAATACTAGCTGACCCGGCAAACGTTGTTTTACCATATAAAGTATAATTCACGCGATAGTTTTATAAGTAATAAAATATTGCCTATATATATATTGTACATCATTTTGTTCTATTGTCAATAGTTTTTGCAGCGCACGCAAAAATAGGTTTTCGATTTTACTACACCTTGTGTTACAAAATAGCAATTTTATTACGGATCCCTAATTTTGAAAAAAAAACATAGCCTATAGCCTTCCTCGATAAATGGACTACCCAACACTGAAAGATCATTCAAATAGGACCAGTAGTACCAGAGATTAGCGCGTTCAAACAAACAAACAAACAAACACTGCAGCTTTATAATATAATATATAAAATAATAAAATATAAAATATTTAGCTTACTTTTATTTCACTTACCTTCAACTGCTACCAAAAAAATAATATTTAGCGAGTTACTTTCATTTTCTTAATTAAGTACTTCCTTTCTCTTTCATTCAGAAGGACAATCTTATCTATTTCCCCACAAGTGGAAGTTCACTCTAAAAATATCTGGATGAAGCGAACACTATCGTAAATTTCTTAATTCTAAGTGATTACGAGTAAATATGAATCACTTCATAATATTATAAAACAGTCATCCGACGCGTCTGTCTGTCTGTGCGTACTAAACTCTAAAACTATGGCACCGATTTTGATGCTGTATTGATTAATGGGTAGAGAGTTTCTTGAGGAAGGTTTTAGTAATAATTAATTATGTTTTTGTTTACATCAGCAATATTTGTTGGAAATGAGGGAAAAATAAAAATAATCCGCTGTGAGCATTCAACGATAACGCTGTTTAAACCCTTTGGGATATAACAAAACTATATATGCTGAATTGTCTATCTTATATGGCACAAGTCTATTTTATTTATTTATTTATTAGGTTTATTCAATCCCTTACAATAATACACACACTTACAAATACAATCACTTACAATAATACACACAAATATAAAAACTATATTTACACTACTATGACTACATAAAATTAAAACTATCATTACGTGGAAGCGTACCAATAATACTGGCAGCATTTCCGCCTTGGATCGCTAGTTAGATCGGTGATCCGTTGACTGAGATAGCTGCCAGTGCTCGGGTTTCCAGTAGCCTTATTGAGGCGCGAAGATAGTATTTTGGACATTCTCCGCGCACATTACAACATTTTATAGAATAAGTTAAGAATTGAACAGTTTTTTTTTATTAATAAATGAGTAGGTTACATAGTTATACACATTATTAAAGATTACCAATGTTGGTGCAAATGGTCTTGCGGAATTTGGCTAATGTCTCTCTCTTAAGGATAACATACTATGTCCATTTTAATACTTAAAAAAATGGCAATGATAAAGCGATAATTTTTAAAAGCTGTTTACACAAAAAGAAAATATTACTCCTTACCATTTTATTAATAAATATTATAAATCATGCAGTAGTCGTTTTTAAATATATAGGTATTTCAATAAAATATAGGTTCCGGATAAGTTATCACCAGCATTTAATACACTAAACCCTTTTCCCAAACACTTTTGCCGTAAAATATTGCCCGAAAAGAATATTTATTTTTTAATGAATAAGTTGATGTTCTTATCAATAATTTGATGTGTTTGATATCTTTGATTTGTATGTAAATCAAGTATTTTAAAAAATCATGCACATATAAATCATGTCAACATATCGTATTATTAAACATTGTTTCGCTATAAATAACTGGTCACTATAACAAGATAATTAAAAGCAAACATTGTTCAAGTATCACGGTGTTCGTTGAAAGAATGAACGATATCAATCCGAATATAGAACCTGAATGTAAACATTTTGTTTGGATAGTTTAATAGCAGTAAATATGTGATAATGAAAATGAATCTGGATTAATCCTACATTTTTGTTTCTTATATTATAATTTATTAACTTTTTTATGCCCATAAGGGACGAAACAAGCATCACGTTCAGCTTATGGCGATTGATACACCCTGCCCATAACAAAGCAGTGCTGCTCAGCATTCTTGAAAAACCCCAAAATTCTGAGCGGCACTACAATTGCGCTTATGTCCTGTAGACATAAGATGTTAAGTATCATTTGCCCACTAAGTTCACTAGCTACTGCACCCTTCCAACCAAAACACAATAATACTAACACATAAGTGCTTCACGGTAGAAATAGAAAGAAATAGGCGCCGTTGTGATACCCATAATCTAGCCGGCATCCTGTGGAAACGAGCCTTCCACTGGTAAAACTCTTACGTGTATAAAAATACTAGCTGACCCGGCAAACTTCGTACTGCCCCAATCGATAAATAAAATGCCTAAACTTTTGTAAAAAATAACCTTAAAACAAACAAAAGGAATCCTTTTTTAAAAAAACAAGCAAATAAAAAAGATGCTCGGTTCGAATGACAACAATCATCAACAACAAAAGATACCTATTCTATTAAGTTCTTTTTCTGAACTTACACACCTCACCTTAAATTACGATTATTGAAAATAATTTCCCTGATATTAATTTGATCTAACTCTAAATTTTAACCAAAATCTTAATAGAAAATTCCAAACGCGCTATTTATAGGCACGCTCCCGCCGTCCCCGCCGGCCGGAACCGCTGCAAACGCTACGTCCCGCAATATTTAAATCTGTTAACATCTTCGAAAATATTTATTTAAATCATATGCTGTAAAGAATTTAAAAAATTTAATATAGATGATCTTTAATCAAAATCCGTTGCGTAGTTTTAAAGATTTAAGCATACATAGGGATATAGGGACAGAGAAAGCGACTTTTTTTTATATTATGTAGTGATTTGGTGAGTAGAGCAGATGATGATGACAACTGCCCAACAGTACTTCTCAATGATAAGTTTTAGCAGTAGGAAATATTTTTAATGAATAATAGTAAATCTCGGATAACTTTTTACAGATTATTTTTTTATCCAGGAATCATCGTATGAAATAGAATGCTATTACGTAGCATTAGCTTCATAGGTATTAGTCCATAACTGGCTTCGTAGCAAGAAATTGAATTCTTCACACGTAACTGGTTACGTAGCATTGGTTTCATAGGCGGTAGTTCGTAACTAGCTTCGTAGCAAGAAATAAATTCTTCACTCCTTTACTGGTTACTTAGTAGCATTGATTTCATAGGCGGTAGTTCGTAACTAGCTTCGAAGCAAGGAAAAAATTCTTCACACATTTACTGGTTACTTAGTAGCATTGATTTCATAGGCGGTAGTTCGTAACTAATTTTGTAACAAGAAAATGAAGTTTACCCATAATCTAGCCGGCATCGTGTGCAAAGGAGCCTCCCACTGGTAACTAAATCTTTAAAATTACAAGACAAAAATTGCTGGTCATAGAGAAACAATGTAGGATTAAAGAGATGAGAGCAGTCGTAAAGAGTTCCAATAATGATTTAGTTTTCATATGACGTTTAAGCTTTATAACATTAAGTGCCCTCATTTTTGTCATTCAATTAGGTAGTTGATTGTGTCTATGTTTGTTAGAAAAATATATATATTTATTAACCATAGGGAGTGACAATAACATAACATATTGCAACAAAACTTGGTAAGCGCCATGAAGCTACATCAGTTCGAGAATCTCCCCATGCCATGAGCATATATATGGCATGAGAAAGACAAAAGAACTGATAAGAATCCCCGCCCATCTTTTAAATCATAAAACAACTTTGCCTATTTAATATAATATTTTACAATTTAAGATGTCCTGCGCAGAACCAAACAAGAACCATACATCGTTATCCGCAATATTATGTACTATAGTAAGTCTTCTTTGTGAAAGAAGCTTTAATATATTTCTTGAATTTGTTCTCAGTAAGTCCCAGTATACTATCTGGTATTTTAATGTGAAATTGAATACCAAGAACCATGAAGGAGCCCTTAGAACATGCTTTGATAAACAAAGAAAACCTATTGTACGCTTTGTAATAGCTTAGAACGTGATTTTGACTCACTTCATCTCCAATTTACTTAAATATTTGCACACATTTAAGATACAAATGTTGTGAGTTTTCTTTTTTATTTTATTTTTAACCATTTGTACACGTGATTCGCCTCGACACCACGCATCCTCAGGAAATATTGACTCGCCGACAGGCTCAGCCTAGCGAAGCTCTAAGAAAAAAGCGATTCACTCGATGGCATGAAACGTGCAGTCATTTATAGATTGACAGATGACGGCTAATAATCTTGTAAAAAAGAGATACTATATAATTAAGAAACTGTTCGCGTTCAAACTTAGCCAGATTATACATCGTATAATACTGTAATTACTACTATTTAGAACTTATGCCAAATGACTGCATGTTTCATACTCAACTAAATTTCAATTTTTACTCAGGCAGTCTCGCCTCTTATTACGTAGTATTTACATCCTATTTGCTCGCCGAACTCTGCCGAATCGGTTGAAGACAAATCTTAGCGAAATTAGCACTCAAGAAAACTCAATAAATGGCAAAGTTTCACCCATACAACCAACGCGGGAAATGTGAAAATTGAAGAATATACCTAACAGCATCTTTCTGAATTATATAATTATGTATGCTTTCTTAAGTTGACATTAAAATGTCTGGTCTAATGAATTAAACATGGAAATATTATGTAACATGTAAAATAGTATGTACCACGTATTACCTTATATTTCTATAACCTACCATACCTAACATAGATTTAGTTGTCTGTGGCGCCAAATAAAACTGCGCTTAATTGGCTACATTGAAGTACGATAAACAATGCTTTTAAGGCTATAGAAATAGAGTATCGACTTTTTCAAAGACTCAATAAAGTATGTTCTTATATTAGTGATCGTAGCTGTATAAACGACAGATAAAAATAGAGTAGAAAAAAATTATCGACACACATACGAATTAAGAAGTAAATGTTCGTCAATGGACCACGTTTTTATTAGCTTCATACGTATGGCAGTATCTATGTAACGGAGACTATAAACATGATTTTCACCCACTTTATTATGTTAAATAGAACAGTAAGTTAGGTTTATTTTACAAAAAAGGGGTTTTTAATCGCAGTCAGAGTTATCACAATATTATGTTGATATCATTCACTGCGTCACTCTGTTATTCCTTCTTCAATACTCGACTAACAAACTGCCTCAATTCATGTAGAAATCGTAAGCCGATTGTGTTTGAGATACAAATAGGATACGATCAATTTCACAGCTTGTTATCTTATCGGCTTATCTTGATACCGAATAACAGAACATAACCCACTATCAATTAAACTACGTTGTCCACCCATCCAGAAATGTTTTGGAATTCGTACCAAAACTAAAACGGGAACCAGCTGTCCGTCTTTCGAAGTAACTAGCATTTAAAATACAGGCCCGGCCTAGTCAGTCCGCCCATTCAGCATTGTTTATCGTACATAAATTTCGCCAAAAAAGCAACGTTTTTTTTATGGGTGTACCTTTGCCATTCTTTGAAGTAAAAATAAAACCACTCACCACAGATAAGTATGTACGGAATACAATTCCCGCCCATTTTAGCGGCAACTCGAAAAGTTTTGGTTTTTGTTTAAATTTTAATTTACCTAGTAGAAAAAATATTGTATGCGAAGTTGTATAAAAGGGTCAATAAATGCTTGTAGCGTTAAAACAACTACCACTAACAAGTCACGGTCAAAAAGATATTTAAGCATTTATTATGTAATAGTTAGTAACCTAAGAAATCTAACGGTGACAAGAGGTTACAAAACAATAACTATAGTTCTCATACAGCTCAAATATTTCAAAATTCGAATACGTCATATCTAGAGTCTGAAGTCTACGGTTGGCGTATATAGAAATAATTTTCAAGTGCGTCGCGTAGTAAATATTACTTACTGGGCGTATCAAAAACTATCCGTTTCTTGTTTATAGGAACCGAGCATATAACATTTCATGTCAACGTGGAATCATATCGATATCATTCATCCACTGGCTTGTGTATGGTTCATCAACATCGAATAGAATAGTGTTATGCTGCAATACACTCATTTGAATAAATAAAATGATCCAAAATCAATATGCATGATAGTGTTAATGCTCCTCTATACGATGGAAAATTTGTGCTGAATGGAAAATGATGCTGAATAATACCAATAGCCAATGCGTATTATTAATATTATATAGAAGCAACGTTTGTAGTCACTTTGGTATTGGAATGTTGGTCATGCATTGGTGCGATATTCCAGCTGTTTGTTTTCATCAAAGGAATATTGGTAAAATTTTGGCCATTTTATACACCCGATTTAACACAACATGAAAACAAATTTATAACAAAAAAATATTTATTTTCGAGGAGATTTTTTTATACGAAAATGGGAAAATTTCTGAAAGTCTGAGTCTCTTAAGCATCTCTTTTGGGCTATGAAAGCCCTATTAGCCTCGCTAAAGTTTCCTACAAGATGAGTCCATATCGAAGTATAGATGCGACATAACTGTGATAAGCTACCAGGGCTGTATTTAGTAAAGCCGTTTTACTTACTCTATATAACACATGAACATATCTATGAATACCATGTCTGTGTGCTCTTTCCAATTTTAGATTTTTGCCTAGAAGTTCTCCTAAATATTAAACATGCAGAGCTTCTTCCATTTAAAAACTATTATAAAGATATCACATGAAGCAAATGAAGTGCTGAATGTATTCTCTTGTTAAACCTTCGCGAGGCTGCGGGCGAACAAAGCCGTCATTTGTTTTACAAACTTGTAAACAGTTTCCTTCGAACTAAGCTCCGAACATATCATATATTATGTGAGAAACTTTTTCAATTTACAATATACCGGCTGCCGCTCGTTCTTCATAATAATAATATTCCTTGTAAATCTGTCAGTATAATATATGTAAAATATACCGACTTCAAAAACTGAATAGTATCAAATTACTAAAATATTAATTTAAGACACCTCTTATGCAAACCTTTACCTTTAATATTAATAACATACTATTATTTTATTGTGCTACCTATTGATAGGTTTTAAGTCGGTGCCAAGCTCATAACAAAACAAAACTTAATATTATAAACAGCTTACTTACTGTAATTACTTAGGTTGTCTGGCCACGCGTGTCTGTCCGTTTGGGTTGTTTTGTTCTAGACGAAGCTATCCCGCTCAAAGTCATGCGTGGTTTCACCTTTATTACATTTGGCTTGGTACCGACTTCAAAGCTATCAATATGTAGCACATACAAATAATAGTATTTTATTAATATTAAAGGTAATACCATAAGAGGTGTTTTAAATTAAATTTTTAGTTATTTGATACTTTTCAGTTTTTGAAGTCGGTTTTTTTAAACGTAGTCTTTTTTTTATTTTTTACGTTTTAGTGTCAGTTAATAATAATATATAATCAACCTGAATGAAGACTCCAAAAAAAGCAGTACACAGAAAACAATTATGTGATCCAGGTAGACGAAAATTTTCATATAAATGTTTATAAAATAAACACTACTGGGCGGAACTATGTAAAATTTAATTTAAAGAATTACGAAAATCATACATAAAAAAATACCGATCGAATTGATAACCTCCTCCTTTTCGAAGTCGATTAAAAAGGAGGACAAACGAGCGTACGGGTCACCACGTGTTAAGTGATCACCGCCGCCCACATTCTCTTGCAACGCCAGAGGAATCGCAGGACCGTTGCCGGCCTTTAAGGAAGTTGTACGCGCTTTTTCTGAAGGCAAGATTTCAGCTTAAAAATATTATTTATAAATAACTATCTGCCCCGACAGACAGTTTTTCGGTATAATAAAAATAACTTGCGATCGATTTCCGTCATCATCTCAGCTAAGCTCTAAACGGCGAACGGAATATTCGCACCAAATTTCAAGTCTCAACGACTTATGGTTCCAGATATATCTTGATGAGTTAATAAATATGTGGAAATCTCTTATATAAATAGATATGGATGGGATATAGAATATTTTTCATAAAGAGATGTCAAGCTGTGTATATAACAATTTTCTTGTACGTTACAATCTTACCGTAAGCTTTTTATCCTTATTATAAGAGAAAATATCCTCTTATGACATTTTGTCTCGTAATAATATACCTTTCTTGAAAGCTAAGCATAAGAAATTCTGAGTCAGAGCATTACACAACCTATACGTGGGTAACAATGAAAATGTTTAGAACTGGCCAGTTAGAAACATTGCTAATGAAAACTTTTTTGAATTTCAATTTTATAACTCTTTGGTAACCTAATGTAGTATATTGCATTCATTGGAATTTGTTTTTGTGAATTGGCGGCAAATCTAAAACTCTTGTTACACGTGAAAATGAACCTAACGCGAGAAAATTTTCGGTCAATGATATATTATGACTTTCGTTGTGGGCTTACTCAACAACAAAGCTATGATAGGCTGTGATTTCTTAATGAAGCCCCATCTCGTGCCGCTTTTAACAATTGGTTTAACGAGTTTAAGCGTGGACGTAGCAATCTCAATGATGATCCGCGTGAGGGATGTTCTTTAACAGCGACTACTGAAGATAACATCAGTGCTTTGCGACGCTTGATAGAGGAAGATAAGAGAGTAACCTATCAGCAGATACGGGCAAGCCTAGGCATTGGCATGAGTCAAGTTCAAAAAATATTACACGAACATTTAGGCGTCAGGAAGCTTTGTACCAGATGGATTCCCCATACTTTAACCGACGACTAGAAACACCTTCGCATGGTCAGAAATGTTCTGAAAACAATTTTCTATTTAAAGTAAAAGTTCTAATAAATAAACAAATATACTTGGAGATTTTCAAAAAATATTACTCATTAATTTGAAACATTTTTTTTAAAACCATTATATTATAAGGGTTCAGAATTGTTTCACTTGATTTTTTTCTAATGGAAGTATCGCGATACGTAACGAATTATATAAGAAATTATCATTCATTAAAAGCCTTTATTTTCTCAAATCTTCCTCAAAAAGCGTATTCAACTTTAAATACACAGATTTTTTCACTTTAACGTAACTACAATTCAGAAGAAAGCATAGTTTGTCTCTGCAGTCGTTAATGCGTTTTCCATCTGAGTTGTTTTATTTTCATTCCCGTTGTTCAATTAAGTCTCGGAGAGGAAGCAATGCTTGTTAATGAAAGTGTTTGTTTTGCAATCCGAGAATAAATTTCAACGCGCAATTACAATTGATTTTTGTAGAAAGTAAATACTATTGAAGAGTTATTTTTGAATATTCTTTTGGTAGTAGAATATCTATTTTACTAATTATTTTATATCGAATCAAATCAAAAATATTTAATTTCGTAGGTAAATCACATTACACATTAAATATGTCATTTTTTATATTACAGCTCATTCGGTAGGCAGATTTCCTTAGTGAAGAACGAGCAAGAAACTCTAAGGTTGCTCTTTTCAAAACAGATGGTAACAACTTTTTATTTAACAATAATTACATGTATCGGTCT
Source organism: Leptidea sinapis (assembly GCF_905404315.1). Lineage (NCBI taxonomy): Eukaryota > Metazoa > Arthropoda > Insecta > Lepidoptera > Pieridae > Leptidea > Leptidea sinapis. The sequence goes on along the minus strand of NC_066267.1, from coordinate 15,806,916 downwards.
GACACAGACATGTAAAAGCCCAGCAGCTCAGTCCGAAGGGTTATTTGGATCCAGATATTCAGATATTTTATAGTACCCTTTTGTATGCAACTTTTTCTTCAGAACTGAAAGCTAAGCAATATTAGCTTTTACAGATTTCCAATGTAAATAAGTATCAATTATCACTAGGTAACGATACGTTTTAATTATTCGCGTTCTTGTAAACCGTTCACTGCCGGGGAGTGGCAATGAATTTCTGTAAACAAAATGCAATATTGCTAAACATTGTTCACTGGGCCTTTAAAAAAAGAGCGACTCTATAGTTTTCATTTCTGCTGCGTGCTGGTCGCTTTCTCAATCTGCTATTTTATTTTTAATAACAATTGGTAAAATAATAAGTTAAAACTATTTTAAGATAAAATAAACTTATAATGGCTTGACTTGTACGAAATTTCTTTATTTTTTATTATACTAAAAATTTATTTACTTATTTCTAAGGAAACTTTAAATTTCTCTTGTTACATATGTTTTTGTTAAAACATGCCAATGTTCCTCAAAATAAGTTTATATCGACAGCATTTGCGAGAAAAAAACACAAAATAGAAAATAATCAAAATATTTTACTTCACTTATATTTTACAGACACACCTTTATTACTTACTGTTAACACAAATATAATATAACGCTAAGTCATTAACATACTATAATATTAAAACTCAATCTATTGGTAGGTAGGCTCAAGGTAGAAAGTAGATGATAACCACCACCCTAGTTGCATGTTGGTGAAGAAAGAAAGAAAAATCATTTATTCTGCAACTTAAACCTTAAAAGTATACATGTAGACATATTAATAAATTTCTATTACAGTGCAGAATTGGAGTTCACCTCAGCATAATACTGATCATACCCACAAGTGATTATTATGAGTTATTATTATGATTAGGGGATTTAGATGCACTTAAATCCTAAATCTATAATTGTGCCCCCTGCTTGCGCTAGCGCACCTACCCTCGACTTGCTATGTCTAAAAAAACAATGAGCTGTTGAAAAATTTAGGGTACTGACTAGTAAACGTGTGCCGGGATTTAAATTGTATTCAAGACCTTTATAAGAAGCGTAGGATCCTCAGAGAGTCCAGGCAGGGCATGTCCTTTGCTTTGAGTGAGGGTGTTTTAAGACACTCCAGCCTAATTCTGGAAATGGCCTCGCATTCTATATCTATATGATCAGCTCTAGTCTTCTGGAGAACCCAAGGTGGTCTAGTGGATTGTCATAACTACATACAGGTTATACATATTATATATAAAGGATTACCATACTAAAATTATAATATCATAATAAAAAGTAATAAAAACTACAATAAATTACGTGACCTAATTCAACAGGTAAAGATTGAAGTTTCCACTCAAAAATTATGATATAGACACATGAAATTACTAAATTACGCCAGTCAAATTATAAGTAAACTCTTCTGATATGGACAGCCTCACTTGATATTTAATTGGCTTTCCATGTTATTAGATACTGTTACTCCAACAATCTCAACCACGATATCCTGTTCTATTTAAATACCGAACAAGACTATTAAGGCGGTATTCGTAACAATATACTCGGTTAAGTCGAGTTAGTAAGTATCAGAGCCAGTAGTCAGAAACAAGGGACATAAAATACATGTTTTCGTGTACTGTGGTTTTCTACTGAATGCTGATGACTATAAGATCTATCATGCAACCTACTTATTTATTTTTACATGATAACTTAAGCAATTTCTATAAATATTTTTATGATAGTAACATTAATCTAAATATTAAAACATGTATGGTTATAACATTTTATATATATAGTACCATGTTGCGTCCTAAGGGACACAACCGAATTATGCCGGAACGCCTGGAAAATACTACTCTCCCACTTAAAATCCCCACGTGAAATAGCGATTTATCCGCTGTGTTTCATTCGGTCAGTGGGTTATCCGGAAGAACAATCTAGATATAAATAGCGGTACCAAAACTATGTAGTCCTGGAGAATCCGTCCCTGTGCGTCCACAATTAGGACCTGTACATAATAGTGGACGACCAGGTTGCCCCGCGTATTCTTTAGGGGGCAAATCTGTGCTGACTCGGGGCAAACAGATGAAGAACGCTCATTAGCTGTGGACTTTTGCTACATGAGGGGTCTTTGCTCATATTTAAACCCCACCCTCTTTTACCTGGAGTCTGCCTGCTGCAAATTAGCAGCATTCATTGCTATGAAGACGACAGCACAAGGTATGCTTCGTCCATGAGAACCGAAACAAACTTGTGTCGGAAATTGAGACTATGCTTTGTAAAGTCTCGGAATGGGGATGTGTGTGCACCACTAAAAAGTCTTCCTTTGTCGTATCCCCTCGATTTGAGATCACTCCCTTAACTGCCACAGCCTGTATCGGCATACTCGGCGTCGATATGTGGAGTGACGTTCAGTTCCGTGGTCACTCGGAAGAGAAGTTTAAACTGACCTCTAAAAAGCTTGGTGTACACAGTAAGGCTCGACTTGTACTTCACTACAAGCCACCACCTGCAACTATATAAGGCGTAAATTTGGCCACACATGGAATACTGTTCTCACCTCTGGGCGGACGCTCCCTAGTACCTGCTTTTTTCATTTGACCGCATACATCGAAGGGCGGCTCGAATTATTGACGATCAAGTCATCTCTGATCAGCTTGATTCTTTGGCGTTGCGTATAGATGTGGGTTTTCTCTGCATCTTCTACTGCATTTATCACGGGAATGGTCAGAGGAATTGTTCGGGTTGATACCAGGGGCTGAACTCCATCCCCGGACATTACATCAAAATGCTTAATACCACCTGCATCACGTTGGCGTCTGGCATTTCACGACCGCGCGGTTTTCAAAAAATATCTTGCGTCGTACAGCCACTTTGTGGAACCACTTATCGGCTGCTGTTTTCCCGAACTATTGGTTCGAGTGGAACTATCGACTTATAATAATTATTTACTATTGTAATAAAGCCTTTTCATTTCATATCCTTATCATATGTTCATTTCAGATGTTGTTATTTAGTGTAAGTTTATACTTTTCTTAATATCTAGATGCTAGTACGTATTACTTATTTGTATATGTTATTTTTGTATATCAATTAATCCTCGGGTGAAGGCCACCTCCAATTTTTTCCACGTGTCTATGTCTTCACCCATTACTTACCAGTCTTTCCCGACTATTTCTATTATTTCATCAGCCCATCTTCTTTTCGGTCTGCCTACTCGTCGTTTTACTATAGTTCCCTTCCACTGCGTGGTTCTGAGTGTTCACCTCCTGTCTTTATAGCGAGTTACGTGACCAGTCCATTGCCATTTCACTTGCATGAGGGTATCAGTTACCTAAAAAAATAAGGAAAAAATATACAAAGACAGAAATGAAGTCATTATGTAGGCGAAACACGTGTCGAATTGTTTAAAGACAAATATTGGCGGCATTAACAACACTAACGAAAACTCAAAACATTTGGATAATTATGGATTTCCACAAAGTAACCCGCCTTGTAACCCTACCTACTTTAATAAAAGTGAAGTTATTAGAAAAAAACTATCGAATTATGGACCTTAAAAAAAGACCTTAAAGGTCAGCAACGCATCCTGGTTTTGCGCATATCCATGGGCGGCTGCCTCACCACTCCCCATTACGTGTGCCTCTTGTGAAAATAGCTCTTTAGTGTAAAATGATGATAAATTATCTTACTGAGTTTCAATCGTAATGATGTAATTCTCAATTGTAGTTATATTATAGCCTATAGCCCCAATTGAGAGGTAGAATCTTCGAAGTCGTTTATTTAGACATTCACTGTTCTAAATAGACAATCCAAATTGGATTCCCATTCTAATTTTGAATCCAATTGACTTTGATAAATTATAGAGCTTTACGGCGTATGGAACCGATTGTATAGAATCTATAACAATTAAAGTTGTATAACTCATTGTATCAAACGTTGCCCGAACGTTGCAAACAATGCCTACGTTTTGTAACAAAGCTGTGATGAAACGTGTGTATCATATAGTATATATAGATATATAGAAATCTTATTAAGGTTGATCGGATTTTGTGATCTCTCACAGACACAAATATAGCTTTTGGAAAATATATTTACAGATATTTGACTTACACTGTACTTTTAAACTGTAATATAACATACGACTAACATGAACATATACAGGGTGGCCCACCCAAACCGGTCAGTATGGGGATTTTAAAATATATAAGAGATAGAAGAATATCTTCTAAGGAACCACGATATCGATTTTAGAGAAAACCAAAACTGCATTCATAGATTTTCAAAAAAAACATACACGACTCGGGAATCGAACCCGGTCATTTTGGAAAAAAAAATACATTTTTGTTTTATAGCCATATTGATAGTGTAGGTTGTAAGGAGTGATTGTTGCTATGAAACCTTGTGTCTAAAATAAAAAGAAATTGCTTTATTTGATATTGTTTCATGTAAGTTGTCGGTTTTACTTGTTAAAAAAATGTAGGCAATAACCAATCGTCATGTTGTCTGGGTATAACAGGTAAAAGATTTTATTTTGCTGTTATTTGAAAATGGAATGTGAACTTCTAAGATTGCCGAATTTCAATTTAAAAAAATGAACGCTTCATGTCTGCGTACCAGTAAAAAAAAGTTTTTGCTGTTATTTGAAAATGGAACGTGAACTTCTGGATTACCAAATTTCAATCAAAGAGAAAACGAATGACGGGAAATTTAACTCTCATTTGTTATTTTACAGATTTATTTTCTTTGTGCTGTGTTGATTGTTTGTGTGTAGTTTCTAAATATGCCATTGACCCCACTAGGTTATTTATTGTGGGGTTACGTTAAAGATGAAGTCTACAAAACTAGCTACGACACCACTGAAGATCTAAAAATAGCCATAGAGACTATTTTAACCCAAATTCACAATTTCAAAGTACAAAACGCCATAACAAAATCGTTACCTAAACGAGTTGACTATTGCATTCAAGAAAATGGTTGCCATTTTGAACATTTACTAAAATAATTAAAATTACATTTATAAAAGCAACTTTTTTTAATTTTAGACACAAGGTTTTATAGCAACAATCACTTCTTACAACCTACACTATCAATATGGCAATAAAACAAAAATGTATTTTTTTCCAAAATGACCGGGTTCGATTCCCGAGTCGTGTATGATTTTTTTTTGAAAATCTATGAATGCAGTTTTTGTTTTCTCTAAAATCGATATCGTGTTTCCTTAGAAGATATTCTTCAATCTCTTATATATTTTAAAATCCCCATACTGACCGGTTTGGGTGGGCCACCCTGTATACATTATGTTAGTCTTATGTTATATTATATATAAGATATATCTTATATATATATATATATATATAAGACTTAACTTAAAATGAAGAAAAGCGAACTTATTTCTTTCGATGAAAAAGGTAATACTAAGTCTTTTCACTTAACAATGAACCGAACCGCAAAAATACAATGCAAAACATTGTAATTTGGATATCGATTTGATTCCATCCTTTGATGTCCCCAAGGGCAAAGGGGAAAAGGTTTTAATGGGTTGATGGGATTGTTAAAAGGGTCATGTGAGGGAAGTCAAAATGATTTCGGTATAATATTTTAGAACTGCTACTTATTTATTTAAGGTGCACCAACACAGGATATTATTATATTATGTAGGTAATACCTCAGATGATTTATACGTCACGATAGATGGTGACAACTGTGAAAACGTCGAAAAAAAATGGGGTTGACAGTTAACCTCTATTTTGAGCAATGCACGCACACTAACACAAAGTGACATACAAATCGCGAGTGTAAGACGTAGCTCGTGACGCACAATAAAGTAATAAACCTGGCTTGTTTTCATCGATTATCCAACAGCAATAGGCTCTATCTTGACGTATAAATTATCTAACGGCTGTTCCCAATATACAGAGATAAATTATTACCTTCTACTGTCAGTAATTAGCTGTCAATAATCTGAAGCTGTCCCAATATATGCGATAAGTCATTTTTATCGCCTTACATTGGGACGCGTGAATTGAAATTTCCATACAAACTTCTATCGCTGGTAAGCTATACGTTGTCCCATTTACAGACAGCATGTACGGATAAGGTGAGTTACCGTCAATAAGTTTATTGCGATAGAAAAGCCAACGATAGTTACAATTTTTATCTCAAGTAAGAGATAGACTGAATATTGGGAACGGACGTAAGAGTATTACCTGGCTACTTTAATTCTTTTGTTTTAATTTTTAATCGTATTTGTATATTATTAATGAAAATATGTAATTAGCTTTCAAAATCAAATTGTCGTATCACCGCTCTTCGAGAACACTTCTCTTAAAGCCGCGCCTAGTATCGGAATACTGGGTCTCGAAATCTCGAGCGATTGCCAATTCCGTGGCCATCTGGAGGGCAAAGCCAAATTGGCTTCGAAGAAGCTGGGCGTCATCAATAGAGCACGGCAATACTTCAAGCCGGCCCACATTCTAGCACACTCTACAAAGCGCAGGTCCGGCCACACATGGAGTATTGCTGTCATCTCTGGTCTGGTGCACCCCAGTATCTGCTCGATCCATTTGACCGCGTGCAACGTAGAGCAGCTCGAATTGTCGGGGACTCAGTGCTATGTGAACGGCTAGATCACTTGGCGTTGCGTAGAGACGTCGCTTTATTGTATGTCTTCTACCGCATTTATCACGGGAAGTGTTCCGAAGAGCTGTTTAACCTGATTCCTTAAAGGCCGGCAACGCTCTTGTGATTCCTCTGGTGTTGCAAGAGAATGTGGGCGGCGGTGATCACTTAACACCAGGTGACCCATACGCTCGTTTGTCCTCCTATTCCACAAAAATAAAAAAATATGTAGAAATCAATGACCTATCTGTGGGTTTTCAGAAAATAGTAAAAATAAAATAAAACACCTATTAACAGAAAACTCTTCAATATAAAATAATAGGAAAGTAAAGTCTTATAAAAGAGAAAGGAGATATTCCAGAGTCGACTAGGCCTTGAACCATCTTCAAAAAAGTAAATAAACGGGTTGCACTTCGGGAGCGCCGGCAGAAGTGAAAACTTAAACAGAAACGTTGTGCATAATTAAATATTTTGGAATGATAAGGGAATAATTTCGCACGAATCGCTTTCTTCATCAGTACTAGCATTTATGTGGTTAAATATTCATTTATTGCGCTATCGTACACAAAAATGACAACTTATATTACATAAAAAATTAACACTTCAGAACGCACGCGCCTGCCCTTCACTCCCTATGTCTATATAAAGATGAGATGTGGCTACTAGCTACTAATAGGAATCGAGTCTACTAACTAGGAAACGTGTGCCCTTACTATGTCGAAATGCATCCATCGATGGTAAAATGATCATTTCTTGAAGCTGTGACGCGTACATTATAATACAATTCTGTTGTTTTGTGAGTACGAATGTTCATATAAAGTTTTTTTTTTTTATATTTGAAAGAGCAAACGCAAAAGATACCATACCCATGCACATCAGCAATATATGCGTTGTTAGCTGAACCAAAAAAAAACTCTGAGCACTCCCTGGGCTAGTTGCGGGCAGAAAGTTGTGTAACCAAGTTTTTTTTATTTTTGAAAATAAGGGACGAGACGAACAGCTGATGGTAATGGATACGTCCTGCCCATTACAATGCAGTGCCGCTCAGGATTCTTGAAAACCCAAAAATTTAGAGGGGCACTACAATTGCGCTCGTCACCTTGAGACATTAGATGTTAAGTCTCCAGTAATTTCAGTAGCTACGGTGCCCTTCAGGTTGAAACACAGTAATGTTAACACATTATTGCTTCACGACAGAAATAGGTGCCTTTGTAGATTTTTCGAGAACTGATGACAATGCATCAATCAACAAAATAAGATTTTTTTTTTAATTTAGGTACTTATATAATTTTCATCTATCTTCTATAAGGCAGGAATTGATGTTAATTTTAATTTTCAGCCATTATCTTTAACGAATTTATCTAATACTAGGAAATTTTCGAATACCAATGAGAATTTTTAATTCAACGATGCAAATAATAGTTTAAAAAACCTAAAAAAAAAATATTATTAAACCTAACTAAACTAAACTAAAAAGTAGGAAATTTCGGTTTTCTAAATAAAAAAAAACTCCTATTTATAAGTTTTATGTATTTATAATAAAAATTGTCGACATTTTAATTCCCGCAAATACAATACAATATTTTTTTAAAAATTTCCTCATGAAATTCATAAGGCGATATAAATATGATAATGTGGTCTAAAGAAAATATTAGAGAGGTGATCTTGAGGTTTTTATTTGAAAGAATTATTCAGATGACTCGTGGATCACATCCATTTTTATAAATGGAAAATGTCTAGATGAAGGACAGTCGGTCAGGGTGAATAGTTAATGTGGTTATACCTAAAACAAGTTAAAGTACTTTTCACCATCTTTATTTATCGTTTCAGCAGTTTCTTGATAATATTTGTTACTTTTTGAAGTCATAACTTCTTATGGGAGTGTAAACCGCTTTGTAACGTAACGCGTTACAGCGCCAGTCTGTCTGTATTCTCTTTTTCTCATGCATACAACCGCGGTAGGCAGGCTCCTTCTCTCTCACTCTAATCAATTGTTACTTCTATAGGATTAATTAATAATGATATTAATAATAAGCATACACAAAATTCCAATGTACATATTCAAGAATTGTTACTTAGAATAAAAAACTTTCAAGTGAAGCTTGAGATTGTCTCTAACTGAAAACCAATATCGGCACTCTTCGTTTAACCATATTTGTTTACATTTATTTACGGCTATAGTACTTGCGCGTGAATGTGTTTTAGATCGGATGTTGATGTAATTAGGGATGACTTTTAGATGTTTACACTGTTGATTGAACCAAACGTTTTGGGCTGCCAGACGCTGAAGCTTGGTCAACTTGATGTACAATTTCGCCTGTTCAGCTATACCTGCCGATTTAAGAAAATTTATTGAATTAGGCGTTACTTTGCGGAAATCCATAATTATACAAATGATTTGAGTTTTCTTTAGTGTTAATTCCGCCAATATTTGTTTTTAAAACAATTCGACACGTGTTTCGCCTCTGCACAAGGCATCCTCAGGACGTGTTGTCTCGCCAAAATCTGGCACGAGAAACAAGTGTCGAATTGTTTTAAAAACAAATATTGGCAGAATTAACACTAAAGAAAACTTAAATCATTTGTATAATTATGGATTTCCGCAAAGTAACGCCTAATTCAATAAATTTACTTAGAATAAAATATATTTTATAATTCAAAAAAGGTTTTATTATATATATGTATGGATATATAAATATTTATTTATTTATAATCGCTTATAAAATGCTCACAGAATACCTTTATTTATTTATGGTGTATGTGGATGATGCAGCTACTGTACTCAATAACTTTTGTATTCATTGATTTGACTATTTGAGTTTTTGAGTGTGTCTGTTGAATCATTTTACAATTTACATATTATATTGTAATTTGAAATGATTTGTAAATCGATGTACTTAAATGTAAATCTTGATATAAAAGAGTGGCAATGAGTTTCTTGCTACTTCTTCTCATTAGCTCAACCCTTTACGAAGTAGCGGTAGATTCAATAGGATTTTTTTTTGAAATTCATAAGTGTCATTTCCGTGACCTACGTGAATAAACTGATTTTGATTTGATTTGATTAATATATAACCTTTCCTTACATTATCATATATAAAATTTGAGTAGAAGAAGCTAAGGTTATAAGCTTTACTCAAATTCCACAATTTCCATATTACCTACATAGTTCAACTTAGATTAGCTAAAGTTATCACTTCTGTCGGGCGTCCCGAGACACACACGTTTTTTTCGTAAATATATATTTTATTATCGATAGAATGTAACATCACTATTTAACTAGAAAACAAAAATTGCATTTGTTATTAACCTATGAAAGGCAAGGACAATTTCGGCTGAATAATCTTTAACCCGCAATTTTCCTCAAGCCGCACTATTTGACATCGATTTAAGCATCAAATTATCTTTTCTATAACTTTTTTCACAACACTCTATTTTTCACAAAACTTCTAAAATATTGCAATCAAACCTTTAAGTGAAAGTCTGACTTCACGTTGATGACGTCATATCGTCGCTTTGTTACGGTGTGCCAAACAAGCATCACCAAGATATTATTATTAATAAATAAACAACGATTTATTTTCATTTTCAGGAGACTCATAGTACAGGTTCTAACTAGTTTGAGCTCCTGCCTCCCAACTCTAGTTTAACATTTCAAGAAATAATTATTGCTGTAGTATTTTAACTATAATTACTACATTTTGTGAGATATAAACGTATTCTATTATTATTTGTATCCGTAAAGTCGATAATCAAAACTAAATAATATTATTGAAGAATTTACATAGTTATCGATCACATTCCAGCTGCGGGGTTCACAGTTAGGATATTTCAAAATTCGAATACGTAACAGCTGAACGGTTCTCAATAACGGCTTATGATGAATTGAAATTGAAATCGAAGGACTCGAGTCCAATTTGTGATTTGTATCTATGGACTATCAATATTGGGGAGAACATTCTAGAGAGTTCCAATACATTCTATTGAAAGTGTAAATAAGCGTAATTCATACGTATTGGGGTAAAGTGCTAGGTAGATCTTGTCCTCAGGGAATTTTATTTTCATTACGGTAATATTGCTCTCATTACCCTTTTGTAGTTTTTTTGAAGTGATACTTCTTTAAGAGTCGTTGTGATTTGAAACTCTATGAAACGAGAAAGCGAGACGATAGAGGTGCCGTTGACAGCTATAATTTAAAAAACTATTATTTTGGCCACCGCACAAATTATGATTTCAACAATATGGATATCGTATGCGAGGTTCTTGAGGACGCAGGGAACGAATTTGGGATTTTTGAAATCCAAGATGGCCGCCGCGCAAAATTATTCCTAAAGTTAATTATTATTAACTTTAACTTCAATTGCGACTAGATTACAGGCGTACACTAATTTTAAATTATAAATTAATTAATTCTCTTTATTTTTATTGAGCAGGTAGGTCGAAATGTCCGAGTATTTTTCTTGGATCACTTTTAATACACTGAATAAACATAATGAAAAATTCTGAAGTCGTAAATATTGCTGGCATACATAGAACACAGCAAAAGACTTTCCTTTTTCAACTTGTCTCTTTCTGTTTCATTCGCTAGTGTACTTTCCCCATCGTTCGTTTAATTAATATGTGGAACCGGTCTAACAGAAATGAATCAACAAACCCTTTAAACAAATCTCCCATCGATCTCTTTTGTTTGTGCTTCACTAACATCAAATCATGAAGTCACACAATAGCTTTCCCCAATGCACCGCTTCTTCACAATTGTGTCGAGATTTTCTGCTTACCTATAGATTAATCGCTTTGGTCTAAGGCATGATTAAATATTTTTTTCATTTTTTTTGATTTCATATTACATATATAAATTTAATATGTACCAAAATTTATGAAACATGCGGGATTCAAACTGGTGCCTCTCGGGTTACGTACCAGCGCTCTACTAACTGAGCCAACTGTTAGAGTAACTCATCGATCGTAAATCTTGGCTCATTAAATGTCTTGTTCAACTCTCAGGTTGTGGCTCCATCGACAGGATCTACTTTACAATTAACCTGCTCAACCCCAATAATTGTATATAAGAAATCGACTTGAGATGTCACTCTTTCAAATCTAAACAGTTCACCCTCACTTATGGGATTTAATATAAACTCATTTACAAAAAAAAAATATTCCGTCCCTTTAGAAAATACGATACCAAAAGAGGTTTTAATCATTTGAGAATATTAATGGCACATTTATGAAGTGTTGTGGTGCATAGTAAAAGTTAATTCCAAATTCAAATTTAAGACATAATCAGACTTTAACTTAAAAAGAAAAAAAAAAAAAGTTCAGGTCAAACTTTTAGAAAAAGCAGTTACTTGGAGGGTAACACTGAATTGAAATTTGTTTTTCTGCTTTGATAAATACCTAGATACAATGCAATAGATAAATAAAATAAAAAGAGATTTATTATTCCTATACATATAATTTTACATACAACAAAAACAACCTCCTCCAAGTTTCTGTATTGGTTGACTTCTCTCTGCCAATCTATCCCCGCAACGTTACCACGTCGTCTTCCCATCTCTTAAATGCCACTTCCTTCGTTTTGTATCTCGAGGAACCCAATATGTGACTGCTTCAGACCACCGACTCGTTTTAAGTCTCTGTAGAGGTGGCCAGCCCATCTCCACGTCCTCTTCTGTGTCAATATCCGCTCTATCACATGTTTGGCTTTTGTTTTGTTACGAATAGTAATGTTCTTCACTTTATATCTTAGCTTTGAGCTTCTCTCCATGGCTTTTTGACAGCTTCTGAGTCTGTCCAGTTTCTTTTTCGTAAGGGACCAGGTTTTTAAGAAAGATGCGTTAAACCGCCATTAACACGTACGATCGCTTGTTTGAAAAATATGACGAGTTAGCCGCTCTTAATTCAACTCTTTGAAATGCTGTGTTGCGATAGAATTAATAATGACAGTATTGTTCAGGACTAACTTTACCTACAGTTAGTTTTATTTCTACAGTAAATATTTTTAACCCCTTTTTGTACCAAAGAGTTATTCTTGCAAATATAAAAGGGCGCGAAACGCTTTGTCTAAATTTGTATAATGTCAACCTTGACGAGGGTTACTTATTGTGAGGAGATTGAAGCGATAGAGAAGAAATATTGAGGTTTCGTGGTTTTGAATGAATAAAACTCGGCTTTTGTATTCTACATGTAGGTATCGTAAGTCGAATCTATGCGAAATTTACTTAAAACGGGGGAAGTCAATAAAAAAATGGACAAGTGTGAGTCGGACTGGCCTGTACAGGGTTCCGTACATATTATTAGTGCCTGTACTTATTAAAAAGGGACAAGGTATTTTGTAATTTTTCGTCGTAAGTTGAAAATACAAATCATAATAGGATTTTATGCAACAGTTGTATAAAGGTTGAATGACGCCACGAGTGTTTTTTGACCTAGTTATACAACGTGTCGCATTATATATTTTTTCTACGAATAGGTAATTTAATACATTAATAAACAAACATATACCACAAGGTTTTGAGTTGCCGTTTAAATTGGCGGGATATGTATTGTATACATACTTATCTCTGGTGAGTGGTTTCATTTTTCCTTCAAGGAATGGCAAGGGTACCTACAGCCAACCTGGGAAAATTAGAAAATATACCTAGCAGCATCTTGGCAAGTTATATTAACAAGTTGTTTTATTAAGTTGACAATTAAATGTTTAGTCTAATGATTTTAAAATGAATATATTATGTACTACGTATTAAAATGATGAAGCTGTATATTATGTTGATTTAAAATAGTGGCGACGAGTTTGTTGCTACTTCTTCTCATTAAAGCTCAATCCTTTCCGAAGTGGCGGTAGATATAAAATGAAAAGAAAACTTTTGACATTACTAAGTGTCATTTCCTTCACCTACATGAATAATGTGATTTTTGTAATAATTCATTATGAGTATGAAGAAAGGATAAACGCGCTACCCACCACAGTATCAGGTCCTGTTGAACTCGCAAGTGAAGGACCAGGTTAGTTGTTAAAGTGATACCCTGTTACAAAAAAACCCGACAAGTGCTTCGCCTCTACGGCTCTTGCAGTGATAAAACTCTGTAAGAGGTGTAAAGGCAGTGAGTCTCTCTCAACACTTAACATCTTATGTCTCAAAGGGAAGACCGCAGTGATGTCGTTTCTTTGTTATTCAAGAATCCTGTGTGATACTGAATTTAAATTCGCAGGGCGTATCATTTTATATCAAGTCAAAGTCTTGCTCCTCTTATCAATTCATCATTAACACAATAATTTTATTTATTTTTTATTTCATTACAAAACCAATAACAATAATTAATTACATCTATCGATGTTGTTAGTCACCACAATTATGTGAGGTTTCACAAAGTTGGTGCAGCAACTGCAACCACACCTCAAATCTGTCAGTAGGTCGGTGTAAAAGTCGGCTTACGGCCGTTTCCAATATACTATCTACAGATAGAGATAAATAACTACCTTCTACTGTCAGACAATAATCTGAAGCCGTCCCAATATACCCGATAAGTCATTCTTATCGCCTTATATTGGGACGCGTGAATTGCAATTTCCATACAAACTTCTATCGCTGGTAAGCTATAATATGTAAGTAAGCTATAAGATTTTTTTTTTTTTTTTAATATTGACTATCTTGCAATCTGCCTAATCACTTGGCATTTGGCTAGAGGTTACACAGTTCAAATTAGTCTTGGAATGGTATTAGTCCAGTGACCAATCCATTTTTTTTAATGCCAATATCTTATACAATATTGAGGTCTTGAGGGGCTTTTCTCTTTAGTCTGTTGAAACAACTTTTACTCATCAAATTGCAGGCGAGTGCGTTTGGGTGGGCTTGAATACCTTTGCATAAGACTTGAGTTTATTAAGAATCTCCTGTTTGACCATTGGTACTTTCAGGTCGCGGTGAAGTTGGATGTTGGTGATATACCAAGGTGAATTTGTTATGATCCGCAGCATTTTAGACTGAAAGCGTTGGAGTATTTCCAGGTTTGAATTTGTTGCAGTTCCCCACAACTCAATTCCGTAGGACCACATAGGCTTTAATATACTTTTATATACGAGTAATTTATTACAGAGAGACAATTTTGAGTGCCGTGACATTAGCCAGTACATCTTTCTGAGTTGTTTGCCAAGTGCTTTTCTTTTATTGAAAATATGTTTTTTCCATGTCAGTCTTCTGTCCATGAGTATACCCAAATATCGCACTTCCTCGCATTGGGGTATTTCAATGTTATTCAATTTTACTGGAGGGCATGAGCCATGTCTAAGTGTGAAGGTCATATGAGCAGATTTGGACTCATTCGCTTTGATGCGTCAGTCGCGCAGCCACACGGATATCTCATCAAGACTTCGTTGTAGCATATTGGATGCAATTTCCGGATCTTCATGGGTAGATAACACTGCTGTATCATCAGCGAAGGTGCCCACAAGTACATTTTTTGTTAATGGTAGGTCAAAAGTATATAATAGGTCTTATACCTATTGGTACTGGACCCATAACACTTCCTTGTGGGACTCCCGCCTTAATGTCATATAAGTCAGATTTTTCTTCACCAAGCTTTACATAAAAGTGACGTCGAGTAAGATAAGATTTTAAAAATAGATAGAAGTTTGGAGGAAGGATTTTCAATATCTTGAATAGCAGGCCTTGGTGCCAAACTCGGTCAAAAGCTTGCGAGATATCGAGGAAGGCTGCCGAGCAGTACTTTCTTTTTTCAAAAGCGGAATTGATCTCATTGACTAGTCGATGAATCTGTTCAACGGTTCCATGAGCCTCGCGAAATCCAAATTGGTGCGAAGGGATTATATTTGATTTATTGATTTCTGGTAGAAGTCTTTTCATGACGAGGGTTTCCAGCAGTTTAGAAGCTATTGGCAGTAGGCTTATGGGGCGATATGATGTAACTTTATCTGGTTCCTTTCCAGGCTTAAGGATAAGGATTATTTCAGCTGTTTTCCATTGTTCAGGTATGAATGCGCGTTTTAAAATAGCATTGTATATTTGTGTCAATAATATAATGCCTATGTCAGGTAATTCTTTTAATGTTTTTGCTGTTATGAGATCATAGCCGGGTGCCTTTTTTGAGTCTAATTTACGAATGGCATGGTATACTTCAGTTTTGGAAAAACATTTGATCGGAAATGACAGCTGATGGGTCAAGGACATGCTTTCCCTAACCTCGTCTATTTTACTTGATCCTAAGTCGGGATTAGAAGTAAGAACGCAAGACAAATGTTCACCGAATAATTTTGCTCTATCTGCATCAGTTCTTGCCCAGCTTCCATCTTATTTACGTAAGGGTGATTGGAAAGTGATAGGTCTTTTAACACTTTTCATGACTTTCCATAGTGAATAATCAGTTGCAGATGTGGCGTCAAGGTTATGCAAAAAGTTTTCAAAATTTTCGTTTCTAACTTTACTTAGCGTATTTTTAAGTTTTCTGACCAGTCTGTTATATATTCGTTTATATTCTGGAGATCTTGATTCTCGATACGTTTTCCTAGCTTGTCTCTTTTTTTGTACCAGGTCCACTACAATTTGAGGATAAGTCGGTATGTAGTCATTATCGCTATGAACTGTAGGAGTAGCTTCCCACGCCGCTGATTGGACACACTTATTAAATATCTCTACAGCATTAGTTATGTCACAGTCAGATTTTAATGGGATTTGAGAAGTCATAGTATCGTTTAATCGTTGTCTGAATCTAATCCAATCCGTGTTTTACTGTGGAGTTTACAGGGTCTCTTTATTAGCACTGGTTTATTGCGTAGTTCGGCTATGATTGCAGTATGATCAGAAGATAAATCTTAGCTGGATGTACAGCACAAGGATGAAGCCGGAATGCCTTTAGTGACAAAGAAGTCAACCAGATCAGGTTTCTTATTGATATCACTGGGCCAGTACGTTGGTTCGCCGGTAGATGATACTTGGAGATTGAGCTGGTGTATTGTATTACTGAGTTCACGTCCCTTGGGAGTTATAATCCGTGATCCCCAGTGAATATGTTTCGCATTATAATCACCTCCTGCAATGAATTTGTTGCCCAGCGTTTAAAAGAACGAAGTGTAGCTGTCATTTTTAAGGTTGTGCCTAGGGGGCATGTAAAGGGCTGAAATTGTTAGCGGACCTCTAGAGGAATCAATTACAATATTAGTAGCTTGAATTTCGTTACTACAGTACGAATTTGTCACATAGTGTTTTATATTTTCTTTAATTAGTATGGCTGAGCCTGCATGAGCGGAGCCGTCAGGATGGTTTGTATTGTACATTTTGTATCTAGGCACTTTAAAGAAACTTTTATTCGTAAAATGGGTCTCGGATACTAGCATTATGTCTATATTGTTGGTATTTAAGAACATTATAACTTCGAGAGTATGATTTGACAGCCCATTGGCATTCCACATAGCAATTTTTAATGGTCTGAATGTGAATGCAGTAGGGACATGATGTTCATAAGTAGGTTTGTCATAGTTGTCATTTGCTGCATCATTTCTTTGAACATTGTCATTATCTGTTTGGAGTCGATAGAGTTATCTTTTGGTTCGTTTGTCTCTTCGTCTGAAGTCTGTCTATTTTGGCTATATTTAAATGGATTCATTTTCGGTTTTTCCCGTTCATGTCTAACTGTTTCAGCATATGTTTTGGTTTTGTCAATCAGTTGTGTTGGCAGAATTTTACTATAATTATTAACTAAGTTGGTACTTTTGTCATTCTTATGATTCACTTCTATTTTGGTACGAAGTGGTGGGTATTTCTGTCTTTGGAGTTCTTTAAAGACTGTACAGCCCTTATAATTTGCAGGATGGTTTCCTTCACACAGTACACATTTTACATCATCAGATCTTACTTTCCGCGGGCATTCAACGGAAGCATGGTAACCAGCACATTTAATACATCTTGCCTTACGACGATAGTACTTTTTGGTGTGGCCATAGTCCTGACAATTGGAGCACTGTGGTAAGCTGCGTTTTGGCCTTGGTGGTTCGAACTTAACACGGAAATTAAGGATTCCCTTGATATTATATATATCTTTGTTATTCGTTTTTGGCTGAAGTTCGATAAGAAACATATCTAGTGGCTTCTTGGTATACATTTGCTTTATATTCCATATATTAGTAACTGTATGATCAAGGGCTGCGAGTGCTTCTCTGATGTCTTCAGTGTCTGTTGACGAGTGCATATGTTTGAGTATAACTTTGAAATTCCGTTCTTGTTTCGGTTTATAAGTATAGTACTCTGTATTTTTATCGTCCAATTCCTTTGTTATAATTTTGAATGCTTCGCTTGATTGGGGCTGTATTTTTACTTTTTTGTTCTGTAAGACTTTCAATGTGTACAGTCCTTCTACTTTTGCATTCAGTAATTGAGTTAGCGGTCGTATGTTTGCAACGTTATCAACAAACAATGGTGGTGGTTTGGGTTCGGTTTGTGGAGTTTGGCTTGGATCATCCTGTACATGTTCCAATACAGAAAAAGAGTTAGATGTAGGCACAGAATCGCTAAGCCAGTATCTATTCAGTTTTGACTGCTTTAGAGCTCTGTCATTGATAGGACTATCACGTTGCCTTTTTTTGTTTTTATTAGGGACGCCAGTCCAGGATCCATCTAAGTCATTTTGGGGTGACAATAATTCTGTTATTCCAGCTTTCTTATTAGAATTATTATTGGTTTGGTTAATTTCAGAGATGGAGTGCGACCTGGGTCTGTTAAATATACCAGGATGAATTATTTGCTGAGTTACCTTATTTTTTGTTTTATCTTGTGTAGTTGAAATTGTGTTAATTGAGTCTTTGTTCATTTTTGTTCCCACGAGTGAGGTCGATAAACAGGTCACACACGGGGTTACGCCTATTCCCGTGTGAAGGCACAATACTTCAAAGTGAGCCAGGTCCAATGAAGATGGCGTTTGAGGCTGATCTTCCCACCAGTCATGCATCCTCTCGGCACGTGTCCCACCTTAGGATTTGGGGATTTTTTATTGAGGTTATCATCCTCTTAGCCCGGGCGATTAAGCCAAGACTACCGATTTCGCGAAACATGACCACGAGGTAGCGGGTGGTGCAGGTCATTTACTAACCACACAGATAAGTCTTGTTAGGACTTATTAAATCGGTCTGGTTATTTACTGCCGCCTGACACTCGGCATTGTTACTCATTTAGCACCACCCGGAGGACACGTGTAGGGTAGGTCTAGGAAAAGATGGTATCTCCTACGGACGCGAGTAACATTGCCCTCCTATTTATTTATTATTTATTAAGTAAGCTATAATATGTAAGTAAGCTATAAGATGAGTTACCGTCGATAAGTTTATTCGGACAGAAAAGTCGACGATAGTGACTATTTTATATTTCAAGTAGGCCACAACCGGAGATAGACTGAATATTGGGAATAGTCGTTAGTCGGGTCCACTGAATGCAGCTTCATATGACCGGAGTACAAGTTACACCTTTAAACCTTTTTCCCGTCGGGGTAGGCAGATTATATTATAACTATATATAATGCCACTTGCTTCTATCCTTACAAACCTCACGCACTTCCTCTACATTCATTACTCTTTTTATACATGCTTATTTGAAAATTATTCTTTCTTCACTCATTCGCTCTAAGTCATTCAAACCATTTCAACATTCCTTTCTCAATCCTTGTCAAGAGATCTTCTTTCAAACCACAGAGCGTTCGTATTACCGCATTCAGAATTCTATCAATCAGTCTCATCCCAAACATACTACTCCGTGAACGCATCTGAACTGCGTTAATTTTGCTTTTATGCTTCATCTACCAAGCAACTATTACTTCCGTAAATTGCGTGGTGATAAGCACTCCATTATGGACCGCAATTCGGGCCTCTTTAGCCACAGTCTGGCCGTTCATAAAAACATGCAGCGCTCCATTCACACAGTTTCCCACAGTCACTCTCCTTTACATCTTCCGTCTCTTATAAGCATGCTACATAATTATACAAATTCTGTAACTTGGTCTGGTCTACCATTTCATATTCAATCGCAATATTACACTCAGTCAAACTTTTATACTTCTCAAATATTTTTGTTAAATGACTTAAATATTTGTGAAGTGAACAATATTAAATTTATTAATTTATATATTTTAATCCCAGAAATAAGGCATGTCACTTAAGAAAATAACAAACTGCTTACATTAATTGTATTGAAATCTCAAATTATTTCATTAATGTTATGATTCCTTATGCTTATGTAACGATCATAAGTCAAGACGATTGCAAAAATGACGGTTGGTGTGTTGTGGACCGCACAGAACCAGTAAACTGCCAGGATTTCAATAATTAAGTCATTTTGCAAGGTAAAATAAAGTCAAAGTCTTAGATTAAGGATTGGTCTCCGCTGCGCTCCAACTAGATACGCAGGCGTAGTCGCAATGTGCGTCAACTAATACTACGCCCAAGTCGAGCCGAGCCAGTCTCGAACCATGTGTGACGTTGACGTGCTAAATGGTCTATTAAACTTTGCCAATAATTGAAACTAAAATGCCGGGTTGTGTAGTAAAACTTTGTAAAAATAATACTACAAGAAATAAGAAAGACACTGGGATCACTCATCATCAGTATGTATTTTGTATTTTTTGAGTTTCAAGATGTCACGCACACAAGCATAGTTGCCGTAATAAAAATGCTATTGTTCTTAGGTAGTGATGTATCTAGTTGGAGCACAGCGGAGACCAATTCTTAATCTAAGGTTAAAGTCAAATAAACTCTATTCAAATATCTTTATACTAAGCGTTTCTTCAATATAGAAGTACGTCTCTTTCTCAGCGGGATTTAACTAATATATTAAGAATCTTAAAATATTTCCTCGTAATATATTGTACCTACGACTTAATTCTTGGACCTAAAAAAAGATTTAGTCAGAAAAGAAACTGAAAAATGTTGTGTGGTTTTATGAAACCACGGTAAAAGTGAAACTATTTTTCACACTATAGACATTTAACTAAAAATTTTTCGGATAATATTCCATTAAGAGTATAAAATTCGCTTTATCAATCTTAATTTTATACTTGGAAAATTGGAATGATAATGGAAAATAATAAAATTATACTGTCTCTAACTAATATTTTTATTGAACTCTGTATCTTATAGAGTACGACTTACATAATACTTAACAATTATTTAGATTATATACACACATCAAAAAACTGAAAACAATATTTTATTATTGTTGAGTCATTTTGATCCGATTTTCAATTATTTTCAATCATTCTATTATCAATTCCATCTTCATTATGAGCTTCACAGTTTATAAATGTAACCAATAATTCTTCTGCATGAGAATCAAACAGCAAGCTTATAGGTATTTTGTTCTCTCCCGGTGCAATTTGTAAATATTTATCCTCCGACCAAAAGAGAGTATGCTGTTCAGCAACTAGACTATCTTCAATTGCAATTGGTTCAGCAATATCGTCTAAAACAACAACTGGATTTTCACTCTCGTCGGTTAACTCTCCCAAGAAATTCTGACTAACTTTAATGCCATAACGCTTATAAAGCGGAGTAGCTACAAGATAACTGAGCCAGTCTTTAACAACCCCCTTTTTCACTAATCCATGCAAATAACTACATTTGTGCATTAAACGTTTTTTTAAGTGTACATTTATACAATAATCATCATCTATATTTCGAGGCAGAGTTTGGACCATGTTATCAACGTCAACGGGCACATTGATTACTTGTCCAGCGATTCCATATTGCCCTTGTAAGTATCTTAACCGTCGAATTTGCATAAAGGGTAATCTCGGTGATATTAATCGCTCGAACACTAAATCTAATTCAGCGAGATTAGGCTTAGGTGGATACTTAAATCCATTGTACACAGCCAAATTTGGTATTTTTCCAGCAGTTAACGAGGTTTTACAGGTCGCACACACAAGAATGTCTTGCAACGAGACAGTTGGGCATATTTGTTCTAAGATTGCACTGCACGATAAAGGTGGAGATTTCAAATCATTTTTGAACCATAATCTATCACAAACAGTGCACGCAAAACCAAATGGATTATCCTCAAATAAGTTTTTAAAAAGATTATGAGCTCCGTTATGTCTCATATAAAATGTATAGATCGATGAAGGATTTTCTTCTGCGTGAGTTCTTCGTGCGTTGAATCTTCGTCGGTACCGACGAATGCGTGCGCCCGCAGGAGTAGAGGTGTTTGCATTGCCAGTTGTATCTTCAGGAGCCTGCGGCGAAGATTCATGGTTAAAAAATTGTTGAGGATGATCTGACAAGTTTTGGCATTCCTCTGGATTAACAATTAATTCTCGACCTGTACTTGTATCTCGACTTGTACTTGTATTGCTGTCACTAGTGCCTCGGTTAAAATTGGCGCCCGATTTTACCTGCTTGCATTTTTGGCGATACCTGCGGCATCGTTCCGCATTTAGTTGCTTTTGATGTAAAATTTTTGCTGTAACAATATTTTCAGATGCAGGCTCACCACTTTGAATGGTACTAGTACTGGGCATGGCACCTGTTAAATAAAATTAAATATATTGAATAGACCGAATATAAATAAAAAAATAATTAATTTAATATTCATACAAATTAAGTTAAATAATAAATTCAAGTACTCAAAATTTAAATAAATCTATAAACAACAACATGCACCAGCAAAAATTTCTAACAATTTTAATAAATTCGATATGAAAACTACGTTAACTCATCAAGATCTTTTTCCTTTTTCTATAAGCACGTGCTCTGTCGGCGTTCTGTTTTTTACGGCGTAAAATTAATTCATGGTCATTAATTTTTTTGCACTATTCTTTGCTTTGTTCCTCGTTGATCAGTTTTTTGGACTCACTAGCTGTGTCGTCATTTACCAAAAGCAAATAAGTGCTCTTATAGACTAAGCTTTATCAAGATGAATAAACGGCTATTTATAAAGAAAAGTGCAAAAACTTGTGAACTGTTCAGCTACTAATGAGAGAAGATTAATATCATTAGGATGTAACGTAGGATGAAGTCGAGATGATGCGAGAGTTTGTCTAATGCTGGGTTCACATATAACGAAATAGCTGACCTAGCAAACGTTGCTTTGCCATATAAGTTAAGTGCCCCATGCCCGCTCATCTCAGTTGCTTCAATGATTTTTTTTTTCTATCCGGCATCATGAGCAAAGATGCCTCCCACTGGTAAATCCTCATAATTCTCATAATTAATTATTACAATTCACTATACGATTACTTAAAATCTAAATTATATATTGAATATATAATAAAATAAAAAAATCACATTCGTCATGTAG
Source organism: Leptidea sinapis (assembly GCF_905404315.1). Taxonomy (NCBI): domain Eukaryota; kingdom Metazoa; phylum Arthropoda; class Insecta; order Lepidoptera; family Pieridae; genus Leptidea; species Leptidea sinapis. The sequence continues at coordinate 15,783,976 of NC_066267.1, read as the reverse complement.
GTCAAGCAAGTGACAATTATAAATGTCAAGTTTTCTTTTCTTTTTATATCTTCCACCACTTCGGAACGGTTTGAGCTTTGATGAGAAGAATAAGCGAGAAACTTATGGCCACTTTCAAATCAACATTAACAGAATCATCCACATCATCCTCAACAGCCGATCCCTTTGTCCCCTCAGTTCACCCCCTAATGCCCTACAATCTCTCACTCCGACTGACTTTTTAATCGGCAGGCCACTTACGTTGCTACCATCACCAGACTTCGTTCACTCAGTGCTTATCACCTCCACCGCTACCAGCGTCTGGAGCAGGCTAGATAACTCTTTTGGCGACGAAGGAATATGTTGCCGAGCTGCAGCATGCTCTGTTTGGTGGCGCACTTAAAGTAGAGATCTCGACCTCAATGATCTCGTCTTAATAAAAAACGACAACATGCCCGCATCTTTTTTTTTTCATCATCAATCTTTTTTTTATGAAAATAAGAGACGAGACGAGCAGGACGTTTAGCTGATGGAATTTGATACACCTTGCCCATTACAATGCAGTGCCGCTCAGGATTATTAAAAACCCAAAATTCTGAGCGGCACTACAACTACGCTCGTTACTTTGAGTCATAAGTACTCAAGTGTCATTTGCCACTGGGCAAATGGCGTCATGCCAACGTAAAGGGCGTCGTAGTTAGTGAAATTACTGAATTTCACTAACTACGACGCCCTTCAGACTGAGACACAGAAATGCTTACACATTACTGCCTCACGGCAGAAATAGGCGTCGTTGTCGTACCCATAATCTAGCCGGCATCCGGTGCAAAGAGGCCTCCCACTGGTAAAAAACTAAACTGTTAAAACTAACTGGTAAACCCTTTCCGGGCAACGACGGTTTTCCTTGCGTTGCAGTTGTTCTTACCACCCAACAATAAGAAGAGTCCTCAACATGGTTTATCCACTACCTACTTCATAGGAAACTTGTTAAAAGCTTAAAGGAGCATTCAAAGACCGGGAGGATGTCGACGCAAGATTTAATATCGTCGACTGTATTACATTAAATTATATTACTACATATATCGAGTCATACACTTAACCAATCAAATTATTTAAACACTACTATGTCACCTGTCCTACTATGTCAATAATTATACTTCATCTATTATATCTACATATTCTATTTCAATAACTTGCACACGACACCGACTACAAGAAAGTCTAATTGTTATTTTGTTAAGACAGACAAATATACGTCTCTAAAAAGATGAAAAGATTCTTTTGTTTATCGCCAACATTGGGATCTTGTTGTAAAAGTATATACATCGCTCCACAAAAGACTAACAATGTCATTAGGGATATATTATTATATTTTCTTCACAAAAACAATAATAATCACTGAGGCTTATAGGATTGATCGCGTACTTAGCTCTCAACATCGCGAACGTAATCCGATTTCAAGATTCACTGAATACGCTGATATCACACATTAATAACGATAGCACAATACAGCAATGGAATAGTACTTTATCTTCATACTAGAGCACCCGAATCCACACACACATACATTCACACGACTTACACGGCCGGTAAGCAATCTTGGGGAGACAAACCTTTTGAGTGCCATACTGAGACTGATCGCTGACCGTGTTAAATTGGTTGCGGCATGCCGTCTGCATCGTCAATCTTTTTGTATGTTCTAACCCTAACGCTCAGCCCAGACGTAGGTATAGATTTCAAGAAGCCCCTAAGTTACGCTACTTTTCTTTGCTTGTATTGTGACTATAGTGACGGTGATGTGAGGAGTGGGATTAAAATTAACTTTATTGCTTGCTAAGCTTATAAAATATTATTGAAAACTATTAGTAGAAATACTATCATCATCATCATCAGCCGGAAGACTTCCACTGCTGGACAAATGCATTCCCTAAAGATTTCCACGACGATCAACACTTGTACTATAGTACTCTGTATGTTCTGTCTGTATTTTTTGTGAAATATTGTGATAAATAATTACGAAATACTGACACTAACTAATTTTACTGATTAGGTTACGTTCTTTCGATATCAGTTTAAAGTTTTTTTGATAATTCTAATAGTTACTGAATAATCGCATGGTTTTACTTATCGACTACACCCTGTTTAAGATTACTATATTCTGCCCGAAACTTCCTCCATATTAAATTCATACTCTCGCTTATTCTAAAATTTCTTTAGGAAAACATAAAAATTTCAGGATAAAATATAACTACTCTTTATATTTTCCTACTGAATGTGTGTTTAAAATTACAAACCTATTTGACTGTGTTGTTACAGCGTGGAAGAATAACATACGTAAGTTGGTACTCTATTTTATTTGGAGTATTATAATATTGATCTAAAACATACTTGGAAAAGCGAGCATTATTTTGACAACTTTCTTCGAGATAAATCAAAATTGCTGTGTTACTTATCTTCTTCTAAAGTATATATGCATGTTTGAAGTCGTTTATTATTAACATAATTATTTTTCATTGAAATCTAACTTCTTTGTTGGTTTGTATCTCGTTAAATTACTTCAAACAGAATTCACATAAAGTTTTCCTGAAAAAGTTTCAATATCTAGCAAGTAAATTGCTTTTGTGGATGGACTGCCTCAGATTACTGTAAGTTGTACGTAATTGCGCTATTTTCTCGTTCACAGAACGCTTAATCTAGATAGCAATTTATCAAACATCACAATCAAATCAATCAAACACGCGTATCCTTTCCGTTCCGGGAAACTCTAATCGCGCGGTATGCCTCAGCGTTTTGTCAATGCGTATTAATTTAGGTGTAGCAATAGATTGCTTATAATTACGATGATTTGAGTGAATGTGTCAGAAAGCTATTGAAACAAGCTATAAGACCTTGCAAAATAATCCATCTTATAAACAAAATAAGGATCAGAATTTGGTGAGGGAGTAGGGTGCCAAACGGCACACTCGATTTTGGCGTATATGAAAAATCAAGCACTGCTGATTTGGGAAGGCTATATCGTATAGTATCTTTATACAAAAAATAAGCTACTTCCAACATACACGTATGCAACTTTCGATTAGTGTACAACGTACACTAATAATAAAAGATAACAAGAAAGTAAAAAAAAAATGTGTCTAAATAGTACTTTTGTCCTACGCACGCAAGAAGATACTTCTTTAATGTAACAAAAGAAAAATCTTTAAAAAATTATTCCTCGTGCTATTGTATTAATGTGGAAAGAACAATATCGTAATGAAGACATATTTTATTACATATAACCAATGAAAATGTTATTATACCGCATAATTTAGTTAAATAAGAAGACGAATTACCAATTTAATTCTAGAACCTTTTAGCGAATCTTAAAATACATTTCAACGAATATTTTACTGAAGTGCAGATGGCAAATGAAGATTTACATTTGAAGGAATTATTCAGTTAACTAGATGAGATATGAAATGGAATTCGTTCAAGATAACATTAAATTTTATCGCTGTAAATTTTGAGAGAAAAATGCGTTAAGTACTCTTTTCCTACCACAATATTTTGAACTTATTTAAAATATTTTTACATCCACTCAGATATACAAAGTTAAAATGTAATATTAAAATAATTGCTAGTTTTTTTTTTATTTTTGACATAAAATTTAGTTGTTTTCGCGGAAATCTTGTGGAGTTGATGACGTGGATAACTTCTTTTATTTGCCCGAGGGCCTGGACAGAGGCTTCCGCCAATCATCTCTATTTCATGCAAGTCACTGTACTTTCCCCAGTCCCAGGCCCATGGGTGTCGTATGAGGCGACTAAGGGCTTTTTAGAAGTGGTAGAGTCACCTGTCGCCGTCTCGGCAATTTTGAGGGTAGGGACCTGTCTACTCTCTGGCTGCACGTAGATTTAGAGGACTGCGTCCGCATCTATGCGTGTGTCTACAGGTCCCAAGTGGTAACACAGAAACCGATCATCTCATAGGCTGCGTTCAAGCGGCAATTGACGACGTGCTTGCACAGATCCCCTCCGCTGAAATCGTAGTCTTGGGTGATTTCAGCGGGCACAATGCCGAAAGGCTTGGATCATGCACCACAGACTACGCAGGGCGATCTGTGCATAATTTTGCATTGGCGTTTGGTCTGTCCCATTGGTAGAGTTGCCAACGCGGCTCCCGGATGTGGATAGCCACATGCTGTCCTTATTAGATCTTCTGCTGACTACACATCCCGATGGTTACCAGGTCTTTGTCGACGCCCTTCTCGGAACGTCCGACCATTGTCTGGTCAGGAGTGTAGTGCCCATCCGACGCCAAGGTCGTATACCACCAGCAACCCGCCGCGTTTGGCACTACAAGTCAGCAGATTGGGATAGGATGCGTTCCTTTTTTGCATCCTACCCTTGTGGCAAGGATTGTTTCCCTTCGGATGATCCTAGTGCCTGCACCGTTGCAGTAGCCGATGTGATACTGCAGTGCATGGATATGTTTATACCAAGCTTTGTAGTACCGATCGGTGGCAGAACACGGCCCTGGTTCGATGCGTCAGTTAAAGCAGCATCTGACTGCAAAAAACAGGCGTATCGAAATTGGGTTGCGGCGCTGGGCACAAAGGATCCAAACTGCAAAGTTCTTAAGAGGAAATTTAACCGTGCCTCCAGATTTTTAAGCGGCAAATTAACCGTGCGAAATCGAAGCACGTCGTTAAAATCGGCGAGCAGCTTTCCAGCTACCCCACCGGAATACGCAAGTTCTGGTCGTTGTCGAAAGCTGCTCTTGGTAACTTCAAACAGCCGTCCCTGCCGCCGTTACACATAAGAAATGACACTCTGGCCCCATACGGCAAATGAGAAAGCTTATCTCCTGTGCGCTCTTTTTGCCTCCAACATGACTCTTGACGACAACGGAAAAACACCGCCGACCATCCCTCGGTGTCAGAGCTCTATGCCTGAAGTACAGTTCAGACAGAAAAAAGTTAGGCGAGCTCTGTTTTCTTTGGACGTCAGGAAGTCGAGCGGGCCGGATGGCATTTCTCCAATCGTGCTTAGAACGTGTGCCCCTGAGTTGACGCTGGTGCTAACGCGTTTATTCCGGCACTTCTATTCAAAAGGCGTAGTCCCTGACTCATGGAAGTCAGCCCTTGTCCATCCGATCCAAAAAAAAGGAGACAGTTCGGATTCGGCAAACTACAAGCCTATTGCTATTACCTCCCTGCTCTCCAAAATCATGGAGAGCATAATCAACCGCCAGCTCTTGGTATATCTAGAAGGTCACCAGTTCATCAACGACCGACAGTATGGCTTTCGCCATGGTCAATACTCCATGTGTGACCGGACCTGCACTTTGTAGAGCGCTAGAATGTGGGCCGGCTTGAAGTATTGCCGTGCTCTATTAATCACGCCCAGCTTTAGTCTTACTTGTATTCGTAATTTTAATTTCCTCTTTTCCTAGTATACACATATAACTAGGCTACCAATTAATTATTTTTTTTGGTGCATTTCTCTTTACCTCTTATTGTATGTTCCTTAATTTTTGTTTGTCTTCTTAGAGTTACATTTTTTCATCAGTCTGTTCTCTTTTTGATGAGCATGCTTCTCTCCATAGAATGTTAGCAAACTTCTAGATTGTGTATGTTTGCTTTAGTCAGAATCCATGTCTGGCCATACGTGATCTCTGGTAGTATACAATGAATGTTTTTCTCTTATAAAATTTATTAATTTATTTATTTTAAATTTTTTCTTTCATTGTCAACTCTGAAGTGGATCTGGGCTAGTCACATATGTCGGATGAAGAGCAATAGATGGACAAAAAAACCATGGAATCGATCCCATGACTTTATGTAAGGTCAAGAAGTCGCCAAAGACAAAGATAGGCAATCCTATTCATTAAAATGTTGAGACTGGATTCGCCCTGTGCATCTCCGGGGCATAAAAAGTTTAGGGAAGTCCTTAACCCAAGATAAGAGGCTACTCAGGGCATTTACTAGTGGAAGCCTTCTTTGCAAAGGATGCCGGCTAAATTGTGGGTACCACAACGGCGGATTAATGAATAAAGTAATGTGTAATCGTTATTGTGTTTCGGTCTGAAGGGCGTTGTAGCTAATAAAATTACTAGACAAATGAGACTAAACATCTTGACGCAAGGTGATGAGCGCAATTGTGTTCCGCTTAGAACTACTAGGTTTTAGGCACTGAATTAAATGGGCAGAGCATATCAATTACCATCAGCTGAACGTCCTACTCGTAGTAGAATCAATAGCTTTATTTTTATTACCATACTCGATATTAGAATTTATATATTATAACGTTATTTTATATTTATATTCAAAAACAATATTTTGAATATAAATATAAAATAAAGATTGCCTCCAGCGTAGGTTCACGGTAATTCGGGCAGTCTAGGTACTTCGACAATTTGTCGAATTCGACAATCAACAATACAGGGGTGTTCAAAAGGTCGATCGCCAGTGCTTTTGAGTCGATCTCACAGATTTTGTTTTAGGTAACTAAAATCGGTAATTACGTACCATCTTATAAAAAGTATGCTCAGGACATGCAGTGTCAAGCAACTTCAACATCCAAAGTCACTCTTTAGTTAAGTTTAGAACTTAAGACACTAGAACCAATAACATTTCACTAGAATGCGTTTGTTTTGTAAGAAACAATAAACTCGTAATTTTGAATAATTATGACTTTTTTCATTGTAATTTTAGAGCAAACCTAAACTTACCTTAACTAAAATAATGCATATTGTTTTGCACAAAACTAATATCTATGTTATCGTGACAATCTACTTGGCGAAAATTCTTCATCATACATACTTGAAGCCTCTCAGAGTCGATCGATCGTAGTCTAACAATTTTGAGGTAGATCGCCAGCAGTTCAAGTTTGAGCACGCCTGCTCTAACCGATCAACCATCTATTATTTTTTTCTTACCAATTACCAAAAATTTATCAATTATTATTATAATCAAGCAAAGAAAAGGTGCCAACTATGAATGGTAAGATGAAGATGATGGGGAGATTCGTACTTTATTTACAAGATTGTAATCATATTGCAAGCAGCGTATTCTAATCATCATACTTAAACAAAATTATATGACAAAGATCTTTTGGAAAAAACATTGGGTGAATCTGGTTGAAAGGTTAGGGCAAGTGTGATTTATTTTCGGTTCATTTTCGGATGATGAATTCATCTCAATTACAAATCCTGTGCAAGGAATTCTCCCACTGGTATTCTTTATATAAGTGTCATCATGAACACTACAAACGTCACAAAGCTCAAGTTTCAAACTATTTTATCTAACTATATGACAGGAAGGCCTGTCACATGGTCATTATCATCGTGGTTATCCATTATTGTGGACGTTGAATACAACGTTTAGGCCATTATTATGCAAGTAAAACACAGTGTTACAAACACACGGTATAATAATAAGCAACAAAAGTTACAATAACGTCATAAGAACGTGGTGTGCGTGTGCGACACAACCGCCTCGCTTGATGGATTTTCCTTGACTGACTGCTCGGCGCTCGACTGGCACCCGCTCTAGGCTGCACTTGCACCGCACGCCAACTACACGAATCATCTTTGTAATCGTAACAATCGACGTTCTTGACTACGATATATTATATACAAAGCACAAATTCATATTTGGAGATTTTATTTGTCAGCAACTACAATAGTTACAGACCCTCATAATATATCGTTGGAAAGTTCTTGATGAGAAAAGCTGAAAAGCTCTTTGAGTTTGGGTTTCTAGGTAGTAGGGATCAAAAGCTATTCAGATTCAAACATTTCCCATAGAGTTACATTAAAGATGAGGTTTAATCACTAGAACGTGCCAACAATGGCCATTTTTAACAAATTGGTTTGTTTACATGTTAAGTCACGTTTTTTAATTGTAAACAATTAATCAGCTGTTTTTAAGTTTTTAAACGCGCTGTTACTCCCGAACCCGAATTTTCCTCAAAAAAAGAAGCATATTAGCGAAATATATACAAAAATCCCTACTAAATGACATGTCTCATGTACCCCTCCGAATTTTACCCTGAGAAACAATACATACATACACATATTTATGGGTTGTCACTATTGTCTGTTGTCACGGTTGTCAGTATAAGCTGCCATTTGAAATGAAATATTTAAAGTATTCATATTTTGTTTTCCACAATGATTTTCAATGTGTGTATAATAATTTCATATAATTTTTCATATATTGAAATTTTAAAGTTAGTTAACATAACTTTAAATCATTGTTGTGTCTTTTAAAAAAAATCGTATTGCAAAGACTTCGACTTAAACCTTTCAACGCTTACTCGTGGAAAAAGTTCTGAAAATAAAATCGAGTGCATAAATGTTAACGGAATAAATATTGAGAACAATCTCTACATTCATTATATTTATATTTGGAATTCTGTACCACAATTGTGTTGACTAGAGTTATATTTATGAAGACAACCAGTGCAGCTCGTACATTTGAAATGAAGCACCATAGCTCACTAGATGGCGCACTTCTAACACACCCCGATATTAAAACGCGGTGCTTATAATTATTATCAAGAAGCCTAGAGTTGGAGTAAATTTTTGCACCAGTTGACAATATAGATAGGGTGATATTAATATTAAGATTAATATTAAGTTTATTATTAAGTTTAATATTAAGTTTAATATTAAGATTAACATCAACCCATTGGAATACCCCGTCAAACGGGGATCGGACTAGCTTAGGCAATAATTGCCTAGTAGCCTATTTTTGAAGGTCTCGGAAAGAGACCAAATAATCCGTAATCCCTACCACTTGAGGAATAAAATACATTATAGAATATTCTGGCTTGTAGTAAGTAGGTAGTATTATGAAATATGATTACGAATTAGAGATGGGCGTTTCAGTTGCTACGTAATGTCGTAGCCAGTTACATTTTTTCTACGAAACAGCTGTTACGATAGCAGGTTATTTTACTATACAGGATTGTTTCGTTGGATTCTGGCTATTTTACAAATATTTATTATTATAATGGTCATAACTGTTTATGGTTTGAAACGCTTACTTTTATACCTATCATATTAATATAATACCTTAAAATTTCAAAACTTACGTTTTACTCTAATCTTTAAGAATTACTGCCCAAGCGTCAAACAAAACAAATTTGGCTAGGTACAGACTAATTACATATTATTATTCACAATTTGAATTTTGGCAGTTTAAGCGGACGCGGTAACCTAGATACAAACATGCTACTTCGTTCATTGTTCAACGTTTTAAATAGAAAAGAATCAGATAGCATTTACAAGCCTACATAAAAGGCATTTATTTTCTCAAATTTGATTCCTTTGGAATTCTTTTTGGTGTCATTTCTAATAACTACTAGACACTACTACCGCTTCGGAAACATATGGCGCTCTGAGAGAGAAGAAGGGGCGCAAGAAACTCTCCCAGCATTCTTGTTTTGCGCTGTTTTCAATAAAAATATACAATATTGTACAGTCATTTCTATCGCTATAATATAATCACAATCTAGTCCCAGGCTGTCCGATCATTTAGATATTCAGCAGTGGAGTAATAGGATTTACGACAGAGCCATTTTTTTATTAAACATTTAAATTAATTTATAGATAATGCCTGAACAGTGGCTGGGACTTATTATAGAAGTGTATACATTTACCCTTAAAGCTATTATGTATCTTATGAAGCCTACTAGAATTAGTTACAAGCAATCCCTTATTTTTAGTGTTATAGTCATAGCAATAGCAATTAGCAAAATTATATAGCTTTATGCACCATAACTTATGCACCTAAGTAAGTATTTTCATCCCGGAAACTTAATGAGTCCCCGTGGTTACAAGAAAATTTTGCAGCCTGAGAGCGTTCGTTTCATTCTCAGTCTGTGGTTATATTTATGATTAATATCACAGTAATTGAAAACATTATAACTAAAGAATTACCCATTTCAAACTTTTTTAGCAAGTTCCACGTTGAAGTAATGTTGCCGTTCTCAATAGATTCATGAAAATAGCGTTATTCGTCTCTACATATTTTATTGCATAGATTTCGCAAAATTTTATATTCTCCCATCGGTAATCGAAATTACCAATACTTTGAAAAATATTTCTCGTTGCAGCATTCTTCTCATTTTCAAGGCTTTAAGATCCATTGTTATTTAATTTAATTAATTAATTAATCTTAAACTTTACAAAATATTTAAGTTAAGATATTTTCTTATGGCATAATACTTACTTTTCCGGCAATAAATTAAAAATCAAAAGTTTTTATTTATTTATTTTAGTTTTTATTTAAGCGCCACCTATCAACGTTTGTACAATCTACAATTTGGCGCCAACCCATGGATACTCGAATCGCGTCTACCTTATTAAAAATAGTATATTATAATGACTATATATTATTTATCTGTGATGACTATATTTAAAACCACGAATTTTATGAAACCCTTTTGTACTCGGTGCAATCCAAAATAATATAATCTTAAATAGAAGTCTTCACTGAAAATCTCCTATATCTAATCTGCATGTGTTGGGAGAGATAGTAATTGGTGTAAAATAAAACTTTAAATACTTAGTACTAAATACTGTAATTAATAATATATTATTTATTACTCAATTATACATACGAATAAATAATATGCTAATTATATTAGATCATATTTTATACGTCTAGATAAACTGTGACAGCTGTGAAAACATTGAAAAAATTGAGGTTGACACTTAACCTCACTTTAGAGTAAAGTAGGAAGTACCTTGTCACGCAGCCTAAAGTTATAAACCTGTTTTGTTTTCATCGGTTGTCATCACTCACAAGGGATAAATATCACGCGATAGTTGAGAACTCATCATTATTTAGTAGTACAAAAGAGCACCATCAAATTAATTGAAGAATTTAAAACAGCGTTAAAAAAGTCCAGAAAAATACTTGTCTAGATCTCCAAGTCATTAAGTGCTTACCATTAACCCTCATTTTAGCATTTCTGTTCTCAGCAAACCAATTACTTAGTTGGGATATTTATTCTGAGCTTCACTCAATCTATCGATTATTAATTATCGATATAAAATCAAATGAAAGTCCTAGCATACTAACTATATTGTTTTGATATTTACGAAAACAAACATATTTTTATGGGCTTCACGAAATTGTAAAATGGAAGTTATACAGTAATAATGCTAACAACTTTTTTTAAGTCCGACATATTGTGAGCAAATATTCAACCGCCACGAAAAATGTAAATCCAGGCTGGCAAAAAATATTAAAGCTTTTCATTAAGTATTGTAATAAAAATCACATGGAAAATATATTTGCATTCCAAAATCAAAACACTATCTTTATATTGTAGAACATTTAACAAATCACCATTTTAGCCGACTACAACAGAAGATGGTTATCAGGTTGTGTATTTTTAATGTCTTGTAGTTCTCAGTTATTATTATTCACGTTTTTTTTTTTAAATTTTAAAGTACCACAAGTTTGTTTCATTTTAAATTACCCAGACATGGAAAAAATATTGTATTCGACACGTTGAATAACTAGGTCAAAAAACGCTCGTGGTGTTACTCATTGTGTTCGCTTTGTTTTTTTCACCCTTTTTATACAACTGTTGCATTAAACACTATTTCGCGCTCTTTAAATAACAGTGACAGGTAATAAACACCTAACTAATCGATACGGGAGTTTAAAGACGTCGAACAAGAACTAAAGTTATTATATTTTTTATAATTACTAATAAAATGGTCGCAGAATACCTTTATTTACGGTGTGTGTAGATTGATGCATCTACTGTACCACGGCCTACTATTATTGTTGATAGAGTAATAGTCGGCCATGACTGTACTCAATAACTCCTGTTTTTACGTATTATTTTATATTTTTTTGACTTGTGTAAGGCGTTGAGTTTGCGAGGTTTTGTTGCATCACTTTACATATATTGTAATCGAATGATTTGTAAAAAGTTGAAGCTGTAAATGTTGATTGAAAAGAGTGGCAATGAGTTTGTTGCCACTTCTACTTCTTATTAAAGCTCAAACCTCAAAGACGCTTGATATAAAAAAAAACTGTTGCGATGACTCAAGGAATTGTTGATCTCCTTTTTGCTCGCTTATAATCTGAGTTTTTTGTAAGTCGCCGTTATGGTGGACTTCAGCTTAAGCTAAGCTCGTATTCAAAGCAATGTTTATAAATACGAAATTCGACCTGACTCTCTATCTTAGTCTGAGCAAAGTCTAAGGCTAAACATAGATGAGTGTATGCTTAGCACACTGACCTCTACTATATACCACTGGCCTGGCGGCTGTCAAAGTGCTTTTGTGCCTGTTTGATATTCGCTATTTTGGTGCTGTTGGTCATGTGTAGCGAGAGTCTGCGGTACTAAAACTATTGAAGACAGCCTCAGCAAACATCGATAGATGGTATGAAGTATTTGGTTTTTATAGTCATTTGACAGTTGAAATTATATGTATATATGAACTTAACCTAAGATAGCCGAATGCAAAAGTTCAATTACGTAAGTAAAGTCTGAACAACGTTTAAGTTCCGTCTATAAATATCCCCCTATAGTTTTATGCATAATTATGAAGTCAGTGACACCAAAAAAGTTGATCATGAATTGCGTAATAACTCCTCTAGGCCTGGAGGTCTATTACGAGAATCGAAAGCCGAAATTTCGAACGAAACGTAAGAACGATGACTTTAAAATTAAATCCTATTACCAAAGTACCTTTTTTGTACTTTTTTTTGGTATAGTTCCGAAATTATTAATCTCAAACAACAAAAAGCTAATGTTTAGTGAATTTGGGAATAAGGTAAACGAAAGACAAAATGTCTTATCGCGAACTTTGTATCGATCCTCGGATCCGAAACACTTTCGTAATAGGAAAATGTACGATCTGTCAACCGAAACTTCGTATTTCGATGTTAGTAATAGGGCTCCTGGTGTGAGGAGCTGAGATAGTGCAAATCATCGGTAGTTACGACATGTTCTTGTTCAGAGAGCACTTAGAGTGACGATTGTGATCAATCAGGAACCATTGTTAACACGCATTACTCCAGTAGGGACGTCTCTGCACCCGATGGACACTTCAATCAATATTTTCGGAAATGCTTTTTGTTGAAAGAAATATTGTAGAGTTTCTCAAATCTTCTTAACTTAACATAGCTTTAAAAAAAATTAGAGTGTTAAGGATTTTTTTAATTTATGTAACCTTTTTTGCATGCTAATTTAAACTTGCCAAATAGAAGACACTACAATAAATTTAAGATCTTTATTGTACAGTGTATTCGATGCAATAAATAAATTTCATTTCATTCAAACATACACTCAATCGGTGGCTATTAGAGAGCTCTTGATAGGTCGATATTAGATGCCCATATGCTTTTGCTTATCCGCGTAAATTAATACTTTCTCATATAATAAACAAGTGGTTTGTATGTAAGAAGAACACATATTATATTACCTTTGTTAACACTGTAACTTTGTAATATTGTTATTACGTTTCACTAATACACTTCGCAAGCGCTTTTTGAAATTTTTGTAAATAATTTTATAACAGTGTATTTATTAAGATGAGATCATTATTTCAATCACTTAACATTTTTTTTATTTAGAACTATATTTTAGTAGCTATAATACCTACATGAAAGATTTAATAATCTCGCTTAAATAGTACAAGATCCCAGTGCTCGATTCTGCAGCTCTCTGTTTTTTTGATAAAAACTAATTTTAAATTAATCCTAATGCAATGTATTAGCAATAGGTTGCCTATTAAAATTGGCCGCAATAATTAATTACAACAATATGTTTTTAAAATAAACTTTACGTAATCTATACTAATATTATAAAGCTGCAGTGTTTGTTTGTTTGTTTATTTGTTTGAACGCGCTAATCTCTGGTACTACTGGTCCGATTTGAATGATTCTTTCAGTGTTGGGTAGTCCATTTATCGAGGAAGGCTATAGGCTATATATTTATAAATATATATATATTTTTTTCAAAATTAGGGATCCGTAATAAAATTGCTATTTTGTAACACAAGGTGTAAAATCGAAAACCTATTTTTGCGTGCGCTGCAAAAACTATTGACAATAGAACAAAATGATGTACAGGCTATAATTACTTACTTATAAAACTATCGCGTGAATTATACTTTATATGGCAAAACAACGTTTGCCGGGTCAGCTAGTTTTAAAGATAAAATGTAAAGAATTGAAGAAGATGCTCAGTGATCCTCAACATGAGGGTTGCCAGGTGTAAACAGGTAAATATTGTTTATTATTTAAAGCCTGCGGTTTTTTTATTAATACACATTTAAGTTCTATATGTATTGCTTACGATAATCCATGGTTGTCAGTTAAAAATGGTGGCAAGCAGAGGTTGCCATGATTTCAATAAACGATCTCGCTCCACTTAATTGCGATCGCAAGAGAAAAGAAGTATTGAGGAAAGTGGGCTCTTAGGCTATAAGCATGAATGACATTATAACACATATACAAATACCTAAAATTTAACTTGCAAGTAACATCTTATTTTAGCGATTTATTATTTTATTTATTTACGATATTTGGGTACATTTTATGTTATCTGTTTTACAGTAAAACAATTATTTATAGAAAAGTTAACACACAATCTGAATATTCCACCTTCGCACGACACGCCACAAGTTAGGATATTATCCCCACCATCTGGATGTGTGCGGTGGCGGTCCTCCACAGTGCGGTTTTCAAGGAGCTTTCTTCCTCGTACTACAAAGCTGTGGAATGAGCTTCCTTGTGCGGTGTTTCCGGGACGATACGACATGGGTACCTTCAAAAAAAGTACGTACACCTTCCTTAAGGGCCGGCAACGCTCTTGTGATTCCTCTGGTGTATAAATATTTAGGAATAATTTTTAATACGAGAAATAATGAAAGTATTTATGCAAATGCTTTACAATATGTCTCGCTCCTGAATTCTTTCAAATAAGTTCAATGACTTAATAATCGTTAGAATTCATTTGAATTCATCAAAATTTGTGAAGATTAATATTACAAACCAAATTATTGTTTAAATTAAAACAATAATCCGACATTCAACTGTCTGTTGAAACTCTGTTTGTTGACGTTGGGAATTCGATGATGAATATCAAACCTAAATTATTAGATAGAATATTTGAGTAGGTCCGAAACTTATAATTGTTCCGAATATTTTAAATTATAATCTCCACAGATTTAGTTGATGCCTACGTATAGTTGAGTTAAGGTAACTTTATGTGCGTTAAAATAGTTAAAAGAAAGGATTGCGTAAAATTAAAAACCATTAGAAATAAGACAAATTTTAAGAATGTTTATGTCGCAGTGATATGATAATAACAGTGATTTGGTCAAATCTCGGAGGATGTTGAAATAACAACACTGTTTTATCATTTTTCGAAACAAATCTAGTGATTTGACCAAATGCCAGTTGGTTCCGTGAAATGACAAAAAGTATTTTCTGTGGTATAACCCATTCCTCCGAACCTGTCCGGGTCGGGGTATGACTCAAGTCTGATGCTTGCTTCGCTCGCTTTTGCATCCTAAGTTCTTCTAGTCGCGTCACTCATTGTCATTTCACGGAACCAACCCTGGCATTTGATCAAATAACTAGATTTGTTTAGAGAAAGGACAAAATCGTGTTGTTCCTTAAACAAACTCCGTGATTTGATCAAATCACGGAGTATACACACCATTCAAACAATTAAAGTGGAAATGGACAGGTTATATTATGATAAGAGAAAAGACAGAGAAATGGGCAAGACTAATAACTGAATGGTAACCACTAGACAGCAAAAGAGATAGGAATACGATATTAAGAAAATAGTGGGGCAACTATGAACTCGTAAAGCAAAAGACAGGACAGAATGGTAATCTTTGGAGGAGGCCTTTGTAGAAAGTCAAGGTGTGACAAAGTAACGACGTGTGCCGATATTTATTTAAAGGCACTTTTAATTTTATTTCATTAGTATTATGTAATATTGATACAGCAACTTTTTATTTATTTACTAACATTGTTTGCGATACGAGAAGTGCTTTAAAGAGCTTTTAATCGTAGTTTTTAAGTGACTCGTTTGAGTTACTTTCTGACTACTAGTAACGTTAAAGTTCTTTCGCGTTTTATATGAAAACTCAATACTTCTTTTTAGACTTTATTCACATTTAAATACTTATATATTATCAGCTGGTGACCAGTGCGCTTCACTTCACAAAAAAAATACAGTAATACACAATTTCATATCTAAATGTAAAATCTTGTTTGTTCATTATGAAAGTAGAAGTCCTAGTGGAGAGTGGCCTAGTGGAGATAAAAATCGTAACTATCGTTGACTTTTCTGTCCCAATAAACTTATCGACGGTAACTCACCTTATCCGTTAACGCTGTCTGTCAATGGGACGGCGTCTAGCTTACCAGCGATAGAAGTTTGTATGGA
This sequence comes from Leptidea sinapis, assembly GCF_905404315.1. Taxonomy (NCBI): domain Eukaryota; kingdom Metazoa; phylum Arthropoda; class Insecta; order Lepidoptera; family Pieridae; genus Leptidea; species Leptidea sinapis. Next base: position 15,767,573 of record NC_066267.1, on the reverse strand, counting down.
AATTGCAATTCACGAGACCCAATATAATGCGTTAAGTATGACTTATCGGGTATATTGAGACAGCTTCAGATTATTGACAGCTAATTACTGACAGTAGGAGGTAGTAATATTACTCTATCTGTAGATAATATATTGGGAACGGCCGTTAGATCATTTATACGTCTAATAAGACTGTGAAAGCGTCGAAAAAATAGAGGTTGACACTTAACACTAACTCCTTAACCGCTAAGTTCCACATATTATTATTTATAAAACACGCCTAATTATTTCTGTTACTTCAAAATATAATAGCTTTGTTTTTATGGAAGAATAAGACAAGCGAGCGTGATATTAAGTGATTATCACCGCAAAATTTTCTCCTGCAACACCAGCAGAAACCCAGAGTTACCGGCCTTTTTTAAGTTACCCATGTCGTATCGTCCTGGGAACACCTTAATAGTTTCTGAGAAACTGCACTGTAGAAGAACTCCAGACATCGAGATAGTGGTGATGATATCCTAGTTTGTAGTATTTTGCGCGAAGGTGTAATTCAGCGGCAGTAAATAGGTCAAACAGCTCTTCGGGACACTCCCCGTGATAGATGCAGTAGAAGACACACAATGAAGCAATGTCTCTTATGAAACGCCAAGTAATCCAGCCGTTGACAGAGCACTGGATCCCAGACAATTCGAACAGCTCTGCAATGCACGTGGTCAAATGGTTTGAGGTAATAGTCCAGTAATATCACTAGCTACGACAGTCTTTAAGCTTTTTTTTTCATTCAGTCAACCAACGAAACTTCGCTAAACCGGTTTAGCGAAGGGTCGCTGTCGTGCATTTTATTCAATGATAACATTATACCTAATGTATAGTAAGTAGTGTGCTACAAATACTGAAACAAAGAAAAAAAATATTTTGCGAATAACATTTATAACTTTTGCAGTGTGTTAGATTAATACATAAATATAAAAGCTTATTCGAAGTCGTCTACATTGGTTGCAATACAGTCCTTTAAACGTTTAGGCCAGTTATCAATAGAAGCACGCACTGTTTCCATGGGAAAATTCTTATTTATTCTTCTTTAAATCGTACGGATGGTTTTAGGGACTCCAAATTATCATGGCATTTATAGAAAGCCGTAATCTCTAAAACTGATCATAAATCATAATCCAGACAGCCAGTCTTCAGCTCTGATGAAGTCCGAAACGTTCGTTTCTAACCAAGAATGCGTAGACCAATTTTATGTCCCGGCGCCGAGCCTGGTGTTGTTAAGGGGCTTTACAAACTTCTCAACATGTGCCGATGTTTTCATACGTTTTTCACAAAAGTATGGCTCAGTCACTCCTTCATAGCTACCCACCAAACCATCACTGAAGTCGGATAGTGCCCACGTTGCACTCTAGTATTTATTTTCTTTGATTCACATTATTAAGGGAGTAACCCTGGTTTTTACTTTTTGAGAGCTAAAAAAACAGTATATCAGGAAAATTTATTGAAGTAGGCTTTCCTTTGCGGAAATACAAAATTATCCAAATGACTTGAGTTTTTCTTTGTGCTAATTTCGCTAATATTTGTCTTTAAACAATTTGACACGTGTTTCGCCTCTACACGAGGCATCCTCAGGACGTGTTGTCGTGAAATCATTTGGAAAACAGTATATTAATACACACGAAGGCATAATTATCTAAAACCCCAGCAATGAAATGAGTGCTTCTGCGTTCAGTCATTTCTATCGCTATAAAATAATCATAATCTAGTCCCAGGCTGTCCGATCGTTTAGATATTCAGCAGTGGAGTAATAGAATTTACGACAGAGCCATTTTTTTATAAAAATTTAAATTTATAGATAATGCCTGAACAGTGGCTGGGACTTTATTATAGAAGTGTATATATTTACCTACCCTTAAAGCTATTATGTATCTTATGAAGCCTACTAGAATTAGTTACAAGCAATCCCTTATTTCTAGTGTTATGTAGCGTAGTATATGATGAATTAAGATTTACCAGAACTAACCTCAGGAAATCTAATGAAAGCTAATTTACAGTACAACAAAAGTGGTGTGGTGGAAATAAAGACTATTAATTAATGAAAATGAAAATTGAACTCCCTTTCTTAATTAAATAAAACATGTAAAGAAAACAAATCGGAGTAATATCAAAGAAACTCTGTAGACTTAGTAATATCAGCCCTTGATTTAAAATTGCTTAACAAGGCGAATCTGTTTTCTGCTAAGAATATGAATCCAATTTATTACTGCCTTTGAGAACAGTGAATGTTTTAACGAACGACAATAAATATGTTATAGATACGAGATAAAAGATTATTCAAGACAGCAAACACAAAAATACTGGGGTTGAACAAGCTATCAACTGTAAAGTAGATCCTGTAGATGAAGCCACAACGTTAGATTTGAACAAAGCATACAAGATTTTATGACGATACGTCACTCAAACGGTTAGTTCAGCTGGAAGAGCACTCGCACGGAACCCGAGAGGTCGTGGGTTCGAGTCTCGCATCGTCAGCCCGTCAGTCATCGGGAGCCAAAGAATGGATTACGAAAACGAGTCTAAGTAATGAACAATCTTGGAGAGGACCGACAGCACACAAATATCCATTTTATATATATTCAATATAATCAAAGTATGATCCAGACCCGAATGAAAAAGTGTTCGAATTGTAAGTAATTTTATTTACATCGACTTTGTCACTGTACATAAACTATTGTTAGCATTTGGACAGATGTGAGGTAAGATTTGTAAATTTAAAACAGATTATTCTGAACAGATATTCTAAAATCTTGTTGGTCCTGAGCAGGTACTCTCATTCGGTCCTACTTTTCTAAAATTACGATTTATAGGTATAATCGTAATTTTCACATTTAAAACATCTGAAATAAAATCAAAACCAGCACTTAAGCGAGTAGATCATGATTGTGACAATTTTATAGAAATAGCACTAATACTTTTCCACATTGTTTAAATTGAATATTATTTCAGGAAGAGCGCCAAAGGTTTACTGGGAGAATTTCTGGCGCATTGATCTGGGTCTCTGACAATTCGGGCAGCGAATGCAACACAGTACGCGGTCAAATGGTTCGAGTTAATATTGTGAAATCGTTATCGTTACGCATCAGTCATGATTTTTTGGGAGGTATCTTATCAAGTAGCTAGAAAGCTTCATTTTCCTGAAAAGTAGTGAAGAGTTCACCCAAACTGTATCAAGAGACTGCCTTAGATCGTATTGTGAACCATCTTAGCAATACGCTTTTTAAAAACGTAACTTGGACTTTCCTGCAGACTCCGCACCTGGTAAATGAAATACGTTGGTACATTACGCCTTATTCTTATATTATCAGACTAGTTTATTATTCACTTTTTTTAAATTTTGTTATATAAATATTAAATTTATTTAAAATCTTAAGTCTGAACGAAAACGGGACGGGCAACTAATAATAACTATTTATATTTCTTTGTTGATAACTATTTACAGAAGAGATACATAAATTACAGAGCCGTGAAGTTACTCATTCCTTAATTAAAATAGACTTAAAAATTGTGAAAACAATTCGTGTCTCTTGAACTGCAACAATGCTAGGCTTCAAGAACTTTAAGTATTATTTGACCTGAATTCAAACAATTCTCTGTTTATGACAGTGTTACTTGTGAATTAATATTACATCCAGGGCCGTATTCAGATTTATACGTAGGGGAAAAAAAAGGAAAAAAAAAGGACCGAATATGGAATACTTAAACAAATTCTTAAAAAAATCAGTAAAGAGTGCTATATTTATCAGTCTCATAGGTTATAAATAAATACAGTCATCACTCATAAAAATAATAAATAAATCAACAAATATTTAAAAAAATCCGTTATACCACTAACTGAAATAAATCAACCGAAATTATGCATCTCAAAAATGTGACCCTATTATGGAATAAGGTGTTCCATAATAGGGTTAAGTCTTGTTAGTTAAAATAATATAATAAAATAAACCCTGCAAGCAAAAAATGCAAATAAAATCTGCATATTCTGCTCTGAAACCCTGAACGTGACATCAATGTGTACAGGCAATGCACTGAATCCATTCCTTTTTTGCCCTTTTTGTCTTCTCTGAAAAAACCAGAGCAATACATGCACTCGGCATCAGCATTTGGATCGTTAGGGTGAAGAACAGAGTCTTATAAATATTACTGTATTCCATATTAGAGACGTATCCCATAATATGTACCTTTCCTCTACATCAAAAACAGCTACAATATATATTCATATGTGAATTGTTAAACCATAATTATTTTAATTGAAAATATTATTACTTAGTATTTTCTTTGATTACACATTGATTTATTTAAAATACTTGGTGGAGGTCATATTTGCTGTGGCATTGACAGGTGGCCAATACCACCTCCGAGGCAATAAATGGCATTGAACTTCGCAATGACAATTATGACAACTACTATCTCGACTCTTGTCAACCGCAGTCCTGCTCGTCATCTTCTAAAGGTCACGAAACGTCAGGTTAAAAAAATAATCGTCAAAATATAACTTACCTAAAAACCTAATAAAAAAATAAAGTTAGAAGTACACGCGTTGAATCCACTGTGAATTACTTTTTTATGAAAATAAGGGACGAGACGAACGTTCAGCTGATAGTAATTGATACGCCCTACCCATTACAATGAAGTGCCGATCAGAATTCTTGAAAAATTCCAAAAATTTTGAGCGGCACTACAATTGCACTAGTCACTTTGAGACTCATTTGCCCAGTAATTTCAATAGCTACGGCGCCCTTCAGACCGACCTTATGGTGAAGCAGTAATGTTTACACTATTATTACTGCTTCACCATAATCTAGCCGGTTTCGTGTGCAAAGGAGCCTCCCACTGGTAAAATATTTGTATTTCGATAAATCTCAATACACAGTCGGGTCGTATACCAATGGAATGAAGGGAAACATTTATTATATTACCTCTTGTGTGTGTTATACATTAAGATAATTTAAAGCTATACATCCTGGAATGTAATGTACATTATAATACTTTGTAGCTACCGTGTGTGAACCCCATATTAAATAGCTTGAGGGCCGTCGCAGTTACCAATGTGTGGTATCATTAAGAAAGCCATTTATGTTATTATATAAAAGCTTTTGAATTTTGCTACACTTTTGATTGTTTTAATAAAAACTGTCTGAGTTCGTTTTTAGGGTGCCTTACCCAAATGGTAAAAACAGAACCCTATTACTAGGTCTCCGCTGTGCGTCCATCTGTCTTTCTGTCTTTTTTTTAATAGAAAAAGGAGGACAAACGAGGGTTTAAGGAAGGTGCATGCGCTTTTTTTGAAGGTACCCATGTCGTCCCAGAAACACCGCACAAGGAAACTCATTACACAGCTTTGTATTTATATTATTATTTTATTCCAAATAGGATTTATAATCACTTATTGAACGTCAAAATCTACCACCCATTCAAAAGAGACTGCCTCAGACCTGAGAAGAATGGGCGCAAGAAACTCAGCGGGCTTTTTTTTATATAAAATATGGATTACAATGTAATATCGTACAATAAACATTAATAATTAAAGTGCCTGAGAGTGTTCGCTTTAATCCCTGTCCGTGGTGTCATAAAGAAAATCGTTTATGCTATAATAACCTTTCCCACACAAACGTTTTTTAACAATTCTTTTAAATTTCGTAACACATTTGTTTTGTACATTTTCTGGGATCATATTGTAGAAGCATATACATCGCCCAACAAAAGACTTACTAACTCGACCCAACCGAGTAGTAGCCATAACAAGTTTATGTTTGTTCCTCGTGTTAACATTATGAATGTCACAGTTTCTAGAAAATTTCTCAATGTGCTTATGAACATACAAAACATTATCAAAAATGTATTGAGAAGCAACAGTCAAAATGTTTATTTCTTTAAATTTTTCTCTTAATGATTCTTTAGGACCTAGGTTATAAATCGCGCGAATAGCCCTCTTCTGCAGCACAAAGATAGTATTAATATCGGCCGCACTGCCCCATAACAATATACCATAGGACATAATACTATGAAAATAACTAAAGTATACTAATCTCGCCGTATCTATGTCAGTTAACCGTCTGATTTTCTTAACCGCATATGCTGCAGAACTAAGCCTATTCGCCAATCCTTCAATTCAGCTCTTCGGTACACTCCCCGTGATCTGTCTGTCTGTCACCACACATGATGTATTTCTATTGCAGCTATGACTACAAGTACTAAAAAAAAAGAATAAAATCAATATTTAAGGCAGCTCCCACACAACTAACGTGTTTTTTTGCCGTTTTATAGATTTGCGGAACCCTTTTTGCGCGAGTCCGACTCGTACTTGGCCGGTTTTATTAAAGCATTTTAGCTAAGAAAATCTAAAATAAATAAATATGTATATGTTCACGAAAATTGTTAACTTTTTGCTCTAAATAGTGATTTTCATTATTATAACACTAGAAATGAGGGATTGCTCATAACTTATTCTAGTAGGCTTCATAAAAGACATAATAGCTTTGAGGGTAAATATATACACAATTAAAATAAAGTCCCACTCAATGTTCAGACATTATCCATGAATAAATTGAAATGTTTTATTAAAAAATGGCTCTTTCGTAAATCCTGGGACATACTTATGATTATACTATGGCGATAACAATTACCGTACAATATTGTATATTTTCCTAATAAAAAGCGCAAAAAAGGATCCTGGGAGAGTTCTTGTGCCACTTCTTCTCTCTCACAGCGCCATTTGTTTCCAAAGCGGTGGTAGTGTTGAAGTGACATAAAAATATACTAAACGAATTAATTTTGAGAAAATAAATTTTCTTTATGCCTTTGTTACTTACCGCATTTGACCTTTTATATTTTTCGGCCGACTTGAAAAGGAAGTAGGTATCATAATACCTCTTGCACATCCTCAAACACGCACTAGAAACATTAACATGTCTGAAACTGATTTTTATTGTGCACTCGTCACCTTGAGATATAAGATGTTAAGTCTCATTTGCCCAGTAATTTCACTAGCTACGGCGGCGACCAAAAACACAGTAATATTAACACATAACTGCTAATAGGCGCCGTTGTGGTACTCATAATCTAGCCGGCAGCTTTGCAAAGGAGCCTGGTAAAAGGTTTATGGCACGTGTGACTATACAATCTGAAAAATCTTTGAATATTTACATCTATAGAAAACTATTAAACGTGCTTCATATAAGCCAAGCACTAACATGATTGGAACGAACTTTAGCTCAAGCGGAAACGGATGTCACGGGCTTTCGTAAAGGTTTATTCACCAATGAATAAGCTCATTATTAGACACGGTAAATTTCGAAACGTGTTACTCGTGACTCAGACTGTTTCTCTAAGCATTTACAACTCTCAACTAAACTATACTAGTTAACGAAACTAAAGCTTATATGTTTTCTTTGCCGATTTCAAAAAAGGAGGAGTTTCTCAATTCGACTGTATTTTTTTATGTTTGTTACCTCAAAAATTTGGACTGGGTGAACCGATTTAGATGATCCTATTTTTATTTGAAAGCTGATTGCTTAAGAAATCAAGATGTGAATATACATTATAGCAGTCGTGTGTGGTTTTCTGTTGATATCTATGGAAAGATGTAATGAGATATATCGTGGTTATAATGTGCATTTTTATATTAAAGCTGCCTTGTGTGAACAGCTTTAAGTAATACATTTTTTTGTATCGAAATTCTATTTGATAAAAGGAGTCCGCTGAGTTCCGTGTGCCCGTTCTTCTCAGCTATGGGGCATTTATTTTTGAGTGGTTAATAACTTTCTATATGTGATTTAAAATCGTACATGGAATCAAAATATACAAATTTGAATTTAGTATATGAGCAGGCCGTTAAAGTCATTTACTTTCGTATTCTCCAACTATATATTTGAACACTAACACCATTACATAAAGATTATTACATTTAGAACAAACGGCATAACAATTAGTAATATATACATAACAACTAGTAATATTTATTTAAATTACCAGTGGGAGGCTCCATAGCACAGGTTGTCGGCTACATTATGGGTCACAACGGCGTCTATTTCTGCCGTGAAGCAGTAATGTGTAAGTAATAAAGTGTTTCAGTCTGAAGGGCGCCGTAGCTATTGAAATTACTGGGCAAATGAGACTAAACAGCTTATGTCTCAAGGTGACGAGCGCAATTGTAGTGTCGCTCAGAAATTTTTGGGTTTTTTTCAAGAATCCTGAGCGGCACTGCATTGGGCAGGGCGTCAAATGCCATCAGCTGAACGTCCTGCTCGTCTCGTCCCTTATTTTCATAAATAAAAATTATTCTTCATAATGGATTCAACGCGTGTACTTGTAATGTTAATTTTATATTAGGTTTTTAGGTAAGTTATATGTTTACGATTATTTATTTAACCTGACGTTTCGTGACCAACACAGGATGACGAGAAGAACTGCGGTTGCTGACAAGAGTCGAGATAGTAGTTTTGTATTTTAAATAAATAAATGTGTTATCAAAGGAAATACTAAGTAATAATATTTTTAATTACAATTACAAACCATAAATGTAATTGTAACGATTCACATATGAATATATTTATTGCTAGCTGTTTTTGATGTACATATAAATCTGAATACGGCCCTGGATGTAATATTCGTTCCCAAGTAACACTGTCATAAACAGAGAATTATTTGAATTCAGGTCAAATAATACTTAAAGTTCTTGAAGCTTAGCATTGTTGCAGTTCAAGAGACACGAATTGTATTCACAATTTTTAATGCTATTTTAATTAACACTAAGAACCTTCACGGCGCTGTGTTTTATGTAGCGTACGTAAAAATAATAACAGAGTAAAATCATGTATTTTAAACATTATTTGCTGTGTTTCAACAAGAACATACCGATAGCGAAATAGTTTTAAAAACACTGTTTTGTAAAAGAAAAAGATAAACTCAATTTAAGCCGTAAGGTCGACTCCAAATTTTTTGTAATAGCAGCGAAAATATTTATATTTATATATTCCAAACATATCCATCGATTTAATTTATTTTATGTTGAAAAGAAAGAGGATTATACATTCAAATAGATGAACATAGAGATTCTATTCTTTGTTGTTTTTGCAAAATAATACGATCATTTAAATACGATTCTCTTTGCCCATTAAAAATATGGATGGAAGGTATTACTGTCACTTTTAATCCTTTGTTTTTGAATCCCACCGTTGTGTAGTTTTTTTGTAAGTTTTTAACAGCGAGGAGACGAAAAAAGTGTGTGTATGCATATCCGCACCAAATAATCCTTATTTGGTGTAAATAAACAAAAATTCTAAAAAATATTCTTCGTGCTACGTCACGACGAATATTTTTACGTCATTTATAGAAAAAACAATATTGTAATAAAGATGGTATTAAATGCAACCAATGAAAATATTTTTATATCGAATAATTTAGTTAAATAACATGTTATTCAATATCATTAAATGAATTTTATACAATTGTAAGAGAGATTTTTTTTTTATTTGAAAAGTTGTATATAAATTGAAATTACATATTGAAATTTATTTTAAATTCTCGTCAATTGGTTGTGGTTCAGTACACATATTTGTTGCAAGAGGATGGTAGCTGACGTTTGATACAAATGGTCTATTTGACCAGCTAACGTCAGGGTGTCGAATTTGCGTGACGGTGTGCGCGTGCATCGTAAAATTTCAGTCTGATGATTTATCCCTAACGCGCCAAAAGAAGTATAACTTCAAAAACGGCAGCCTTCTACCTGAACAACAACAAGAATAAGTTATCTCCATTATAAAACTTAGGGACCACTCGTAAACTTCTACAACAACACTTTACGACTAGTTATTTCTACATTGTATTTTTACTATATTTTTATAGTTCTAAAGATAATATGTCTTCAGTGTTTCAAAGAAATGGATAGAACATTGTATTGGCATTAAAATGAATACATTATAGCATCACTAAAGATGATAAAGATTGTTTTCTGAAATGAATGAAATTTTTATTTCAAATTCAAGTATTTTTATTCATATTATTATGATATGAAACCACTCATGTGGGTATGTGTATGGGTACTAGTGACTGAAAGTCAAACACTAGCACCCATTCGGAAATTAAAGCGAAGGGTAAACAGAAAACCCGCAAACATGGTGTTTTTAGACAAGTTTTGTGGTGAAAATATAGCATTTGGAGCTATGAACACTACTTTATCATGTTACACATACCCTTAAGTCTTACTTGTAGGTTACTAATGCTTTTTGTTGTTCAAAGTTAGCACTCCAGAGCTATTATGATCTATCAATTTTCTTTGCAGTTAAACAAGTTTTTTCTCGGCATCATGCATTTGTTTCGTTTACTACTATCATAAAAGTTCTTATAGATTTTACTTTTTTATGTAGCTACATTTATTCAGATTAGTAATCAATAATGAGGATTGCAAGCAATTAAACAGTTTGCGCCTGTTAAAATGTTAAATTTACGACGCAAGAATTTTGAAAATATTGGCTTTGTTTTATAGGAGCCGTGGACTCATATCGCTCAAGGTCGCCGGCATTTAGTGTCGCCTTAATGTCTCAGACCTTGGAAGAACGGACTTAAGCTTAGCAGGCTTCTTCTTTTTTTACATTTATAATTTAAATGGCCTGAGCCAAACTTCGGATCTTGTTGTAAAAGCATTTACATTGCCCACAAAACACTTACTAACTCGACTTAGCCGAGTAGTAGGCATAATAAGCAAATTTTTGTTCCTGGTGTTAACATTATGGTTATAACAGTTTTAGAAGCAGTCGATCGCACGCATTCTCTACGTAACATACTCAAAGTGTTCATGTAAAAGGATTGTATAAATTGTGAGCATGAATCGAGTACTAGATGGTGGTAGGTTTAACACGAGCTTGGCATGAACTTTGTGTTAACAATAACGGCGTGTACATCTCATGCCTTAGATTTGCAAAGAATATCGACATAATGGTAGACCTTGTAGGTCCTATAACAGATGCTGAACAGTGGCCAATTCTTTGAACATAACGAAGATTATGGTCAATTAACAGGTTAGTCCAGAACCAGTGGCTGTTCACGAAGTTAATGAAGAGGGCACTTTAGAATTAACATTAAAGAAACTATACGAAATGTATTATTTGTTACAAAATTTCGCATTTTGACTAATGACGCTTCTGAAGCAAACATGTTTGCCTATGAACATATTATTTTCAATTAAAGGCGGGTATTGTTTCAAAGATCATTATATTTCAATGTTATATTACGAGCATGTAACTCTACCACGAGATGACAATATATTATGCAGATTATAAATAATTTGTTGTTTTTAAAGTGATATCCTTCACTTCTGGGATTAATTATACAATTTAAATTTGTAACCAAAATTTATGAACGATGCGGTACTCGAACACTCGACCTATCCGGTTCCGTCCGAGAGCTCTTCCACTGAGCCAAACATTCGACTGACGTATGGGTTCGTAAATCTTGGTATGTGATGTGTTCGAGTCCCCCATCGTTCATAAATTGTGGTTACAATTGTAATTTGTACAGATTCTAGCTTCTATGGTTATGGTTTGTAAAGTGGCTTTGATCCAGTTCATTAAGGCCTTGTTACACTGCGACCAATGTGATCTATTGTGATAGCCACTGTTAACTATAGCTCACAGCTAACATTGATTCTTTTCATGAATCTTATTATGTCTTTTGCAGTGAGCTGAAGTATCTCAAATGGTTGAAGAATTGGACTTTCCAAAGAGATGCTACTAGGTAGAAGTAGGTTCTAGCTTCTAGGTAGAAAGCCCTATTTAAACGTCTGTATCTTTTAAAATGTCGTGGAAGGAACTTTAATAAATAATTTGAATAAAATCATAATATATCCATACATGAATCACAATTGCAAAAGTCAAAGCTTAAAACTCGATGGTCTTATCTGTAATAAATTAAATTGATCTGTTAGACAAAGGGAAAATTTAACTTTTTCAAGAGTACACCTAACGGCGCGCGTCTAGTAAGTTTTACGAGTATTGTAAGAAGTTACGACCATTTCAAATGAAACATCTTTTTGTTTTATCTACAGCTTTGAATCTTCTCATCATCACGATCTATCGTGACTGGTCTTTATTTAATTTTAATTATTAATTTATACATTCTACATAATCTTTGGAGGTGATGAGACTATTTATTAACCCATTACTTTTTGTCCGTGATTTCGTGCATAATACTTTCAAATAAACTATGAATGCATCTCATGACAGTTACAAGATCCCCAAAGATCCCCAGACCTGAGAGTGTAACAAGCAAATTAGAAAACAAGATTTTATGACGATACGTCACTCGAACGGTTAGCTCAGTTGGCAGAGAACTCATACGGAACGCGAGAGGTCGTGGGTTCGAGTACCGCATCGTTCATAAAATTTTGTTTTCAAATGTATTTTCGTATTAATCCTAGAAGTGTGGGTTTTATTACTTTAAAATATAACAAATTGTTTTGATTTAGATGAGCTCTCAAGTAAAATTCCTAATATGCATATATTGGGGTTGAGAAGATTATCAACTGTAAAATAGATCCTGTAGATGAAGCCACAACCTGAGAGTTGAACAAGGCATACACGATTTTATGATGATACGTCACTCGAACGGTTGGCTCAGTTGGCAGAGAACGCGCACAGAACGCGACAGGTCTTAGGTTCGAGTACCGCATTGTTGATAAAATTTTGTTTTTCAAATTTTATTTGTGTATTAATCCTAGAAATGAGTGTTATCACTTTAAAAACATAACATATTGTTAAATTATTAAAATAAAGAAACACTTATAAAATATGCTACACTTTTTGTTAATACTGATGTGGTCTACATAGTCCTATATTTACATTATTTTATTCTATCATAAATACATTTTGCAGCAAACGTGATGTAAAGAATAGTTAAGGTAATTTTTCACACCTTGAGTTACATTATTGGAGTTTTATTAAGGATCCCAAATTTATTTGAAAATATAATATAGCCTATGTCCAAATCAATCAAATCAGTTCAATCGTTTCGGAGCCTATTTAATGTAAACAAACAAACAAATAAAATCTTTCCTCTTTCTAATATAAGTATAGATAAAGAACTATTTGGTGTCAATTTTGCAAAAATCAATGACGTTGAAAATAGAAAAAGTTTGATTCAAATAAGTGTCGATTTATTTCTAACTTTCATAAAGTTGTTTAATATTGGGCTTACTTTCAATTCAAAAGACGTAGAAGCTGTTTGAATTCAATTTATATAAAAAGTTGGATAGAGGCATGACAGGTAGAAATGAAGTTCACACGACGGCAATAGGTATTGTAACGTTAAACTGATTATAGAACAGTAGCGTATTATGGAAAAGGTAGACTAATGAGCGTACGGGTCATCTAGTGTTAAGTGATCACTGCCGCCCACATTCACTTGCAGCCAGAGGAATCACAGGTGCGTTGCCGGCCTTTAGGAAGGTGTACGCGCTTCTTTTGAAGGTACCCATGTCGTATCGTCCCGAAAAAAAGGAATTTAATTCCAATAAAAATTGAAAACCGCACTGTGGAGGACCGCCACACATCCAGATGGTTGGGATTATATCCTAACTTGTGGCATGTTGTGCGCAGTTGGAATTTGGCGGCAGGAATCAGATGAAATAGCTCTTCGGAACATACCCAGAGATAAATGCGGTAGAAGACTCACAATGAAGCGATGTCGTTACGCAATGCTAAATGATGCAGCCGTTCACAGTGAGCTGGTCCACGACAATTCGAGCTGCTGTGCGTTGCACGCGGTCTAATGGATCGGATCAACTCAGCGGTCTCCTATAAATTTATACCTACGTCTGGATGGAGCGCTAGGATTGGTACATACAAAAAGATTGACCAGCCGGACGGCGCGGGCAGCTAATGTAAATCAGACAGCGAGCAGTCTCGGTGACGTGGCATTCAATAGTTTTGTATTCCCAAGATTGCTTAGCGATCGTGTAAATCATGTGTATGTGTGCGTGCGTTGATTCGGGCGCTCTATTACGAAGTTAAAGTACTGTTTTATTACTTTATTGTGAGATTTGCCCGCTTTCACAATTTCAATGTATGCAACAAAAGACCCTACGGTGTTAAATATAGAACCTTTTCTTCCCCGGCTCATTTTTCAACCAATCAAGCTCATCATAAGACCGTTTTAGACATTATTAAACGTCGAATAAAGGCACATATGAATTCTAAAAACCAAAAACACGGGTGGTAACAGTCATCGGTTCTACATATTGAGCAGCTGAGGTTTCATTCTCACAATAAAAGGAATATGAAGACGTAGAAAGTAACAATTACAAAAATATGAAAAACGGAAAGTTCAAACTGCCTTTAATTGTTAATATACGTAGATATAATTACTATGTCTATTAACGTAAATTAAACTTTATCGGCAAAGCGTAGGGCTTAATTTGAAAAATTTACCTTAAAAACTAAGAGCAAAGTGCTAAAACAACACGTCACAATGAATTCAAGTTCTTCTTCATGAATTAATACAAGAAATACAATACTATTATTGGTTGAATAAATATTCTCAATTACAATTGTGATTTACAAAAGTAATAACAAGTATTATTTATTTATTTTTTATTAATTATAATTACATACAATGTTCTTCATGCCTAAAATAAATTTACAGTCTCAGTCTCATAAACAAAGAGGCACCTTTTTATGTATTAAATTGCTCGCACCTTTAAAGTGATTACCGTCTGCTATGTAATTTACTTTAATGTTAATAATGAATGAAATAGAACTAAAACTGACAACTAAAACAATATTTATCTGACTTTAAAGTATACCTATCTTATAATAAGAAACTTTATAAAATTAAATGGTAATAGATAAAGCAAATAGTTATAAATAAATATTCATAATTAAATATATAAAGTTATATTAACTTTGAGGTGATAATTTTCTCGGTTTCATCATAGCTTAATTGTAAAAGCCACTCTCGTACTGTAGATCTTACTTTGTAAGAAGGTCCGCAATCTTTATTTTATTGTAAATGAATAATGCATTTTTTTTTATCTACTAGTGTTCAGCTACAACACGAACAAACAGCCGTTTGGTTCTGCAATTATAAACAGAAATATTCCACACGTTAACTTATATATTTCTCTTACGGTCTTTAAGTCCATTACCATCCATGCATCTTTAATGTAGTAAATATTTGATGAGAGCTTTTATGAAAGATTAATGCGAGCTGCAGACGGTAGGGACAATATGTCCGGACAGTTGCTATTAGGACCCGTAATCTGTAGCTATCCCTTTGGGAGACAGGCATGGTTTTATGAATTTATTTGAAGTATTGATAGACTAATTTTAGATCAACTTGTATAAGTGTGAACTTTATACAGGATGTAATCGTTAAATGTGACTAGGCGATGATTCCGTAACTATTGCAGATATTACTGATATCGAAAGAACTCAGTAAAGCTCACGCAAACACACACACACACATAGGTACATACATTTAATTGTGAATCTATGTCGCTGTATTGTTAAGGTGTTCAAAAATATTTAAATTGTAAATTTTTATTCATTTCATCACTTTATTATATTCATTTCATAACTTTTTTATTATTTCACTACCATGTCAACAAAACTTTTGTTAAAAATAACACATTGCTGAAATGGAAGAGTGGAGACACCTGGTACAGGCATTATTTGCCTAAAAGGTGATTCCGGTATGCCGGCTGCTGTAAATCTATCTTTTTAAGAGAAATAAATTATTATTATTGTTTAAATACAAGGAATTGTAGATAGTTTATTTGATGTAATTCTGTAAGACGTACTAAAGTGAAGCACCTACTTCAAATAAAAAATACGATTTACTGCAGGTTGAACAAAAACATCTAACCCTTGCTTAGTACTTTAGCTCAACCACAAGCAAACGGTTTGCGGTTAACTGGACCTCACAGAATTTGATCCTAGAATGTTTTGTCCATTTCACATTGTATTACGTGACCACATTGTGTCTTGATGTGTTTTACGTGTGAGAGATACAAGATTTTGCGAACCTTTGAATACTGTTTGGATACGATAGATAAATTTATAATCTGCGACCAAGAGAGCCGCTTAGATCTAAATGTAACGAATTTGAAATTATAAATGTTTACAAACAAAATATATATGAAATCTTAGTATTTGCTTATAATAATAGATATACGAAAGACATATCATTAATATTAATGCGATGATGTAATTAATAATAATATATTATTGCGAGATAATAATATTCTCGCTTGGACTTTGTTGTTGCCCTGATAAGCGGGTGAAAAGTACAGTTATATCCTCTTCAATGTTGAAAAAATTTCACAATTGAAGACACCTACAGCAAGCAAAATGTCAAAGTGTAATCTTCAAAGAAGCCCCACAAGTGGTCGGAAGACTTCAGCCAAGGTGTATCAAGAGACTGTCTTAGATCGTGTTGTGAAACCTATTAAAAATGCACCTTAGACTTCCAAGCAAAACTCTGCACCTTGTCACTAGGTACGAACCATCAAGCTTGGCTAGAAGTCTAGAACAAGCAGTGACTAAGGCCGAGATCTATAGAGAGTACTTAGACTTTGCTCAGACTTTACTTGCGTTAAACTCAGCTGAGTGTGATAAAACGCGAACTTAACTTTTGAATTGGGCTATCTAAGCTCAAACTTAGCATAATTTCAGCTGTAAAATCAAATCAAATCAACTAATAGATCTCAGCCTTAATTTCCGATGGAAATAGTTCGTAAATCCTTTTATTAATTCGTAGCCAGACAGATAACAGGTAGCTATTCATATCATTAAAGCTAATAGAAGTTAATTTGAATAAAAACCCCTGTTCATTGTAAAATTTTGTATAATTTAACTAGTTTTATATGGCGAATAATAATATTTATTTACGTTATATTATGTGACTTTATAACTCAGACATTTTAAATACGCAGGACAGGCATTTTCAATTTTATTTGTTGTTTAAAAGATAATTTATTTGGATAAAATAAATATAAATTAAATAAAATAAAAAAAAATCAGTATCAGCATATTAATTGCGCCTTAAATTTATAAATAATAAGACCAACATTGTTCTAAAAATACACTTGCTACCTCGACTTATATAAATAAAGCTATAATACATAAACAAAACTTGTATGTTTTATGATCGAAAGAAAATTGCTATAGCGAATGTTCGTTCACGGAAAACCGTAATCAAAGCTATAACTGTTCGATCTATTTTTGTGGTAAAATTAATAAGCGAAAGCGATATTGAATTCGTTTGTTTTATTTGTTTTTTATTGATATTTTAGGATTGCGTCAGAATATCAGATTAACATGTACTTATGATTAAGAGGAACCAATTTAAAAGACTAAGGCGAAATAAGATAAGATAAAATAGCTTTAAGGGTAAATGTACACTTTTAAAATAAAGTCCCAGACGCTGTTCAGGCATTATAATAAAAGTAAATTGAAATGTTGACACAGCTGAATATCGAAGTGATCTGCTAGCCTGGCAGTAGATTATGATTATATATTATTTTAAAACAATATCAATGACAGTACAATATTGTAAATTTTATTAAAAAGAGCGTAAAAATCGAATGCTGGGAGAGTTTCTTGCGCCGCTTCTACTCTCTTAGGGCGCCATTTGCGGTGGTAGTGTTCGAAGTGGCATTAAAAAGAATTGTAAATGAATCAGATTTTTAGAAAATAAATGCCTTTGAAACTACTAGTACAACTGTACACTCGTCGCAACAATTAACATCAAACGGCAAATAGAAGTCATTGGATTGCCATTTAAAAAGCCATCATGATAAACCTTACAAATCATGTTATTTACCAATGTTTCTTTTTTTGCGTTCAATGTCATATCTGATATGCGAAATCATCTGCCTTCAAAAGGTCTTTAGTTTACAGTTCTATTTAAAGAATCATAAATAAAACATAAATTTCAGGACGCCCTATGCTTAACACTTGTACCCTATAAGTTGCAGTAGTGTCTGCAATGCAGGGAGTTATGGCCTTCGGTCATACTAAATATTACACCGGACCAACCCCTTCGCTGACCTCTTTGATGTTATCTGAACACGTGTTCTCAGAATATATTACACTAAACGATATTACTTAATCGATTTTGTACTAAGAATTTAATTTAAGCATTGATAAATAATTGTTTACATCAAACTTTTTTATCTGTTGAATATAATACGATGTATTTGTTGTCGAAGTTCTTAAATGTAGAAGTAAGTTATGTTTATAAAAAAACTACGTTTAAAAAAACCGACTACAAAAACTGAAAAGTATCAAATAACTAAATATTTAATTTAATACACCTCTTATGCAAACTTTACCTTTAATATTAATAAAATACTATAAGTTAGATATAATAAATGCTACATATTAAAAGGATTTAAGTCGGTGCCAACCCCTAAACAAAATAAAACTTAATATTAAATACAGCTTACTTACTGTAATTATTAAGGTTGTCCGGCCGCGCGTGTCTGTCCGCTTGGGTTTATTTGTTTTAGACGAAGCTATCCCGCTCAAAGTCACGCGTGGCGAGTGTAGGTAGGTACCTATTAATAGCATTTGGCTAAGCGTTTGAAGCTTCTTTTATAATAATGTTTTTTTCGCAGCTACTAAATTAAGTTTTAAAATATATATTCTTAAACGGAACTGAAATTTCATTTTCACGAAATGCTTTGTACGTGCGGTTTCTCTTGTATTTGATTCTTGATCTCAAAATATGAATCACAAAAAATTCACTTAATACCACGTGGCCTCAAAGTGAATCTTTAAAGGTTTTACTTCTTTTCTCTGTGTGAAAAAGTTCGGGGACTTTTATGTACCTATAAAACTTTTAAAATACCAATCGACTTAAATGTTCAATTTCTTCAAATGGAACCATTGAAGATGAAAATAGATAAAGTTGCTGACAACTGAACTTTGAAGTAGATATTCAGCCCCGATAAATATATAGAAATACTGGTTGTTAGCCCTTATTCTTTACCAGTGGGAGGCTCCTTTGCACAGGAAGCCGGCTGGATGATGGGTATCACCACGGTGCCTAATTCTGCCGTGAAGCAGTAATGTGTAAACATTCTTGTGTTTTGGTCTGAAGGGCACCATAGCTTGTGAAATTACTGGGTAAATGAGACTTAACATCTTATGTCTCAAGGTGACGGGCGCAATTGTATTTGTTTTTCGAGAATCCTGTGCAGCACTGCATTGTAATGGGTAGGGCGTCTCAATTACCATTGGCTGAATGGCATGTCCTGCTCGTCTCGTCCCTTATTTTCATAAAAAAAATTCTACCCAGCGTCTATTTGAAAGATCAACGTAGTAAATTTTACTTTTTATTACAAAAAAATATTTTCCTATTTATAATTGTATTTAGTTTTTCATTGAAGTTATTCGTAGAATAAGACATCTAGTTCTTTTTATTCTCTGAAAATAAAACTGTCCTACACATAAAATATCCACTAAATATTTGTTTTTTAATTTTCAGTAACTATCCAATTCAACCTTTTTATGGCTTTATATCAGCTTTTTATCAGAACTGTACACAATTGTAGTTTAAATATGGAAGGCTATTAACCTAATTAAGAAAAGAAAAAATAGCCAAGTTTATCAACAATTATTTTTTCGGACACGTGTACGATATCTATGGAGAGTACAAGGATCTAGATTCTTGATCGTTATTTTGAACATAAATTTGAAAAGGAAAAGGCGCACCCCATAATGCAATATGAACTGTCGCTACCGGGTAAAACGTACCGCGATTTATCGTAAGAATGGAGGATGTTATGGGTATTTTCACGAAACAATTTTTTAAATATATTTTTCATAAAAACAATTTGTGAATAAAGTATATACCTGTAAAT
The DNA here is from genome assembly GCF_905404315.1 of Leptidea sinapis. Classification (NCBI taxonomy): domain Eukaryota; kingdom Metazoa; phylum Arthropoda; class Insecta; order Lepidoptera; family Pieridae; genus Leptidea; species Leptidea sinapis. The sequence goes on along the minus strand of NC_066267.1, from coordinate 15,747,685 downwards.
ATAACATATTTTATTGTAATTAAAACACAGCATAAAAGCCGTGTTTCATGCACATGGCTTACTCCAAACACTTATTAAACATATTTATATAAACATGGAAGACAAAAATGCTTGCAAACAGGCTGGTTCTCCACAGGATAATGTGAGCGAAACTAATAAATTAATAATAATTGTCTTTCACAATGAGTCTGTATTCAACTCATGATTTCTTTTCAATACTACTAATATCAATGCCTAGTTTGGGGCTAATTAATTTGTTTTAATGTGTGTCAAAGTCGATTTCAGTAAATATATTGGTTTTTACAATATCTTTAGATCATACTGGATAACCGGTCTTAGTTCGGCCCTGTATAGACACAACTGACTGCGTTTGTAATAGCTCCGGAATCTTTAACAGTCTCCCACTCTTTATTAGCTGTGTTGATTTGGTGATACCATACCATACGAAGCGAGAGTGGATCATGCCTACCAGGATATATTTTAATTATGATACAATTCATATTATTCGACGGACAGATGGCCGTTGGGGCAGTAAAGTCCTCTAATGGCGAATACGTACCGGAAGACGCAGTGTTAGTAGGCCCCCCATAAGATGGACCGATGACCTGGTCAAGATCACCGGAGTTCGTTGGATGATAGTCCTCCACAGTGCGGTTTTCAAGGAGCTTTGTACCACGTACTAAAAAGCTGTGGAATTAGCTTCCTTGTGCGGTGTTTCCAGGACGATACGACATAGGTACCTTCAAAAAACAGTACTTGTTTTTCCTTCCTTCAAGGCTGGCAACGCTCCAGTGATTCCTCTGGTGTTGCAAGAGAATGTGGGCGGCGGTGATCACTTAACACCAGGTGACCCGTAGGCTCGTTTGTCTTCCTAATAGATAAAAGAAAATGAGGGTAGTGTGGGACCGATCATCGTGGAGAGATCTTTGGGAGAGGCATTTGTCCAGCAGTGGACGTCTTCCGGCTAGTACGATGATAATGATAATTTAGATATACAACAAGGTCTCAGTGTTATTTTAAGCCTGAAGCATTTCTATTTCAAATGGGTGCTCTAGCACTTTTTTCTAATTTCTATAAGTGGTATAAAAATACAATATTTAAAAGAAATATTTGATCCACTGCCAAAGAAGATTTTTTAAGCTACGATACTGAGGCTGATAGATTGGAATTGATATGCTCAATGCGTGAATATAATTCAGTTTGCCGGGGACTTATAATTATTAAATGATAACTACGTATTTGCTGTAAGACATTTATTGAGTGACTCCACATTACATTACAGTGAACGCATATAAAACATTTGATCATTACGCATTAAAACGTACAGCAGAAACTAGTTATATATAAACCTTATCCATTAGAAACAGTTTCGTTTGTCAATTTTTTTGTGAAAGTGGCTTAGGAATGAACAGACAAACACTGATATTATTTATATAATTAGATTTATTTGTAATCAAATCGACCCCAATGATATTGATTGATATAAAAAATATATCTGACGGTCTCCAATAGAGCAGCTATCGACCACGACTCTACTCCGGTCGCGAACATTCTCCTCTTGTTCAGCCTCTCCTCCGTTGGCATGTTCCTTACGGAACTACCACGTGGCTTCTGTCATCCTTACAAAATATTTCTAAACGTTTTAGACTATTTAACGTATCTACCTAAGATCAATTATACGTCTGGATAGATAGTGGCAGCTGTGAAAACGTCAAAAACAATTGAGCACATATTGCACGTATACTAACACATATAAATCGCGAGTGTAAGAGATCTTATGGCGCACACTAAATTAATAAATTTGACCTGTTTTTATCGGTTGCCTAGCGGCATGAGGCTCTTTCTAGGCGTATAAATTATCTTAGGTATTTTCCATGGATTTATACACAAAGTGCACGCATGTTAATGTTTAGCAAGCTTGTATATACTTATGATATTGGGATTGCTTATTATAATTTATATTACTTGTATTATAACGGAACTATTAGCTATTTTGAGTTAGAATTTGTGATGTCACTACTAGTCAGAGGTGGGGCTGTCTAGCTTCAGAGTTTGGAAGTATCTGCTTCGGAGGGTGAACCCCAGCGCCCTGGAAGAAAGCCGTCATACACTTTCCCTTGTGGTAAGCATGCTGCAGTACTATCTGTCTGTAAGTACTTGCTGTATACCTGATGCTTAGTTATGGCGCTCTGCTGCTCACATAACTATGAGAAAGGCTCGTTGAGCTCTTTCTTATAAGATACGATTTTGCAGCGCATCTCCAAACTGTTGTGCAATACGTAATAACTGACTGACATACAGCAATTGAATTAGGCAGTTGACAATCAGCTAAATTCCTGAGTAGCTTTACGATACTCAGGAGTTTTTTTAACTTCCAGATAATGACAATGCCAAAAACAAGATCAGGAACTAAATAAATGCCATCCAGCTCTCTTTCAAAACGGCAACAAACACCTCTAAGCCGGGGAAATAGCATGAACAGCTCCCGGAGAAGAAACAAATGAGGGAATAGACTGGAAGTAAAGGAGTCAGATTCTTCTTGGTGTATACCTGGTGCTGAGTTATGGCCCCAGTCCGGCGCTCTGTAGCGCGGCCGAACTTGAGACATTCCTGTCTCTACAACTTGTGACTCGAGATGAAAACTGACAGTTCTACTATTCAATTAAAGAGTGCTTTAGATATATCTGCCATCGATGAAGACACGAGGTGGAGAGCATACAGTGCAGTAGATATTATATTGTTCATTACAAACTTCGTAAGGTTACTACGTTCAACCATCTGGGTTAGGTTAGGTTAGGTAGGTAGGTAGTTAGGTAAAAGTAAACGGTACCTAGTTAAGCCCTGGCGGTGGCCGCGAGACGGCGGCAAACAACAAATAGCGAAACGACTGAAAATGGAAGAAAAGGTAGCAGCGACGAAGAATGCCTTTACGACGACAGCATGGATTGTACAATGGACAGAAAAAAATATTACACAGGGAGAAAAAGGGGTATCTCCTTGGAAAGTCATCGCTAGCCATAAGTGAACAAGAAGGGACTATTATCACATCATATACTGGGGCCATAATAGCAAACTTGGAAACCTATACGATCCGAAGAGCATAAGTGTTGTCAAATTGCATGTGTTGAGTGCCTTCTTGTCTACATTACTACCGGCGCTGATCGTCGTACACTTAAACAACAAATTCTCACCAGACAAGATAAAAAAGTTGCAATGTGCGTCGCTCATTCGTTGGGAATTCATATTAAAAACACGCACAGTAACGCTACAAGTACCGAACGGGGAAATAGTTTATTTCGAGCACAAGGCGCAACACGAAATCAAAAAGAGCGACGACTTTAACGAACGACTTAAAACAGCTATATCAATTTCCAAAACACTGGTACTTCAGGAAAACACAAGACAACGAGTGGAAAGATCCAAAGAATACGCACTGCAAAGGGACCCAACAGCAAACGACTTCGGAATAACTCGAAAGAAAAACAACTTGTTCTTCTACGGCCCACCGAGTACTGGGAAACAATGGCGATGGAGAGTCTGGTGGAGATGCATTACAATTACACGAGACTAACGGGACTCACTCCATCGTCGTCATTCAAATTCTGCAGTCTGATTCATACTAACGCATGCTTCATGGAATGTAAGTTGACGGACAACCAGTTTGAACAATGGAAGTTGCAGGCAGCAGGACAACCAATGTCCATAGACCTAAAATACAAAAGCAGACACGATGTCGCAAATTGTGTACTATACACAGCGGGCAACTACCCAACAGGTGCATTCGGGGTATAAAACGGGCAGCCGGGAACGACAAGGCACAGTCTAACATGTACAGTTACCACATCATCACCTCAATAAATATCGAACAGTACATCCCGCAAGAACAAAATGAGCTCCCCGATTCCGGAAACTTACTTACTGGACGCCGAACTAGAAGAAGAATTCTCACTACGATAGATGATCAGTTTGACGCCGGAGCCAACGGAGAGTCAATAGTCGTATCATAACGACGAAACCCAGAAGGAAGAGATTCTAGCCAGCGGAGGGACGAGGAAATACCCCCGAACCAAGAAGTAGAGGAGATATCTCTGACGGAGACGACAACACCGGAGAAAGTAACGAACGAGAGCACGAAGAGAACACTAGCGCAGTTCCAGCAAGCACCAACCAAGAAGAAACAACAAATAGCGAAACGACTGAAAATGGAAGAAAAGGTAGCAGCGACGAAGAATGCCTTTCCGACGACAGCATGGATTGTACAATGGACAGAAAAAAATATCACACAGGGAGAAATAGGGTATCTCCTTGGAAAGTCATCGCTAGCCATAAATGAACAAGAGGGGACCATTATCACATCATATACATCAGCACTGCCAAAAACTGGGGCCATAATAGCAAATTTGGAAAAGCTATACGATCCGAAGAGCATAAGTGTAGTCAAATTGCATGTATTGAGTGCCTTCTTGTCTACATTACTACCGGCGCCGATCGTCGTACACTTAAACAAACAAATTCTCACCAGACAAGATAAAAAAGTTGCAATGTGCGTCGCTCATTCGTTGGGAATTCAAATTAAAAACACGCACAGTTACGATACAAGTACCGAAGGGGGAAATAGTTTATTTCGAGCATAAGGCGCAACACGAAATCAAAAAGAGCAACGACTGGATTTCGGCGCTTCTTTGGCCAATGAAAACTTACCTGAGCCACACACAGGTTTTGAGTAACAGCTTGATCAGTGTGAACAGTCGAACGATGAGTTTGGAATTGAAACGTATGCCGTTCCACAGCAGACAAGAAACAACGCTGCTAACCGACGTATACAAATTATGCGAGAAAACCAAGAATTTGTGCTTCAACTTTGTCAAAACAAAGCTTTCGACGAAGGGAAAGCAACAAGACTTCTATGCGGAACGCCTGAAGGGATTGCAGTCCAATTTAACAGAAACTTTAACGAACGACATAAAACAGCTATATCAATTTCCAAAACACTGGTATTTCAGGAAAACACAAGACAACGAGTGGAAAGATCCAAAGAATACGCACTGCAAAGGGACCCAACAGCAAACGACTTCGGAATAAGGTAGAAGGTGGAGTAGATGACCTGGAACAATTACTAGACGCGAACAATATCAACTGTTACACATTCGCAAAAGCAACCAGGGACCATCTCTACGGAAGAACTCGAAAGAAAAACAACTTGTTCTTCTACGGCCCACCGAGTACTGGGAAAACAATGGCAATGGAGAGTCTGGTGGAGATGCATTACAATTACACGAGACTAACGGGACTCACTCCACATAACCAACCAATGGACTTCGTTTAGTATGCAGAATACCAAAAAATCATTTTGGACTGATCTCAGTAGTGGATGTGGGAATAGGCTGGACAAAACAACAAGTGAAGTAGTGATGCTACTAAAATCGGAAAGGACGTCCCGTAAGCCGTGAGGCCAATCACTCTGTTAAGGACTCTCTCCAAACTGTTTGAGCGAATCTTTCTTAGACGTGTGGTACAATACACTACTGTATAGTTCACATTGTTAGTTACACAGTTTGTGCCTGATAACCGCGGTAATTGAGGTTGCAAACCTCCTCCTGCAGACGGGATTGCAACGTGGTGGTCACTGAATTCAGAATTCTGTGACCTCGGCTGAATTCATCAGCTCAAGATGAGACTGGGGCAACGGGATGACGTGTATCGGTGAGAGGGAAACAGAAGACCGCGACACGCCCCCTCCATATTGTATAACGTTCGAAAAATAACAATTAAGAATATTTCTGCAATATCATAATAGTAACACTTCCAGCAAAACTTATTAGTGTAAAGAAGTGCAACAGGGCCAATAACGATGAAAAAAGAAAGCAGCGTTCTAACAAATGTCACCCAATCACTCTCTTGAGACAGCAAAGTGCACTTCTAAGCTAGAGAAAAAACACGAATAGATCCCGGCGAAGAAACGGAACTTATACCAAACGAAGCAATTAGTTACATGCTAGTGTAAGCTTTAGACACTCCAATATGCATTTTCATCAGCATAATCCACACATGCCATTTTCCAGATGTCTGGTATGTAAGCAAGGTAGTCATGCATGCATGAACAAACGGAACCTAATACCGAACGAAGCAATTAGTAGGTATCATGCTACTAAAACTGGGAAAGATCATTCGAAAACCGAAAATTTAGAGGCCAATGACTCTGTCAAACACTTCGTCCAAACTGTTTGAGAGGCTCTATTTTAGTCATGTCATACAATACACTATACCGTAAGTGGAGAAATTTTGGTTAAGAACTTATACTTCACCACTTTGTAGACCACATTAATGGTGATCGAGATGACGGTAAGTCATAACAAGAAGGAATATGTTATTAGTATATGAACAGCTTCAACCCCGCTGAGAACTGCGCAATCAAAGCCGACACATTTAAAATATGTGAAGATGTAAATTCATGTGAAGTTACAAACGACAAAGCTGTGGCAAGAAACAAGGAATCCTAGACTAAAACGTCTACTCGAACAACACAGTTGGAAATTAAACCACTAAGTTGAGTCCATTTTGCGTGCAGCATACCAAAAAAGCCATTTTGGACTCATCTCAGGAGTGGATGTGGGAATGAAGTGGATGTACAGGACTAAGGTATCAGTTAAGCACTTTCTTCAAACTGTTTGAGATATTCTTACGAAGATGTGTGATACTATTCACTTTTGTATTGAGTCTACTGTGCTACCATATTTTGTACCTTATACCCTTGGTGATTGAGATTGCAGTCGGTACCTTCATCGATGAAGACACGAGATGGAGAGCATATAGTGAAGTAGATATGTCGTCGATAACGAACATTCTTATTGCAGTATCCTGAGGGAGTTCTGGAATTACTCCGTATCTCATTAAAGCGAATGTCTTAAATGTAGAGTTTCGGTGACGGTTACACCTAGATGCTCTTCTATCTTATAATACCATGGCTACACAGGTCATGTTGAGCTTTACAAAAAGGACGTCCCGTAAGGTTATAGGCCAATCACACTGTTAAAGACTCTCTCCAAACTGTTTGAGCGCATCTTTCTAGGACGTGTGGTACAATAAACTACAGTAGTTCACATTGTAGGTTACACAGTTTGTGCCTGATACCCGCGGTAATTGAGGTTGCAGATGGTGACTAGTGCTGCCCCTCCTGCAGACGGGATCCCCACGTATTGGTCACTGCACTCGGCTGAATTCATCAGCTCAAGACGCAGACGTCAAGCAGCAGACGAGACTGGGGCAACGGGAGGACGTGCATCCTCCATAAAGTATAACGTACGAAAAATAACAATTAAGAGTATTTCTGCACTAGCATAATAATAACTCTTCAAGTAATACTTATTAGTGGAAAGGAGCGCATTAGGGCCAATAACAATGGAAAAAGAGAGCAGCGTTCTAACAAATGCCATCCATCTCTCTCCCAAGACAGCACGGCGCACCTCTTAGCCGGGGAAAAAACATGAACCCGGCGAAGAAATGGAAACTTATAATATGCGAAAAAGGGGAAACGAAAAAGCTGTTGCAAAAAAATCAACAAGGTGCCCTTCAATTTAAAACTACTTAACCGTCACAATCTGCAATTTTACCATACAGTAGATTCGATTTCGCGTGCAGAATACCTAAAAATCATTTTGGACTAATCTCAGGAGTGGATCAGGTATATTATATACTTTATATTAAATGATTCTGACAGATGTACATGTACTTGTACCGGAAAGTCTACTTGACCATAACTTAGACAAATAAGTAACAGTACTTATACAGCATGATTAAAGTAGCAATTATAAAGCTTAAACCATCAAAAACGATTAACTATTGAAAAATATTATCCAAATTCTGTGCTTTTATGTCAAAAGTTACTTAATTTTTTTATTCCCTACCAGAAAGGCACCTGGTCTGGACAACACAACGAACAAAGCAATGAGGAGCATATGTTCGTAAACCGGAAAGTTATATGCCAATCACTCTGTTAAGCACTCTCTCGAAACTGGTTGAGGGTTTTTAACTCATAACGTACAATATACCTTTGTATCGAACGCAGTGTGGGTAGACATATAACAATCATGACTCGGAAACAAACATCCATTTTCATCATATAAATGTTTGCACCTACCGGGATTCAAACCCGGGACTAGAGGTCCCGGGTTTGTAGTCAAACAAACAAACGTTAGAGACTGTCTCTAGGGATAACGTGCATTGGTGAGAGACACAGACGGAGCACCGCGAATTGTACCCTTCATAATCATAATAGCTCTTCATGTAATGCTTATAAGTGGTGAGAAGCGCAAGTGGGTCAAAAACGACATCTAAATAGAAAAACAGACCGGGGACCTCATAAATGCCATCCAGCTCTCTCTTAAGACATAAACGTGGATCTCTATGTCGGGGAAAATGCATGTTCAGTTCCCGGTGAAGAAACGAAACCTTATATGCGAAAAGAGAAAAACGAGAAAGCTGTGGCAAGAAACAAGGTGCCCAAAAAATACTTCCCATGCCACTCGTCGAGTGTGTGGCAGGCCCATACCACTCCTACAATTACGAATCACTTTTCAGAATATTATCAGTTTGTATCTCTTCTTTCTTTGTATTTCTTCGGTCGGTCTCGTATTCGAAACTGAACTCCTACATACGTGCACAATGCAACAACTCCATGGAAAATATGTTAAATAATCTAAAATAATAATAATAATAGTGTCGTGGTAGGTAGGAGCTCCGTTGGAGACGATCATATATTTTCGTCAGATTTTTTTAGTACAGGGGAAAGCGTGTAAGTGGGTCTAATTGAATGGTCAGTCTAATCGAATTATCGGTGTTCTAGATCTGCAATACAAGATGTAATAGTCGCAATGGAGTATGGAGTCACTTCTGCCAGTCATACGCCAGACGCTCCAAGGAAACAATTGCAGTCACTTGTACGCGAGTCTGTTGCCCAAAGCGTTGTCGTTGACTATGGTCTGCAACAAACACATTTTTTTTTATTGAAGTAGGCTTTTTTTCCAGAAATCAATAATTATTCGTGAGTGTAAATTGCGCTAAGATTTGTCTTTTAATAAATTCGACACGTCTCAACGAGACTCGAGAGGCGAAACACGTGTCTAATTGATAAAAAGTCATATCGAAGCAGAAATTACACTAATGAATACTGTCAACATTTAGATGACAGACAACCTTATTAGAAAATTCAGCAGCTGAATTGGAATTAAACCCGAACACTACCATCATGATACACAAAAGTACACACACATATATGTATATATATATATATATATATATATGTGTGTGTATTGTGTGTATTGTATATATATATATATATATATACAAATACCATTACATTAATATACAGGTTGTAATCGTTAAGTTTTAAGGCCTTTGGGGCAAGGCAATAAAGCCCTCGAATCGCGACCACGTACCGGAAGACGCAGTGTTGGTACGCCCCCTACAAGACGGACCGGCGATTGGTATTTTTTTAAAGAAATTAAGGGACGGGACGAGCAGGACGTTCAACTGATGGTAATTGATACGCCCTGCCCATTACAATCCAGTGCCGCTCAGGATTCGTGAAAAACCCGAAAAATTCTGAGCGGCACTACAATTGCGCTCTTCATCTTGAGACATAAGATGATTAGTCTCATTGGCCCAGTAATTTCACTAGCTATGGCGCCCTTCAGACCGAAACTCAAAAATGTTTACACCCTATTGCTTCACGGCAGAAATAGGCGCCGTTGTGGTGCCCATTATCTAGTTGGCATCCTGTAGAATATTCTACGGGGCGATAAATGTTTTTACAACATAATCCTAGAAAAAGTAGAAAACAAAATATATGTTACGAATTTCAAAAGAATAATTAAAATATAATAAATTATTTTTTAATTACACCACAGATTACGAATGGAGCGACCGCCTGGATATTAAATTTTAATGTTACGAAATATTATTAAAAAAAAGAAAGAATCCCGCATACTTTTCGGCGCCCGTTATTCTCAGAGGAGAATAGAATAGAAAGAGAGAGTCCGAGGCATTTATACTGAATGGGTATTTGATGTTCAATATTACTCACTATCCTAGACTCTCATTCTTGCCTGAAAGAACGGAACTGTATTGTTTAATAATCTCTCTTTCGAAGTATTACTAAAACAAATTATGAACGTTATATTTTAAAAAGCAGTCTAGTAGACCAGTGCTGAAGCTTTGAAAATGATAAAAATTAAAAAAAAAATTGTAGGATGAAACCTATTGGAAAAGAAAGAGAATATAAGAAAAATGAAAGAAAATAAATTACGTTTAATCTGTAATTCATATTTTTGCTGCTACAAAATAACAGGTATTAAATGCCGTAAATTTTCCGAACATATACCATTGTGATGTATATTTTATTACACGATTCGAAAGTAGAAATTTCAACGAACAGAGAGCACACCAACTTTTTGAAATAAGCTGATATTTTGACGGGTGAATTTTCGATTGAAAATAAGGGTTCTTTTTCGGTATTTGAGTCAAAGTAAAGTTATTGAAAAATATTTAATTTCAAATAAATTACATAGTATTTGGCACATAAAAAGGTTAGGTTTAAACTTATCACCAAATTTCGTAGAAAAACAGTTTATTTTTTTTAAATTTTTTTTTTTTTTTACTTTCATAAAATTTTGAGGTTATGTGAAAAATGTGTGAAAACTTTGCCATTGACTTTTTTCGATAGGACTTGTAGTTTTGCCGGAAATCGAGATAAACTGATTTTTACCTTTTCAACTTTCTAACCTCAGATCACCCTTAGTTTATTTTTCCTTCCATTTTTGTTTTATTCTTTTTCATTTCCAATGGGTTCCATTCTATTATTATTTTTTTGGTTTCAAAAATTAGCTACCCTGGTCTAAATACATTTTAATTGTCAATTATTATTTTTGATGGTTTAAGGGATATATGTATTGTTTAAGCCCCGATTTCATCATTGAAGTAGAACGCGATTAGAAAACTTTGAACTTAGGTTACTCCAGTAAACGAATTAACATATTCAGTTTGGATTTCACCAAGAAGAACTAAACGCAGTTATAGCCTAAACGCGTTTAAATGCTGACCGCTGAATTTCGGACGTTGAACATATTATTTGATCGCGTTCAAGAGCTGTGTCTATCTTAATCATAATAGAAACATTTATGACATAATATTATAACTATTTCGATTATGTTCATATTTATTGATGACAGTTTTGACAAGCATTTGATACATTCTATTGTTAATGACGTGTAAACTCAGTTTAAGTCAACTCAAAATATATTGCTAATCGCTTTGTGTTACATCGAGATCAAGATTTGAACTCGTGAACGTAAAATTGAGTTTAATTAAACTCAGTTTGAAGTGTCATTGGTGAAACCGGGGGTTAGTGATGGTCAAGTAGAGTTTCAATGTACAAGTAAACACCAGTATCATAATATATTATTAGATTTAACACTACTAATATATAAAAGTATTTCCAATACCTTAGTCCTGTATTTCCAAATCGTTCCGATATCCACGCCTGGATCAGTCCAAAATGAATTGTCGGTATTCTGCATGTGGTAGACCTACCTGGCAATAATTAACAAATGATTAATTGTGATAAGTAGGATAATTATTACAATATTACGATTGATAAGCTATATTTAAACACAAAATTCAAATATTCAAAATATTACATGAAATCGCTTATTGAACGCTAAGAACTGCAACCCATTAAAAAAAGTATGCCGCAGACATGAGAAGAACGGGCACAAGAAAGCTTATGTTTGTTCCTGGTGTTAACATTATTATTATAATAATTTCTATTGAATTCCTTAATGTGTCTTTGAATGAAACAAAGTAATACAAATATTATTATAGAAATAAATAATACAATATATATAGCTAAGATCATTTATACGTCTAAATAGAGTGTGGCAGCTTTGAAAACTTGTAAAAAAATTGAGGTTGATAGTTAACTTCTATATTGAGCAATGCATGCACACTGACACAAACACCTGGCAAGAGGCTATGAGATCTGCAGATACCATATTGTCATTGAATTATCAAGTGTGAACATCCTGTCTCTAACCAGTAATACGTCATAACAAATCAACTTTAATTATGTGACAATCTAATTATGCTAGTGACTGGATCAATTCTTATTAAAAAATCCATTTCAACTTATTTATTGTAGACCCCTATTGAAATAATAGTATCCTAAGCCAGTCCTTATTTAAGTCCGCTTAAGGTTTCAGAGATGGTTCGGACTAAACGATAGATAGACAGAGTGACAATAACATAAAGTAACGAGTAAAGTGAAGTGAGGAGCGGGTGTCAGAGAGGTGGCGCTAGAGTAGCGGTGTGAAGTGTGAGGCGAGTAGAGAAGAGGAGAGGGGGTGAGGAGAGGGGGTGAGGAGATGAGAAGGGATAGGGAAGGGTATATAATTTTACTGTTTTTATTTTCCCATAACAACACTTGGCAAACTTCATGAAGCTACATCAGTCCGTAAAGGGGCATTGACATGGGAAGAATAACTGATAAGACGATCCTATTAATCAAAATAATATAACAACTTAGCCTATTTTATATGTGTTATAATTTTAGGTGGCCTCAGAACCAATGGAAAAGGATTTTGAAAATATAACGTATAATGTAACACTTATGTGATGTGTTACATGACTCCTAAAAAAGCCGTAGAAAACAAACAATTATATCATCTACGGAGACAAAAATTTACAAAGTAATGTTCATAAAATGCAAACTACTGGGCAAACAAACTATGTAAAATTTTTATGGGCCCAAATAACATCTATTCCACATCGAACTTAAGAAGTATTAAGTAAATCGGATCTTAAATCTCAGAGTAATCGGTGTACATACATAAAAAAAATACAGAGCGAATTGAGAACCTCATCCTTTTTGAAGTCGGTAAAAAACTGAGTTTTATTAAACTCAGTTTGTAGTGTCATTGGTGAAACCGGGTTAATTGATGGTCCAGTAGAGTTACAATGTAGAGATGGATTATAACTATGATATTGTAACTCTCAGACTCTATATTGTTATTTATTCGTTTGTCATAAATTTAAAAGGGGGAGTCGTTGGTAGTCACCGACCTACTGCACCGACTTACCGAAGCATCCCGTTGCTCCTATCTCTGCTGCTTGCACTGCTGGGTGGAGCCTGGCATGGCGTCCACCCCGTCTGGAAGAGTAGCAGGAGGAGTACTCCCCGTACCAGTCAGTTCTTAGCACCTCCATCACCGCTGGGCTCTCGAGTTGTACCCACAGTGCACTCGATACACTGTAAGATCTGTGCACAACGAAGCATACCAGTTAATAATGAAAACTACTGCTGTCACCTGTTTATAGTAAAATCAAGGTGCCTGTCACTCATTGTTTTAAAAAATAAAGCATTAGAAAATTCATTTGTTTTTTAATTATAATTATATTATTATCACTGATATAGCCCGGTGGTTAGTAACCCTGCCTACTTCGCTAGAGGTCCGGGATTCGAATCCCGGTAACTGCAAACGTTTGTTTCCGAGTCATGGATGTTCTCTGAATGTTGGAGTACATAGATTAGTATAAAGTACATATATATAATTCTCAGAGCTACCAAAAATACATATTATAAAATTTCATAATAATCTATTAAGCCGTTTCGGAGGAGTATCGGCAACTATAATTGTGATACGAGGATTTTATAATATAATGTATATAGAAGATAAACAAGAGCAGCTATCTTTTACTTGAGATAAAAATCGTTACTATCGTTGACTTTTCTGTGCCAATAAACTTATCGACGGTAACTCACAGTATCCGTACACGCTGTATGTCAATGGGATGTCGTATAGCTTACCAGCGATAGAAGTTTGTATGGAAATTTCAATGCACGCGTCCCAATATAAGGCTATAATGACTTATAGGGTATATTGGGACAGCTTCAAATTATTGACAGTAAAAAGAAGTAATTTATCTCTATACAGATATATTGGGAACGGGTGTAAATCAAAATGTATTATTATAGCTTGTTATCAATATTATAAAGAGTTAAAGTTTGTGAGACTTTGTGTGGGTTTGTAGGATACAATCTTTAGAACTACTGAACCATTTTTGAAAATCCATTCATTAGGTGTCTACATTATTCAGGTGAATAATTTGATTTGTAAAACAATTCGCTTAAAACACTACGTACGCCGTTTTAAGCGCTTACGCTGACCTAACGGTGAGTGTTTGGTTAATACGATTCGCTTCATTAATGCAAGTCTTTTGTAGACCTAAACAAATTGCGACACCATTATTACCAATTACCGTAACTAAACCCTTTACATACATATTATTAATCTTGTCACATTATATTGAGAATAAAATTTAATGCCAAAAACTTATTATAATTTTAAAAGACATTCATGAGCGTGGCATATTTTTTTGTGATAATAAGTGACGAGAGGAGCGGGATGTTCAGCTGATAGTTATCGATACACCCTGCCCATTACAATGCAGTGCCGCTCAGGATTCTTGAAATACCCAAAAATTCTGAACGACACTACAATTGCGATCGTCACCTTGAGACATAAGATGTTAAGTCTCATTTGCCCAGTAATTTCACTAGCTAGCCCTTCAGACCGAAGGACAATCATGCTTACATATTACTGCTTCACGTCAGTAAAAGGCGCCGTTGTGGTACCCATAATCTAGCAGGCATCCTGTGCAAAGGAGCTTCACACTTCCTTCCTTATGAAATGAACGAACTTTTACTATTAATTTTTGGTCGCATTATACGTCATATTGAGAATACAGCATTCCCCTTAATATAAAAATATATAAATTAAATAACACGCATTTAATAGCTTCATACGTATGCTAGTATTTGTAACGGAAACTTTCAACGTGATTTTCACCCACTTTAAAAGGTTGGCTTGAATTGAAACTGTGCACCCTGGTTAAGGATTGGTGTCAATTTAATAATTAAGATGAAAAAAGCCAAAATATATAATAGTTGGAAATTAAAATTAAAGAGACGCTTTTAAAGAAAACCAAACTAAAAAGTAAAAAATAATTTTTAATAATTAAAAACTATGATTTTAGAAGAAGATTTTAGAAGACATTAAAGCAGCCAAGTGCGAGACGGACTCGCCCATGAAAGGTTCCGTAGCAGCAAGTAACATAATATAATAGCTGTTCTTGTAGTTCGTTGTAACTTTGATGGAAATAATTAAATTAAGTTATTTATGACGTATTAAATAAACTACTTACTAGATCTCGTTAAATTCAATTTTCAGTGGAAGTTTGCATGGTAATGTACATTACATATATTTTTTTAAGTTTTATCATTTTCTTATTTTAGAAGTTACAGGGGGGTGGACACACACATTCCAGTTTGGAAGTGTCTCTCGCGCAAACTATTTAGTTTAGAAAGAAATGATTTAAGTTTCTTAAGTCATTTTTTTCTCGATAGGTCTTCAAAATAATATTGAGGCTTCAAAAGAACTGTCGATACATACCCTACACACGTATGATGAAAATTTTTATTTGAGTTTTAGTTCTAAGTATGAACTTATTAGAATTTGATTAACTTAATTATGGATTGTGAACCCCCAAAAATATATTGTTTTTTTTATATATTTGTGTAAACATCTGAATGCGGCTTACAGAATACATCTACTTACCAAGTTTCAACAGTATAGTTCTTACAGTTTCGGAAAAAAGTAGCTGTTGAATACAGACGGACAGACTGACATACAGACATGAAGAATCTATAAGGGTTCCGTTTTTTGGCATTTGGCTACGGAACCCTTAAAATGGATGCACTAATAAAGGGCGGAATGTATTTTAAGATACTGTAACAAGGAGTTCTTATCCGCATATAAGAACTCATTGTTCTATGGTTGGCCGTCAAGCTAAAGAATAGAATACTATTTTATATTTGAATATTGATGCCGATGATAAGTCAATCAAATAGAACAGATAAAGGATTATAAAATGAGGAAAAGTAAGAACGGTCAGCCTTCGGTTTATATTTTATATTAAATAAAGTTATGATTACATAATATATAATTATATAAAAGATAGTAAAAGAATATACGTATTAAAAGAAGAAGAATGTTTTATTGTACAACGATCCCGCGTGTGACGGAGGACTCACGCGTTACATTACCTTCATAATGACTCTACTTTTACCAATATTTCTGAGTAAAATATTCATAACAAAGTGACGACAAACACTTCATGCTTTTTTTCAAAAAAATACATATTTTTGTTCCTTATTCACAATATTCGTAGTTTATGCTTATTAAATGTTATTGAAGTGAAAACTTTTTTAGCGGCGGCGTTGGGCACTTTTCTTCGGATGGGTATAAAATGTTTAATTCGCTTCAGGACACGTGACCTGGTCGAAATATCGTAAGACTGTCGTTGAAATTATGGATGAAAGATTTATACTTCTAACTTATTATAGTTCGCCTGTTTCAACTTAATGATCAAACGGTCATTCGACCAGTGGTTGAATCAGTGTGATTGGGAAGCCGAAACACCGCGAGGTCGATGGATCGAATCTCAGCCGTGAAATATTTTTACAGTTTATTATGCATGAAAGTTGATTTTTCTGAGAGATGAGCTTTTTAATGTAAAATAATTGTAATAGTTTCGAAGAGTTAAATTTTTATGTAATATAAATTGTAATTTTTGTGAACGGTAGCGCAATAAATGAATATTGTTTTTAACCACATAAATGCTAATACTGTTGTACTTATAAGTTAAGCAAATCGTGCGATATGAATCCCTAACCAATCAAAAATATTCAAAAATCTACAACTTTAATATTCAAGTTTTCACTTCTACCAGCACTCCCGGAGTGCACCACTTTTATTTTCCATATAATTACATCTCGTTCATGCATCTTCGGAAAGTGTGTATATTGTTATAGTTACTTTGAGTTTCCTTATCCAATTTCGTTTTTCGCTGATCGCCTGGAGTCGGGTTGAGAGCTCGTACTCCACCGTTGGCCACTTCTTCAGTCTAATTTCGACAATTCCCTCTGGATACTGCAATGAGAGTGTTCGTAATCGACAACATATCTACTGCACTGTACCATCTCGTGTCTTCATCGTATTTATTCTGATAAATTAGGCAATACGTGCGAAATAATATCCTAACCATTCCAAAATATTCAAAAATGCTCAATGTTATTGTTCAAGTTTTCACACTCCCAGAGGTGGTGGATTTTGGTTTTCTGGCTGGATTTTTTTTTTTTCCAACTATTATTTTATATCTTTGAGACCATTTAGACTACCTCATTACAACCTTATGTTGAAATTCCGCATTTCCGTCATGTTGTTATTGAGTTCTCATGACATGGCATAATTAAGGTAACCATTATGATAGGGTCGGCAGTGAGACAGTTTACTTATAATCCGCTATAACTCATGATTCCTACATTTTTGCAAATATAAATGAAGAAGCAGTGTCCAGTTAGTTTATTTTGCCCTCACTATAAATAGCTTCCATGCTCAGAACGTATAAATAAAAAAGGATTAAGATATTAAGTCTTAAATAATTAACCTACTTACCGAATTCACACAATGCTATCAAGAAATTAAATATAAAAAAATAAACACTTAATTCTTTGAAAATTAAATCACAATTTAAAAGTTTAACGCCAGCAAAATCAACACTACTCATTTCGTATATGATACATGGATGACAAGCAACATTTACCACAAGCCGTTTCTTTTAAAGGATTCCATCTGCCAAACGGGTCCGAACGCGTCTGACCTTGATAATACAAAATGCTTATAAGAATGATGCTTTTATTTTTTCGTTACGATACATTGTAGACTGCAGTCCGCTGTTTTTGTTGTGTGTGTATCTCGTCAAGTGACTTCTCTCACATTCCTTGCAGTAACATTTTCATAACAATAATAAGCATGTTTATTCAAGTCGTAAACTAATGTTATTCCATAATATATCTTAATATATATAAAGTACGTGTCTCGTTTCTCGTCCGCGATGGACTCCTAAACTAATGAACGGATTTTAATGGGGATTACTTCATGGAGTGCAGTTTTGTCCAACTTGAGAGATAGGATAGTTTTTATTTCGATTTGGGACCCATAATTATTTTTATTTTCAATATTTGGTTTGTATGGACTTATTATCTATGAGAGAATTTAGTGACGCTAGGTTTGACAGTTCTGCTGTGAAAAAATTTCATTTAAACAACAGGGAGCATTTTTTACGTAATAATTCTTGATGTTTTTAAATATTATTGGCAAATTCCTATAAAACAGTTTTTTTTTATTATCTACAGAACAACGTCTATCGTGTCAGCTAGTATATTAGAATCTTGATCATATCTAGATGTAATGTATGCCTCCTCAAATTTCTGCCAAAACTTCATATTCTTTGCATTCTCCAACAAGTTTTGCCACTGAGAGTTATCACTCTACCTCATTATGAGTCTACCTGGGTATCCG
Organism: Leptidea sinapis; assembly: GCF_905404315.1. Lineage (NCBI taxonomy): Eukaryota > Metazoa > Arthropoda > Insecta > Lepidoptera > Pieridae > Leptidea > Leptidea sinapis. The sequence continues at coordinate 15,729,212 of NC_066267.1, read as the reverse complement.
TTATCTGAGGGCCCTCTCCATCCTGTGTCCTGTTCATTGCCATTTCATTTTTAGTGCATGTTCAAGGTCATCTTTAGGGTTATCCTGATGGTTTTGTTGTATCAATCATTGCATGCATATCAATTAATTTAATAATAAAATCTTAAGAAACTAACATTATGAACGAAAATTTAAAACTTGTATTCAATATACACTTTGTGAGCATGGAAGACAAGAATGCTTGGAAATATGCTGGTCCTAGTCCACAGTACAATGTAGACAAAACTAATTAGTTTATAATTATTTATTTTATTTGACGATCAGTCCCTTCTCAACTTATACAATATTATCAATAAAGAACATATTTAAATTTACAACGTCAGTATTACAAACGCACTAAAGAAATACTTACCTACTATATTTTGTGAAAAAGTAAACACTGTGGGATATGAGTGAAGTATTCGTTTTTTTGTCTTTTTCATTACTATATTACTATAACATAGTTTAAATCTATTGCAGTAGTTTGTCTCTATCCTACACCATCCTCACCTCTAAAAATTGATGTTTTCAAAAAAATATTATTAATCAATTATTTGTAAAAGTGTAATCTAGGTGTTTCATGTGCCTCTTTTTCTCCATATGATACTACATTTTTTGGAATGGGCAGGCTTCTTAATCAATTAGCACCTTAGATTCCCTTTCCCAACAATGTGTGACATTCAAAAGTGCCTGTAATGGTCTAATTGGGTAAAATTGGGTATTGGGAACCACTGAACATTCATTATTTTCTCTAAGAATCTGTAATAGTTGAGATTCCCACGAGCTAACGAGTTCAATTTCCTTCACCGCAAACGTGATTTTAACCTGACCGACTGTTCTTCATCCAGACATCTTCCATTTACATAATGGATGTGGTCGGTGACTCATCTGAATAACGCTTTCAAATAAAAATCTCGAGCTAACCTCTCTAATATTTGCTTTCAGGCCGCATTATCATATTCCAAATGCTTCATGAAATTCATGAGCGAAAATTGAAAAAATCTTTTACACAATTTGCGGGAATTGAGAAGTGAAATGGAATTATTTGTAAATATTTTGGGGATAATATTTAAATGGAAGGCTTTTTGTGAGTAAGTAAATCACATTTGTATATATTTAATGTTTTTCTTGTTACTAAAGGTTAATTTTTTTACTGTTAGTGTTATTATAAAGGTACACATTCTTAGTAATGAATTGCTGTGTTTATATTATGTACTTGTATGCATGCGGGCAGGCTGCATTTATGTGTGCACGATGCTCGGTCAAGTTTTGTGATTAATAAAAAGAATTAACATTGCGCGCCGGGTTTGAGTTCTCGCCATAATACTCGTTTCATATCACAACCTATAAAGGCATAACCTCCAAAATTATTTATTGTAATAACGCATTTCAGTCTACGATCTCTATGCCCATTGGTTGATAACCTTGATCATTAAGCTTCCCTAGATACAGGGTCACTCGATTCCCGGTTTCATTAATAGGAATTTTCTATGATTAGGTATCATGTGATATTTTTGGATTTGTATACTTTAATAATGTTGTGTTTATAAAATTCTCTTTTGTAATCTCCAAAGATGTGCATTTCAATCCGGCGTTGTTTATAAGTTTTAGCAAAAAATTAATTCAAATATGTAATTTTCCAGAGAGATTGACGTTTAACAATTAATTATGAAAAAGTGTTAATATTACAAAGAGCGACATCTCTAGTCATTTTCATTTCCAAAAGATTACATGATGGAAAGATTATTGCTTCGATAATTTATATGTCTAGATAGAGCCTCATGCTGCTAGACAACCGATGAAAACAGGCCAGGTTTATTACTCTTAGTGCGCGTTACAAGCTACGTCTTAATAATATTAGTAAAACGTCATAAGAATTTAGTGAGATGTAATATTGTATAAAATTTGCATTGAAACCTTAATAACGTTGTTTATTATTATTTCGTCAAACTGCGAGGTGGTCAAACTTATCTGCCTTTCTAGTCAAATAAATATTGCGTTGAAATTTTTTCGATATAGAATCTGTATTCTCAAAACTTTTATTTAGCCATTAATTAATTTGTCCTAGTCGATTCGCTACTTTTCTTGTCTATGGAACAGGCCCTTAGCCTGATTTCTCAATGAGTAAGCAAACATTGTTTAACAAAAACACAAGAAAAATATATATAATAAGGAAATCTATTTGTTCTATTGTTTACAGTCTATCGATATCTTTCACGTTGGACTGATAGAAAAGCGTTTTTGATGGCTTAGTTGGGTTTGTGATGGTGAAAACAGGCACTCAGAAGAATTGTTTTGAAATCAATTTTAATATTTTATACTATTTAAATCTGGGAATATTGAAGTTTCTAACTTCACTTAAAGGATATATAATCCTTAGATCATTTATACGTCTAGATAAATCGGAAAAAATTGAGGTAGACAGTTAACCTGTATTTTGAGCAATGCACGCAGACTAATACAAAGTGTTATACAAATCCAGAGTGTTAGACGTAGCTTCTCACGCATTATAAACTCACTCATATATACCTCACTGGCCAAATTGCAGAACATTGATTTATTCTTGCCGCTTGCTGAATATAAAAGAAAATACTAAATTTACACAAGTGATTTAGAAAAATTGTTTTCATATTTCATTTTCATTTTTCTATTATATACTTGCTGACCGGACAGACGTTGTTGTTGTTCTGTATATAATAAATAAAATAATGTTTTTAATGAATTTGTCAATAATATATCATAACATCAAGAATAACTTCGTAAAATATGCACCCTGCTGTCGTAATGAAATTGTTTCACAGCAGACCTGTCAAACCGTCAATAAATTCTCTCATAGAAATAATGTATGGACACATCAAAGGAAAAACAAAATTGTTGTTTTTATTTAATTCCGAGCATTTTCCTATTTATTCACCTTTTAAACCTTCTCTGGATTTCCACAAATAATTCAAGACCTAAATTTTCCAAATCGGTACAGCCGTTCTCGAGTTATAGCGAGACTAACGAACAGCAATTCATTTTTATATATATATAGATTACAATATTTATAAATGTTAGCTTTCAAATTCATAAAATTACTGTCTTAAAAACGTAGTAAAAGTTTTGAATGCTGTGGTAGCTTATAAGTTAATTAACTCTTATCCATATTATTACTATATTTAATGTTGAAGCATGTAAAGAGTAATGTAATAAATAAATAAAATAATAAACCTCATCTTATTCTAAGAGCAAGAGGCTCCATCTAGACGTACATATTATCTAAGTTCGTAATCTTATAATAAATTTGAAAATTTTCATATAAATGAAATTTAATTCCATTCATTTATATCTTTAAGATATTCTCATTCGAAACTTGCCCGTGTGACGTCTGTTCATAATACTTTAGTATTGTAATAAACATGCATTTATCTTTCTATTAGAACTAACGAATCGGCCATATTATATTTGAGAAATTTATTTCATCGTGACCGATTTACGTTAGTAATCGTATCTCATTATCCTCTCTGTATCCCTATTACTTCTACTTTCGGCGGAAACTATTTGTGAGATGAGCGCAGCGGTCCACTAATGGACGGTGATCACCTCCATCTGTAACATTTTCGATCTTAACCTATTTTGGTTTTTGCTCGAATAAATTGTGGGAAGAAATTCAGACTTATAATTTAACACAAATTTATATAATCCTATAGGTGACCCGACAGACGTTGTTCTTTTCATAATAAAAAAATCTTGCGGGAGGAATTTCGTAAAATCCATTATCAGCTGACCTCTACTCGGCGATAGCTACTCATAGTACAGTATAGTTTTTTTATATTTAAGAGGGGGAAAACTGACAAGAGGGCCACGTGATGGGGAATGGTGAAGCAAATGTCCATGAACATCAGCAAAACCAGGGGCAAGATATGCATTGCAGGCCTACAAGGTTACGTATGCTCTGTTCTTGAAACTCCCAGTGTGGTAGTAAATTTCTTATAAAACGCGCGGATGGGACGTGCCAAACGTCAATGAATGCAGGTGGAATAGGATTTTAACGAAATGTCCAGTGGTAGCAATCAGCTGCTTAACACAACCCGGACAACTCCTCTTAGCACTCCCCGTTATAATTGCGGTAGAAGATGCGGAGAGAACCATTTCCACGCAAAGCCTAAGACTCAGGCTGATCGGAGATGACTTGATGGTCGATGATTCATGATGATGAGTCTGCACTTCATTGTATACGCTCAGAAGGAAGAATCTAGAACTGAGGAGTCAGCACAGAGGTGAAAACAGTACTCCATTTGGGGCCGAATTATACGCGCCTTATAAAGTTGCAGCCGCTGACTTGTAGCAAAGTAATATGTCGCCTTACTGAGTACACCAAACTTTTTAGAGGCCAGATTGGCTTTCGCTTTCAAGTAACCATGTTTCAAATGAATATTTTTCGATATATCGACGCCGTGTATACCAATACAGAAGGTGGCATTTGTAAAAGTGATCTCGAATCAAGGGGATACGCCAAAGGTAGACTTTTTTTTACGGTAAACGCACAAACTTGCATCTTCAAAGGGTTAAATTGGACTAAATTCTTGGCCCCATCCTGAGACTTTAGCAAGACTAGAGCAAAGCATAGTCTCGATTTCAAAGTATAAGATAAGTTTATTCCCGTTATCGTCGATCCTGTCCTGGGAAACGTTGGCACAGCCTGTATAAGTAGCATTCCCTATTCTGTTATCTGTATAGCAATGAAAACTGCTAATTTGCAGCATATCATTTCTATGGAGAAGAATCTGTGTAAATTAAGGCACCAATTCCGGACGCATGTCCGTAGCACCATCGGAGGAATACCATCAGGCCTACTCGATTTATGAATGTCCAAGGTGAAAAGCGTTATTAGCACGGCGACATATTGTGAAGGTGAAATTCCGGAATTTTACCTCCGATATGTATGAGTCGCACCGCTAAATATATGGTGGTGTGTACTTTGGACATCCAGAGTCTAGTTGTACACGAAAAGCGAGCCTGGGAGATCAGATTTCTCTTTCATTTCGTAGGCCAGTCATCGTCCCTGTGCAGTAGTGGAATGGCAGTCTGGCAGAAAATTACTTGAAAAGTATTGACAAGAAAGCATAGGTTCCCGAGGGAAGGCGTTTAAATTTCTCGCCACTTGTGCTCATGTGCTTGACTTCGGCGCAGCAATAATTCTTTTGAGGGACCTGGAGGCATGAATGTTTTATTTTTTCAGTTCGCTGGTATTATCATCCTTTAGATACCACCGCGTTAACTTGGGTTAACGCGGTAGATAGCTTTAGGAGCTCCTGCTTTTAGATGAGAGGCCATTTTGAAGTAGCGGTCAACTGTTTAAAACCAAAACATAGTTCGGAATTAGTTTTAGATGAACTTTATCTTAATTCTACAATTTTTGCAATGCAACTGACAGTATGAGAGCTGGTATAATTCATTTATAAAGAAGATTGTTATTATTATGATCGGTAACCTATGCGAAGGTATTGTTGAGTGACATAAACAGCGATAACACGAAACTAGTTCACTCACACGAGCAAGCGGCCCGGTAGTAGCACGTAATAGATTAAACACATGATCTACCCGTCCTGCTAACTGATAATACAGTCGGTTTTAGCGGTCGGGGACTCAAAAAGCATATTATCCTGTAAACGAGTAGGTATATATTAAAAATAGAAAAAATATTTGATTTAGTTATTGACAGGTATTTGCGCTTCGACTCGATGCCGCACGACCTTATACTTTAGACTCGCTTTAAATGTAATCTTAAAATCAGTTTTTCTTTAACGGAGATCGAGACTAGCTCTTATAAAAAGGAGTTTTACTAAACTCAGTTTGAAATGTCATTGGTGAAATCGGGCTTCGATTGCTGGCAACAAAACTGGCTCGAGTGCGCCGATTTCCTCGTAGTATTGCTGCTGCAATTTACAATTATTACACCAGAGATATTTAGTTGGAGCGTGCACAGGGGAACTTAAGAATGAAAGAAAAATGTTTGTAACTTTATAGTTCAGTACATTACTTAAAAATTAAAACTTGAAAAAAATAAACATAAAGAAATTTGATGAATACTATTTCCTATACGTCACAAAGTGGTCCCAACTCAGCATGTTTGCTGGTTTTTAAAACCAGCGCTGGTCTTCCGTTAGGCCATTTGGTGACGTCGCCATATAGATAATATTCAATAATAGCTAATTATTGGTTGTAACCTTAAACTATTCAAAAACAAATAAAAAACAGTGAATGAATCAAAAAATAAAAAGAAACTTACACGTAATTAACTTAATTATATTAAACACCTTAAAATCTTAGTTCATTTTAGATAGAAAAACATTGACATTGCAAATTAACATAACATATTATGCCACCTATCACATCGAACTTAAATGTTTAAATTTTAAGTAGATGAAATTAATTGTGTTACAAATCATCTTTAACAACACTTATTACTTCCATTACATTAATATTTTTATATATTAGTTATAAGTCTTAAAAAGCTCAAACGAATATTGAATATAATATAGATATTTAGAAATATAAAAAATGTCTGTTATTTTCAAGGATGAACAATTATATTTTTGAAGTGATGTTTTCTAATGGGAGGGCAAACCGCTTCGTAACGTAACGCGTTACGGCGCCAGTCTGTCTGGCTTCCCTTTCTCTAACGCTTATCGCAGCGGTAGGCAGGCTCCTTCTCTCTCACTCTAACCAATTTGATACTATTATAGGATGAAATAATGATACTTATAATGTACACAAAATTAAACTGTATATATTCAAGAATTGTAATTTAGAATTTAATATAGTATTAAATTTGAATAATAACCTAAGCTTTTCTCAAGTTAAACAATTTCAATATTAAATAGTTCAAATTAGATTAGTTTAAGTTATCACTTCTGTTGGGCGTCCCGAGACGCATTTTTTTTTAAATTCAAACTTTTAAGTTTACGTGTAAACAAAGTTTTATCCTTTAACAAGCTTAGTTAAATCAATGCGATATCCGTTCTATTATCTCGATGAACGTGCATCGTCATGAATAATTCAGCCCTGTTATACAATGATCTATTTATAGGAAGTTACTCCGAACTGTGGTGTCCATACAAAGCGGATATTGTTATTGATTAATGATGCTTTCACCGAAACATGAGCTTCATAGTCCAACTTAAGTGTAAAAAATATAAGCTTGGCTTTCTGGTAGTTACGATTCCGTACCTCAAAAGGAAAAACCGAAACCCTTAGCTTATAGGATCACTTTGTTGTCAAACTGCCCGTCTATCTGTCAAGATCCTTTATCTCATGAACGGGAGTTGAATTTCTTCCGAAATCAGCATGCAGCATTGGCGCGATGTATGCGCGCGCGCAGCGGCCTGTCAAAGTGTATTATTTTACGTATATTAATAGATTGCATTTAAGTTATTATGATGATTTGAGTGAATGTATAAGAAAGCTATTGAAACAAGATATAAGACCATGCAAAATAAACCATCTTATAAACAAAATAAGGGTCAGAATTTGGTCAGAGCGTAGTGTGCCATACGGCACTTCCGATTTTGGTGTATCTGAAAAACCAGGAACTACTTTAAGTCTACAATCTTATGACGCTATGGAAAAATCAAACTTCTAAGTTAAATTCAAAAAAGATACAGCGGCTTATACCGCAGAAAAACGGATATTTCGAAACTCTCAATCAAATTTTGTAGAGTATTTTTGAAAGACCTAGATATTAATTTGCCAAATTCCATATTACTATAAATATATAAATATGGAATTTGGCAAGAAGTATAAAAATAATCACTTCATATTACGAAAATATACAGTATATTTGATATAGAGCGTATATTTCAGTTAAGTCCTATAAAATTGCACTCGCATTGCATTTCAGTAAAGAATTAGCTGGTCGCTGCACTAACGAGGCTCAGAGATCAGGAAATGAATCCTTTGTGATTCACAACTCAGGCAGAATGAGTGTAGTACTTGTAACATTTTGTTGGGTAAAGCTGCCTCTATCCTCTCAAGTCTGCTATTATTATAGATAGCTGACCCAGCAAACGTTATATTGTCATATAAAGTTATTAAAAATTTTTTGTTGTATAAAAAATAGATGCAACCGATTCTCAGACCTACCAAATATCGTACTACAATTATTGTATTCCATTGCCATCTTGCAAGCGCGTAATATAAAAATCGCGATACAAAAAAAAATATTGTAGATCCGGAGAAGGGCGAAAATTTGAAGTTGTATGTATTTTTGAATAATAAAAAAATTGTCATAAAAATAAAAATTTATATATTTAGGGGTGGGTCCACCTTATCATTTAGAGTATGAAAAATAGGTGTTGGCCGATTCTCATACCTACCCGATATGCACACAAAATATCATACACATCGGTTTCGGCGGCTTTCGAGCTATGTCCACTGCCACTTCAGTTTCTCAATCGTTAAAAGTTAAAATATTTGTTTGTTTTGAAAAAGGTTTTTCGTTTCATATGCTCAGTTTAAAAATAAATTGTATCATTCTAGATTACTATATAAAGTATTTTTACGGGCAAACTGGCAATTGACAGACCTGATAGTAAAAAAACATGTGCATCTCGGGACGCCCGGCAGAAGTGATCACTTAGCTAATCTAACTTGAACTATTTAATATTAAAATTTTTGTTTAACTTGCGAAAAGCTTAGGTTATTACTTAAATTTACGTATTTTAATATCTATGATAATATAAGGAAATGTTATTTATAATAAAATCTAGTTTTAATTACAATTCTTGAATATGTACATTAGAATTTTGTACATGTACATTTTTACTATCATTATTTAATCCTATAAAACTAACAATTGGTTAGAGTGAGAGAGGAGGAGCCGGCCTACCGCTGCCGTATGCGTGAGAGAAAGGGAAGCCAGACAGACTGGCGCCGTAACGCGTTACGTTATGAAGCGGTTTACCCTCCCATTAGAAGTTATCACTTCAAAAACAGCTGGCTGAACACCTGCAATACTAGGACTAAAGATTTGTTGCTGGCTTGTGAAGTTAGAGTAAGTTAAACACTTTTTTAAAGGATTAAAACACGTGTAATTGTAACTGTGTTTTTAAATAAGATTTTGCTTAAAAGTTACAATATTATATATTTTAGATAACCTGACGTTTCGTGACCTTTCCAGATCTTTTGTTCCTCAAATGTTAAACTCTCGGTAGTAAAAGAAAAGAGTAAGATGAATGCTTGTTGATGATGACCTATGTTGTATCTATTTATGGATACTGGAGCAGGTAGATAATAAGCCGGTTCCACAAGCTGGTTGTACGAGACATGGTGTTGAATTGACTACTTGCTCAGAAGACAAGTGTTCAACAATGATTTAGTATTTTCTTACACAAGTTGATTTCCCGAGGCAACTATTGTCCAATCTCCCATGAAACCCTCGACATCCAATAACGTGTAAGAACAACCCAGACTTAATTACATTCTTGATTGATGGATCGAGTAATGAAAAATGTAAGGATGTAGTATTCTCACATCTTATATTGTGATAACATTATAAGGATTTCTTTATTTGAGAGATATATGGTTTACTGTAACATTAATGTATTTGTAGGAGTATCTTAACACGTACTAATATATTTATATAATTTATATAGTATATATTTTTTTCATGAAAATAAGGGACGAGACGAGTAGGACGTTCAGCTGATGGTGATTGATATGCCCTATCCATAACAATGCAGTCCCGCTCAGGATTCTTGAAAAACCTAAAAATTCTGATCGGCACTACTATTGCGCTCGTCACCTTGAGACATAAGATGTTACGTCTCATTTGCCCAGTAATTTCACTAGCTACGGCGCCCTTCAGACTGAAACACTGTAACGTTTACATATTACTACTTCACGGCACAAGTAGTCGCCGTTGTGGTACCCAAAATCTAGCCGGCTTCCTGTGCAAAGGAGCCTCCCACTAGTAACAAGCGGACCTGACAGACGCTGTTCTATCAACAGAAAATAATGATGTACGAATTCGGGAATAATGTAGTCTAAAGCCATCGAAAATGTGAAATGAAAGTTAATGAGTTTGTGGCGATTTCATCCACATTAAGTTAGCAACCCAGGATTGTTTGCAGTGCCAACTGATCACATAAGAGAGAGGGAGACACGTGAGGCGGGCCAGCACGTCGCTCTCCTGTGCTGCGACCTCTCACGCGCGTTTGACAAAGCTGATCACAACCTTATCTCTAATAAACTTAACTTCTACGGTATACGCGGCCCGGCACTGTCCTTACTAATCTCATTCTTGTCCAAGAGATCTCAGACTGTTGTAGGGCAAAACGGAAGTTTAAGGTCATCTGAGATGGTCACGACCCTCGGAGTCCCCCAGGGCTCTTGTCTGTCCAACACTCTGTTCAGCCTTCTGTTAAACGACTTGCCCGAGGCGGTCGGCGACGCAGAAGTATTTATGTACGCAGACGACGTCGCCGCCATTGTTACCGCACCGACAACATACGAGTTGCAGCAGAGGCTAAGCTCAGTTGTTCAAAAACTTGAGCAGTGGTTCCGATCAAACGGTCGGGCTCTGAATAGAGATAAAACTTGCTTTATGTCTTACTACCTGAATGGTACACCACCGCCGCCTCTCACAGTCACCGCGGGCGATGCCCCACTAGAGATGGTACAATCAACAAAATTACCTCTACCTTGCGAGTTGATTTATCAAATAGCACTATACACGTATAATAATATAAACCTCTTCCGACATAAAGGTGTTAATATATCTAGATCATTACGCAGCAACAATCTCGCACATTAACTGGTCACGCCAGACCATAAGCTGCGTAAATCGGAGAGATCTGTATACATAATGGGTCCATCTGTGTATAACAGGCTGCCGAACTCAAGAAAGATGCAACTTCCACAACGGTGTTTAAGACAAAACTTCGAAAGTGGCTTCTCGAACATACGTTTTACTCAGTGGAGGAATTTTACATGATGCCAGTTATTTGGCTAGGTAACACTTATTTTACAATGCGTAAAAAAAAAAATCTTTATATACATAACGATATATAATTACATAATACTGTATTATTGTGAGGTAGGACTTCCCTACCTATGTAAAATGATAATTTGAATTTTAAATTGTCCATTTTTTTTTGACTTGTAACATGGTGTTATCAATAAATTATTTGATTTGATTTGATTTAATAGATATAGACGCCGAACACTTGACAACAAAGGACGCGAGTCGCTAAATACAGAGTTTTCCCGCGAGTGTTATAGGCACTAACTTTTATTATAAAAATTAAAATTGGTAAGTCTTGTAGATATACTTACTTCTGTAATAATTCACGACTGCAAACGTAATTAAATAAAATAAAGATAAAGTCAGTGGTTTAATTTACAAGCTCCCCGATAAGACAAGTTAAAAATGAAACAAAAACCCGACAGACGTTGTCCTGTACACACGTTGTCCTGAACACACGTCTTAAATTTGAAAAATCGGTCCAGCCGTTAGGAGGAGGTCACTAACATACACATGAGCAGGAGAATTATATTATATTGAAGGAATTGAGAAACTAAACCAATCTCAAATCAAAACAACCAAACTAAAACAACAAAAAATCATCAAAATCAGTCCAGCCGTTTAGGAGGTAGTTCAATTGTGAATCTAAGCCATTCTAGAATCCACCTGAAGACACACAGAAAGTTTCATTAAAACTTTAAATACTTAGCGCACAGTGTTTCTAGATATATTGTAAAAAAACCTTAAAACACTACGCACTAACTATTTAAATTATTTTTTTTGTTCTAATAGTAAACAGATAATAATTATAAACATAGGAGAAATAAACAATAACGTGTTTTAATGTCTTACATGTTATGTAATACAAAGCAATCGAATTTTTAAAAACCGTATCAATTAACCCGTTGCTACTCGGTTTTTTTAAAACGGGTAAATGAGCGTACGGGGCACCTGATATTAGTAAATCACCGCCGCCCACATCCTCTTACAACACCAAAGGAATCACAGGAGCGTTGCCGGGGTTTTAGAAAGGTGTACAGGCTGATTTTAAAGATATCCATGTCTAAGTAGAAAGTTCTTTGGAAAAGGCATTGTAAGGAAACGCCTGACATCCTGACGGTGGAAATGATATCGTAATTTGTGGCATGTCGTGTGAAAGTGGAATTCGGCGGCAGGAATCAGGTCAAACAGTTGTTCGGAAAACTCCCAGCAACGCCAAGTGATCTAGCCGTTCACAGAGACTGGATCCCCGACAATTCGAGTTTTTTGTGCGAGTGAGCGTATTGTCGTCACAGGACGACACCATGACTCTGCCACATCAAAAAACTCTTGTAGTCATTCACAACTCATAAAACAGTAGTTTAGTAAGTTAAATCGTAAAAAAATACTTTTTAAATGTTTATTAAATTTATAATTTTAAAACATTCGAAGAACACAAAAATTGTTGTATTCTAGTCTTAGGTAGGTATTTGGTAATGGTTGCTAAAGAAGTGTAAAAAAGTATCGATAAATTATAATTATTGTGAGGTATTCCCTATTAAAGACTTATTTTTTTCGTTAGTCGGCTTTCGAAGGAATCAAGCTGAAATGGACACTAACAACTATTTGATTTTATGAACATGTGTAAATTGTGTTTTTAAGTTTGTTATTGATTTTACGGTGAATTTGACATTTATTTTTTCTTTGACGTTTGCGTATACGGGTGAGTTTTTTTTTGAAGATAAAACAAGATGCGCAATATTGAATTTAAAGTTCATTTCAGTTATACCGAAATAAAACAGTGTTCGTAAGAATGAACATAGTCAATTGTTATTGTGTCGTAAATAATCAAACAATCGAGGTCGTGTACGTTGAAAGTTTCACTTTTTCAATTTAATGTTAATTATTAATTTTGCGATAGTTCTGTGGACTAGTATTACTTATATTTTTATTTATTTCATAGGTGTGCAGTCCATACTGTATATATATATGGACGGAATTGAGAATCTAAGCCAATCCCAAATTCACTGGAACACACAAAAAAATCATCAAAATTGGTCCAGTGGTTTAGGAGGTAGTTCAATTGTGAATCTAAACCCACGAATCCACCTAAAGATACACAGAAAGTTTCATTAAAATCGGTCCAGCCGTTTAGGAGGAGTTCAGTTACAACAGACGCAAAAAAAAGAAATATATATATTAGGTCTTTACCTATGAAATTGCCGTTTTGTATGAAGAAATTTAAACGAATTTTTTTCATGTATTTTTTATTTGTATTAATCGAAGTAATCACCCATACAATCAATGCATCTTTGCCATTGCAGTGGCAGTTTATTGATGCCCTTCTTATATAAACCAACTGGAAGGGAGGCTAAAAATTCTTTAAAGGCATACTGCCTCTCGGGTATTGAATTTATTTCCCGCTAAGAAGTTATCCAAATTCTGGAAAAAGTAGGTAGTAGTCTGTAGGCGCAAGGTCTGGTGAGTAGGGCGGATGACTGAGAGCTTCCAACCCCAGTTCTTGCAACTTGGAGACCGTCTGCTGTGCAGTATGAGGTCGCGCGTTGTTGGGCAGGAGCAGCGGAGACGAGCGATTGACCAATGCTGGTTGGAGATGTGCCAGCTTCTCCATCATTGTGTTCAGTTCTCCACAGTACACATCTGCAGTAATGCTCACCCCGTTTGGTAAGAAGCAGTGATGAATCACACCGGCGCTAGACCACATACCACAATTACCAGGGGTAAGTTTTCGTTTAGGGCATTGTTTAGGTGCTGAACCAGGATGCAACCGACATGCTGAGCGCTTGCGTTTATCAAACAGAATCCATTTTTCATCACAGGTAACAATGAGGTGCAAAATTCCTTCATTTGTGTGTCTGTTGAGCAGTGCAAGGCACGTCACGACGCGTACTTCGCGCTGGCGATCATTAAATTCGTGGGGCACCCATTTGTCCTACCTTCTTAAAAATAAATTAAGTAGGTACATAATCTAAAACTTGTATGACCACAAAGTCAGCGAGATATTTTTGTATTTTAATACCTACCTATTTCATTATCTTGTTTATTAAGTTTATATTGTTTTATATCTAAATATTTTAGAAAGACGTAATTAGTCTATGTAAAATAATAGTTTTTAAGTGATTATGTACAGTATCCATTGTTTTAGATTTTAAGCTTATGGTAAATAAAGACCTTTATAAACTAAAAAAAACTGCTGCTAGTTTAGCCGTAGATTGTGTATAATCAGCTTCCACAATCGCCTTTAATTCGTCATTGTGGACCAAAGTCTTCGGACTACCGCGAGGTTTATGTTTAAGTACTTGTTCATGTTGAAAAGCGCGGGCGCGGCGACGGGTGCGGGCGCGGAGACGTGGCGAGTTCGTGTTCACGTTGACCGCTAGGCGTTTACGCGAGTTTGACGTGTTGTTAGAGATTGTAAACATGGACGACGATCTTTTATTGTTAACCGATTCATATCTAAAGTGGGAGATGATAAAGAAAGAGAACGCTATGGTGAATTTCGTACTTTATACAATACTTTGAAAGAACATCCTTCCAGATTTTTTGGATATACCAGGATCTCAAATCGCAGTTGTAGCCTGAACAGCACTTATAAACTCTTCTGTACGGAAAGACATGATGAAGACGTGCTACCGTTTCTAGCGACAAGTCCATACTGGTTGAACTTACCTGACGTCGCGAGTGAATCACGCGCTCCGCCGCTAGTTCGACGTGAACACACAGAAACATCTCACGCGTTTGATATTGCCGCGAGCGTCGCGCGCGCGCCAGTCGCTAGCTTGCCCGCTACTTAGACTGCACGTGCGTTTCGTATGTGAACACTTGGATATTACGCTATATGTTTGATATTTCGTGACCGCGCCCGCGAGTCAACGTGAATGATCACTAACAGGTGCCGCGTTGCTGCCACGACGGTACTCATATTCAATATTTACTCCAATTTTTAACGTATCCATGATGACGAAAAAGTTTGAAATGCGATGAAAATGTAACACTACTCAATAAACAAATTTGGAGACAACTTTTGGAAAAATAATTCCATGTTTTTAGAATAAAATTAATTTGAAATTAGAATTCTTAGCCAAACAGAAATTATTTTGATTTGAAATGACCAGCACTGCAGAACAATTTCATCAGTTAAGACCTATTATTAAGATATATAATCGTATATGTGGAAACAGCTTATACATTACTGCTTTATAATTGCCAATTTTTACAGTATTAAAATGGATATAGTATGAAATCCTTAAGAGATAGCCATAATATGCCATGCCGGACTTTTCTGTAGACCTACTTAAGATACACAATTCCACCATACATTATTTTGTTATATCTCAAAAAATTAAGACAGTGTTGTCGTTGATAGCTCCCGGATGCCTTATTTTTTCCGACACCTCCAACAAATATCATTAATGTATACAAAAAGTGAACAAATTATATACTTTTGTATACTTTTGTATATAATTTGTTAACTTCGTCGAGAACCACGCTGTCCAATGGTAAAAACAACATGAAAATTGGTGCTCTAGTTTTTGAGTTTATCACGAAGAGACAAACAGACAGGCGCGGCGGAGGACTTTGTTTCATAATATTTAGTTATAAAGCAAGGCAACATATCAATTAAATGAACAATATGTAATATGTATCACAAGATTCCAATTCAAGTTCAAATAGTTTTATTCAAAATAGGATTTAAAATCACTTATTGAACTTCAAAACTACCATCCATTCGAAATACATAGGTAACACTGAAAATGTTTAGAAAATGAAAAACGGCTTAATGTAGAAAGTTGTCAATACTTTTATTGTTTTTTGAAGTAATCTCCGTTCCTCTCTAGATATCGTCGCATTCAATGGAACCACTGAGAAAAGCAGTGGTGCTAGGTCAGGACTGTATGGCGGATGACTCATTATCTCGACACCTGCCATAGTGAAATATTCAACAGTCCGTTTTGCGGAGTGCATTGTCGTGGTGAATGAGGATCCTGCTTCGAGGGCACTGCTGTCGAATTTTTTCGACAGCAGTGATTGACATACCAGTCTGCAGTATATGTCCTTCCATCTTCTAGCGCAGCTGTTGCGAAATGACCTTTCCAACCCAAGAATGAGGCAATCATATTTTTTTCTTGACTTCTTCCTTTCTTTACCTTAGTTATTGAAAAAATTCGACAGCAGTGATTGACATACCAGTCTGCAGTATATGTCCTTCCATCTTCTAGCACAACTGTTGCGAAATAACCTTTCCAACCCAATAATGAGGCAATCATCTTTTTTCCTTGACTTCTTCCTTTCTTTACCTTAGTTGGCCGATCCTCGAAAGGATACACCCACTGATCTGATTGTCTTTTGGTTTCGGGTTCGTCGCAATATATCCAGCTTTCATCACCTGTAATGATTTTAAATACAGCATTTGAGTCATCGCCGTTGAACTTATCTAACTTTGACGACACCAGTCCATGCGAAGGTGTTTCTGGTCATCGGTTAAAGTATGGGGAATCCATCTGGTACAAAGCTTCCTGACGCCTAAATGTTTGTGCAATATTTTTTGAACTTGGCTCATACCAATGCCTAGGCTTGCCCGTATCTGCTGATAGGTCACTATCTTATCTTCCTCTATCATGCGTCGCACAGCACTGATGTTATCGTCAGTAGCCACTGTTAAAGGATGTGCCTCACGCGGATCATCATTGAAATTGCCACGCTTAAACTCGTCAAACCAATTTTAAATATAGGCACGAGATAGGGCTTCATTAAGAAATGCTAATCGCAGCCTATCATAGCTTTGTAATTGAGTAAGTCCACAACGAAATTCATAATAAATCATTGACCGAAAATTTTCTCGCGTTAGGTTCATTTTCACGTGTAACAGGAGTTTTAGATTTACCGCCAATTCACAAAAACGAATCACAAATGAATGTTATATACTACATTAGGTTAACAAAGAGTTCTAAAATTGAAATTAAAAGAAGAGGAGGTTTTTGTTCAAAGGAGAGAGCGATTGACACCGATTGAGGAAGAGTG
This sequence comes from Leptidea sinapis, assembly GCF_905404315.1. NCBI lineage: Eukaryota > Metazoa > Arthropoda > Insecta > Lepidoptera > Pieridae > Leptidea > Leptidea sinapis. The sequence continues at coordinate 15,712,168 of NC_066267.1, read as the reverse complement.
TTTCTTACTCTCCGTCTTCCCTACTTGCCTTATATCGTGCAGGTTTAGCGCGCGGTCGCTAGTAAGTAGAACATCTTTCCTACTAGCCTTGTAACGTGCAGGTTTAGCGCGCGGTCGCTAGTAAGTAGAACATCTTTCCTACTAGCCTTGTGTCGTGCAGGTTTTTTTATATCCAAGATGGTCGCCGCGCAAAATTATGATTTTAACAATATGGATATTGTATCCGAGGTTCTCGAGGGTGCAGATAACGAATTTGCGATAATTTTTGGAATCCAAGATTTCCACCGCGCAAAATTATGGTTTCAACATTATGGATATCGTATCCGAGATTCTAGAGGGTGCAGAAAACGAATTTGGGATCATTTTTAAATCGAAGATGGCCGCGGCACAAAATAATTATTTCAAAAATATGCATATCGAAATCGAGGGTGCAGAGAACACATTTGGGATCATCTTTTAAATTCAAGATGGTCGCCGCGCAAAATTATGATTACAACAATATGGATATCATATCCGAGGTTCTCAAGGGTTCAGAGAACGAATTTGGGACCATTTTTTAAATTTTAGATGGCCACCGTGCAAAATTAATTAATTGAAGTCATTCAACAATATCGATATCGAAACCGAGGTTCTTGAGGGTGCAGAGAACGAATTTGGGATCATCTTTTAAATCCAAAATGTTCGCCGCGCAAAATTATGATTACAACAATATGGTTATCGTATCCGAGGTTCTCGAGGGTACGTAAAACAACTTCGCTACTAGCGTTGTAATATGCAAAGAATTTATGAATGATGCGGGACTCGAACCCATGACCTCTGGCATTCCGTGCCAGTGCTCTTACCAATCGAGCTAAACGTTCGGGTGATGTTTCGTCATAAAATCTTGTATGCTTTGTTAACTCTCAGTTTGTGGCTTCATCTATAGGATCTACTTTACACTTGATAACCTGCTCTACCCCAATATTTGCATATTAGGATATTGACTTGAGATGTCGCTATTGTAAATCAAAACAATTTGTTATGTTTTTAAAGTGATGACCCTTATTTCTTGGATTAATACACAAATAGATTTCGATTTTTTTTTATGACCGATGCAGATGGTTTTCTCCCCACAAAAATACCTATACATTTGCGGCAGAATTTCACTATGTTACAGAATAGCCGAATCAAGCACTTTAACTCCTCCACATGTATAGTATTTAATATTGAAGAAAATCATTATATACCCTCTTGGAATGATTAAATACATTTTAATCTTATATACCAGGGGTCGCCAAATATCGGTATCAGACCGCAGTCAGTATCCGAACGGCCTAAATTTTTAATTGTAGCAATGAACGTAAGCGCTTTGCAATTTGATTACAGACAGTTAGAAATTCTGCCACAGATCGCACCCTTACTGTAAGTCGTTAAGGAGTCCCATTGATCATCATATTCGACTACGAAAATTACTTGTTCATAACTATGTTATGGTAGATGACTTGAATATCCGGATAGCATAAAAAAGATTCCGCCGAGTATCGTTAATTTGTTCTTAAGAGTTGAAGAATTCCGTTACTTTGTCATTGATTCCGTAATCAGAACCTAATCAAACTAACATCTTTGAAGTATATCATTTAAAATAAAAAACGAATCATCGAAATCGGTTGGCGCGATATTGAGTTATTCGTAAATTTATATACGTAATAGCAAATTTAAGACTTTTATGGTTTTCTCATGGATGTCATTGTCAGATCTGGACCATCCACCAGCTTTCAAATAAAAAAAGAATTAACAAAATTGGTTCACCCAGTGGAAAGTTTTCAGGTAACAAACATAAACAAATATACCGACGAATTGGAAACCTCCTCCTTTTTTGAAGTCGGTTATAAATGAATAAGTATCAAATTTATTCACAAAATTGCCCTCTCCAAGTTAAGCGGTCGTTCGTCAAAGTCGAAATCACGAAAGTAATGGAATAAATTTATCATCAATGATATTGATGCCCTAAATGCGGAATAAACTGGAAATTAATCTTCGAATGATTTAATTTCCGTTTATCTCCTCCGAAGCTAGGTCGGTTGAAAATTAATTCGCAAATTGCAATCGAATTGTCAATCCGTGATTGAAAGAGCCTAGCCAATATTCCATACTCAATGTAACGTATTAAGTATACCTACTTAAGTATTAGTAGGTAATAAGAGTATTGATAAACCGTAATATCAAATCAAATTAGATTAGAATTATTCAATTAGGGTAAAAATGACATAACAAAAATTAAATAAAAAAATGAAAATGAAAAGTTTTTTGATGAAAAAGGAGTGCAAGTAAGTATACTTTCGGGTTGTTTCGCATTGTTAACTGATAGCCCAAGTAATGATTAAGAATTAAATACGTTCCTGTGCCTTTTTGGATTTTTATAATTATCGGGTGATGATTCTAAACTCTGTAGGTACTTGAAGTAGCATCACAGTGTGATCTATTTGCCAGCTCGATGGGATGTTTACTTTTGGGGGGGGGGGGGGGGGACTTACGTGGTGAGCCCAATTGTGATACCGCTCAGGCAGTGAAACAAGACATCCATAAGATACACAAAGCACTAATGTTGCACAATACGTCAGCTGTAATAGCTACAGATATACTGCTATAACTCTCGAGATGACACCCATCCAAAAAGTATCTTAAAGTAATTATTTTTTTATTGCGTGCGCCAGTCGTGAGCATGTCGGTGACACGAACCCATACGATTTTCCCCTACCAAAAATTGCCCAACGCGGCTAAAGAAGTTATCACATCAAAAACATGGGATGAAAAATAAATTTGCATTGATATCAATATATTCTCAAGTTCTAAACCGTTAACATTACAGAGCGAAGCGGTTATTTTGTTTCTACTATCATTAATCATTGACAGACTCAGCTTTGAATGGGCAGCTAAGTTCAAGGGTACGTTCTATAAATAGACGATTAAATATCGTGATCAAATATTGTAGTAATTTCTTTATGATAATAAGGAACGAGACGAGCCGGACGTTCAGCTGATGGTAATTGATACCCCCTGCTCCTAACAATTCAGTGCCGCTCGGGTTTCTTGAGAAACCCGAAAATTCTGAGCGGCACTACAATTGCGCTCGTCTCCTTGAAAATTTAGATGTTAAGTCTCGTTTGCCCAGTTATTTTACTATCTATGGCACCCTTCAGACCGAAACACAATTATATTACTATATTATTACCTATTGCAGTTATAGTGACTTAAAAAGAAAACAAAGCGGTTTTCAACCACATCATGTTTTGTTCAACCACACGTTTTTAGGGGTTCTGAAAATTACGTAGGCTGCCATTTAATTGAACTTATTTCCGAAATTTTTAAGAATTACCGACGATGTGTATTTTAAATCAGGTTCAAATAATATAAGGAATGACAGTAAAGGCAAGCTATGAAAGAAAACAGAATCATTTCCATGGTTCTAGGAATGGCGACAATAGAAGATTGTATCTTAAGCGACCAAAATAATATCTTTACGGCGAGGGCGGTTTTTTCAATCCAGAGCAAAGTTACGGATTCCTTAGTAGAATCCAGAGCGTAGCGAGGGTTTCTTTAGTAGAATCCTGAAAGTAGCAAGGAATTCTTAAGTAGAATCCTGAACGTAGCGATTGATTCTTTAGTATCCTGAATGTAGCGAGGTATTAAAAGTACGCCGCACGAGCCAAAAATATATTTTGCGCCCGAGTGAAACACTACTTTTCATTACCCATGATGAGGAAATAAAAGGCGCCTCCTATTTAATTGTAATATTATTATTTTATAAAACATAGAGTAACAACTTAATTAAAATTAAAATTAAAAAGCATCTAATAATAAAACATCTAAATACTTATATTTACATTTGAGACGTTTTCACATTTATGAAAAATTATTGTTACAGTGTTATTAGGAATAGAGATTTTTGGAGATTTTATATTCTGCGTGTTTGAAATAATGTCCTAATCAGGCTCATTTTGAGGAAAATGTGACGGTGGACTTCGTTGTTTTGATGTAGATGGGCGCGGTTACAGTGGCATGGATGGATTCATTAATGGTGGCAATTTATATTATCATGGTGCGTTCACATGTTTTCGCCTTGTTCTCAATGGAATCTTCTATGTACCCTTCTGCTATAGCCCTCGACTTCTATCTTCCATGTTGCTTGAGAACAGTGAAGTCCGCTCCAGATTCTGCCAAGCAAAATTTTTAGCAAAATTACGACGAAAACAATGTCTTGTAGCTTGATATCTGATAGTAGTGAATTCTTACAGTATGTTAGAAATTTTATTTTTTCCGATAACTTGTTTGAAGCACTTGCCATTTCAGCAGAATGCAGGCCCAAGTATTTCTGTGCAATAGTTTTGTATTATTCTCGGATAACGAAGCATCATTAAATTTTTGTTTAAGTGTTTGTCAGTTTTACTAACAGTAAATCATCCGAGTATATTCGACATCATCAACATTTTTTAACAGTTACTTTTAAAAGTTCATTGCCACGATATGCTCCATGTTCTCCGAAAATTAAAGCCACCTGTAACAAAACCGAATGTGAATAACGGCCGTTTTCAATGCCGTATCTCTATTTACGGATACATTGCTATAAGATCTAATCTTTCCATAGTTATGTCCAATATAGATATATTATTAGTTATAGTCCAATGTCTGTGGATAGGTTATTGAATTGTATGTAAGCGTAAAAGGATAGATTTGTCCCCGTCTAGTAAGTTGAACTAAAGATAGATAGGTTATTGAAAACGGCCGTTAGACAAGTATCTATCGAAGTATAAAAAGTAAAATAAACGAATTTGGATTACAGTTTGTGAAACAGTGTCGTGATAGTGGTGTGATACCGAAACTTATTATGGGCCTGCAATACACTCGACGAGTGGCATGGGAAATAGCGAGGAATGTGGCAACAACACTCATCATGCTGGACATCATGGTCCTCGTAGTGTCGATGTCTCCTTATTTTGTGGGTTTTTTGAGTGAGAGTCAAAGGAACAATTAGTGTGAAACGTTGCGATTAATTGCGCGAGTACAATAGTGTGTGGGCAGAGACGGCGAGATCGCGGTTGCGTGAGGAGCATAGCAGTGAGCAGCGCATGGAGAATTGTCTTGCGGAACAATTAAAGAGGTGAATTGCTTTCGGGATTACAAAGGAATCTTTAACACGACGAGTAACAAAGCAGTGAGCCGAGTAATTCAAGACTACCGTCATAATATCGCGTACGTAAACAACGACCTAATTAAACAATAATATATAGAATTGTCTTGTGTTCTTGGTTTGGTATTATGGCAGATTTGACTTTTATAAGAGAACAAAACAAGTTGCATATAATCAGTAAACTAAAACGCCTGTAAAAATGAAGATAAAATAGTGCTTAAATACAACTTTTAGGAGGGCAGCGTGTAAAAACGCTCATGGGGGCACTGGCGCGAGCTCTTAAGTTTGTAATTTATCAACACAAGAGTTCTGTCTGACAAAGGAAGCTAAATGCCTGAGGCTGGATATAACTTACATGTGGAATCAAAGATCTTTCCATTTTAAAATTACAGGACATATTTGAGTTTACTATGTAATTTATTTGGCCGCTACACCACGACATATTATATGGATTTTCATACAACTTTAAACTAGTGACAGTTTAATTACTGATGTATCAACAATGTATTACTTAATTTACTCTTATATCGTTTTTTATCGTAAACTTTATTATTCTGTATAACGCATGTTGTATTTATCTGATATTAGAACTGTGTCATATGAATATTAAATAAAAGCTTGAAACCAACTGTTCCAACTTCGTTCATTGTCCTCTCATATTCTATGTAATCCGATTTCCTGGAACATGTTCGCATAATGTTGTTTTGTGCCAATTATCAACTTGTTACGAGCTACTAGATACGGATAAGTTTATGATAATATTATACATAGCCCTAGATTTTGCAAATGTTTATTATTTAACAAATTAAGTTTGCGACCACACTGATTAGTGATAATCAAATATGTTATGCTTAATTATTAACGAATAATAAACAATTTTAGGCATAGTTTCAAATATTTAAAAACGAAGTGTCTAGTCGTCTGCCCAACGGACGAATAATTAGTCGTCCTAAGATGATGGGATGAAAAAAATATTCTAAATTTTAATTTACTTTAGAGTTGTCTCTTACCTAACTTATATTAGGAAACTTGTTACAAAGTATTTTGTGTTGACACTGTAATTGAATGCGATACTTAACAACTTATTCGTACACAAAGTTAGATTTTACACAAATCCCTTGTATGAGTTGTGAGATTTATAAAGAGAGGAAACAAAAGTTTTTCTTCTACTTATAAAAAAATGGCGGCGGAGTGCCGTGCCGTATGTCGTGTTACCGCTCCGTGGTGCTCCCTGCTAGACAACAGACGAGGATATGGCGACCGAGTTAATGGCGGTATAACCATACACCTGACTGGGAAACCGGTTGGAAGAGGCTACAGCGGCCTTGAAGACTAAATAACTTCTGAAATGACTGGTGCAAAAGGCAAGGGGAATCCACTGCACTATTTTTCCCATGATAGTCACGTATGACTATGAATAGACAACCAAAGAGACGAATCAGGTAGCCATGCGACCCGAATAGCACCCGGCGCTGCACTGCGTCCGGGGCAGACAGTGTGAAATGTGCTACCGACCATGTGTTTGTAGGCGACCAGGCATCACATGGAAAGAATGCTACTGGAAAACCAGCCATTAAAATGAGAAGAGGCATTAAGATCGGGAACTGGAATGTACGTGGGATACTTCAACCGGGTAAGCTGGACATTGCAGAACAGGAACTCACACGGTATAGCATCGATATCTGTGGCCTAAGTGAAATACATCTGAAGGGAAATGGGCATTTTGAAACTACACAAAACATCGTATACTATTCTGGTCATGACACAAAAAGTATAAATGGAGTAGCAATTGTACTACCGAAAAACATCAACAACTGCGTAATGGGATATAAGTCCTATAGCGACAGAATCATATCGATTAAAATAAGATCTAATCCAGTGAATCTAAACATCATACAAGTATATGCACCTACTTGTGCGGCAGAGGATGACGAGGTCGAAAATTTCTACCGCATCTTAGAAATCGCGATCAATGAGACTTCTAATAGGGAATTACTGATGGTGTCAGGTGACTTCAACGCAAAAATCGGAGCAACGACAACGGATAATGAATTGCGAGAGGTTATAGGAAGATATGGCCTTGGTCAACGAAATGAGCGTGGCACAAGGTTTATACAATTCGCGGCAGATAATGGTATTACCATTACGAACAGTATGTTTAAACACCATCACAGAAGACTCTACAACTCAGAAGACTCACGTGGATTTCACCAGACGGGCATTACCGAAATCAAATCGACTATATACTGATCAGGTCAAGATGGAAATCATCCGTTAAAAACACCGTTACTAGGCCGGGCGCAGATTGTGGTACAGATCACCAGTTGCTGGAGGCAGAAGTTAAGGTAAAACTAAAGGCCGCGAGATCTACTGAGAAACGCGCTCGTATAAGTGTCGTGGACTGCGAAAATTTTTCCAAAAGTGTAGAGGAACAGAAACACAACTGGGTAAACCAGAAACCTGATCAGTGTACAGTAGATGAGGTCTGGTCTCAAGCCAAATCGATTATAATAGATTCCGCAAAATCTGCTGACCGAACGAAGGACGTGACGACAAAACGCCAACGTTGGATGACGGACGAGACTCTCGCGCTTGTCGAAAAAAGACGTGTTTTAAAAGTTACTGGGGCTGACATTACGCAGCAGAACCGTCTAAGTTGCCGAATTCAAGCGGCTTGTCGTCGTGATAAAAATAGGTTTCTTCAAAATATATGTACCGAAATACAAATCCATGGCGAAAAGCATGAAACCAAAGACCTTCACAAGAAAATTCGTGAAATTACAAAAAAGTTCAGTTCTAAAACATGGACCATCGAAAACTCGGAGGGAAAGGTTGTGATTGAACTGGAAAATACTCTGAAAGTCTGGAAGAATTACTGCCAGTCGCTCTTCTTTGACCCTGATTCGCGCAGCTATATCTCCACTGAACCGGAAGATCAGGACTTGGAACCTCTTATTCTTAGAGAAGAAGTTAAAGCTGCAATCAACCATCTAAAAGAAGGGAAGGCAGTTGGAAGTGACTGTATTCCAATAGAGACAATCAGATGTTGCGGAGATTTCGGAGTAGATATGTTTCACACCTTATGTAACAAAATTTGGGTGAGCGGAATGTGGCCGAAGGAATGGACGCACTCTGTTTTCATACCATTACACAAAAAGGGGTCTACAACGAAATGCAATAACTATCGTCTTATAGCGCTCATACCACATGCCAGCAAAATTTTACTCCATATAGTAAACGAAAGACTGAAGGCTTATATTCTGAAGGAAATAGCACCAGAGCAGGCCGGTTTCGTAAAGGGCAAAGGTACACGAGAACAGATCCTAATTGTGAGACAAATAATAGAGAAAGCAAAGGAATTCAACAGACCGACTTTCATATGCTTCGTTGATTTCCAAAAGGCATTTGATTCTGTTAAATGGCCACAACTATGGAAGATCCTCATGGAGATGGGAGTGCCCAAGCACTTGGTGCAAATCCTCAGAGCCCTTTATGAACATGGTTCCGCTTCAGTCAAGGTGGATAATGTCACGTCCGACCCACTTCATCCCTCTGCAGGAGTCAGGCAGGGCTGCATTTTGTCGCCTCTTCTGTTCAATATTTATACGGAGCACATTATGAGGATAGCTCTAGAAGATTGGACAGATGGCATACCAATTGGCGGCAAAAACATATCCAATCTCCGATATGCCGACGACACCACGTTAATAGCGACAAGTAAGGAAAACATTGCTGAATTATTACATTGTATCGAGCATACCAGCCTCCAGTATGGCCTTAAAATAAACCGGCAGAAAACAAAAATGATGATTGTCGATCGAAGTCAAAACAATGCACCAGATATAGTCAAGATTGCAAATTGCGAGGTTGTACAGTCATACATATACTTAGGATCTCTGGTCGCTAATACTGGTGGCTCGGAAGACGAAATTAGAAGGCGAATGGCTATTACCAGATCTGCAATGCAGAAGTTGACGAGGATATGGCGGGACAGGAATATCACCAAAGCTACTAAAGTTCAGTTAGTAAGATCTCTAGTGTTTCCCATACTACTATATGGTGCCGAAACATGGACAGTCAAAGAACGAGAGAGACAAAGGATTGACGCACTAGAAATGTGGTGTTGGAGACGAATGCTACGAGTATCTTGGACACAACGCCGCACAAACGTCTCGATACTTGAAGAGCTCAAGGTGAAAGAAAGGCTTTCATCTATAGTCAGAACCCGTATCCTCAGATACTTCGGACATATCACGCGACGTGGAGAGCATGCCATAGAGAGACTTGTTGTTCAGGGAAGGGTCAATGGCAGTAGGTCAAGATGACGCTCCCCTATGCGCTGGACAGACCAGATCAAAGCCTTAACCAATACTCCCCTCAGCACATGTGCCAGAGAAGCAATAGCCAGGGATAACTGGCGTAGAATCGTTCGTCGTTCGACGTGATCACGACTGCTCTGTCAAGAGTAATCCGACGAAGAAGAAGAAGATCTCAAATTGTAGCCATAGCAACGGTGGACCTGTTGATGCAACCATTTTGGCTAGTATGCCACCCCGTATCTCACGCATTTCGTTACGCAGTATTTATTTGTTCCGGATTTAAAGAGTACAATAGCTCCACGGACGAAATATCCAATAATAAGTGAAGCTACTAGCTAAGAATTAATGTTCAGTCTCTTTTGTTTTTGTGAAAAGTTAAGCTATCTGGGATCCAGTGGTAATATTTTCAACCATAAACGTTTATGTAAAATGTTGTGAACAATACCAGGCGAAATCTGTATCATAGTGCGTTATATTCTAGTTATTAAAATTGAAACTCTTATAACATCGTTTCAAATTTTTCGCTCCTCAATCGCATGTCGCATTACAATGGGCCGCGGCCGATTGTGACATGGGTTGGCTGAGTGGTGTAAGGTGTCAGATTTAAGGCGAGAGGGAGCGTAGGTTCGAACGCCGGTTTTTCTTATTACATAACATTTTTTTATAAACTAAACTTATCTTACAATATTTCTTTTTTTGATCTTACTATATTCCAGATTTTACAACCAATTTTTTTATTTATTTCTTTTGGTTCCAAAGAGTTTGCACCTCACTCTTACTATTTATTGCATGCCCCCAATATTACAAGAGCACATAGACAATTTATTTAATTTTTTAGATAGAAAGAGCACCAAAGTAGACTTTTCCGACTTTTTTAACGCTACCTTCAATTAAACAGCGCTATAATTTTAAAAGTAAAATTAAGTTTGATATACTTGCTAATTGCCCATTCCTAAAGCTTGTTTGAAATGATTCAAACTAAGTTCATGAGTGACATTTTGTGAAATATGGGTGTTGTATTCTATGAGATCTAACTTTGTGTACGAATAACGTGGCAGCACTCAGTGACGTTGAATTGGAGAGAGTGTCAACACAAACACTTTGTAACAAGTGTCACATTATAAGTTACGTAAGAGACAACATTTATCAAACCATGGATGCTTTACCACCACTGATGGTATTAATATAATATTAATAATTGAATAAAATAAAACGTCAAAACAATGAAAAATTCTCAAGCAAAGTAAACTTAATAATATAAGGAAAGGAGATAAAAAAGTAATTGGAAATATTTTTAATGTTTATGTAGTAAAGGTTATTATAACATAAAATACTTTAATAGTGATATCATAGATTTGAAATGGATTGACCGCCCTTTGACTTTTAAATAATAAATTTTATTGTACGATATTACATTCTTACCATATTGTCCTTCTTGTCACTCGTTTCTTCTTAGGTTGGAGGCATACTATATCGAATGGGTAGTAGTTTTTGACTTTTTATAAGTGATAATTATATTATATCCATTTTTTGTATAAAAATATTTGAATTAAAATTTAAGTCTAATTTATTCAATGTACAAAAAGTGTTAAGCCAAATTAGATCCTGATGAAGAGAAGATGTTGCTCAGATATGGAAAAATGATCCAATGTTGTTAGTAAGAAATATGAAGAACAGAGGGAATAACAAAGATCCCTGCAATTTCTTGTGAGTTACGGTTTATATAGACATACTGCCACAATATTGCAAATAATCCAGCAGAAAAACATTTTCTAAATAAAAAAGTGACGGTAACTCGTAATATATTATTAATATATTTAAGTGCCTCGTAATTATCATTGTAATCTTAAAAATGAAGTAAATATTTTTTTTAATGAAAATAAGGGACGAGACGAGCAGGAAGCTTAGCTGATGGTTATTAAGACGCCCTGCCCATTACAATATAGTCCCGCACAAGATTCTGTAAAAACTCATAAATTCTGAGCGGCACTACAATTGTGAGACATAAGATTTTAAGTCTCATTTGCCCAGTAAATTTACTAGCTACGGCGCCAATATGGTACCTGTACATCTAGCCGGTATCCTGTGCAAAGGAGCCTTCCACAGGTGAAATGAAAATATTTCTTAAAGTACAAAAAATATGTGAAAAAAAATATACAACTATATTATAGCACGCATTCAAATTTACAAGGGAATAACTTTGCTTTTACATCAAGTATCTCCAATAAGTATATCAATAACATATCCACATCTTGTAGCTCGTAACAAGTTGTTAATTAGCACAAAACAATGTTATACTAACATGTTTCAGAAAATCGGATTAGATGGAACATGTGCGTACAATGGACGAAGAGAACGTAATAAGGCATTAATTTAATATATTGGGGTAAACATAACATACGTTACATAGAGTTATCAGCTAACAAAACATTGAAATATAATATATGTAAATTAAGTCTTACTCTGGTACATGAGTTATCAAGCTCTAGTGACAAGTGGGTTAATCCACTTGAGTGTTTAAACTGGATGTAGTTCACTTTTCATTGATTATTGATTATGTTAAATATGTCGTTTCTTTGCTGGTATTATTGTTTACTACTCGTTTTAGCCAGTGTTGATAATTTGTACATTATATCATGAACGTTTTAAGGGCAATATGGTTTTGGATTTGCTACAGTTCAGTGCAGCGTTGCTTCACTGTGACCAATGTGTTAGGATAGCCACTGCTAACTATAGCTCCCTAAGATTGATTCTTTTTTTGAATTTTAAAATGTTTTTCAGTGTACTGATAGATCTCAAATATATCATGAATGTTTTACTAGAATAAGGTTATGGGTTTGGTACAGTTCAGTGCAGCCCTGTTTCACTGCGACCAATGTGATCTGTTGTGATAGCCACTGTTAACTATAACTCACTACGACTGATTCTTTTCTAGAATCCTAATATATCTTTTCAGTGAACTGACGTATCTCAAGTTCTTCCTTCCCTTCACATCCCAAAGAGATGCTGCGTTTACGCATTAAAGGACCACATTCAGAGAGGATGTGTAACGTTTTATCTGCACTATTACAGAATCTACACGCTCTGCAATCTCTGAGGTCTAAGATTGAGAGGTGTTCGTTTAATCAGCAGTGCCCCCTAAGTTTTCCTTATTTAACCCTATTGCCTCATGCACAGCCTTTTTGTTGAAGAACTTAAGGGGACTAAAACACGAATCGTATATCAACATTATCTTGCAAAAACTCAAGTTTTAACCCCTAAATCAACGAAAATATTGGTTTCCCGTATACGGATTTGCCAATATTTGCGTACAGCTAGAGTTTTTACTGACACCTCATTTGATACCCATAAAATATTTTGCTCAGCGCGCTCCAAGACATTTTCATTACAGACAACAAAGTGTTTCAACTACATTATTTATTATAATTATCTAACATAAAATTTTAAATTTCTGTATATTACTAAGATTTCAATAACAGATAAAGCGTATTTCAAGTCTAAACAACAAAGCAAAGACAAAAAGTTATCATATTGCGAATCAGACATGCTGAGCCAAACTGTGCCAGTCGCGTGCTTAACTATAATAAATATTTATAATATAGAGGATAAACGGAATTTTTGAAGTGGTAGGAAGCGTATCAAGCATACTAGTTCCATGAAACATAAAAATGAATAAATGGAGTAAAATAAACTATGTTTCGCGTGATCATGAATTTGTGAAGTAAGCGAGGTTGCCTCTATACGTAAATACATATTGGTTTACGATCAATACTTAATGTGTAAGTATTATTGTGTTTCGGTCTGAAGGGCGCGTAGCTAGTAAAATTACTGGGCAAATGAGACTTTTCCTAACATATATATTTTTTTTTATCTCCCAGCTAACTCATTGCAGAGCATTAGGCCCTCAAAGATGATGATTTCACAATACCAAGTGCCTTAACTTGGATAGACTGCCCAGTTCGGGAAGCTCCGTAAAATCTTCTCGTACCAAACGCAGTGTCTGAAGACGAAGGTTTTCAACCAGTGATGACTTAGGGTACGCAGACGTGGTTGCTAACTATGGGATATATAACTTATGATAAAGCTCATGGTTGCTCAGAGGACAATGGAGAGGACTATGCTCAGAGTTTCCCTGCGAGATCGAATAAGAAATGAGGAGACCCATAGGAGAACCAAAGTTACAGACATAGTCCAAATGATTGCGAAACTGAAGTGGCAGTTGGCAGGGCATATAGTTCGACAGACAGATGGCCGATGGGGCAGTAAAGTCCTCGAATGGCGACCACGTACCGGAAGACGTAGTGTTGGTAGGCCCCCACAAGATTGACCGCCGATCTGGTCAAGATCGCCGGAATACGTTCGATTAGGGCAGCGCAGGACCGATCGTCTTGGAAATCTTTGTGGGAGGCCTTTGTCCAGCAGTCGACGTCTTCCGGCTGATGATGATGATGATGATGAAATGCCTTAAATGCAATCAAACATCTGAGACTTCTTTTGTTTTAACAAAGTTGTTAGTCTTCATTTAATCACGGCTCACTCATGTCTTGTTGTCCATCCTTCTCTATTTTACTAACCAAGTCTATTTTCTCTGATTAAAACAAATTCAAATAGTTTAAGCTGAACACCGAAATAAAACGACTGTAAATCTCCAAAAGATGTCAATCTTCATTTCGGTGGAAGCAGATAACATAAACTTTATTATGACCTTAAACGTGGCTTTAATAAAATTTAGTGGCTCATATATTTTAAGTGTACCTACTGTCGCATAAAATGCTATAAGCAAATGTTTAGAGTTTGCGTGTTAAATATTTAATCGTGTAGGTTGTTGGGTAATTTGATCAGAGAGGAGAGCTCATAAAGAGGCATAAAATATCAAACAGTGACAAGACGCTACTGTTTAACAGGTTTTGTTTGAAATGGTTTTAAAAAAAATTACAACCACGCTTGAAAGATTATTACTGGCTGCAGTAATAAGGGAACATCCACCTTCGCACGACACGCCACAAATTAGGATATCATCCCCACCATCTGGATGTGTGGTGGTCCTCCACAGTGCGGTTTTCAAGGAGCTTTCTTCCTCGTACTACAAAGCTGTGGAATGAGCTTTTGTGCAGTGTTTCCGGGACGATACGACATGGGTACCTTCAAAAAAAGCGCGTACGCCTGCCTTAAAGGCCGGCAACGCTCTTGTGATTCCTCTGGTGTTGCAAGAGAATGTGGGCGGCGGTGATCACTTAACACCAGGTGACCCGTACGCTCGTTTGTCCTGCTATTCCATAAAAAAAAACTTCAAGGTAAGAGGATAATCTCACCATAAAAACCAGCATCATATTTCTTGGCCTCTTGTGGATATCTTAGGGCTATCACTACATTGCAGTCTATTGCTAATCACTTCCCATTACGTGAGATTCATAATTAAAATTCAAATAACTTTATTAAAAATAGGATATGATCACTTATTAAAAGTAAGAACTACCAACCATTCAAAATAATTGCCTCAGACCTGAGAAGCCAGGGATTATTATTTTTTTAAATAAAATTTTGATACAATCAAATTTATAATTTTGATAGCTTGACGGTGGTCACTCGATTCCGTTTATGTTATAGTAACATTAACCACATAAACGTCTCTTAAAAATGCTTTTGAAATTCATTACACATTTGTGTAGAACATTTTGTGGGATCATGTTATAGGAAGTTCACTTATGTGCCTATGTACATCATACATAATAACAAGAATATATTGAGAGGCAACAGTTTAAATGGTTATTAATTTAAATTTTGCTCTTAAAAATTTAAATTAAAGACCGAATGACATATGCTATAATTTCAAGATTACTGTTCTTAATAAATTATTGTATCCAGTATCATTTTGAAATGCCTGGAAGAGTAGCGTACTCTTCTTAACTCATAGAAAAAAAAAGAATATTCGAATTACGCAGTAAAAACTTTGCATCGACGATGCAAAAATTTATAAATATAAATCATCAAAAATATTATTTCGAGGAGAGCCCATATCGATTCACGAGTTGAAAAAAAGGAGTTATGTACTCTTCGTTCCTGACGGGGTCCCTGAGTAGTCCCGTTTTTGTGTTTACTACATTAAGTGGGCCACAGGCCGCAAGGGTCGTTAATGAGTAGCTGGGCCTGTTGATAATCGTACTGTGACCCGATAATGGCTTGGATGAAGGGGTCTTTAGTAGGGTAGCTTAGGAGAGTCGCCTCTCTCATTAAATCAAATGATCTTTTTTATATTGCCATTAGAAGTAATTTCAATTTTCAATTTCAATTATTAAATTGAAAGTATAGTTCCCCTTCTCTTTTGTGTGTAATAATTAATTTTTTATTACCAATAATCGTTACTAAAAATAATGTAATAAGATTTAAATATATAAAAATAATAAAAGTCATTATTTACAATCTATCTATAAGAACAGTTACATTTCTTACCTTAAATCTACTGTTGTATTTTTTTACATAAATAAAAGTACCTATGCAATATTTTACTGTATTAGACACCCGTTTCTGGCCTCCCCTTTTTGAAACACTTCTCCAAAAAGATCTATCTCTCGCTTCTCTCATCCATCGCACCTCCCACCTTTTGAATGTCATCTTCCCATCTTTGATAATGTCTTCCTTTACTTCTCGTTTCATATTAGTGGCAGAATGGTGTCCAATAAGATTTACAATTAAATATTAAATATATACTTTAAGAGAGACCAAACTGTGAAGTAAGCAAATATATTTTATGTTTATTTCTAAATGTACAAACACTATTTATATTACGAAGGGGAGGATCCAAGCAAGCAATTTACACAAAGGTAACTTTATGAAATAACTTTAATTTCATTTCACTTCATCGAACGAGAGATAACCGCAAAAGGTACACCTAAAACTTTGGAATACAGACCGTCATTTACAGTTCGCAAGCTCTACTTTTAGATTCCACCCTTATATTATATAACCTCGTTAAGTTTTATAATGGATTCGACTCCATTCATATCCCTAAGAGCTATTCCTTCTAATTTAATTAAGATAAGTGTTATCATAATATGTATGTGGAGTAGAAGAATTTTGAAAGAAATTGCCTATATTGGTTTCAAAATAGGACCTAAATTAACTTATTGAACGTAAGACACTAGCACCCATTCGTAATAGTATGCCTCGGACTTGAGAAGAACTCTCTTCTCTTCTCTTCAACCTTGATCTAACCAATGCTCAGTAAAGGTCTTATATTTTAAACCATTTTGTGCGGTCCTGAGTTTTCCGCATCCAGTCCTTCCCAGCCGCTCGCATCAAATCGTCCGTCCATCATGCTGGCTTGAAAAAAATAAAATTAACATGTAGATCATTTCATACATGTTCATAGTGATACAAAATTACTGCAGGTTAATCACCCTCTGTCACCAGACAATATTAACACACTTTTAGTACCAAACTATGCTTAGCCTGTACTATAGTTAAAGGACTTTTATATCTATATATATTTATATATATATAAAAATGAATTGCTGTTCGTTAGTCTCGCTAAAACTCGAGAACGGCGGACCGATTTGGCCAATTTAGGTCTTGAATTATTTGTGGAAGTCCAGGGAAGGTTTAAAAGGTGAATAAATAGGAAAATGCTGCTAAATTGAATAAAAACAACAAATTTGTTTTTCCTTTGATGTCCATACATAATTTCTATGAGAGAATTTATTGACGCACGGTTTGACAGTTCTGCTGTGAAACAATTTCATTACGACAGCAGGGTGCATATTTTACGAAGTAATTTTTGATGTTATGATATATTATTGACAAATTCATATAAAAACATTATTTTATTTATTATATACAGAACAACGTCTGTCGGGTCAGATAGTATTTAATATGTTTTTTTAATGAAAATAAGGGACGAGATGATCAAGACATTCAGCTGATGTTAACTGATACGCCTTGCCCATTACAATGCAGTGGCGCTCAGGATTCTTGAAAAACCCAAAAATTCTGAGCGGCAAAACAATTGCGCTCGTCGCCTTGAGACATAAGATGTTAAGTCTCATTTGCCCAGTAATTTCACTAGCTACGGCACCCTTAAGACTGGAACACAGTAATGTTTACACATTACTGCTTCACGGCAGAAGTAGGCGCCGTTGTGGAACCCATAATCTAGCCGGCATCCTTTGCAAAGGAGCCTCCCAGTAGTAATACGATATAGATACCATATAAAGCCTTATCGTCCAGGGTCAAGTGTAAGGCATTAGACCGCGTGGAAGGTCACCTATGCGATGGACCGATTAGATCAAATCTGCTTTAGGCGGCCTATGCATGAGCGCACTCGATTGACTTCCATTGAGTGAAAGATAGCGCCGTACATCTAACTTGCTAACTAACTCGCCTCTATTGAAACTTGACAATCTTGACCGCTCTTTCAAAAGGATATCGACCGAGAAGAAGAGTACTTTCTTAAACAGATAATATACGGACGACCGGGCCTTGCTCGGATTTTTAAGAATGTACAAAACTTGAATAAAAAAAACTAATGGCACATCTGGATTCGAATCGGGGTCTTCTGCTTTCCGGACCACCCAATGTACCATCAGAGCTATTATAACATTATTATAATAATTATTACAGTCTTGGCGAAATTTACCTTTTTATTCTAATGTTCATGTAGCTTTTTCTCATTAAAACACGGATAAAAGTTCATTTCTTTTAAATTGAAACTAAACTAACATTAAAATCGTTGGAGCCGTTTCTGAGATTCAGATTATATATATACAAGAATTGCTCGTTCAAAGGTATAAAATAAATATCTACGATTCAGAAGCAATGTTTTGACCCCAGGACCTCAAGCTCAGTAGGCATGGGCATTACCGCTAAATTAATACAAAACAAAAGATATTGAGTACAATAGATGCATCATTAACACACACCGTAAATAAATAAAGGTATTCTGTGAGCATTTTAGAAGCGGTTATATAATTACACTATTATACTTATAAAGATTTTGTATTGTGGTTATGTGTGTATGTGTAGGTACATGTCTTAAGCAATTATGAACTACTCGATTACAAAATATTTAAAATTGTTTGCTTTTTGCAAGAGTTTCTAGTTTAGACAAATATATCTATTAGGTACGTCAGACCACCGAATTCTGGGCATAGATAGACTGAGTAACTGGGACATTAAAAAGGCTAGTATGCCTATACGCTTATGTGGGACTCTAAATTGCATGTAATTTAATATAATATCATAAATCACATACAGTCAATAAGCTAAAATGAATTTAATCTAATAGTTTCTCAGAACTATCTGCTTATTAACCAATCAATCACAATATGTTACTTAGCATACTATCATGGTTACCATCGCTTGCACGTGATCTACGTAAATAAAATAGAAATAGTATACAAATGGAAGTCTTAGATTAATGAGTGGTCTCCGCTGCGCTCCAACTAGATAGCGCAGGCATAGTCGTAAAGTGCGGCAACTTATACTTTGCCCGTAGGCGTACTCGATCCAGTCTCGCTTTGTCTCGTGTCGAACAATGTGTTACGTTGACGTGTCACAATGTCATGTTCTGTCCAACTTATTAATTAACTGTCCAAATTAATTTTAATATAAAATAACATTAAACGTATGTTACAAAATTTGCCAATGAGTGTCAAGTTGCCAAGCAGTAGCTCCAATAAAAAAAGTGTATGCATGTAATCTTTACGCGCGATTGAAGTAAACCTTAATTATGACTTAAGTAACTTAAGGAATTAACAGATACATATATATACTTTTTTCTTATCTGAAGGCTCATAGACAAAATATGTTATTTTCGTTTGCCCTATTCTAGGACATCAAGTATATTATAACAAATATTCTTAAAAAGTAGAAAGACAAGAAGATTTAATTTATACCATTACTTATATACTTACTTTAATTAAAGCCGTGTTATCAATAAATAATTGAATAAAAATAATAAGAAATTGAAGATTAAATTATTATTATAACCAATGATGTATGTATAGAACGTCATTGATTATAGCACATATTAATATAACGTTGTAGTGAATATTATCGAATATAACTGAATAACGTCAGACTGAGAGCTTTTATTTATGACAAATATTGTCTTAAATAAACAAATACACTTGGAGACTCTCAGAAAATAAAACAGAGCAATTTGAAACAATTTTTTTAAACCATTAAATTATAATGGTTAAAAATTGTTTCAATTGACTTTTATCTGCCGGAAGTACTAACGTTATTTCCTTCAGAAAAATATTCTGAGTTACCCCCAAGTCACGTGTAAAGAAGTTTTACATCAAAAGCTATTTTTCTTAGGTTGTGCGGTATCTAGATATACATACAAAGAACCACGGAACAGTTTAATTTTTTTTCCTATTCCGTGCGAAGAACGTCTATCACGAAGACAACAATTTTAAAAAACATTTCAAAATTGTTACGTCTCATAGTGACATTTACGTTTTTAATGAGCTTCTCAAGATGAACTTTTCACTCTCGTGCAAACTCTATAATGATGTTCGTTATCTCACGTAAATAGCTATATTATGTCAGAGTTGTTTATATTTCATAATAGATTATGCCCACGACTTCGTCCGCGTAGATAAAGGGTTTTTAAAAATAATAAGCAAATAACCGGTGGGGGGCTCCTTTGCACAGGATGCCAGCTAGATTATGGGTACCACAACGGCTCTATACTGACTCTATAACGACTGAGTACAGTTCCGACAGAAAACTGTTAGGCGAGCTCTGTTTTCGTTGGACGTCAGGAAGTCGAGCGGGCCGGATGGCATTTCTCCAATCGTGCTTAGAACGTGTGCCCCTTAGTTGACGCCGGTGGAAACGCGTTTATTCCGGCACTCTTATTCAAAAGGCGTAGTCCCTGATTCATGGAAGTCAGCCCTTGTCCATCCGATCCCAAAAAAAGGAGACAGTTCGGATCTGGCAAACTACAGGCCTATTGCTATTACCTCCCTACTCTCCAAAATCATGGAGAGCATAATTAACCGCCAGCTCTTGGTATACCTTGAGGGTCACCAGTTGATCAACGACCGGCAGTACGGCTTTTGCCATGGTCGGTCGACTGGCGATCTTCTGGTATAGGTTATAGGTTATCACGGGCTATTATCCGCAACTCGACGACTACAGCACGCCTATTTTGCGTGGTGAGGAGGGCGGCTAATCCTGCCACCCTAGTTCCTCAAGGTAATGTATCAAACCTCTGATGTCACCCATGACCTCGGGGAGAGTCCTCGGTGACCCACCGTGTTTGGCCCGGTATGAGGCCACACTCCTACACTCCAAAATGACGTGTGCGGCCGTTTCGTCCGCCTCTGTGCAGGCTCTGCACAGTGGGCTGTCGGTGACACCTATATTGAACAGATGCTTGTTAAAAGGGCCGTGACCCGTTAGTACATGAGTTATTTTCCGTAACCTAGGTCGTGGAAGTTTTACTAGCTTGCGAGAGAGCTTGGGGTCTATATGAGGTAGAGCTTCTTTTGCTTGTCTACACCCACTTACATTCATCTAGTACTTATTATGTAATTCCTTGGTGTGTTGGCGTATTACCTTCGTAGGCCAGCTAGGCGGGAGAGGGATAGTTGGTTCTGGTCCTTTTGCTGTCATCGCTGAGCCTCTCCTGGCCAATTCATCAGCGGCATCATTCCCTCGTGAGTTACTGTGTCTCTTTATCCATTGAAGAGTTACTTGGTTGTTATTTTCGCATAACTCCCTCAGACATTGGTGACAGTTGTATATTAGCTTAGAGGTGATAGTGTGGCTTTGTAGGGCTTGTAGTACTGATTTGCTATCTGAAAGGATGCGGATGGAGTAGTCTTTTACCTTTCGAGTCAAAGTAGCAGTGACTGCTTCTATGATACCCATACATTCTGCTTGGAAGACAGTGTTATGAGCTCCTAGTGATGAAGCTATTCTTATATTTAGGTCATCCGAAAACACTCCGTATCCCGTGCCCGACCTTGTCTTTGAGCCATCTGTGAAAATCCTGAGGTTTTTTGTACTGAGGTCCTCTTTCAGTTCTTCATACAGCTGTATTTTGTATATCTTATCGAATATGTATTCCTTTGGAGATCTATCACTTACTGCCAACAGCAGAGGCTCCTTTTCAATCACCTCATTTAGAACCTCTGGGTGTGGGGATTGAGTGGTTTTCCAAAGATTTAATGTCTTCAACCTTACTGCGGCGCAGGCCGCCTCTTGTTTTATATAGAGGTGTAGTGCCGGAAGGTTCAGCATAGCTTCTACAGCCGCGGTAGGTGTGGTTCGCATACATCCTGTGATAGCCATACACGCTAGTCTTTGGAATCGTTGCAGTTTATTACAAGTAGTGTTCAGCTTGGTGCGTGGCCACCATACAACTGCGCCGTAACATATCATAGGTCGTATCACAGCTGTGTAGAGCCATAGTACGATGTTCGGGGCAAGTCCCCATGTCTTTCCCAACATTCTACGGCATTGCCAGAAGGTTACGGTAGCTGTATTTATTTTTGTTTCCTAGTCGGCCGCCCAGTTTAACTTGCTGTCAAGTATAACTCCTAAGTATTTCACTTCGCTGTTTAGTTGGAGTTCGGTGTTAAACAGTTTTGGCAGTTTATAGTTACCCAGAACTCTTTTGTTTGTGAACATTACCAATTCCGTTTTATGTGGGTTGACTGATAGGTCGTTATCTATGCACCATCTTTCCACGATTTTCAATGCTGCATTTGTTACTTCACATATAGTACTGGCAAACTTTCCGCTTATTAATATAGTTAGGTCGTCTGCGTAGCCTACCGTAAAGTAGTGATTTTCGTTTAGAGTGGTAATTAGATCATTTACTACCAAGTTCCATAAAAGAGGTGAGATAACTCCTCCTTGGGGGCAGCCTTTAGCTACAAATGCTTTCTGTGTCTCACTTTCATTTAGTAAAATCAATCTGTATTTGAGCATGTTTTCAATCCATGATGACAGAGTTGAACATACTCCATGGCGGTGTAATGCTTCTTTTATTTTTGTAAATTTTGTCTTATCGAAGGCTCCTTCAATGTCCACGAAGGTTCCAAGACAAAAGGTTTTTTCCGAAAGTGCGCCCTCTATAACGTTCTCTACAGCATGAAGTGCAGATTCGGTGCTTTTACCCTGACTGTATGCGTGTTGGTTGGGGTGTAGGGGTATGTTCTTAAGGTAATTCTCCCTCAGTTCTCTTTCACACAGCCTTTCTAGGGTCTTCAGGGTAAAAGAGGTAAGACTTATGGGTCTGTAAGATTTAGCGTTAGAGTAGTCACTTTTACCTGGTTTAGGTATGAAGATCACTTTAACTTCCCTCCATATCCTAGGGATGTATCTATGCGCTAGACACGCCCTGAAAATGTTGATCAGCCGGTTGTGGAGACCTTCTCCTCCCCATTGCAACAAGGCGGGAAAGATCCCATCAGGTCCTGCTGACTTAAAGGGGTGAAAGGAATTTATAGCCCACTTTATTTTATCGGTTGTCACCAACTTGTGTGCTTGTTGCCAGTCAGCTTCCTCAGCGGTTATGTTTTCATTTACCCACTCGATATGCTGCATTATTTTTCATCCTGGAAAGTGAGTTTCCATCAGGACTCGCTCTGTTTCCTCTGGTGAGTTGGTAAATGTACCGTCAGGTTTCAGCAGGGATCCGAGGATTTGCCTGGGTTGGTTAGAGATTAATTTCCTTGCCCTGTTGGCCTGGTAATGGCATTGGATGCTGCTGCAAAATTTACGCCAGCCTTCTGATCTTCTGTATCTGATGCGTTTCTTGTATTCAGACTTACACTCTTTGTAGATGTCCCAGTCGTATTGATCGCCTGTGTTCATTGCGCGGTTCAGATGTCTCCTCACTTTTTTCCTGAGCCTTTCTAATTCAGGTCCCCACCAGGTCTGGGGTCTTGGTCTGTCTGATTGAGGGCTGGTGAGGGGACATGTAGCATGATAACTGGCAGTCATGAATTCGTATATTTGTGCTATTTGGTTTTCGATGTTGTCTACTCCGATTATCCTGGCTGGGAGTGTTTCGTCCTTTAGACGCGATTCCATCAGCAACTTGTACTGAGTAAGATTCGTTCTGCGGGGTTTCCTCTTGGGAGGCGGTGTAGTGATGTTTACCTCCATGTTAAAAAGTATCCATCTGTGGTCTGAGCAGGATGCTTCTTTCGACACATGCCAATTGGATATATAATCAGACATTCCCTCTGTTGCTAAGGTGATGTCTATAATTGTTTTGCTCCTTCTATTTACAAAGGTGGGTTCTGAACCTACATTCAAGATATTAAGGTTAGTAGAAAAAAGGTATTCAGTGAGTTGCTTACCCCTTTTGTTGGTTGTTTGCATGCCCCAGAGCGGGTGATGTGCATTGCAGTCTGCAGCCACAATAAGCTCGCTCTTGGTTGTCTCGCAGTAGTTCACCAGTTTTACAAGTTCTTCCGATCGGTGGGTCTTCCCCGTCAGGCATATAGACGGAGGCGACCACCATCGCTCTCTGGTGAGTTGGAAGGATGTGTCTGTCCAGTATTTTTATTGCGCATAAGTCTCTGTAACAAAAATCTGTTAGGGGTTGCACATGTAGATTATTAGAAATGTAGATACAGGCTCTAGGGTGTTCTGGTCCAGAGTAATGTATAAGCTTACCTCCGATATTGGAGAGATGTCATATCCGGCCCCGCCTAACCCACGGCTCCTGGATTAGGGCGAGAGCTGTAGGGTTAACCTCCAACCATTTCCGAAGTTGGGCCGTTGCGGTTTCGCTATGGTGGAGGTTTATTTGGATGGTGCTGCACTTAGAAGGGGATGCCATCTTTGGATAGCACACACTCCTCGCCATCCCCGATGCAGAGCTCTTCAATGCCCTTGGTGCAGTCGGCATCGCCTTTGGTGCCCGTCGCCAGAAGCTCTTCGAGCTCTTTTAGGCTGTCGAGCACTTCCTCCGAGGAAGAGCTAGTGGCGCAGTTGCCGTCTGCTGGGTCAATTGTTTGAGCGTCCATGGGTTCCGGCAGTGCATCACTGTCGTCTATATTATTCCCTGTTGTTGTCAATGTCTCACCGTTTGTATCCTTAGAGGGGGGGGTCTCGGTGTATTTACCTCCTGGCCCCTGGAACTTCAGATATACTGAGCCCAGCATGAATGATAGCCGGCGCTTATAGCCTCGCCTTGTATCGGAATACTGGGTCTCGAAATCTCGAGCAATTGCCAATTCCGTGGCCATCTGGAGGGCAAAGCCAAACTGGCTTCAAAGAAACTGGGCGTCATAAATAGAGCACGGCAACACTTCAAGCCAGCCCACATTCTAGCGCTCTACAGCCGGCCTCACATGGAGTATTGCTGTCTCTGGTCTGGCGCACCCCAGTATCAGCTCGATCCATTGTCGGGGACCCAGTGCTCTGTAAACGGCTGGATCACTTGGCGTTGCGTAGAGACGTCGCTTCATTGCGTGTCTTCTACCGCATTTATCACGGGGAGTGTTCCGAAGAGCTGTTCAACCTGATTCCTGCCGCCGAATTTCACCTTCGCACGACACGCCACAAGTTACGATATCATCCCCACCATCTGGATGTGTGGCGGTCCTCCACAGTGCGGTTTTCAAGGAGCTTGCTTCCTCGTACCACGAAGCTGTGGAATGAGCTTGCTTGTGCGGTGTTTCCAGGACGATACGACATGGGTACCTTCAAGAAAAGCGCGTACACCTTCCTTAAAGGCCGGCAACGCTCTTGTGCTTCCTCTGGTGTTGCAGGAGAGTGTGGGTGGCGGTGATCACTTAACACCAGGTGACCCGTACGCTCGTTTGTCCTCCTATTCCATAAAAAAAAACGGCGCCAATTTCTACCGTGAAACAGTAATGTGTAAACAATACTTTGTTTCGGTTCGAAGGGCGGCGTAGCTAGTGAAGTTACTGGGCAAATGAGACTTAACATCTTATGTCTCAAGGAGACAAGCGCAATTGTAGTGCCGCTCAGAATTTTTGGGTTTTTCAAGAATCCTGAGTGGCACTGCATTGTAATGGGCAGGGCGTACCAATTACCATCAGCTGAACGTCCTGTTCGTCTCGTCCCTTATAGTTATAAAAAAAGTTTGGAATTGATGATTATCTCATGTCCTATTCTAGTCCCGGTTCCCGTTTTCTCTCCCGTTCCCAACATATTATAATATGAATTTTATTTCAAGGAGGATTGTTATGGCAAAATAAACTTGGTATAGTTATAGCTCATCGACGTCAATTTCAGTTTTTCACAAATCCCGCGGGAATTATGGATTTTTCCGAGATAAAATGTAGCCTATGTCCTTTCCTAAGCTCTAGTCTATCACTGTACCAAATTTCATCAAAATCGGTTCAGTAGCTCCGTAGTAAAAGCGTAATAAACAAACATAAATTCAAATTTATAATATTAGTAGGGATGTCTTCCAGTAAAGTTTTTTCTGCGTCTACTTTTATGATTCTTTTACTTGAGGAAATATTGTAAGATGCGAGATTTGGATAATCTAATCCGAAAAGGTTTGATCAAATTTAACTTTGGGTTCTCCTTGATAGATTTTTAGATTTTCATAAAATCACATGCAAAAGAAAACGGAACCTTCATAAGATCAGTGATCACAAATATCACACGTCCACATGTAAGTTAAAATATTTTTGTTCAAGAATGTGCTTAATTATAACTTACACAAAGTATAATAAGTCTTATTTTTATATAAAGACTTGCTTTTGCCCGCAACTTCACCCGCGTGGAATAATTACTTTGGGCAGCATTTTTTATTTTTTTAAATACTTTGACAATACTAGACATACAGATTTTTTTTTAACCACTTTTTTTGTTTTTCCATCCTAAAACATTTTGCGTGTTTGATATTCGTTAGCACGACACATAATATAGTTTCCTATGGGAAAATCATTTTTTTCTGAAAGTATTCCTGAATTTTAAGCGCTCTATTTTTGTACACACACAAACATAATCAAAATCGAATTCCTAGCGTGAAAGGGTGACTTTGTTTGGACTTCCTTACGAAATTTCATCCCCTATTTCAAACCCACACAGGTTGAAAATTAAAAAACGTAATTACAAATTTTTATTTATTTCTCTTTTAATTTTAAAATATTTAATTTTATTCATTACAATGCTGAGCCGCTCAGGATTATTGAAAAATCCAAAAATACTGAGCAGCACTATGATAATAATGTTAATGTTAATGTTAAGTCTCATTTGCCCAGTAATTTCAATAACTACGGCACCCTTCAGACCGAAACTCAGTAATGTTTACACATTACTGCTTCACGGCAAAAATAGGCGCCGTTGTGGTACCCATAATCTAGACGGCTTCCTGTGCAAAGGAGCCTCCCACTGGTAATAATGTTTTCCTAGTAATTTCACATATTATGTACGTAGATATATAAGTTTACATACGTAAATATTTTCGGTCATGATTATGTCCACCAAGCACATGAAATAATAAACTGAAAATTGAACGCTGTTGTTTTAGGATCGAGTTGACTTACGATAAATGAAAATAAATATTATGGCACCGAATGGGTGTTATGTTTGGTTTTTAAGCAGTTTGTAATTAAATATGAATATTAAGTTGAACTGCTTAAGTTGGGAAAAAAGTTTGTTCGCATTTTTTTGTTTTAATTTTACCATAGTAAATACGGGGTGTATGTTACCTAAACAGTAAAATGGCATTAATAACTTTTTTTAATCAAACGAGAAGTATCAAAAGTTTTGATATTAAACACTCCCATACATTTAGTATGACATTAGTAGAATGAATTTAGTTTCCTTATTTTAAAAGGTTATTTTAGCTTAGCACTTATAACTTACTAACGTACTTTCCCGTAGGGGTAGACAGAGACCACTTATTCCACTTGCTACGATCCTTACAAACTTGTTTCGCTTCGTCCACTTTCATTATTCCCTAAATACATGCTCTTCGATTTACAAGGGTACTCTTGACCTGGCCTTTTTGTCAAGACGTCTCTTATTGCGACGTCGAAACTTCCGCCTAGATCTACCCCTTTCAACACTCATTCACACTGGCCTTAAACACTTTTTTCGTCAATCGTTCTTCATTCATTCTCTCAACATGGCCAAACCATCTTAGCATACCTTTCTCAGTTTTTGTCACTACATCTTCTTGCAGACCACAGCGTTTCCTTGTTTCACTATTTCTTATCCTGTCACTCAGTTTAACTCAGTTTTCTTCTGCAATACCCAACTTTTACTTCCATACATGAGTGTTGGAACCAACACCCCCCCCCCCATGCACAGTCAAACGAGCCTTGTTAGACACCTTCCGACTGCTCACAAAGGAGTACAAATCTCCAGTCATCACGTTTTCTGCATTCACCCTTCTTTCAATATCACTCTCACACTTTCCATCTCTTGTAAACTTCGAACCCAGATACACAAACTCATTTCCCTGTTCAATTTGTTCATCTCCAATCATGATATTGCAGTCCGTCACTGCCTCATCTCTTTCAAACACCAAAAATTTCGTATTCTTTACATTCATCTTCATTCGCTTTCTAACAAAAGCTCCACTCATACCAGATACCTACACTCACCACGCGTGCCTTTGAATGGGATAGCTTCGTCTAGAACTAAACAACCCAATCGGGCAGGCACTGACTTAAAAAGCTATCAATAGGTAGCACATACAAATATTAAAGATATAAGATTTGCATAAGAGGTGTATTAAAGTAAATCTTTATTAAATTATTTAATACTTTTCAGTTTTTTAAGTCTGTTTTTTTAAACGCCCTAATTAGGATATCATCCCCACCATCTGGATGCATTGCGGGCCTCCACAGTGCGGTTTTCAAGGAGCTTTCTTCCACGTACTACAAAGCTGTGGAATGAACTTCCTTGTGCGGTGTTTCCGGGACGATGCGACACCTTAAAAAAAGCACGTACACCTTCCTTAAAGGCCCGCAACGCTCCTGTGATTCCTCTGGTGTTGCAAGAGATTGTGGGCGGCGGTGATCACTTCACAACAGGTGACCCGTACGCTCGTTTGTCCTCCTATTCCGTAAAATAACGTAGTTTTATATTATTTTATAAATTATGCCATAAGTATAGCAAAGTAATTATGTTGCCAGTAAAGTTTATTATTATTATTATAAATTTTAATCAAAAACGTTGTTACATTATTTATGGCTAGACTAGTTATATCTTAGGGCCAAGTAAAAAAGGTGTTTCATTATGTAAGCCGTCATAAAGTACATTTTTGTCTGTTATAAATTCACAGTTATGAAGATGGTTACAACAAAAGACATATGGGTTGAAACGCTACTTGAGACTTTAATAAAACATGGCCCCCAACGGCCTCTAAAGTAACACGTATAGAAATAAAATTTTCGCTCTACATGCAAACATGGTACGAAAAAAGAAATTTCATTAACATTATAGCCAAATAGATAGCATCTACTTTGGAAGGAAAAAGAATTCTAAAAAGGGAAATAATCTATTCGCTAGCACTTAGCACACCGCAGCGAATAAATGATAATTTGACGAACAATTTTTTCTTATCACAGTAATTTTTAAACATTTTTGAAATTTTTATGAGATTATGTGTGCTAATTACACAAATAAAACTGAAAACAAAATTTTATGAACGATGCGGGACTCAACCTTTCGCTTTCCGTGCGAGCGCTCTTTCCACCTGAGCCAACCATTCGAGTGACATATCGTTGTTAAAATCTTGTATGCATTGTTCAACTCTCAGGTTGTGGCTTCATCCATTTGTGTAAGTTATCCCTTTAAAACAACAATTTGTTTAGATTTGCAAAAGCGACATTTTATGTCAACTTCCTAACATGCAAATATTGGGTTGAGCAGGTTATCAGCTGTAAAGTAGATCCTGTAGATGAAGCAACAACCTGAGAGTTGATCAAATCATACAAGATTTCATGACAATACGTCATTCGAACGGCTGGCTCAGTTGGAAAGAGCGCTTGTACGTTCAAAAAATTTTGTTTTAAGTTTAATTTTTGTAATTAATCCCAGAAGCGAGGATTATTACTTTAAAACATAGCAAATTATATGTACTAATTTTATTGTTAGCAACAATCTATAGACATAGATAACGCAAAGGTAATCTTTTGAGCATCAAACTTAAGAGATACGATCACAAAATACCACAATAAATATTTTTTGTAAGTAAGAAAAAATACAAAAATAACGTAGGCATCGTGGAGGAGTCCATACCCGAAAGGGGTCATGAAATAGATCTGAAATACCTACTTGTTAAACATAGTTTCTTTTATATATTGTTTTGATGTCATGAAAATTAAAAAAGGCTTAATAAACAAATAAAATCTTGCAATAACAAACTAAGTTTAAGTTCTTATAGACATGACATACTCGTAATCAAACTAATATGGTGAAAACGTCACGAGCTAGTAAATAATCTTTCCTAGTAATGCTTGAGATCTCTGTGATTGTCATAGTAACAATTAATTTTAATGACAATATATTAACCCGCGTTGGAATTGCGCTACTGAAGTTATTATCCCATTTCTTTTATTAGGTATTTTCGCTTTTATTGTCCTTAACGGAGTTAAGTTGTCATCTATTATTTTACCAGTGGGAGGCTCCTTTGTACAGGATGCCGGCTAGATTATGGGGTCTGAAGGGCGCCATAGCTAGTGAAATTACTGGGCAAATGAGACTTAATATCTTATGTCTCAAGGTGATGAGCGCAATTGTAGTGCTGCTCAGAGTTTTTGTGGTTTTCAATAATCCTGAGCGGCACTGCATTGTAATGGGTAGGGCGTATCAATTTTTATCAGACAAACGCCCTGTTAGTCTCGTCCCTTTTTTTCATTGAAAAAAAATTTTCTTTCTGAAATGTGTTCCTATATCCTTAAAGGGACAAAGTATGATTTCAGTGTGTATTAAAAAATGTCTCCTTCATTATGGATCCCAGAACCTTTGTAAACCTTTCTACCTTTCCAACCGTCTTCACTTCGTTAGCGATAGTTTTCTACCATTTTTGTCCACACTAAATTGGAAATGCGTATCATTATGAACCAATAATCTGGTCAATGTTAATGACCGAACGTCGTGGAGAACATTGAGGGAGGCCTTTGTCCAGCAGTGGACAACTTTTGGCGGAAGTAATGATAATGATGAAGCGCTATTAAAATCTTATCTTATATTTTTAAACGAGCAATTCTTGTATATATATAATCTGAATCTCAGAAACGGCTCCAACGATTTTCATGAAATTTAGTATACAGGGGATTTCGGGGGCGATAAATCAATCAAGTTATTCAATTTGAAAAAATATAGTTTTTTCCGTGTTTTAATGAGAAAAAACTACATTAACATTAGAATACAAAGGTGATATTTGCCACTATATATATACAAGACTATTATAGCTCACACGGGACATTGGGTGATCCGGATAGCAGAACACCCCGGTTCGAACCCTGATGTCCTATTAGTGTTTTTTTTGATTAAGTTTTGTACATTCTTAACAATCCGAGCAAGGCTCGGTAGTCCAGATATTTATTATTAAAAGACGAGCTTAATTCAGTAGTTGTTACACATCGGTGTAACAGCAATCCACATTGTCAATAGTTCAAAGTATAAAGGAATCTTCAGTTCCTACTTTCAAGATTATTTCCTTTCTTTTGTTGAATCACACTTTATCGGCTTTCACGACTAAAAGTTAACTGAAAGCTGGGAAAGGAAATTAAACCATTATGAAGAAAGCTTACCGCGATCTTAACTGATAAGTTGTATTCATAATGCTCTTTAGATCTGATAAGTACTGTCCATTGACATTGTAAATCAAAGAGTTTCCTTTAACATTATAGTCGTATTTACAAATTCCATCATAATACTAGAGTAGTATAATACAGATTCGATTATGACTATTGTCATTAAAATACTATTGGTAAGAAACAAGAATATGCTACACACACGGACTAGTGAAAAACGACTCCGCGCCGTGATATTAGCAAGTGAAGCACCTTTATGCTAGCGTGTCTGAGGTTACGGGGTATATCAGTTACACAATTTTTTCTCCCTTAGATAATCATATATCCACAAATACTTCTATGTTATTGTTTTTACACTTTCTCACAACGTACAACGGCATTTTTAAAAGATTTATTGCGACGCAAACTGATCTGTCACAGACGATGGCAAATCTTATAATGGCGGCCTATCGGCTTGTTTTAGTGTAAGTGTATGCGTGGGGCTATGTATTTACACGTATACGGCTTGTTATGGTACCTCACTGTTATGTAAGCTGACACGGAGTAATTATTTTTTAACTCGTCCGTGGCAACACATAATATTATATGTTAACCCAGATTTATGATATGCATTTATTGTTTTTTTTTTCTACAATAAATGAATAAACGCTATAGGATGCCGATCAAATCACATGGCGATTGTACAATCGATGCGTCATCTCGTGAATTGCTGGGTGCTGCTTGATGTGCCAACTGCCAGGCCGACCTGTTATAGTTAATCAATCAATGTTTTTGTTAGATGCAATTACTAATTGTAACAGTAATCGCGACCATCATGTTCACGAAGCATCCTTACACAAACAATGAGTTCAAGCTCTCAAAATTGATGCATCCAATATACGATAATTTATATATAGTATATAATGACTGAGTTAAATGGGCTGTGGGACCCGAATACGACTGTATTTATTTATAGTTGTAACCGCATATCAACATATCAACGCAAATAAAGAAAAAGAAAAAAAATAAGGTGATAGGCTCCAACAGAGTGGCAAACCACCAAACGGTATAGTCCTTTTTTATGGAAGAGGAGGACTAATGAGTGTCCGGATAACCCGATGTTAAGTCATCACCGCCGCCCACATTCTCTTGCAACACCAGAGGAGTTATTAATTAGTGGAGCGTTGCCGGCCTTTATGTATTTATTGGATGCGATTACTAATTATGATAGTAATCACGACCAACATGTTCACGAAGCGTCCTTACACAAACAATGAGTTCAAGCTCTAAAAGTTGATGCATTCAATATACGATAATTTATATTTATATTTCTAATAATTTATTACTTTTTCTTAAAATAATTTATATTATTTAAACACGACTCATATATTTGATGCAGCAACTTACCAACTAGTTTGTTATGTATATTACAGCCAAAGAGTGGCCGTTGAGTTTCTTAGATATTCTTTTCACGAACTCAACTATTTACGAACATATGGTAAATTTAGGCGCTACAACTGCACTCGTAACCTTGAGACATAAGATGTCAAATCTCATTTACCCAGTAATTTCACTAGCTATGGCGCCATTCAGACCGAAACACAGTAATGGTTACACTAATTTAGAAATAGGCGCCATTGTGGTGCCCTTTACCTAGCCGGCATCCGCTGCAAAGGAGCCTCCCACTGGTAAGATGATGCTGTAATTGACATCAAAAAGAGTTGAATCTATTTGTGAAAATAAATTTTATGTAGAGTCTTTATTTTGCTATTTCGTCAGTACTGAACTCTCAATATTCAACTTCTAGTAATAGTAATAACAAATGATTGTTCAAGTCCCATTAAGTAAGTAATGTATTATTTCCTCAAACTTTTCTGCTAAAGGACAAGTCTATTGTAACTAAACAGTACTTTAAGCACGAATAAACCCTTTAAGGTGATTTCTAACAAACTTTGTGTAATAATGATGTAAAACCGTAACGCTGAAAGTAAAAGTTAGAAAGCCAAGAGCAGCTTACGGAAATTAGGTTGACCGGTGAGCTCATTTCGAAAGTAAGGCGCCTGTTAGATAATGAAATACATTTGATACATAATAATAAGGTAATCACTCAATATTTAAGTCCCATAACGTACAAATCACCACATATTATTAAGAAAAGTCCTTCACCGTCTGTCTGTCTGTCTGTTCGCGATAAACTCACAAACTACTGCACAAATTTTTATATTGTTCTCACTAATGGCTAGCCTTGTTCTCGAAGAAGGTCTAAGTATATGATTTAATAAGTTTTTGTATATATATTTATATACATTAACAATGTTTGTCGGAGGTGTCGGAAAAAAATAAGCCGTCTAGGACCTTTAACGAAAACTCTGTCCAAATGCTTTGAGATATAACAAAAAAACTACCGACTTCAAAAACACTATTCCAAAACAATAGATATAATATGCACTAAAAAGTATAAAAATAATTGCGTATTTTTATACAATCTAATTAATTAATCTTATTCTAGTTACGATTATTGTAATTTTTGGAATCGGTATCCTTTCCGCCGCAACCCGCTCTCGCCTCTCGCCTCCTCACGACTCAAGCACATCTCACCTATAACTATGTATGTAGTAACAAGCCTATCTTGGATGAAATCGAATACAAAAATTACAACTAGAATATTAGATTGTATTAAAATACGCAATTATTTTATACTTTTTAGTGCATATTATATATATTGTTTTGGAATAGTGTTTTGTAGTCGGTTGTTTTTTTGTTATTTTTTTTTATTTTTTGTGTTTTAGTGAATTTGATGTACACTAACAACTTGTTTAAATATGTGCAGATATACTAAATTTTTCAATGCAGCAATGAACGTAAGCGCTTAATTGAAGCGTTCCGTTACTTTACCATGGATTCCGTAATCAGAACCTAACCAAACTCAACAAAATATCTTTGAAGTATATCCTTTCCAATAAAAAAAGAATCATCGAAATCGGTTGGCACGATATTGAGTTATTTGTAAATTTATCATCCAATTTGCTATACGTATGTATAGTAATGCACAAAAATACTTAACATTTAATATACGCGGGAAATACTGTATTTTCTAAAAATTATATAAATTTAAAAATAATATGTGTTAGAATAGTATATTGTGCAACTCGTGCCACAAGTTGAGTGGGTAATCGACAACGTCGCACGAGTGG
This sequence comes from Leptidea sinapis, assembly GCF_905404315.1. Lineage (NCBI taxonomy): Eukaryota > Metazoa > Arthropoda > Insecta > Lepidoptera > Pieridae > Leptidea > Leptidea sinapis. The sequence goes on along the minus strand of NC_066267.1, from coordinate 15,677,784 downwards.
CACATACTATTTATTTATTTATTAGGAAGCCAACGTGCATACAACTATCTTAATCTATAAATACATTTAAAAATTCTTTTATAATGTTGTATACTCCACTTACAGGCTAACTCGACATGCTTAATAGTATTATATACATACTTTGTTAAACTAAAACTTTTGAAAACAATTTTTGATAAAATTTTTACAAAGCCACAAGCAAAAGGCTGATAAAACAATAAAATAACTATGTTCTTACTTAATAACCAAGAAAAAACGAAAGAATAAAACAATAACTACGAACAATGACTAACCATCTTGCAGTACTTTCATAATTTTTTGACTTCTTTTTTGAAACATGGGGCAGAGTGCTGAAAAATATCTATACCAGCTCTTTTAACCAAGTTGTTGTAGGTGACAACTATTCTATACAAAGGGGCGGATCTGCCTAGGTTCGATCTAGTTAATCTAGGCCTGAACGTTAGTTTTTTGAGAACATGTGACCTAGCATTACGCTTTGGTACCGCCAATTGAACCCTACTCAACAGATTTGGGCAATCGACCCCTCAATAACATTTTTTAGGAAAGAGAGATCACTTGGCATTGCGTAGAGACGTCGCTTCATTGTGTGTCTTCTACCGCATTTATCACGGGGAGTGTTCCGAAGAGCTGTTCAACCTGATTCCTGCCGCCGAATTTCACCTTCGCACGACACGCCACAAGTTACAATATCATCCCCACCATCTGGATGTGTGGCGGTCCTCCACAGTGCGGTTTTCAAGGAGCTTTCTTCCTCGTACCACGAAGCTGTGGAATGAGCTTCCTTGTGCGGTGTTTCCGGGACGATACGACATGGGTACCTTCAAGAAAAGCGCGTACACCTTCCTTAAAGGCCGGCAACGCTCTTGTGATTCCTCTGGTGTTGCAGGAGAGTGTGGGCGGCGGTGATCACTTAACACCAGGTGACCCGTACGCTCGTTTGTCCTCCTATTCCATAAAAAAAAAAAAAAATTAAGTCCCTGCGATCAGACAGTGACGACGCTTTATAAAATTTTAATCTTTTAAGTGTAGGTGTTAACCTTTTTATGTATTTTATCCTTGTATGCTAGGTGCCGTAAGAACTTCTTCTGGACTCTCTCTACCCTATTTTTATGTATTTGATAATATGGGTTCCATGCAATAGAACAGTATTCAAGTCTGCTTCGAACAAGCGAATTAAAAAGTGCTAGTTTAGTAGAATACTTTCTAAATGCCTTTGTATTCCTGATGATGAATCCCAACAATTTTAGTGAATTTTTAACTATACTGTCAATATGAGGTATAAAGCTTAATTTATAATCTACGATCACGCCCAGATCTTTTATTTGATTTACTTTTTCTAAAATGTTGTTTTTTATACTATAATCGAACTCAACATTTTTAATTTTTCTGCTAAAGGTTATGCTTTGCATTTCAAGTGATTTAATTTTAAATTATTGAGATCGCACCAATCAGAAAGTCTATCCAAGTCCCTTTGAATATGAATTGAATCACATATGTCATTAATCTTACTGTATATTTTTAGGTCATCAGCATATATTTGGAACTGACAGTACTTGAAACATTCAATAATATCTTTTATGAATATTCTAAATAACAAGGGCCCAAGATTGGAGCCCTGTGGTACTCCTGACGTCGCAACAAATGTGTGGGACTGATATCCTCCTAAAACCACATTCATTTTGCGATTCGTTAAGTACGACTCAAACCAGCTAAGTAGAATCCTGCAGATACCGTATCTCCGGAGTTTCTCTAACAAAATATAGTGATCAACTACATCAAACGCCTTTGATAGGTCCGCGTAAACACAATCTACTTGAGCTGTGTTATCCAGAGCCATTGTTACGTCATCCAAAAAGAAGGCTAAATTAGACATAGTTGATCTTTTTTTAATGAACCCGTGCTGGTTTGCTGACATCGCTGGTTTCATGTACCATGCTAGTAGCGGACAAATTATTTTTTCAAAAACTTTAGAAAATATTGATAAAATACATATTGGTCTGTACTTTGCTATGTCTTTTCGATCCCCACTTTTGAATACGGGAACTACCCTGGCTCTTTTCCAAATACTTGGGAATTCACCGTCACACAAAGATTTGTTAAATATTAGCAATAACGGTTCTGCTAGGAAAACAGAACAACGTTTAGCAAATATGGGTGGTATATCGTCTGGTCCGGGCCCTTTATTAACATCAAGGCCTTTTAATAGTTTTATAACATCCATTTTAGTTATGTTGATACTGCCTAATTGTGAGTTATGTATGGAATTTTTATTAATTCCCTCTATTAAGGCCCTCAAGATTGTCATTGATGCCTTCATAATCAGCGTTTCCAAAATTATATTTTATGATCACAGTAGGAGACAGCAAAGCTTCTTTATCATCTATTTTAAAGTTTATTTCAAGAGGCGGATGATACTCATCTATAGAGCAAGCAGAAAAGTCACTTTGTACTATTTTTATATTATTAAAGTTGCAGAAAACAAGATCTAATATTTTACCGTATGCGTTACATATGCAGTTATACTGTGATAGACTTGTTAGTGCTATAAAATCATTGATAATTGTAACTACAGGACCACTATTGGATGGGGTCATTCTTGTGCCGTGAGTATCTTCATAACTCCATTTTATGGATGGAATATTGAAATCACCAAGCACTATCACTTGTAATTGGTCATTTATAATAGTATGTTCTACATTCTTTGTGAAACCTTCAATAGTTCTATATTTAAGCGGTGAAGGTATATATACTGCACATATCGAAATAGTTATTGAGTTTAGGACCATATTAACCCAGAGGTCTTCATGATCAGATTCCCACAAATCTACCCTGTAGCATTTATATTTTCTAGAAATAGCAATTAATACTCCCCCTCCATCCAATTTGCATGACTTGCTAGATTCACGATCTCGACGAAACAGATTATATCTATGATCAATAAACTCATTATTCAATACTCCGCTGTTAAGCCATTTTTCTGTGAACACTATAATATCAAAGTCCGAATTCAGTACTGCAAGATATATGTCATTAGTTTTTGTTCTTATTCCTCTAACATTTTGATAGACAATTTTTAAACCTTTAACCATCAATTCCAGTTACAAGTTTTGATGCCTTTTAAAATACAAAAACTATTACACAATAAAAAGTTATCTACACAGAGACGGACAAAAGATTAGAGAATTTTATACTAAGGTGGCTAATTGATCCTTTGATTTTACTAATATTACGTCACTTGATATGGTTTTTCGTAAGAATATATTACCGTTACGCGACCAGACGAAACGGTACTGTTTACTCTTGGCAAAAATACGTGTTGCGGCGTACAAATCTTTAGCGGTGGAGGACAAGTGCTCTTAAATATAAACCGGTTTCTTGTCTCCAGATAATCCCAAATGTGATGTATTTAGCTTATCCTCCTTGTTAGATTTATTGAACTTTATTGCACCAGCCAAAAATTTGTCTCTTCGCAAAGATGAGCTAAACTTAATAATAACGGATCTAGGCCTCAAAGAGTCCTTGTTAATTTTAGCGACTCTTGTGCACTTAACTACACTCCCTTCAGGTATTGTAGTATTTATCACTCTTCCAATTTGTTCTACTATTTTAACTAAGTTCTCGCCTCTATGCTCTGGAATACAATTTACCTCAATATTGGTGGCTCTTGCCTCTCGATCCAATATATTAAGTGCGTTTGTATGACTATTTATGATATCTCGGAGTTCAATATTCTCTTTCTTTAAGGTTGAGATTTCCGCCTTTGCGATTTCTAACTCTGCTTTTACTGTATCAAAAACTCCTGATAAATAGTCGTCTATGGATGACTTTATACTTTGTAGACCGGTCAGCTCCTCACTAATTTTTTTTAATTCGACACTTACGGTTTGAGAAATTATTTCCTGCACCTCTTTCCTTACAGCCGATAACAATTCGTTATTTGAAGTAAGCGTACCATCAGTCGTTATGCCTCCCAGTGCTGATGATGATGACAGAACTTTTGACGAGCTCTTACAGACTGTACAAGTCCACTGCCCCCGGGGCACAGGTGATTTACTCCCAGATGGCACAACACATTCAAGGTGGTACATTACTTGACATATTGTGCATTTTATTATTTTTTGTGTAACCAACACATTCAATTTGCAATTATTACATTCGTTTGTCATTTTTAGAAAATATAATATTCGAAAATTTGTTCGGTGGTAAGATTCGAACCAATTTGTATCAAGCGCTGGAACTACTACACTGTATAATGGGAAAGTTACGATTTTTGCAATCTGTATCTTATAAACGACTTACCAAATTGCATTCACACTTGTATCACAATCAATATGAGGGTAGTACAATAATACCACTTAAATACATGAGTTTTGTTTTAGTATTTATACACTATTTCGCAATAAAAACTTCATAATTCAAACTATAATAACTATAATCGTTCCCAATTATTACTGAAATTACTGTTTCACACGGCTTTATGAACTTTAAACTGCTAATAATATTTTTAAAAACGGAACAAAACAAAGAACGTTCTTACTCTTTGACAATGCGATTCTATATTTTGTATTACAAATGCGACGATTTATGTGGATACAGAGGCAAAGCCTCGGTGGGGTCCTTATTTATCAAATTAAACTGTCAGACGCGTCAACCTCAATTCAGGTTTGATATTTCGATTGTGTTTTTACCAATTTTATCTAAATTTGCGTATCCCAAGTAAACTTTTCGCACTCAAACAACAGTTTCATTTACGTAAAAAGTCACGCGTAATTTTAAAATAGGCAAACGGCTCTTTTTCAACCGCAACAGCGATCGCCAAGATACTACTTTTCCCGCATGAGTAATACAAAATAAAATTTTATACATGTAAATATGACGCCATTTATCAATATTTGTCATAGCGATTGACCAAAGCAAAATACTACACACTTCACTAACTCATTCACACATCTGTAAAACTAGCTCTCATGAACATTTTAAATTTAGTTTCGTCGTAATGATGAAAGTGTTTGTCTGTTACGCTAGTATAATAAGTTTATAGTTGAAACGATGTTTGTATCCGCTTCTAGGGGATGTTCCGATATGCACTGCGAGCACTGCACAGTGCTATAACTGTAGAAAAATTCGTTCCGTTATGGACTGCCAGTATACTGCCGCAATACCTTAGGGAAATATATGACGTCATAAATCGCCGCCATATTCTACTGTCAGTACTGGTGTTTTCGAGGTAAGGTAGTCGCAGTACTTTGGTCACGTGATCAGTCATATCAGTCAAACCACTCGAGTGTCTAAAATATTAATTAAAATATTTTTAATTTGACAGTACTCCAACAAAAGCTTTTTTAATGACCTAGAAAACTTTAATTCACTCATTTGAATGCTGCGTCAAAAAATGCGGCTGACAGTATACGGGATTGCGTTCCATTTTAATTAGTATACCTTGCTATAAAGGAACCCCTAATATTCTGTGTCATCGTAGACGTCACCTGTCAAACTTAACTTTAACATGCTTATGTCACCTTCTCTCTCTCTCGTACTGCTCTCAGTCGTGTATGTATTGTTAACGTGTATTATCTAAATAAATCCTCTTTTATATAATTTTATTCCTAGTGTTTCTTTCATAATTTTTCAACTTGTACCTTCCATTATAAGAGTGGGATAATAATTTGGAAAATATCTGCTAACGGATTAGCACACACATTGATTAATGTTCTCGAATATCGAAGAATTTCGCTCCATTACATGTAATCAATCTCTTTAAGTCATACACGTCAAATTTACATAGTAACCGCTTCAAGCTGAGCTGTGAAGATTTGATAAGACGGTGCCTTATAACTTAGTAAGTACTTGAGATTGTTAGGCAACTCTGTGGGTACAGTTCTGGTTGATAAGAATATAAATCGAAGTATTATTTAAGATTTATGAAGTGAACAATGACTTGAAGTATGAATTTAGTTACATTTTTAGCAGCACAAGAAAAAGAGGTTATCACGTAAGATTTTTTTGGTAATTGCCCCACTAGCAATGGCTCAATCAATGGCTCCACTAATGGGTCTACATATGCCTAAATAAAGGTTTAAGGGTCACAATGTCATTTTAACAATCACACCTTGGCTCTAAATTTTTCCACCGACCATAATTTTTTAGCATCGCCAACACAATAGTCACAAACTAAGTACATTAAATATTATTCTCAATAAGTCTAAGTGTTATTGCACTTACAGCAACGACCACATGTAAGTCTAAACGCATACATAATTATTGTATTTTAATTATGCAACATAAAAACTAATATTAAGACACAATATATAGTTCAATACAATTATATAATTAGTTTCTATAAGGTGGAAATTAGTTAAAATGAACAACACTTATACTTTACTTAAATACGGCAGAACTAAAATATTACATAAAATGAATAATTTTTGCTATACAGCAAATTATATTCCTATCTAGCAACATATCAATTTCCGAAGTTTATGCCGAAAAGCAGAGAACTTATCATTAAAAATGTCTATACTTCGATCAAATTTCGAAAGGCTATTGTAAGTGGGACCAATTCTATTAAGAGTACGAATGTGACCTAGGTTAGACTTTGCAGTATTTGTTAAAAATGCATCGTGTCTGCTGATTCTCGGGAGTCTCAAGGAAGCGGGTACATTAATAAACGAGAGAATATCAGGGCAGTCAATTCCACCGTTAAAAATTTTGTATAAAAAGAGACAATCGAATATACTCCTCCTATCAGACGTCCTTGCAGATCCCCTCCGCTGAAATATCTTAGATGATTTCAACGGGCACAATTCTAAATAGCTTGGTTCACGTACTATGCGTACGCGTATGGCCTGTCCCAATTGGTGGAGTCATCAACGTGGGTCCCAGATGTGGATAGCCACATACCGTCCTTATTAGAACTTCTGCTGACTACACATCCCGATAGTTACCAGGTCTCTGTCGGCGCCCCTCTCGGAACGTACGACCATTGCCTGGTCTGGAGTGTAGTGCCTATCCAACGCCCACGTCGCAGACCAGCAGCTAACCGTCACGTTTGGCACTACAAGCACAATAAACATATGTATCTAATGTGCTACAAGTCAGCAGATTCAGACAGACATAATATAACGGTCAGGTAACACAGCGGCATTTTAAATAAAGATTTACGTTATTTATTGTTACGGTAGCTATCCTTCGATGAATACCTTTTATACTAGTTTGGTTAATACCAGTCATTATCATAGTATCACCAAAGTTATTTCCATTAAAATTAGGTGATAGTTAAAACTTAACCAATGAACGTTCTGCACCAGAATTATTAAAAGCAGTATACAACTGACCGGAGTTAATGAGACGACCTGCGGGTGCGCTGACTGTACCCACATCCACCTGTTTCTCTGACTTAGCCCCGGAGCTCCAGGCGTCACCCTCTTGTGTATGTTTTTCGATCCGCAGTGGACATCTTGATATACATATGGGTCTGATGATTGGTGCTTAGATTATTTTTTTTATTTACGTTCGATTTGCAACATAAAAAAATATTATTATGTATTAAATATTAAGTTACAGTTAGTTATGAATATCTTACATTTTAGGCTCTATATGAGCTAAATGTTATACACCAAAGTGTACATAAATAAATTATATAATTTACTAGCTAATCCAGTAAACGCTGTATTGCCAATTAAAGTAATACAAAAATTTACTAATTAAAATTTATGGGGAATAAAAAAAGACGACCACCGATTCTCAGACCTGCCAAATACATAATATAGATTTTACATAAAACTTATCGTACTACAATTATTGTATTCGATTGCCATCTTGCAACCCTATTGCATATCTGTGGATGGAATGGAATACTCGTAATATTAAAATCGGGGTATGAAAAATAGATGTTGGCTGATTCTCAGACCTACCCGATATGCACACAAACTTTCATCATACAAATCGGTTCAAGCGTTTCGGAGGAGTTTGGTAACAAACACCGGGACACGAGAATTTTATAAATTAGATTTTAAGAGCTATGCAGTCATACAATCATTTTTGTGACACGTATAAAACCGAAATCTTTTTAGCTCTATTATAAATTCATTAGTGCCCATTTGGTAAAACAATTTAGAAATGATTAACAAATTAAAATGAGGCGCGAAATTACTCCTTTTTACCATGCTTTCAACTGGCGATGGGAGTGTGTGAAGTTTTATTTAATAATTTTTAAATTATATAGTGTTATTTATTTAGTTAATTTGTTAGATTTAATAACCTTATACTTGTTTCATAATATATACATGTACATGTGAAAGCTTATTATTAGCTCGAATGAATTATGTTTGTTAATTATTTTAATGGATGTTTAACTAGCTTTTGGCTTTCTTAAAAATATAAAAATAAAAATAAATAAATAAGTGTGCCTCAAAGTTTAAATTTTTAATTTTATCCATCTCCTTTGCTGGGAGAAAGCAGGCAGCTGTTACTGTGCTCTGTTGATGTAGATGCTTTATCTAACTCTAAGATAAAGCTTGGAAGTTGCGTGATCTACAACAATAAATAATAAGCAACAGCGGATAGATATATATCCAGTAATGTGTACCAATTTGTTCGTCTAGACATTGTAGTGAATCAAACACGTTCCATGGTTTAATCCTTTTCGCCGCTGCTACTTCAAGCTATAATGTTTTTAGTGTGGCTTGCACATAAATATAACTAATACTGCTACCATGTACGTTGACATCCCACACCTGTAAGTATATTTATACAAGCTTTATTATTAAGATATTGCCACACCCAGCATCTTATGCCACATATTTTTTGTATGGTATTGTTGGTCGAAATACGAGCGTAACGTTCATCTATACGACGCAAGAAGATCCTCGTAAATTAAGCTATTGGAATACAAGACAGAGATTGCTGCAGGTGATAGCTGTTGGTAAAATAAATTGCGCGAATATACAAGGATCTCCATACCGATATAAGGTTAAAAGATGCAGAGATACTAAAAAGTCCCATGGAAAAAGGACTTCTACGTAAATACAGTCGATATATATACATATACACGGAACGCCAAATATTAGTGTCCGTTTCCGAGGAAAATTAGAAATCAATTGCTTTGTTTTATATATTGTAAAAATTTAAGACATCGTCATTGAATCTCAGATGTGCTCATATCTCTCCGTCCATCGCGATTCCTAGATTTTCCCAGTTAAGTTTTGGGAGTGTATGCTCTATTGTGATATCTTGTATATAATAGTTGTATAAAGGCCGGCACACATCGGCATCGGAATTACAGCGGCGCGGCGGTGCGCAGCATTGCACAGCGCGACACAAAATGTCGAAATATGATTTCAATCATTTCGTATGTTGCATATCGCACTAGAGCGGTGCTGCACTGTGTGTTTATGTGCGTTGCGGCAGAGTTACCTCCAAGAGAATATTTTTTGAACAGCACTGCAGTCCAGCGACGCTCAGTGCAACACAGCAAGCGGTGCGTTGTTTCAGTATGCGTACTGTTAGTTGTTAATTTATAGAATTTTTACTTCGACATCCATTCAACAAAGTAAGTGTGAAATCGTGCAGAGTCATTGAGAAGTCGAGAAATCTAATAGTAACATTCGGCTTCTTGACGGCGTGACCTCGGTATGTGAGCAAGTTATTTATTCTTAGTTTTATCTCTTCCATAATTTGTTCTTTTTTTTGCGCACAACAAAGAAATAATTACCCAATCCTCTTCACTATCGCCAATCTTGTAACGTTGCTACCACGCAAACTGCTATAGAAATGCGATATGTACTGTGGACGTCGTCACCGACGTGACGCTCTAATGCAGCCCGATCTTTATAGTTACGGTTCGAGGATCTCGTCGTTGTGTGAGCTGAAACTAGGGAGCGTTAAAATTTAATTTTTCATTGTTAAGTCCAACCATGGACGTAATATAGGGAAATGTTTGCTTCATTCACAGGTGAAGTCTTATGCATAAACTATCCGGATTGTGGAAATATGGCAATAGTAAATTTTAAGGGGACAATGAAATTGTTTACAGTGGATTTATTATTTAATTAAGATCAAATGGATTAACGCACGTTACACATATAAATAAAACACTCTTTACAGGATTAAAATGCGTGTAATTGTAACATTAAATTTTGCGTAAAAGTAACATTTTTTTATTTACTTTAGCTAACCCAACGTTTCGAGGCGTTTTCAGGGGGCATATAAAAATGTAACCTTTACGCAAAAACTAATTTTAAAACACAGTAACAGTTACACGCGTTTTAATGCATACAAAAGTGTTTTATTTAAATAATATCAATTTTGCAAATGAAGAGTTTGAAGTAGGTTAGGATATTGTAGAAGCATAAACGATATGCAACCACCAACGTTATTATCCTTAAAGGCCGGCAAGGCTTCTGTGATTCCTCTGATGTTGCAAAAGAATGTGGGCGGCGGTGATCACTAAGCAACATGTGACCCTTGTACGCTCGTTTGTCCTCCTTTTTCCATAAAAAAGGTTATAAATTTAAATCAAAATATAAATTTCACATGTTTGATCAAGTGAAATATTATTTAAATAAAACATTTCTTAAAGAATTAAAACGCGTGTTATTATTTATGTAACAATAAGACGTGTTTTAATTCTTTGAAAAGTATTTTATCTATATAAACGTGTAACAATCCCGATAATCAAAGAGAATTCTAAGTGCTTAATAACTTTATTAGAATTTTTACTTTTACCCAATATTAATATAATTTAATATAATATATTTTTTAAAGGTTCCGTAGCCAAATCGCAAAAAATGGAACCCATATAGATTCGTCATGTCTGTCTGTCCGTTCATATGTCACAGTCACTTTTTTTTCGAAACTATAAGAACTATACCGTTGAAACTTGGTAAGGTATTTTCACACAAAATATTAATTTTAAGGATGCCCATACTTAGAGCTGAAACTCAATTTTTTATTTCATCAAACCCATACGTGTGGGATCTATGGATAGGTCTTAAAAAATGATATTGAGGTTTGTAAAATTATTTTTTTTGCTTATTATATTGTTAGTTTCAATAGAAAATTAGAGCAGTTCCTTTCAGATCATTCTTGATTAAGCTGCTGCAATGGAGACGCCCATTCATGCTTTGGCTAAAAGACAGGGAAAATACATAATCTTACAGACATAATATTTGCAAAATATAATGTCGAACGATGTTTGTTACTTTTACCACTTAAGCCAATCAAACGTTCGATAAAACGACTATATTCATATGCGTTAGTTAAACCTCCGGTAACTAATATGCCTTCATTGTGTCCAGTTTTAACCATATCGGTGAAAAAATACGTTTTTTCTCTGAAAACAGACAAATCACAAGTTATCAAAATCTAAAAATCATTAGACGTTAAACATGATATATGACCCCAGCTTAATGACTAACTAGCATCAAAAAATTAAACATCAAATACAAAACAGCAACATCGTCGGCCATTGTTGCTATAGAGGGCTTATAATTAGTTTATAGAGGGGTCCTAGCTATATAATTATATAAGTACCATAAACACTATCGCATGGATAATCAGTATTTTAGCACTATTATACGTATATGAAAACCATGTTTATCAAGCGTATATAAACGTTTTAAACCTCCTTAATGTAATTATGAGTAAGACTATTAGGTTAAAAAGCCGTAATGGCTTTTTAACCTAATAGTTCACACATCCAGTGAATTTCACTCAAAAAAGCACCTTGTATATTATCTTAAGTACCTATACTGTAAATTACAGTTGACATTTAAACTAATTGAACTCTGTTTACTTCGGGTTCATAATCATCTTACACGTCCCTTCCTATGGCCACAATTTATCTAGGTTTGGAGATACGTGTAGTATTTGGTTTAAATTGTGTATTTATATAGAAGGTTTTGTGAGAACTTTGTAGTAGTAATCTACATGATAAAATAAAATGTATTTCTCCAAGGCATATTGTATTGTTGCAATAAAAATATTATACATAGTTATCATATGGCTATAGCTACTCCACCACGGGTTTTTGATGGAAATATTTAATTTTCTATTGACTGTCACTTAAAGTTCCGCAAATTAGGTAGAGCTAATACAAAAATTAGCCGGAACATACAAACAGACAGACACTCAAAAATTTAACATATTAGTCTTTTTGTATAAGTAGTGGTTAAATATTAAAATGATTCGAATAAATCCTGCTATCTCGATAATATAAACAAATAACACAATAACGTTAATATTTATTATAAAATATCATGTTTGGTGAATCTCCGTTTTGGACACATAACAAATTTATTCGAAACACGAAATGAAAAACGTTCAAAGCTGCACGCACTAGCAAATAAGTAAACACCAAAAATAAAACTGTAAAATCCGAGTATTTCCACAGATTATATCGCGCCTGTACCTTGGGGCGATTTAAATTCGAGTGAATATTATTATATAGTCCATTTTATTATTGCGTAAAAATTGCGAGCGACTTTATTCGGCGTGAGTCCCAAGTGGGTTCAGAATTGTAATCAAATAAAATACAAATTGGTTTTCTAACATTGAAGAAGGCAGACTAAATTGATAAGAGGCTGCGGCGAAACATATAGGCGGATTGATAAATGTTGTCTCTTAACTAACTTATATTGCAAAACTTGTTACAAAGTGTTCGTGTTGACACAATCTCTTATAGAATGTCTTTGACAAAGTTTGCTGATAAGAAATTTCAGTTAAAACAAATTATAAAAACAATGCGAGTTACTTTATACATATTTAATAAGTTTTTAATAAACACTACCTACGCCCCGCGTATAACAGTATTTTTTCCTCAATATACCTATATTCCAGACTTTTTTTTTTCTTTTTTTGTTTCAAAATTTTTTCAGTACTATGCTAACACATAACAGTCAATACAGTTTCATGAGGCTGATAAATGCTGATTCTTTGATGGTTAATATTCCGCCTTCAAAGAACCTAAGAATGCGATTGGAGTATTTTGTGTCTTATAAAAGGCATTCAATTGTTTTGATCATGTCACTCTTTTTAAAAAACATAATCAGTATGTTATTATAGTTGAATCTTACGAAAACATACATTTTGAAGAGATGAAAATCAGTTGATATAAACAGTATAACCAGCACTGGAGCAGAAATGCGAATGGGTGTACCGCAGGGATCTATTTTAGGTCATTTTCTATTTGTCGTATATAATATAATATCTATTACATCTACTATATATATATACGCCATAAACATGTTAAAACGTTGGAATTGAAATATCATTAACTTTTTCAGTACCTAGATTTTTTTTTGTGGTTATCTATTCAGATCAAAAAGTCATTGCTACACAATTCACGCAAATTATACTAAAAATTCATATTATACTGCTAACTACACATATAATGAAACTGTTTAATCTAGGGAATAATTAGTAATAGCATTAATAACTATTTTTCTAAAATATAATATGTACTTTTTAGGTGAAATAGCTTTTTCATGAGTAGAATGATGATGGTGAATAATGATTTTTGTAGAGCAATTGTTGAGATTCATGCTCTTTAATCTCAAGAAAAACTACTTCGCAAAATGATGGTATAAGCAATGGTGAAAAAATTTTTACTGGCTATTCGAAAGTATTATATGAACGTACTTGAAATACTGTACTAAATATTTGAAATTGACTTTATGCCGGATTTGTTTGTAGAATTTAATATATTTTTTGTAAAACATTTTAGTTTCGTCTTACTAACCAGTAGCTGTGCTAGTAGCCAATCCACGTTGATAAAACAATTCCGGAACATTCTTCTTTAATCTTTTTTCCTAAAAATTCATGGTCAGGCTTACTGTTGAAAGATAGTATAAGATAAACCAAAAGAATAACTTTAGGCGAACAGAGATTTAGAGAAAAGCATGTTCATAATAAGACAAAGTAAAAAATTCTTCTTCTTTGTTATATCATCATAAATTATATATTATTGAACAAAAATAAACTCATAAATTCTGAATACAATCAAAATGATATTCATAGTTTCTTATTTCTCATGAGACAAAGCTTTATCTTTAAATGCAATTATTTATACAGAAATAAAAACACAATATATGCTAGAACAATGAACCTGAAAGTAAAAACCTAAAAAATATAAATATAGACTGATGTCACTATTTATTAACATACTATAATGTTATACATTTACATATACATACTAATATAACTTGATATGCATCAAGTACCACAGTATATACCTAACAAGGTATTGTAGTAATACACTGGTCTACTATTACTACTACGCTGTAAGCACTTTGTAAATTTTCCGCACCTCTGGGCCCGACGGGCCAAATGTTTCGACACTACACATGTTACTTTCATAGAGACATCTGAGGCTCTCTGCTCGTTGAATATGTTGTATATTTTAAAATATTATACCTAGGATTAAGTAAGTGGGATATTCGAAATGCTTTCTAGAAGTATTATATTATTTTATTATAAGGTACAAGACGAGCAGGACGTTCAGCTGTTGATAACTGATACACCCTGCCCATTACAATACAATGCCACTTAGGATTCTGGTAAAATCCAAAAATTCAGACTGGCATAACATTGTAGTTATCTAAATCATATCCCAAGACCTTAAAGAGGCGGAGTATCCTCAGTGGACACAATTATTTAAATTTATTGATTTTCTTTGAGTGTTTTCCGAATGACCAGAACATAATATTATATTTTTAGCTATTTTCAATTGTAAATAATCATAAAATGTCATCAAAAAAATTGAGTAACAAAACTTTAGAAATCGCACTTTGGACTGTAAAAAAAGCGTTGCTAGATGAATATCATCTATTTTCTTTGATTAAGAATATTGATCGATTTGAAATATTTGTATGTATGTGCATTTTAATTAAACGGAATCATAACTCGAACTGACATCTCCCTAACATAATCCACGCAAAGCCCGAATGTGGTCACGTATTACAATCTGGAATGGACAAAACGTTTTTAGACCGCAAATCGTTTATTCGTGGTTAAATTTCTTATGTTACCGTCAGTGGTGTGGCTTTTGCGTTCTAGTTGTATTTTACAATGTAATCATTCTCATCTTGATACTGTAGTTTTAACAAACATAATGTCTCTACCAGTGGGAGGCTCCTTTGCACAGGATGCCGGCTAGATTGTGGGTACCACAACGGAGCCTATTTCTGCCGTGAAGCATTTACTGTTTCGGTATGAAAGGCGTCGTCGCTGGTGAAATTACTGGGCAAATGAGACTTAACATCTTATTTCTCAAGGTGATGAGCGCAGCTGTAGTGCCGCTCAGTATTTTCGGGGATTTTCAAGAATCCTGAGAGGCACTGCATTGTAATGGGCATTTTGTATCAATTATCATCAGTTGAACGTCCTGTTTTCATAAAAAAAGCTGTATAAATAGTCTAAAATATTTGGGAAATTAATACCAATAGGTCTTAAAGGTATATTAATGTAATTTTAAATATGGACGACGCTTATGATAAATCGATTGCAAGCACATGTTTTCTACGGTTTCCTTCCGTGGTATTACGGAAAGGGTGCATTCAAGTTATATTACTAAATCAATGCTTAAAAGACTAATAAAAAATATGATTTGCCTTTTGTTCTTTTCCGGGTCATTTTATTGAAATATATTGGCTTTGTTTCATTCACAAATGTACGTTTAAATATTAGCTAGTAAATATTACCTTAGCTCAAAATTATTTAGATTGGTTACAATAGCATTCCATGCTATAGTTATTAATATGACGGGTACACACTGTTATATATATTTTATTTATTTGAAGCCAATATTTTGATACAATTGCATGAATCGTGGCCACGGCAGAACTGCGGAGGTGGTGAGAAACTCTTGACACATTGACACTTGACACTAATAGTACATCATTAGTTTCGGTCTTTGATTCACTAATTCACGACACACACTACTGACGACGTCCATACTTACGTACCATACGGGTTATTTTGTTACATTTTTTCTGCAGAGTGAGACCACGGGATTCCATCCTTGCGGTAGTCTCAAAGCATCTTCCCTTCTGTGATGATAAAAGCTTCAAAGCCTAGCATTGCTTAAATATATACAGCCATCCACTGCTCGACACAGACCTGCTCCAAAGATCTCCACGATTGGTCCTTCGCTGCCCTCATTTCAATTACAATATAATAAGTAAAGTGATGCAACAAACATACTCAAACGTCAAATGCCTTACAAGAGTAAGCCAAAAAAGTAAATGTAAATTAATATAAAAGTTATTGAGTACAGTAGCCGCATCATCCACACACACCGTAAATAAACAAAGGGCATGTAGTCACCGACATAGCCTAAATGATTGCGAAACTGAAGTAGCAGTGGGCAAATCGTTCAAGGGACAGATGGCCGGTGGGGCAGAAAAGTCTTCGAATGGCGACTACGTACCGGAAGACGCAGTATTGATAGGACCCCCACAAGATGGTCAAGTATACGTTGGATTTATAGCATAAATTTCTAGAAATATCGATACTATCTAGAGTCTAAATTATTACTATGTAATATATTTGTGTATCGAGCCCTTGAACTAGTCTGTTCGCTCAAGGATGGAAGTGACATTGATTGATGTTGAAACAAACAGGGTATTGGTTTCAGGGTAAATATATACGCAGCATTAGAGAATGCCTCAAAGTTTCATATTTTGATGCTATTTTATGTATAATCTCTTGAATTACAGTACTCGATTGCTAAAGAATAAAATAAAATTATTACGAGTGGTGAAAAGTGCATTATAAGTCCCAGTGAGAAGCATTCCAATTTTAGATTTTCTTCAATGGATTGCAGAAATTCTGTTTAAAATACATTTTGATACGGAGATGCTATTGTTTGTGTTTAAACCGTCAGCTCACTACGATCTATCGATTACTTATAATAAAGTAAAAGTATTAATTTGTGCAGGCATCATAAAATCTTGTATGCTTTGTTCAACTCTCAGGTTGTGGCAGGATCTACTTTACAGTTGATAATCTACTCAAACCCAGTATTTGCATATTAGGAAATTGCAAATCTAAACGATTTGTTATGATCATAACAAATTTTTTAGATTTGCAAGAGTGACATCTCAAGTCAAGATTTTATGACGATACGTCACTCGAAGGGTTAGCTCAGAGAGAATTCACACGGAACGCGACAGGTCATTGGTTCAAGTCCCGCATCGTTCATAAAATTTTGTTTTCACATTTTATATGTGTATTAATCCTAGAAGTGTGGAAGAAGTGTTAAGTCTATCAAGTTTTATTCCTTAGAGACTTGCCCTATATTTAAAAAAAAATCGCGGTATCATCATAAGGTTATTTGCTCAGTCATGTGTATCCGGAAAAAGTCCTAGATTTCAGCTAGTATAGTATAAGATATAATATATGTGATATAGTCGTATATATAAAGTAAAAGTTGTAAGTAATACAACTATTATACAAACTCTACTGGGATCGATCTATCATCACATAAACATCCCACCAAAATTTTTTTAAGTAAAACATTGCCAAGACGAGACGAGATGAATCACACTTTCGAACAGTTCAGAATCAGTGCTAAAATTAACTATAAAAAAGATAAAAAATCTTCTATTTGAATGTTTGAAACACTTGGACTACACTTAAACTCAAAACTTTTTTTTAATTTTCTTAATATTATAAGATAAGAATTTTTTACAACACGTCATGTACACCAAGTACTACACACATAAACACTACACACACCCATAACCATCACCCACTCTAACGCCAATTACTTTATATATCTAATTAGGTTATCTTTATCTACAATATATTAATTTTTGTATATCCTTTTCATCTTTATAACCATGTACTTTTGGGGGCTCAGTGACTTGTAGCACAGGTATACAATACCTATTTCAAGTACTGGTCTCTCACAATTCAAACCATGTCTTAATATCGAAATTAATAAGTGTGTACTATGTGATTGTAAGAGAAAATAAATATATTTTGTATCGATTTTAATTGAATTCTAACCTAACTCTACAAGGCCTTGAAATGAAATGAAATTTTATTTGCAAGAAACATTGTACTTGAGATGTTTTTTTTTTTTTTATGGAATAGGAGGACAAACGAGCGTACGGGTCACCTGGTGTTAAGTGATCACCGTCCACACTCTCTTGCAACACCAGAGGAATCACAGGAGCGTTGCCGGCCTTTAAGGAAGGTGTACGCGCTTTTCTTGATGGTACCCATGTCGTATCGTCCCGGAAACACCGCACAAGGAAGCTCATTCCACAGCTTCGAAGTACGAGGAAGAAAGCTCCTTGAAAACCGCACTGTGGAGGAACGCCACACATCCAGATGGTGGGGATGATTTCGTAACTTGTGGCGTGTCGTGCGAAGGTGAAATTCGGCGGCAGGAATCAGGTTGAACAGCTCTTCGGAACACTCCCCGTGATAAATGCGGTAGAAGACACACAATAAAGCGACGTCTCTACGTAACGCCAAGTGATCCAGCCGTTCACAGAGCGCTAAGTCCCCGACAATTCGAGCTGCTCTGCGTTGCACGCGGTCAAATGGATCGAGCTGATACTGGGGTGCGCCAGACCAGAGATGACAGCAATACTCCATGTGAGGCCGGATCTGCGCTTTGTAGAGCGCTAGAATGTGGGCCGGCTTGAAGTATTGCCGTGCTCTATTTATGACACCCAGTTTCTTCGAAGTCCATTTGGCTTTGCCCTCCAGATGGCCTCGGAATTGGCAATCGCTCGAGTTTTCGAGACCCAGTATTCCGATACTAGGCGAGGCTTTAAGGGAAGTGTTCTCGAAGAGCGGTGATACGGCAAATGGGGTTTTGTTAGTGTTAAACGCGCAAACTTGAGTCTTCTGGGGGTTAAAGTGGACGAGGTTCAACTTACCCCATTCCGCGACCTTCTCGAGAGAGGACTAGATATAAGACACAAGTTTCTCCCGGCACTGGTCAACGTTTTCCCGAGAGAGACCTGCATGGCCCGTGTATACTGCATCACCAGTGCTGTCGTCTGCATAGCAATACATGTTGGCGGTGTTAAACATATCATTGAAATGCAGAAGAAATAGCGTGGGAGATAGCACACAGCCTTGGGGCACTCCAGCGTTCACGGGCTTGGGATTCGAGCAATATGCGTCGACAAGGACCTGTATGCTGCGCCCAGTGAGGAAGCTGGAGGTCCACTTGCATAAGCTCTCGGGAAGCCCAAATGATGGAAGTCTTGCGAGGAGCGCCTTGTGCCATACACGATCAAAGGCCTTCGCTATATCCAGGCTAACTGCCAGGCCTTCGCCCTTGCTTTCAATAGCCGCCGCCCATATATGTGTTAGATATACCAGAAGATCGCCAGTCGACCGACCATGGCGAAAGCCGTACTGGCGGTCGTTGATCAACTGGTGACTGCTGGCGGTTAATTATGCTCTCCATGATTTTGGAGAGTAGGGAGGTAATAGCAATAGGCCTGTAGTTTGCCGGATCCGAACTGTCTCCTTTTTTGGGATCGGATGGACTAGGGCTGACTTCCATTAATCAGGGACTACGCCTTTTGAATAAGAGTGCCGGAATAAACGCGTTAGCACCGGCGTCAACTCAGGGGCACACGTTCTACGAAATGCCATCCGGTCCGCTCGACTTCCTGACGTCCAATGAAAACAGAGCTCGCCTAACAGTTTTCTGTCGGAACTGTACTTCAGGCATGGAGCTCTGACACCGCGGGATGGTCGGCGGTGTTTTTCCGTTGTCGTCAAGAGTCGAGTTGGAGGCAAAAAGAGTGCACAGGAGATCGGCTTTCTCTTTTGCCGTATGGACCAGGGTGTCATTCCTCATGTGCAACGGCGGCATGGACGGCTGGTTGAAGTTACCAAGAGCAGCTTTCGACAACGACCAGAACTTGCGTGTTTCGGTCGGGTAACTGGAAAGCTGCTCGCCAATTTTGACGACGTGCTTCGATTTCGCACGGGCGATTTGCTGCTTAAAAAATCTGGAGGCACGGTTATATTTCCTCTTCAGAACTTTGCAGTTCGGATCCTTTGAGCCCAGCGCCGCAAACCAAGTTCGATACGCCTGTTTTTTGCAGCCAGATACTGCTTTAACTGACGCATCGAACCAGGGCTGTGATCTGCCACCGATCGGTACTACAGAGCTTGGTATAAAAATATCCATGCCCTGCAGTACCAGATCGGCTACTGCAACGGCACAAAATCGTTAGGCGTTAACATAATCTTATATATAAAATTCTCGTGTCACAATGTTAGTTACCTTACTTCTCCGAAACGACTTTACTAATTTTTACCAAATGTTATATGCATATTCAGTAGGTCTGTGTATTAGCTACTATCTATTTTTCATCCCCCTAAATGTTAAGGATAGTCCACCCCAAAAATTTATTTTATTATGATTCAGCATTGAAAAATACATACTTATTTAAATTTTCGCCCTTCTATGACCTATAACTATTTTTGTATCACGATTTTTATATTATTCTGTTCCATCCACTAAACCGATATAGGGTTGCAAGATGGCAATCGAATACAATAATTGTAGCCAATTATATCGTAATATTTGGTAGGTCTGAGAATCGGTTGCACCAAAATTTTAATAATTGATTTTATTTTAATATGTTATATGGCAATACGACGTTTGCTGGATCAGCTAGTCCTATTTATAATCCAATATGTTTCGTCAATTGACATGCAAATTATTATTATTATTTAATCTTATTTCACAAACTACTTAGTAAGAATATTATCGAGTAGTAGTAGCGAGGAAACGCGATACGCATTAAACGCGATGTCGCGGGTAAAAGATAATATATAAAATATTTCTGATTTTCTTTTAAACTATCTCTATTCCTAAGCATAGTCCAGCGTTTGATCGAAATTAATAACCTACCTCTTTCTATCTATACACCGCAAAACCTTTAAATTAAAACCTCAAGCTCATTTATTTTATATGTTAAAGCTCTGTTCAAACTGAGGCGAATAACGCGCAGGACGCGGGACGCGTTTTAGCGTAATTCGCTCGCTCGCTTAGCCTCTCCAACTGACGCGACTTCCCGCGTGTCTATTTTGGTTCTTCTGTAGAGAACAAAGAGCATAATAATATATAGGGAAAAGAGAGCCCTCTCTACGCATTATGAGCTGTCTATTTGAAAACTAGCGCTACCTGGAGATTGGCCCCGAAAATAACTATATATAAGCTCGAAATTATAAAATTCATTTTTAATGTTGTGACGCAATTAAATAACTAACTCTACTTTTTAATGTAGGTATTGCAATTTTTCACCATGTTATAATTGCGCTTAGAGTTAGTTATTTAATTTACTCACAGCATAGAACATGAAGGATAGATTTAGTAGTGTAAATATGCAAAATGGAACACGAGAGCTACATACATGCGCAAACGGTAGAAGTAGCCGCCATTTTATGAGTGGGCAGTGACACAATTAAAAAACTTTATGGCTCACTTCTACTACTAATAAGGCACTAGAAGTCAGAAGATTTTGATAGGAAGCATTCCATACTTATATTCTAGTATCAAGGCAGCGTTTGTTGCCCTTCCGATAGTTTTAGTGCTTGTGTTGTTGTTATAGCAATGTATGCATGGATATTTCTCTCCTACCCCCAAGCATACTCGTACAGCCAGTGAGAAGTCGAGTCTTGTCGCGTAGGGTAGCGCAATAGAACGTGCATATTTAAAATATTGATTAAAAATAAATACAAAAGGTATAGTTAAAATAAAACTGAGGTATTATTAAGAAATAAATGAAGTTTATTTCTAAAAATAACATCGTCTAAATGATGACCCTCTCTAGGACGACACTCGTCTAATCGCAAACGGAAGTTATTCAAAGCTTTCTTCAGTAATGCTGGTGTAATTGCTGAAATTTCACCACGGATATTCTCCTTGAACTGATCGATGTTTTTCGGATTATTGCTGTAGACTTTGTTCTTGAGGTATCCCCACAAAAAAAGTCAGGAGACGTCACGTCTGGACTACGTGGGGGCCATGGGATATCACCTCTTTTCGAAATCAGTCTGCCAGGGAACATCTGTTTCACAACCGCAATGGAGTCATTTGATGTGTGACAGGTAGCTCCGTCTTGTTGAAACCAAGTCCTAGAATTCACTATTCTTGAATTTTCAAGCTCTGGAGCCAAAAAACCTTCTAACATCGCAACATAGCATTTGGTATTAACAGTGACGTTTTGCCCCCGCGCATTTTCAAAGAAAAACGGTCCAATTGTTCCTCTACCAGAGATTGCTGCCCATACTGTCACTTTTGGACTATGCAGTGGTTTCTGGTGCTTGAGTTTGGGATTCTCACTGTTCCAGTAACGACAATTTTGACGGTTTACGAGCCCATTGATATGGAAGTGGGCCTCATCTGAGAAAAGGATATTGTCAAAATTGGAAAATCGATTAAGCATTTCATTAGCAAATGCGAGCCTTGCTCCGAAGTCAGACTCTTTCAATTCTTGTGTTAACTGCAGCTTGTAAGGATGCAGTTTAAGATCCAAGTTTAAAATTCGTTGCAAACTTCGTCTCGATAAGTGTAAGACAGACGATCTCTTGCGAGTAGACATTTGTGGATCTCCTCGTACAGACTGCATAACTCTCGCAATATTATCGTCAGTCCTAGATGTTCTTTGACGACCTTTTGCTTATGGTTTAAACGTTGAACCAGTCTCTTCAAAACGCTGTACCCATATTTTAATTAAATTAGCACTCGGAGCTTCACTAATTTGCCGTTGTCCATATTCAGAACAATATAAACGCCTAGTAACGATGTATGAACGAGAGTTCTCGTAAAATGCGCGCACGCAAAATGCGCGACGCTTCCCGTCAAAGTGACTCATAGTGACTAAAACTCCATGAGCCCGCCTACCCAACGATGCAGACTCCCCCCGCCCGCGCACTTTCTACCCTGCGAAAAAAGATGATGCAATATGCACGTTCTATTGCGCCACCCTGTATTTGCGGCCATGACGGCCCACGTCCTATGTCGTTAGCAAAACTTTTGAGCTACGGGCAGTTTTAAGACGGTAGGTTACATTATTATTATTTACATTCACAGATTTGAGTCCAATATGGGCCCTGTTTCATGGTCTAAATACGTAAATGTATTTTCCTTGTTGTAGTTGAAAGCTTTAAAAACGAGTGACAGCTGACATAGCTTTCATTTTCGGGCTAACTAACAGATGGCACTACAGTCTTCTGACAACGTCACTTTAAGGCGTCTGTCCCACCCCTGGTGGAGAAACATTATACATTATGAGATCTCGCCGGGCGTCCCGCTCTTGTTTCGATTCAACTTGAGCGAGAATTTGAACACGCCCAGACAAGTTAGCTGACACAATCGGCGCGAGCGAATTCCGTCTCACGTCCCGCGCGTTATTCGCCTCAGGTTGAACAGAGCTTTATCGTATTTATCTCTTTAATTTAGGATGATCTTCTATGGATGGTCCTGTTACCCGGGAACTCTGTTTCGTGTTTTTTTTTTAAATTATAGTTATTTAATTTTTAGTATCGGTAATTAAATGCTTCAAATTTAGTGTGTGAGTGGATTTATGCATCCACTATTCTCAATATCTTGTGTTTTACATATTATTTTACATTTACTTTTTTTTAATATAATCGTGTTAGGCATTTACTAATTGACGTTTGAGTATTTTTGCACCGCTTTACATATATTGTAATTGAAATAATTTGTAAAGCGATGAACCTGTAAATGTTGATTTAAAAGAGTGGCAATGAGTGTTTTGCCACTTCTTCTTATTAATAGTTGTAACTATAAAAAAACTATTTGACAAACATAAGTTTCATTTCCTTGACCTAAATGAATAACGTGATTTTGATTTGATATGAATATTAATGAAATTTACATTTAAGCACTTTAAAGCAACCCAAATTTAAATTGGTTTCAAAAGAATTGCGTGATCATGCAAAAGAACTGAACACTTTCTTAAAGTTAAAAAACAGAAAGTTGAGACAAAATACAATTTATAAAATAAATGAAGTCCAGACTGTAAGCTTTGGATTCAATTGGCTACAATACAGCTTTGTGTAACGCTTCGAGTTTCTATATCCTTCCTTTGTTCAATTTTGTGCAATTCCAATTAACTAGTTATTGTGAACAATTGCAATGAAATTTTCAATTAAAATAAAATGTAATGTACAAGCCGTTCTATTGTATGTCTCAATCGCGATCACATTACTCACCGAAGAAGTTCGTTGAAACATTCACTGTTCAATAGACATACCAAATTGGATTCCCATTCTAATCTAAAATCCAATTCACTTTGTCAAAGAATTTATACAAAGGCTTTTGTTACCGATCGTAAAGATTTCACGAATATTTTTGAGAATCTTTATATTTTTGATCTTTAAATATAAATTTGATTTTTCAAAGAATGTTGTGAGTGTCTCCCTTTATTTATTATTAACAGCTTCTGATTGTTTCATTTATCATTATAATATTTTAATTATAGCTTTGCCAAACATCTTATTATCGTTCCTTCCTTACGGTTCAAATCACGCTGAGCGCGTTTTATACTTTGTCAGCTTTACTTTGTAAGCGTCAAAATCGACTAAGTCTAAGTAAGTTCTTTTAATATGAGATATAACTAGTGAAATTCCATCATAGGTCCGTTTCGACATTAAGTCGTAGCAGTAACCTCTAATAGATGTATTGTTACAGGACTGATCTATCTGTATGTTTTTTTTTGTTTTTTCGAGAGGAGGAAAATACATTTACGTATATAGACCGTGAAATAGGGCCCATATGTCGGGCTCGAAAGTGTGAATGGACACCTACAGTCTAAAAAAATCCCTTAAGCCGTAGCTCAAATGCTTTTCTAGCGACGTAGGACGTGGACCGTGGAAGCCGCAAATACTACGCCACGATGTCGCTGGGCGACTCTTAGGAAGACTCGACTTCTCACCGGCTTTTTGATTGGACGTATGAGAGGAATATCCATCGGAAGGGCAACAAACCCTGCTCAGATAGAAGAATGTAAGTACGGAACGCTTCCTATCAAACTTCTATATGTGTCTTCTTACTTCTAGTGCCTTATTAGTAGTAGAAGTGAGCCATAAAGTTATATCCAATTTTATACCTTGGGTATGTTAAATACACTTGGTTGGGATATCTGCGTATGGGTCAGGTATAACAACTTACGGCTCTCAGGGGGATGGTGGGCGGCCTTTACTACTTGAAACGAGTTGCCGTGGTAATATTGCCTCGTTTATCCTCAGGGATAGCGGTATTGAGTATGAGAATATGAGTGACGATTTAGCGCGAAAGCTCAGGTAGAGACTTTTGTATACACTGCAGTACACTCCTGGTGAGACTAAATTTGAAGGCCGCAGTTATATTATTGTAGTGGAGGGATGAGGAGGGAGAGTTGAAGAATGGGCGCCGGTTTTCGAAACTAACTTAGCATAGCGGAGCTCGGCCGCTACTTCACGCCGGTTTCCTGGTCATCTATTATTTCAATAATAAATATATCATAAAATACAAATTGATCAACAAAAATCTTAATTTAATAATATTTATGCTGGGTTTTAATTTCATTTACGCTTTCCCTATAATTTAGAACTAATTTTCTGTGGAGCAGTAGTTCTTTGTTTTACAAGAGGCTTTTTTCGAAATAGAAAGATATAAAAGTATAAATGTTGAAAAATGCCTTGTATGCCCATACAAGGCATTTACCCAGGCTGTACGATCACTTAGATATTCAGCTGTGGAGTAGAAGGATTATCAACAAAGCCATTTTTTTATAAAACATTTAAGTTTACTTATAAATTATGCCCAAACAGTAGTGGCTGGGACTTTATTATAAAATGTATTGAAATAAACCTATTTGCCATGAATCGACAGAAATGGTATTGGATACTGACCCAAATGAACGCTGGGGTAACAATTATTTCTCCTGCTGCATGTCGTACCACTGCCACTAACCATTTGCATAATCAGTCCATAATTCTAGTAATATTCTGTTATCGATAACACCATGTAGCATTGCGTGATAGCAACTATGCATTTTATAGGTCGTATTAAAAGTCTCTCGATTTTGGTGAAGAAACTTTTTTAAAGAAAAAATTACCCATTTTTAAATCCAGTGGAATTATTATCCAATGTTAATATACAAATAGAATTTATAATCCAAATTTATGAACGATGCAGGATGTGACTCGTCCCACGACCTCACGAGTTCCGCCCGAGCGCTCCTTCCAACAGAGCCAACCGTTCGAGTACGCATGGGTGGTAAATTTTGGTATATCTTGTTCAACTCCCAGGTTGTCGCTCCTCCTGCGGGTTTGAGTCCCGCATCGATCATGCATTTTGGTTACAAATTTAATTTGTATAATTAATCCCAGCAGTGATGGTTATCACTTCTACAAATAACATATTGCAATGGCAAAAATCTTCATTAGGAACCTTAAACATTTGGCGCCGATTTCTTTATTTTCAGCCGATTTTTGCACGAGAAAGTACTAATTATGTGCTTCAATTTTATATGTGTTAATTTTATCAGCAGTTCGATATTTGAAACTATTTTTTTATCATTTTAAGTAATGAAGTTCATAATATGAACGACGAGAAATTAATAGTTAGTATTTGTTGAGTTGTTACAGTGGAACAAAAAACATACAAGGTTTTATGACGATACGTCACTCGAACGGTTAGCTCAGTTGGAAGAGCACTCGCACGGAAGGCGAGAAGTCGTGGGTTCAAGTCCCGCATCGTTCATATTTTTTTTTTCGAATTTTATTTATCTATTTATCCTAGAAATGAGGGTTATCACTTTAAAACATAACAAATTGAATAGTATCTGTATTTTTAAAGCAAAGCAAGTAACAAATTCTTCTTGAAGACCAAAGACGAAGAGAAAAGACTAAAAATATTATATATGTATTTTACTGAGAGAGCTGGTGTCACTAACTCATTAAACTTTATTTTATATATTAATATATATATATATATATATTAATTTTAAACATTTTTATCAGAAAAAGTAATGAGAGTAGTATATGTTCACCTGTTGGTAAAGTTAATATTTTTGTTTTTTACTAATCCTAATGATTACATTTTTATTTATAAACTAGCTGATCCAGCAAACATTGTATTGCCATATAAAATAATAAAAAAAAATTTGGGGTATAAAAAATAGATGCAACCGATTCTCAGACCTACCAAATATATTGTACTTATTCATTGTATTCGATTGCCATCTTGCAACCCTATAGCGGATTTGTGGATGGAAGAGGATAACATAAAAATCGTGATACAAAAATAGTTGTAGATCGTAGAAGGGCGGAAATTTGAAGTTGTACCTATGTATTTTTTTAATGCTGAATCATAAATAAATAAAAGTAAAAAAATTGTAAAAAATATATATTTAGAAAAATAGATGTTGGTCGTTTTTCAGACCTACTCGGTATGTACAGAAAATTTCATACCAATCGGTTCAGCCGTTTCGGAGGAGTTTGGTAACAAACACCGAGACATAAGAATTTTATATATTTGATGAATAGCTAACAATAAAGCACTCATAATGTAAACTCACTTGATGTTGTCATTTTATACAGGGTTATTGGTAATTCGACGTAAACCCGACGTTAGGAGAAGATAGACGTGATTATGGGTGATAATTTTAGGCCCCATATGCATTATGCAAACTTGAACCATTATGTGTTATTACCTTTCCTGAATGTAAGGGTTAAGTCTATAAGTTAACCCTTTCATTAAGTTATAGACTTAACCCTTACATTAAGATTGGTCTCCGTTGCGCTCCAACTAGTTACCGCTATATCTTAGAACAAAGCTTTTTTTATTACGGCAACTATTACATGACGACTAAGCTATGTCAATATGCTACTTTACTTGGACATTGTAAAACAGCCCCTTAGTGTCACAAGCCCAGCAATTTTACTAGCTAGGATAGCTTTCAAACGAAACTTTCGGGGACCCAGTACCCTGCGAACGGCTGGATCACTTGGCGTTGCGTAGAGACGTCGCTTCATTGTGTGTCTTCTACCGCATTTATCACGGGGAGTGTTCCGAAGAGCTGTTTAACCTGATTCCTGCCTCCAAATTCCACCTTCGCACGACCCGCCACAAGTTAAGATATCATCCCCACCATCTGGATGTGTGGCGGTCCTCCACAGTGCGGTTTTCAAGGAGCTTTCTTCCTCGTACTACAACGCTGTGGAATGAGCTTCCTTGTGCGGTGTGTCTGGGACGATACGACATGGGTACCTTCAAAAAAAGTGCGTACACCTTCCTTAAAGGCCGGCAACGCTCTTGTGATTCCTCTGGTGTTGCTAGAGAATGTGGGCGGCGGTGATCACTTAACACCAGGTGACCCGTACGCTCGTTTTTCCTCCTATTCCATAAAAAAAAACACAAATAGGACGTGCACACCGCAGGCAGCAGAAAAAGGTACACAGACAAATGCATCCTTTGTCTGTGCATACAGAATTCTCCCTAGGAAAATATTAAAATATAGTAAAAACCGTTTGTATTTTTGCATGTAATATGTAACAGTCACAGAAAACCACATTATTCAAATAGAATCAATATGATAATATATCAATGATATATAATTAATAACAGGCAATACTAATATAGTCAAAAAATACTTAATTTAATTAAAGTAATATAATTGAGAACCTGAGAAGAAAAGAAACAAATTTTGGAAACAGCTTCAAATTATCCATCGAATAATCTGAAGTTAAGATCATCATTAAAAGTTTAAAGGTGAGTACATCTCTAAACATCCCTTCTAATTAATATTTACATAGCTTCTAAAACCCTTAAACAATCAAAAGTTTGAAATATATAATCCGTTTTATTTCTTAGCTAATTGTTACTTAAATGGATAAAAAGATGTATCTAAAGGTTTTAAATATTTACGAAACTATTAAAGTTATTTTATCCAGATTTACGTCCAAGGCTATGACTATGACTTTACTCGTTTAATATAATAACTTCATTACAAATTTCTTTGTTGATAATTATTTCCTTACATTTATTTCCACCTGAAAGTGTGCCGTATATATACGTATACGGTTTTCAAAGTTTTAGGGACCGTCAAAAAAAAATCATGTAAAGAGGCCGGAAACGCTCATGTGATTTGTTTAGTTAACTTATTGGGCTAGTGACATTTAACTTAGCTTTTTTAGGATACATTTAGTTGCACAAATATTATAAACTAATAACACTGCAGAGTTAAGAACAAATTTCACATTCTTTCAAGTCTACAAATGGCCAATCTTTAATGAAGACGAGGAATAATAATGGTACCAGGAATAAACCCTGAGGCACGCTCATCCACAATGCAGCTTCTGATGAATCATCATGATTAATTATTACTTCTCGAAGTGCCTTATTAAAAAAAGCCCGCTGAGTTTCTTCATTTGAATTTGAATTTGAAACAACGGAGGATGGGCAACAGCATCTTTCGTTAAGAGCACACCATCTACTGCGATCACCAACCTGCCTGCCAAGCGTGGCAATTATGACAAAACCTCCCAAACATAACAGACACTATAAGGCCCCCAGTCCTCGGCGGTAGCGACCACAGAAGTGACGGGCAGGGGGTGCTAAGAATCCCCGAGTTTGGCAAGGCGACCATAGGCCCTGGCAACATACACTGCGGACATACACATACACTGGAGGAACTGAAGGAAGCTTTGAGCAGATTACGATGAGATGGCATGCGATTATCTGAGGTTTGCAGACAGGGCGCGGACTCGATAATCCTAAATTCCGGACACATGCTCTACTTCCGGGAGGGTGACCAAATGTCCCAGGGTAGTGTCGGGTTACTCGTTCACAAGTGTCTAGTCAACAACGTAAATAAAGTGGGAAGGGTGTCGACAAGTGTCGACTGTCATACCTAATATTAAGAATTACTGAACGATATTCGTTAAAGCTTATACAGGATTTTGCTCCAATTTCGACACAGTCAAACGAGGAGGTAGAGGCCATGTATGAGGATATCTCAACAGCCATTCACACTCCGAAGACCCACTTTAACGTTGTCATGGGAGACTTCACCTCAAAACTGGGCAATTGTAACGGCAATGAGTAAAGAGTGGGGCAATTTGGTTATGGAATCGGAACACCTGAGGCCAGATACTAGCCGAATTAATGGAGAAGGAAGATCTCTATATGATGAACTCGTTCTTCATGAAGCCAGAACAACGACAAATTGACTTGGATCAGCTCCGATGGTGCTATCAAAAATGAGATTGACTTCATTATGTCGACCAAAAGACAATGATGTCTCCGTGATCAAGTCAGTTAAAACTGGGAGTGATCACAGCATATAAAGAGGCACAAAACTGGAGCAGTCTCGACTAGTGAAGTCTACGCTCCGGCCGCACCCATCCAGATCCAAAACCCCGAAAACTTTCAACTCGAATTGCAAAATCGGTTCAAATGCCTCGGTGAATGCGTAGACGTTGACGAGTATAATAATAGGTTCAAACGGCTGGGTCTTCATGGACAGCCGTTCAAAAAGAACGGGAAAAATCTCATACTGAAATACAAATTGATGGATGTGGGTCGCCAAATGACCCTTCAGTCCCCAGACGATGCTTCCCAGTATAGGCATCTAAATAGACAGATCTCCAAGTCATTTACTAGCGCCGCCACAATGCAAATTGTGTGAAGGCGACCATAGAGCATAACAAAGGCTCCAAAGTATTCGCACGAGATTTGTCTATTGGGCAGAGCCAACTGACGAAGCTGAACCTACTTTACCTTATTTGGCACATCTTATATTATTTAAAGTCAGAACTTTACTCTTTAAATAGCTGCTATACTACTTTTAAAATAAAAGTCTAATAAAACAAACACCTTCAGGATTACAGTCAGTATGCAATTATTTGTGCTAACAAATTGAATATGAAGGGGAGACACTAAGAATTCAAAATATGTCTATAAATAAAATGGGTGGAAACATTCGAAATATTCAGTATAAAGGTCTTGTGAGTTCATTAAAATAAAATTAACAGATTTCAACAAAAATTAACCTCAATGAAACCCCGTCGAGGAAGGAAATAAGTGAGGCGTAAAATAAAACTTTTGGAATATTTATAAATTAGGTACTTTCCTAACTTACAGATTCAGTGACCGTAAGGATATACATATTGATTTTTATTATGTGTACAAGTACAATATCCAAGTATTAACAGGGAAAGATGGACTTATTAACATTGTTAAGTTGGTGTTTGGTAGGTACCTGCTTCTTTCCTAAACCATCTCGGATGATCTAAGAAATTGAAATTTATAAGAATGTTGTCTGCCAACTTGTTTCTTATTGTTCTTCGAAACGGCGGCTCCAGATACAGATCTCGGACGATTCGCAAAAACTTTAAAAGAGAAAGAAATACAAAATATGATAGACAATGCACTTGCCTTATCTCCGGTGAAAAACAACTTATGAAATATTTTCTTGCACTTGAAATATACAACAGATCCCGCGTGGATAACAGAGACACATATTAATAGTTAATCGCATACTATTCACACTGGCGGCGAGGACTCTTTCCATTATGGTGGCAATACACGCTACGAGAAATCGTTACGATCAGACTGTACCGTTAGTTTGTCACAGCGACGAGAGCTGTCAAAGATAATACTCGTTGACCAATATTATTCTACTACAGTGAAAGTAATCGTTATAAATTGTCCCGTGATAAAATCATCGAAACCACACTGGCTTCAAGCTGCTCCCTTAATCATTTCTAGTTCAGTTAAGTTAGTTAAGTTCTACTCTCGTCTCTTTCATTGCCAGTGGTGGAATAAGGGTATAATGGAAAACTATTGCGGCTTGGACAGGTAGTCTAACTATCAAATCATTTAAAATTTGAAATGTAATCAGGTATAAACTAAAAATTAATATGTATTTATTAAACATGCATTCAAATTTATGTAGCTTAGAAAAGAGAACAAAAAAGATCACAAACAAATAAACTTAATTATGAAACCACAAATATAAAGTCCTTTGAAAACTTATACAATTTAGTTGTTTCTGGTCTTGTGAAGGGTCGCCATGCGGTGTTATAAGCCCATTTATTGTACTAAGCAAATGCTTACATAACAGTTGGAGAGATGAGTGTGTACATTAGTATTTAAAGATAAGTAATTTAAGTAATTTCAGCAGTTTCTTTGTAGACCGTGTATTGCCGCATTTAGTGACAACTATCAAATAATTCCACACTCACATGCAATTTATTTTTCTTATTGTCACACTTTTACACTTTTTACATCTTGCCCCAAACTAGGCATAGCCTGTACTATGGGTACAAGACAATGATATATTTAATACAATGTACTTACTTAAACATACATATAAACATCCATGACTCGGATACAAACATCCATATTCATCATATAAATGTTTGAACCTACCGGGATTCGCATCCGGGACTTCTAGCTTAGTAGTCAGGGTCACTACCTATTCGGCTATATCGGTCGTCAAAACATAATTAAACATATTAAAACATATTATAATTACATTTTATTACTTATTAAATTATATAAGAGTCATAAGATACTCAGACTTCGCTTATAGTAAGAAAGGCCTATTTTACTTCACTCATAGCATCATATAAATTACGACCACAAGTACGAATTTATTCGTCAAATATTTCTACCACTTGGAAGAAACAAGACTGTAATTATAAATAAAATGTAATGTTTTTGGTCAAAGAGGACCAGTGGGAGGGTGACACAGGATGCCGGCTAGATTATGGGTACCACGACGGCGCCTATTTCTGCCGTGAAGTTATATTGTTGCCGTTATTTATAAGCATTTCCGTGTTGTGGTCTGAAGGCCGCCGTAGCTGGTGAAATTACAGGACAAATGAGACTTAACATCTTATGCTTCAAGTTGACGAGCGCAGTTGTATTGCCGCTCGTCAACTTGAATTTATGGGTATTCAAGAATCCTGAGTGGCACTGCATTAGCAGGGCAGGACGTATCAATTACCATCTGCTGAACGTCCCACTCGTCTCACCCTTTATTATCATAAAAAATCATTTATCTGATGACTTTAGTTCCATAATAGGAACCACTTCCAAACAGATATCAACGACAATCAGAAATCTACGGTCACAAATGAGCGGACACAATCTAGTTTGACAAATAGCAGTGTGTGGTAGATATGTATAAATGACGACCATTCATCGTGACCCAAGTTTGAACAATGTCCTGTGACGTAATGGCTATCAGTTATCCGGGAGTGGTCGGTCAGGCGCTTCATTCTTAATGTAGTAAGGGAGTCTACGCCTTTGTGTCTTTTGAAGTGATGATTTTCTGTAACCTTTAATATGGCTGGAATATTGGATGTTGTAATCTTCACTCATTATATTCTTATATATAAAACTCTCGTGTTCCGGTGTTTGTTACCAAACTCGTCCGAAACGGTTAAACCAATTTGTTTGAAAATTTGTGTGTAGGTCTGAGAATCGGCCAACATCTATTTTTCATAAGGGTCACCTTAACATTTAGGGGTATCACCGACCCCTTATTATTATTTTTTATTTCTATTGACAATTTCTTTTATTTTTATTTTGTTATCATACAGCATTAAAATACATACATCTTCAAATTTTCACCCGTCTACGATAAACACCTATTTTTGTATCGCTATTTTAATATTATTCTATTCCATCCACAGATACGATACAGAGATGGCAATCGAATATAATAATTAATGTAATACGGTAAATTTTATGTAAGAACGATACATTTGGTAGGTCTGAGAATCGGTCGTCATTTTCTTATACCTAAAAACTTTTAATTATAGAAAATTGTATTACTTTATATGGCAATACTTAACAATAGGTGACCCGCAGGCCTGTTTATCTTCTCTTCCATAAAAAAGAAAAAAAAAATAACAAATACTCGTAATAACTTTTATAATATACCTACTGTCCAAATGTTGTGATTCTTATTGAATGTAAATTCCACTAAAATTAGTCTTAAATCAATTCGACACGTGTTTCGCTTCTACAATAGGCACTCTCAGGAGATGTGGACTTCCCAAATTCTGATAACTATGGACTTCCGCAAAATAATGCCTATTTCAATAAAATATACTTACTCACAAAGTGGCGACATATTAACGTGACAACTGAGGCGAAAGTATGTTATTTTTTTCATCTAAATATGCAGATTGAAAAATGTTATGTAAATCCGTTACTAACGTGGTTGAGCCGGCAGAAAAATGTATCAAAATCCGTTCGTAACGCATTTTCCGTTTTCTCTTTGTTTAAATATTGAATGATTTTTTAAACAAAACACTTTTAAAGGATAACTGTATTTTTACATTAGGTTTTTGCGTAAAAGTTACACTTTTATTATTATATTAGTTAGCCCGACGTTTCAAGACCTTTCCAGATCTCGTTTTCAGGGGGACTGCAGATGAATCAAAATATCAAAGAAACGAGTAAAAGATAGTATTTGTCAAAGTGTCAAAACATTATGAAGTTTAGCGCCATTTATTGCCTCGCAGGTGGTATTTGCTATATACAGTTGGTTTTTGGCAAAATTTACTGAAAGTGTGACTTGATAATAATAAAAATGTAACTTTTACATATAATTCAAAGTCAAAGTCAAAATATTTTATTGGCATAAAATCAAAAGACTGCTCGTCAACGTCAATCACAAAAAATACAATTCAGATACATTCATATTAATTACATAAAAGTTTAAACATATTTTCAAAACAATGCAAACCAGTGAAACAACACAAGGCTGAACCATATAATTCATAAAAAAACAACTATAATACTATTTAATTCCATATTGTAATATCGTTTACATAATCTTCAATACTGTAATAAGCCTTCGAAATAAGTCTGCGTTTAATAAAAGATTTAAATTTATTTATTGGTAATTCAGATACACTTTTTGGTAATTTATTGTAAAATGAAATACTATCAAATGCAAAAGAATTGTTTATTTTACAGAGTCTAGTAGGGGGCATTATAAGCTTGTTGTTATTTCTAGTGTTCAAATTATGTTTGTCGCTTATTTTACTGTAATATATAAACAAGGATATAACTAATAAGTATAACTTTTTCAGATTCTTAACAGCTAATTATTGAAAATCTGATAAACTTGTCTTGCAAAATTAACACCTGTTCCTCAGGGCGGTAATTAGTAAGACGTAGTATATTTTGAGGTCAAAACTAACTGAATTTCATGTATGATGTGGATAGACTTCCAATAAAGAATTTATTAAAAAGTACAGAAAGTATAATTATTAATTATAAGGTTCCGTTTCTTCCCTATGGGTATGGAACCCTAAGAATCAAAACCATCCATTCAAGGGCGTGTATTGGTTTTCTTACTAGTCGCAGTAGAGCTTTGGTATAAGCAAAGATTGCTTACCGTAGGTATTTAGCATCTAGTGTAAGGACAAATTTTATGAGTGGGTGTTCAATAGAAGTTTGGTACTAAAACATTGGAACCAAATTAAACTAAATTAACTTTAACACTAGTGCTATATTTATTTTGGTTCATAACGAGATAGGCACTGCCATAATGCCTATATAATATGTACGCCCCTGCATCAATTAAACTAGGTATTCTCTTTGTTGTACGTGGGTCACACTGAAAATGTTTAGAACTGGCCAGTTAGAAACGTTGCTAATGAAAACTTTTTTTGAATTTCAATTTTAGAACTCTTTGGTAGCCTAATGTAGTATATTGCATTCATTTGTCATTTGTTTTTGTGTATTGGCGGCAAATCTAAAACTCGGTGAAAGCGTACAAAAATACTATAGAAGAGACCCCTAAGGAAGAATGGGCCCACTGCTTTTCTCAGTGGTTCAATCGAATGCGACGATGTGTAGAGAGGAACGGAGATTGGTATTGATAACTTTCTACATTAAGTCGTTTTTCATTTTCTAAACATTTTCAGTGCTACCTAGGTAACAATTGAGAACCTATACAAAAATAAGGGTAAAGCGTTCTTTGAATACATGAAGTTATTCCAACAATTTCCATACGAATCCACGTAGATACGCTCCAGGATAGGGCGTGCCTTATACCTTTGATGTTTTTATTTACTTACAGGAGTCACGTTCAATGAGCAGTATATGCATTGTAATATATAGAGAAGGGAGAAATGTAGTAACGCTTAAATCATAATATAGGGATTATATTTATTATTTAGTCTAACTGCCTTATTCATAATAGAACGCTTTTCGAAGGTAAAAAGCTATATTAGTTAAAACGTGTTTTAAGCCTATCGAACGTTCGATAAAATTACTTATTCGTATTCGTTATATAAATCTCCCATCACTAATACGTCTCTATAGTACGCAACTTTGCCATTTCGTACAAAAAACATGATTTTTAACTAATTTAATGAGGAACTGTCAATGAGACAGACATCTTTTCAATATCAATGGTTTGTCAGTTGTCAAAAGTCGATGTCAAAATAATTTAAAACTTCAAAAATCAAAGTTTTGCAGTCTGTCGGTTGTCAATCTATGAACGGATATCCAACAACTTTGAGCGGTAAGCTATACACATTATTATTTAACGAACAGCTGATCGATGTCGGCCATATTTTTTTGCATTCGACTGCTTAAAATAGGTTTATAGAAGGGTCCTAGCTACTATTAGTCACGTCAGCTTTATCGAAGAGATAATGAGCGTTTTAGCTCTTATATGCGATTATGTCTGTGTGTAAAGTATACGTCCACAGTACAGTAATTTTTAGGGTATAACCTCAATTCTTCATACAAATTAAAACAATCACCTTATTGTTCTATGTTTTTATTTATTTCCTTTACACTATCTCTAATATTCAACACCTTCCATCTCAGAATTGGACTGTCAAGTAAAAATACTAAATCCTCGTCCATAGTTTGCAATACCTGACATACATCGAACCGCTACGAGAGCTCGCGGCCCACTGGCCACTGTGGCCACCGCACGCCGCATCCGCCTCAGGCCCCCGTCACCGCACATTCAGTGTGGACGCACACTTAGCCCATTTTTCCATAATCATAGAATAAAAAAAAAAATATTAGCCTACTTAACATACTTAACTATACAATTTTAGGTGACCATGCCCAGAACCAGTTAAGAACCATTGAACGCATCGTCTACGTAATTATACTAGAATAAGCCTTCTTTGTCAACGAAGTTGTAATATATATATAAAAGTAAAATATTAGTTCTTTAAAAGTGTCTAGTTTTGTTTAAAGTACGATTTACTCTATTTTACTGCTTGAAACACATACACACAAAAACATATTACAAGAATAAGATAACGTCTTTCTCTTATTAGAGCCTTTTTTTTATAAAAGAGGAGGCAAGAGGCTCACGTGATATGGATGGTGAGGAAACCGCCTGTGGACATCCGGAACACCAGGTGTCAAGAGATGTCAGATCAGACCAGTGGGAGGCTCCTTTGCACAGGATGTCGGCTAGATTATGGGTACCACAACGGCGCCTAAGAAGGCGCGAAGCAGGAATGTGTAAGCATTACTGTGTTTCGGTCTGAAGGGCGCCGTAGCTAGTGAAATTACTGGGTAAATGAGACTTAACATCTTATGTCTCAAGGTGACGAGCTCAGCTGTAGTGCCGCTCAGATTTTTTGGGGATTTTCAAGACTCCAGAGCGGCACGGCATTGTAATGGGCAGGGCGTATCAATTACCTGAATGTCATGCTCGTCTCGTCCCTTGTTTTCAATAACAAAAAGATGCGTGCCAGTTTTTAATTTGGGAGCATTGTCTATGGTTGAAGGTTCTTAAGTCTAAATAAAGTGATAAATGCGGTAGAAGATAACCCACATCTCTACGCAACGCCAAATAATCAAGCCGATCGGAGATGACTAATTGATCGGCGAACATTCGAGCCAATCTTCGTTGTATGCGGTCAAATGGAAGAAGCTGGTATTGGGGAGCAACCGCCAAGAAATAAGAACAGTAGGTTCTTTTGAGGCCGAATTTGTCCGAGCGGGTTGCAGGCGGATAAATCTTTTTAAAGGCCAATTTAGCATTCTCTTCCAAGTGACTTGATATATCGACGTAGAGTATCCCACTCCAGGCTGTGGCAGTTAGAGGTGTGATTAAGAAAAGAGGGGATACGACAAAGGAGACTTTTTAGCGGTGAACTCACTAACTTGTGTCTTCTTAGGGTTGAAAAAGACTATAATAAAAGTGCTAATACACAAATTGTGTTAAATCAAATTTTATTTAGCTTAGGGCTTTGTTATTAATAAAATGATTCAAAATTTGTTTTACCATTAAAAAATCAGCCGATTAAATTATAATTATTGCAGTGCCCTGTACTTTCCCCGGGGCGTAAAAAGAATAGGGGAGTCCCAGGCCCATGGGTGTCGTAAGAGGCGACTAAGGGCTTTTTAGAAGTGAGAGAGTCACGCTGCCGTCTTATGACGTCAGCACAATCGGGCCAGACTCGTCCGGGTTAATTACCACACTCGCACAGAATACCAGCGTGAAGTAGCGGCCTAGTGCCGCTATGTTTCGCATAGGTTAGTGTCGAGGACCGGAGGCCATCCCTTCCCCCCCCCCACAAAATATGAGAGCGGTGCGTAAAAAGATATTACCCCAGGAGGGTACCAGATGCTCTACCAGAGCCGGAGAATCCCTCCCCGAGCACTCTCGCTCGGGCCGCCCTTCGTATTCTGGGGTGGGCGCAGAACCGTGCATGACCGAGAACAAACGAGGCAGTAACACCACGGCACCCCGCTCCACGCTCAACGTGGACCTTTGCAATATCAGGGGAATTCACTCAAACTTAAACGCCGTCCACCACCACCTTGAGACGGCGAAGCCGGCCTTGTGTTTCCTTACGGAGACGCAGATAGACGCGACCTAGCGATACGTCATATTTAACGTACCCCGGGTACAAAATTGAGCACAATTTTTTGCCTCATGCCGGGGTATGTGTGTACGTTAGGGAGGATATCTGCTGTCGCCGTCTCGGCAATTTTGAGGGTAGGGACCTGTCCACTCTCTGGCTCCGCGTAGATTTAGAGGACCGCGTCCGCATCTATGCGTGTGTCTACAGGTCCCATAGTGGTAACGCAGAAACCGATCATCTCATGGGCTGCGTTCAAGCGGCAATTGACGTCGTGCTTGCACAGATCCCCTCCGCTGAAATCGTAGTCTTGGGTGATTTCAACGGGCACAATGCCGAATGGCTTGGATCACGTACCACAGACTACGCAGGGCGATCTGTACATAATTTTGCATTGGCGTATGGTCTATCCCAATTGGTTGCGTCGCCAACGCGGCTCCCGGATGTGGATAGCCACATGCCGTCCTTATTAGATCTTCTGCTGACTACACATCCCGATGGTTACCAGGTCTTTGTCGACGCCCCTCTCGGAACGTCCGACCATTGCCTGGTCAGGAGTGTAGTGCCTATCCGACGCCAACATAGCAGACCACCAGCGACCCGCCGCGTTTGGCACTACAAGTCAGCAGATTGGGATAGGATGCGTTCCGTTTTTGCATCCTACCCTTGGGGCAAGGTTTGTTTCCCTTCGGATGATCCTAGTGCCTGCGCCATTGCGGTAGCCGATGTGATACTGCAGGGCATGTATATTTTTATACCAAGCTCTGTAGTACCGATCGGTGGCAGATCACAGCCCTAGTTCGATGCGTCAGTTAAAGCAGCATCTGACTGCAAAAAACAGGCGTATCGAACTTGGGTTGCGGCGCTGGGCACAAAGGATCCGAACTGCAAAGTTCTTAAGAGGAAATATAACCGTGCCTCCAGATTTTTTAAGTGGCAAAGCGAAAATCGGCGAGCAGCTTTCCAGTTACCCAACCGGAACACGCAAGTTCTGGTCGTTGTCGAAAGCTGCTCTTGGTAACTTCAACCAGCCGTCCATGCCGCCGTTGCACATGAGGAATGACACCCTGGCCCATACGACAAAAGAGAAAGCCGAGCTCCTGTGCGCTCTTTTCGCCTCCAACTCGACTCTTGACGACAACGGAAAAACACCGCCGACCATCCCGCGGTGTCAGAGCTCTATGCCTGAAGTACAGTTCAGACAGAAAACTGTTAGGCGAGCTCTGTTTTCGTTGGACGTCAGGAAGTCGAGCGGGCCTGGCATTTCTCCAATCGTGCTTAGAACGTGTGCCCCTGAGTTGACGCCGGTGCTAACGCGTTTATTCCGGCACTCTTATTCCAAAGGCGTAGTCCCTGGCTCATGGAAGTCAGCCCTTGTCCATCCGATCCAAAAAAAAGGAGACAGTTCGGATCCGGCGAACTACAGGCCTATTGCTATCACCTCCCTGCTCTCCAAAATCATGGAGAGCATAATTAGCCACCAGCTTTTAGTATACCTAGAGGGTCACCAGTTGATCAACGACCGACAGTACGGCTTTCGCCATGGACGGTCGGCAGGTGATCTTCTGGTATACCTAACACATAGATGGGCGGCGGCTATTGAAAGCAAGGGGGAAGGCCTGGCAGTTAGCCTGGATATAGCGAAGGCCTTTGATCGTGTATGGCACAAGGCGCTCCTCTCAAAACTTCCATTATTTGGGCTTCCCGAGAGCTTGTGCAAGTGGAACTCCAGCTTCCTCACTGGGCGTAGCATACAGGTCGTTGTCGACGGATATTGCTCGAACCCGAAGCCCGAGAATGCTGGAGTGCCCCAAGGCTGCGTGCTATCTCCTACGCTGTTTCTTCTGCATATCAATGATATGTTGGACACCTCCAACATTCATTGC
Source organism: Leptidea sinapis (assembly GCF_905404315.1). Lineage (NCBI taxonomy): Eukaryota > Metazoa > Arthropoda > Insecta > Lepidoptera > Pieridae > Leptidea > Leptidea sinapis. The sequence continues at coordinate 15,637,006 of NC_066267.1, read as the reverse complement.
TATGCAGATGACAGCACTGGTGATGCCGTATACACGGGCCATGCACGTCTCTCTCGGGAAATCGTCAACCAGTGCCGGGAGAAACTTAACGGAATTGAACCTTGTCCAATTTAACCCCCAGAAGACTCAAGTTTGCGCGTTTACCACTAAAAAAACCCCATTTGTCGTATCACCGCTCTTCGAGAACACTTCTCTTAAAGCCGCGCCTAGTATCGGAATACTGGGTCTCGAAATCTCGAGCGATTGCCAATTCCGTGGCCATCTGGAGGGCAAAGCCAAATTGGCTTCGAAGAAGCTGGGCGTCATCAATAGAGCACGGCAATACTTCAACATTCAACATTCCGGCCCACATTCTAGCGCTCTACAAAGCGCAGGTCCGGCCACACATGGAGTATTGCTGTCATCTCTGTTCTGGTGCACCCCAGTATCTGCTCGATCCATTTGACCGCGTGCTACGTAGAGCAGCTCGAATTGTCGGGGACTCAGTGCTCTGTGAATGGCTGGATCACTTGGCGTTGCGTAGAGACGTCGCTTCATTGTGTGTCTTCTACCGCATTTATCACGGGGAGTGTTCCGAAGAGCTGTTTAACCTGATTCCTGCCGCCGAATTTCACCTTCGCACGACACGCCACAAGTTAGGATATCATCCCCACCATCTGGATATGTGGCGGTCCTCCACAGTGCGGTTTTCAAGAAGCTTTCTCCCTCGTACTACAAAGCTGTGGAATGAGCTCCCTTGTGTTGTGTTTCCGGGACGATACGACATGGGTACCTTCAAAAAAAGCGCGTACACCTTCCTTAAAGGCCGGCAACGCTCTTTTGATTCGTCTGGTGTTGCAAGAGAATGTGGGCGGCGGTGATCACTTAACACCAGGTGACCCGTACGCTCGTTTGTCCTCCTATTCCATAAAAACAAAGTGCCAATCCTACTAATAATTAAAAGTAATCATATTATAATACAATAATAATAATATTGACACACTTTTTACACAAATTATCTTGCCCCAAGTTAAGCATATATAGCCTGTGCTATGGGTTACAAGACAATGATATATTTAATACAATATACTTACTTAAACATACATAAATTCATATAAACATACATAAATACATTTAAATATCCATGACTCGGAAACGAACATCCATATTCATCATATAAATGCTTGCACCTACCGATATTCGAACCCGGGACCTCTAGCTTAGTAGGTAGGATCGCTAATCACTCGGCCTTACAGGCTATTATGGAAACAAACTACGGAACAATTTGATGTTATAGTGGTATCTGACTTTAACACGAACAATATGAGCTGATTCGTACACAAAACAAAAATACCTTAAGCGTAGCGTACCGCGGTATGTTTTAGACCAGTGGTCGGCAAAGTTATTAGCCAAAGAGCCAAATATGAACATAAAAACAATTGCAAAAAAAATAATTAGGAATGGCCAAATCTGCTTAAATAGCTTAACTTATATTTATACATTATATTACACTTAATAAGTACTAGACAAACTAAAACTAAATTTGATACTTAATAAACATTTTTATCAACGAACAATGTGCGTGCATATCCTTGGAAAGTTTGAGCGAATTTTAATTTATCAGAATAAGATGTAATTTTTTTCCAACCAAGTTTTACCGTGGATATTCTTGCCATAGCCATACTTGAGGAGCCAAAGAGCCACATGCGGCTCTGTAGCCACACTTTGCTGACTACTGTTTTAGACTAATTACTAGGCACAATCAAACACAGCTAGTTATAATGCTACAAAAAATACTGATTCACAAAAACTCAATGACGCTAATATTTTTTCAAAATTACACGAAAATCAACAAGCAATACCAGTACCTCTCTACAAGGCAGTATTATATCATTAGGATTAGCCAGAGCTCTTAAAATACTTTGAAAAGATGCTATAACAAGTTAAAGTATTTCTCCTAAGTAATTGGTTTTAGACTATACTGATTATTTCGTAGAAAAGATCCTCCATTAACGTTTCTAAGGAGGGTTCATAACATGTGTTCGTTAAGCCGATGAGGATGTATGAAGAGACGAATGGATTACGTCGAAAAAGATTTAAGAATCTGAAGTAGTATCTCAGTAACTAACTACCTATGTATGATTAAAAAAAGCTCTATACTTCAGTAAATAGCATTATTGAGTAGCGTTGGCATTCATCCATTCTATAACGCAGTGATGCTTCAATAAACACTATTAACAGCTTGCCTGAGGACATCCGACTAGAAACCAGTTAAAGGATATTTAAAACTAAACTTAAGAAATATTAATGTCAACACTGCCTTAAAATTAAAATCAGATTTTTGATTTTATTTTTTATCAATATTTGTTAATAACACTTGTATAAAATCAATGTTCTAATAAGCACTAATGTATTACAAGAGACTTGATCCTGCAGACAAACTGTCCAAACAGTTTTGCGGGACTATGTTAGCTTTTAAGATTCTTTCTGTAAATGATTAATAGTATAAATAAAAAAATAAATAATAATAAGCATTGAAAAAAGAAATTATTTCTATTATAAACAATATTAATATAATAAAAAAATAAAATAAAAGTAATATTCCTTTATTTTATTTATATAAATAATTAAGGGCTGTCTCTGTAGGTCTGGTCAGACTTAACCTGAGAGTAATACTAGGTAGAGTCTTGCCATAAATACAGAAATAAAGAAAAATAATTTCTATTGCAAATAACACTTACTACTTTTACAGTGTGTTAGTTTAATACACATATTTAAAACAATTTAAAATATAAAAAGCTTATTTGAAGTGGTCTCCATTGGCTGCAATACAGTCCTTTAAATGTTGAGGCCAGTTATTAATCGAAGCACGCACTCTTCCTATGGGAAAATTCTTCACTGCCAATGGTACGGATTGTTTTAGGGGCTCCAAACTATCATGGCGTTTAGAGCAAGCCGTACTCTCTAAAACTGACCATAAATCTTAATCCAGCGAATTTAGATCGGGACTAGACGACGGCCAGTCTTCAGCTCTGATGAATTCCGAAACGTTCGTTTCCAACCAAGACTGCGTAAACCGAGATTTGTGACCCGGCGCTGACCATTCTTGGTTACTGAACATGGTATTGTTAAGGGGCTTCACTAACTTCTCAAGAATGGTATCTTGATACACTTGAGCTTGAAAAGTCTTTGTGTGAGTTTGGTTAGTTTCTGACTATGGGATCGATGACAATTCAATTTTTAGAAGCAGATAAACGATACACAGCTGAATCTTTTATATGCTATCCGGATATTTAAGTCACCTACCGTAACGTCGTTATGGTCAAGTAATTGTCTTAGTCAAATATGATGATCAATGGAACTCCTTAATGACTTACAGTACGTGTGCGATCTGTGGCAGAATTGCAAACTGTGCCTAATCAAATTGCAATGACCTTACATTCATTGCTGAATTGCAAAATTTAGTAGGTCTATACATATTCAGATAAATGAGTATACTTCAGATTCTCTAAAAATAAAAAAAATAAAAAAATAATAATAAAAGAACATTCAAATTCTTAAAACTATAAAAATAATATGCGTTAAAATTATAAAAGCAATTACGTGCTTTTATACAATCTAATTAATCTAATTCTAGTTACGATTATTTTTAATTTTGGAGACGCTATTATTTATATTATTTTAGTGCATAACATTATATCTATTATTTTGGTAAGATTCTTTGAAGTCGGTTGTTTTTTTGTTACAACAAGATCCCAGAAAATGTTCAAAACAAAAGTATTACGTTATTCAAAAGAATTGTTAAAAAACGTTTGTGTGGTAAAGGTTACTATAACATAAATGACTTTCTTAATGAAATCACAGATTGGGAATGGAGTGATCGCCTTCAGGCTATTAAATAATAAGTTTAATTGTACAATATTACTTTGTAAGCATATTGTTTCGATGAAAAAAAAGCCCGCTGAGTTTGTTGCGCCCATTCTTCTCAGGTCTGAGGCTTTCATTTTGGAATGGGTGGTAGTTGTTTGACTTTCAATAAGTGATGTCACATCCTATTTTGAATAGAAATATTTGAATTTGAATTTGTTATTTAAGTATAGTAGAATAATACGTATGGAACCCTGGATGGGCGAGTCTGACTTGCAATTCTCTGGTTCTTTTTTATAAGAGGGAGCTAACGGGCAAGTTGCTCAGGCTCATAGTAAGGAGTGGTGAGGAAGCCTATGAACATCGGCAGCACCAGGAAAAATTGCATTACCGGCCTTGAAAGTAAGTGCTCTATTCTTTAAGGTCCGTGAGTCGTTTCGGTTCGGGAAAACAAAAGCCGGTAATTATTTATAGAATTAGTTTAAGATTTTCGTTTGTTTTGGCAATGTTTTTTCCGTGGAAAAAATAGCGTTTGCGGCTAATACTGACTAATTTGCGAGACTTATCTAGCCGGCAAGACAAACGCATTCCTTCTAAATTCTTTTTGGACCGGGAATAATTTGTAAGCGAAATGTTAAGCCTGTAATAAACAATATGCAAAGAATGCACAGTAATTGTACAAGTTACTGCTAGTTTATATGCCATGGTACAATAAAAATATAAATAGTTATATGAAACATGGTTAATAAATAGGTTTTACAAATTATTTATAACAAGTGCTTCAACACTTGTTATAAATAAAACCACCAAAGGTTGCTTTATCATATAATTTAAGTATCCTGCGTCCGCCGATAAAAAAGTTACATCAATCTACAGAATCACATATTATACAATGCAATAGAATAACCCATCAAATATGGTGCTTTACCAGATGGCGTCCAATGGTTCGGCCGTACCGAACCCGATCATGTGTTTAGACAATAAAAATGTCAAAAGCTTATCATCTCGCCCTTTTCGTCAAATCAGTTACTCAGTTATTCTACATGAATTTTCACATTTTATTACTTTTCAAAAGGAAAAGTATACCGTAATGAAAAACCAAATGCATTCTTTGATAGCATGAGCTAAAATGTTTACATATTTTTCATCAGTTTATTCGCAAATTTTCTCAGATCTTTATCTATACCTAGTAAATATAAGACTGTCTCTACTAATATCAGTACGTTTACCTGTGAATTTGTTAATAATGACTGAGTTAGATGTGCTGTGAGACCTGAATTCGACTGTATTTTTTATATTTGTAACCACATATCAACACAAGGAAAAGAAAACAACATGATAGGTCTCCAACAGAGTGAAAAACCACCCAACGACTATTGTTTTTTTTATGGACAAATGAGCGCTCGGATAACCCGCCGGTTAAGTGATCACCGCCACCCACATTCTCTTGTTACACCAGAGGAATTATTAATTACTGGAGTGATGCCTACCTTTAAGTATTTATTGGATGTGATTACTAATTATGACAGTAATCACTGTTGGTTTATTTTATTTTAATATGCAAAAATTAATCTTCAAGAGAATAGTTTGTCAAATGTGAACATACAGTAAGAGTGACATATGTGTCAAATGTCAACGTACAGTAAGAGTGACAACTATCATTTTTATTTTACCTACATCACGCCACCGCTATATATAATATATATATAAAGTATAATATATATAAAGTATACTATATATAAAGTAGCTTACTCTGTTGCTTGCAGTGCATTACTTTATTACAACGGACGTAATACTTCCTAGTGATAGAAGTGATTAAAATCAGTGATTACAGAAATTGTTTTCTTTAATTTCATGCCCATATACTTAGTTTTCAATAGGTTATGGGCCCAGTGTACGTGTAAATTAAAAGTATTGTGTTTTTCAACAAATTGTGCAACGATGGAAAATTCTAAAATTAAAAGAAATATAAAACCATTTGACGGAGAAATATACAGTGTTTGTAAATTAAGAATATGTGCGTTGTTGAGTGAACTGGATCTTTTAAATGTTATTGAGCAGGATCCATTAATCCAGTGTAGTGATTGGAAGAAAAGCGATTTAACTCTACCCTCAACTCATAACGGAATTGTCACAGCGATTGTTTGAATTGTCAGAGCTTTGTTTGAAGATAATTTGACGTTGGCTTTTGTAAAAACGAGGATCTTGGACCATGAAATAAAATTAAAAAATGAATCTAGTGATACGAGTTCCAAAATATTACAAGTGGAAAGAAAAACATAAATTTCAAGAAAAAGGAAATTTGATAGTTACCCTGTACCTAATAAAAAATAATTACAAAAATATTAAATCTAACAATAAGCCGTGTTTTATAAAATGTGATCATTGTGGACACAAAGGTCATGTAAAAAACGACTGTTACAATTTTAAAAGGATGAAGCAGTACAATAATACGGAGAGGACACGGACACACACTGGAAAATGAGTGAAAACAAAATTATATTTTTATTAGATTCTGGAGCATCAGACCACACCATAAACAGAGAAGACCTACTTATTAATTATACTGTCTTACATATCCCGCTTAAAATTTCGATTGCTAAAAACAATGAATTTATTACAGCTATAAAAAGAGGAACCTTGCAGCTTATTAGTAGCATGGGCATTCGTGGAACGCTGGAGGAAGTTCTATTCTGTCCTGATGTTCCATACAATTTATTATCGGTCACAAAGATGCAACGAGCTGGATACACAATTATTTTTAATCAACAAGGAGCCCAAGTATGTAAGGACGGTAAATTCATAATGAGAGGTATGTCAATCAATAATTTAATTTCTGTAGATTTTGAAGCGTCAGTCGTCCTGTTTCCCAAGTATTTAACATTGATAAAAATAGTTACGAATTATGGCATCAACGGCTAGGACATATTAGTAAAAACAAATTTTTGTATATAATAAAATATGATATGGTTGATGACCTACATCTTATTCAGACTATTCTACCAAACAATAGTTTGTGTGAGGTTTATATTAATGGGAAGCAGAGTCGGCTGCCGTTTAACCAGGCTAAAGATAAAAATTATATTAATAGGCCATTATTGGTGGTACATTCAGATGTTTGTGGACCTATTACCCCTTTTACGATTGACAATAAGAATTACTTTGTACTTTTTGTTGATCAGTATACCCATTACTGTGTTGCTTATTTAATTACATATAAATCAGACGTGTTCATTTGTTTCAAAGATTTTGTTGCAAAAAGTGAGGCCTAATTTAATCTAAAATTAGTTAATTTATATTGTGACAATGGTGGGGAATTTTTATCTACTGAAATGAAAAGTTACTGTGTTGAGAAAGGAATTTCTTATCATTTGACAGTTCCTAGGACTCCACAATTAAATGGTGTTTCTGAGCGAATGGTAAGAACCATCACTGAAAAAGCCCGTGCTATGTTAAACGGCGCTAATTTGGAATAGTATTTTTGGGGTCAAGCTGTATTAACAGCTGTGTATTTAATTAATATAACACCAACTAAAGCTCTGAAATATTCACGAACACTATTTGAAATGTGGCATGATAAAAAACCAAATATTAAATATTTAAAGGTTTTTGGTTCAACTGTTTATGATCATAATAAAACGTGTAAGACAAAATTTGATAATAAATCATGGAAAGCTATCCTAGTAGGGTACGAACCAAACGGTTATAAAGTTTGGAACACTGAATGCGAAAAATTCATGGTAGTCAGAGATGTTATAGTAGACGAGACTAATTTTCTACAGTCCAGGCCTTCGCTGAAGCCTGAAGAGAATGTTCAAAATTCTCATGACAAAACTGATGTGGATTTTAATCCCAAATCAGTGTCACCAAAGTCTCGCATTCCTGACAATTGTAAATCAGATAATTTGAAATCTGATATGAAGCATGAATCACAGAACAAAATTCGCAAATTAAACCATAATGTAGTTCAGTTGGACAACACAACTGATTCGTGTTTAAATAGCCCTTTATCCACGACTAGTATAGAAGAGTAATAGGATTAAAAGTCGTCCTCTTGTTTCTTATAAACATGATGACTGTAATTATTTGTTGTGTGCTCAATAAATTTTTTGTAAACTTCCAACTTCATTTACTGAAATTAAAACTAGAGAAGATAGAGTTCATTAGGAAAGTGCAATACAAGATGAATTAAATTCTCTTTCACGTAACAATACGAGGACTTTAGTACCACGACCAGAAAATAAAAATATTGTAGACTGTAAATGGATTTTTACAGTCAAGAACGATGAGTTTGGAAAACCTTTAAGATACAAGGCTCGTTTGGTTGCAAGGGGCTTTAGTCAAAAAATACCTTGCAGATTACAATGAAACTTTAGCTTTAGATTTATTGTTAGTTTTGCTAATCCATTTAATTTATTATTACATCACATGGATATTTAAACTGCGTTTTTAAATGGAAAGTTGAAAGAGGAAATACATATGCGAGTCCCGGAAGGTGTATTACACAAAAATGGGTACGTATGCAAATTAAATTAAGCATTATATGGACTAAAGCAAGCAGCTTGGTGCTGGTTTGAAGTTTTCGAGCAATGACTTAGTGATAGCGTGTGCTGAAATTGAAACTATGACTAATTTCAAAAATTATTTAATGACTACATTTGAGATGTCAGATTTAAAAGATATTAGATTATTTCTTGGCATTAAAGTTACTAGATTTGAAAATAAAATAACTTTGGATCAAAGTGCATACATAAACACAGTTTTAGATTAATTTAAAATGCACGACTGTAATCCTGTTAGTACTCCATTGGAACATAATCTTAATTATGAAGCATTAAACTCTGAAGACGCATATAATGCTCCGTGCCGAAATGTGATAGGTTGTTTAATGTACATCATGTTGTGCACTCGTCCAGACTTAAGTGTAAATATACTTAGTAGGTATACAAATAAAAATAACAAAGAACTTTGGCAATCTTTGAAAAGGGTACTTAGATATTTAAAAGGTACAGTCAATTTAAAATTAACTTATTCTAAATGTGACTATGACAATATTTTATGTGGATACGTGGGACTCTGATTGGGGTGGAAAGGACATGTCTGATAGAAAGGGCACAACAGGATATTTATTTAAATTATTTGATAAATGTTCGATTACTTGGAATACAAGGAAACAGTTATCTGTGGCGGCTTCTTCTACCGAAGTCGAATATATGGCATTATTTGAAGCTGTCAGAGAAGCTTTGTGGCTAAAATCATTAGCAGCAAGTTTATGTATAAATATTGTTAGACCTATTATAATATTTGAAGATAATAATGACTGCATAAGTATTGCTAATAACCCGACTAGTCACAAGAGGTCAAAACATATCGATATTAAATATCATTTTTCAAGGGAGCAAATTGAGAAAAAATTTATGAAATTGATCTACATTCCCACATGTCAGCAGCTAGCTGATGCCTTGACTAAGCCATTACCAGCCCTCACCTTTCATAAACTGAAAGATGGAATGGGCTTAGAAGTGTGATTCTACGTTTGATTTTGCTAAATTTAATTTACTTTTACTTTGATAGAAAAATTATTAATTAAGTAAAGTTTAATTTTGATTAGATATGTAAGATGGTCTGATTAGGTTTAACTGGGTTTCCCTAATCCTAGCAGCAAATGTTGGGCCATGTTTATGTTTTCCCAGATAATACTAGGAAAGTATATACGATCCGTTTAGGTGAATTTGTGATTATATAAATTAGATGGATTAATTTTTGAGGGGGCGTGTTGGTTTTTTTTATTTTAATATGCAAAAATTAATCTTCAAGAGAATAGGTTGTCAAATGTCAACATACAGTAAGAGTGACATATGTGTCAAATGTCAACGTACAGTAAGAGTGACAGCTATCATTTTTATTTTACCTACCTCACGCCACCGCTATAAAAGTAGCGTACTCTGTTGCTTGCAGTGCATTACTCTGTAGCTTGTTGTACAGAACGGGCGTTATACTTCCTAGTGATAGAAGTGATTAAAATCAGTGATTACAGAAATTCTTTTGTTTAATTTCATGCCCATATACTTAGTTTTCAATAATCACGACCATCATGTTCACGAAGCATCCATACAAAAACAATGAATTTAAGCTCTAAATGTGGATGCATCCAATATACGATTATTTATATTCATATAACAAGATTCATATATTAAATGGAAAACTCTGAGCGAATGAATAAAACTCCCACAATTTCTTTATAAATATGTATTAACGAAGGATGTTAAACTAATAGATTTATAAAATTCAAATATTTAGGTCATATCTTAACGGAAGATCTGAAAGACGACTGCGAGGGATTGCGATTGAGAGGGAGCGAAGGGCGCTCTCGGTACGTAGCAATCATGTTGTACGAACTATATAAAGCACGAAGGTTTGCAAAGTGCAGCAATGAGGTGAAAACAACACTATTTAAAACTTATTGCCTGTGTATGTACACCTGCCAACTGTGGTGTAATTATTCAAACAAGACCTTAAGTTCACTAAGAGTGCAATATAATGATTCCTATCGAGCTCTTATGAAACTTCCAAGGTATTGCAGTGCTGCAAGTATGTTTGAGAGTGCCCGACTTCTTCGCAATAATTCGCACAAGAATTGCTTCTTTTTGGGATCGAATGAGACGCTCCACCAACGGAATTCTGATGACTGTCTCTAACAATGTATATAATAACGATATTTTCAAAAGATGGATGGACATCCATCTTAATAAAAATAGAAAATAAGATATTTAATATAAGTAAGTAATTTGTAATTTGTTTAATTTAATTTTTTGCATGGTTAGTTAATTCGATTTAGTTGTAATTTAATTGTAATTTTGATTTTAATTTGTATTTTCTATGGGTTATGCATGAAATAAATGATTATTATTATTATTATTATTATAAATGTTGCAATTAATCAAAAGGTACGTGCGCCTTGCACCGGAGTTATGTCGTAACGGGCCGAAGTTGTGCATGATGGGTGCCTGCATTGCGATGTCTCGCTGCCGTCTTCACGTCATTGACAAAGGCGCGATGTTCAAGCCTAAACAAGCAACTTATAAACTTATTCGTTATATATATTAAAGCCATAGTAAAATAATCTAATTGATTGAAATGAATGGCTGTTTAATTTCTTGTATGTTCTTCTAACGAGCTCTACTTTTTCCGAACATATGGTAGATTCAGTAATTAAAAGAAATTTTTATAGTCACGATACAAAAGTGCTTAGCTTAAGCTTAATAAAATAAATTTTATTTGACTTTGACTTTGACTTACAAAAAGGTATACGCGCTTTTTTTCACGCATATCGCCTTGTCGTAGAGTTAAGATAACCTTTAGGAATTATTTAAGAGTTTAAGTGTAAATTAAAATGGTAATTGCCTAAAAATCTTATGAAACTCAATCCAGGTATTGAGTTTGAGGATTATCGAGTTTAATTTATATATATAAATGAATTTCTGTTCATTAGTCTTGCTAAAACTCGAGAACGGCTGGACCGATTTGGTAAATTTTGGTCTTGAATTAGTTGTGGAAGTCCAGGAAAGGTTTAAAAGGTGAATAAATATGAAAATGCTCGGAATTAAATAAAAACAACAATTTTTTTTTCCTTTTATGTGTCCATACATAATTTCTATGAGAGAATTTATTGACGCACGGTTTGACAGTTCTGCTGTGAAACAATTTCATTACGACAGCAGGCTGCATATTTTACGAAGTAATTTTTGATGTTATGATATATTATTGACAAATTCATATAAAAACATTATTTTATTTATTATATACAGAACAACGTCTGTCGATTCAGCTAGTATATAGTAAAGATATAATTTTAAACAAAATGGTCTAATTATAAGTAAAGGCATTTAGTGAGTATTTCATAAGATGAACATTTTTTTTTTGTTATTTGGTAGAGTGCTAGTAACCGGCATCGTCATGCTCGCTTAATGCCACTGCATCGACGTGGGGCGGGTCATTCCCATCCCTAAACTATGGAGGGAGGTGATGGCGCTGCTTGTGGTGACTGGATGATCCTCTCGCCGGCAAGTCTGTTTCATGTTTTTTTTCTATTATTTTCTTTATTTTTTTTAATTTAAGTTATGATATATTTTTTATAAGCTAATAAAGCTTATTAACTGCTCGCACAATGTCTTTATTGTATTTACGGTATATCTGAATTGATGCATCTACTGTTTTGTACTATAATATGTATGTACTCAATAACTATAACTATGTTTTTACTTATTAATTAACCTTTTTTATGACTTACTCGTGTAAGCATTTAGTATTTGACGTTTGAGTATTTTTGATGCATTATTTTTCGAATATTGTAATTGAAATGATTTGTAATTTTAATTGAAAATAAGAACTTGTAATACCATTCTGTTTTGAAAAGAGCAACCTTAGAGTTTCTTGCTCGTAGGAAATCTGCCTTTCGAATGAGCTGTATGAGAAAACGGTATTTTAAGTGTAATGCAATTAACCTATGACATATTTTTGAATTAATTTGATTTGAATGGACTGATGTAATCATATTATAGTTAGCAAGCCCCTCACTCATCCATAGATGACTAACTTCTCAAATTAAAATAATATTTTGCAGTTAGTAAAGCAAAGTTAGCAATAATAACAGCAAAACTTTTCAAATTGTTCAACGTAAAAGCATTTCACCAACTATATAAATAAGTTATCGTCTAATGTTATTTAAACTAAGGTAATATTTCCACACTCTCGTAAATGGTTCACTTTGGACTAAACGCGAAATTGCTTTTAAATGTAACCATGGTTTATGTACACTTTGGTGAATATTTATATAGTTTATTATACACTAGTATTTACTCGCGCCTTCGTCCACGTTGAATTGTTACTTTGGGCATTTTTTTATCTTTTGGGATAGATTTCAATTAATACACACACAAACTGCTCTTTCCGCTGCTGGCAGCGTTCTTCTTTGATACAGTGCAAATCCCTTGTCATTGTGGATAGCCTCTTTAATAGTATTTCCCTGTGAACTTTAATCTCCTATTTCATTCCCATGTAAGTCAAAGTTTCAAAAATGCTAAAAAAAAATTATAAATTACTTCTTATCAAGTACTTAAATACAAAGTTTCATGGTTTTATCTTCGATAAAGACTCCCCTTTTTCAACCTCTCCATTTTTTTGCTAGTCTATTTCTGTACTAAATTTTATCAAAATCGCGTGGTTTAGGCGTGGAAGCGTGACAAACAAACTAAATTAATATTTATAATATTAGTAGAGATTCTACCATTTTATTATTAACTTGCTGATATCCCGCGACTTCTTCCGCGTATACACAGCACTGAGCACGTAGGAGAGACATTTCAATTAAATTTTTAAAATAAAATAAAACTTATAATATATGCTGTCGCGACACATTTAGTGAATATTGTGTTCTGCAAAGTCGTAGTACATTATTTTATTCTATCATCAACAACTTTCACAGCGCATGCTATGTAAGAAATATTTTAGGTAACTTTTTACACCTTGGGTTACATTATTGGACTTATAGTAAGTATCCCTTATTTTTTTAAATATAATATACCCTAAGGCATCCGGGGATAGTGTAGCTTGCCAACAGTGAACGAATTGTTAAAATCGGTTCAGTGGTTTCGGAGTCTATTCAATGCAAACAAACAATCATATATTTTCTCTTTATAATATTAATATTGACTACAGACGAATAATAAACTCAAATGCTTGAGCGATATTATTCATTTTAGTACTGGTAGGCAACACCATTTACCTTTCGATTGTTTTAAAAACTCTAAACCATGTATTGATTCTGAACGACTTTTTGATCATTTATTATCTCAATAATTTAATTATAAACAATCTGATATGTATTTTAAGAGCAATAATAAACAAAAAAACATGCCCAACTACAAAACATTTTTTTTTATATACCTAGACTTTTCTATATTTGTAAAAACTCCACAGTGTATTTTATTTTAAACTAGCTGACCCGACAGACGTTGTTCTGTATATAATAAATAAAATAATGTTTTTATATGAATTTGTCAATAATATATCATAACATCAAAAATTACTTCGTAAAATATGCACCCTGCTGTCGTAATCAATTTGTTTAACAGCACAACTGTCAAACCGTGCGTCAATAAATTCTCTCATAGAAATTATGTATGGACACATCAAAAGAAAAACAAATTTGTTGTTTATATTTAATTTATCAGCATTTTCCTATTTATTCACCTTTTACACCTTCTCTGGACTTCCACAAATAATTCAAGACCAAAATTAGCCAAATCGGTCCAGCCGTTCTCGAGTTTTAGCGAGACTAACGAACAGCAATTCATTTTTATATATGTAGATAACAGATAATGACTTGATAAAGGACAAAATCTGTATATCTATGATGTGTTGAAGTTTCTGACTTACATTATAATGAAAGGCTCTCTCAGGAGTATTTTAACGATGGAAGACCGTAGCCGTGTATACATGTATAAACTACTTACGAACTGTACTCAGTGTTAAGACCCCGATACTCCTTTTGCCTATTACTCACTACTGGCTGCTGTCAATATTCTATATTATGTTTGATTGTTAATTTATGTTTGTATGCGATTTATAGTGAATATACCTACGCCCATACGGTTTCGAAAGTTTCTGAATAAAGTTCTTTTACATTATTGTAACAAGAGTTCTTATCCGTATATAAGAACTCATTATAATAAGTTTGGCCTTAAAATTAAAGAATATTTTATTTTAAAATGATGAGAAAATAATCGTCTAACCGCCGTTTCCAATATTCAGTCTATCTCTTACTTGATATAAAAATCGTAACTATCGTTGACTTTTCTGTCCCAATAAACTTATCGACGGTAACTCACCTTATCCGTACACGCTGTCGGTCAATGGGACGACGTATAGCTTACCAGCGATAGAAGGTTTGTATGAAAATTGCAATTCACGCGTCCCAATATAAGGCGATAAGAATGACATATCAGGTATATTGGGACAGCTTCAGATTATTGACAGCTAATTACTGACAGTAGAAGGTAGTAATATATTTCTATCTGTAGATAGTATGTTGGGAACGGGCGTAAGATAGATTAGTGTTGGAGGATGCGCTACAGTATTCAGGATTCTTATAAAATTCTGTAACATCCTTAACCAATATTGACGTAACCGCATTATAAGAAATATATATGTAGTTTTTAACCGAAGCGTTTACATAACATTCTTGAACGAATGTTTTGTTTTTAACATCATTAATCAATGACAACTTTTTCCTTGAACGGACCCGATAGTTCGATGAAACATTTTATAAATAGACTACGGAACTACAAGCCAAAAACGTTCATGACGATGCAAAATGTAAATGAAATAGCATTAATTTTACTTTAATAGTATCACTATGAAATTTATATCATTTATTGCAGAGTCTTGATAAATTAATTTATTTTTACGAAATTATAATATAAACATTTTTTAAACAAGATACACTAAAAAAGACTTTATGACAAGATTGTTATTATTTACGCAGATGCGTTAAAATTAAAAAAAAAGTACCGGCCAAATTCCAGCCAAATGGCAAAAAAGGAACCCTTATAGATTCATCATGTCTGTCTGTCTGTCTGTACGTCCGAATATCACAGCCACTTTTTTCCGAAACTATAAGGACTATACTCTTGAAACTTGGTAAGAAGATGTACTCTGTGTACCACATTAATATTTTCACACAAAAATAGAGAAAATAGAAAAAATAAAAACAATAAAATATGGGGGTTCCCCCATAATTAGAACTGAAACTCAATTTCTTTTTCATTAAGCCCATACGCGTGGGTATCTATATATAGATAGGTCTTCAAAAATGATATTGAGGTTTCTAACAACATTTTTTTCTAAAAAGAAAAGTTTGCGCTAGAGGAACTTCCAAAGTTGCAAAATATGTGTCCACTCCTATCCTATAACTTCTAAAAAAGAGGTATTGACAAAACTATAAAAATTATGTACAATACCATACAAACTTTTGCCGTCAATTGGTTAAAAATAAGTAAGTAGTTATTTTTTTAAATACACTATTATTAAAAAATCGATCAAAGTTACAACGAAATACAAGAACTTTTATATTTTGTTACTTGCTGCTACGGAACCCTTTATGAGCGAGTTTTTTTTTAGTTTTTCTAACATAACTCAGAACCGGTGGCTCATAGCGACAAAAATCTCATACTTCAGTAATTTTCATAAAATTCTCTCCATAAAAGGTTGTATATACTTTTTGCTGGGATCAATAATGAGGTATGAATGAAAGATGATGGACAGTAATAAAATAATTTGTAATTATCTTCTAAAGATAACCAATCATCATTAACATCATCATGGAACTTGTTGTCAATTGGTGCTACGTTAGTTCATAAGCCGGAGCATACACCGCAGACACATCGCACCCGACACCTAGTGGTGCAGCGGTAAAATGGTGTTGAGAATGGAGTCAGGTGCCACTGGATCGTTGTTTGTCACCGGCTTTAGGACGCCATAGTCTCCTCTTGCCCAGCCCCGTTGGGTTGGTGGTAGGGTTTGCCGTGCCATTGTTGTATCTGTAAAAGAAGTAATAAGATCAGCCTAAATATTTAACTCAAATAGTTATTTATATTACAGTATTTGGCAGCTTTTGTGATTAATTAAAGCTGTAGATACACTCTCAACGAGTACTGCATGGAAGCTCCTCAGGTAGGGGGATGAGTGGCCAGACCTGATTTTGGTTGCTAGTCGCCCTGTTCAAAACTCTCGGCTGATGTTGAAAGGTCACTGAAAATGTCTGAATAGTTTTGGGTCAGTTCTGGTTTAGCCGTGAAGGGCTTAGAAATTCCTACTTTGCTATTTCTATAGATGGCGGAGGTGGTATCGCATCCTAAGAAGCCGTGAAGAAGCAAAATAGTCTTGGAAAATGTAAGATGTTGAAGAAGTCACACTAATATCAATTTTGGTCTACACCTTTCCACTCCTTGGTTTCATAAAGAATACATTGATATTAAGTGGAGCCCATCCCATGAGGAGAACTATCAAGTTAACATCCTCCCCAACTATTAAAATAGTTTCATGAACGGCAGTCTTATCCAAACCGCACCTGATAAGTCTACCATCAGCATCTCCTGTTGCATCAGTTGTTTCAATCCCTACTGCTGCGATTTTTATGCTTTTGTTTATTGCGACGAAATGCTCCTGTTGAACATTTATGATAGTATATCCGTTGCAGTTATGTAGCTAAGAAAGAGCTGGTTCTCTCAAAAACCTTTTTATTGGGTCACACCTAACGAATTGTCTTCTGCAAGCATTGTGAATAACACGACTCGTCTTATACCTCAAACATGTATTTCTCCCATCTTTTCTTAGTGCATTCCTAATGCCAATTATTATCCCTATATTTCCGTCCTTACACAAGTCCATTTCAACTACAACATCACAAATTAGACACTTCTTCGACATGTTATAGTATCACGTAGAATAATAATTACACCTCGCGACGCGATGTACTACATTAATAACCACCGACCTTTTTTTGTGCGCACGCAACCAATTTTTTCACTAGCGGTGCGCGCTTACCTAGCATCTACACATTACCAGGCTCCACCGGTGGGTCGTGACTAGTTGGCGATGCAGTAATTCCCGGGAGAAAGTATATAGAACCTTTTTTGTAGACAATTTTATGTAAATCACAGAAGATAAAGATTCTTTTGTTATAAGCCTGCGTTGACCAAACACTAAAAAAGGGGGAGATTTCACTATGTCTTTGAAGGTGCATAATTTAGTACCTTCTCGATTTGTTTAGTCTTTAGGTCATATCTAATGCAATTTATGAATATATAATAAATAACTAAATAATAAACATATGAAAATCTACACCATTTCTTGGTAATGTTAACGAGATCTGCTCCTCTCACGTCACGAAACAGGCTATATTTTGTAAGCAAACCAAATTTTTACGGATATTTCTGGAATTCATTTATAGAATCCGTATTATAAACGATACTCCAGCCATTTGCAGGGCTAATATATTTTCGAGTTGTATGGTTAGCAAAACATGCCCCACTGAATGTGACCCCATTCTTGCCCTCCGTTCATTCAGCGAATAACGTTGATGAAAATGGACGGAAGCCTTAGAGGAATTCTTTCGCAAAGTGCTGTCATGAAAATAAGATCATTTTGTTAAGAATAGACGATATTGCCGACATTACGATCATTAGTTCATAGCATCTAATGAAGTTTTTACTTCAAAAATCACTTGTATCATAAAAAACCTTGTAATTCTTGTATGTTTATAAAGTATGTACAAAATTTTGCAACTTTTATAATTGTAGAAACATTCTTCAAATGATTTGAGTTTTCTTTAGTGTTAATTTCGTCAATGTTTGTCTCTACACGAGACATCCTCAGGACGTGTTGACCCGCCAAAATATGGCACGAGACTGAACAGTCTACACCTCCCGAAGATGCCTCGTGTAGAGGCGAAACACGTGTCGAATTGTTTAAAGACAAATATTGGCGGAATTAACACTAAGAAAACTCAAATCATTTGAATAATTATGGATTTCCGCATAGCAACGCCTACCTCAATAAATTTTCAATAAATTGTAGAAACGATATAACTATAAATTTCAATATTACGAAAAATTTACTGTTTACTTAGTATAGGACTCACAGAGCACAAATTCAAAGAATATATCAAAGCTTCTTTGAGAATTAAGACATACTATAGTAAAGTAAATTAATTATATGTATAGAGAGTAATGATACATGGTTCTTGTCTGGCTCTGCACAGGCCACCTAAAATCGTATAATAGTAGGCTAAGTTTTAAATTGATTTAAAAGAATGCTGGGAGAGTTTCTTGCACCGCTTCTTCTCTCTCAGAGCGCCATTTGTTTGCGAAGCGGTAGTAGTATCTAGTAGTTATTAGAAATGACATCAAAATAGAATTCTAAAGGAATCAATTTTGAGAAAATAAATGCCTTTTATGCCTTTAAAGATGGACTAGGAGTTTCTTATCAGTTCTACTCCCCACGTCAATGCGTCTTTACGAACTAATGTAGTTTCATGACGTTTACCAAGTGTTGTTCCAATATTATGTTATGTTAGTGTCACTCCCTATGGTAAATAAATATATTTCTATAGAAAATAATTAAGATAAGGTAATCCTTTTGTAAAACAGTCTTCAGTTGAAATAGTAGCTGAGATATTTTGAATGCAACTCAAGAAAATTTAAATTATTTCATGAATAATATTAAGGTAAACTCACCACTTAGCAATTGCGTCTGAGCTACATTAGATGCAGCTCGATTCTTTTATGTTATGGAAAATATTATATGATATTCTGTTCCGCATAGCGGAACGCTTGTTCGGGCTGTCGGCTCAAATCGACTAACAGCCGTTCCCGATATTAAGTCTATGTCCAGTTGTGGCCTACTTGAGAAAAAATCGTAACTATCGTTGACTTTTCTGTCCCAATAAACTTATCGACGATAGTTCACCTTATCCGTACACGCTGTCTGTCAATGGGAGGACGTACAAGTAGGCCACAACCGGAGATAGACTGAATATTGGGAACGGCCGTAAGCGAGTCAGTCAGGCAGAGCAAAACTTACCAGAGTATGACCAAAGTTAAGTTAAGAGTAGAACCAAAATAGTTATATTAAACCTCGTTTTGATAAAGTTTTTTTCTGTGTTGTCTTTTAAGTTCTTAAGCACAAGCCGTTTTTTTAGGTTGACACTAAAACGGCGCCTTGTGATCAATTTTGATGCCGTTCAGAGAATTTCGGCCATTTTTGAGAATTCTAAGCTGGACTTGATTTTAATGGATAAGGCGTATTACATAAGAACCAATCAAGTAAAACGAAGCTGTCAAAAATAAACTTCGAAGTCTCACTTAGTCAACTCGAGTCAACATTATCCGAACTAGCGTAACATAGTCCAGCGTGGCGGTACTGTCTCATTCTACACACAAATACTGGAAATGTCGATGCGTCTAATGAAGTTTTCTCTTCAAAAATCATTTGCACGATAACAAACCTTGTGATACTCGTAGGTATATAAAGTTCGTACTCAATTTTACCACTGAAATTATGAAGATGATAGAACTATTATTAATATCAATATTACGAGCAATTTACTGTATTTAAACTTATAGAGACATAGTAATCCTTTTGTAAGGCAGTATACATTTGAAATATTAGCTCAGATATCTTTAATGCAACTCAAGAAAATTGAAATTATTTGATGAATAAATGACTTGCGTCATAGCAAACCTTACTTGTATATAGTCCTTAGTTTTGTAAAGACGATAGAACTATAAATTTCAATATTACTAGCAATTTACTGTATAGAAGATTAAAGAAAATGGTAATCCTTCTGTAAGACGGTATGCTGTTGATATAGTAGCTGAGGTATAACTGAATACAACTCAAGAAAATTTAAATTATTCCCTGAATAATATTATGGCATACTCATCGCAAAGAAACTGCATCTGAGCTACATTACGTGCTTAATAGAGGCAGGTCTATTTTTTATTTATGTTATGGAACCAATAGATGTCGCGAAGTGTTACTAATTTAAAATATTATTCAACACCTGTTCTGATCAAAGAATACTACAACAAACACTTCTGTTGTGTCTTTGTAAAACAACGTTTTTTTCTTTGACTTACACCAGGTCTTAAGGTACAGGTGAATAATTATTTGTACAGGTTGTCCCAAAGTTATGGGACATGAAGGGAAAGTACCTTAAATATCGAAGATGGGCTATTTTACTAAAAGAAGACTTTATGTTATTTTAAAAAGTTAGTAATTCTGCATTCAAAGATTTTCTAAAAATTACTTGCCTCGTCTGGGAATCGAACCGACTTAAATGTAAACAAAAAAAAAACAGCCCTACTTTTATGATGCCAATCGAAAGAATGGCCAAAAACTAATAACTCTTCTTAAGTAACATAGTATTTCATAAGTAACATTAATATTTGAAATATGAATATCAACAAGTAACTATTTTTTATGTGTGTGTGTATTATTGTGGTGACCTTGATGATTTGACCAAACTTTTAAGATTCCTTCTCGATGGGAGGTACGCATAGAAATTTGATATAACTGCATATATTTGTTGATGGGTTAGATTTGGAAGTTTGAGTTTGTTTAACCACACCAATATTATTAATAAACACTCTGTATGTAGATATATACAGCATTTCACATACAACCTGATGGGCTTACATGAATAAATGCTTAAAGTACTACACTAATAATAAACCACCACATTAGGTAGTTCGCTTTAGGTAGACGTTAATTTATTTGGTATTTGGTTACATATATTATTAATGGTTAAATTCAACGTTAACAAATACAACCAAAATTAAAAGCGAACGAATTCACTATCGGAATATTTTTAACTTACAAAAATAATTTTGTGTCGTAATATTTCTAAATTGATTCCGCATTGAAGTATGCTGAGGTACTATCAACATAAACCCGCATCGTACATCTCATCTCACAGTTTGAATTGAACTTCCTGAACCATCGAGTGCTAAGTATGTATTGTACTTTGAACTAAATATATATGTAGAAAAAAGTACATATATAAATAATGTTCACGTATAACCGGATATGTCTGATTTGCTGAGTTATAATGATCTTATGAAATATAGAGTCAAGATATATTTTGAATGTCCCAAATTTGTGAAGCTTAACAAGTGGAATGTAGAATTAAAAAATAAGAATTAGTTATATTGACGACCTGTATAGCCGAGTGGTTCGCGATCCTACCTACTAAGCTAAAGGTCTCGGATTCGAATCCCGGTGCCAGCATTTATATGATGAATATGGATGTTTGTTTCCGAGTCATGGATGTTTATATGTAATTATGTATGTTTAAGTAAATTTATTGTATTAAATATATCATTGTCTTTTAACCCATAACACAGGCTATATATGCTTAACTTGGGGCAAGATAATTTGTGTAAAAAGTGTGTCAAAATATTATTAATATTATTATTATTATATTAAGCTTAATGGATTACGGCTTACCTACAATACTTTACAAACTAGTAAAGGCGAATGCTTAAACAAAACCATGGAAGGGTGAATAAGGATTGCAATTTGATTCCCTTCGATCCGACAAGTACCGGCCGGATGGGATTGATTAAATCAAGATGATTTTCAAATTTAGGGCCAGAATGAAGATTTAGTAAGTTAATCGAGTGTAATTAAATAAAATAGTAATCGATACTTTAAGGAAATATCCATTGGGTTATTATTGCTGTTGTTTATAAAATTGTAAGTTATTCTTGAAAATGTGTAAATAAATAAACTACTATCTAAAAGCTGTGACCATTTTTATTAAAACCTTTATATAACTCCAGTCACACTTGAAAACGTAACGATTGGAAACACAAACTTAAGACTAACACAATCCATAAACTTGAAAAATTCACATCTCTACTAAACTCTTTAAAAAGGTACTTTTGAAAACGGTTACTATTCTGTTAATGAAAACTTTGAGAAAAATAAAAAATTTTAAAGTCTGCCCCTCTGTTACTCATTACTATGCCTTTGAAAGTGCATAAATTAGCCTTTTTAACCTTCATAATTTTTAGTCACTAAGTCGAAAATAACGCAATTTACTAATAAATAAAAGAAATAGGTAAAGTGCATCATTTGTGTGTAATATGCCAATTTTACGAAATAAAAGAGTAATATAACTGAAAAGAAGGTATCTAAAATTTGGCTCTAGGTCGTGTTCTGCAAAAACTATTCATGCAAACCAAAAAATTAACGAATATTTCTGGAATTCATTTATAAAATCCGTATAATAAACGATACTCCAGCCATTTGCAGGATGATATTTGCGAGTTGTATTGTTAGCAAAACATGCCACCGAATGTGACCTCATTCTTGCCCTGCGGTCATTCAGCGTATAACGTTCATGAAAATGGACGGAACACTTAGAGGAATTCTTTCTCGAAGTGCAATCATGAAAATAAGATCATTGTGTTAAAAGAATAGAATAGAATATAATTCCGAATATAATTCACCTAACAATTCGACATGTGTTTTTTCGCTTCTACACGATTCTACACGACGCATCCTCAGGAGATGTTGACTCGTCAAACTTTGAAGTTTACACTTACAAGTTTGATGTGTCGAATTGTTTTAAGACGAATATTAGCGGAATTAACACTCAAGAAAACTAAAACCATTTGGATAAATATGGATTTCCGCAAAATAACGCTTACTCCCAGAAATTTTCTATCATGAAAATATTTAAAATTACTAGTACTTCGTAACATCTATAGGGTCATCGGCAGTTGACATAAGCATATCTCGAGGTGTTTAGATATTCGATACATATTAAAATCCGTTCATTTTTTTATCGAAGAGGAGGTCTAATATTTTCATCACTTCAACCGAAAGACGTCCACTGCAATAGCGGCCCAATCAAAGATCTCCACTAGAGGAAGAAAATAATCATACATTTTCCATAACTTAAATAAAACAAACTAGAGCAATTAGCTTCTAATGTAGCTAATATGCAGTTGCTAAGCCACCAGTACACCTTAATATTATTCATAGAATAATTTAAATTTCCTTGAGTTGCATTGAATTATATCACAGCTACTATTTCAACTGTATACTGTCTTACAAAAAGATTACCATATCTCTATCATCTTCTATACAGTAAATTGCTGGTAGTATTATTTAAATTTATAGTTCTATCGTCTTAAAAATTGTAGTGGGTAAGAACTATCTACTTAACTAAAGGTAAGGTTTGTTATAATGAAAGTGAATTATTCGTGGAATAATTTAAATTTTCTTGAGTTGCATTAAACATAGCTCAGCTTATATTCCAAATTTTATTACAAAAGGATTTCTGTCTCTAATAAGTTTTCATAGATGGCTCGTAATATTTAAATTTATTAAATTTCTGTCATCTTCACAATTTTGGTGGTAAAATTTTGTACGAACTTTATATACCTACAAGTATTATAAGATCTGTTATCATGCAAGTGATTTATTCGTAGTATAATTTAATTTATCTTGAGTTGCATTAAAGATAGCTCAGCTTCTATTTCAAAAGTATTACTATGTCTCTATAAGTTTTCATAAAGTAGATGGCTCATAATATTCTAATTTATTATAGTTCTATCGTCTTCACAATTTCAGAGGTAAAATTGAGTACGAACTTTATATACCTACGAGTATTACAAGGGTTGGTATGATGCAAATGATTTTTGCTGTGTAAAATTCATTAGGCCGTCAAATTCAGTACCGTCACGTTGGGCTGTGTTACGCTAGTTTGCGTAATATAAGCTCGATTCGAGTTAGGGAGAATCTGAAGTTTTCACTTATCTTGTGGAGTCTGGCAAACGTTTTTTTCTTTGACTTACACCAGACCTTAAGATGAAGGTGAGTGTTTATATACCGCATTGCTATCGAAATTGAAGACAGAAGGAATTAAAAGCAAACGAAGACGCAAACGGAATGCATTTTTTATCTTACAAAATTAAGCTTACTATATTTAGCGTCTTAATATTGTCTAAATTGATTTCGCATACTTCAAGAATGTACTATCAATACAAACACGAGTCGATCATTTCATCTCACTGTTTCAATTGAACTTCCTGATTCACCAATTGTTAAGTATTGTACTTTGAACGTTAATACATAATATGTAAAAGTATGGTTGTTTAATGTTGATGTAGAAGAATAATGGTTTGGACACGTGGAGCGAATGAGTGAAGAAAGAATGACGCATCAAATATATAAGGCAAGTGTGTGTGCGCAAGTCGGTCGCGGGAGACCTCGTAGAACATTTGTCGACCGAATTGGGGACGTTTTGAGAAAAGGAAAGGTCCGAAGCACCCCCAACAGGCGAGCATGTATGAAAAGAGTAATGAATGTAGAGGAAGCGCGTCAGGTTTGTAACGATATAAGCAAGTGGCATTCTATTGTCTCAAGGACGGGAACAAGGCGTGAGTGTATGTAATGTAATGTGATGTAGAAGTAAGTTCTTGTAATATTCACTATATATAGACAACATAGCTGATTTATAACTATCTAGTGAAGTATAAAGTCAACATACTTTTTTGAACACCTCAAATTTGTGACGTTTAACAAGCTGAATGTAGAAAAAAAACGTAAATTAGTCACAGTAAGCCTCATAAATTGTGGGCTAAGTGGCTGTTATACCTAGAATACTTTACAAACTAGTAAACGGTAGAAGGGTGAATAAAGATTGCAATTTGATTCCCTTCGATCCGACAGATCCCGGCCGGATGGGATTAGCATTAGCGTAATTAGCATCCTTGATTAAATCAGGATGATTTTCACGTTTAGGGCCAGTATGAAGATTTAGTTAGTTTATCGAGTGTAATTATACTTAAGGTAGTTTATAAATAAATAGTATTTAAAAAGAACTAGAAAATACGCTTTTTATAGAATTTTAAGTTTGGTTTATTTATAAAAGTGTGTGTTCTTAAGGTTGCACTTAATTTGCATTATTGAATTAAAAATTCTCTTTGGTATTTGATAATTTCCTAATAATTAAATAAATTTATGAAAGATAATGGTTGAAATTTAAAATTAAAATCAATTCCTGCCATATAGACGATAGACGAAAATTTTATAGATTAATAAAAAAATATTTCGCAAATTGAAAAATGGAACGTCCCACCTCTTACTTAAGAGTTACTCTTATAAGGGTTTAAGGTAAAGATTTAATAATTAAATTAATGTATTGTAATCGGTTCTCGATAAATCAACGAAGTTTAAACGAGATCTGGCCGTTAAGAGTGGGACAAAATTGTGCCCAAATGAGTCGGTTTCAAACAAACATACATACAGGTGAAGCTTATAAAAAGCGTGTGAATAAAAAGTAAAAGATACTTAATGGAAATATTCCTTAGGTTTTTAGCACTGTTGTTAGTATCCGAGGCACCCAAACCTTTGGCATAGCAAAATCGATTAGTATAAATGATAAGTTACACGCACGACTTGTTGGTTTTTGCACATTGCTACCTCTCGCGCCTCCAGAATTTGTCACTGAACGATGGGATTACATAAAAATTTAGTCAAAGATTTGAGTGCATCCGTTGGCAAAGTAAAAGATTTTTCAACGTACATGAAGAAATACTGGCTCAAACATGAAAGTTTCATTGCAGGCACTCCCCACTAAACAATATAATTAACAAAAATTCTGTGGTAGTTAATAAACTATTAAATATCTTAAAACAGGATGTGGACATTGAAATTGAAAAAAGCCCAAGGAAATAGAGAAACTTCAAAAAGATAAATTTATTATTAATACGCAAACGAAACTTATTAATAATTATATATCTTTAGGCCATTTTACGGAAATATTACTTTAATTAAGGTGCAGTTAAACCCGTGTTGTAAAGACGAGGAAAAAATAATTTTCCGTTCATAGTCGTTCGTTATCTAAACTATCGAGAACGTCGAGATCATGAGAATAGAAATTGACACATAACTTATAATATCAATTACCAACAGGATGTAGTAAAACCCTTGGTGTGACGACGAGGAAAAAAAATTACTCGTAGTCACACTGGTGTGACAAACTGGTGTGACCACGAGTCGGGAATGGGCGATATCTAGGACGTGCATTGATTTTCGAGCAAGGTAGGCACAGTTGATCTAACTAGTTGTATTTGAGCTTTGGAATAAGCAAATATTGCTTACCGTAGGTATTTAATATCTAGCGTAAGGAATTTTTTTCTGAGCGGGTGTTCAATTGAAGTTTGGTAATAAAATAACGGAACCAAATTTACTTTAACACTAGTGCTATATTTATTTAGGTTCATAACGAGGTAGGCACTGACTAATTGCCTATATGATATGCACGCCCTTGAGTAATATACTAATGTAGTTATTAGTGTACTTCAGTTATTTTCACGGCATCATGACGTACGGTATTTTACTGTGGGGTCATGCTGACATTGATATAGTGGTTGCTGTACAAAAGAGAGATGTTCGTGCTATATATCAGCTTAGTTATAGACAGTCTCTCAAAGAAAAAAATAAAGAAATAAATATTATGACTGTTCATTGTCAGTACATTTGTGAAAATTTAATAAACGTTCACAAAAATCGTCACCTTTTTGCTCTTAATAATGATTTTCATTATTATAACACTACAAATAAGGGATTGCTTGTAACTAATTCTAATAGGCTTAATATCTAAGTGATCGGACAGCCTGGGACTAGATTATGATTATTTTATAGCAATAGCAATGACAGTACAATATACTATATTTTTATTAAAAAGAGCGCAAAAAAAAAAAATGCTGGGAGAGTTTCTTGCGCCGCTTCACCTCTCTTAGAGCGCCATTTGTTTGCGAAGCGGTAGTAGTATCTAGTATATTAGAAATTACATCAAAAAGAATTCTAAACGAATCAATTTTGAGAAAAGCATTTTATGTTTTTAATGTACAATTTACCAAAAACATCAATACTTATAGATTGCAATCGTAATAATCGTGTAATCGTTCGTAAGAACCTCTAATAAAGTTAGCACATGTGAGACAGACCGCACGAGCTTGCAATATGGGTGAATAAATTGAGGAGAAATTGCATTCACCTCGTTATGCTGAAGAGCTGAATGTTTATGTTACGTAACGTATTCCTGGTGAAATTCAAAATTTATGCAGAGAATGTAATGATAGTGTTATTCATGGAACTGGTGCAGTTTTAAATTGCACAAAGCATTCATAAATTTTATGTTTTATTAAATATAATACTGTCACTTTCTTTTTCATTTTGACCAATTACGTTCTACATATATACATAAGAACGTTATTGATTTTGACAGTCAAAGATAGCATGTAACGAAACATTAACTTCGATTTCGATTCGACTATTAATTGTATGATTAATGATTTGAATTCATTCAATAACAGAAGAAAGAATAGACTGTGTGTGCCTTTCAATATGTTTGTTAGAGTTACGGGCTCCTTCATAGGTCTTATTATTCAATTTTACATTAAAATAACGCTTCTTTGACACAGAAGGCTTACTATAATATAGTAGATTATATAGAGGACTAGCTGACCCGGCAAACGTTGTTTTTCCATATAATTTATTTTTAGTATATATTTATGATACTCACAAAAATTTGAATTTCTATTCGTAATAGAATTTTCAATCAGGTTTTGCATATCCAGAAGTAAAGGCCGGCAATGCTGTTGTCATTCCTCTGGTAATGCAAGAGAACACTCTGTGGGCAGCGGTGATCACTTAACACCAGGTTGCCCGTAGGCTTTTTATTCCACCTTTTCCATAAAATAAGATAACCCGCTAGAAAATTGTGATAATGATTTTAAATGAAGAAAGTATTTTCTTGTTTCGTCAATTTTGCAACGATTTTATATTATTCTGCGATTCGGGAAGGAGGCAAATCCAACAAATTCAAAATCATGAAAATCCGACCTCTGTTCTCCAGATATAAGTGTTCGAACAATTATATTGTGTAATATATGTTAATTTGTACTAAGAAATTTTATGATTATTTCACCAATAGCTATAAACGCTATGGTTTCTAAGAATAGATAGGTACGGATGTATGCATATGATGGTTGATAGGAATGCAAAAGTTTAGGTAGTCACTGCAATATATTCCTATGTAGTAATTATGTAAAACCATTTATTTCAGTCAGCATACACATGCAGATTTTACGATTTAAAAACGCGTGAGCAAGTCACGTAGAGTTGGCCATAGGAAAAACATGGCATGTAAAAATGAATGCTTGCTTCTCTTAAGGATTGACCATGCAATTTGTTGATAGTCATTGAAAATTCAAATTAATAGGAACTGCAGGCGTTTATAATTAATAACCCCTCCCACACCATCCTAAGCCTGCAAGCCCGTCCAACCGCCTGCCACCGGACCGCACTACAATATCATGCACTTGGTTGTTTATCGTTATCATCATTACTATCCAAATATTTGTTCAAATAATAATAATAATAATAAATTTATTTATTTCAGGCAGCATTGCCCATATATTGTTAGTATTAACTTATTTTAGGATTAGTAATATTACAAAGATTTATTTTTAGATTTAAGAATAATATTCTATTTTCTATTAATAAAATTATGTACATTATTTAAGACTCTTAATATACTATTTTCATTTTTAATAATTCTATCCCTAATTAAAAAAATATTTTTCCTCAGAATAGCATAAAAATCATCTACTCTGTATAAGGCAAACATATGAGATGTACTACAAAAACGTGGTAATCCCAAGAACATCCTAAAAGCATTATTATATTGAACTCTAAAAATGTTCATAGTTTTACGTGTATGCTTCACCCACAAGTTACTTGTATAAAACGACTGACAGTAGGTGGTGAACAGTAGCTTTTTGACATTCCTACTGCACTTCTGAAATCTTCTAATTATCATGTTCGCCCTAACTGACAAATTTCGTCTCTCTCTCTCTATATCATCATCATCACACAGAGTGCTGGTAACAAAATGGCCTAAATATTTAAATTGATTTACATTTACTAACTCTTTTCCATTAAGATATATTGGAGGGACGCAGTCAGGACCTCGCCCTGACCGAAACACTAAAACATTACTTTTTTTTTTCATTATAAAGTAAACCATGTTTACTTGCATATTTTTGACAGATTCCCACCATCACTCTGAGTCCTGAGGGACTGAGGACAGGGACTGAGGAGAACCATGTCATCTGCGTAGCTCAGGTTATTAACATTACATCCTCCTATATGACATCCAACATGAGTCTCACTCAGTTCATCAATCAAGTCATTAACATACAGATTAAACAACAATGGAGAAGTTAAACCACCCTGTCTTACTCCACAGTTTAGAACGTAAGGATCTGAATATGAACTTTGCCATTTTACTACATTGTCTGGCACGCCAGCCCTTTCTAACTTACCCCATAACTTATCGTACACCACACGGTCAAAAGCTTTGCTTAAATAAGAAAACAGGCATATACTGATGTTTTTCTTTCTGTGTAATAAGCAATACAATTTTTTAAAGAAAATATAGCTAGATCAGTTGAAAGGTTAGGCCTAAATCCAAACTGTCGCTCATTAAGTTTTATTGTATTCTCCAATAATGGTAACAAAATCTGTTCAAAAACTTTAGAAAGTAAAGTTGATAAAGATACTGGTCTATAATTATTGACATCAGAAAGATCACCCATTCTGTTTTTGGTTACAGGGACAACTGTAGTCCTCATAAAATCCAATGGCAATATGTTATGCTTTATGAAATAATTAAACAAAGCAGTTAACACTGTGATTAGAGAGGATCCAGCATACAGTAAATGTTCAATATTTAATTTATCGTGGCCGGAGGATTTACCTCTTTTAACACTTTTAAAAGATCTAACTACGTCAGAATCCTTAATTACAAAATCTACCTGCTTACAAAAATCAGTTTCATAATATACATTGTTCATCGCTAAGGAATCAACATGAAAATGCATTTTAAAGTTATTATACACAACCAATAGTAGTAGGGATTGACCTAGTCCCTTTACAAGAATTTGTGATACGCCAAAATTTAACAAAATTTTTATTAGTGTGATATTTAGCCAATAAATCATATTTAAATTGTTCTTGACCCATTTGACACTTTCTTAATGCGGATCGAAAGCTATTCCTTGACGACCGCATCATTTCATATAATGTACCACTACGAGGCTTATTAGCTATAACCCATAATTTAAAATACGTCCTTGCTTCATCATGGTATTTCTTGACATGAATATTCCACTTAAAAATACACTTATTCCTTTTTTGTTTCTTATTAATATGTGTATATATGGCACCTTGCTGCAAAATGTTTATTATTCTATTATATTCTGATATAATAAGACTTAAATGCGTTTTACTTAAACAATACGAGGTACAATTTTGACAATCAAGTTTTAATTCCGTATTTTTTAATTTACTTTCACAAAATTCAGTATATGATTTAATTTGCTGTAAAGATCTATTGCCCCAATGTATTTTATTAAGCGCATAATTATCACTCATAACGATTTTGAGTGGCGGAATATTCATGTCAAACTTACAGCACAACCGTAAAGGTAAATGGTCAGACCATGATACATCATAAAGGATTTCACATTTTACAATAGTGCGTTAGGCTGATATTGCAAACACAGTGATCTAACCACTTCTGTGACCCATGCGCGTCACTTATAAACGTAAACGTCGACTGCATATCCAACATATCAATGTCAGAGCAGCGCCAGTCCATCTCCTCACAGAAAACCATAAGTTCCCTCCCAAACAAAGAGTCTGGATGAGCATTGTAATCGCCTAACATATACACCATTTGCACGTCACAACTTTCGACGACAGCGCTCATTGCGCCTAGCGTGCTTGTAAACTCCGGTAAGTTATCGCTACAATCACAAGGCAACAATGTACACACTTATCGCAATAAATAATAAATTATTTATTTTAAACTTAATTGCCACTACACGGGAACTTTCATCATTTGTAGCAATTGTATTTGTTTGTTGAAAGAGATTCTTCCTCTACAAAAGAGCCACGCCACCATATGGTCTACCCCTTAAAATGCCTTCGGAAGCATTTACACCTGAGATTTCCTTTATCAAAAGGAAATTTTCGTCAATTTCAGATAAAAAGGAGAGGTCATGTGGCATAAGCCAAGTTTCTTGAAGAGCGACAATATCCGAGAGTTGACATAGCTGACGAATATGCTCTATCGATCTCTTTTCAGACTTACAATTGAAAGATGATATCTTATATCTTTAAACGAGTAATTATTGTATATAAATATATATATAAACTGAATCTTGGAAACGGCTCCAATGATTTTAATGAAATTTAGTATACAGGTAGTTTCGGGGGCGCAAAATCGATCTAGCTAAGATTAAATTTTAAATAATGTAGTTTTATTCGTGTTTTAATGAGAAACTGCTACAATAACATTAGAATACAAAGTTAAATTTTGCCACTATATACAAGAATATAATATTTCAGGTGGGTAATCCAGATGTACTATAAGTTTTTTTTGTTCAACTTTTGTACCTTCTTGAAAATCCGAGCAAGGCTCGGGCATCCAGGTACTATATAATAATGTAGTATAGACAGAGATTATTTACTTACTCTACTTTAAATATCTGTAATGTAAGTATGATTCTGATAAGTAAGCTATATAATTGTAAAGTTTTAATAAAAAACATACATCCAGACGTCCATACATTCTTACAATCTTTCGTATAATGTGAGTAGACAGTACTAGTACTTCTTTGAAAAACCGGAAGGTAGAGCTGACATTTTTACTGGGATGTAAGATTAAGTTTAGTATGTATCGATGTATGGGATGTTGATGGGATTTTTAAATTTTATAATACATGAGGCACACTAAAAGTTTTGCACTTCTAGCTAATGGGAACTATTTGAATTTCAAATGTTATATTATTTTAAACTTTGTAACCTTCTTAGTAATAAAAAAAAACAATTGGCGGGAAATCATATGTCAATTGTTTTTTATCACACATCAAAGTTCTACGTACGCAACGAAAATGGAATTAAGTCGAAAATATTTTAGAGCGATGATTTTTATGATTTTAAACGTTCTCTCTCTCCTCATGAACTGACAGCGGAGCAGAAGCGGGCTCGCGTGGAATGGTGCTCACAGATGCTAATGAAGTACGACCACGGACATTCTAATGCTGAGACGAAACGTGGATTTATAGTTTTGAACCCGAAACAAAACAGCAATCTTGTGAATGGGTGTTGAAAATGAGAACAGGCCAACAAAAGTGAGGCAGGCCAGAAATGTCGTAACAAAATGATCGCATTTTTTTTCTCATCTATGGGTCCCATCTACACAGTTCCACTTGAAGATAAAAGAGTATGCCGAGTGGTATTGTACCATTTGTTTACCCAGGGTTTTAAAAGAAGTCCGCGAAAGACGACCAAAAACCCGCATTTTCCTACATCTTGACAACGTTTCTTCACACACGGCCAACAAAACTAAGTAATTTTTAGCGTCCGAAATAGTACAACTCGTCACTCATCCTGCACATAGCCCCAATCTAGCACCCTGTGATTTCTGTATTTTTCTCAAACCCAAAGATGAGAGGTTTCACTTTTATCAATTCCGAAGAGGCAGTGATAGCGTTCAATCAGCACGTAGAAAACATACGTTCAGATATGTGGTCCTCTTGTTTTAAAATGGTTCAATCGCATGAAAATTTTTTCAAAAGTAAAGAGAGAGAGTATTTTGAAAAGCAATAAACATAATATTTTGTTTATACCATGTTGTTTTTTTAAGTTACGAAAAACTTTTAGTGTGACCTACGTTCTTACACATTGTTTTACCGGCAATATAAGGTATCAACTAAATTAGGTGAATAAGTTGTTGTGTACTAACCTATTTAAGACACTATAGCATTTTATTTTTCCTACGGGAACTCGTTAGTTTTCCAGGATGAAAAGTATCCAAGATGTTGGACCGGCAATATAATTATCAACATGCCAAATTTTATTAAATTAGATGCATAATTTGTTACTAACCTGTATAATAAACTATAGTTTTTAATTATACTATAATTATAAGTAAGTAGGGGTTAGTTTCTGTCCCACGGGAACTCTTTGATTTTCCAGGATGAAAAGTATCTAAGGTGTTCACCGGCAATATACGGTATGAACATACCAAATTTGATTAAATAGTGTGCATAAATTGTTGTGTACTACGCTATATAAGTAAGTAGACGTTTTCAACTTTCCCACAGGAACTCGTTAATTTTCTGGCATTAAAAGTCTAACCGGCAATATAAGGTATCAACACGGCAAATTTTATTTCATACGTTGTTGTGTAATAATAATAATACGCTATTTTAGTAAGTAGAGGTTTTTAACTGTTTCACAGGAACTCTTTAATTTTCCGGGATAAAAAGTATCTAAGATGTTGACCGGGGATGTAAATTTTCAATTAAATCGGTCCAATAGTTTCGGAGATTAGCCCGTACAAACAGACAAACAGACAGGGAAATAAGAAATTCCAAAAAAATCGGGACTTGTTCTATTTCTCTTCTAACATCCCCCTGACTCTCTTTTGATCATTTTTTTTCTTTGTACATAAATTTGATCTTTACAGATTTATTATAAGTATAGATATTGATGCATGGTTCTTGTCTGGATTTGCGTAGGCCACTAATTGTATTTTTTTTATTAAATATGCTAAGTTGTTGTATGATTTAAAATATGGGCGGGGTTTCTTATCAGTTCTTCTCCCCATGTCTAAGCCCCTTTACAAACTGATGTAGCTTCATGACGTTTTCCAAGTGTTGTTGCAAAAAGCAAAATGTTATGTTATTGTCACTCCCTATGATAAATAAAAATATTTCTATTTCTTAATAATTTCTTCATTAAATACACTTTATTATTAATTTGGCTATGCAATGATTGACAATCAATAATTCGTCGCTCATCAATATGCAGTTAACGTGCAGTTACCTATATGTTACGAATTGACAAAATAAAACAAGTTATAATTTTCTGTATGTAAAAAGTAAGTAAGTGCGATATTATTCAAAACATACTCTTAAAATTTTTAACTTGTCAGTTATAGTCAAACTAGACTGTGATCGGCGGTAATCACTTAACATCAGTTGACCTGTACGCTCGTTTGTCCTCCTTTTACATAAAAAAAGAGACTTGTAAAGCCTATGGCATCAATAGGGTACAGTTTAATGTTGCATATCGCATCCTAATGAGATTGACTAGGTACTGTAGTGCGTCTATCATGTTCGTAGACGGCGGTATCAATGAATTCTTCGCTATTATTATATTTTGAATAGCATTGCTACTTTATCTGAGTACTTTAAAAGTCCCATTTTTAAACAAACGTGTACATTAAAGTACGATAAATAATTTATTATTTAATGTCATAGAGGATAGATTTTTTTAAAGATTCAATAAAGTATGTACTTATATAAGTGATCGTGGCTGTTTAAACGACAGACGAAATGAGAGATTTAGAAAAAAAGTTCCATATTCTCCAAGACACAATGGGAGACAGAAAAAATAAAAAAAAATTGAAGTCTAACGTATATCAAGATTTTTTGAAGTAAAAACTTGAGCACTTTTCTTGGGATGGGTATAAAATGATAAATTCGCGTCAGTGACACGTGACCTGATCGAAAATTGGTAAACAGTCGTTGAAATTATGGATGATAGTTGATTTTTCTGAGAGATAAACTTTTTCAAGTAAAATAATTGTAGTAATAATAGTGCTGAAGTGTTAATTTTTTTTATTTAATTTCAGGGACTTGTAACTGTTAAATAGGCAGTGGATGCAACTCTCATTTTTTTTTTTTTATTTATTTATTATATACAGACACTTTATCACATAATATTACATTATATTTGGTCACTACACTAGGCGTAGCCTGTCCTGTAGGCAACCAATTTACATCCTAAGGTTAACAATATGAACCGAAAGGTCAAAAAGTGCACTCTGTATATGTGTGTGTGTACACGTGTGTGTCTCTGGGTGTGTGTGTATGTGTGTGTGTGTGTGTGTGTGTGTGAGGGTGGGTGTGAGTGAGTGTGAGTATCTGATTAATCATGCTACAAAGTATTAACATTATATGAATGCTAAGCTATCACTTTAAGAATAGCTTCCATGTCTGCATAAGTGAGTGTGTGTAACCATCTCTGTATTTTAAATTTGACCTGATGGACCGAGCAATTTTTATGTTTATACTTATACTTGTAAGCTTGCAGCCTATAAAAGTATAGAAACAGAATATCGTATAAGGTTTTCACAAATAACATTTATCACGGGGAGTGCTCAGAGGAGCTGTTCGGGTTGATTCAAGCGGTCGAATTCCACCACTGGACATTACGTGCAAAGTACCACCCGCATCGCGTTATCGTTTGGTATTCCACAACCGCGCGTTTTGCAAGAAATTTCTTGGCTCGCACAGCCACTTTGTGGAATCAATTACCGGCTGCGGTTTTTCCGAACCGATACGACTTAGGGACCTACAACAAAAGAGCATGCCTTACAGGCCGGCAACGCATCTCTTGAGACCTGTTGTTGCGGATGTCCATGGACGGCTGCCTCGCCTCTCCCCATCCCGTGAGTCTCAATGCATTATTATTTCACATGCCCAAAAAGTAAGTAAGGAAATAAAGGCGTGGCGAGTGCAAACAATATTTCAAAAAACTTCAGATGACCTTGTTAGGTACGTACCTAACAAGGTCATAACCTAGTACCTAACAAGCATACTT
This sequence comes from Leptidea sinapis, assembly GCF_905404315.1. NCBI lineage: Eukaryota > Metazoa > Arthropoda > Insecta > Lepidoptera > Pieridae > Leptidea > Leptidea sinapis. The sequence goes on along the minus strand of NC_066267.1, from coordinate 15,600,835 downwards.
TTCTAAATAACTTTACTATTAGATTGATAAATACAAAAAAAATAAAGGATAGTGCGATATTCGTTGTTGTTAACGGCAGCAAAAAGTCACAGCTTACTTACCAAGTTATAAAACGACGAAGGAAACTTTTCCTTGGAAAGGAATTTCTTTCCACGAGGACTTTTTATAGTTTGAATTAAATGCGATCCCATTATTATAGACGAAATAGCAGACGTACTGAGTTTTTCGACCTTCAAGCTGGTAGAAGCGAATAAAATATATCTCACGGGTATATTTCGTTTCCCTCAGTTAGCCTTGTGTCGTTCTCGAGCCATCATTTTTCGGAATGTCTCGACGTAACGAGGGTACAAATGTAATCTATCTCACACTCACAATGTCAGAAGCAACTGAATTGGGATGTTTTCATGGTTAAAACATTATAATGTAAGCCCCTTTCATGCGATTCCATAAGTTTTTGAAATTCGAATTCGAATTCAGTTTACTAGTAGGTTTCAGTTTAGTTTTTTTTTATGGAAAAGGAGGACAAACGAGCGTACAGGTCATCCGACGTTAACGGCCTTTTTCAATAACCTATCTATCCATACTTTATCTCACTAGACGTAGACAAATCTGTCATTTTACGCTTACTTACATTTCAATAACCTATTGACAGCCGCCACCCAGATTCTCTTGCTACACCAGAGGAATCACAGGATCGTTGGTGTACGAGCTGTTTTTGAAGGTACCCATGTCGTATCGTCCCGGAAACAGCGCACAAGGAAGCTCATTCCACAGCTTTGTAGTACGTGAAAGAAAGCTCTTTGAAAACCGCACTGTGGAGGACCGCCACACATCCACATGGTGAGGGTGATATAGTAACTTGTGGCGTGTCGTGCGAAATGGAAATCGACGGCAGGAATCAGGTGAAACAGTACTTCAGAACACTCTCCGTGATAGATGCGGTAGAAGGCACATAATGAAGCGACGTCAAATGAAGAGATTATTAAAGACTACATTAACCACCTCAAAACAGGATTTAATATATTTTTCTTGGATGGATGGATCTTTTTTTTTAACTGACTTGGCGCTGAGCATCGTTGTTTAACACGGATAATGTTTCAAACAGATGATATGATTCCAGTCATTCAAATTCAAATTCAAATTCAAATTCAAATATTTTTATTCAAAATAGGATTTACTGGGATCATATTGTAGAAGCATATACATCGCCCAACAAAAGACTTACTAACTCGACCCAACCGAGTAGTAGGCATAACAAGTTTATGTTTGTTCCTCGTGTTAACATTATGAATGTCACAGTTTCTAGAAAATTCCTCAATGTGCTTATGAACATACAAAACATTATCAAAAATGTATTGAGAAGCAACAGTCAAAATGTTTATTTCTTTAAATTTTTCTCTTAATGATTCTTTAGGACCTAGGTTATAAATCGCGCGAATAGCCCTCTTCTGCAGCACAAAGATGGTATTAATATCGGCCGCACTGCCCCATAACAATATATCATAGGACATAATACTATGAAAATAACTAAAGTATACTAATCTCGCCGTATCTATGTCAGTTAACCGTCTGATTTTCTTAACCGCATATGCTGCGGAACTAAGCCTATTCGCCAATCCTTCAATATGGGGGCCCCACTGCAATTTGGAATCAAGACTAATGCCAAGAAATATATCAGATTCCACCGGTTTTACCACCTCTCCATTTAATAAAATATTCGCATCTACATTTTTGACATTTGGCGCGGTGAATTTAATATATTTGGTTTTATGATTATTTAACAATAAGTTATTGGCGCTAAACCAGTACACGATGTCGGATAGAGCATTGTTTACTTCATCATATAAAACTTGGCTTTGTTTCACTTTGAATATAAGTGAAGTGTCATCCGCAAACAATACCACCTTGTGTTTTTTTTCTACAAGGTTAGGTAGATCATTTATATAAATTAGGAAGAGGAAGGGTCCAAGAATAGACCCTTGTGGTACCCCTATTCAATTCCACCTTCTCCCTCGATGCCAAAAACTTGGATACCATTTCTACCTGTAGATGACAGGATATGGTACGTTCCTCTGCAGTGCAGTTTTCAGGGACTTTCTAACACGTACTATCAAACTTTGAAATGCAACTTCAAAGTGCATGAACGTGGCTCAAAGGCCAACAGCTATTTTGTGGTTCGGCGGCGGTGGTCACTTTCCACTGACTTACGACTGTTTGTTCGCTTCTCCCATAACAAAATTGGTAATATTTTACAATATCGCTGGATAATGTAAGCTTTAGGATTAAATTCTGAGTTTTACCTTATTTATAGGACCTCAAACTCTGAAGTCATCTATTAGGTGATTCTACTTCCTCCACTACCTCTAGACTAGTGGGAGGCTCCTTTGTACAGGATGCCGGCTAGATTATTGGTACCACAATGGTGCATACTTCTAGCGTGAAGCTGTTATGTGTAAACATTACTGAGTTTCGGGCTCCGTAGCTAGTGAAATTACTAGGCATATGCGACTTAACATCTTATGTCTCAAGGTGACGAGCGCAATTCAAGTGCCGTTTTTGGGTGTTTCAAGAATTCTAAGCGGCACTGCATTGTAATGGGCAGGATGTATCAATTACTATCAGCTGCTCGTCTCGTCCCTGATTATCATAAAAATAAAAAAAATAAAAACCTCAATTATTTTTCTTTGAAAGTTTAAAAGAAGAAGATTTAATAAATTAACATAAATTAAATTTCCAGAAAACATTTGCCCTGTGCTTCCCTAGGGCATGAATAGAAGTCCCAGTCTCAAGGGTGTCGTAAGAGGAGAGTTATTTACCAGTAGGAGGCTTCGTTGCACAGAAAGCCGGCTAGATTTTGGGTACCACAACTAGGTAGCTAGTGAAATCACTGTGAAAATGAGACTTAACACTAATTATCTCAGAATGTTTGGGGTTTTTCAAGAATCCTGCGCGGCTCTGCATTGTAATGGGCAGGGTGTATCAATTACCATCAGCTGAACGTCGTGCTCGTCTCGTTCCTTATTTTCATAAAAATAACATGATAACATTAAAACCAGTAAGGTATATTAAAACACCAGGAACCAAAGTCTAACTTTATTTATCACCTGAATCTACACAAGAAAATACACATCGTTTAATAACAATTATTACGTGTCTACTTTATACACAATATATAAAATTAAAAACAGATGTAAAAAAGTATAATACAATTTTCATATTAATTCCATCTTAGCTTTTTATTTCACTGAACGTAATACATCAAGGATTGATAATTATATAATAAATCATTGCCAAAATACTGCAAGGTACAAATTATTGGCGAAACTGACAAAGAATGCCGCAAAAATTACTTCTAAACTAGATTAAATTATTTACAGAAATATTAACGCAAGATTCAAAGAAAACATGCACAATAAGAATCTTAATGTCATAAGTAAGATAACAGAACAATTCGGATTATATGTGCCTAAGATAAAGGTGCATTACATTGATGTCACATATTTGTGTGAATTTATTGTGAAACTCCGAAGATATATACAGTCTATGTGTGTTTATGTTGCTAGAAAGTTCTATCTTCTGTCATCGTGCGAGTTTAAAGGAAGCTTTAACATTCTCAGATTACTCGCACACTCGCATAATAATGATAATATTGCTTCCTAATTTGTGCGCCTCAGCCCTAAGTAGGTACCCAGTAATTAAATACGAGTTGATCATACAAATGATTTAAGTTTTCTTTAGTGTTAATTCCGCCAATATTTGTTTTGTCTCGTGCCAGATTTTGGCGAGACAACACGTCCTGAGGATGCCTCGTGTAGAGGCGAAACACGTGTCGAATTGTTTAAAAACAAATATTGGCGGAATTAACACTAAAGAAAACTTAAATCATTTGTATAATTAAAAATTAAATTTATGGATTTCCGCAAAGTAACGCCTACTTCAATAAATTTTCTACGAGTTGATCATATTGTGAGTAAACTAATCTATGATTGAAAAAATTAAATTTGTAACCAAAATTTATAATCGATGCGGCACTTGAACCCGCGACCAGTTCCGTCCGAGCACTCTTGCCAACTGAGCCAAACGTTTGAGTCGTAAATTTTGGTAGATCTTGTTCATTAATTTTGGTTACAATTTTTATTTGTATTATTTATCCCAGATGTGAGGTATATCTCTTTAAAAATAACATATTAAGTAACTTATCAATGTGTTACGAATCCAATGCAGCTACGTCCTGAGTATATATACTATACCTCTTTATTCTGTGATATTGCTCGGACAATACTTAAGTCTGATGGCTAAACGGCTAATAAAATTTGTTGGTTTAATTAAACATCAAACGAGTCTTAATAATAAGATATAATATATTACACAGAATAAATAGTTGGGTATTGCCATTATTTTATTTCTTTACATAAGAAACCTGATTTTTACATCAATTTGTTATTAAAATGAGCCAAAATCTTTCATAGGAACGATTTTAATAGAAATATAAAACTTTCTTAAATTATCTTGTACATTTTATTATTTATAGACTTTTGAAGATTACAAGTTAATTGTCTACGTTTATAATAAATAATAAAACATTTTAAAAATATTTAACAAAACGATAAAGTATTTATTATCAAATATGACACTGTACGGAGTTAAAAACTACCAGATTAAATTATAATATAAATAAAAAAAAAATTACAAACCCATATTTATGCATATTTTATTATAAATCCTACACACAGGGACAAGTAAAAAATAAGGACTCCGTGACACATTACATAACAGTGTAGCATCGAAACAAGCCGATTAATGTGTAAATACATAGCTCCACGCTCACACTTACACTACTACAGGCCGATAGGCGGCCATTATGAGAATTGTCATCGTCTGTGACAGATCAGTTTGTGTCTCTATAAAATATTTTAAAAATGCCATCGTGCGTTGTGAAAAAGTGAAAAAACGATACTATGTAAGTATTTGTGGCCATATATGATTATTTAAGGGAGAAAAAATTGTGTAACTAGTATCCCCGTAACCACACACACACTAGGATAACAGTGCTTCACTTGCTAATATCACGGCGCGGAGTCCTTCTTTTTTTACTCGTCTGTGCCTACATATAGACATTTGATTTCACAGTATGAATAAATATACACGTACTTAATAATTAGGACATATATAAGGTCCCCTATTATGTCACCATTTCCTACAAAAACCGAAACAAACGCAACAATCTATGTATTTGCGCTATCTCTAGTTTACGAATTAATAATAGAATTTTTACAAAAAACCGATGTTTATTTTAATTTAATTATTCTATTGAAGGAACTACCAAGAATTTAGATATTTATATTTAAATACATCAATTTGAAGTGTCATTGTGTCAAGCGTAGTTTCCCCACGGTATCTGTTATACTCATAATATTAAATTATCTTAAGTATTCTACACAATGCACAATGTTAAAATTACAGTTACTATTATTAACATTATTTACAATTAAACTTACATATAAATCGTAATATTTTATAACAAAAGGTCGTACATCCAATAATACACGTCAATGTCACTTATCTATATATATAAATGAATTGCTGTTCGTTAATCTCGCTAAAACTCCAAAACGGCTGGACCGATTTGGCTGATTTTGGTCTTAAATTAATTGTGTAAGTCCAGAAAAGGTATGAATAAATATGAGAATACTCGGAATCAAATAAAAACAACGATTTTGATTTTGCTTTGATGTGTCCCCCGTCGTTCAGAAATCAAATTAAAATAATAGTTTAAAATGAATAGCTAATTAGAATTTTTATATCTTTCTGACTTTCTCAGGAGGTAAAAAATAAACTTAATTTTAGCAAACTTAATTTAGCAAGCTTAACTCTGTTTTGTAAGTAAGCAACATCATGTGTAATAAATTGAAAATAACAATATTTTCTGTAATTAAAAGGGTTTGCTTTTGTTTGTTTTAATTGTTATTATACAAAAGTTTAGGTCTTTTATTTATCGATTGAGGCAGTTCGAAGTCTGCCGGGTCAGCTAGTTTCTTATAAATTAAATCATCATATGTTCAAATTAATTGTTCAAACAAAATATTAGTAACAATATTTCTTTACAAAGTTTAACAGTATTAGTCCATCATTATTACATATAATTTATAATCAAGGAAGATTTTCAAGCGTTTTAAAATGTAACATTTGTTTGCTATGTATAAATAAATAATATTAACACACATAATATATATTTACATTAAATTAATGTTACGGCAGTGCCAATTTTGTATCTCTTTATCGTATTGCTCGTATTAATAGAAGATTGTTTATAAATAATTGTATTATTTTAAATACTCAAATATCATAAACAGTCCATGATGAGATGGACCCCACTCATTATGAGCACCAAAACAGAAAATGATTTGTTAGAACAAATTTATTATCTGTAAAAATGTTAGTATTGCTAAATAAACATCGATATCGATAATATTATTTCATTTACATTTCGAACATCTCTGAAAAACAAAGAAATTTGATTTGACCTCTATTCTAATATCAGTCGCGATGACATTTAGTTCGAAATGAAATATCAATTTGCAAACAAATTTGACAAACGCTGCACGTAAGTAAGATATCGATAAGTAAGATATGATAGTTGGGGCCGACTCCAGTTTGTAACTGAATTAATAAAAACTATGATAGCTGCCAGAAAATTTGTACAATCACATAAACTATTATTATTATGCAACATCTTTTTGGAAAGTGGATTCATATTACTATATGATCATCATATCATATAGTAATATGTATATATCTATCATATCATAGCTACAAAAGAAAAATACAGCACTCTGTTATGTCCTCACACTCTGTTACGTACTAGCTTTCGCTAATATGTGTAATATGTCTAATTTTGCAATTGTAATCGTTTTAGTTCTTATGTTAACAATGATTTATTTGATGAGCTCTTTTTCCATAGGACTTTAATTTATTTTAATTTAAATTTAATTTCTCATAGTTTTATTTAATTTAAAATTTTGAAATACATTTTTTTTAATATTTATTGCTTATTAATTTTGCTAAAACTCTGTTTGTGTTCGTTTGTTAATTGTTCTCAATTTGCACCTATAATTGGGGTGTCACTTAAATTGTTATATCTGTGTTAGTTCTTAAGGAATTGTATTGGTATTCACCCTGTTGGAGCAATAAATAAATAAATAAATAAATATGCAGGTAGAAAATGTGTTAGATTAATTCTTGGTTTGGCTAATATTAATTAACTTCACGGACTACAATGCTGGCTATTTACTGATGGGTTTTTGATTAAAAAGCAACAAGAGGATAATATATTTAATTGCGTGTAAATTTTTTAAAGAGATACTCGTAGGTACACGTCAAAACAGTTCGGGCTTTTGTTACACAGAGTAATGAATCATAATATCATAGACCACAGAGAATACAACTAAACTTGTAATTTCTGAGGCTATTTACCTACAGATTACATGTCTATGTAGTCATTAGGTCTGGTTTACATTGTTTCAATTTAAATACAAGCTATGAATCAGCCTAAATGGTTTTACAGTGAAACTTTCATTATATCCTTAAATTTTTCCATCTATCGTATGTCACATTACAGCTGGCCGAGGAGTAGGGTATTGAGTCATTAATTTCAACTACTGCTTAAATGTCGAGTTGGCAGAGTGGTCTAAGGTGACATATTTTAGGCGAGGGTTCGAACCCCACATGTGACAAAGATTTCTTTATAACATTATATATTTATTTTATGAAGGAGTAACGAAGCGTTATATCCATAGATTTATTTTTATAAAAGTTTGACTTGCATCAAGGTTTCTTAAAATAGACATTTGCAATTCATCTGCTTATATTATAATTGTTTTTATTTTAAACTATGTATCACTCGGGAGAAAGTAGGAGTACACAAGTCACTCAATCGCTTAGTTTCTCCAATGGTGAACAAAGAATCTTTGAATCATATGTGACTTACAATAATGTCACGAAAAAATGAAAATAAACTCTGAATGAACAAACAAAACCAACAACTATATCTACTATCACATGTATAATATAACTCGCTATACATAGTCATTTTATCTATTGATTATATTTACAAATATACAAAAATCTCCCAAAACCTAGGGAAAACTTAATAGGTATTTCTACATGACATTCGGAATTACTATTAAATAAAATAAGGAAATAAACATTCAAGGTCAATGATTTCACTAACTCAAATCTCTTACTTGAGATAATAATCGTAACTATCGTTGGTAACTCACCTTATCCGTGCACGCTGTCTGTCAATGGGACGACGTATAGCTTACCAGCGATATAAAGTTTGTATGGAATTTGCAATTCACGCGTCCCAATATAAGGCGTCAAAAATGACTTATCGGGTATATTGGGACAGCTTTACATTATTGACAGATAATTACTGACAGTAGAAGGTAGTAATGTATCTCTATCTGTAGATAGTATATTGGGAACGGCCGTAAAGAGAATCAAGAATTCTTCGGAACAATAAACCATTGAAAAGGAAACCTCGGTTTGTAAATTTGACGTTTATTAGACCTATTAAAAGACACAAACCCCCTTTTTTTCTACAAGTAAGTGATAACCACCAATCCAACTTTTAAATAATTAATATCAATATTATATATAAGCAAAATTAGTTTAAATACACCACACATGTTTAACTTTTCCCATTCTCTCCGGTATTTTTTTCTCTATGTTGCAATCTCCGCGCATGTAGCTTTAAGGTCCGTGCCTTTTATACCACTAACAAAGAGGATATAGATACTATATAATAGGAGGAGGGACTGCCTAAGTAAAAATTGAAATTTAGTAGAAATCGTGCAGTAATTTGATATAAGTTTGAAATAGTAGTAATTACAGTATCGCGACTGGCCACGAAGTCCGGCTAATTTGAAAGCGATTTTTTTAGAGAGTTGCGCTAGGTTGCCAATAACACTATCGCAATGACAGCTTGATCATAATCTGCTGTTTTAAAAGACAGCTTTGCAGTGGTGATCACTTTCAATAACATAAATTCTCAATTCTCGTAAATTTTCGAATTTCATTGTATGTTGTAGGTGAGCGCGTGTATAAAGCAGGAAGTTACAGCTTCCTTTGCGTAATTACTGTCTGTCGGAAGTTTACAGCGCAACAGCTATGGAATTTGATATAACAAAGGGAATATAACAATAATGAGAAGCGCACCTGTTAAAGAAGGACGTATGTATTAATATTAATAGTCTTATTATTCCATTTTGCATTTTAAATTTAGAAGCGTTAAAACTCAAAATCGATACGATAGAACTATCTATTCGATACGATAGAACTCAGACCTGAGATGAACAAGCTAAATAAAATCAACGGGAATACATGTTTAAAATGTTATTGGTATGGTTACATTAGCAAAGTATTCAGCACATTGCCCATATAACTAGTACGGATGGAAACAATACCCTTCTCACAGGTAAGAATCCTGGATAAGATCAATAAACCAACTACAACATTACCACCAACAAAGATAGACCCAAATAGTAAGTTGTATTTAGTCAAATCAAGCAAATCCCATGCCAAAACTAGCATAAAGCTTCATCTAAGAAATAATGATCTTTTCACTATCGGATCCATAGTGACCAGACATTGTCCTCTGAACTTTTATATGATCACCGACAGCTTCTTTTGTTAATCGATACGTTTATTAAATATGAAGAAAGTCACAGATTGATTCGATTATTACACGAGTTATTTTGATTAAGGGTTTGTATTCTTTCACTCGGGAGATAGATCGAAGAGCTGGTGTGTAACTCTTATCTTAAATTAGGCCGATGAGACTATTTAAAATATAATTCCGAAACCCTATGATAATGTCATAGAGAACAATCTAATAAGTTTTCCCTGAGTAACATTCTTTGGTAAAGCTGACAAATGCCTTACATCATGGTATCTTGTTATAATACTTAAGCTATAATCTTACTTATATTACAAAGTGTACTACAAAGACTAGTATGATTGGTACAACGTTTATAATACTTAAAAGTCTTCGTAAAGATTTTTATTATTTATATAGATCACAGAATCTAGGTCTTTAACATCGACCCGGGATATTGACAATCATAGAAAACTTTCAGTTGCTTTCGCCTCTTCCTTATCAACAGCAGACACTATTTCAACGCCTTCATCATAATTCTGCACTTTGGTGGAACTGTTGACGCAGTAATGTGGCTCTGGTCCTCCATATTGACTATGGTAAAATTCTTCTCGCATCATATGATTTAAATTTGAACATCTAAAAAAGAGAATTTCTTGGAACGGCTTCCGAAAGTCCCTATTCAGGGTTGCGTAGATTATGGGATTGAGAAGGCTGTTAATGTAGCCTAACCAAAGGAACAGAGCGCTCACAGCATCTGGGATCGTGTCTTCGCTGACGAATGGTCTTACAATAGCTAGAACAAAGAAGGGCAGCCAGCATATTATAAATGCGGACATTATTATACCGAGAGTTGTAGACGCCTTGCGTTCTTTGGCTAATTGAAACCGTAACTTCTTCTGATGCGGAGAGGTTGACGATGTATGCAATAAGTCTTTGGCAAAATGACTCTTATGAGCGAAGTTTGATAAAGAGGATCGTATTCTTCCCTTTGTTATTTTTTGGTTCGTTTCAGATGACTGTCTTCGTAATTCTCTGTTTTGATTATTGTCAGGATTAGGCCCCTGTAAAGATTTATTAATGGTATGAATAGGTTTTGTTGGCGTTTTTGGAGCTTGTAACATAGGGCACTGTGACTCATTTGATTTTCTTCCTATTAGACGCGTTCCTGTTTGACTTTCAGTTCTGTCAATACTATACTGAAAGAAAAGCATATAAAAGTTTAGAAATGACTATTTTAAAAGATTTTTTATTACGGGTGTTAAAATATTGATGGTTAAATAGAAATACAGAGTTGGGAATCAATTAAGCTACGTTGTATTTATATGTTTGTTCCCAACTGAATGTTTTGGTGGAGTATATACACAAGTTATCTTGACTTTATTAAAAATAATTTATGAGCTACCAGTTCTTAATCAATAAAATAAGACTGAAGAAGAATTTAGAAAGTTTACTTGTAAAACAACTAAATCAGTATATGGAATACTGATCATAATATAGATATAATAGATAATTATATTATATCACAATAATTATATACATACTGTGGTATTTGTGCTAGTAGTGGACCCTCTAGTTTGGTTTTGCTGCGACCCACTTTCTAGAAGTTTAGCTTCAGCAGCTCCTCCATTCTTCACATTTATTTCCAAATAACAGTGCGTCTCTAAATGAGACTGGGCTCGTCTTTCATCTTTTACAATTTTTCTAGCTGCGCTGAATATTTTGTAATATACTACCAACATTACAGTAAGGGGCAGATAAAAAGATGCAAACGTTGCGTAAATCTGATAGCCTTTGTTTTGTGACACAGAACAAGACGTATCTGTCTTTTCATTTCCTAATATTAATACTGGTGGAAGAGATATAAACGCTGCACTCATCCATACTATGAAAACACAAAAGAGCATCCTTCTTGGTGTCCTCTTCACCCCATATTCTAAAGGTTTTGTTATTGCATAGTACCGATCCACTGATATCATACACAAATTAAGGATACTCGCTGCGCAAGATAATACATCGCTGGAGACCCAGAAGTCACATATAAGTGGTCCAAATGGCCATGTACCTAGAAGGTCATATACCATTGCTACAGGCATCACCAAAATAGCGACACACAAATCGCTGACAGCTAATGAAACTATCAAATAATTGCTCGGTCTTCTCAGTTTTCTTACTAAACAAACAGCTACGCAAACAAGAATGTTTCCAACAATAGTTCCAAATATGACAATCATAAAAATGATAGCCAAAAGAACTGTTACAAAAGTAGAATACTTCGAATGTTTTATGTGCAAATGCTTCACAGCAGTCACGTTGCTGTCGTATAAAGTCCAATTGAATGACGAATTGGGGCTTATATTGATTCCAGAAAAAGTTGAATTGCTGAAATCGAACGAGGCCAATGCGGAGTCGGTCTGAATTATCAAAGATACAAGTATGGAGATACACGAAGACAAAGTAACAAAGCTAGGTCGTGGATAGTAGAAGTTATTATTTTGAGTCGCCATACGATTCCCTGAATGGGGCGATATTATTCGTGTTCTTGGTTTTACCATACATTAGGTTTGGTGTATTATTTTTATCACACTAAGTAACCAGATAATTTCTTATTTTATCCGTCCTTTAAAAATCAATTAATTTCTAAATCAAGTATGATGCATGAGCTCGTAGTGAAATCGTTTTGTTTTCGAACGACGTAATTGATAACAGTCGGGAAATGGCTCTAATTGATATAAGGCTAGGATTGCCTTTTCGATTTCAAGCCGATCCATTGGATTGTGTATTTGAATTTATGGAAACTCTTCTTTTGTTTTCGGTACTAAGGTTTCGTTTCGCTTGATTTTGATTCGTCGTTTGTTCTTGTTGTTTTAAAGGCGGTTGGCTTCTACTTCAATATTCCGCTAGCAGATTGTTTCATTAGTGACGTTGATCAGGATAAAGGTGTTCGACCTGTAAAGAAAATAAAAGTTTTATAGCAACAGCTCTAAGCTATATTTCCCCTATAATTTCGTTTGCATAAATATTGCAACACCACTTGTAGACAAAGACCATTAGTTAACTCAGGTATTTATTAAAATTATTTTGTGTTGATGGTAAACAATAACAGTGAAATATGTTTGTCGATTTCAAATGATTATTCAGACATGATTATGGAAAACTTGCGAAACAAAAGTGAGGCAGGCCAGAAATGTCGTAACAAAATGATCGCATTTTTTTTCTCATCTATGGGTCCCATCTACACAGTTCCACTTGAAGATAAAAGAGTATGCCGAGTGGTATTGTACCATTTGTTTACCCAGGGTTTTAAAAGAAGTCCGCGAAAGACGACCAAAAACCCGCATTTTCCTACATCTTGACAACGTTTCTTCACACACGGCCAACAAAACTAAGTAATTTTTAGCGTCCGAAATAGTACAACTCGTCACTCATCCTGCACATAGCCCCAATCTAGCACCCTGTGATTTCTGTATTTTTCTCAAACCCAAAGATGAGAGGTTTCACTTTTATCAATTCCGAAGAGGCAGTGATAGCGTTCAATCAACACGTAGAAAACATACGTTCAGATATGTGGTCCTCTTGTTTTAAAATGGTTCAATCGCATGAAAATTTTTTCAAAAGTAAAGAGAGAGAGAGTATTTTGAAAAGCAATAAACATAATATTTTGGTTACCATGTTGTTTTTTTAAGTTACGAAAAACTTTTAGTGTGACCTACGTTCTTACACATTGTTTTACCGGCAATATAAGGTATCAACTAAATTAGGTGAATAAGTTGTTGTGTACTAACCTATTTAAGACACTATAGCATTTTATTTTTCCTACGGGAACTCGTTAGTTTTCCAGGATGAAGAGTATCCAAGATGTTGACCGGCAATATAATTATCAACATGCCAAATTTTATTAAATTAGATGCATAATTTGTTACTAACCTGTATAATAAACTATAGTTTTTAATTATACTATAATTATAAGTAAGTAGGGGGTAAGGGGGTTCTGTCCCACGGGAACTCTTTGATTTTCCAGGATGAAAAGTATCTAAGGTGTTCACCGGCAATATACGGTATGAACATACCAAATTTGATTAAATAGTGTGCATAAATTGTTGTGTACTACGCTATATAAGTAAGTAGACGTTTTCAACTTTCCCACAGGAACGCGTTAATTTTCTGGCATTAAATGTCTAACCGGCAATATAAGGTATCAACACGGCAAATTTAATTGCATACGTTGTTGTGTAATAATAATAATACGCTTTTTAAGTAAGTAGAGGTTTTTAACTATTTCACAGGAACTCTTTAATTTTCCGGGATAAAAAGTATCTAAGATGTTGACCGGGGATGTAAATTTTCAATTAAATCGGTCCAATAGTTTCGGAGATTAGCCAGAGACGTATGCCAGTAATTATCTGGTAAGACTGTTAGTACTTTGCTAAAGTTAGAAATGTGCCTTTGCTCTTAGTCAAGATGTGCTTTAGTAGACGACTAAGCTAGTTTTTAGTCAAAGTATCAACAACAGTTTTAACTATAAGAATGATTTTTTTCAAATATTTAATAATAAACAATTTGTTATGGATTTTAAAGTGAACACAAATAAAATGTGAAAACAAAATTTATGTAGGTACGACGCGGGACTCGAACCCACGTTTGTGTATTTAATAATAAGTCATCAATATCCTGAACTTGATCCGCAGTATGGTTGTTTAGTAAATTTTGGAAATGAACAACCTACCCTTTAGGTTACCTTCAAAAATCGTGGACAATATAAATTAATGGCTCGTTTTTGAAGTGAAAACGTTTTTAGCGGCGTTGAGCACTTTTCTTGGAATGGGTATAAAATGTTAAACTCGCGTAAGAACACGTGACCTGATCGAAAATTCGTAAGGCAGTCGTTGAATTTATGAATGAAAATTGATTTTTCTGAGAGGGAAATTTTTTAATGTAATATAAATTGTAATTTTTGTCTACGATAGCGCAATAAATGAAAATTGTATTTAACCACATAAATACAAGTACTTTTATACTGATAAATAAAGCAATTCGTGCAAAGTTATTCCCTAACCATTCCAAACTATTCAAAAATACACAACGTTAATGTTCAAGTTTTCACTTCTGCCGGCACACCCGGAGTGCAACCCGTTATTTCTTCAAAATTTGAGTGTCCTACGAAAATGCAATTACTTATACTATTAAAATGAGTCACGGTAATACGCGGGTTAAGCTCGTATTTCAATAAGCTTAGAATAATATACTGTTGCTTTCTATATCATATTACAGCATGGTCTAAAGTTTGCGAATGATCATTAGTGCGTAATCTCAGAAGCACGGAGTCACGACTGTGCTACTTTTGCAAACAACCAGAGCAACATAACTTTGCAATGGGCGCTTTGCCAAGGCATTAGACAGAGAAATAAGAAATTCCAAAAAAATCGGGACTTGTTCTATTTCTCTTCTAACATCCCCCTGACTCTCTTTTGATAATTTTTTTTCTTTGTACAGAAATTTGATCTTTACAGATTTATTATAAGTATAGATATTGATGCATGGTTCTTGTCTGGATTTGCGTAGGCCACTAATTGTATTTTTTTTATTTAATATGCTAAGTTGTTGTATGATTTAAAATATGGGCGGGGTTTCTTATCAGTTCTTCTCCCCATGTCTAAGCCCCTTTACGAACTGATGTAGCTTCATGACGTTTTCCAAGTGTTGTTGCAAAAAGCAAAATGTAATGTTATTGTCACTCGGTTGTTGCTTGTAATATAGTATAAATAAAAATATTTCTATTTCTTAATAATTTCTTCATTAAATACACTTTATTATTAATTTGGCTATGCAATGATTGATAATCAATAATTCGTCGCTCATCAATATGCAGTTAACGTGCAGTTACCTATATGTTACGAATTGACAAAATAAAACAAGTTATAATTTTCTGTATGTAAAAAGTAAGTAAGTGCGATATTATTCAAAACATACTCTTAAAATTTTTAACCTTGTCAGTTATAGTCAAACTAGACTGTGATCGGCGGTGATCACTTAACACCAGGTGACCTGTACGCTCGTTTGTCCTCCTTTTACAAAAATAAAGAGACTTGTAAAGCCTATGGCATCAATAGGGTACAGTTTAATGTTGCATATCGCATCCTAATGAGATTGACTAGGTACTGTAGTGCGTCTATCATGTTCATAGACGGCGGCATCAATGAATTCTTCGCAATTATTATATTTCGATTAGCATTGCTACTTTATATGACTACTTTAACAGTCCCATTTTTAAACAAACGTGTACATTAAAGTACGATAAACAATTTATTTTTTAATGTCATAGAGGATAGATTTTTTTTAAAGATTCAATAAAGTATGTACTTATATAAGTGATCGTGCCTGTTTAAACGACAGATGAAATGAGAGATGTAGAAAAAAAGTTCCATATTCTCCAAGACACAATGGGAGACAGAAAGAATAAAAAAAAATTGAAGTCTAACGTATATCAAGATTTTTTGAAGTAAAAACTTGAGCACTTTTCTTGGGATGGGTATAAAATGATAAATTCGCGTCAGTGACACGTGACCTGATCGAAAATTGGTAAACAGTCGTTGAAATTATGGATGATAGTTGATTTTTCTGAGAGATAAACTTTTTCAAGTAAAATAATTGTAGTAATAATAGTGCTGAAGTGTTAATTTTTTTTATTTAATTTCAGGGACTTGTAACTGTTAAATAGGCAGTGGATGCAACTCTCATTTTTTTTTTTTATTTATTTATTATATACAGACACTTTATCACATAATATTACATTATATTTGGTCACTACACTAGGCGTAGCCTGTCCTGTAGGCAACCAATTTACATCCTAAGGTTAACAATATGAACCGAAAGGTCAAAAAGTGCACTCTGTATATGTGTGTGTGTACACGTGTGTGTCTCTGGGTGTGTGTGTATGTGTGTGTGTGTGTGAGGGTGGGTGTGAGTGAGTGTGAGTATCTGATTAATCATGCTACAAAGTATTAACATTATATGAATGCTAAGCTATCACTTTAAGAATAGCTTCCATGTCTGCATAAGTGAGTGTGTGTAACCATCTCTGTATTTTAAATTTGACCTGATGGACCGAGCAATTTGTATGTTTATACTTATACTTGTAAGCTTGCAGCCTATAAAAGTATAGAAACAGAATATCGTATAAGATTTTCACAAATAACATTTATCACGGGGAGTGCTCAGAGGAGCTGTTCGGGTTGATTCAAGCGGTCGAATTCCACCACTGGACATTACGTGCAAAGTACCACCCGCATCGCGTTATCGTTTGGTATTCCACAACCGCGCGTTTTGCAAGAAATTTCTTGGCTCGCACAGCCACTTTGTGGAATCAATTACCGGCTGCGGTTTTTCCGAACCGATACGACTTAGGGACCTACAACAAAAGAGCATGCCTTACAGGCCGGCAACGCATCTCTTGAGACCTGTTGTTGCGGATGTCCATGGACGGCTGCCTCGCCTCTCCCCATCCCGTGAGTCTCAATGCATTATTATTTCACATGCCCAAAAAGTAAGTAAGGAAATAAAGGCGTGGCGAGTGCAAACAATATTTCAAAAAACTTCAGATGACCTTGTTTGGTACGTACCTAACAAGGTCATAACCTAGTACCTAACAAACATACTTTTCTAAATAACTTTACTATTAGATTGATAAATACAAAAAAAATAAAGGATAGTGCGATATTCGTTGTTGTTAACGGCAGCAAAAAGTCACAGCTTACTTACCAAGTTATAAAACGACGAAGGAAACTTTTCCTTGGAAAGGAATTTCTTTCCACGAGGACTTTTTATAGTTTGAATTAAATGCGATCCCATTATTATAGACGAAATAGCAGACGTACTGAGTTTTTCGACCTTCAAGCTGGTAGAAGCGAATAAAATATATCTCACGGGTATATTTCGTTTCCCTCAGTTAGCCTTGTGTCGTTCTCGAGCCATCATTTTTCGGAATGTCTCGACGTAACGAGGGTACAAATGTAATCTATCTCACACTCACAATGTCAGAAGCAACTGAATTGGGATGTTTTCATGGTTAAAACATTATAATGTAAGCCCCTTTCATGCGATTCCATAAGTTTTTGAAATTCGAATTCGAATTCAGTTTACTAGTAGGTTTCAGTTTAGTTTTTTTTTTATGGAAAAGGAGGACAAACGAGCGTACAGGTCATCCGACGTTAACGGCCTTTTTCAATAACCTATCTATCCATACTTTATCTTACTAGACGTAGACAAATCTGTCATTTTACGCTTACTTACATTTCAATAACCTATTGACAGCCGCCACCCAGATTCTCTTGCTACACCAGAGGAATCACAGGATCGTTAGTGTACGAGCTGTTTTTGAAGGTACCCATGTCGTATCGTCCCGGAAACAGCGCACAAGGAAGCTCATTCCACAGCTTTGTAGTACGTGAAAGAAAGCTCTTTGAAAACCGCACTGTGGAGGACCGCCACACATCCACATGGTGAGGGTGATATAGTAACTTGTGGCGTGTCGTGCGAAATGGAAATCGACGGCAGGAATCAGGTGAAACAGTACTTCAGAACACTTTCCGTGATAGATGCGGTAGAAGGCACATAATGAAGCGACGTCAAATGAAGAGATTATTAAAGACTACATTAACCACCTCAAAACAGGATTTAATATATTTTTCTTGGATGGATGGATCTTTTTTTTTTAACTGACTTGGCGCTGAGTATCGTTGTTTAACACGGATAATGTTTCAAACAGTTGATATGATTCCAGTCATTCAAATTCAAATTCAAATTCAAATTCAAATTCAAATATTTTTATTCAAAATAGGATTTACTGGGATCATATTGTAGAAGCATATACATCGCCCAACAAAAGACTTACTAACTCGACCCAACCGAGTAGTAGGCATAACAAGTTTATGTTTGTTCCTCATGTTAACATTATGAATGTCACAGTTTCTAGAAAATTCCTCAATGTGCTTATGAACATACAAAACATTATCAAAAATGTATTGAGAAGCAACAGTCAAAATGTTTATTTCTTTAAATTTTTCTCTTAATGATTCTTTAGGACCTAGGTTATAAGTCGCGCGAATAGCCCTCTTCTGCAGCACAAAGATAGTATTAATATCGGCCGCACTGCCGCATAACAATATACCATAGGACATAATACTATGAAAATAACTAAAGTATACTAATCTCGCCGTATCTATGTCATTTAACCGTCTGATTTTCTTAACCGCATATGCTGCGGAACTAAGCCTATTCGCCAATCCTTCAATATGGGGGCCCCACTGCAATTTGGAATCAAGACTAATGCCAAGAAATATATCAGATTCCACCGGTTTTACCACCTCTCCATTTAATAAAATATTCGCATCTACATTTTTGACATTTGGCGCGGTGAATTTAATATATTTGGTTTTATGATTATTTAACAATAAGTTATTGGCGCTAAACCAGTACACGATGTCGGATAGAGCATTGTTTACTTCATCATATAAAACTTGGCTTTGTTTCACTTTGAATATAAGTGAAGTGTCATCCGCAAACAATACCACCTTGTGTTTTTTTTCTACAAGGTTAGGTAGATAATTTATATAAATTAGGAAGAGGAAGGGTCCAAGAATAGACCCTTGTGGTACCCCTATTCAATTCCACCTTCTCCCTCGATGCCAAAAACTTGGATACCATTTCTACCTGTAGATGACAGGATATGGTACGTTCCTCTGCAGTGCAGTTTTCAGGGACTTTCTAACACGTACTATCAAACTTTGAAATGCAACTTCAAAGTGCATGAACGTGCCTCAAAGGCCAACAGCTATTTTGTGGTTCGGCGGCGGTGGTCACTTTCCACTGACTTACGACTGTTTGTTCGCTTCTCCCATAACAAAATTGGTAATATTTTACAATATCGCTGGATAATGTAAGCTTTAGGATTAAATTCTGAGTTTTACCTTATTTATAGGACCTCAAACTCTGAAGTCATCTATTAGGTGATTCTACTTCCTCCACTACCTCTAGACTAGTGGGAGGCTCCTTTGTACAGGATGCCGGCTAGATTATTGGTACCACAATGGTGCATACTTCTAGCGTGAAGCTGTTATGTGTAAACATTACTGAGTTTCGGGCTCCGTAGCTAGTGAAATTACTAGGCATATGCGACTTAACATCTTATGTCTCAAGGTGACGAGCGCAATTCAAGTGCCGTTTTTGGGTGTTTCAAGAATTCTAAGCGGCACTGCATTGTAATGGGCAGGATGTATCAATTACTATCAGCTGCTCGTCTCGTCCCTGATTATCATAAAAATAAAAAAAATAAAAACCTCAATTATTTTTCTTTGAAAGTTTAAAAGAAGAAGATTTAATAAATTAACATAAATTAAATTTCCAGAAAACATTTGCCCTGTGCTTCCCTAGGGCATGAATAGAAGTCCCAGTCTCAAGGGTGTCGTAAGAGGCGAGTTATTTACCAGTAGGAGGCTTCGTTGCACAGAAAGCCGGCTAGATTTTGGGTACCACAACTAGGTAGCTAGTGAAATTACTGTGAAAATGAGACTTAACACTAATTATCTCAGAATGTTTGGGGTTTTTCAAGAATCCTGCGCGGCTCTGCATTGTAATGGGCAGGGTGTATCAATTACCATCAGCTGAACGTCGTGCTCGTCTCGTTCCTTATTTTCATAAAAATAACATGATAACATTAAAACCAGTAAGGTATATTAAAACACCAGGAACCAAAGTCTAACTTTATTTATCACCTGAATCTACACAAGAAAATACACATCGTTTAATAACAATTATTACGTGTCTACTTTATACACAATATATAAAATTAAAAACAGATGTAAAAAAGTATAATACAATTTTCATATTAATTCCATCTTAGCTTTTTATTTCACTGAACGTAATACATCAAGGATTGATAATTATATAATAAATCATTGCCAAAATACTGCAAGGTACAAATTATTGGCGAAACTGACAAAGAATGCCGCAAAAATTACTTCTAAACTAGATTAAATTATTTACAGAAATATTAACGCAAGATTCAAAGAAAACATGCACAATAAGAATCTTAATGTCATAAGTAAGATAACAGAACAATTCGGATTATATGTGCCTAAGATAAAGGTGCATTACATTGATGTCACATATTTGTGTGAATTTATTGTGAAACTCCGAAGATATATACAGTCTATGTGTGTTTATGTTGCTAGAAAGTTCTATCTTCTGTCATCGTGCGAGTTTAAAGGAAGCTTTAACATTCTCAGATTACTCGCACACTCGCATAATAATGATAATATTGCTGCCTAATTTGTGCGCCTCAGCCCTAAGTAGGTACCCAGTAATTAAATACGAGTTGATCATACAAATGATTTAAGTTTTCTTTAGTGTTAATTCCGCCAATATTTGTTTTGTCTCGTGCCAGATTTTGGCGAGACAACACGTCCTGAGGATGCCTCGTGTAGAGGCGAAACACGTGTCGAATTGTTTAAAAACAAATATTGGCGGAATTAACACTAAAGAAAACTTAAATCATTTGTATAATTAAAAATTAAATTTATGGATTTCCGCAAAGTAACGCCTACTTCAATAAATTTTCTACGAGTTGATCATATTGTGAGTAAACTAATCTATGATTGAAAAAATTAAATTTGTAACCAAAATTTCAAGTTTCAAGTGCCGCATCGATTATAAAATCGATGCGGCACTTGAACCCGCGACCAGTTCCGTCCGAGCACTCTTGCCAACTGAGCCAAACGTTTGAGTCGTAAATTTTGGTAGATCTTGTTCATTAATTTTGGTTACAATTTTTATTTGTATTATTTATCCCAGATGTGAGGTATATCTCTTTAAAAATAACATATTAAGTAACTTATCAATGTGTTACGAATCCAATGCAGCTACGTCCTGAGTATATATACTATACATCTTTATTCTGTGATATTGCTCGGACAATACTTAAGTCTGATGGCTAAACGGCTAATAAAATTTGTTGGTTTAATTAAACATCAAACGAGTCTTAATAATAAGATATAATATATTACACAGAATAAATAGTTGGGTATTGCCATTATTTTATTTCTTTACATAAGAAACCTGATTTTTACATCAATTTGTTATTAAAATGAGCCAAAATCTTTCATAGGAACGATTTTAATAGAAATATAAAACTTTCTTAAATTATCTTGTACATTTTATTATTTATAGACTTTTGAAGATTACAAGTTAATTGTCTACGTTTATAATAAATAATAAAACATTTTAAAAATATTTAACAAAATGATAAAGTATTTATTATCAAATATGACACTGTACGGAGTTAAAAACTACTAGATTAAATTATAATATAAATAAAAAAAAAATTACAAACCCATCTTTATGGATATTTTATTATAAATCCTACACACAGGGACAAGTAAAAAATAAGGACTCCGTGAAACATTACATAACAGTGTAGCATCGAAACAAGCCGATTAACGTGTAAATACATAGCTCCACGCTCACACTTACACTACTACAGGCCGATAGGCGGCCATTATGAGAATTGTCATCGTCTGTGACAGATCAGTTTTTGTCTCTATAAAATATTTTAAAAATGCCATCGTGCGTTGTGAAAAAGTGAAAAAACGATACTATGTAAGTATTTGTGGCCATATATGATTATTTAAGGGAGAAAAAATTGTGTAACTAGTATCCCCGTAACCGCACACACACTAGGATAACAGTGCTTCACTTGCTAATATCACGGCGCGGAGTCCTTCTTTTTTTACTCGTCTGTGCCTACATATAGACATTTGATTTCACAGTATGAATAAATATACACGTACTTAATAATTAGGACATATATAAGGTCCCCTATTATGTCACCATTTCCTACAAAAACCGAAACAAACGCAACAATCTATGTTTTTGCGCTATCTCTAGTTTACGAATTAATAATAGAATTTTTACAAAAAACCGATGTTTAATTTAATTTAATTATTCTATTGAAGGAACTACCAAGAATTTAGATATTTATATTTAAATACATCAATTTGAAGTGTCATTGTGTCAAGCGTAGTTTCCCCACGGTATCTGTTATACTCATAATATTAAATTATCTTAAGTATTCTACACAATGCACAATGTTAAAATTACAGTTACTATTATTAACATTATTTACAATTAAACTTACATATAAATCGTAATATTTTATACCAAAAGGTCGTACATCCAATAATACACGTCAATGTCACTTATCTATATATATAAATGAATTGCTGTTCGTTAGTCTCGCTAAAACTCCAAAACGGCTGGACCGATTTGGCTGATTTTGGTCTTAAATTAATTGTGTAAGTCCAGAAAAGGTATAAATAAATATGAGAATACTCGGAATCAAATAAAAACAACGATTTTGATTTTGCTTTGATGTGTCCCCCGTCGTTCAGAATTCAAATTAAAATAATAGTTTAAAATGAATAGCTAATTAGAATTTTTATATCTTTCTGACTTTCTCAGGAGGTAAAAAATAAACTTAATTTTAGCAAACTTAATTTAGCAAGCTTAACTCTGTTTTGTAAGTAAGCAACATCATGTGTAATAAATTGAAAATAACAATATTTTCTGTAATTAAAAGAGTTTGCTTTTGTTTGTTTTAATTGTTATTATACAAAAGTTTAGATCTTTTATTTATCGATTGAGGCAGTTCGAAGTCTGCCGGGTCAGCTAGTTTCTTATAAATTAAATCATCATATGTTCAAATTAATTGTTCAAACAAAATATTAGTAACAATATTTCTTTACAAAGTTTAACAGTATTAGTCCATCATTATTACATATAATTTATAATCAAGGAAGATTTTCAAGCGTTTTAAAATGTAACATTTGTTTGCTATGTATAAATAAATAATATTAACACACATAATATATATTTACATTAAATTAATGTTACGGCAGTGCCAATTTTGTATCTCTTTATCGTATTGCTCGTATTGATAGAAGATTGTTTATAAATAATTGTATTATTTTAAATACTCAAATATCATAAACAGTCCATGATGAGATGGACCCCACTCATTATGAGCACCAAAACATAAAATGATTTGTTAGAACAAATTTATTATCTGTAAAAATGTTAGTATTGCTAAATAAACATCGATATCGATAATATTATTTCATTTACATTTCGAACATCTCTGAAAAACAAAGAAATTTGATTTGACCTCTATTCTAATATCAGTCGCGATGACATTTAGTTCGAAATGAAATATCAATTTGCAAACAAATTTGACAAACGCTGCACGTAAGTAAGATATCGAACGATATGATAGTTGGGGCCGACTCCAGTTTGTAACTGAATTAATAAAAACTATGATAGCTGCCAGAAAATTTGTACAATCACATAAACTATTATTATTATGCAACATCTTTTTGGAAAGTGGATTCATATTACTATATGATCATCATATCATATAGTAATATGTATATATCTATCATATCATAGCTACAAAAGAAAAATACAGCACTCTGTTATGTCCTCACACTCTGTTACGTACTAGCTTTCGCTAATATGTGTAATATGTCTAATTTTGCAATTGTAATCGTTTTAGTTCTTATGTTAACAATGATTTATTTGATGAGCTCTTTTTCCATAGGACTTTAATTTATTTTAATTTAAATTTAATTTCTCATAGTTTTATTTAATTTAAAATTTTGAAATACATTTTTTTTAATATTTATTGCTTATTAATTTTGCTAAAACTCTGTTTGTGTTCGTTTGTTAATTGTTCTCAATTTGCACCTATAATTGGGGTGTCACTTAAATTGTTATATCTGTGTTAGTTCTTAAGGAATTGTATTGGTATTCACCCTGTTGGAGCAATAAATAAATAAATAAATAAATATGCAGGTAGAAAATGTGTTAGATTAATTCTTGGTTTGGCTAATATTAATTAACTTCACGGACTACAATGCTGGCTATTTACTGATGGGTTTTTGATTAAAAAGCAACAAGAGGATAATATATTTAATTGCGTGTAAATTTTTTAAAGAGATACTCGTAGGTACACGTCAAAACAGTTCGGGCTTTTGTTACACAGAGTAATGAATCATAATATCATAGACCACAGAGAATACAACTAAACTTGTAATTTCTGAGGCTATTTACCTACAGATTACATGTCTATGTAGTCATTAGGTCTGGTTTACATTGTTTCAATTTAAATACAAGCTATGAATCAGCCTAAATGGTTTTACAGTGAAACTTTCATTATATCCTTAAATTTTTCCATCTATCGTATGTCACATTACAGCTGGCCGATGAGTAGGGTATTGAGTCATTAATTTCAACTACTGCTTAAATGTCGAGTTGGCAGAGTGGTCTAAGGTGACATATTTTAGGCGAGGGTTCGAACCCCACATGTGACAAAGATTTCTTTATAACATTATATATTTATTTTATGAAGGAGTAACGAAGCGTTATATCCATAGATTTATTTTTATAAAAGTTTGACTTGCATCAAGGTTTCTTAAAATAGACATTTGCAATTCATCTGCTTATATTATAATTGTTTTTATTTTAAACTATGTATCACTCGGGAGAAAGTAGGAGTACACAAGTCACTCAATCGCTTAGTTTCTCCAATGGTGAACAAAGAATCTTTGAATCATATGTGACTTACAATAATGTCACGAAAAAATGAAAATAAACTCTGAATGAACAAACAAAACCAACAACTATATCTACTATCACATGTATAATATAACTCGCTATACATAGTCATTTTATCTATTGATTATATTTACAAATATACAAAAATCTCCCAAAACCTAGGGAAAACTTAATAGGTATTTCTACATGACATTCGGAATTACTATTAAATAAAATAAGGAAATAAACATTCAAGGTCAATGATTTCACTAACTCAAATCTCTTACTTGAGATAATAATCGTAACTATCGTTGGTAACTCACCTTATCCGTGCACGCTGTCTGTCAATGGGACGACGTATAGCTTACCAGCGATATAAAGTTTGTATGGAATTTGCAATTCACGCGTCCCAATATAAGGCGTCAAAAATGACTTATCGGGTATATTGGGACAGCTTTACATTATTGACAGATAATTACTGACAGTAGAAGGTAGTAATGTATCTCTATCTGTAGATAGTATATTGGGAACGGCCGTAAAGAGAATCAAGAATTCTTCGGAACAATAAACCATTGAAAAGGAAACCTCGGTTTGTAAATTTGACGTTTATTAGACCTATTAAAAGACACAAACCCCCTTTTTTTCTACAAGTAAGTGATAACCACCAATCCAACTTTTAAATAATTAATATCAATATTATATATAAGCAAAATTAGTTTAAATACACCACACATGTTTAACTTTTCCCATTCTCTCCGGTATTTTTTTCTCTATGTTGCAATCTCCGCGCATGTAGCTTTAAGGTCCGTGCCTTTTATACCACTAACAAAGAGGATATAGATACTATATAATAGGAGGAGGGACTGCCTAAGTAAAAATTGAAATTTAGTAGAAATCGTGCAGTAATTTGATATAAGTTTGAAATAGTAGTAATTACAGTATCGCGACTGGCCACGAAGTCCGGCTAATTTGAAAGCGATTTTTTTAGAGAGTTGCGCTAGGTTGCCAATAACACTATCGCAATGACAGCTTGATCATAATCTGCTGTTTTAAAAGACAGCTTTGCAGTGGTGATCACTTTCAATAACATAAATTCTCAATTCTCGTAAATTTTCGAATTTCATTGTATGTTGTAGGTGAGCGCGTGTATAAAGCAGGAAGTTACAGCTTCCTTTGCGTAATTACTGTCTGTCGGAAGTTTACAGCGCAACAGCTATGGAATTTGATATAACAAAGGGAATATAACAATAATGAGAAGCGCACCTGTTAAAGAAGGACGTATGTATTAATATTAATAGTCTTATTATTCCATTTTGCATTTTAAATTTAGAAGCGTTAAAACTCAAAATCGATACGATAGAACTATCTATTCGATACGATAGAACTCAGACCTGAGATGAACAAGCTAAATAAAATCAACGGGAATACATGTTTAAAATGTTATTGGTATGGTTACATTAGCAAAGTATTCAGCACATTGCCCATATAACTAGTACGGATGGAAACAATACCCTTCTCACAGGTAAGAATCCTGGATAAGATCAATAAACCAACTACAACATTACCACCAACAAAGATAGACCCAAATAGTAAGTTGTATTTAGTCAAATCAAGCAAATCCCATGCCAAAACTAGCATAAAGCTTCATCTAAGAAATAATGATCTTTTCACTATCGGATCCATAGTGACCAGACATTGTCCTCTGAACTTTTATATGATCACCGACAGCTTCTTTTGTTAATCGATACGTTTATTAAATATGAAGAAAGTCACAGATTGATTCGATTATTACACGAGTTATTTTGATTAAGGGTTTGTATTCTTTCACTCGGGAGATAGATCGAAGAGCTGGTGTGTAACTCTTATCTTAAATTAGGCCGATGAGACTATTTAAAATATAATTCCGAAACCCTATGATAATGTCATAGAGAACAATCTAATAAGTTTTCCCTGAGTAACATTCTTTGCTAAAGCTGACAAATGCCTTACATCATGGTATCTTGTTATAATACTTAAGCTATAATCTTACTTATATTACAAAGTGTACTACAAAGACTAGTATGATTGGTACAACGTTTATAATACTTAAAAGTCTTCGTAAAGATTTTTATTATTTATATAGATCACAGAATCTAGGTCTTTAACATCGACCCGGGATATTGACAATCATAGAAAACTTTCAGTTGCTTTCGCCTCTTCCTTATCAACAGCAGACACTATTTCAACGCCTTCATCATAATTCTGCACTTTGGTGGAACTGTTGACGCAGTAATGTGGCTCTGGTCCTCCATATTGACTATGGTAAAATTCTTCTCGCATCATATGATTTAAATTTGAACATCTAAAAAAGAGAATTTCTTGGAACGGCTTCCGAAAGTCCCTATTCAGGGTTGCGTAGATTATGGGATTGAGAAGGCTGTTAATGTAGCCTAACCAAAGGAACAGAGCGCTCACAGCATCTGGGATCGTGTCTTCGCTGACGAATGGTCTTACAATAGCTAGAACAAAGAAGGGCAGCCAGCATATTATAAATGCGGACATTATTATACCGAGAGTTGTAGACGCCTTGCGTTCTTTGGCTAATTGAAACCGTAACTTCTTCTGATGCGGAGAGGTTGACGATGTATGCAATAAGTCTTTGGCAAAATGACTCTTATGAGCGAAGTTTGATAAAGAGGATCGTATTCTTCCCTTTGTTATTTTTTGGTTCATTTCAGATGACTGTCTTCGTAATTCTCTGTTTTGATTATTGTCAGGATTAGGCCCCTGTAAAGATTTATTAATGGTATGAATAGGTTTTGTTGGCGTTTTTGGAGCTTGTAACATAGGGCACTGTGACTCATTTGATTTTCTTCCTATTAGACGCGTTCCTGTTTGACTTTCAGTTCTGTCAATACTATACTGAAAGAAAAGCATATAAAAGTTTAGAAATTATTATTTTAAAAGATTTTTTATTACGGGTGTTAAAATATTGATGGTTAAATAGAAATACAGAGTTGGGAATCAATTAAGCTACGTTGTATTTATATGTTTGTTCCCAACTGAATGTTTTGGTGGAGTATATACACAAGTTATCTTGACTTTATTAAAAATAATTTATGAGCTACCAGTTCTTAATCAATAAAATAAGACTGAAGAAGAATTTAGAAAGTTTACTTGTAAAACAACTAAATCAGTATATGGAATACTGATCATAATATAGATATAATAGATAATTATATTATATCACAATAATTATATACATACTGTGGTATTTGTGCTAGTAGTGGACCCTCTAGTTTGGTTTTGCTGCGACCCACTTTCTAGAAGTTTAGCTTCAGCAGCTCCTCCATTCTTCACATTTATTTCCAAATAACAGTGCGTCTCTAAATGAGACTGGGCTCGTCTTTCATCTTTTACAATTTTTCTAGCTGCGCTGAATATTTTGTAATATAC
The DNA here is from genome assembly GCF_905404315.1 of Leptidea sinapis. Classification (NCBI taxonomy): domain Eukaryota; kingdom Metazoa; phylum Arthropoda; class Insecta; order Lepidoptera; family Pieridae; genus Leptidea; species Leptidea sinapis. Next base: position 15,572,100 of record NC_066267.1, on the reverse strand, counting down.
TACCAACATTACAGTAAGGGGCAGATAAAAAGATGCAAACGTTGCGTAAATCTGATAGCCTTTGTTTTGTGACACAGAACAAGACGTATCTGTCTTTTCATTTCCTAATATTAATACTGGTGGAAGAGATATAAACGCTGCACTCATCCATACTATGAAAACACAAAAGAGCATCCTTCTTGGTGTCCTCTTCACCCCATATTCTAAAGGTTTTGTTATTGCATAGTACCGATCCACTGATATCATACACAAATTAAGGATACTCGCTGCGCAAGATAATACATCGCTGGAGACCCAGAAGTCACATATAAGTGGTCCAAATGGCCATGTACCTAGAAGGTCATATACCATTGCTACAGGCATCACCAAAATAGCGACACACAAATCGCTGACAGCTAATGAAACTATCAAATAATTGCTCGGTCTTCTCAGTTTTCTTACTAAACAAACAGCTACGCAAACAAGAATGTTTCCAACAATAGTTCCAAATATGACAATCATAAAAATGATAGCCAAAAGAACTGTTACAAAAGTAGAATACTTCGAATGTTTTATGTGCAAATGCTTCACAGCAGTCACGTTGCTGTCGTATAAAGTCCAATTGAATGACGAATTGGGGCTTATATTGATTCCAGAAAAAGTTGAATTGCTGAAATCGAACGAGGCCAATGCGGAGTCGGTCTGAATTATCAAAGATACAAGTATGGAGATACACGAAGACAAAGTAACAAAGCTAGGTCGTGGATAGTAGAAGTTATTATTTTGAGTCGCCATACGATTCCCTGAATGGGGCGATATTATTCGTGTTCTTGGTTTTACCATACATTAGGTTTGGTGTATTATTTTTATCACACTAAGTAACCAGATAATTTCTTATTTTATCCGTCCTTTAAAATTTCTAAATCAAGTATGATGCATGAGCTCGTAGTGAAATCGTTTTGTTTTCGAACAACGTAATTGATAACAGTCGGGAAATGGCTCTAATTGATATAAGGCTAGGATTGCCTTTTCGATTTCAAGCCGATCCATTGGATTGTGTATTTGAATTTATGGAAACTCTTCTTTTGTTTTCGGTACTAAGGTTTCGTTTCGCTTGATTTTGATTCGTCGTTTGTTCTTGTTGTTTTAAAGGCGGTTGGCTTCTACTTCAATATTCCGCTAGCAGATTGTTTCATTAGTGACGTTGATCAGGATAAAGGTGTTCGACCTGTAAAGAAAATAAAAGTTTTATAGCAACAGCTCTAAGCTATATTTCCCCTATAATTTCGTTTGCATAAATATTGCAACACCACTTGTAGACAAAGACCATTAGTTAACTCAGGTATTTATTAAAATTATTTTGTGTTGATGGTAAACAATAACAGTGAAATATGTTTGTCGATTTCAAATGATTATTCAGACATGATTATGGAAAAGGGGTCAAGTGCGAGTCAGACTCACAAAAAAAGGGTTTCTGTACAATCGTACTAGATTTATGAAAAAATGTATTTACTAAAAAAATCACAAGGGTTTATTGACTTCAATAGATACATCATTATACACAGACATAGTGTCTGTGGCATAAATAATAAAAGGATTATACGAGCATTATATTAACGATTATAAAGATACATATAATGCTCGACTTGGTGGAGACACTGCCGTGGCAAAAAGAAGCGGCACGGCCGTACCATCCTTTTCTCAAAGAGCCATTTTCGACCCCATATAACTTGTTGTGTATAAAGCTATAAGATTGAATTTGAAGTAGCCAAGCAGACAATTTTAAATATATATTTAATATTATACAATAAATACTATTTAAAAATTTAATCGATATTAACCAGTCATTTAAGAATTATTACTATTCAAACTTTATAAATTTTGTCACTCACTGACTTACTGACTGACCGGTCATCAAAAGTTTAAGGCACTTATAGCAGACATAAAAACTTTAAATTTCAGCTGATACGTTAATTAATTACGTAATAACTTAATATGGAAGGGGTCCTTAAGTAGGGACTGAATGAATTGACCGACTTGGATTTGGATTACACGGATCGCACAAATTTTTACGGTAGAAGAATTGCGTTGCGAGACTTGTTTTTTTTTATTAGTTATGTTTATTATGGCATATAAATATATAAGATAACTTTTATTTTACAACATGAAGTCCTGACCTGCAATCCGCTGTCAGAGAAATAGATGGACGGCCGGACAGAAGAGACATAGAAATAGGGTTCCTCTTTGTATCCGGAATCACCAAAACAAGCTTATGCTTGCGACTTTGTCATGTTTTCTTGTTGCTTAGACGAGCTGTCTGATCCTAACGATTTGATAATAAATCACGATGATATTATATTCTGATTCCCAGAATAAATGCATCGCAAATGAATCTTATTGTATAGCAATTTTCATTTAAATCGGTCATGCCTCGCCTGAATCATATAAAAAGACAAAATAAAAAAAAAACTATGTATTACTATTTCTTTGTTTTTTTCATAGACTTAAAATATACTCATAGACAAACAAAGCATTCGAGAGAAGAAAACATCTATAGCGTAGATACAGTAAAATAGAAAATTAAAGTAAACTTTTCCGTTATCAGAAACACGAAAGGCGCATTCACTTTAATTAAAATTCAAATATTTTTATTCCAAATAGGATGCGACATCACTTATTGAAAGTCAAAAAACTACCACCCATTCCAAAATGAATGCCTCAGGCCTGAGAAGAATGGGGCAACAAACTCAACGGGCTTTTTCTTCATAAAAAATATGTTTACAAAGTGATATTGTACAATTAAACTTATTATTAAATAGCCTGCGGGCGGTCGCTCCATTCCCAATCTGTCGTATCATTAAGAAAGTCATTTATGTTATAGTAACCTTTACCACACAAACGTTTTTTAACAATTATATAATATGTTCACACTCCCTCTACCAGTGACATCTAATCCTCACAATCCAATATGTGCCCACGATGCTAGAGTTAATCTCTATTTAGCCCTTGGGCTCCCCTAACATTTTATAAATAACCTTTTTTCAAATGCATGTCGCTCTGTTTTTTTTGTTTTTTTTTTTTTTTTTATAAAGAGCATTGGTAACAAGATCATCAGCTCAAACCAAAATATAATACAAGAAGGATATTTAAATCATTTTTCAATATAATCGATTACAAGAAAAAAACCCCGTTAGGTTTATGGGCAAAAAATATTTTGTAGGTTATACCCCCACTTTATCTTAAACTACGTCAGCCACGTTTCGACATTGTGCGATTTGTGACTCTGTCAGGCGATCCATCAGATAACTATGATATCTGCTACTACATCCATCCTATAATTTAAATGGCGCTTACCTGATCGATATCACTATTTGTACATTGTGAAACGCAAATGATGTCTATATTCGATAGATAAGTAGCAAGTAGCCTATTCGTAACTTTACTTGGACATTGTGAAACAGCACCTCGATATTGTAAATTACCTACAGATAAGTAACCATAGACAGCACATACTAGCGTAAAATCAACCTGACAACCCAATAATTCAATTTAATTTATGTGAAAATACTAAGGAGGAACTTGTCAATAAGGATCGGTTACAGTTACAATAAATTCACTTGCCGTTTCTATCTTCCTGTATATACGTTACAGATGTTCTTTTTCCTCGAATACTTCGTTTGTCTTTAAGCTAGCATATTGTCAGTCTATCAAAAAGAAAGTGTGTGTTTTTATACGTATGCACGCAAGAAGTTATAATCTTTGGCGTAACAAAGCAAAAAATCCTTAAAATTATTTATTGCTCCTGCTATTCTACCTTTGTAGAAAGAAAAATCTTGCAAAGATGGCTTTGACAATTAATCTACACTGGCCTTCAAAAGTAAGTATCACACTTTTAAAATTGGGATAACGTTTTAAGTTCACAAGATATACTTTCGAAATAAAAAGGACTCCAAAAAGAATTTAATTTTGTACATAAAAACTTTATAGTCGGTAACCTTCTTTTAAGAATTGGCTGAAAAAAAACTTCAAAAACAAAACCATTCCTTTTTCAAAGTGGACGTTTCCGAATTACAATTTTACCATTCACATTTTTCTTTCTGTTTTAAATTTTTTTCAAGATCGATGGGTCTTGTTTTAAAAATTTATGCTAAAAAGCACATAACATTTATTTATCATGCCTCTTTCAGTTGAAGAATGTGCTAGGATCATGGCTTTTCTGGAACTAGGCATCAGTATGCGTCGCACTGCAAGAATGGTGGGTGTGACGGTACGAACGGTCCAGAAGGTAAAGCGAAGGTACGAAGAGACTGGACACCATCTGAGGAGACCTTGTAATGGCAGACCCAGGTGTACCAGTGCCCGAGAAGATCGTTATATTATTTCCACTGTGTTAAAACATCGCCACCAAAATGCAGTTGAAGTCCAGCAACAGCTACTTCAAACCCGGAGGAACTACATTAGTGACAGTACAGTGAGAAGAAGATTTGAAACCCCGAAGACCAGCGAGTGGCCCAAAACTCGAGAGACAGCATCGAGTAGCGAGACTGCGATACGCCCGTGAACACATGCAGTGGGATGAAGAAGAATGGTCAAGAATTTTGTTTGCAGATGAGTCTCGATTCTCCCTTTACACTTCTGATGGAAGGCGAAGTGTTTACAGGCGACCTGGTGAGCGATACCTTCAAGCCTGCATCTCAGAAAGAGTCCAATACGGTGGAGGCAGTGTACATGTATGGGCTGGCATATCTTCAGAAGGTCGCACAGAGCTAGTAGCCATAGAAAATTGCACCCTCACTGGGCAAAGATATGCTCAAGAGATTCTCAATGAGTATGCAGGGCCGTATTTTGCAAATATGGGTGATGGATCGATGCTGATGCATGATAATGCCCGGCCACACACGGCTTATATCGTACAAGAGTATATTCAGGAGGTCGGTATCAGCGTGATGGCTTGTCCATCAAGAAGTCCTGATCTCAACCCGATTGAACACGCCTGGGATGAGCTTGGGAGGCTAGTCAGAAATCGCAGACCACCACCTACTACCCTCAGCGCACTAAAGCAGGTCCTGGTAGAAATGGGAGAATATTCCCCAACATCGGCTCCGAAACCTAGTGTTCAGTATGCCAAACTGGCTCGAAACTGTAATCAGAGCTCGAGGAGGCAATACCAGTTATTAAAAATTAAATAACATGTAATACATTTTAGTCGAATTTTTGTACACGAAACTAAAATGTTTCATTGTTTTATCTTTTTAAGTTGAAAATGTTACTAATGTATAATTTTAGTTTCTAAAAATTAAAGCCTATAAAATTTGCAACAAAACGTTTTTAATCTTAAATCTCTACCTTCTATAATTAAGAAAAAAAAATAATTTGAAAATTGCGATACTTACTTTTGCAGGCCAGTGTATATATATAAAAATGAATTGCTGTTCGTTAGTCTCGCTAAAACTCGAGAATGGCTTGACCGATTGGGCTAATTTTGGTCTTGAATTATTTGTGGAAGTCCAGAGAAGGTTTAAAAAGTGAATAAATAGAAAAATGCTACTAAATTAAATAAAAACAACAAATTTGTTTTTCCTTTGATGTGTCTATACATAATTTCTATTAGAGAATTTATTGACGCACGGTTTGACAGTTCTGCTGTGAAACAATTTCATTACGACAGCAGGGTGCATATTTTACGAAGTAATTTTTGATGTTATGATATATTATTGACAAATTCATATACAAACATTATTTTATTTATTATATACAGAACAACGTCGGTCGGGTCAGCTAGTTATTAAATAACGAATACGGCTGTATGGGCTTGAACCCTTTACCTGTCCTAATAATGGACAAAGAAACCAAAAAATAAGTAACGAATGTCGCAAACATCAGAAAATTTTAGAAACCAACTTCACCCTGCTACGTAAATGGGCGCGCATCCTAAAATTTCACTCTCATCATTTTTTCATAACGCGCCTAAAGAAGTATAAATACAAAAAACAAATAAACAGTATATGACATAAAATTTACATACGTTTATTTCAATTGAATAACAAAGGAAACGACCAACATACTAGATACAATATTAGGCGACATGACGTTATGAAAGCCCACTAAAGTTTAATGTGACCATATCATCGAGGTACACCCATCTTGAAGCAATAATGTTGTCTTATATTACTAACTGCCCATTACTCGACGTATAAGGTGATCAGCTCGTTAACATGAATGATACCCATCTACAAGTTACGACTACTGAAATTAAACATGAGATGAATAATTAATTTTAAAATATCTTTATTGGTGTCTATGCGAATAAAATTCAGTATGAATTTTTAGAACGATATTAAAATTCTGATATTTTTATTCAAAATAGGATCTAAAATCACTTTTTGAACTCAGCAGGCTTCTTGTTTTTTTTTTTTTAATTTCGTCACAATTAAATAGTACATTACATTTATTGTTGAATAGCCAGAGAGCGGTCGCTCTATCTCTAGTATCCTTAGGAAAGTCCTGTATGTTATAGTAACCTTTACCACACAAACATTTTTAACAATTCATTTTAACCGATCTTGAAATGGAGGAGGTTCTCAATTCGATTGGTATTTTTTATGTATGTGCACCGATTACGCTGAGATTTATGATCCGATTTTCATGATTCTTATTTAGTTTGATGCGGAATGTTTGCGATTTGGTCCCATTAAAATTTGGCATAGTTTGGCCCAGTAGTTTTCATTTCATAAACATTTATGAATATTTTTGATTAGGTGGATGGTGATATAGTTTGAGTCCTGCTTTTTTAGTAGTTTTTATTTAGATTTATTCTTTATTATCATTTTTAAGTGGATCTTAGGCTACCTGTCATTCATTGCTAACAAACTGTCTTCACGATATTTTAGTGTCTCACAAGAATGTGAAATAGGGGATCTATATTTGTTAAGGCACGCGGAACCTTTCGTAGTAGGCCTACCCATAGCTAATTAAAAAAGTTACATTTTAATAAATGACAATATAAGCAACTTAATCTTATGGTTTACCTGATTAATGATACTAAAAAGAAAAAATAAAAAAAACTACGTTTAAAAAACCGACTTCAAACATTTTAAAGTATAAAATAACTTAATAGAGATTTAATTTAATACACCTCTTATGCAAATTTTATACTTTTGATATTACCAAAATACTATTATTTGTATGTGCTACCTATTGATAGGTTTGAAGTCAGTGTCATGCCATATGGCAAATACCTATTATGAGCAGGTACCTACACTCGCCACGCGGGACTTTGAGCGGGATAGCTTCGTCTAGAACTAACAGTACTAAACAAATAATAGTATTTTATTAATATTAAAGGTTTAAGATTTGCATAAGAGGTTTCTTAAATTAAATCTCTAAGTTATTTTATACGTTAAAGTTTTTGAAGTCGGTTTTTTTAAACATATATTTTTTATATTTTGTAACACATTAATTGTTTTTTACCTTTTTTGAGATCGTATTGTAAAAATATAAACATCACCCAACTACAGACTTACTAACTCATACTAACCCAGTTATAGGCATTGCTAGTTTATTTTTGTTCCTGGTACTATTATGATTATGACAGTTTCTAGAAAATTCGCTTCTGTACGGAGAACTAGATCTATGACCCAATCCTTCAATATGTGGGCCCCAATATGTAGTCTGGCTGTGCATAGTTTTTGTCTATATCGCGTCAAAAAATATTATAGATGTGAATAACAAACGTATCTACAATCACTACTTATTTACATAAATTGTTATGACATGGCGACATAATTATACATAGCATCTAACGAGGTGTCGTGCGTTCATAATGTTTAAAACATTATTGTTATAAATATTCATTATATTATTGTGATCAACGAAAAGTGTCTCATTATCATATAATAAAAACAAGCCCGGTCTTAGAATATTCCCCAGTATGAGCCCGATTTGCATATTTAGCTAATCAGCGAAATATGCGTAAAGCTGTGACGTATTGAGTAATGCATATTTATATAGGTTTAACGATGCTATCACTTTCATACTACCGTCATTATATCAGCTTAAATTAATATAAAGTTTTTATAATGGTGTAGATATATAAGCTTGGATATATTAAGCTCGTTTTTTATGGACGAGGAGGATAAACGTACGTGTTACCTGATATCAAGTTATCACCGCCACCCACATTTTCTTTCAACGCCAGAGGAATAACAGAAGCCTTTCCGGCCTTGAGTGGCGGCATTCGGGCGGTTGAAAGGCCGGCTTTTTTTAAGGTACCCATGTCGTATCGTCCTGGAAACGGGCGTTTTTAATTTGTTCCGTACCTTTATAAAATACAATACCAAATAGGTTTTAAGCTTTTGAGAATATTACTGGCACATTTATGAAGTGTTATGATGCTTAAAAAAGTTTATTCCAAATTCGATTTAAGACATTGTCTTGTGTATCGTGGCGGGAATAGTTGATATATAGTTCGTATTAACTATAAATCATTTTTAGATAATTATTGTCGGATTGTATTTCCTATTTTTGAGTCCCAGTTATGTTTTGGGCAATATATTTGGATAAGAATTCTTGAGCGCTAAAACTTCAAATGGACAATTCTATTCTTATTTCCGAGCGGATCATTCGAATAGAATTGGCTGAGGGGATTAATAACAATTATTACTGATGAATAATCCATTATTTATTCAACCGTTTTCGTGATTTAGACGTTGATGAAGGATCGCCTAATTTGAAATCGGAGATTACGTGAATAAATTTGGAAGGATCTTATTCATTTTGTTTGATTACAATGATTCCATGAATTAACAATGCTTCTTCAGATATCTGCTGAGATGGCAAACTGAAATGTTGCAAAAAAATGGCCGTGAAGTAGTAGACATATTGTCTGCAAAAATAGTGGCCCATATTTATTTTTATAGTTAAATTACACTAAAAAAGACAAATTACAATAAGAACCAAACAAAACTTCATTTCACACACTAAAAAAGTAAAATTACCATCAATCAACTTCATACAACGTCTAATTACTAGTGGGAGGCTCCTTTCGACAGGATACCGGCTGAACTGAGTTTCGATCTAAAGGGCGCCGTAGCTAGTGTAATTACTGGGAAAATGAGCCTTAAAATTTTATGTCTCAAGGTGACGAGCGCAAATGTAGTGCCGTTCAGAACTTTTAGGTTTTTCAAGAATCCTGAGTGGCACTGCATTATAATGGGCATGGCGTATGAATCGCCATCAGCTGAACGTCCTGCTCGTCCCGTCTCTTATTTTCAAAAAAAAAATATACGATTAGCCGGCAAAATAAGCCTATATAAATTGGCGGAATTAACACTAAAGAAAACTTAATTCATTTGTATAATTATGGATTTCCACAAAGTAACGTCTAATTCAATAAATTTTAATAAAGGATTTTATAAATATAAAATAAATAAAGTAAAATTTAAAATTGAATATTTGTTTAAAAGAATAAACATACAAAAAATATTACAATAGATTTAATTCGATTTGAGATAATTTGTTTGATAATGTGTCGTTATCATAATTCTGGTATTATATTATATTCAAATATAATTTGAAAAACAACAAAATTTTATGAACGATGCGAGACTCGAACCCACGACCTTCAGAGTTCCGTGCCAGTGCTCTAACCAACCGAGCTAACCGTTCGAGTGTCGTATCGTTATAAAATCCTGTATGCTTTGTTCAACTCTCAGGTTGTGGCTTCATCTACAGGATCTACATTACAGTTGATAACCTGCTCAACCCCGATATTTGGATATTAGGAAATTGACATGAGATGTCGCTATTGTAAATCTAAACAATTTGTTATATTTTTAAAGTGATAGCCCTCACTTCTAGGATTAATACACAAATATATATTTGTGTCGTATTATCAGTTGGTTAGAGCACCGGCACGGAACGCTGGAGGTCGTGGGTTTGAGTCCCGCATCGTTCATAAAATTTTGTTGTTTTTCAAATTTTATTTGTGTATTAATCGTAGAAGTGAGGGTTATCACTTTAAAAACATAACAAATTGTTTATAATATATTGTTCAAATTGCACAGCAAATTTTGTAATTTTTGGTTTGGTTCATAACATGGGTATGGGCAGGACCTTTTATAATTACGAAGAGCTATCCCAGTACAATATTCTATTGTTCTTTTTGAGAAAACATTTTCAATTTACCGCAGGCGTTTTTATTTTGTTTGAGTTCATAAGCCCCTGTGCAGAGATAAGTTAATGTGTATTTTCCGCTGAATAATACATTATTTGTGTTTCAGATGGTTTATGGTTCCTTTGATTCGGCATTCCTGTTTTTAATTTTGTTAAGACGCAAGGTTAGAGCAGGTTTTGTAATGTCGGGATCAAAGTAGAAAACAGGAGAATATTATTCTTAATTATATTTACCGTGCGTTGCATTTTGAAGAAATTAGTCCATACTGAATTAAAATAAAAATGGAGGGTGTTAAGCACACTTCGTTTTTCACACGACATAATTGGACATTACATTAATAGTATGAAATATTACTTATGTTTACGCCGAGGTTATCCAGCTCTTCGACAACACGGACCTAGTGAGAAATTTCAAAAATGCTTTTTTGAGTTAGTGTTGTAAAAGCTAGTGTAATATAGTGCACTGAGTGTACATATATAATATATTTTCTTTATTACCCGCCGCGATGGCAAGCGTCCTGATGGAATGACGCTGGTGGCTTGGGCACGGGGAAGGGCGCTGGTGTGGGACGCGACTTGCGTCGACACTCTGGCTCCTTCTCATGTCCAAGTTTCGTCAGTTGGTGCTGGGGCTGCTGCTTCGACTGCCGAAGACAGCAAGCGTCGCAAATATGTTGGCCTCAGTGAGTCATACATCTTTGTTCCGTTTGGTGTCGAGACACTTGGCCCGTGGGGTCCAGAGGCGCGGAGAATGTTCAAAATACTATCTTCGCGCCTCAATAAGGCTACTGGAAACCCAAGCGCTGGCAGCTATTTCGGTCAACGGATCAGCCTAGCTATCCAACGCGGTAATGCTGCCAGTATTCTTGGTACGCTTCCACGTAATGATAGTTTTAATTATATGTAGTCGTAGTATGGTAAATATAGTTATAAGATTTATTTTGTTTGTTGTATACTTTTCTTCAAAATTATATTTCTGGTGACTTGTTAGACGGACTCACGTATGAAGGGATCCAGTTATTTGAGCATCAAAATAGAGTCTTGGCAGACAGTAAAAAAAAATACCTTTTTATTTTCCACCATAGAAAGTTAAAACTAATCGTAAATACACACAAGAGAAATGACGAAAACCTATTGCTAGAAATAGCATCAAATCTTAAGGTAGCTAAGGCCTTTGTCATTCTTAAGAATTCTAAAATAACGTTTCTGTCGCCCTAACGCTGATGAGACAAAAATTAGTATTATAAAGATAACTGCAGATACGACTGCAAATTATAACAAATAACTAACAACTACAGATATATCAATAAAAGAAAAATTGTTAGCCCCACGATATTGATCTTAGATATTTTTTATGGAAAACGAGCGTACGGGTGTGGTGTTAAGTGATCACCGCCACCCACATTCTCATGCAACACCAGAGGATTCACATGAGCGTTGCCGGCCTTTAAGCAAGGTGTACGCGCTTTTTTTGAAGGTACCCATGTCGTATCGTCCCGGATACACCGCACAAGGAAGTTCATTACACAGCTTTATAGAACGTGGAAAAAAGCACCTTAAAAAACGCACTGTGGAGGACTGACACATGCAGTTGGTGGGGATGATATCCTAATTTGTAGCATATCGTGCGAAGGTGGCATGCGGCCTCAGGAATCAGGTGAAACAGCTCTTCGAAAATATTATGAAAATAGCATTGATGTAGGGATAAAAACCACAAAACAGTCAAGAACATTTGTGTGGAAAAATGGCTGGTAATGCTTCCTCTTAAACTTCTTCTTCCATGCAATATAAAATAGAAATTTCACTGAAAAGTTTAATCTTTCCCCCTGCTCAGCCTTTGCACAGCGGCCGGCGAAATTCGCAGCAAATTTAAATAAAAGTGGGGTTGTCAAGAGACTGTTGGTTGTGAACTTTTGCTGTGGCCTTAATATATGTAATTCCTTTGAACTTTAGGATTAGGTTGAAATTGCTTTAATTGTTTTTATAACTCAGCCATGATAAAACTGACTGGATTCACTTTTACACCTAAATTCTTAACACGCCTGGTCTCAATGTGATCCTGCATCAAACTGTGTCAAGCACATGTCCCAGATACCACCAATAATTGACGTTGACGAATTATTAATGGAACTTAGAAAATTTACATGTCGAGACAGAGTCTCTTGCTGTTAAACAACCGATAAAAACAAGCCAGGAATATTAGTTTAGTGTGCGTGACAACGCTACGTTTTACACTCGCGATTTGTATGACACTTTGTGTTAGTCTGCGTGAATTGCTTAAAATAGAGGTTAGCTCTAAACTTTTTTCGACGCTTTGACAGCTGTCATATAGAACTATAGTACCAATGCTTTAAAAAGTGTTTTTTTTTTATTCAAACTATAGTACCTACAACATAATATCTTATTAAATTATCAAAATAATAATGTTGATGACGCATACAATTCTTTTATTTAAACTTAATTGCATTTACTTACGATAGTTAAGGAATTATATTTATCGTGCTAAAGGCGTGATCGATCTACTGAAATTAATATTGATTGCTTTAAGTTCACGAAAACAATTTAGTTGGTACATCTACCGTCACCGTGACGTCAGTTGTTATTGTTAGGTGTAAAAATAAAATGAGGGTAGCCGATAAAAACTAACGCACAATCATCGCCTGCATTCAGGCTTGAGCTGTCGAAAAGTACTGACTCCTGAGTATTTGATAACGATGGTGATAATGAAGAGTATGACTATGGCAATTCTGATATGATTTTATAAGATATGCAGAATTGCTTGAGGTCGATTGCCTCCTTGAGCTTGAGATGAGTAGAGAGATTCCTACCGCCGAACTCCAACTTGATTCAACTTCAAACTTAGATATCATTCTGTTAAATGGTTCAATAATTAAACATGTTCAGTTTTTTGTGTGGATTTAATGCACAATAGAACTGGTAAACTAGATTAATACTTATATCAGTACTTAGAACAACTTTGCCTTCTACTTCGATTGTAATTTAAACTAAAATCGAGCAAACTGATCAGCACCAAATGCCCGGTTGTTCGTCGTTCTCTCCTTATTATATTAATTTTGTGACAGAATTAAATTATTAATTAAACAATTAATTATTTCAAATCATGTTTATATTATGCAACCTTACAATTCTCATCATCTGGATATGTGAAGACCACCTCCACCTCCATGAAGTTTTCAAGGAACTTCATACCAAATTGTGGAATGAGTTTTATTGTTTTTCCAGGTCCAGTTTCCTTATGAAGAACCAACCGCCCATGGAAAGCGTTTGCACTTTCTAAAAGACCAGCAACGCTCTTGTGATTGTTCTCTCTTGCAAGATTTGTTTGTATATATTGTCAATCTATGGTTTTTTGATTTGAAATATTTGAATATGCCTAGTACTAATAATCTTTAGATAGACATACCATTAATTATTTAGTAATTGCTTATTACAGGCATACTGTGGTGCTAATAATGAAAATTTTTCCCCAGTTAGATAGAGCGTATTGTCAAAGCTATTTTTCATCCGTAATCGTTGGTTACGTCATCCAATCTTAAAATTATTTTAACGATTTTAGAATTTAATTGCTTTTTAGAAAGAATAGTGAAGATCAATGTTGTTTCCTTCACCTAGTATGAGCCAATTTCACTTTATTCCTGAGTCGACACACAAAATAAAAGAATCATAACATTAGAACCGCTCTTGATATTTGATACCTCATATTATTATCTATATTTAGTATGTACGAAACCCAATAATCAAACAGAAAATGGTTTATATCTGTCTTTTACTAAGATTAATAAAAACATAGTAGTTTGTTAAACCTGCTAACTATTATTACCTGTTGGTATATTAATTATTTTAACACGAATTTATATTTTCTTCACGCACTGATTTCTTGCGTATGAAAAGCTAGAAATTTTTGTGTTCCAATAAAAAGAATCGTAAACGATTTCTTTAATCTTATATTTTTTTCTTTTCCTAATAAAAAATTCACTGCAAACTGCTTAAAGAGATACTAAAGGTAATTGTTAAAATTATTCAATATTTTATGCCTCTTTAATTATAGCCTCTTTAAATATTTAATTTATAATAAACAACAATTTTAAGTAAAGGTAATTTTATATGACCAGTTGTTCTGTAAAAATAACTGAAACTAAATTGATACAGTGCAGTGTTAAAATAATTTTGTTTATTGTGAAATACTGACAGTGTTACACACAAAGCAAATTGCCTGACATTTCCCTGAACTGGAAAAGCCCTTTGTTTACATTTCCATTGCAAAAACAGCCTTCTGAAATTGTTTACCGCAAAATTTTATTTTGATCACAAAAAATATTCTTATAATATAATTTTAGCTCAACACAAATTTATCATAATATTAAAGACAATAGAAAATAAAAAGGTTGGGAAAATTTTATACCAATTTTACATGAAAATTCAAGATTTTTTTCAAAGTTTCTTTAGATTTAATTTCAGTATGTCAGTAGTATATGGTAGTAGTTACCACAGTAGACATATAGTTAGTATAAATCCCTACTCTGTGGAAGTAGTGACATGTTAAATGTGTTTTGGTGTAAATTTGGGAGTTCTGATCAAAAAAACGCGACAAAAAGTTTTAGCAGTCTACTTTTGACGTTAATCTGAAACCGCTTAAAGAATTCTTAAACCATCGAAACACGTTTCAATCTGAAGTCCGTTAAATGGCGAATTCCTTAAGACCTCTGAACGAAACTTCCTTAATTATTGGGGCTTGCTAAAGATATGTGGTGTCTATCGTTTAAGCAAATATATTTTGATATGGTACCCTCCTGGAGTAATATCGCTTTGTGCATCGATTCCATTTATTCAATCCAGACTGGTCTAAGTCTGGCCCGATCCTGGTGACGTCTCAATTCGACCTTCTTATGAGGCAGCTAAACTTTTCACACCCTTCGGCCTCTGTTATTCCTCTTTCCTCTGGGGAAATACAGGGCATACGAGACGTCCATTGCATCAAATATTATACAAAACGGCCTTACTTGGTATAAAGTTACGCCTGAGAATAAACTAAGAATATTCAAAATGTTTACAAATAGACATTTTGCTTATGATTGGATTATTCGGACTTATATCCCATTTCCTGCGTTTATTTGCAAGGCTGCCTGATATTCGGAAAACTTTGAAATTATCATTGTATTGACAGTGTTATCAGCGATATGGTCAACATTTTGTATATTTTTAGTTTATTCTCACATATAACTTTATACCAAATATATTTTTTGTACTTCTTATTCTTCAAATGAAACCAACGTACAAAAATTATTCAAGTATTCGACATTATTCGTGTGTTTTCTTACACATTGTATTCCCGAGACAACAAACCAATCTCCCAATTCTCGACATCCAATAACGTACTAAAATCAAATCGGACTTAATTACTTTCTTGATTGATGGATCGAGTAATGAAGCAATATATATTTACAAATGAAGGATTTTCATGGTAATCTATGTAACTATGTATTTCATTAGTAATGGGTTGTCTAATCTACAAATAATCGTAAAAGACCAAAAATATATAAAATATTTTATTGCGATTTCACTTCTTGAAATGCGATTTAATTCTTTATTCTCCTTTACTTTTTTACTCAGAAGAGTAGCCGTTGAATGTTAAGTATATTCTTTTCATGAGTTCTACTTTTTAAAAAAAGGAGGAGGTTCTCAATTCGTCGGTATATTTTTTTATATTTGTTACCTCAGAACTTTCGACGGGGGAATCAATTTGGATAACTCTTTTTTTATTGATTTATATCTGAAAGCTAGTGCTTCCTGTGTGGTCCCACAGCAATTTGGTCCAGACCTAATCGTAATTAGAATAAGTTACCTATTGTTTTGGAATAGTGTTTTTGAAGTCAGTTGTTTTTTTGTTAATTTTTTTTCGAGCATAATGTGATGGACTCAGTAATTTAAGAGCAATATTCGAAATGACGATTCAAATCCGTTTAGTTTTTACCATCCACTTACAATATACTAACGTAAAGACAACATGACGTGTGACAGACAAGAACAGCAGCAGCTGTAAGAGAATGTATTCTTATTGAACCCAATTTTAATTGACAAGTCAGCCATTTTGCCAAATAAATACTTTCAATTTTGCAATTGCTAAAGCAAAAAGTTTTGCTTTATGTTCGCGTCCGTCTCCCGCGTGACATAGTGTTACTCTTTCTAATGAGCGTATACAATTTACTTTAAACATTATTTAAAAGTTAAAATAAGGTGTTAATTTGAATGAATGTTTTAATATTATCTGTATAAGTTAATCTATACGTACCTATATAAAACGCCGCTCAGATATTTTTTGACGACCGTTTAATTGAGGAATCCAGTTCTTTATTATACGTCAATTGATGCCGCAAATAATTTTGGGTTCAATTAAGAATCCTGAGCGACACAGCATTGTAATGCCCAGGTAGTGCCCTCAGCACCCTTAGTGGCATGGTAACTAACTAATATATTTCTGATTTCTATTGTCTTAATTGAATTAATGCACATGTTCATAACATTCACGGCCTTTCAAATAAAATTCGCATAAAGTTATAACTAAGCATAAACCAAGAATATGTAAAATGTTTCCAAATAGCCATTTTGCTTACGAATGGTTTGTTCGGACGTATAACCTTTCCCGCGTTTATTTGCAAGGCAGCTTGTCATTAGGAAAACTTCAGAATTATCATTGTATTGACAGTGTTGTCAACGATAATGTAAACATTTTGCATTTTCTTTGTTTATCATCAGTTATAACTTTATATCAAGTTTATGTGTAAGGCCGTTAAACAATAATTTTTGACAATTCCCGGTCCATCTATCGCCAACGCGAGCATGGTTCGATCGAATCGAAAATCATGTTCTTCCATCCAACGAATACCACCTGTTGAATAATAGTGTGCAGAAATTACATAAAAATTCTTCCAGATAATAAGTGTTTTCGAGTAATCTTTACAAATTTGTAAAATAAATGCTAATCTTATAAAATCTCTATTGCACGCGCGAGGTTTCTATTGCATGCAATGTTTTCTTTATTTCTACAATTTATGAGTACATGATGAATAGCCGAATGTGAGGTAAAATTTGTGTAAAAAGCAGATATTTTCAGGGTTATACTGAATTCTGCTCAGATAGTAACATAGATACAAAGCACGAAGTCCCTTTTAAAAGATGCGGTAATAAAACCATTAGGAGGCTCCTTTGCACAGGATGCCGGCTAAATTATGGGTACGACAACGGTGCCTATTTCTGTCATGAAGCAGTAATGTGTAAGCATTATTGTGTTCCGGTCTAATGGGCACCGATGCTAATGAAATTACTGGGCAAATGAGACTTAACATCGTATCTCTCAAGGTTTTGAGCGCAATTGTAGTGCCGCTCTGAATTTTTGGATTTTTCAAGCATCCTAAGCGGCACTGCATTGTAACAATCTGTCTTGCATGGCGTATCAATCACCATCAGCTGAACGTCCTTTATTTTGGAAAAAGAAAAAAACGCCATAATCACGTACAAAATATATGTCTCGTTGGCCGCTCTTAATCGTTGAATACATATCGTGTTCTATTTAAACTCAATTTCGTTTTAAACTTACAGTACTCCATCCATATAAACGTTTAAGCTGTTCAAACAATTTTGATAGAGCCATTTATTTTCTGTGTGCTACACTGCCAACAGCACAGATTTAAACTGAATATTTTTGCATACATTATTCGGACACTTCATACAACCAAATTTTTAATCGACTTCGAAAAGGAGGAGGTTATCAAGTCGATTGGTATTTTTTTTATGTATGTACACTGATTTCTCTGAGATTTATGATCCGATTTACGTAATGTTTCTTTAGTTCGAAGCAGAATAAATGCCATTTGATCCCATAAAAATTTTACATTGTTTGGCCTAGTAGTTTTCATTTTGATGATATGATTGTTTTTTTTAGGAGTTTTCATTCAGGTTGATTATAAAATTATTAACTTACACTAAAAATTTAATAATAAAAAATGTTTAAAAAAACCGACCTCAAAAACTGAAAAGTATCAAATAATTAAAAATTTAATTTAATACACCTTTACCTTTAATATTAATAAAATACTATTATTTGTATGTGCTACATATTGATAGCTTTGAAGTCAGTGCCAAGCCAAATGTAATAGTAAGTACCTACACTCGCCACGCGTGACTTTGAACGGGATAACTTCGTCTAGAACATAACAACCCAAGCGGACAGACACGCGTGGCCAGACAACCTTAATAATTACAGTAAGTAAGCTGTTTATAATATTAAGTTTTCTTTGATTTATGGCTTGGCACTGCCTTAAAACCTATCAATAGATAACACATATCAATAATAGTATTTTATTAATATTAAAGGTAAAGGTTTGCATAAGAGGTGTATTAAATAAATTTTTTAGTTATTTTTAATCATCTACGATCAACAGTTACTTTTGTAACGCGATTTTAATATCGGCAATACAACGTTTGCTGGGTCAGCTAGTAATATATAAGTTTTCAGAAATTTTCTGACATTCGTTAATTTGTTCTCTGTTTTTGTTTTTCGTTTCCATTATTAGGATAGGCAAAGGGTTCGAGCCCATACAGCCATATTTGTTAATATTCAATATCAACGCCATATTGATGCTGTGCTAATAATATAATATAATAAAATAATAATTTCTTATTATAAAATATTTAATTAATGAGTGAAAATTTTAAAATGTGCGAATGGTATTACTGAATTAAAAATAGAATATATAATGAAAATAATAATCAGTTATCAAAATGATTTGAATTTTCTTAAGTGTTGATTCCGCCACTGCCTCGTGCCAGATTTTGGCGAGTCAACACGTCCTGAGGATGCCTCGTGTAGAGGCGAAACACGTGTCGAATTGTTTAAGACAAATATTGGCGGAATTAACACTAAAGAAAACTCAGATCATTTTGATAATTATGGATTTCCGCAAAGTAACGCCTACTTCAATAAATTTTCAATAATCATTCAATTAAAATGGCGGAATCCCAGGAACATTTTACTCTTTCATCAAAAAATAAGAATAAAAGAGAAAAACAAGAACCTGATTATGACCAGGCCTGCAAAAAGTGTAAGTGTTTATATTCTGATGAATAATAATATCAAAATATAACATTATAATATCATTCTTTGTGAAATATATAAAATCTCACTTCATAATATAATATAATTTATATTAAGTATTAATGAAGGCATTTTTTATTTTAGGTAGAGTAAATGCCAACTTTGCTCAAAAAATGAAGTTATATCGTCAGCTTTTCCGAGAAAAAAAAAGCAAAAAATCTAAAACTGCTCCTAGCTCTTCAGTAATACGTGTGTGCTTAATTGGTAATACGGCTTTATTTAATGTTAATTTAATGTAATATATTAATACGTCTGTTAATTATTCCTAAAGTAAATTATTATTAAGTTTTACTTCAATCGCGCGTAACGATTACACGCACACACTTTTTTTTTCATATTTTTCCGCGGTTTTTTTAAACGTAGTTTTATTTTATTTAATTCGTCAGAAATTTAATTCAATCTTGTTAGGAATTTATATATATGATACACTTCCTTTAAAATGGAACTGGAAAAAAAGCCTTATTTTATTTAAGAAAACATAATAAAATTATATATTTCTTAAGGTTTGATTGATTGCGGTCTTTATAGCATGGTAAAAGCAAAATGGTACACTTTTTTTTACGTGAAGATATAGATTCGTTTGTGTATTATGATCAGCTTCTAAATGATACACTAGATAGATAACAAACTTGATTTAAAATCTAAAATCTCATTGTCAACGACAAGAATAAGCGAGGATTTCCTTTAGACTCTCATGTTTCACTCGCTCGAAATAATCGTTCTTGACAACTGTAACTGTGAAAATAAATGCAGATAGATATCCGAAACTTTGTTGACATGCCTTGGCTTCAACACGCGACTGTGGTTTTTATCGTAACAGCAAAGTGTATATATTTCTTTGAACATACAAGTATTTGTAGGATTCGGTTAAATCCATACGCAATCCGTTCACGTAGACAGTTTCTGTCTGTGTTCTGAAATTAAAAAAGTTCACACACTTGAGCTGTCATATGACTCCATGTTATTAGTTCCCTGTGCATTGGAAACCTTTTTCCACGATGACATTTCATAACTGCGTAACCTCAGCGGGCAGCCGTCGGCTTGGAAACGCTTCACTTTTATTACGTCACTAACATGGCGGCCGAATCCCATTTTATCGTGCGCGGATTGTAACGATTTTAGTAACGGATTCTTTATTCAAATTATTGTTATTTTTGGAATCGTTTCCTTTCCAATAAAAAAAGAATCATCGAAATCGGTTGGCACAATATATTGAGTTATTCGTAAATTTATCATCCACTTTGCTATACGTATGTATAGCAAAATTTAAGACTTTTATGGGTTTCTCATGCATTCCATAGTAAGATCTGGACTAAATTACAATGGGACCTACAATGATACTAGGGAAGCACCAGCTTTCAAATAAAAAAAGAGTTATCAAAATCGCAAAATTGCACATTAACTAAAAAAAGGACATTGACTGATGAAAGTTCTACACAAAATAGTAAGGAATACCAACAAGAAATTATTAATAACGCCAATTTATTTACAGATAATTTCAAACGAGACAGTTCCAATCCACATTATAATTAATTTCATAGTTATCTCAATCCGCTCGAGCCAAGAAGACTTTCATTGAAATTTTATTTCAAACATTTTCACCTTGAATTAACGAACTTCAGAATAATTGGCGGCGATTTGAAGCCGCTTGCTGTGTGAAGTGACATAATGTTGACAAGGGCGAGAATCTTATCATTATTCATTGTTATAAGTTTGGCAATGAACTTGAATGGAGGAAAATAGTCGTCAATTGACGCAGGCGGCAATTTCGTCAACAACAGTCATAGCTAAAAATAAATATCCGTAACTTTTTGGTAGTTTTCTTTACTAAGATTTTTTGAAGTGAATCTTCTGCAGGCGCGACCACTAGGTAACTGGACGACAATGCAACGGAACTGGAAGTCCGTTACAGCAAGATGGCGTCACGTTTCTGTATCATCCGGTTTTTGGTTTCTTCGTCCATTATTAGGACAAGCAAAGGGCTCGAGCCCATACAGCCATATTCGTTAACATTCAATAAGAACGTCATATATATGGTAATTAATAATCTAACCTTAAATTTCTTATTTTGAATTATTTTGTTTATTGGGTTATAAGTTTTAAACGTGCAAGTGCGCTTTTTCTCTCTCAGAGCGCCTTTTGTTTCCTAAGCGGTAGTAGTATCTAGTACATTAGAAATCACATCAAAAAGAAATCTAAAGGAGTCAGTTTTGATTAAGTATTTGTAGTAATTTAATTGACGCTAAAAAGTATTTGAAATGAATTAATTATGAGAAAATAAATGCATTTTAAAAAGAAAAAGTTTATTGGAACTTGAAATAAAACTTTTAAGCGTTTCATTTTATTTATAGAAAAATCGATTTACTTTTTTAAAAGGGTCTCGTTATTTACAAGCTTTCGTTCTTGAAATTTCAGTAGCCGGTAACTAGAGGAAGGAGACTTATTTCAACAAAAAAAATTTAGATGAACAGTGGCTGTGTATACTTTGTCGAACCCTCCTGCCGTGTTTTATGTTTTTATTTAAAATATTTAAATACAAACTCAATTTCAATTTATTAAACGAAAAAAAAAATATGAAGAGGAAGACAAACAGGTGGATATGGGTTACGTGATGGTAAGATTACCAGAGGAATCACAAGAGCGTTTCCAACGTTATAAAGTGTCTAATAATTAATGTTCATATTTTTTTATTGAATATATGGGACGAGACGAGCAGGACGTTCAGCTGATGGTAATTGATACACATATTAAGTCTCATTTGAATTTGAATTTGCTTACACATTACTGTTTTATTACAGAAATAGGCGCCGCCGTTGTGATACCCATAATTTAGACGGCATCCTGTGCAAAGTAGCCTCCCACTGTTAAATATCAGTACATCACCTTACAAACTCATTTGTTTTAAATATTAAAGTTATCGTAAAATGCTCTATTGATTGAAAAGAATGGCAATTGAGTTTCTTGTATGTTCTTCTCACGAGCTCTACTTTTTCCGAACTTATGCTTATAGTTTAAAAGAAATATTTATAGTGAAGATTCAAAGCGCTTAGTTTAAGCCTAATTGAATAAAGTTTATTTGACTATGTTTCAATTGTAAAACTGAAATCACATTGAGGGAGGATTGAACGCGGACCACTGTGGTGTGAGCCCTAACCGACTTCAAATATTAAGAGATTCCCGGGTTCCAAAATATAATAAAATGATGAATAAAAAACAAAATCCGTAAAACACTTTCTCCTTTACTAATTGGGTTAAAAAAATACTAAGTGACAAAGATTTGTCCGTTTATAAAAAGGCCTTTCATTTGAATAACACAAACAGAAACACCGGATTGCTCGTAAATTCATTAATTCTGACTCTCTAATTATAATTTCTCTCCCGCCTGTGAAAAGTTTAATTTATTAGAAGCTTGTAACCCGACTTTTAATTAGAGAACAAATGTGTATCATAATCTGATGACATTTTACATTACAAAACATAATTTTGAAAATGGAATCAATCACAGCACTAACCTGTGTAAATACCACTGGACAGGCTGTTCCATATGTTTGCCAGAAAAAATTTTGTGGCTATTTGAAGCGCCACTCGCGAGTGTCCAGAGATCTAATTTTGACGTATAATACAAATGGCTGCGAAGTAACGTACAATACTCTAAACAATTTTTTGCATTTTTTGAATTAATCTCCAAGAATCAACGTAATAAAGTACACAATTTTGGTAAATAGTTTTCCACCATCTATCGATGTTTGCTGAAGTTGTCATCACTCGTTTTAGTACCGCAGACTCTCGCTACATGGCCGACAGCGCCAAAATTGCGAATATCAAACAGGCACAAAAGCACTTTGACAGCCGCCAGTCCAGTGGTATATAGTAGAGGTCAGTGCGTCACAGGATAACTTGTACTCGAGTGCTTTTTGATGTGAAACATCTTCGGGACAGATCAAGCGATGTCTGGATATACTTCAGCCGTTTTCACTTTATTTGGTACATTATATATTTTTTTTATATGACAGTAAGGGAAGAGACGAGTGGGATACTGATTGTGATTGGCAAAAAATGGCACCCATTATCTAGCCGGCATGTGTACACAGGAGCCTCCCAGTATTTGCCTTTAGTCGCCTCTTACGATCACAGTAATCTCTAAGCATTACTGTGCCCTTCAGTCCAAATGAGACTTAACACATTATGTCTCAAGATTTGTAATGGGCAGGGCCTACTAACTACCATCAGCTGAACATCCCAAAAAAAAATATAAAAACACATTTTATGTTATCGTTTTAGTCCAACACTGTTCAACCGATCACTATGTAAATTGCCATTGTGGCTAAATAATACCAAACTAGTGATTGACGATTTCCCAACCAAATTTAAAAGGATCGAACTAATCTGGTAATGAATCTGAAAGGTTATAATTATAACCTTGCATGTTTGGAATAAACTGAATTAATTTATTCTATTTTTTTTTTATGGAATAGGAGGACAAACGAGCGTACGGGTCATCTGGTGTTAAGTGATCACCGCCGCCCACACTCTCCTGCAACACCAGAGAAATCACAGGAGCGTTGCCGGCCTTAAAGGAAGGTGTACGCGCTTTTCTTGAAGGTACCCATGTCGTATCGTCCCGGAAACACCGCACAAGGAAGCTCATTCCACAGCTTCGTAGTGCGAGGAAGAAAGCTCCTTGAAAACCGCACTGTGGAGGACCGCCACACATCCAGATGGTGGGGATGATATCGTAACTTGTGGCGTGTCGTGCGAAGGTGAAATTCGGTGGCAGGAATCAGGTTGAACAGCTCTTCAGAACACTCCCCGTGATAAATGCGGTAGAAGACACACACACATTTACAACGAGTTAAAACGGTTCATCGCCGCTCTTACACAACAGTCTCATTATGCCTCGCCTAGTATTAAGGCAAAGCCAAATGACTTAGAAAAAGTTTGGCGTCATTAATAGAGCACGGCAAGTCGTGGTTCTGAAAATCGCAGGCCCTACGTCATATGGAGTATTGCTGTCATCTCTGGTCTGGCGCACCCCAGTTGACAACCATTTTACCACGTGCAACGCAGAGTTGCTCGAATTATTGTGCTCATTGAATGGCTAGATTACTTGGTGTTATGAGGAATGGAATTCAGTATGTTTAACATTAAGAAATACATAAAATAAAACATAACAAAATAAAATGAAATGAAAAAGCAATAGATGCTCTCAGCCATAGTTAAAACTTGAAGTGGAAATTGGCCGATCATATAGCACGTCTTGAAGATAGTAAGATAGACAAAGATAGTTAGTTTATGGAAAGACACATTGAGTAAGCGCTATAGAGGAAGACCATTAAGACTTTTATCTAGATGGGAAGATGATATTAAAAAAAATAGCTAGCCCACAGTAAAAGAAAATAGATCAAGACCGAGAGACATGGAAAACTTTGAAGGAGGCCTTTACTTGAGAGGGGTTCCAGTAAAATAATAAATTAATACCCACATACTTAAAATATAACAGCCTTACAAATATAGTTGGTTTAAAGACATAACTACCTGAGAATAAACGAAATTTAATGTTATTTGTAATTCTGGAAATAATGGTATAGTACGCGCCTAGGCAATCGCAGGTGGCTATGTTCTACTTATCTTACGTGGTGCGTATATGTTTTTTTCCCCACCTGAATGAAAAGCTCGCTTTTAGTAGGGACTAAGACCAGGGGGTACGAGGGACAAAAGTCGCCATGCCGGGAGAGAATCGGCCACTTTTCTCCCTCGTACCAGGGACTAAACCTGAGCATTTCAACGAGGTGGAAAAAAAAGAATTTTTATTTTTTTTTATTTACGGTACCTAATTATTAAGAAATATTTATATGTTGGCATACCAAAGCCAAAAGCTATGTTTAGATTTATAGAAGCATTCAATCTAATTCAGAAACAGATAGCGCATCTCCGAATTTCATATTTTACGACATAGCACATATAACCGCACAATAACTATTCCCATTAGCCGTATTTTGGTGAATCAAGTAAATAGTTTGTAAACTACTAATTACCATTGAGCAGAACACAATCAACGACACTTGCGGTTATTGTCTTAATAATTTATATTGTGTTGGAGCTTGAGAATTATGTGTAGTAAACAAGACCGGATTCAATGTGTTTCACGTTTGTTGAAATGTTAATTATTTCAGTGAAATTCCGTACAATTAGTATTTAAGTCTTTGTTGATAATAATTACCCGGGTTCGAATCCTGGTAGGTGCAAACATTTATATGATAAATTTGTAAGTATTTATGTATGTTTGAGTAGGTGTACTGTATTAAATATATCGTTGTCTTGTACCCATAGTACATATTATGTAAAAGTGTCAATCTATATATATATATAAATGAATTGCTGTTCGTTAGTCTCGCTAAAACTCGAGAAGTGATTTGTGGAAGTCCAGAGAAGGTTTAAAAGGTGAATAAATATGAAAATTTTCGGAATTAAATAAAAACAACAATTTTGTTTTTCGTTTGATGTGTCCCCCGTCGTTCAGAAATGAAATTGAAAGAATAGTTTAAAATGAATAACTAATTAGAATCTTTGTATCTTTCTAACATTCTAACTTTCTCAGGAGGTAAAAAACAAACTTCATTTTAGCTACCTATAGTTGGCAGATTACCTACAATGGCAATACAACGTTTGCTGGGTCGGCTAGTATTATTATAAAAATATGTCTCGATGATAAAATATATGTGAAAAATATAGTAATATATTTTAATATATGTGATGACTTATGGTACGGAGACGTGGTCGCTAACTATGGGCCTGATGAGAAAGCTCATGGTCGCTTAGAGGGCAATGGAGAGGTATAATAGAATATGCTCGGAGTTTCCCTGCGAGATAAATGAGGAGATCCGTAGGAGAACCAAAGTCACCGACACAGCGACAATGGCCGTTGGGGCAGTAAAGTCCTCGAATGGCGACCACGTACCGGAAGACGCAGTGTTGGTAGGTAGGAAGACAAGATGGACCGACGCGACGATCTGATTAAGATCACCGGAATACGTTTGATGAGGGCAGCGCAGGACCGATCATCGTGGAAATCATTGGGGTAGGCCTTTGTCCAGCTGTGGAAGTCTTCCGGCTGATGATGATGATGATGTCTCGATAATAGGATCATCTGCGAGAGTCAGTAAATAACCAGAATTAAGCTGTAACCGTATCTTTATTTTTAAATATAATTATTCTGAACTTCAAAAAAGGTTATAGAATCTTGTAAAATACCTAGTTCCAAAGTGATATTTGAAAATAGAAAAATTCTAAAGAGCTTAGATTAAATTCTCCCATTCATCTTTTTTGATGGGATCCGTAAACAACACGAGGAATCCAATAAGTAAAAATAATCAATTAATCCCACAACTTATGTATATCTTTTACCGGATGTTTGAAATCTAAACAAGTTTAGAAATCAGCAATAAATTATGTTCAGTAAAAGAACATATTTATCTTTTGCGTTCTACACTGAAATCGCTCATTATTCATGTGGAATTATTATTGATCTTTAAAGATGATCGACCATTTTTATCTGCGCAAGAATAATGATTATAGATGTTATGGTATCAAATCTATGAGCATGGATACATGACGTTCATGCTACAAATTGCATCATAAAAATGCTTCGAATGTTAACAATTTGTTTTTTTTTAAAGTGATAACCATCACTTCTGGGATTAATAACACAAATAAAATTTAAAAGCATAATTTATGAACGATACGGGACTCGAACTCGCGACCTCTCGCGTTCCGTGCGAGCACTCTTTCAACAGAGCCAACCGTTCGAGTGACGTATCGTTGATATATTTTATATGCTTTGTTCAACTCTCAGTTTTTATTTATCTACGGGTAATTATAATATTGGGCTAACGGCCGTTCCCAATATTCAGTCTATCTCTTACTCGAGATAAAAATCTTAAGTATCGTTGACTTTTCTGTCTCAATAAACTTAACGACGGTAACTCACCGTATCAGTATTTGCTGTCTGTCAATAAGACGATGTATAGCTTACCAGCGATAGAAGTTTGTATGGAAATATCAATTCACGCGTCCCAATATAAAGAATGACTTATCGGGTATATTGGGACAGCTAATTACTGACAGTAGAAGGTAGTAATTAAAACAATTTGTTATGTTTTTAAAGTGATAACCCTCACTTCTAGGATTAATACACAAATAAAATTTGAATAACAAAATTTTAAATTTTGCTTTTTTTGTGTATTTTCAAATTTTATTTGTGTATTAATCCTTGAAGTGGGGGTTATCTCTTTAAAAAAATAACAAATTGTTTAGATTTGAAAGAGCGACATCTCAAGTCAATTTCCTAATATGCAAATATTGGGGTTGAGCAGGCTATCAACTGTAAAGTAGATCCTGCATTCTAGCTGCTTCATAGCCACAACCTGAGATTTGAACAAAGCATACAAGATTTTATAACGATACGTCACTCGAACGGTTAGCTCAGTTAGTTAGTTTTATACCGATCATTTAGAATTTTTATGCTACATTGTTATCTTACAGAACGGTTTTATAATAATCTA
This sequence comes from Leptidea sinapis, assembly GCF_905404315.1. Lineage (NCBI taxonomy): Eukaryota > Metazoa > Arthropoda > Insecta > Lepidoptera > Pieridae > Leptidea > Leptidea sinapis. The sequence continues at coordinate 15,544,215 of NC_066267.1, read as the reverse complement.
TATTAGAAAAAACATAATTTTTGACAAATCGTAACCTTGAGTCGTTTACCAATCATTTTGAAATTTTTACCGAACACTGCACACTTGTTGATATAGTTTTTGTTGATATATCTAAATCTGATGTTTGTTTTCGGAAATCTTTTATACACTGTATTAAAAACCCCTGTACTTCTCTAACATTCAATTATATGTGGAGACACCACAAAGAAAAATAATATACGCATTAAGTTAAATAAAGTACGGGATTTTTTTAACATCCTATATATAAGCGAGCCACAGTGTAGCATGTTCGGCACTGGCCTGTATAAATACAGTGGTACAGGCAGTTCCATATGTTTGACAGCAAATTTTTGTGCCTATTTGAAGCGCCACTCGCGAGCGTCCAGAGAACTAATTTTGACGTATAATACAAAAGGCTGCGAGAGAAGCGTATTATAGTACTCTAAAGTATTATTTCATTTTGAATTAATTTCGGTCGTTTTCCATGTCATTTATACTTCAGGAATCTACGTAATAAAGTACACAATTTTATTTATGTAAATTGTTTTCCTATCGATGTTTGTTTAGCTGAGGTTGTCGTCACTAGTTTTAGTACCTCAGACTCTCGCTATATGGCCAAGAGCGCCAAAATGGCAAATATCAAACAGGCACAAAAGCACTCTGACAGCCGCCAGTCCAGTGGTATTTAAGGTATGTTCCGATATGCACTGCGACCACTGTACAGTGTGACGTCAATTTAGTATACTGTGAAGCAGTTCCTTTATAGCCAGTTATACTGGTTACTATTTAAAACGGAACGCAATCCCGTATACTGTCGTATTTTTTGACGCAGCATTCAAATGAGTGTAGTACAGTTTTCTAGTTCATTAAAAAATAACTGTTGTTTGAGTACAATCAAATTAAAAATATTTGGGATTAAACTGTAGGTATTGTTTATAAAACGTTAGGAACTCGAGTGGTTTTGACTGATCACGTGATCAAAGTACTGCGAGTAAGGTACCTCGAAAACGTCAGTGCTCACAGTAGAATATGGCGGCGAGTTATGACTGTATACTGGCAGTCCATAACGGAACGAATTTTTCTACAGTGATAGCACTGTGCAGTGCTCGCAGTGCATATCGGAACATACCCTTAGTCGAGGTCAGTGGTGTTCGGATTCAACCAGTTTTAAATAAAATATTTTGTCATTTGTGTCACCACGCATAGTAAACACACAATATTTGTTATGAACGATTTGTAGTACATGAAATATGAAACAAAAGGTATAGTAATCACTAAGCAAGTAGGTAGGTACATCTAATTATTATTTAGATTCTATTTTAGAAGGTCTATGACCTCATCACGATATCAGTTACGTAAACGCTTATCATATTTTTATCATCATGTTTACGTAAAATGAGAAATTCATGTCACACACACCGTAATAAGTAACTTAGTTACCATATCGATGCTTTAAAAACGCGTTAAGGCATATAGTCTGCAAAGCCAAACCTTACTGATTTTATAAATATGAAACTTTGTATGAAAGTGGCAATGTGCAGATATGGCTGTCAATGTTTAGTATGGTTTAATTTGTGGCATGTTCATATTTCAGCTTTCTTTTTGCGATACGACGCGATTTGCCTACATTATGTATAGAATGTTATTGCATGCAATGTTACTGTAGTCACAAAACTACAGAGTATTAAGCATTGGTAACAATATTGTAACATACATCAACAAAATAATAAAATACAAATGATTTAAGTTTTCCTTAGTGTTCATTCCAACAATATTTGTCTTTAAGCAATTCGACACGTGTTTCGCCTCTACACGAGGCATCCTCAGGACGTGTTGTCTCAAAATCGGGCACGAGACTCAAAAATCTGGCAAAGATTTTGGCGAGACAATACGTCCTGAGGATGCCTCGTGTAGAGGCGAAACACGTGTCGAATTGTTTAAAAACAAATATTGGCGCAATTATCACTAAAGAAAACTTAAATCTTTTTTTATAATTATAGATTTCCGCAAAGTACTTCATTAAAAATAATATAATACTAAAATACACGATTTTACCGAAAACTGAACTCGAAAACTTCTGTTTCAGCGTAGTACCGATAGCATAATCAATACATCAAAGCAGTCTTATTTTAAGCTACACGATATTAACTCTACCATAGGTATGCTGTATGCCAGTGTTTATCTCGTATAATTATAAAGTAAACTATTCTGTATTAGCCACTGACTAATCATCTGACCATCTGACTGACCACTTGTATAATATTATATATCCCTACTAATATAATAAATATGAATGTAACTTTGTTTACACCAATATGAACCAATTTTGATGATATTCAGTACATAGGTACGACTAGAGCTTGGGAAAGGACACAAAGGCTAACTTTTATCGCGAATATTGAACATTTTCTAAGTTGGGAAATTATTGATTTAACCCCGTTTTTCAAAAATCGAGTTTTCATCAGATATCAACGTTTTAAGGCCCTATGAAGCGTTCCTGACGATTTTAAGATAGTGTCTGTATGTCTGACTGCGTGTCTGTGTTGCCATTCAAAAGGGCTTGATTAAACAGAGACTTTTAATATAATTTGGACCTGTAGATTTTGAGAAATCTTACAACAACTACGAAAAAAAAAATTCTAAATGTGGTTGTTTGGAATAGTTTTTCAACGGCTTTATCAATCGACTCAAAACTGCGTGAAAATCGGTTTATTCATTAAAAAGTAATTGCAGTTTAAAAATTAATAAAATTGTGTTTTATTTAACTTTTACCAGACAAAACATTAAGCAGAGCGCAGTTCCACCACAACCACGATACATACAATTGGATTAAAATATCGGCACCAAATTAATATATAGTGAGTACCCGTCATAATATTTACAATGTTAAAGGTTCACGATGATAAAAGTTTAAAAATTCTTATGAATTTTGTAATACATTTTATCTGAACATCTTCTGGGATCTTGTTGTAAAAGCATATTATATTATACCTTTAATTTTCAAGCTGTCATTATCCGTGTAGATTTCTGATGACTGCTTTCGGACCTCGCCACCTTAGTATTAGTAATATCGTCAGGGAGTATGAGTACCAATCGACCCTTGTCGCGATCAGGGATAAACTGACACCATTATAAATACCCAATAGAGACTGAGTCAAGTCAAGGGCACGCAGCAAAGTAGAGTTTACGAACAACAAATTACGAAAATAAACATGAAGCCATCAAAAGTTTTGGAACTAACTTTTGCGGTTATCTTTTGTGCGATGAATCGAAGATATATAACTCACTTGCGATGTATATGCTTTTACACTATGATCCCAGAAAATGTACAAAGCAAATGTTATTAATATTTAAAAGAATTGTTAAAAAACGTTTGTGTGGTTAATGTTATTATAACATTAATGATTTTCTTAATGATACCACAGACTGGAAATGGAGTGGCTCAGCCTCTTTAATTATAAATGTTTATTTTACGATATGACATTGTAATCCATATTTTTATAAAAAAAAACCCGCTGAGTTTCTTGCGCCCGTTCTTCTCAGGCCTAAGACAGTCTATTGTGAATGGATGGTAGTAGTTTTTGACGTTCAATAAGTGATTTTGAATCCTATTTTGATTAAAAATATTTAATATTTAATAAGTAACCGTTGTGTATTGTTGATTATCAATAATCCTACATAAGCTATAGGTATATTTTTATTTCGACCCCTTTTTCTGCCGTGAAGCAGTAATGTGTAAACATTACTGTGTTTAGGTCTGAAGGGTGCCGTAGCTAGTGAAATTAATGGGCAAATGAGACTTAACATCTTATGCCTCAAGGTGACTAGCGCAAATGTAGTGCCGCTCAGAATTTTTGGGTTTTTCAAGAATCCTGAGCAGCACTACATTGTAATGGGTAGGGCGTATCAATTACCATCAGCTGAACGTCCTGCTCATCTCGTCCCTTATTTTCGTAAAAATAAAGTATAAGCTTAAAGAATCGCGGTTAGAACTTCAGATATTTTATCCGTCCGTGTTCTCAATGCGAAACATAATGATCAAGAGTATTCTGTCTCTATTATCTCAGTTATCAAGACAGTAACAAAACACACTTGATCACGATTTGATTAAAATAAATCCTAAAAGACGGCGGACGATAAAAAATAAAGAGCTGTCAATATTTTTGACAAGGCACGCCGAAAGTACTCTATGAAAATATAATTGATAGTAAAATAGTCGTCGCATCTCACCGTTTTCGAGTTGGCTTCAATCCGTTGATTATATCTGCAAGAAAAAGTGTAATAAATTAATTATAATACTGAAAGTATTTTCAATTTAACATAGAAAAATTTATTTATTTATTACTGGCAAGCATTGTAGGTGCCCTAATGTCCTGGATGTTGCAAAGTGGAGTTTATAACATACATTAGTAATTGTTCGTGGAATCAAATGTTTTTTTTTTAAATCATATGCATAGTTGGTGAGAGTAATATTTGATGGCGTGGTGCGATTTCAACCAAAAATATTTTCCACTCCTTAAGAAATTTCAACTGTTTAAATGACATACATACATAACCTGAATCGCGGAAAACCACGATAATGACAAACACATAATGTGGATTATACCAACGCAATCCAAAGGATTCAAAATTTATTTCTTATAATCACTATAAGTAGCAGATACAGCTAGCTGTTTTGTTACTGAGCCTAGGCTAGTTAGTTACAAACATAACTTATGTAATAAATAGGTATCATTCATGTATCACAGTGTTTGTCATCAAACTAATACGAAAAAGGACCGATTTTAAGGGGTTCCGCAGTCAAATGGCAAAAAACGGAACCCACATACTTTTTTCCGAAACTATAGGAACTATATATACTATTGAAACTTAGTAATAAGATATATTGTGTGAACCGCATTAAGATTTTCCTATAATATTAGAAAAAAAAACACAAAATTTTGGGGGTAGTACTTAGTAGTGAAACTCAAAAATTATTTTTCATCAAACCCATACGTGTATCTTTAGGTCTTTAAAAATGATATTGGGGTTTCTAAGATCTTATTTTTCTAAACTGAATAGTTTGCGCGAGAGAGCTCTTTTTAAACCTCCCCCAATGATCGCCATGACGATAGGTCTTGAGCTGCCCTTATACAACGTATTCCACCTATCTTAACCAGATCGACCGATTCAACTTGTGAGGGGCCTACCTGCACGACGTCTTGCAGTATGTGGTCGTCATACAGCCCCAACGACCAGCTGTGCGTCGAGCTATGTGCCCTGCCCACTGACACTTCAGTTTCGCAACCATCTGTTTTATGTCGGTGACATGGTTCTTCTACGGATGTCCTCATTTCTGATTCGATCTCGCAAGGAAACTCCGAGTACAGCTCTCACTAATGCCTCCTAAGTGACCATGAGCTTTTTCATTTGGCCCACAGTTACCGACCCGACTGCGTATGTCACCACTGGCAACACACACTGGTTAAAAGCATTCGTCTTCAGACACTGTGGGATTTGGGACGAGAACATTTTACGGAGCTTCCCGAACTCTGCCTGAGCAAGCAGACATGTATTTCCAAAGTTCAAAAAATCGTAGAACAGAGTAAGTATCAAACGAAAGTTTATCTCAAAATATGACAAACAAAATTGTATGTACAGGCAGAGGCTACATAATATGTATACAGAATTGTTAATTATTGAAGTGTGTTAGGGAAATAAATGAGTCAGCGGATCTGATAATGTGAAATGATGATGCAACACGAGAATAATTATGAGAGACCTTATTTACAGACTCAGACATAATTACAGATCATCCGTAACACCCGCGTCGCTTTCGGTTTCCTCACAATCTAAACATTGCATCGGATTTTCTGCGTTCTTATGTTATCAGATTCTTTGCACAAAGAGATCCTGATACGAGATGTTGCTTGTCATTTTTTGTATAATAGAGGGCAAGGCATACGGGAAAGCGGCTCAGGTGATCGGTAGTGGTGAACGCCCATGGATATCCACAATACCAAGGGTAGAGAGATGCGTTGCCGCCTTTAAGATGGGCGTGTGCATTATGCTTGAAGTATATTGGGGACGGCTGTTCCCAATATACTATCTAAAGAAATAGATAAATTACTACCTTCTACTGTCAGTAATTAGCTGTAAATTATCTGAAGCTGTCCCAATATACCCGATCAGTCATTCTTATCGCCTTATTATTGGGACGCGTGAATTGCAATTTCCATACAAACTTCTATCGCTGGTAAGCTATACGTCGTGACATTGACAGCCAGCGTGTACGGATAAGGTGAGTAACCGTCGATAAGTTTAGTGGGACAGAAAAGTCTTTTTATCTAAAGTAAGAGATAGACTGAATATTGGGAACGGCCGTTAGTCGTATCGGTTCGGGAAAACTGCAGAATCCACAGTCACTGTGCGAGGCAAAAAATTCCTAAGGCAAGCAATAAGGTGTATCTTATTAGCGTAACCCATGATCGTATTGGAATAAAACACAAACAATTTAAAGCCCATATAAAATTTTAAGATACAAAATATTAGGCATTTAATGGAAATCTGCTTTTTAAAAACAACAATCCTTTTTTCTAAACTATTCACATATTCAGATTTAGAAAAGAGTAAGAGTTGTAACTCTTACAGAAAACAGTTTAATGGTACACATGATTTTGGACATAAAAGACCATTTAATTATACTGCGTAAAAGAAATGCCAATCTTACTAAGTTACCACTTCAGCAAACCATTATCGCGTTATAGTATCAACACGTCCTTCGGTTCTCAATGGTGACCCTCCTTGAGGACTGTGGCCTACTTTATGATGTGTCAAATTACTCGGTAAACAAAAAGCAATTTTCGCAGCCATTGCTTCATGTTACTCATTCAAGTATCAAGGATTCGATGGCAAATATTTGTTAGTACTTTAGTGAATAGTGCAGCATTATTGTGTAAGACTTTTATAGTTGTGACCGTTTCATCTACTTCATGAAATGTATGATTGAAATATGCTACAAAAATCTGGTTTTATGGTGATTTAGGAAACTTCTAAAACTTTGAAAGGTATAGAGATTTGGTGAGGATTTTAATTGATGAGATCACCATCAATGACCACTGGAACTCTTCAGTGATAAGTATTTCACTTATAGCAAGAAGATATCACCATTAAAGAGTTGTGCAAAAATAGTGCCATTGATTTGATGGTAAGAGTTCAAATGTTTACAATTAATTTACTCATTTATTTAACCTCTTTCATAACGGCTACTTTCAAATTTAAGTTTTAAAGAAAGCTATTATTTATTTAAATTCAAATCAATATTTTTACTGACTTTTTTATGGGAAAGTGATAACTTCTCTCCAATGGATATATATCTCAAATATCAATGATTTCAAACACGCTGTTATTGATAAATATTATACAAAAAATAATGATAATTTAAAGTGCAATAAACTAATTGTAATCTAAGCGAATCGGCCGTTGTTAACTAGTAGGTCCCAAAAACATATTAACACTGTTAATCACAACGCACGAGCTGAGCGTAGCGTGCCGCGGCAGCGGTTGGCGAGTGCTTGAACCGAAGCCGCCCTTGTTATTATTATTGTTTGGCTTGATGGCGTATCCTTTTAGATTTCGCCAATTACGAGTGTATATTAATAAACTTTGCTATATATGGCTTCGTAAATAAACATGGTCTTCAGAAACTAAGAAATTTGTTACTGCTGAGATTATTCACCGCAAAGAACACTGTTGATGTATCTAAAACAATAAAGACAAACACAATATATACAAAGAGTTAGTTGGTTGTTCACTGCTATTTCAACAATAGTTTCAGATTCAAAATTATATACACGCTCCAATGTTTACTCACAGAACCAAGAGCAACTCAAAATACACCCGGTCAAAAATTCTCTTTGGTGTTTTTGTCTAGGGATACGTAGATATTGGCAGTTTTTGACGGTTGTCTTGCCGTTTCCACGGAGACTCGGTAGCATAGGACCATAGAAACGCTTGCTGTGTACATTTGTACACTAGATCACGTTATTTTACAGATATTAGATTAACTTGTGTTACTCCAAAAATTAGAAATGACGATCTGTAGCAATGATGGTCTATACATATGGACAATTCACGTCATACAAAAACAAAGCCGAAATAAGGCATATGACACATGCCACAAATGACACCATATAATAAGCTTCGACTATTATTGGTCAAAACGCAGCAATGTTAAAAATTTTTCAGTTTAAGCTGCGTATTTTGAATTTAGAACCCGATTTGGACATTGACATCAGTGGAATAGCAGTTAAGTATTTTTTAAGACCTGACGAAAACGAGGGTTGCTATAAGTTTTACGTTTGTCAGTCTCTATTTTCTGTTCAAGAACTGTTCAGTCAGAGGTTTTTTCAATCAAAAATCACACTCATATTATAAAGGAAAAGGATTGTATGTTTATTTATTGGTTTGCTAGTCCTTAACGCTCTAAATGTATTTGGATCTAATAAGATAATGTCACGTATAATGAGAGAGGCAAAGACTCAAATATAATATTTTTAGAAACATAAAATAATTCGTTACTGAAATTTTAAGTTCCCTGAAATAAATATAATTTGTAAACTTTTCTCTTTGACAGTTACACATCTTTTCCAGGGTACCTTTTTGGCATTTGTAGTGTAAGTGGACACCAACATTTCTTTGTATGACAGTTTTTTTCCAATTATAAATTAGACAAAATTTACTTTCGAAAGAGATTTCACTATTTTTAATGTTAAAAAACTTTAATCATGCTTGATGGGCATGAATTTTTAAACGATATATAAGCCTTAAGGAAATGATTCGAAAACCACGATAATGACAAACACATAATGTGGATTATACCAACGCAATCCAAAGGATTCAAAATTTATTTCTTATAATCACTATAAGTAGCAGATACAGCTAGCTGTTTTGTTACTGAGCCTAGGCTAGTTAGTTACAAACATAACTTATGTAATAAATAGGTATCATTCATGTATCACAGTGTTTGTCATCAAACTAATACGAAAAAGGACCGATTGTAAGGGGTTCCGCAGTCAAATGGCAAAAAACGGAACCCACATACTTTTTTCCGAAACTATAGGAACTATATATACTATTGAAACTTAGTAATGTATATGTATTGTGTGAACCGCATTAAGATTTTCCTATAATATTAGAAAAAAAAACACAAAATTTTGGGGGTAGTACTTAGTAGTGAAACTCAAAAATTATTTTTCATCAAACCCATACGTGTATCTTTAGGTCTTTAAAAATGATATTGGGGTTTCTAAGATCTTATTTTTCTAAACTGAATAGTTTGCGCGAGAGAGCTCTTTTTAAACCTCCCCCAATGATCGCCATGACGATAGGTCCTGAGCTGCCCTTATACAACGTATTCCACCTATCTTAACCAGATCGACCGATTCAACTTGTGAGGGGCCTACCTGCACGACGTCTTGCAGTATGTGGTCGTCATACAGCCCCAACGACCAGCTGTGCGTCGAGCTATGTGCCCTGCCCACTGACACTTCAGTTTCGCAACCATCTGTTTTATGTCGGTGACATGGTTCTTCTACGGATGTCCTCATTTCTGATTCGATCTCGCAAGGAAACTCCGAGTACAGCTCTCACTAATGCCTCCTAAGTGACCATGAGCTTTTTCATTTGGCCCACAGTTACCGACCCGACTGCGTATGTCACCACTGGCAACACACACTGGTTAAAAGCATTCGTCTTCAGACACTGTGGGATTTGGGACGAGAACATTTTACGGAGCTTCCCGAACTCTGCCTGAGCAAGCAGACATGTATTTCCAAAGTTCAAAAAATCGTAGAACAGAGTAAGTATCAAACGAAAGTTTATCTCAAAATATGACAAACAAAATTGTATGTACAGGCAGAGGCTACATAATATGTATACAGAATTGTTAATTATTGAAGTTTGTTAGGGAAATAAATGAGTCAGCGGATCTGATAATGTGAAATGATGATGCAACACGAGAATAATTATGAGAGACCTTATTTACAGACTCAGACATAATTACAGATCATCCGTAACACCCGCGTCGCTTTCGGTTTCCTCACAATCTAAACATTGCATCGGATTTTCTGCGTTCTTATGTTATCAGATTCTTTGCACAAAGAGATCCTGATACGAGATGTTGCTTGTCATTTTTTGTATAATAGAGGGCAGGGCATACGGGAAAGCGGCTCAGGTGATGGGTAGTGGTGAACGCCCATGGATATCCACAATACCAAGGGTAGAGAGATGCGTTGCCGCCTTTAAGATGGGCGTGTGCATTATGCTTGAAGTATATTGGGGACGGCTGTTCCCAATATACTATCTAAAGAAATAGATAAATTACTACCTTCTACTGTCAGTAATTGTTTAATTGTCAGCTGTAAATTATCTGAAGCTGTCCCAATATACCCGATCAGTCATTCTTATCGCCTTATTATAGGGACGCGTGAATTGCAATTTCCATACAAACTTCTATCGCTGGTAAGCTATACGTCGTGACATTGACAGCCAGCGTGTACGGATAAGGTGAGTAACCGTCGATAAGTTTAGTGGGACAGAAAAGTCTTTTTATCTCAAGTAAGAGATAGACTGAATATTGGGAACGGCCGTTAGTCGTATCGGTTCGGGAAAACTGCAGAATCCATAGTCACTGTGCGAGGCAAAAAATTCCTAAGGCAAGCAATAAGGTGTATCTTATTAGCGTAACCCATGATCGTATTGGAATAAAACACAAACAATTTAAAGCCCATATAAAATTTTAAGATACAAAATATTAGGCATTTAATGGAAATCTGCATTTTAAAAACAACAATCCTTTTTTCTAAACTATTCACATATTCAGATTTAGAAAAGAGTAAGAGTTGTAACTCTTACAGAAAACAGTTTAATGGTACACATGATTTTGGACATAAAAGACCATTTAATTATACTGCGTAAAAGAAATGCCAATCTTACTAAGTTACCACTTCAGCAAACCATTATCGCGTTATAGTATCAACACGTCCTTCGGTTCTCAATGGTGACCCTCCTTGAGGACTGTGGCCTACTATATGATGTGTCAAATTACTCGGTAAACAAAAAGCAATTTTCGCAGCCATTGCTTCATGTTACTCATTCAAGTATCAAGGATTCGATGGCAAATATTTGTTAGTACTTTAGTGAATAGTGCAGCATTATTGTGTAAGACTTTTATAGTTGTGACCGTTTCATCTACCTCATGAAATGTATGATTGAAATATGCTACAAAAATCTGGTTTTATGGTGATTTAGGAAACTTCTAAAACTTTGAAAGGTATAGAGATTTGGTGAGGATTTTAATTGATGAGATCACCATCAATGACCACTGGAACTCTTCAGTGATAAGTATTTCACTTATAGCAAGAAGATATCACCATTAAAGAGTTGTGCAAAAATAGTGCCATTGATTTGATGGTAAGAGTTCAAATGTTTACAATTAATTTACTCATTTATTTAACCTCTTTCATAACGGCTACTTTCAAATTTAAGTTTTAAAGAAAGCTATTATTTATTTAAATTCAAATCAATATTTTTACTGACTTTTTTATGGGAAAGTGATAACTTCTCTCCAATGGATATATATCTCAAATATCAATGATTTCAAACACGCTGTTATTGATAAATATTATACAAAAAATAATGATAATTTAAAGTGCAATAAACTAATTGTAATCTAAGCGAATCGGCCGTTGTTAACTAGTAGGTCCCAAAAACATATTAACACTGTTAATCACAACGCACGAGCTGAGCGTAGCGTGCCGCGGCAGCGGTTGGCGAGTGCTTGAACCGAAGCCGCCCTTGTTATTATTATTGTTTGGCTTGATGGCGTATCCTTTTAGATTTCGCCAATTACGAGTGTATATTAATAAACTTTGCTATATATGGCTTCGTAAATAAACATGGTCTTCAGAAACTAAGAAATTTGTTACTGCTGAGATTATTCACCGCAAAGAACACTGTTGATGTATCTAAAACAATAAAGACAAACACAATATATACAAAGAGTTAGTTGGTTGTTCACTGCTATTTCAACAATAGTTTCAGATTCAAAATTATATACACGCTCCAATGTTTACTCACAGAACCAAGAGCAACTCAAAATACACCCGGTCAAAAATTCTCTTTGGTGTTTTTGTCTAGGGATACGTAGATATTGGCAGTTTTTGACGGTTGTCTTGCCGTTTCCACGGAGACTCGGTAGCATAGGACCATAGAAACGCTTGCTGTGTACATTTGTACACTAGATCACGTTATTTTACAGATATTAGATTAACTTGTGTTACTCCAAAAATTAGAAATGACGATCTGTAGCAATGATGGTCTATACATATGGACAATTCACGTCATACAAAAACAAAGCCGAAATAAGGCATATGACACATGCCACAAATGACACCATATAATAAGCTTCGACTATTATTGGTCAAAACGCAGCAATGTTAAAAATTTTTCAGTTTAAGCTGCGTATTTTGAATTTAGAACCCGATTTGGACAATGACATCAGTGGAATAGCAGTTAAGTATTTTTTAAGACCTGACGAAAACGAGGGTTGCTATAAGTTTTACGTTTGTCAGTCTCTATTTTCTGTTCAAGAACTGTTCAGTCAGAGGTTTTTTCAATCAAAAATCACACTCATATTATAAAGGAAAAGGATTGTATGTTTATTTATTGGTTTGCTAGTCCTTAACGCTCTAAATGTATTTGGATCTAATAAGATAATGTCACGTATAATGAGAGAGGCAAAGACTCAAATATAATATTTTTAGAAACATAAAATAATTCGTTACTGAAATTTTAAGTTCCCTGAAATAAATATAATTTGTAAACTTTTCTCTTTGACAGTTACACATCTTTTCCAGGGTACCTTTTTGGCATTTGTAGTGTAAGCGGACACCAACATTTCTTTGTATGACAGTTTTTTTCCAATTATAAATTAGACAAAATTTACTTTCGAAAGAGATTTCACTATTTTTAATGTTAAAAAACTTTAATCATACTTGATGGGCATGAATTTTTAAACGATATATAAGCCTTAAGGAAATGATTCGAGCAAATGAGACTCATCTTATAAGAAAAGCTGAACCAACCGCGACGAAATCGGTAGAGCCGTTCAAAAAATATATGAGGTTTACTTACATCCATATATACACATAAACACACACGATACACACATTCACACCTCTTTTATTTGAACTACAAGCTTTTACATACTATGTACTACGGTTTTTGAATAAGTAATAAATTTACTTACAGCAGCTATCTCCAGTTATTGTTATCAATATTTTAGTAGGTTTACGCAATGTGGTTCATTGTTAATACATTTTGCCGGTACCCTTTTAATAGGTAATGAATTAGTTAAAAGCATCATTGTCTTTGGACATAATGGTTTGTTAAACAACATTTTGGGTGAAGTCTAATAAGTTTGTAATTAACTAATTTGCTACATATTTAACAATATATATAGCTCCTTGCATTTATACAGTAGGTAAGTTATAATATGCAGACTTAGATTAAAGATTGGTCTCCACTTTACAACCCTCAAGTATAATCTGCATGGCACAGCAAATTTATAATAAATTACCAGAGCATGTGAGAAACTGGCCTAAAAGGGAATTTAAACATAAACTTAAAATATATGTAGCGCATAAATGTTATTATAAGATCAGTGAATTTTTAAATTCAATAGCAAATAGCCAGGTTTTCCCAGTTTCCTGGATTCCCCCCTCCCCCCCCCACAAACCTCATGTATTAGTTTTTTAAGCATAATAAAGTTTTATCCCTCAATACGTAGATAGGGTTGTAGAAATAAGTTTTCTGATACCTACATATATAAGGCTTAATTGTAAATTGCTTTAATAAGTAGATTTAAGTAATTTTGTATATATAATTTAATACCAAATATAGAAATTTTGAATTTGAATTTGATTTTTTTTTTTGTAAATTTTTAATAGAAAATGACTTTGAAGCCTTGAAGTAACATTGACAAATAAGTATTTAGTAACTGCTTATTTTGAACATAATTTTCAATTAAACTATGACATTTATAATAGTTTTTCTTAATAATGATATGGTCGCTCTTATTTTTAACTTCATGATGCAATTAATTTAATTTAACTTTATTTCATGATGTAATCAATTTTGTTTTATGATATTTATTATGATTTGATTATAATATCTATATGTCAAATATTTGTATGCTCAATAACGGGCACGACTTGGAGAGCTAAAATGTATTAAAATAATGTATCTATAATGTATTACCCTAGTCAACAAATAAAGATCTTACTTACTGCGCTCCAACTCGATACCACACTACCTAAGAACAATAGCTTTTTATTAAGGCAAATATTAGATGCTTGTGTGCGTGGCATCTTGACACTCAATGGCATCTTTCGTCTTTTGTAACATACGCTTCGTGTTAAAATATTTTTATTCAAAATAGGAGAGGCACAAGAAACTCAGCGGGCTTTTTTTTTTATATAAAATATGGATTACAATGTAATATCGTACAATAAACATTAATAATTAAAGAGCCTGAGTCTACGTCAAGGCTAATTGTTTGTCAAACATCGCATTTTATGGTTTAACGATAGTAAGCGCAATATTTAACAGTAACGTGTCTGTATTCGTAGCGTGAAAAAACCGGCCCTAACAGCCGGCATATTTACCCTTTAAATTTATTTTATTTATAGTAGAAACAAGCATTTCGTAGCAATCTCTCGTTAGAACCGTACACTTTGGATATACTAGTGCTTCAACAACCCGAGGATAAGTGATCAATTTTGATTTCTCAATGTTTGTTTTAGCTAGTTTAATATTGGAGATACTAAGAATCTAATACCAAGCGTGGCGGACAGTTTACGACTTGTCAGTCAAAATCGGTTACAAAAGATTCTCTTTCCATTTCAATCTTGCTGTATCTCCGTTACAGATGTTATTCTCTTTTGCACGCCGTGTTCGCCAATACGCTAGCATATTATAAGTTTAAAAAAGCAGCTGAACAGCTAAGCAGAAAAAGTAATTTATGAGTACATTATGAACGGCCAAATGTGAGGTAACATTTGTGCAAAAAAGCAGATATTTGGAATGTTATACTGAATTTCTTTCTTGAAATTTGTATTTTCTGCTCGAAACTGATGCAATGCACAAGATCCCTTTTAAAGAATGCGGTAAAACCAGTGGGAGGCTGCTTTGCATAGGGTACCAGATAGATTATGGGTGTGGTTCCTATACGGCGTCTATTTCTGTCTAGAATCAGTAATGTGTAAACATTACTGTATTTCGATCTGAAGGGCGCCGCAGCTAGTTAAATTACTGGGCAAATGAGACTTAACATCTTATGCCTCAATGTGACGAGCGCAATTGTAGTGCCACTCAGAACTTTTAGGACTTCCAAGAATCCTGAGCAGTATTGCATTGTGATGGGCAGGGCGATGATGGTTTATGATATAAACCATCAGCTGAACGTCCTGCTCGTCTCGTCCCTTACTGTCATAAAAAGGTGACGCTTTTTGAGAACGTTAGTATGTCCAATTTTTGACATCACACTTTGCAACATTGTAACTATTTAAATAATGTTTTTGTTAAAATGGCTATAATTAAATCAATATTGTGGTCGAATTAACTCTATTCTTAGCTAAAACGACACTGAAACACCTAAAGCAATTTGAATTAACTTCCTCTTAAAATATAGGAGCTTGTAAAGTTTTATGAAGTCACGATGTAAGTCGTAATAAAGTTTATATTTTCTGCTTCCAACAAAATTAAGATCGACATCTTTTGGGAGATTTAAAGACCGTTTTGTTTACTGTTACATATCTTATTAACGACTTTTATTTACACCCATCCACTCATCCTCTATTACAGATTCAAAAACACCCAATGTCCTAAAAACCATTACATCATCCAAACGAGTGTTGTAATGAAATTCAGTACAACATTACATCATCCGTTTTCATACTGACTCTTCTTTGGATGATATTATGGTTACTAGGAGTGACTTTTTTAATGTTAGCACTAAGCTAACTGTTTCAGAATCTTTTTTATAGAGGATTCATATTATGGGTGTAGATAAAGTCTTGTATGCAACTGTTGATAATTAGGTATTAAAACACTCATGTGATACTATTATCACACTCGGCTTCGCTTTATGTGATGAACCCACATTCGTGTTTTAATACCCCTTATTACCCAACAGTTGCATATATAACTATTACAACTTGTGCACGTAGCTTGTATATTAAATAATTTTCGTAAATACTGAAAAATTTGCTATAAATATTATGTTATGTTAATTTGTCAATATTTTAAAAGCACAGAGCTAATAACGATCCTTCAAGAACTAACTATAGTAAGGCCGACGAGACAAGAAAAAGAATGTACACAAAGTTTCAGGTCTTTAAAACATTTTTAATTGAATAAATTACATACGAATTATTATTTTTTTTATGGAAAAAGGAGGACAAATGAGAGTACGGGTCACCTGGTGTTAAGTGATCACCGCCACCCATAATATTATTAATAAATTTATAGGAATTCTCTATTCAAATTGTTGTCGTCTGCATTAAACATAGATGATTCATCGGAAGTGTCCGAATCAGCCGTATTGTTGACAATATAACTCAGTATAATGTATCTCAGTAACCGTCCGTTTGGTAAAATTCTTTATCTACACCCATGCTTTAAATCCTCTATTAAAGATTCTGAGACAGTTAGCTTATTATCAACATTAAAACACCCAAAGTCGTAATAACCATTACATCATCCAAACGAGTGTTGTAATGTTGTACTGAATTTCATAACAACACTCCTATTTTTTTTTCAATCCCTTCATGCTCAAAGAATTTTAACAGACACCCACATTCTTATTGCTCGATGCGTGGTATCTGTATGAATTTCAAAAAAAGAACATTTTCGTTTACGCGCGTTCCACACTACCAGAACGTCGCGTGCCGTAAAAAAAAGGTTATTCGAATCCCCGCCATTCTTTTTTAGATATTTTTATTGCTTTGTTTACAACAACTGAGCGATTCATTTTAAACGCTGCAAAAGAACATTATATTCATGTGAATTTGTAAATTAAAAAGTAAAAAATGTAAATTACTACTAAAATAAATAATTATTTCATTAATACTTAGTTTATTTGTATATAAGCAGTAATGGATAATATAAGGTTACTACTAGGACTGGCTGTTTTAATGTTAGCTAACTGTTTCAGAATCTTTTAGAGGATTCATATTATGGGTGTAGATAAAGTCTTGTATGCAACTGTTGATAATTAGGTATTAAAACACTCATGCGATACTATTATCACACTCGGCTTCGCCTCGTGAGATAAATCCACATTCGTGTTTTAATACCCCTTATTACACAACAGTTGCATAAATAACTATATTATCTCATCTCATTGGCCTAAGGCCAATTAAATTAGTGAAGAAAAAAAATACGTGAAAAACTACACGCGAGGGTTTTTATAGAGATTATCATTATATAGAGGGTTTATTGAAACCCAAAAGGGAGTGGTGAAAACAAAGACCCAGCAGGGCTAACTACACGTCCATTTAGGTTGGTTTAAATTATGCCTTTGTATTTTATTACATATTTTTTATGGATTAAACTGTTGATCATAACGCACGAGCCGAGCGAGTTATGCGAGCGGCAGCGACCGGCGAGTGCCAGAACCGAATTGGTATTTGTAGTCCCAAAAAGTAATATACACTGTTAAGCACATATTTAAAACTACCGTATATTACTGAAAAGTCCTTTGCTCGCGTCGAATTGGGACTTTTTTAATATTATTCTATGTCACATACCCACGCCATTTTTCTTGTTTGTAAACAAGCGACGTGAGAATGTGCCTACGAGAGATACATATATTGAATGTGAGTGTCAAATTACTTGGGCCCGTGCCCTGTAATTTGTTTGGAATGGAATAGAACTCTCTAGACCATAGTACATATAACGTCAATGTCACGTGCCACCTAAGTCCTTAAATCTATATTTTGTACTTAGTGGTCGCTACTTGTAGATTAATTAGGTTTCATCGCTCATTCATTAACTGATTAAATAATTATCTAATCAAAATAAACGTAAACGAATTGCAAAGGTCCTTCATATCTCACCTTCATATTTAATAAATCTTATCAAAGATACCAAAATGGTTTATCTTTCGTATTTAATTTAATTAAAAGATCGTTGAAGCTTGACGTTTGATTAGCACATGATTGGAATTGAAATTTTTTTGTCGGTTTGTATAATTTCTCTGGAATACATTTGCCTATTTTAATTAAATTTTTGCTGTCAGCTGTTATTTCAGAGCAGTATTTCATTATTGTAAATTAATAGCTAGATGGATAAAATATCTGCTGAAATTCACCATCGCAAATTAATCTCGAAATATTATGAATGCTTTAAACGGGATTGAAATACAAAAATATTTCTCGACAAAAAAGTTGAGAACATATATGACGCAGGGATATGATAAAAACTATGATTTGGTCATATCGATGTTAAAATATCAACACGATTTTATCATTTCTCGAAACAAATCTAGTGAATTGATCAAATGGTGGAGTTGGTTCCATGAAATGACAAACAGTCTTTTCTTTGGTATTTAAAAGGTTTATTTGGTTAAGACTTAGACATAATTTGGTAAGAATTTATCGTGTCGCAGGTGGAATGTGTTGAGAGGAGAAGGTGGGAGGGAGAAGTTCTTTGTCCCTTTGCACCACTCTCATGAAAAGGTAACGCACCATTCTGACGACCTGTATAGCCGAGTGGTTAGCGATCCTACCTACAAAGCTAGAGGTCCCGGGTTCGAATCCCGGTAGGTGCAAGCACTTTTATGATGAATATGAATGTTTGTTTCCGAGTCATGGATGTTTAAATGTATTTATGTATGTTTATATGAATTTATGTATGTTTAAGTAAGTATATTGTATTAAATATATCATTGTCTTGTAACCCATAATACAGGCTATCTATGCTTAACTTGGGGCAAGATAATTTGTGTAAAAAGTGTGTCAATATTATTATTATTATTATTCTCTTCAAAATCAAATTAACGTAGCCTAACCTCTAAACAGATAATTAAGTCTTTTTTTAGGTATTTAAGAGGTTTATTTGGTAAAACTTAGACATAATTTGGTAAAAATTTAGTATCGTGTCACAGCTGGAATGTGTTGAGAGGAGAAGGTGGGAGGGAGTTCTTTGTCCCTTTGCACCACTCTCATGAAAAGGTAACGCACCATTCTGACGACCTGTATAGCCGAGTGGTTAGCGATCCTACCTACAAAGCTAGAGGTCCCGGGTTCGAATCCCGGTAGGTGCAAGCACTTTTATGATGAATATGAATGTTTGTTTCCGAGTCATGGATGTTTAAATGTATTTATGTATGTTTATATGAATTTATGTATGTTTAAGTAAGTATATTGTATTAAACATATCATTGTCTTGTAACCCATAATACAGGCTATCTATGCTTAACTTGTGGCAAGATAATTTGTGTAAAAAGTGTGTCAATATTATTATTATTATTATTCTCTTCAAAATCAAATTAACGTAGCCTAACCTCTAAACAGATAATTAAGTCTTTTTTTAGGTATTTAAGAGGTTTATTTGGTAAAACTTAGACATAATTTGGTAAAAATTTAGTATCGTGTCACAGCTGGAATGTGTTGAGATAAAACCAGGAACCATCTCCTTCCACCCAGCCTGTCCAAGTCAGGGTATTACGCGAGTCTGGAGGTCGATTCGCTCGCTTTTACATCCTAAGTTCTTCTAGAGGCGTCACTTATTGTCATTTCGCGGATTCAATTCCGGTACTTGATCAAACCACTAGATTTGTTTCAAGAAATGATAAAATCGTGTTGTTACTTAAACCTATTCCGTGATTTGATCAAATCACTTATAGGGGAATTGACCAAATCTCTGTTATTATCATATCCCTGGGACATGATACATCTTATGTATTATAAAGAGCAATACTTGTGACGACATGACAGTGTGTATAATTCAGATATTCTGAACAGTAACTAAGCAATATACAGGCTGTCCCAAAGTTATGGGACATGAAGGGAAAGTACCTTAAATATCCTAGAAAGGGTATTTTACTGAAAGAAGACTTTGTGTAATTTTTTAAAGTTAGTAATTCTGCATTCAAAGATTTTCTATAAATTACTTGCCTCGTCTGGGAATCGAACCGACTTAAATGTAAAAAAAAACCCCTACCTTTTATGATATGTAGATAATTGAAAGTAGTCAATTAAGTGGGTATTTTTGTAAATTAATTAATTAAATGCTCAAAATGTGATCCCTCCTGTCTTACGCAAATCGCCAATTTTTTAATAAGTCCGCTGACTTTTGATTTTCTTATCATTTTATGGTGAATACTCGATATGAAATGGCACAATTCTGTTTGTAACTCGCCCACGTATCGCTTTTAAACTAAAAAAAAAACTATGCTATAAAGTATTTTAACTATGATGTGGGTACTTATTTACGAATAATCAATGCTATCTATAGAATGATAACATTTCTACTTTTCGAACGTTGTCGTCTTTAATAAATAACTTTCTTGAAATTTGACTCAAATATTTTACGTTGCTCCTTTCTTTTGAAATACTGTGTTACTTAAGAAGAGTTTATTAGTTTTTGGCCATTCTTTAGGTTGGCATCATAAAAGTAGTGGTGTTTTTCTTACATTTAAGTCGGTTCGAGTCCCAGACGAGACAAGAAATTTTTAGAAAATCTTTGAATGCAGAATTACTAACTTTTAAAAATTACATAAAGTCTTATTTCAGTAAAATACCCTATCTACGATATTGAAGGTATTTCCCTTCATGTCCCATAACTTTGAGACGCCCTGTATAGATAATTAAGTGACGTATGTGTGTATGTAAGCCTACAGAACCTATGACAGAATTCATTCTTACTTTGAGTCACATTACAGGCCGAAAGTTAGAAGATTTAGAAAAGCTAAATCCGCCGATTAATATCCAAGTACCCCACTCATTGAACTTAAAGTAGCAAATCCTGAGAAAAAAAAACATTTAGTTGCGATCCTGAACAATAATCAAGGAATCTGCTTTCCAAAGACTCGTATAACGTTTGGCATCCTTCTTACACCTTTTGTTTTTTTTTATGAAAATAAGGGACGAGACGAGCAGGGCGTTCAGCTGATGGTAATTGATACGCCCTCCCCATTACAATGCAGTGCCGCTCAGCATTCTTGAAAAAACCCAAAAATTCTGAGCAGCACTACAACTGCGCTCGTCACCTTGAGACATAAAATGTTAAGTCTCATTTGCCCAGTAATTTCACTAGCTACGAGGCCCTTCAGACCGATACACAGTAATGCTTAGACATTACTATTTCATGGCAGAAATAGGCGCCGTTGTGGTACCCATAATCTAGCCGGCAAGGATGCCGGCTAGATTATGTTGTACATCTCATGTACAACCAAACTATGAAAGTGTATCCAAGTGCTGTTTCCATGACGATACGACATGAGTACTTTCAAAAATTCCACGTTAGCCTTACCCAAGAAGCCAGCATCATCCTTGAGATTTATTAGGTATCACTTAACATCTTGTGGCCACATGATTTCTTGTCCTCATCCTCCATTAAAAAAAACCACCTATAAAATGATAATATCATTATATTTTAACAATTTATAACGAGTATTTTCTCCAAGAACAGGCATTTACTTGTTCCAGTTTTCATCTTTAGAAATACGCATAAAATTCGGCCAAGAGAAAAAAATCCGCAAAATAGATGAAACAATAGATGCGGTATGAATGGGCGGTGTAATATCCAGGTCGTATCCATCACCGTTGGTTAGCAGTGTCACAAGTTGATTGATCGTTTGTAGTGACGAGGCGTTTCGCTCCAGTTTCACACAATAAACAGTCTATTAGAGGACTACTTTTGATATGGAGACTTAACGTACGAACAGTACTGCTCGTCATTGCAGAAGCGACGCCTTAAAAATAAATTTGTTTATTTTCTCGTTGTTAGAGGCAAATTGCTCACAACATGTAGACGTCTGTCATTCTACAACTGTGCATTTTGCGAGGACATCTTATAATTATATAATTACCAAATTTATATTGACTTAAGTAACTTTTAGGTTTTCGTAGGCAACGCCTATCTTGATCCTTGGTGTTGCATGTGTATGAGCATGTGCTGGTAAATGTCTACGGACGGTAGCCTCTCACCACTCCCATAACGTGTCTTTCGTCTGTTCGCTTGCTTTTAAATAAAAAAAGTTGTTTTGAATCAATGAAGTCTTATTTCTAAATACAAACACTAATAATAATCGATGATTTGAAATGATCTATAACTAAAATATGTGGTACATGCGCTCCTTCAAGTGGCATGATGACAGATTTTTCATCTTCTTCTATAGTGTCGGTGCACCTTTATTATTTAAAAAAAAATATTTCAGCAATAAAATAAGCTGTAGAGCGAACTACTGTATGTTTATCAGTATTCTTTGATTTGCCGGGGAATATGCTTATAAATAATCACGGTAGCCGATTATTACTTATCACTTTAGAAATCAATGATACCGTCGTGCAGGTACCACGGCAGTTCTCCTTCCCTAACATGGCGAATAGCGACTTAGTTACTCGCATATGCAAAGGGTATCCTAGGGTACAATTCTGGGGCCAATCGCTAAATAATTGTCATGGTTTACCAATACCGTTACAAGGTGCTTCCTTATTTAGTTTTTGTAAACCGACAACACTATAATATTAGCTCATATAATTTATGTCTAGATAGACTTGTCACAGCTGTGAAAACGTCGTAAATGCAGCGTGCATTGCTCAAAATAGAGGTTAGGTCACTAACACAAAGTGAGTGTAAGACGTAGTTTGTCACGCACACTTGAGTAATAAACCTGGCCTGTTTTCATCGCTTGTCTACCAGCAAGAGGCTCTGGACGTATAAGTTATTTAAACATTACATATCAAAATCGAATCGAAATCAATTTTCGCCCAGAAATTAAAGCGAATTTAGCACGCACATACATATTTATGTCATTTCTTTTCATTAATTTAACAGCTGACCCCATTTAAGAGCGCAATAAATTAAGAAAGCAGCAACCTATTTATTTTATCTCACGTAAGATGTTGAAATACTCTTGTGATTACTAGAAAGAGTAAAGTATTGTTTATTTTATTTTCATTTTATATGTCAGTGAAGAATGTTAAGTAATAAGCACTTCTATAGCACTGACATTGGATGATTGGGTAATGTAAATTTGTAGTCAGAGTTTTGAAAACATTCAATGCAAAGTAGAAGATCCTTGCTGGTCCGGATTACAGTTCTTTCAGAAGGTATTGTAAGGTACTCCTAAATATGTTTCCGTTTTATTGGTTAGTAAACTTTAAATTTTGAGGAATTTCCTCAGTGTCACATAGATCCCATCAGCATATATTTTTTTATTGGAATCAGTCTGGAAGTCTGTCGCTTGGCGAGTGTAGGTACCTGCTATCTCATTTGACTTGGCACCTACTTAAACCCTATCAATAGGTAGCACATACAAATAATTGAAGTTTATTAATATTAAAGGTATCAGATTTGCATAAGAAGTATATTAAACTAAATCTTTATTAAGTTATTTTATAATTTTGAGGTTTTGAAGTCGGTTTTTTTAACGTAGTTTTTAATAGTGTCAGTGTATATGTGCCGGCTGCCGCTATGTGTGAGTGCAGTTTAATAACTTTTAAGCGAACTCACTCCATAGCACCTAACTAAAACCTATTTATTTTTATGATATTCTTCATAGGGAGACAGTCGTGTATAGCCGAAAGTTTGACAGTGCCTATTATTTTTACGGCAATAAAATATAAGATATAGGATTAATCTATGTTTTACCTTTGTTATTTACATACAATATGTATTATTTTTATTTTTATAATATTACCTTATTATTATATTGATTTATTATAATATTACCTCATTTATATTGATTTCGTTACAAATAATTAGCAATTTCATAAAATGTTTTTTTTTTTTATATAGTATATTATTTTTCAGTTATAAAAGACACAAGAATAAGAATAGGTTTGGACGAACTATTATGAAAATTTGTATAAAAAATATAAGCGCATTTTTGCCACACTCTAATTTTACTGAAAGAACATTAAGAAGTCTTCTATTTAATGTGCTTTCAAGAGCCTTTCGAGACAGTCAAGTATTTAAACAGTGAACCGCTTTTCTTAAGATTTGCTTTGTTAAGTATTATAGCTAATCTCCTGGATATAGTTTACGTTATAATTGAAAATACATTACAGTTTACTAAAGTAATGATATGTTAACATAACCCGTACGTACATTTAAATAAGTTTTTTATGCGAATTTTGGGATTGCTTGCTCCATAGGAAATTTAAGCCGTTCTCACTCCAGACATTAATTACCTACCTCTAAAACTGGTTATAATCTTTAGTTCAATGGTTTCAACAAGAGTTTGATTCGAGCGTAATATTACTATCACCAGTTGTGAAGTCCGGATTGTTAACTTCGAGACGGGCTTGGATAGTTTGCTTCTTGTACCAGTCTTGCGTAGCGTCGTGTGTAGTAAAGGATTCTTCCAACATTGTCTCTCCTTTTTCATAAACTTTTAACTTCCTGGCTCCAAGATTCATATAGATATACATATACATACTACCAAACCATAAAAGACCAGGATGACAGACTGAGTTGCAACTTTTTCTTCTTCATCATGGTTACGATAATACACTATAGTAAACCGTAACGTAAAACTCTCTAATATTAAATCAATTACTATTTTAACACGTTATTTTTTGGTTTGTTATGTACTTTTATCTTTTTATATTAAGTATAAACTGCGGGTGTTTTGTAAAATAAATGTTTTTCTTTCTTTCTTCCTAAATCAATCGTGAAAATATTTTTGAAGGAAAAAGGGGATATTTTTTAACTGTATGATTTTATTTAAGGCAATAACAATTATGTATCTGCGCTAGTTGACTACAAATAAATAACACTAGATTTCTTTATCAAATACAATGTTTTAAGATGCTTTGTTGACATAAATCAGCTAATTCAGCTTTAACACCATTTTTATAACCTCGTTAACACACGTTATATAATTTAAAGAACGAGTTTAACAATCAAAATAAACCTTACAATGAATCAAATAGACGATGTAATGAGGCTTGAAATTGTACAATCAAAGAAGATTGGTTTAATTAAGAATATTCATTCATCTTTATTTCGAGATACTGACACTACCGCAAATATTTCTGTCTGTAAAGACTATTTTGGTTTAGCATCAACTAACTGGTCATGTGAAACTGAAAACAGACACTCAATTTTGTTTATATCTGTCCAACTTTTTTCAATCTGAGATTTACTCGCAACATCAACATTTGATGCTATTGAAAACGTAATAGTATTTGTATCCTTGAGAAATCATTTATAATATAAATAAATCTAGATGGTTTGAAAGCTGTCTCTTGCATACGAAATAATGGCTAGAAGCTATATTGGCTTCGGTCCAGGTTCGAAGTTTTTTGTTAGTAAATTACCATTATCATTCATTTGAGAATAATATTTTATATTATCATAACAAAAGAGGATCGAATATTTAATAAATACTTCTTGAGGGTTTTGCTAATATCAATAGAGACTAAGATTTTTTCTTATAATATGTAGCATTCAGTATTAGATAGTATCATTATCTATAAATAATTATATGTTCTTAATGACTAATTGATTTATCAACGCAAAACCATAACCACCAGGGTTTAAGTTCACATTTTACACAAAGGTTCCTTTTAAGGATATGATTAAAACTAGAGTAGTTATATAATACTAGGTGACCTGGAAAACATTGTATTGCCATATTAATTAATTGAAAAAATATACATATCAAATTTCATAAAAATCGATCAAGCTATTTCAGAGGAGTATGGCAACTAACATATCACTATGAACATTCACGAGAATTTGATATATATAAAGATGTAGTTCACATACAGATATTCAAGGATTCACTCTATGAATCTTACAATTTGGAAACGTAATTATTAGTTGTATCCTCCATAGAAAAAATCCAAAGCTATTTGAAAATATAACATAAATGCTGTGTACGGCGAAATTATTTACGTAAGGCCATCATATTAATATAATAAAAAAAACTACATGGTTATTATACCTGTACATTTTCAAAATGTGTGATGTCCTGAACATTACTCCCCTTTTATTACGTTAGTGAGCACTTGAAATGGATTTTGGTAAAATAATAAAAAAACTACATGGTTATTATACCTGTACATTTTCAAAATGTGTGATGTCCTGAACATTACTCCCCTTTTATTACGTTAGTGAGCACTTGAAATGGATTTTGGTAAAATAATAAAAAAACTACATGGTTATGATACCTGTACATTTTCAAAATGTGTGATGTCCTGAACATTACTCCCCTTTTATTACGTTAGTGAGCACTTGAAATGGATTTTGGTAAAATAATAAAAAAACTACATGGTTATGATACCTGTACATTTTCAAAATGTGTGATGTCCTGAACATTACTCCCCTTTTATTACGTTAGTGAGCACTTGAAATGGATTTTGGTAAAATAATAAAAAAACTACATGGTTATTATACCTGTACATTTTCAAAATGTGTGATGTCCTGAACATTACTCCCCTTTTATTACGTTAGTGAGCACTTGAAATGGATTTTGGTAAAATAATAAAAAAACTACATGGTTATTATACCTGTACATTTTCAAAATGTGTGATGTCCTGAACATTACTCCCCTTTTATTACGTTAGTGAGCACTTGAAATGGATTTTGGTAAAATAATAAAAAAACTACATGGTTATTATACCTGTACATTTTCAAAATGTGTGATGTCCTGAACATTACTCCCCTTTTATTACGTTAGTGAGCACTTGAAATGGATTTTGGTAAAATAATAAAAAAACTACATGGTTATTATACCTGTACATTTTCAAAATGTGTGATGTCCTGAACATTACTCCCCTTTTATTACGTTAGTGAGCACTTGAAATGGATTTTGGTAAAATAATAAAAAAACTACATGGTTATTATACCTGTACATTTTCAAAATGTGTGATGTCCTGAACATTACTCCCCTTTTATTACGTTAGTGAGCACTTGAAATGGATTTTGGTAAAATAATAAAAAAACTACATGGTTTCCATATCCTATACCTACCCTGTACATTTTCAAAATGTGTGATGTCCTGAACATTACCACCCTTTAATTACGCTAGTGAGCACTTGAAAGGTTTTGGAATATTTTACCCCTAAAGGGACAAAACAAGGGATGAACTGTTTGTGTAAAAGACCATCACATTAAAAAAAAGATGCAAAAAAAATCACATACCTGCTCTTCGATTAGATAATATATTATGTACTAGCTTTTACCCGCGACTTCGTCCGCGTTGAATAGTTACTTTGCATATTTTTTTTATCTTTTAGGATACTTTTCAAATAATACACATACAAACTGCTCTTTCCGCTGCTGGTAGCGCTCTTCTATGATACAGTGCATATCCCTTGTCATTGTGGACAGTCTCTTTAATAGTATTTCCCTGAGAATTTTAATATCCTATTTCATTCCCATGTAGATCAAAATTTCAAAAATGCTCGAACAAATGTTTATAAATTATTTCTTATCAAGTGCCTAAATACAAAGTTTCATGGTTTTATCTTCGATAATGATGAATTTCCATACAAACTGCTATCCCCTATTTCAAACCCTCCATTTACTTTTTTACAATAAAAAGTAAATTTCCTTTTTTCAAGCTCTAGTTTATTTCTGTGCTAAATTTTATCCAAATCGGTACGGTGGTTTAGGCGTGAAAGCGTAACATATAAACTTACATTCACATTTGTAATATTAGTTGGGATATTAATAATATTAGCACTATTCAAATTATTTATAATATATAGAGGGCGAATTCGTGGTTGAAAATGTATATGGGCGGGCGTTCGTTACTTTTGGCCAGTGAAGCGTACTTGTGGCGATATTAACATAAAATACGGTTCCACTCGTAATTTATATGGCGTTGATATTACTATTTGGAAATGAAAGTGAGCGACAATTTTCTTCATTTAAAATGTATTTGAAAAAAAAAATTTTTCTTTAAGACTTTATTTCTATAGGCGTAATTTCCTGTAGAAATAGACAAGAAATCTGCAGGATTTAAGTCTTGCTATAACAAAAATATACTTGTAGGTATATATAGACGGAAGAATGGGAAATTTTTATTATGACAATAAGGGACGAGATGAGCAGGACGTTCAGCTGATGGTATTTGAACGCCCAGCAATTACTTGCAAAAATTCTGAGCAAACTCGAACGCTAACTTGCACTGTGTAAACTAGACATAAATATAAATATAAACATAAATCGTAACAATGTCCTGCACTACTTTTGCTGATTTTCATCACGGTTGTATAAGCTTGGTACGAAGGTAACTATGTGGGTGTTTGAACTTGATTTTCACCGTCTTTTTTATAAATAACGCATCAAATTATCATCGTCATTATTAATAATTTGCCAATGCTGTTGACTCATACAGCTCAGTGGTTAGTGACCCTGGCTACCGAGTTAGGGGTGCCGGGTTTGAATCCCGGTAGGTGCAAACATTTATATAATGTATTTGGCATTTGTTTGATTCGTGGATGTGTAGATAAAACTTCAAAATCGGTTATAAAATCACTTTACTTCACGATCAGTGCATTATGCAAAAATTAATCCCGTATAATTTAAATAGTCACTAATACTTTCGAATTCAATAACATTTAACAATAATTATTAATAGATTAGGTGGACAAAGAACTATATATCGAAACCGTGGTGCACTCACCATGGCGGTAAGACGAAATGACAGTTGTCAAATCTAGTTCTGCCGTATTCTGACAATGACATTTTGAATGCGCCGTCAAGTATTTAAGTATGTGTATTTATATAAATATATTGTTTTAAATTTATCGTTATAAATACAAAAGGCATAAAAGGCATTTTCTCAAAATTGATTCCTTTAGAATTGATTTTGATGTCATTTCTAATAATTACTAGATACTACTACCGCTTCGGAAACAAATGGCGCTCTAAGAGAGAAGAAGCAGCGCAAGAAACTCTCCCAGCATTCTTTTTTTGCGCTCTTTTCAATAAAAATATACAATATTGTACAGTCATTTCGATCGCTATAAGGAAATCATAATCTAGTCCCAGGCTGTCCGATCATTTAGATATTCAGCAGTGGAGTAATTGGATTTACGATAGAGGCTTTTTTTTATAAAACATTTAAATTTACTTATAGATAATGCCTGAACAGTGGCTGGGACTTTATTATAGAAGTGTATACATTTACCCTTAAAGCTATTATGTATCTTATGAAGCCTACTAGAATTAGTTACAAGCAATCCCTTATTTCTAGTGTTCTAATAATGAAAATCACTATTAAGAGCATATATATATATACCAAAGTGTAATCCGAAACGTCTCCTTCTTGACCTTATCGTCTAATATCTGCTGAAATTCTTGATATTTGTGCAATTAATACGTATTTGAAGTTATACGTAAGTTGTCGCTATTTCATCAAAGTTCAGGAAGTCAGTTCTCACTCATCGTTGGCCATCATCCAAAACGTGAATTAATATTGACATCATAGCGATGCCAATGAGAAATGTCTAAATTTACGAATATCATTAGAATTAAATAATGATATTTATGTGTGGATTGATGGATTGGGCGGAAAGCTTCTCTGACTGCTACGTGTCTTTAGTTAAATCTTTATTTTCTCTTAAATCTCCTGTAGTAACGATACATACAATGGTTCGGATACAATGCGTTATACAGTGAAAACATCTCATCAGTCTGTTCTGGCGTTTTATTTTGATTTATTAATTTGAAAGTGTTTCGTACTATTTGGATGGCACTATTATCACTGTTTTATATTCTTCATGATAAAGCTCTACGAAAATATTAAGTGTTGCCCAAGATCTTTTAGCCACCCAATCCCAAATCCTATTCTTTCAACGTTCCTTTCAAAGTTTTAAAGGCATTTTCTAATTTTTGGCATAATATTGTTGTCATAGACGTTATTTCCGTTTTATCAATTAAAATACATATATCGTTGAGGCAGTTGAAGCGGAAGGCAGGAGTCAGGCATTGCGACGTTTGCTTGAGATTATTATTTAGAATCAACTTTTCATCATACGTCACAATTAGTTCCCAAATTCATTTATTTACTTTCCTTATACACCGTAAGTCTTCAATGTGTGCATCTGTTTGTAGATCAGAAAATTCATAGAACACCAATTTTTGAAGATTTTTTATTTTACCGATTTCATTCAAATGGTCAGTATTATCGGTATCTCAACATCCTACCAGCTATTTTGATACCAATCAGCCTCTAACATAGCGTTCAGTTCAATGTCATGTTTTCCTAAGTGGCTGATGTTTCATTCTTCAAGTCGAAGTCGTCTAAGTCCTCTACGATTAAACGAAAAACGCACAGTGAGTTCATTTGCTGTATCCTCTCCAATTACAGCATTGATATTGCCAGCTGTTTCTGCTGCGTTTTTTCCATGCCAGAACTCATATTTAAAAAAATAGTCTAATTTTTAATGTATCCTTATCTACTTTTGTGGACGTGGAATTGATAGTCCTTCAGCTGATGATGATTTTTATGTAAACACTAGCTGACCCAGTAAAGGTTGTATTGCCATATAAAGTAATACAAAAAATTCAATAATTATATTTTTTGGAGAATAAGAAGTAGATACGACCGTTTCTCAGACTACCAAATATATTGTACATAAAATTTATCGTACTACAATAATTATTATATTCGATAGCCATCTTGCAACCATATTGCCAATCTGTGGATGGTACAGAATAATATAAAAATCGTGAGACAAAAATAGGTGTTGATCGTAGACGGGTGAAAATTTGAAGTTGTATGTTTTTTATTATGCTGAATCATATTAAAATAAAATAAAAATGTCAAAAAATATTTAGGGGTGGGTCGCTCTTATCCTTAATGGGTATGAAAAATAGATGTTGGTCGATTCTTAGACCTACCCGATATGTACAAAAAAAAATCATACAAATCGGTTTAGCCGTTTCAGAGGAGTTCAGCATATATCTTCATCACTTTGCAGAACTCATGTTTTTTTTCCTAATTACTAATTAGCACGTAATTTTAAAAAATCCGAAAAACAAACAATATTTAAAGTAAATGTTTTCCCGCCTTTTTTTGTCTTTTTTTTAATAATTTTTTCAAGAACGAAATTGAGCTTCGCCGTTCGATATTTAAAATCGATGACTATTATACTCATACGAAGACAAGGCTGAATAGCGAAGCGACCTCGTTTGTCATTGGGCTGAATGCATGATGATGGTTAGATGTACGCGAACTTTTTGAAAGAGTGAAGAGTTTTTTTTTTTTAATTTCTAATCGCCCTAGGGCTTTTCTAGCTACATTTTTACCCTATAGCGCTAATTGGTCAGTAATATCAGTAATACAAGCCCCATTTGGGGGTAATAAGGATATACTTACCGAATATGAGAGAAGTAAAAATATTTGAATTTACATTTGATTTTAAATTAAATGATAAGTTGTAAGTACTTGAATACAATAATTAATAGCGATTCCAATGAAAAGGTCTTACGAATTTGTTCGAAATTTCTTCTAAACATTCCTTATGAAGTACTTCGTTAGATGCCTATGATAATGATATGCTCCAGAAATCTTATTCAATCTGGATTTTCTTTCCAATAAAATCGTAATAAAGCCACGATATTCAAATTATATTTCATTTAACGCTTGAAAATGAGAAAGAAATCAACGACTATAAAACGATATTTCGGAATATAATAGGATACAATAAAGAAAATATTTATTTACCACGAGGAGTGACAATAACGTAAATTATTGTAACAACACTTGGTGAACTCCATGAAGCTACATCACGTCGAAAAGGTGCTTTGACTTGAGAAGATGAACTAAAGAAATAAACTCCTGGTCCATCTTTTACATCATATTAAGTATTAAAATATTATTATTATACTAGCTGACCCAGCAAACGTTGTATTGCCGATATTAAAATCGCGATACAAAAGTAACTGTTGATTGTAGATGGGTGAAAATTTGAAGTTGTATATATTTTTTAATGCTGACTCACAATCAAACAAAATTAAAAAAAAAAATTGCCGTGGCCCACCCTTAACATTTAGGGGGATGAAAATAGATGTTGTCCGATTCTCAGACCTACCCAATGCACTCAAAATTTCATAAGAATCGGTCAAGCTATTTACGAAGGAGTTTAACTAGAAACACCGCGACATAAGAATTTTATATATTAGATGATTTCTTAAGGATACAAACACTATTACATTTTCAATAGCTTCAAATGTTGATGTTGCGAGAAAATCTCAGATTGAAAAAAGTTGCACAGATATAAACAAAATTGAGTGTCTGTTTTCAGTTTTACATGAACAGTTAGTTGATGCTAAACCAAAATAGTCTTTATAGACAGAAATATTTGCGGTAGTGTCAGTATCTCGAAACAAAGATGAATGAATCTTCTTAATTAAACCAATCTTCTTTGATTGTACAATTTCAAGCCTCATTACATCGTCTATTTGATTCATTTTAAGGTTTATTTTGATTGTTAAACTCGTTCTTTAAATTAATTAATTCCGCTACAACCGACAAAAAGTACAACAAAAGTTTAAAAATGGTATGTCTTGTTCATTTCTCAGGTTGTGGCTTCATCTACAGGATCTACATTACAGTTGATAAACTGCTCATCGCCAATATTTGCATATCAAGAATTTCACTTGTGACTTCGCTTTTTCAAATCCGTACATTTTTTTTTAAATGTTAACCCTCACTTCGTTCTGTGCGAGCGTTCTTCCACTGAGCTAACCGATCTTGATATGTCTTGTTCAAGTCTCAGGTAGTGGCTTTATCTACAGTCCCGATTTTAAAATTACAAATCTTAAAAACTATGGATCAATATTGCTGAAATAAACGAAAAATGCTTCATAAAATTAAGAAGGAACGCTACATATATTTTGTGATTATATTTAATGCAGCACCCGCAACTTGCAAACATGTATGAAAAGAGAAATAATGAATGTAGAGGAAGCGCGTGAGGTTTGTAAGGATAGAAGCAAGGGACATTCTATTGTCTCTGCCTACCCCAACGGGAAAAAGGCGTGATTTTGTGTGTGTGTGTATTTAATGCAAAGATTCATTACATGATAAATGCAAAGGAGATATTGGAGAAGTGTGCTACAACTGAATAACATAGAGATTTGCAATATGTTACTATCTAGTCACCCCAATTGTACAAATATACCATTCTGATGTTTTATTATATATTGTCATATGAAATAAGCGACCGCTCGTTGTATGAATTGTCATATGTCATGAAATTTCATTGACTGAATTAATTGTATTGACGTAATGATACACAGGATTTAATACAAAAGAATATAGGTTCCAGATAAGTAATCGCCATCATATCATATGCTTAAACATGGTCCTATACCGCTTCTTATGGTATAAGTGTTATAGGATCAGTAGTTTTCGCAGTATAACCGAAGGAAAACACTACACAGTAAGTTTTTTTTTCAATTTAATTTCACCCGCTGATTGTCATGGAACTTGACAGCGTGACAATGAGGCAGCGGGAAACGTATGTAGCCTTCAAAGGCCACATTAAAATTGCTTCATTTCGCTTGAGCCTACTCACATTCTGAGTTATTCTCATATTATTTTAAGCCTATACTCGTAATTTCCTGGATAAATAGAAATTGAAAATGCCAGACTTAAGTGTTGCTACAGCAAAAATATACGTGTACATAGATATATATATGGAAGAATGGACTGCATGTATTGTAAAGGTAACTCTATATTATATTTGGTGGACACCGCACAGTATATTGTTATAATAAGCTAATAATCGAAGGAAAAAACCGTTTATTCGTATAGATAGAAGCATTTATATATAATGTCATTCAGAATGAACAATTACAATAAGACGAAGATAAACAACGTACCTATTTACTTAAGTATTTACTATAACATGACGCAAGCCGCGCGTCACTCAATGCGTACTTATCACAAGTGCAAATATAAAACTATTGATATCTACTGAGATATAATCTCTACGTAGACAGAGTATTATGAATGGGTTAGGATTGTTAATAGATAATAGACAATCAAATTATAAAAGGCAAGGTGATAATGATGTTTATTGGCCACGATCGCTATCTTAAAATATTGCAAGAAACAAGAGAATCTCTGGGCACGCTGAGAACTATTTATTGTGAGTATTAAAAAAAAGACTGAGGAAGACGTGATCACTGAAAATTTTAAGCGGCATTGCGACTGTGCTGTTGGTCACTTTGAGATACAACATGTTAAGTTAACACTTTGAGAAAAATATATTATGAACTTACTTTGAGAAAAATATGTGTACTTTGAGAAAAAAAATGAGTTTCATGCTAAATCTTTTCATTAGCTCAACCCTTAACTAAGTAGCAGTAGATTCAATAAGAAAAAAATTTTTTTTGACATCCATAAATGTCATTTCCGTGATATACAAGAATGAAGTGATTTTGATTTAATTTCACTCATACAGAGTGAAATTACATCCTCAGAACTACTTCATTTAATAGATTTTCATATACCATCCCGTGCTACACGCTCTAATAATTTATTTCATCTCTCAAACACCAAGACTTTTTGTTCTCCAAAACTCAACATTTAATGATATAGGTACGTTTTCGTGCTCATCTAAAATTTACAAACGCAGAATAAAACATATCCTGGCACAAACAGAGTAAGTTATAAATCACGAAATTTCTTCTAAATTATAATAACGTCCACAATTGCATTGTGATAGATTTATTTATTAACAGGTTGTTTGCTACTAAGTGTAATTTAAGTGTAAATTTAAATATTAAGTGTACTTAGTGAAACTGTTTATGCAGACATCCTTGTGTCCATATTTCTAAGTTTTTTTACTATATCTACCTTATGTTTAGGGGTATATCTATATTTGTTTCCAAATAATTTGTAAACTGCGATGATGTTCCATTATCTAATTTGTTTTCTGTACTTGGCTTTGACATTTTTGTAGTGTTCCCAATCCGGCTTATTAAAGGTATTCATAAATCTAATATTAATAGCATTCCTCACCTTAATTCTAAGGCGTTCTAACTTAGGTCCCCTCAAGGACTTCTGTTCTGTTTCGTAAAATTTTGTTATTAAATTTTGTAATGCTGTTCCGAAAGTAACTCTATCTATTTCATAATTTTCTGCATATATATGAATAATGTATACTTAATATTATAAATAGGACTGTTTTGATTGTTTGTATATTTGCATTCAATAGGCTCCGATATTATTGAACCGATTTGAAACATTCTTCCGAGTTAAATTAGCAGCGCCGCGCCGTCCGCGTCGTCAATTTTTATGTAATTATGTACCAACCCTAGCACTTCGCCTGACGTAGGTATAAATTTTAAGGAGACCGCTGATATACGCTACTGTTTTAATACTTGTATTCTGACATTAATGGCCATTTTTCCATACAAACATTCTCGCCTCTTTATTCATTGGTTTTTACTTCTAGATCAAATTTATTTTCAAATAAGATCAGTATCATGATTATCTATTATTTCACTCTGTTTTGCCTTTTTTGATATTTTTGTTTTTGTCAGTGTTTGCATTGAACAGGCTCCGAAAGTACCGAACCGATTTGAAAAATTCTTTCACTGTTGGCAAGCTATATTATCCCCGGTAAGAAAATAGGGATCCCTACTGAAAGTCCTATAATTACATTATAGGTGTAAAAAAATGTACGCGGACGAAGTCGCGGGTATCTAAATTAAATCAAAGTCATCTAGTTTAAAATAAATGTGCTGTTTGACTGGCTCATCAACCAGTTATACTTTATACCTACGTATTTCAAGGATTAAAATGTGTTTAGCAATACTCAATAAATACGAATCGAACGCCGTTATATAGCTATAAATAAAACGATGAAAGTAAAAATACATTGTATATCATATAAACAAATCACCTCACAATATACTAATAACATATGCAACGTTAAGTTAACACAGATGTTACACGGTCTGTTGAAAGTCAATGTCGAATATTTATAGAATTTCATAGTTCGTGCATTTATTGGAATTTGTGTGTCGAAATAATAATAAATTATCGTCTGGAGACCGACCTTATAGAGGTAGCAGAATTTAAATATATTTTTTTTAAATATAGATATCTCTGAGATGCAGCAAGATAGAAAAGGTAAGCAAATCTATTAACCTCCCATAAGCTCCAGTGCACAAGCGTACACGGCAAGCGTTTCTATGGTCTAAAGCTACCGTGGACAAAGTAAGACAGCCGTCAAAAAACTGCCTATATCTACGTATCCCTAGACAAAAACACCAGAGAGAAGTTCTTAACCGGATGCATTATTAATTGCTCTTGGTTCTAAGAGCCATAAAACAAAGCGCAACACTTTTGAAGACAAAATATATTAGTTTTTATTGACTTTAGCAGACGGCGGCCATTTTTGCTTAGCATATAATGGGAACATTATTTTGTATAAAAATATTTTTTTGAATGAATTCATAAGATCATACGATAACGTATCGCCTATAGTAAAAATGTTACAGATAATTCAATTGCAATATTATTATTTTGACTCGTTTAGCAAAATAGTCACAATTACTCGTACAATTCTGAAAGAGCGGCGATATCACAGCACGAATCTATCATAAATCACGTTTTTTGTTTATCTAGCAACCCGCAACATAAAGCGTATAATGATACCTCGACTAGGTTAATACTGTTACTGATATTGACTGATAAGCCGTAAACACGAAGACATTCTGTTCACTGAAATGGTTAAAAATCATATTATATTATACTAGCTGACCCGACAGGCGTTGCTCTGTACATAATAAATAAATACTGTTTTTTATGAATTTGTCAATGACGTTCTGAATTTGTCATTAATATTTCATAACATCAAGAATTATTTTGTAAAATATGCATTCTGTTGTTATAATGAATTTTTTTTTACAGTAGAACTGTCAAAGCGTGCGTCACTAAATTCTCTCATAGAAAATATGTACATACAAAGCAAATATTGACAGTAAAAATAATTATGGGTCCCAAATAAAAAAAAAATCTCTCAAGTTGGACCAAACTGCACCCTAAACGGCTGGACCTATTTTGATGATTCTTTGTGTGTTCCAGTGAATTTGAGAATGGTTTAGATTCTCAATTCTGTCCATAATGCTCCATAATGACCATGTGTATGTTAGTGAAATCCTCCTAACGGCTGAACTTATTTTTCAAATTTAAGACGTGTATACAGGACGTCTGTCTCAAACTACCTACAAATTTCTGATGTGAAATTACCTGTAGATTATATTCATATATTATTTGTTAAATGCACACTTCAGGATATTCCATTATTTAATAAAAATGTACCAGATTTTGAAGTTAATTGAGCAGTCAATAACACTATGGTACATAAAATAATACTATACAATTGTAATATGATTTAAAAGGAAGATTATGTTCACACTATGTAAGTGTAAGTAAGCGTTCTTAAAATAATACTAATAACGCAATAATACTTATAGTACCAAACCCAGAAATCAACGCCGGAGTATTTCGATATTGCAAGCAAACGGAATTCGTAAGAATAGCAGCGTTATAAGTAGGTACAAAAAAAAACTGAATTACTGACAAGTTGAGAACACACAACACAACACAACCATGAGAAGAATCGAGAGCGACTGACTTGGTGTTTGTTACCAAACTCCTCCAAAACAGCTAAACCAATTTGTTTGTAAATTTGTATTGTATTGTAATATATTGGGTAGGTCTGAGAATCGGCCAAAATCTATTTTTTATACCCCTTAATGATATGGGTTACCCACCCCTAAATATTTTATTATGATTCAGCGTTTAAAAATGTATACAACTTCAAATTTTCACCTCTCTACGATCAAAACCTATTTTTGTATCGCGATTTT
This sequence comes from Leptidea sinapis, assembly GCF_905404315.1. Taxonomy (NCBI): domain Eukaryota; kingdom Metazoa; phylum Arthropoda; class Insecta; order Lepidoptera; family Pieridae; genus Leptidea; species Leptidea sinapis. The sequence goes on along the minus strand of NC_066267.1, from coordinate 15,506,091 downwards.
AATATTATTCTATTCCATTCTCAGATACGCAATAGAGTTGCAAGATGGCAATCGAATATAAAGATTATTGTAGTACGATAAATTTTATGTACGATATATTAGGTAGGTCTGAGAATCGGTCTTCATCTATATTTTATACCTCAAAAATTTTAGTTATTGAATTTTTTATTACTTTATATGGCAATACAACGTTTGCTGGGTCAACTAGTATTTTTTTATAATTTGTATAATAATAAGTAATCTACAATATCGATTTAAATTATTCTGAATCTTTTTTTTTTCATATAATTAAACCACTACCTAATTCACACACTTATAAATCGATATTGGTCACGTATATTCGCCTTATGTTTAATTGTATATCAAAATCGTTATATTTTGTATTATATTCACTCCTACATTGTTTATATTTAAGTGGAAACTTTATTGGCTTGTGTCATATAAATTATGTGTTACAATGTGTATATAACTTAAGCTGTTTTTTTTCCAATAAATAAAATAATTGGGTTGTCATGTCGCCTAAATATGTTAGTAGGTATTATCTGTCCATCACATCTAAATATCATTAGATATTTGTGTTGAGTGATAACAAAAGTCCCAAATAAGACTAATTGAGCTGCAGATAAGTAAATAAAATCAAAACTTGTTTTACTTGTAATGATGACCATGACTTTATAATACAACATACGATTTTAATAGAAGAAAAAAGATTTGACCTTACTTACGCTTCCGATACGATTGTTCACGTTTTATCAAAAAATATGTCGATTATACTTTTATTATTAGGAAATAATTTGGTTATGAATAATAAACAAGCTATTTTACAACCACTTGGCCCCGTGTTTAAATATTCTAAGGATGGGTTTGAATCCGTTGTGTGAATATTAATGTTTGATTCCAAATGTATGAATAGGTCTGTGTATTTATTACACAAATTAAATTTGTAAACATAATTTATGAACGATGCGGGACTGCAACCCGCGACTTCTCGCGTTTTGTGCGAGCGCTCTTCCACTGATCCAACCGTTCGAGTGACGGGATATATATATATATATATATATATATATATATATATATATATATATATATATATATAAATCTTGTTATGTCTTGTTTAACTCTCAGGTTGTGGCATTTATTTTTTACAATTGCTTTTAATTTTTTAACTTAGAAGAAAATTTATAAAACGTATATGACGTGATTTGAGTCTATCTATATATTATTATGTTTTAAAAGTAAGCCCATAGCTATCAAGCGCATAATCATTTATGGATTTATTCTGTCATTTCTTCTCAAAAAACCATTTGATTTCTTAGGTTTTTTGAGGCAAGATCTCGGAGTTCTACCGCAAAAGCATAAATGACCTTCCCGAGGGACCGCAGAAATATATACACACTGAAAGAATATTTTTATATTATTCAGTACAAAAAGACTATTTTATACTTCAACATACAAATTTATAATAAAACTAAACTCCATGAATAAGTCAATTTGTGTTTATCTTCACCTCATCAAAACATCTCCCATTGAAAAGAATCTTGTAACTAATTCAATAGGGATCTGTAATCTCACAAACAAACGAAATACAGGTTCAAATATATCTTAGTCGCAAGCCCCTGTATTAAATATTCAAATGCTGAGTTAGGTAAGAAATGCCCACTTGTTGAATAAAATACAATGTCGGCTTACGTCAGGGTGGGCTTCAGGCTTAAGATGTCGAGCTTTGCTTGGAATATCTCCAAGTGGGAAATGATAATATTATCTAGAATGGTTTGAGTGATTTATGAAGACATCGATTCTTAGAATCTTGTATTTGGTTTGTTTCTTTATATCACAGATGCTAATGTTGTCGAAACATTTATTGTATTTGCTAAAATTTTATAAAACAAAACTACGTTTAAAAAAACCGACTTCAAAAACTGAAAAGTATCAAATAACTAAAAATGTAATTTAATAGAACTCTTATGCAAACCTTTACCTTTAATATTAATAAAATACTATTATTTATATGTGCTACCTATTGATAGGTTGTAAGTCTGAATGAAAACTCTTAAAAAAGCCGTACACAAAAAACAATTATATCATCGACGTAGACAATTTTTTTCATAAAAAATATTCATAAAATGAAAACTACGAGGGGAGGTCAAAAAGTTCGCGGAATGACTGGGAAAAAAGATGAAATGATACATTATGTTATTTTTCCTTTTCAATATATTCCCCCTTAACACGAATACATTTTTGGGATCTGGCATATAACTTATTAATACCGTCGAAAAAATAGGTTTTGTCTTGGGCGTCAAAATACGCCGAAATCGCCGACTTGACTTCATCATCGTCTCTAAATTTTTTTCCACGCAGCTCTTTCTTCATCTTTGGGAATAAATAAAAATCGCTAGGGGCCAGGTCTGGACTGTAGGGTGGATGGCGTAGTTGTTCAAAACCGCATCGATGAATGGCAGCCGTCGCAACATGACTCGTGTGAACGGGCGCGTTGTCGTGCAAAAGGAGTACACCTTTTGTCAGTTTTCCTCTTCTTTTTTCTTTAATAGCTTCTTTTAATCGGTCCAATAGGGAAGCGTAGTACTCTCCCGTTATAGAAACACCACGTTCTTTATAATCGATCAAAAGAATACCTTCAGTATCCCAAAAAATAGTCGCCATGATCTTTCCGGCCGATTGCGACACTTTAAATTTTTTTGGGGGTGGTGTGCCTTTTTTGTGCCACTGCATCGACTCCTGCTTTGACTCAGGCTCATAGTGGTGAACCCAAGTTTCATCACCGGTTACAATTCGGGCCATAATTTCTTCCCTAACTTCTCCACAGCGGTCCAAATACTCGCGGGAACAGTTGACGCGCTCACGTTTTTGCAGCGGCGTGAGCATTCTCGGGACCCACCTTGAACACACTTTACTCATGCCAAGATGTTGATGAAGAATATTTAAAATTGTGGTTTCTGATACTCCAACTGATGCTGCAAGTTGTTTCTTCTTCAACCTTCCGTCTTCCAATACAAGTTTTTCAACTTTTTCAATGATTTCCGGCGTAGTGGCCTCAATGGGCCGTCCAGGTCGAGGATCATCTTCAATTGACTCCCTTCCTTGCTTGAAAAGGCCGTGCCATTTGTAAATCATGGTTTTACCAGGAGCAGAGTCTCCGTAAACAGCTAACATCTCTTGCAAAATAGTTTGAGGCGTTTTTCCTTGTTTGGTGAGGAACTTTACGACGGCGCGATGTTCAATTTTCTCCATAGTGGCTAGTTTGTTCCCGATTTACTTGTTCACTCGTTTGTAACTCGAAAGCTAATGACCCAATTAGGCTAGAAATTGGCATATATAGTAATTATGAGTTACTCAAGTAGCGGCTACCTGGAGGAGCGACCTCACCCCCGCCAACCCCGCCATTCCGCGAACTTTTTGACCGCCCCTCGTACTAGGCCAATCTATGTAAAATTTTTATGGGACCAAATGGCATCTATTCTACATCGAACTAAAGTACTAACTAAGAATTACGTAAACCTGGTCATAAAATTCAGAGTAATCGGTATACATACATAAAAAAAATACCAATCGAATTGAGAACCTCCTTCTTTTTGAAGTCGGTTAAAAATGTAGGGGAGAGAATAGCACATAAGATGGTACGCCTCGGAACGTATTTGGGGTGGTCGTGACTGACCGCGGGTTAAAACCCAAGGCGGGGTTCACATTGCCCTAATCTACATTATTAATGTTTACAATATTATGTTATTTTAAAGTGAAAACCCTCACTTCTAGGAAAAATTACACAAATAAATTTGTAACCACAATCTACGACCCATGCGCACTCGAACGGTTGGCTCAGTTGGAAAGAGTGCTCGGACCCAACGCCGGTCGCGGGATCATTTGCCATTTGCTATAGAACCCGCAATCATGCCTATCTTTAAAGGGTTGTGCGAAGATTACTGACCGCCGTTTATCGCCAACACAGACTTACCTCTCTGATTTATTTTCATTGAATAGAATAGAAATATAGTTATTTAACAAAGAGAGTGACAATAACATAACATTTTGCAACAATACTTGGTAAACCTCATGAACCGACATCAGTTCGTAGAGGCGGCAAAGGAAGAAAAAACATGGCGAGAAGAAGTAATAAGAAACTCCCAGTTTGTCTCTAAAATCATATAAAAACTTATCCTACTTAATATAATATTATACAATTTTAATTGGCCTGCGCAAAACCAGACAAGAACCATGCATCATTAGCCTCTATATAATCTACTATACTACAGTAAGCCTTCATTGCCAAAGAAGCTTAAATATATTTCTTTTGTCCAGTATACTGTCTGACATTTTATTGTAAAATTTAATACCAAGATCTATGAAGGCACCAATAACTCTAGCTAACTGTTTAAAAAGCACGTACAGTTTATTTCGTACTTCTGAAATGGATGAATTCAAATTAAATTCGTCGAAAAATGTGTCACGTTGTGTGGGAATGATCAATATCCGCGATGAATTCCTAAACTACTGAACCGATTTTAATCAAATGATACAAGCTGTGTGAAATTTGATCCAACTGGAGAAATAGGATAGTTTTTATTTTGATTCGTAACCATTACTGTTTTTTAATTTAAAAGTTTATTTCTGTATGAATATTTCTATGAGATAAATTATTGTTGCACAGTTTGACAGTTCTGCTGTGATGTTATTGCATTACATAATAATGCATATCGTATATCGTAATAAATTGCGGTATAATTATCAACTAGTGCGGAGTAATGAAAGGATAAACAATAATATATACTCAGTACCAGCTCGGTCCAATTGACCGCGTGCAACGCAGAGCAGTTCAAATTGTCGGGGACCCAGTGTTGCGTAGAGACGTCGCTTCATTGTGTTTCTTCTACCGCATTTAACACGGGGAGTGTGCCGAAGAGCTGTTTCACCTGATTCCTGCCGCTGAATTCCACCTTCGCACGACACACCACAAATTAGGATATCATCCCCACCATCTGGAAGTGGCGGTCCTCCACACTGCGCTTTTAAAGAAGCTTTCTGCCACGTACTACAAATATATGGAATGAGCTTTCTTGTGCGGTGTTTCCGGGACGATACGACATGGGTACCTTCAAAAAAAAGCGCGCACGCCTTCCTTAAAGGCCGGCAAAGCTGCTGTGATTCCTCTGGTGCTGCAAGAGAATGTGGGCGGCGGTAATCGCTTAACACCAGTGTTCGCTCGTTTGTCATAAATAAAGTGTGATAGCAGATGTTCTACCAGGTTTTTAAATATAAAACATTTAGAATATAATTAACAAGTAAATGATTTACGAACAGCACCAGTTGTCGTGCCTAATGAAATGTTAATGAAGCGAATATTGATTGAGTATTCAACATTAGGCTCGGATAATTAAACAATCGCCTAGCATATATTAACAATTGATCATTATTTCATCAAGGACGATATATTTTATATAATACACTGTGTTATCATGTTTAAATTATTTGGTGAAAAAAATGAGCAAAAACTTAAGAGGCAATTTAAAGTTAGAAAAACTATGAGATAACTCTGTAGAATAAAAAAAATGTCGTTACTCCAAAAAATAATAATACTAAGCATTTTTATATTTCTATATTAGAACAATGAATTAAATACAAACTAAGTAATAGCTAATTTATAAAATGTGATAAAGAGTGGGCCATCTTGTGTTTTAAATTTGAAGTACTTACCGATTAACTTTGAGTTTGAAAGGTAGAATTACATTCACTTTTTGACAGGTAGTTTTATGTTTGATATTTGCGAAATGGGAGGCTATACGCTCGAACAAAATTGGAAAATATTGAAAAATTACTTCCAAAGTTGTGAATATTTAACGCAAACTGTAAGAAATTTAGATGGAAAATTTGAAACACTAGATGGCCCATCCTTTATTATCTACACGTACTGTTTTCCGCCATTTTCATATTAAAATGATTATCAAAGGTATAAACCTATATTTGTTAAGAGGTATTTCAAGTCTATATAAAGTTCAAAAACATTGTTTATTCGTAATCGTTTGTTACATCTCTGATAATTAATATTATGCCTGTAAAGCCTGTATTGAATATAAAGTTACCGTTACAGAGAAATAAACTTAAAAATAGACAACTGTAAATCTCAAAAATTTATCAAACATCTGTTTATGAATACAAAGGAATTTCAAATCCACACGGGAAACTTCGATTATGTAGTAATGCTGGGGTCACATCATTGACTGTACGTTAAACTAAACGAACTAGACTCACAATCACGCTCAAAAGTTGTCTGAAGGAAATCTCTGCCTATACGTCTATTAGGCAGTCTTCGTGTAGTTGTGTTTCGACCGCGCTTTGAATACAACGCCACGCAATGACAGTGTTCAGTGAAAAACTGTCCAAATAACAGCATATCCAAACTTAAAAAGGATGGAGTGTTATATTTCAGGTAAGTGCCCATTTAAATTTATAAAACTGTGTAACTAACTTGACTTTTAAATCATTTTGCTAATTAATTATATTTCAATTGTTCACGTCCAAAATTCTAATGAGAGTATACAATAAACTTTGAACATAATTGCCATGAAATAAGGTGCTAATTTGAGTTAATGTTATACTTATCAGTACCTATAAGTGAATCTATACGTAGGTATATACAACGCCACTCGGATATTTTTTACTACTGGTAATAGGCGATTGGGAGTCTAGTTGCTTATTGTACGTGAATGGGTCACATGGAGGTATAATTTATGAGGTTCTATTCATTCGGTTCGATTCTAATAAGGCAAAACAAAATACTGAAACTAGATAAGTTCAAATTATCGAGATTTTATTCAATAATGTGTGTGTGTGTGTGTTAAGCCTTATGTGACCCCAGCTTAACATTATGAATAGACTGAAATCGAAAATCAAACGACAAAGGGGAAACAGTGGACCGACGATGGCGGCCATTTTTTTTGCTAATGGGGGACTTAAAACAGGTACATAAAAGGGTCCTGGCTTCTTTAAATATCATCAACTTTATCGGTATAATGAGTGTTTAGCTCTTTGTGATTATATATAACATTTTTCAACAATATAATCAAGAGCAAGTCATTAAAATCTTTGTTAATGTTTGCGCCGCAATCGTCTATTTTTAACCGACTTCAAAAAAGGAGGAGGTCTTAATTCGTCGGTATGTTCTTTTTAACCGACTTCAAAAAATGTTCACATTTCGTTGGTATGTTTTTTTTAATGTTTGTAACCTCAATTTTTTCGACTGGGTGAACCGAATTTGATAATTCTTTTTTTATTTGAAAGCTGGTGCTTTCTAGTGTGGTCTCATTTGGTTCAGATCTGACAATGGCATCCATGAGAAAACCATAAAAGTCTTAAATTTGCTATACATACGCATAGCAAAGTGGATGATAAATTTACGAATAACTCAATATCTCTCAATATATTTCGATGATTCTTTTTTTATTGGAAAGGATATACTTTGAAGATAGTTTTGTTAGGTTCTGATTACGGAATCCATGATTGAATTGTTAGTTAGTGTACTTCAAATTCATTACAAATCATAAAAAAAAAATTGTTGTATTTTTTTATTATGGCAAGCTATAGTGCAGATAAATTCCTGTAGATAATAGAGAGATAACTATGGACAATAGACGCATTTGTATCTGATTGGCTCATCTAATGCCAATTGACTCTTGTGCCGGTTAATAACCAATCGTCACCGAGAACCGGTACAGTCACATGCATATTCATTCATTATTACTCGGTGTAATGCATTCATTCACCAAACGCCGAGCGGACACAGACTTTAGCACCTCTAGAGAGTTCCTAGAGGATAAGCGGGGGCCACCAGCAGAGACCATCTCTTCCTCGGGACCTCACGTCTTTCAATTGTTTCGCCATACCTAATTTTCGTTTTTAATAGCATATGTTTTCCTACGCACACCCACGCGCTTATACAGATATAACTTAAAAAAAAAGTGTCCGCGTTTCATCTTTACGTGCGACGGTCTTACAAATAAGCTTGGTATAAAGTTCTACTTGAGAATAAGCCAAGAATATTCAAAATGCTTACAAATTGGCATCTTGCTTATGATTGGTTTATTCGGAAGTAAAACATTCGGAAAACTTCAGAATTATCATTGTATTGAGTGTTGTCAGCGATATAGTCGATTTTATGAATATTCTTGATTTATTCTTAGGTATAACTTTATACCAAGTTTATTAATTGTAAGGAGTGTGAGCTATTTTTCTTTTCTTCTCACAAACGCTGTTCATTTAAACTCAAATTTTGAGCAGCATTCGCATTTTTATGCCTAAAAAGAAAAAAAAGAGTATAAATTTGACACTTATAAGATTGTACCATCACTTCGGTCACGCTTGCAACTGAGTCAATGATTTAAATTTTATGTTTTGTTTTTAAATGTATTAATTTGTACTGTTTGTTTCTCGAATTAAATAAATAAATAATATCTGATAATGGTACCTAAAAAAATAAACTTATATTTATGGAAACAAATGCTAGGGAATACATAATCAAACGTAGAGAAATCTCTATGATCAAGTAGATAGTATTATTATTTCAAATTCAAATATTTTTATTCAAAATATGATGTGAAATCACTTATTGAAAGTCAAAAAACTACCACCCATTCTAAAATGAATGCCTCAGGCCTGAGAAGAATGGGCGCAACAAACTCAGCGGGCTTTTTTTTTCATCATAAATATGTTTTACAATTAAAGTAACATTTACAAAGTAACATAGTAACATTGTACAATTAAACTTATTATTTAATAGCCTGAGGGCGGTCGCTCCTTTCCCAATCTGTGGTATCATTGAGAAAGTCATTTATGTTATAGTAACCTTTACCACACAAACGTTTTTTAACAATTATTTTGAAGAACGTAATACATTTGCTTTGAATATTTCCTTCTATTCGCATGTCTCATATAACAACACATTTCATATCATGACCTAATAGATAATTTATTATGAAATTATAACGCACGATATTCTATTTTTATATATTTATACAACAGATTCTGGTGGAACAATTGGGTCATATTCAATCTTGGACCAATGATGAAATGTTTCGGTCATGAATCGAGAGCTCTTACGTTCTTCAATAACGAAGTAATATTGATAGACGCAGTGCGGTAAAAAATTTAGGTATTTCATATAGATTTAATATTTTGTTTTAAATTATTTCTTATAATTTTAACTAAGATAATTTATGCGTCTAACGGCCGCTTTCAATAACGTATCTCTAGTTACGGATATGTTGCTATCACCGTTTAATGACAAGATCTTATCTATCCAAAGTTATGTCCAACATACTTATAGTCCAATGCTATCTGTCTGATAGGTTATTGAAATGTTAGTAAGCGTTAAATAGATAAAATAGATTTGTGTACCTCTAGTAAGTAAAACTAAGGATAGATAGGTTATTAAAAACAGCCGTAAATTGTCTCCATTACTCTTACGGCCGTTTTCAATAACGTATATCTAGTTACGGATACATTTCTTTCACCGTTTGATGACAATATCTTATCTATCCATAGTTATGTCCAATATTATTAGATATAGTCCAGTGCTATCTGTCGACAGGTTATTGAAATGTAAGTAAGATTAAAAGGATAGATTTGTGTACCTCTAGTAAGTTAAACTAAGGATAAATAGGTTATTGAAAACGGCCGTTAGACAACCGATAAAAACAGGCGACAAATATTAGTTTAGTGTGCGTCACAAGCTACGTTTTACACTCGCGATTTGTATGACACTTTATGCTAGTGTGCGTGCATTGCTCAAAATAGTGGCTAACTCGAGAGTCAATTTTTTTTCAACGATTTCACAGATTCCAAAGCCATCTAGAACATAAACTTAGCGTAATATACAAACACTCTGCTCATTACGGCGATACTAAATTTACGATGTTCATGGGTGCTAGTTTTACAGATGTGTTGGTGAAGTGTGTGGTATTTTGCTTATGGTCAATCCCAAATATTGATATGCGGCGTCATATTCAATTTTACAATATTTTATTTTATTCTAACATATTTTTTATTTAATATTATCTTAAGAAAAAAATATTTAGTATTTTTCTACGAAAATTAATATCACGAAATTAGTATTGAAGAATCAGTATTTACCTATTATTACTTAAATGTTTTTATAGTTGAAATCTTGCAATATGAAACAACACAATCAAATACAGAACACGACGCCGTTATATTTTTAATTAATATCCGTTAAAACACAGAACAAAAACGATAAGAACACTAAAATTAAAATGCGGTCCAATTTGACAGGAGACTAATGGACACTAAATTCATTCATAAAGGTTTCATAATCTTCATCTATTCCTTCTCTTTCTCGCATCTAAGTTTTTATGTAAGTATAGTTATAGCACTCTCATACAGGGTTCATCTATTACGGTAAGTTTATGAACTAGATTATTTGAAATGATCAAGATTATTTCTATATAACAAAATAAAAAAATTGATATTTGAAGTGAAAGCGTCCCTAGACGCGGTGTTCGCTTTATTCTATGAGACTTATCGAAGACTAATATATATGGTTAGTGACCCTGTCTACTGAGCCAGAAGTCCCGGGTTCGTATCCCGGTAGCTGCAAACATATTTTATATTACGAATGTTTGTTTTCAAGTCATTGATATTTATTTGTATGCATGCTTCATTAAGTATATTGCAATAAATATATGCGTTGCCTTGCAACCCAAGACTTTGACAATGAACAAGACTTGTGAAAAGTGTGTCAAAATTATTATCATCACACTCAGCTATGTAAAGCTTGTTCAGGTAAAGTCGGCTCGAATCGATATAGGTAGAGTTACCGTATCGTTTTTAGTGTTCCGTAGCCAAATGGCAAAAAACGGAACCCTTACAGATTCGTCACGTCTGTCTGTCCGTATGCCACAGCCACTTTTTTCCGAAACTATAAGAACTATACTGTTGAAACTTGATAAGTAGATCTATTTTGTGAACCGCATTAAGATTTTCACATAAAAATACAAAAGAAACAATAAATTTTGGGGGTATTGAAACTTGAAACTCTAAATTTTTTTTTCATATAACCCATACGTGTTGGGTATCTATGGATAGGTCATCAAAAATGATACTGAGGTTTCTGATATATTTTTTTTCTAAACTGAATAGTTTGCGCGAGACACACTTCCAAAGTGGTATAATGTCTCCCACCCCCTGCAACTACTAAAATAAGATAATAATATAACTAAAAAAATATATGAGGTACCAAACATGGTATGCAAACTTCCACCGAAAAATGGTTTGAACGAGATCTAGTAAGTAGTTTTTTTTTAATACGTCATGAATGAACAACGAACTACGAGAACTTTATTTATATTTATTATACTTGTATACATCGTATAACTTTATTATTTTACTTGCTCCTACGGAACCCTTCATAAGCGAGACCGAATCACATTGGCCGCTTTTTATTAAGCTGATGCAGTTCTAACATCAGCTGTCGTGTGATTTTAAATATACTATATGTATATGCTTTTCTAAGCTATTTTCTTATTAAAGCACATACGTCTCTGTAAGCTGTTATTTCATTTACCGAACTAATACGTGAAATTATTAAGAATATTGGACAAGACTCATTATCTATGCTATGGAATATGAAAGTACAATAAAAATCAATTATAGAATTTTATAGTACACCAGTGTACTATAAAATTTTTGTGTACCAGTGTACTTTAAAAGTAAGTATCACACTTTTAAAATTGGGATAACGTTTAAAGTTCACAAGATATACTTTAGAAATAAAAAGGACTCCAAAGAGAATTTAATTTTGTACATAAAAACTTTATAGTCGGTAACCTTCTCTTAAGAATTGGCTGAAAAAAAACTTTTAAAACAAAACCATTCCTTTTTCAAAGAGGACGTTTCCGAATAACAAGTCTACCATTCACATTTTTCGTTCTGTTTTAAATTTTTTTCAAGATCGATGGGTCTTGTTTTAAAAATTTATGCTAAAAAGCACATAACATTTATTTATCATGCCTCTTTCAGTTGAAGAATGTGCTAGGATCATGGCTTTTCTGGAACTAGGCATCAGTATGCGTCGCACTGCAAGAATGGTGGGTGTGACGGTACGAACGGTCCAGAAGGTAAAGCAAAGGTACGAAGAGACTGGACACCATCTGAGGAGACTTTGTAATGGCAGACCCAGGTGTACCAGTGCCCGAGAAGATCGTTATATTATTTCCACTGTGTTAAGAATCGCCACCAAAACGCAGTTGAAGTCCAGCAACAGCTACTTCAGACCCGGAGGGACTACATTAGTAACAGTACAGTGAGAAGAAGACTTGCTGAAGCAAATTTGAAACCCCGAAGACCAGCGAGTGGCCCAAAGCTCGAGAGACAGCATCGAGTAGCGAGACTGCGATACGCCCGTGAACACATGCTGTGGGATGAAGAAGAATGGTCAAGAATTTTGTTTGCAGATGAGTCTCGATTCTCCCTTTACACTTCTGATGGAAGGCGAAGTATTTACAGGCGACCTGGTGAGCGATACCTTCAAGCCTGCATCTCAGAAAGAGTCCAATACGGTGGAGGCAGTGTACATGTATGGGCAAGGTCGCACAGAGCTAGTAGCCATAGAAAATGGCACCCTCACTGGGCAAAGATATGCTCAAGAGATTCTCAATGAGTATGCAGGGCCGCATTTAGCAAATATGGGTGATGGATCGATGCTGATGCATGATAATGCCCGGCCACACACGGCTCATATCGTACAAGAGTATATTCAGAAGGTCGGTATCATCGTGATGGCTTGGCCATCAAGAAGTCCTGATCTCAACCCGATTGAACACGCCTGGGATGAGCTTGGGAGGCTAGTCAGAAATCGCAGACCACCACCTCCTACCCTCAGGGCACTAAAGCAGGCCCTGGTAGAAGAATGGGAGAATATTCCCCAACATCGGCTCCGAAACCTAATGTTCAGTATGCCAAACTGGCTCGAAGCTGTAATCAGAGCTCGAGGAGGCAATACAACTGGTATTGCCTCCTAATATTAAAAATTAAATAACATGTAATACATTTTAGTTGATTTTTTTTACACTAAACTAATAATGTCTATTTTCATTGTTTTATCTTTTTTAAGTTAAAAATGTTACTAATGTATAATTTTAGTTTCTAAGAATTAAAGCCTATGAAATTTGCAGCAAAACGTTTTTAATCTTAAATATCTACCTTCTATAGTTAAGAAAAAAAAATTTTGAAAAGTGTGATACTTACTTTTGCAGGCCAGTGTAGGATTGAGAAAATTCTAAGCAGTAAAATTTAGTTAGTTAGTAATATGTATATTTTAGTTTAGTAATATGTATTTGAATTGTCATTTATTGAAGTAGGCGTTACTTTGCGGACATCCATAATTACGGCACAAGACTTGTGTGCCAGTGTTTCACGAGTCAACATGTCCTGAGGATGCTTCGTGTAGAGGCGAAACACGTCAAATTGTTTAAAGACAAATATTGCTGGAATTAACACTAAAGAAAACTCAAAACATTTGAATAAATTATGTGGCTCTAGAAGTCCTTTAATTATTTTGACAGTTGACAGTGTATAGGTGACAGTTGGTTGACGCTTGAGGACGCTTGAGTACCACAGAGCAAGTAAACTTCGGTTCGATACTGGTTAAAGCGAGAAAGTCGCAAACCAAAACGTATAATTCACAACAAATTTAATGTATACGCGTATATACGTATTGGGACAGCTACAAGGTCACAGAATGGCTCAAGCGGAAGATCGGCGCTGGACATACATGATATGTGTGTCAGCATATGCCGAGCTTGTGCCTATTTGCAGCTTTACTTTTGTTAATTATAAATTTTTTTAGCTGCAAATAATATATTTTATTATTATTATTAATTGTAATTGTAGATGTAGGTATATACCGTATTTATATACCATAAACACTGTCCGTGCTGCAAAACATGGTGCGTACTGAAAATCAGTGTCGAGGCTCAGACGGTTCGACCTATACTGAGTGGGCCTCCCATTGGCAATACTAAAGTGATTGCACTTCTCCTTAATGTTATAGTTCTTTTTTTTTTTCACTTTCACTAGGTCTGTTTTAATTATTTTTTAGTTTTTAAGTTTAGTTTACATTTCTCGTTGAATTTATTTTTTGTTAAAGTTTCCTTTTTTATATTATAAATTAAAACCTATTTTTAGAATTGTAATCATGTTTCCAATAAAGTTTATTGTTATTATAAAAATTACAATGAATAGTTTTGGCGTTTAGGTCTTCAGAGAATACTCTACATTTACACTGGAGCGGTAAAGACGAGGTCTAGTCGAATAATATTATATAATAGTTTAAAAAAAAACTAAAAAACACGCTATAGAGTAAAAAATTCTCTTTGGTATTCGACAACATCCTAATGTTAGATAAATAGGTTGAAGATAATGGTTTAAATTTAATATTAACATCAATTCCTGTCTTATCGGCAATAGATGAAAATTATATAAATCAAAAAAAAAACCTATTTTGCAAATTGAAAAATGGATAAGTTTTATCAAATTAATGTATTGTCAACAGTCATCGATAAATCTACGAAGTTTGAACGAAGTCTGGCCGTTTAAAGTGGGTCTAAATCGGGCCCAAATGAGTCGGTTACAAACAAGTATACCCGCAACGGTCTTATCTTCGCCGGTTTAAGTTATTGCTAGTGTTAAATAGCTAAATAGTGAGCTGTTAAAAGATTCAAATAAATATTCGATATTGACTTGTCAACTATTATTTCACTTTTTAACTTTAACAATGCTAAGGAATACGATCGTGCAACACATTCCGCAGTTATGTTAAAGTCAGCGTAACTATTTACATTAAATTTGACTTCAACCTTAACTATAAGAGTTAATGTGATTCAACCCAGCCTTATTATTTACCAGTGGGAGACTCCTTTGCACAGGATGCAAACATTACTGTGTTTCGGTCTGAAGGGCGCCATAGCTAGTGAAATTACCGGGCAAATGAGACTTAACATCTTAAGTCTCAAGGTAACGAGGGCAATTGTAGTGCTGTTCAGAATTTTTGTTATTTTCAAGAATCCTGAGCGGCACTGCATTGTAATGGACAGGGCGTATTAATCATACCATCAGCTGACCGTCCTGCTCGTCTCGTCCCTTATTTTCATAAAAAAAGTATTTTCACAGTGACTAGAAAATATTGTATAGATAAGTAAGGCCAACATGTGGACACACCCTAACTACGGTATTAGGTAGCACAGATTTTATGAGGCGGCAATAAAATTTGACTTTTTATGAGGTTATCACTATCGATCCGAATCGGAAATGTGTGAAGGACTTATCTTTATGTGACTATCAATTTCCTGTTCTTAAGTGGAGTAAGTAATATAAGTTATTCTGTGAGCGACGACATCGGGTTAGCGATATGGGTGTAATTTATAGTTTATTTTTGTAAACAACATGGTTGTCCTTGACCCGATTTCATTTGGTCGTCAAAAAAGACGTGCAGTAAATCAATTGTTCTTTTTTTATGGAAAAGGTGGTATTAAGTAATCACCACCACCCACGTTCTCTTGCAACACCAGAGGAATCACAGATGATGAAATTGTTTAAGTGCAAAATTTGAGATTTAATTATTAGATTAAAAAGATGCAAAAATTATTATATTAATTATTTTTTATCCTAGTGTAAAATGGTATTTTACCATTTTATAGCCCCCACCGCACCGCCTCTTTCGCCTATTCATCGCGAAGATGTTCTACTCTACTTGCTTTTTTTTTTAAATTATAAAGAGACTTATTTTCATTAACCTTTTAAAAACTAAATTCATAATCCAAATCGAATAGTGCTAAAACGGACGAGCATAAATTTATAAGTTATCTCAAGTTGTAATTTTTATTTAATCTTGATGGAAATGTTGAAAAATGATTTTAACACTTCTTGGCCATTTAAAATTTATATTTGAAGTTTTTTTTGCTTTTGTGAGGTTAGCGACTTTATTGATCTTGATGACAATTAGCACAAGCATAGTAAAACATGTGCATGATATCCATAAATCTATTATAGTGTTAATTTTGAAGTTCCGAACGTAAAGGCATTAAGGTAGTAGGGACTAATATTATAAATGTGAATATAAGTGTGTTTGTTACGCTTTCACGCCTAAATAACTGAACCGGCTTTAATGAAATTTATTGCAGAGATAGACAAGAGCTTGGGAAAGGACATAGGACATAACTTTTATTGCGAATAAAAGGCTTGGCGGGGTTGAAATAAGGGTGGAAGTTCGTCTCTATCGAAGATAACGCCATGAAACTTTGTATTTAAGCACTTGATAAAAAATAAATACATATTAATTGTTCGAGCGTTTTTAAAATTTGCAAAAGGGGAATGAAACTTCTATAGTTTGTAGCTTATAAAAATGTATTAACCACAGCAGTATCTATTTGTATTATTTGAAAAGTGAGTATAATAAAAAATAAATAATGCTGCTCAAAGTAACTATAACTATATGCACGTAACTTATATTTAGTTGAAATATTATTTTTTCTAATATTTATTATTATTTATTTTATAGCAAATACTTTTTTTAATTAAATTTGTACTGAATAATCTATGCTAATATATAAAGCTGCAGTGTTTGTTTGTTTGTTTGAACGCGCTAATCTCTGGTACTACTGGTCCGATTTGAATGATTCTTTCAGTGTTGGGTAGTCCATTTATCGAGGAAGGCTATAGGCTATGTTTTTGTTTTTCAAAATTAGGGATCCGTAATAAAATTGCTATTTTGTAACACAAGGTGTAAAATCGAAAACCTATTTTTGCGTGCGCTGCAAAACCTATTGACAATAGAACAAAATGATGTACAGGCTATAATATAGGCAATATTTTATTACATATAAAACTGTCGCGTGAATTATACTTTATATGGCAAAACAACGTTTGTCGGGTCAGCTAGTAAATATTAAATATACAAAAAGTGCAATAAATACACGTGAAATATAAAACATCGAAACGCAATGCTATTGGTTGAAACGCAGTGTGACGTCAAAGTCTAGATAAACATAAGCAATGGTATGGTTCATAGATATTATTTTCGGTGGTTAGCGATATATTAAATTATATGTTGGTTTTTTTATTCAATGATCTGTATAATTATTATTTACAATAACTGAGAGTGGATTTGTTAAAACGCAAACAGATAATCTTCCAAAAATAGATGCGTTTATGCTGCTGTTTGATGACGTGTTTTTGTGTTTCATTTATTATTTTCATTAATTTACTCGTATTTTCTCACATTAGTTTCTAAAACTAAACATAATGTATAAATGCATAAAATATAATTTAACTGGAATTACCATATCCATTGTTTTTTTCTGTTATTAAAGATCATTAACATAATATGATTCTCGTGGAGATCAATGTTAACGTTCTGTTTTAATTATTTGCATTTTTAAAGTAAAAAACAATCAAACTATAATCTAAATAAAAACGCGCCCACTCATTGTATGAATTATCACTATATGTTGTGAAATGTCATGGACTGAATTAGTTGTATCGCGAATTTATAGGCATTTCTAGGTAAAAAAATAGATTCTAAATAAGTAATCACCAACTTATTATATACATAAATCTTCTCCGAAACACGCTGCATCTAATGGTACAAGAATTATGATATGATGATAATTTGATCGGTTCTGTAGTTTTCGGAGATAACCGAAGGAAAAAACCGGCCATACATTTATTAGTACAATATAGATTCTTGGGATAGACTCTGACGTCACAGAAACCCCGTGCAAAATGGCGCGTTTGAATAGCCGAAATACATTGCCGGGAAATAATATTTATTTTTAATTGAGTTAGAATGTTTTGATCTATAATTTGATGTGTTTGATAATTTTAGGATGTATAAAATCAAATGTAAGTATTTTTAAAATTCATGCATGTACCCTATTGCACGCGGACGAAGTCGCGGGTAAAAGCTAGTACGGTCATAAACTAAGAGCATAGTTTATTAAATATCAAACAGCTATTGGAATTTTTCATGTTCATGTATTCCTGGTATCTAGGGAATAATGCTTTATGATCCGAGCCACGTTTCTGTACTTCTTCAGTAATTCCTTGGAGACTTTAATTCTAATATAATAATACATGTTCATATTTTCCAAGTTATCATAAAAGCGGACACTGGATATGTATTCGGTTTTAATGAAATATCTCCTGATAGTAATACCTTTTTAATGGAATCTGATTTTCTTTCCCGAAATATTCACTTCATTAGCATTAGTAAAAAAAAGTGTGTGTACTTATGTATGGACGCAAGAAGTTATACTTCTTTAGCGTAACAAAGCAAAAGTCATAAGAGTTCCTCGAGCTATTCCTACGTTTTGAGAAAGAACAAAATTGTAAAAATCTTACACAGATGGCTTTGACAATTAATTATTTAAACTTTAAACCTTTGCCTGTCCTAATATTGGAAGAAGAAACCAAAATAATGCGCGCGCATCTTAAAATTGCACTCTCATCATTTTTTCATAACGCGCCTAAAGAAGTATAACTTCAAAAAAATGTAATTTGATGGTAAATTTAATATAACTTTATTTATTACAACGGCTTTACTCACGGTGTATCGGTGTTGGTACCGCCTAGTTTCAGACCATTCGGAGATCCTTCATCAGGGTGAGTGGAGTGGGTTCGCGATAAAGTCCCGTCTCATACTGCGTATTTGTGTTTGTAGTGCTTGGCTTGACAAGTTAAAGATCACGGTATCACTGAAACTATTGTGTCACTATTGGTGTTCACGGGTGCACAAAATGTACTATTATCTCTCACACTCTCTATGTTATCATGAATTTAAATCACCTCAACTGTTATATGAGTTGTTAGCCACATCCAGTCTTTTTTATTCTGTATAAATATAAAATATATTGATGTTGTTAAGTTAGCAATTTTTTGAGTACCTTCATTTGTTGTAATTATTCACTTTGTTTGTTTTGGATGCTTAGTCATAGTAACCTAAAGTATTATTATATTGTATAATTATGTAAAATTCTCATGTAAGTGATTTTATGTTAAATCTAATGAGAATAAAATACGTCTTTAAACCGAATTATTGGCACTTTTAGTCTTATTACGAGATGCGTTTAACAACGCGGGTTTCCAAGTAGGCGGCAGAGCCCAACCCTTGTATCTATTTAAATTAGATAAAAGATACTATTCGGTACCAACACCGATAAACCTTCAGATAAGCTATGTTATAGTTATTTGTGCAACTGTTGTATATATATGTTATATATTATATATGTTATAAGGGGTATTAAAACACGAGTGTGGGTTTATGATAATAGTATCACATGAGTGTTTTAATTCCTAATTAACAACAGTTGCATACAAGACTTCTACACTCATATTATGAATCCTCTATAAAATATTGTGAAACAGTTAGCTTACTGCTAACTTTAAAAAAGTCAGTCCTAGTAACCATTACATCATCCAAACGAGTGTTGTAATGAAAACGAATGATAAAATATTGTACTGAATATCATTACAACACTCGTTTTCGATTAATATAAATAATCCAATTACGTGTAAGTTTCTTTTTATTTGTTTAATTATTTCAATGATTTTTTCCTTTGTGTTTTTGAATAGTTTTAGTTTACAACCTACAATGAGTTATTATTTTATATTATCTTTAAGGCGACGTCACCAAATGGCCCAACAGAAGACCAGCGCTGGTTTTCAAACCAGCAAATATGCTGAGTTGGGACCACTTTGTGACGTATAGAAAATAATATACCTCAATTTTGTTTTATTGTACTACAACGTCACAAATTCTTTTTTTTTTCTTTCTTTCCTTCAATTAATTTATACACATAACGTTTATTAAGATTACATTACGTCATTAAAAATAAAATCATCTTTATTCGTAACAGACCATGCCACTAATAATAAATTACGAATTCTTATTATACAGCGCAAATCGTCGATACATTTCTAAACTACTTCACTTTGACAAAACGTCTATGTTATCTATAAAAAAAGCTAATACTGAAGCATTTATCTTGACATTAAACTTCTGAATGCATGATGTGCGACACTGGATAACATTCAGTTATCTACAAAGGAAATTCTAGCTCGTCACGGTCTGTCGAATTGTTTACAAAACTATTTCGGCTTCGTTAAAGATTGGAATTGTATATTTTCAGCATTGATGTGAGTTTTTATACGAGTTATAATAAAGCATTTATTTATTTCTAACCAAGGTAAGTTAACTTTAACCAAATTTACTAAACTAGCCCAAATTATTGCGAAACTGAAGTGGTAGTGGACAGCGCACATAGTTCGACGAACAGGTGGCCGTTGGGGCAGTAAAGTCGAGGATTTTACCCCAACGTAGACCGGAAGACGCAGTGTTTGTAGGCCCCCCACAAGATGGACCGACGATCTGGTCAAGATAACCGGAATACGTTGGATGAGGGCAGCGCAGTACCGATCGTCGTGGACATCTTTGGGGGAGCCCTTTGTCCAGCAGTGGACGTCTTCCGGCTGATGATGATGAATGATGTTTATACGTAACAAAATAAAAACTGCACATTGAATATTTAAAAAAATATTTGCTATGTGTTTTACAAATAATACCGAATATAAGTAAGGACTTTAGAATTTTTGTCCGTTTGTCTGTTTGTCTGTAGCAGTCTGTATGTACGAGGAAAAATGCAATAAAAATAGATACTAAACTCAATCTTTGACCTTATATAGGTTACTAGCTGACCCGGCAAACGTTGTTTTGCCATATAAAGTATAATTCACGGGATAGTTTTATAAGTTATAAAATATATTGCCTATATTATAGCCTGTACATTATTTTGTTCTATTGTCAATAGTTTGTGCAGCGCACGCAAAAATAGGTTTTCGATTTTACACCTTGTGTTACAAAATAGCAAGTTTATTACGGATCCCTAATTTTGAAAAAAAAAACATAGCCTATAGCCTTCCTCGATAAATGGACTACCCAACACTGAAATAATCATTCAAATCGGACCAGTAGTACCAGAGATTAGCGCGTTCAAACAAACAAACAAACAAACACTGCTGCTTTATAATATTAGTATAGATAATTCATACTGCTAAATGCAGGCATAATATTTTTGGTGCTTTATATTTATAGGGTCTAGGCGGATGACGACGGATACACGGATTATTATTATTACATCTAGCCACGCTGCTGGTTATATTTTAAAACCAGCTGACCCGGCAAGCGATGTTTTGCCATATAAATTATTTTTAGAGTTAAACCGTTGCTTGAACATTGCAACATTACTTTATTTTTCAAAAAAAAAAAAATCCAAAATAAACGTAGCTAAGTTACTCCTTATTACATCATCTACTTGCCAATAAAAGTCACGTCAAAATCAGTCCAGAGATAAACTGGAACAAACAGACAGACTTCTTCTTCTTCGTCGGATTACTCTTGACAGAGCAGTCGTGGTCACGTCGAACGACGAATTATTCTGCGCCAGTTATCCCTGGATGATGCTTCTCTGGCACATGTGTTGAGGGGAGTATTGGTTAGGGCTTTGATCTGGTCTGTCCAGCGCATAGAGGAGCGTCCTCTTGACCTACTGCCGTTGACCCTTTCTTGAACAAAGTTCTCTATGGCATGCTCTCCACGTCGCGTTATATGTACAAAGTATCTGAGGATACGGGGTCTGACTATAGATGAAAGCCTTTCTTTCACGTTAAGCTCTTCAAATATCGAGACGTTTGTGCGGCGTTGTGTCCAAGATACTCGTAGCATTCGTCTCCAACACCACATTTCTAGTGCGTCAATCCTTTGTCTCTTTCGTTCTTTGACTGTCCATGTTTCGGCACCATATAGTAGTATGGGAAATACTAGAGATCTTACTTTAGTAACTTTGGTGATATTCTTGTCCCGCCATATCCTCGTCAACTTCTGCATTGCAGATCTGGTAATAGCAATTCGCCTTCTAATTTCGTCTTCCGATCCACTAGTACTAGCGACAAGTGATCCTTAGTATATGTATGACTGTACAACCTCGCAATTAGCAACCTCGACAAAACAGACAGACAGACAAAAATTAAAAAAAAAATGCTATTTCGGTGTACGTACCGTATACATATTCATATACATGTAGTAAAAAACGGTTACTTCAATATTCCAGACAGACACTCCAATTTTATTTATATGTAGGTATAGATTAGCAAATAAATTTTCAATTCAAATTTCAGATTTACTACTTAATATTGCTTAATTGGCTAATGCAGAGCCTAAGTTTCAGTAGATAAAGCCAAAATTTAAAGTTGTAATTCTGTTTGCAAAAACTACTAAATAATTCTCCTTAATAACGTTATAATAAATTACTTGGGAGATTACCTTCGTCGACGTTAATGTTATCTGAAACAGAAGTTAAAATTTGAGTAAATATTTATTATACAAATTTTTGTTTACACACTAGAATTGTATTATTTAATTTCAGTAGTGAGAAAAATAACAAATTGTTTAGATTATAAAACAGCAGCAATTTCTTTATATGAATTATTGTGGTTGCGCAGGTTATTAACTGGAGAGTAGATCCTGTAGATGCTGAAGACAAATAATTTTAATAAATTAATACTATTATATAGTTTGTTAACAACTACAAAAATTACTTCATTAACACTAAATACATCCTGGTATATTGCAACTTATACTGTGCAACAATAATTGTTGTAATTGCAACGTAGTTACTGTGAGTTTAACTATTTTGACCTTTTTGATCCCATCAATCGTCTACGTGTCGCCGCTCAAATGAAGACAAAATAAAACATACATTACAACAAGCTCCTGCCTATGTCTTTACCCGCCTTAAATTCGTATCATGCTCTCCTGCGGACTCATAAAAATTTAGGGATGCATTTTTGAAGTGAAAACATATTTAGCGACGTTGAGCACTTTTCTTGGGTATAAAAATATGTTGAATGTCGCGTCAGGACACATGAACTGATCGAAAATTCATAAGATAGTCGTTGAAGTTATGGATGGTGAAGTTAATTTTTCTGAGAGATAAACTTTTTAATGTAAAATAATTGTAATAGTTCTGAAGTGTTACATTTTTTATGTAATATAAATTGTCATTATTGTGTACGATAGCGCAATAAATGAATATTGTATTTAACCAGATAAGTGCTTTCATACTGATAAATAAAGGAATTCGTGTGAAATTATTCCATTTCGAAATTAAAACCTAAGCTTAGATAGCTTTTCAGCTAAACGACCGCGGCTCACTCAAATCACGGACCAGATGTGTACTGGATGGAATGATGATGAAGGAAAGAAATGACCATGGCGCACTTTGCTGATTATTCTTTTAAAATCATAAAAACAGTTAGGTTTATATTTGCACGAAAAAGATTATATGACAATTGTGTCGAATAAAATGATAACAGTTACTACGGAATTGTACGTTTAAGCTAATTTCGATCTACTTGTTTATTAAGGTAGGTGATGATTCAATATTGTCGATAGTACCTCTTAAGATACAACGTGTGTGCTAAACATCATAATTGGTTGTGTAGTTAAGGCGTTACAAAGAGACAAACTTGCACATACGTTTATATTATTATAGATACAATTAAATATTTTTTGTTCTTTTTTGCACTTCTATTTAGTATACGCGTATTACAACCAGGCAATAATTCAATAAAATAAAGCTAGCCGTACCCGCTACTAATTTACCATTAGTTCAACAAGAAATAGGTTCCAACATCGTGCACTAATAGCCTACCAATTAGTAAGGGCTTATAATTTAGTAGGTGCTTAGGCTCAAAGCATTTCACCCACCCCTAGGAGTATTTCATTTTTGTGTCATAGCAGTATAAAATAGATATCAGGTAGGTATAATAAGACACTTAGGGCTATATTTCACCGTGACACCACGGTGGTGCAACCAGTCGCGCCTCTGTTATGTTATAAGCTACCAAAACGAGATACCATACAGACACCAGAGTCATGACGCGTCCGAGCTGGCTTCGCAACCAAACGGATACCAGATGAGCAACTTTCTATAGTATCTATATACATTTTGTTGGTACCGGCGACTGGTTGCGTCACCATGGTATCCGTAAGCTAGGATTATATATTCACCGGGACACCACGGTGGCGCAGTCAGTCGCGCCATTGTTATATCCGTAAGTTACCAAAACTAGACACCAGAGTCATGACGCGTCCAAGCTGAGTGCGCAACCAAACGGAAACCAGGTGAGTAGCTTTCTATAGAGCTGTATACATTTTGTTGGTATCGGTGACTGGTTACGTCACCATGGTATCCGAAGCTAGCCCTGTATTTCACCGGTACTCCACGGTGGCGCAACCAGTCGCGCTACTGTGATGTCCTTCAGCAACCAAACTAGACTGGTGTCTGGTACAGATACCAGATTCATGACGCGTCCGAGTTGGTCACTCCACCAAACTGTTTGCGCAACCAAACGGACACCAGGTGAGTAACTCTCTATAGAGCTGTTTTCATTTTGTTAGTACCGGCGACTGGTTGCGTCACCGTGGCGTCCCGGTGAAATATTTCCCTAAGATTCTACCGATACATATCTTCTAACGTCTCCAGTAAGTATGATCATTTATTTGTGAGTCAGTTCAAACATAACTATGCGTAATACAAACACATTATTTGTAAGTTATCATGTTTACAATTAACAAATATTATCTGAGATATGTTGATTAAGAATGTTTGTTGATAACAATAAGTCCATTAGATACTTATAGATAATAAGCACTCAAATAAATTAATAATTCTAGAAATAATTCAACTGAAGAAATATTAGTTTTGGTTCAGGTTGAAACTTTTAATGGCAAGAAAACAGGTTTATGTGGGTTCGGAATAAACTGCAAATTTCATCGATTTCTATATTATTTTATTGAATCAAATCAAATCAAAATCACTTTATCCAGTTAGGTCAAGGAAATGACATTTATTAATGTCAAAAGTTTTCTTTTCTTTTATACTGACCGTATTATAGGAAAAGTTTGAGCTTTAATGAGAAGAATTGGCAAGAAAGTCAATGCCACTCTTTTAAATCGACATTAACAGCATCACTGTTTTTTTTTATATGGAATAGGAGGACAAACGAGCGTACGGGTCACCTGGTGTTAAGTGATCACCGCCGCCCACATTCTCTTGCAACACCAGAGGAATCACAAGAGCGTTGCCGGCCTTTAAGTTTTACAAATAATTACAATATATGTATAGTAATGGAACAAAAATACTAAAAAACACAAGAGTTATTGAGTAAAACATAAATAAAATTATGCGAGCATTGTAGTGAAGTTGACTGAAAATATTCCAGCATTTTAATATTTTTTACCTGTCTATAACTAAAATAAGTTCAATTTTAAGTGACACTAACAAAAATACGGCTATTAATTCTATTTACGGTTTAAAACGCTAAACACTCGTCACTTGACGCCTGACCTAGGCCTCT
The DNA here is from genome assembly GCF_905404315.1 of Leptidea sinapis. NCBI lineage: Eukaryota > Metazoa > Arthropoda > Insecta > Lepidoptera > Pieridae > Leptidea > Leptidea sinapis. The sequence continues at coordinate 15,480,597 of NC_066267.1, read as the reverse complement.
AAAGCCAAACAATCTTAAAAAAAGTCTCGTAAACTTAAAAATCACTTTTTACTAACATGTTCATACAAATCTAATCCCATGGACATTAATAATTCTAAGCTGCTAGTATCTATAGCAGTAACAAGCAAGTCATTTCCTTTAGTGTCTGAGTCGATATAATATAATGGAGCTATTTATGTCGATCAAAGGTTTCTTGCTATGTAGGTTACGCTTTTCTATAGGCCGAATTATAATGGAAAATTGCTGTAATACTGTTAAACAAAATGCGCCAATGAACCTGCACAGAAAAAAGTATATCTCCTATTTACTACATTAAAGTTGGCTCCGACTTTAAATTTACAATCCACAAATTTAACACTCACCTATAAATATTTGACGAGTTGATCCGAGCCTTTGGATTTATATCTGAGAATTATATATCGGTAGGACTGATTAACTTTTGAAAATCTATATATAAATATTTAAGAGATTTCCACGTATATAGTCACTCATCACGATATCTCTGGAACCATTAGAGCTAAAGACTTGAAATTTGCTAGGAATATTCTTTTCACAGAGTAGAGGTCAGCTACGAACGGATTCTCCAAAATTCCATCCGCAAGAGTTTTTTTTATTATGAACAGAACAATGTCTGTCAGGTCAGCTAGTATTTTATAAAGCGATCACCTCAAGACAGCATATTGACTTCTTGACTTAACTTTATCCTAAGATCTTGATATATATATGTATGCTTTAGCTTTCTAGTCTTAGTCGTTTTTTTATAGATAAGAAACAAAATTTAAACCATCCTTACGTGGTCGCATAAGACGGAACGAAGTAGGTATCAGTACCTACGTTAGCGCGCGGCTACTAGATTTTTTAAAGGTTGTTCGAATATTATAGGAAAATTGAATTATTTCATTATATATTAGAGTTTCTTGCTACTTCTTCTCTTTAGCTCAACTCTTTGCGAAGTAGCAGTAGATTCAATATATATTGTATATATATATAGCAGTATATGCCAATTCCAAAAAAAAGGGTAACTCCAAGTTTTCAAAACACGAGGCGGGTTACATATTGCTGGTTATTGACTGAGAATAATTTATACAGGTTTAGTAAATTCAGCAATTTTTTTTATTTTATTATTTTATTTGGGAGACTTACAGCCATAGTTACACATTTTACACAACAAATAATAAATGCTAATTACAAGCTTCCACGTATGTTTTTAATTGTTCAGATTAATATATAACACAAACAATACTGTAATACATAAATAAAATTTGAAAAACAACATTTTATGGACGATGCGGGATTCGAACCCACGACCTCTGGTGTTCCGTGCCGGTGCTCTAACCAACTGAGCTAACCATCCGAGTACCGTTTTATAAACTTCTGTTTCCTTTGTTTGCAGCTCTGTTTGCTTTGAGAGTTGAACAAAGCAAACAGAATTTTAGTATAATTTTATTTGTGTATTAATCCTAGAAGTTAGGGTTATCACTTTAAAAACATAACATATTGAATACTGTAATACAAAATAGAATCTAACTTATGAGATTAAGTGCTTCATTTTTATATTGATATAACAGACTTATTATGGTGTAAATTGTGCCATGTTCCATATTTCGTCTATCTTACAGCGTTATTTGTTTAAAGTACAGAACGCCATTAATTTTATGCGTGGTTTCGTATCAATTTTTATTTCTGATTTTTCCATTAGGTAAATGTTGTTAAATATTGGATTAGTCGTATTTCGGACATTTGCAGTAACATTTACAATTACATCACTACTAATATCACAAATGTTAATGTAAGTTTGTTTGCTACGCTTTTACACTTGAGCTACTGAACCGATATTTATGAAATATGGTACAGCGATAGACTAGACCTTAGGAAAGGACATAGGCTACATTTGATCCCGGAAAAATTTATGGTTCCCGTGGGATTTGTGAAAATTGAAAGTCACGTCGTTGAGCTATAACAATACCAATAGTAGGTTTAGTTTGTAATAGCAATCTTCATCGAAATAAGATTCATATACTATGTTGGGAACGGGAGCGAAAACGGGAACCGAATATGGAATAGGATATGAACCCTTTATCTACGCAGACGAAGTCGTGGGCATTAGCTAGTAAATTGACGGATAGAAAACGTACAGTGTACAATAACAGTAATAACATAATTCCATAGTTGATTCACCTAGAAGATTGTTGTCTAATCCTCAGAGAACAGATGGCGAGACGGAACATTGTGTCGGACATTTTGATATCTAAACCAAGAACTTAGAAATCTGACCAACCCATACCGAACTAATACAATAATATATTATCTTATATAGCCAAAGAGCTTGCAGTTTATTTAATACAATATTTGAACATCATCGAGATTTTAGAACTGGGAAGTGACCTTGTCAACAAGCAGTCGTCAGTTTGCAGGGTTTGATTAGTGATTTTTGAAGTGCGCTATGACAACACATTCAAATTTATTTTTTTTATTTGCAAGGTAGATGTTTTTGGTTTAAGTCCATGACATCCTATACATTTTAGGCTACGACTACGACCATATATCTATACATTGCCGCATTTACTCCAGTTGCTTAAATTATTATTGGCAAAAAAGAAGCAATGTAAAACATTTATTCAGTTTAGAATCGATTCGGATAGTGACAGTTGACACACGACTAAGGAGAAAGTTATAAGTACACTTTTACTGTTCTGCTATCTGCGTATGATATGTCCATATTAACAAACACCTCTCAATCTCAGAGATTGCAGAGCGTGTAGATTCTGTAACAGTGTAGATGAAATCCCGCTACACATTTGAGATACGTCAGCTCACTGCAAAAGACATAATCAGATTCATGAAAAGAATCAATGTTAGCAGTGAGCTACAGTTAACAGTGGCTATCACAATAGATCACATTGGTCGCAGTGAAACAGGGCTGATATGAACTGGAAAAACGTTTAGTTCTTAGCGGAAATAGTAATACACAAAAATGGTTCATGTTATATGATTCTTGTAACAGTGTTAAACCTTTGGTTTGTCAGGGTATTGGTATAACGTTTCATTACCTCAGCTTATTACATAATCAAAAGTGCTTCTGTGGAATTAAGCCGATACAGACTGAAACAAAATAAACGAAGCATTCAAATCACGATTCTTTCTAAAAACATAATTGAATTTCTCGTCATAAAATAATAACGAATATAAAAAGACATTGAGAGTAAAAGAATTCTTAAAATAAATCGTTTGAGTAAACGATATCTTAGCCAAGAGAATGTTTATCTTAGTGTAAGTAAATCTAAAATATTCAGAAACTTTGTTCTTTGATTGAGCGACCTGTAGGCGTATTTGCCACGAATGTCAAAATCAGCAAATTTAATATCTAGCAGCCGATAAACTGATTACGAAATTGTTATTAACAGTCACTTTTGTAATTTCAAGAACTTAATGTTTTGATGATCCTTTTGTTATCTGTCAAGGTCACTTTTGCTGCGTTTTGTTGCTAGTTCAACACAAAAACGACTTCATATTATGTTCTATGTAACAGCTGCGTGCTTACTGTTTATAAACCTCTCTTCTAAGGCAATATGTTTATTATTTCTGTTAAGAGTAAACTTTACAAGCAATTTTCCAAACAAACTTCTTCACTGTTGTATATATACTCTTGGTTATTTGTGAAAGAGATTTCGACCTTCGGTGCTACAGCTATATGGATATCTAACAGGCAGCATTTTTAGCTTTAGTTGAACTACATTGAATTTGCTCATTTGCCCTTTTAATGATAAAAATCTTAATATATGTTGCCAATATCAATAAATGTATTTGTTTTTTTTTTTGTAAAAAGGGATATCAAATAAAAAAGGTATAAAGAGTTATTTGTTCAGTTAGTTGAGTGAAATATCTCCATAGTGCGGTTTTCATGACACTTTCTTCAAAACGAGAAGGGTCCCTCAAAACAGCAACCCTAAACACACTAAGCAGCGGTGAGCACTTTCGAACAGGTGATCTAAACACTCGTTTGTCCTAGCATTCCTTGAAAGAATGTTGGGGACCCAGTGCTCTCCGGCTGGATCACTTCGCGTTGCGTAGGGACGTCGCTTTGTTGTGTGTCTTCTACATTTATCTAGGAGAGTGTTCCGAAGAATTGTTTCACCTGATTCGTGCCGGTGAATTCCACCTTCGCACGACACGCCACAAATCAGGATATCATCCCCACTATCTGGGTGTGTGGCGGTCCTCTACAATGTGGTTTTCAAGGAGCTTCCTTCCACGTACTACAATGCTGTGGAATATGCTTCCTTGTGTGGTGTTTCCGGGACGATACGACATGGGTAGCTTAAAAACAGCGATTACACATTCCTTAAAGGCCGGCAACGCCCCTGTGATTCGTCTGGTGTTGCAAGAGAATGTGGGCGGCGGTGATCATTTAACAACAGGTGACCCTTACGCTCATTTGTCCTCCATTTCCATAAAATATCACGATGATGATTAATCACGTATCATAGAACTAACATGTTGCAAACAGATGCGATGTGATGTCATATAAAATTTGTTCAAGAATACTGCACGTAATAATTCTTCTTTAATTAACAACTATTTTTATGCTAAGCAAGTCGCGTTTGTCATCTTTATGTCGCGACCGCAAAATATGACGTGTTTACGATAGCTGAACGCCCTAGACAAATGAGCTAATCAAAATATAAGCTACACGAAAAATTTCATGGCAATTTGTAAGCTTATACAAATAGTTTTTGGCCACGACTTGCACAAGGCAACACCAAGGTCGTCATTTTGCGTGATCATGTGAAATGCTTTCTCGTTTAATTTGGACACAAAACACTATCTGATAGGAGGAAAATATTAGATTATCTCTTTTTATATAAAATTGTTAACGGCGGAATTGACTGCCCCGATATTCTCTCGTTAATTAATGTATCCGCTCCCTTGAAACTTCCGAGAATCAGCAGACACGATAAATTTTTAACAAATACTGCAATATTCTCTCGTTAATTAATGTATCCGCTCCCTTGAAACTTCCGAGAATCAGCAGACACGATAAATTTTCAACAAATACTGCAAAGTCTAACCTAGATCACTTTCGTAATTTTAATAGAATTGTTCGCACTTGCTATATATAGCCTTCCGAAAGATGATCCAAGAATAGACATTCTTAATGATAATTCCTGCTTTACGGCATAAACTTCGGAAATTTTGCTAGACAGCAATATAATTTTCTGTTCAAAAAATTCATTTTATGCAATATTTTAGTTCTGCCATTAGTAAAATAAGTTTTGTTTATATTAATTCATATTCACTTTACTTTATATAAACTAATTATGTAATTGTATTTCTTAGTATTAGTTCTTATGTTACATAAAAATATTTAATGTAGTTAGTTATTGATTATTGTGTTGGCGTTGCTAATAAATAAATAAAATAAATTAACAAATAAATAATTTCATAGAGGTACTTAGATTTCGGGAGCAAGCGATTGGGTTTTTAAAAATAGAAATTAAAATGAATATTTTTGAATCGAAATAAGAGTTTATTATTTATGACCCGAGCTTACAGAGGTTGATGCAAAACTGATCTTAATAACTAAAATATAAATGCAAAATGTAACTTAAAACTATCTTACCAGCTACTGTTATAATAACAAGTCGCCCGGAAGGGCCGACTGATAAGAGAAGTGCTGCGTTAGGCTCTACCGCAGCGTCAGAGCTTAAGGCTATATTGCACTATGGGATAGGATATATAACTAGATAGTAAATATTTACTTCCTTGTTGTATGTATTTTGTGCTCATATTCTTTTATAAATGACAAATTGTTTTTAGAACTTCATTATTTTAAACCTAAATACTCGAACATTAATATAAATTACTGCCCATACCTTTACATCGGAAGTTCTAAATAAAAATTCTAAACAATGAATTAAACTACATATTATAATTTTGATATCAGATACCAGGTCTCCCCAAACTGCCTCCATTTTCAGCGATGCAGTGCCACTCTTTCTCAACTTTTGGGAAATCTGCCAAATATTTTTTATTTGTCCCCTCTGTGGCTTTCTCTATTAGATACTGTTCTGTTACGTTTTTTGTGCTACTTCTCATCATATTAAGATAACCTATCAAACATGGTAATACTTAATATATAAAACCCATGATAAATATTTAAAAAAAATCAAAAGCATTCACCCGAATCGGAAAATATGAATTTCATGGAATTTAAATAATTAATCATTACACAGGTACTTTTACGTATAATTTATAATATGCAACCAATATTTTAAAAATAATTCACAAACCTAAAGGTTATTAGAAACATGAACAAAAAATGTCTTTCTGCATGAACATTATCATCATCTCAGTCAGAAGAAGTCCACTGCTGGACAAAGTCCGCCTCCAAACATCGCCATGATGATCGGTCCAGCGCTGCCCTTCATCCAACATATTCCGGCGATCTGGACCAGATCGTCGGCCCATCTTACCTACCAACACTACGTCTTCCAGTACGTGGTCGCCATTTGAGGACTTTACTGCCCCAACGGCCATCCTTCGAGCTATGTGTCCTGCCCACTGCCCTTTCAGTTTCGAAACCATCTGGCATACGTCGATTGACTTTGCTTCTCCTACGGCTCTCCTCATTTCTGATTCTATCTGCATTCTGCATGAACTCGCCTGATCAAAATATTTTAATGTCGCATATTTTTAGATTAATTTTACATAACTTTAGCTCCTACTGTACTCGTAGTACTTTTTAGATTTTAAATGATTTTTTTACATCTTTAGCTAACACAATTAAGTACAGTATTTATTTTGCATCACCATGTGGAAATTATATTTAAAATGTTTTAAAACTCTAAATTTAGATATAAAAGTGTTGCAACTAGTTTTTGGTACTTCTCAGTAAAGCCCAATTTTTCTGATATGGTCAATGTATATTTAATAATATTTTATTTGATTTAAAACTTTATGCCTTAGATTAAGGATTGGTCTCCGCTGCGCTCGAACTAGTACCGCAGGCGTAGTCGCAAAGTGCGGCAAATAATACTACGCCCAAGTGGGCGTAGTCGAAACAGCCTCCAACAATGTGTGACGTTGACGTGCCACATGTTTTGTTAAACTTTGCTAACAATTGAAACTAAAATGCCGGATTGAAAACTTTGTAAATTATAATACTGCAAGAATTAAGAAAGACACTGGGATCACATATCATCAGTAAGTATTTTATATTTTATTAATTTCAATGTAAAATAGCAAGAAGCGTTTGTTACAAAATTTGAAAGATGCCACTGAGTGTCTAGATGCCACGCAAGCAAGCATCTAATAGTCGCTGTAATAAAAAAGCTATTGTTCTCAGGAAGTGCGGTATCGGCGCCACAGCGAAGACCAATCCATAATCTAAGCTTTAAACTGACTAATTTATAACTTTATCCTACGCACGTCTAAACGTTTCGATTCTTATCGTCAGCTCTGGGACTATCGCAAAAGTACGGTCATGACATTTCAGGCACAATAGATTGGGGTAAGCCTTAATTTATTAAGGGTTATGAGTCATTTGTTAGCAAAATTTTGAATTTTGTAGCCTAATTATTCCATTTGATATTTAAGAGCAGTCTTATAATTTATGATGCCCCAAACATTATTATTAATTATAAAATATTTTGAAAATGTTGAAGAGTTTATAAATAATATATTCTTAATTATAATAGAAAATAGAATTTAATTTTGCTTTCGCGTCCTTACTATCTACTCAACAATTTTATTTTTAATTTATTTTATTTTGGCGAAAAACAGTCATACGTACAAAAAAGTGTTTGTGTACTTATGTATGCGCGCTAGAAGTTATACTTCTTTGGCCTAAGGAAGCAAAAATCATTAAAATGATTTATATATCATGGTCCTCTACGTTTTTAGAAAGAACTATTTTGTAAAAATCTTGTAAAGTTGGTTTTGACAATTAATTATTAAATAATGAATACGACTGTATGGGCTTGAGCCCTATGCCTGTCCTAATAATGGACGAAGAAACCAATAGAAAATAACGAATGACGTAAACGTTAGAAAATTTTAGGAACCAACTTCAACCTGTTACTTTTGTGTTACAGTGATGCGCGCGCATCTTAAAATTTCATTCTAATAATTTTTTCATAACGCGCCAAACGAAGTATAACTTCAAAAAGTGTAAGTTTAGGTACTTATGTACACACACAAGAAGCAACACCTACTTTTTTGGCGTTTGAAAAAACTTTAAAGTAGCAAACATGATAAAATGATCGAAGAAATAGATTTTATTAAAAATATGTTTTTAAAGTGATAACCCTCACTTCTATGATTAATACACAAAATAAAATTTGAAAAACAAAATTTTATGAACGATGCCGGACTCGACTCCGGCGTTCCGTGCCGGTGTTCTGACCAACTGAGCCAACCGTTCGAGTTCGAGGATCTGTGAATCGGCCAACATCTATTTTTCATATCCCTAAATGAAGGATCACGCACCCCTAAATATTTTATTCAATTTTTTGACAATTTTTTAATATTCTTTTTATTATCATTCAGCGTTGAAAACTACATTGGTACAACTTAAAATTTTCACCCCCCTACGATGAATCCTATTTTTGTATCACGTTTTTTATATTATTTTGTTCCATCCACTGATCCGCAATAGGGTTGTAAGATGCCAATCAAATACAATTATTGTAGTACGATAAATTTTATGTACGATATATTTGGTCTGAAAATCGGTCGTCATGTACTTTTTATACCCCAAAAATATTAATTATTGATTTTTCTTTTTTTATTACTTTATATGACAATACAGTACGTATGCTGGGTCAGCTTAATATATATAAATTACGTGACACGTTGTTTGTCCGCGATGGTCCTAAACTAATGAACGGATTTTAATGGGGATTCATGGAGTGCAGTTTAGTCCAACTTGAGAGATAGGATAGTTTTTATTTCGTTTTGGGACCCATATTAATTTTTATTTTCAATATTTGTTTTGTATGGACATATTTTCTATGAGAGAATTTAGTGACACACGGTGTGACAGTTCCTCTGTCAAACAATTTCATTATAACAACAGGGAGCATTTTTTACGAAACAATTCTTGATGTTTTGAAATATTATTGGCAAATTCCTATAAAACAGTATTTTCTTTTATTATCTACAGAACAACGTCTGTTGGGTCAGCTAGTGTTATATAAATACCTAAAATGTATCGTATGACAACTCTATGCCATCAAAATCAATATTCACATTCGTAAAATCAGCATAATATTCATAGCAACATCGTCATATATAATTGTCTATATTCAAATCAAATCAAAACAAATCAAATCAAAATCAGTTTATTCACGTAGGTCACGGAAATGACACTTATGAATGTCAAAAAAATAAAATATTTTTCTTATTGAATCTACCGCTACTTCGTAAAGGGTTGAGCTAATAAGAAGAAGTAGCAAGAAACTCATTGCCACTCTTTTATATCAAGATTTACATTTAAGTACATCGATTTACAAATCATTTCAAATTACAATATAATATGTAAAATGATGCAACAGACACACTCAAACGTCAAATAGTCAATGTCTTACACGAGTAAGTCAAAAAAGTAAATGTAAATTAATACAAAAGTTATTGAGTACAGTAGCTGCATCATCCACATACACCATAAATAAATAAAGGTATTCTTTTAGCCAATAGTACCTAAAATAAATACAGACGATGAAAGAAAAAACGGCCCTTTTTAATTATTGTGTCTCTGAAAGACTCTTTTGAACAAAGTAATACATACTTAAAACATTGAATAAGAGTTTTTGCTTATATCAAGATCCAAGGTTATTTAGACATTACATTTGGGATTAAAGTAGGAAGCTGCCGATTTCTACTAAACATTCAAACATTTTACTGTAAACAAATAAAATTTGAAAACAAAATTTTATGGAAGATGCGGGACTCGAACCCGAAGCTCAGTTGGGAGAGCACTCGCACGGAACGCCAGAGGTCGTGGGTTTGAGTTCCGCATCGTTCATAAGATTAGGTTTTCAAATTTTATTTGAGTATTAATCCCAGAAGTGAGGTTTATCACTTTGAAAACGTAACAAATTGTTTATTTTACTGTAAAGTTAAATATATTGCTATGTGCTTCCACTGGAAAGAAAGAATAGGAAAGCCTCAGGCCCAAGGGTGTCGTATGAGGCAACAAAGGGCATTTACCGGTTTGAGGCTTCTTTGCACAGGATGCCGGCTAGATTAATGGTACCACAACGGCGCCTATTTCTACAGTAGTAATGTGAAAGCTTTATTGTGTTTCGGTCTGAAGGGCGCCGTAGCTAGTAAAATTACTGGGCAAATGAGACTTAATATCTTATGTCTCAAGGCGACGAGCGCAATCGTAGTGTCGCTCAGAATTTTTGGATTTTTTTTTATGATAATAAGTAATTGATACGCCATGCCGATAACAATGCAGTGCCGCTCAGGATTCACAAAAAACCCAAAAATTCTGAGCGGCACGACAATTGCGCTCATCACCTTGAGACATAAGATGTTAAGCCTCATTTGCCCCGTAATTTCATTAGCTACGGCGCTCTTCAGACCGAAACACAGTAATGCTTACACATTACTGCTTCACGACAGAAATAGGCGCCGTTGTGGTACCCATAATCTAGCCGGCTTCCTGTGCAAAGGGGCCTCCCACTGGTTCCCATTTTCAAGAGTCCTAAGTGAGTGAGTTATATTTTAGAGATAAACATATTCCCTCGTGGATATTATAAAAATCTATTCTAAAACTTAACAAACAATAGTAACACCTTCCTCGAGAACCATGCTATCCGTTGGTGATAACGTCATTAAAATAAGTGCAGTAGTTTTTGAGTTTATCGCGAACGGACAGACAGACGCGGCAGAGGACTTTGTTTTATAATATGAAATGATATACTTCAGTCGTAATATTCTATAAGACTTCTTTTCGTAGGCTCCACTCAAACAACATTTTAAAATATCATTTTACTTAATTCAATTACTTTTTACCAGTTCAATTATTTACATAACAATTTACTGACATTGCGTGTATATAAATTTGTTTGACTTGTTATTAATTATTATTTGTTTTACACAGCATGCAGGCAAGGAATGAAGAAGATCTTTTATTGTGATTTGTAATATCACCACAAATAAAATATGATCTTATCTTCACTACATACTATAAAACAAAGTCGCTTTCTCTGTGCCTATGTATGCTTAAGTCTTTAAAACTACGCTACAGATTTTGATGCGGTTTTTTAAATGTATAGAGTGATTGAAGAGGTTTATATGTTTAATAACATCTGTAGAGTAGGGTCCTATTAACAGGCGGAAGTGTTGTCTTCAATAAAATTCAATATAGCTTCTTCAATATGTATATTACTTCATTGCATTAATTATTATAAGTGAACCGAACTACATGAGTTACAGACCGCTACTGAATATAAAAATAAAATATAATTGATGGGAACACAGTGTGGACACGCATACATAAACAAAATGCTGCCTTAAGCATATTTGCATACGTGTGTCCCTACACTATTAATCAAGTACTCGTCTTTCACTTGCGCGTCAGCAAGTTCGTCGAAGTCGAGTACAGTCGGGCACACAATTGTTTCTACACGTGATAAGGTATCGGCTACAATATTATCTTTACCGCTAATATGCTGTATGTCGACCGTGAATTCACTTATAAAAAGTAATTGTCGCGTCCGTCTAGGCGTTTCTTTACTATCGTTACCTATTTTAGAAAATGCATGACACAAGGGCTTATGATCTGTAAATACTGTTAAAGGACGGCCTTCAAACAATTTTCTAAAATACTTTATGGCCTGAAAAATCGCTTACAACTCCCTATCGTATGTAGAGTATTTTTGTTCGGTAGGAGAAAACTTTTTGGAAAAATTTCCTAAGGGTATCCACTTACCTTTAACTCGCTGTTGCAGAACAGCACCCATGCAGGTATTAGAAGCGTCTGTCATCAAGGCAAGGGGTACATCTAAGAGTGGATGTGACAATGTGACGGCATTTTGAAGACCTATCTTACATTGCACAAAAGCATTATCACTGTCGGCATTCCAAATTATTTTCGATTTATCATTTTTCTTAGCGTTTACTAAATATTTATTGAGTTCGCATTGATGTGAAGCCAAATGAGGTAAATGAGGTCTATAAAAATTTATCATCCCCAAAAAACGTCTTAAGTCTGATACTGTTACGGGCTTAGGATAATTTAAAATGACCTCTACCTTATCTTTAAGCGGTTTAATACCATCTGCACTTACTTCGTGGCCTAAGAATTCTATACGCGACTGTCCGAAGCTACATTTGCTTAAGTTTACAGATATGCCATAGGTATTAAAACGTTCGAATACTAACTTTAATTGTGCTTGATGTAAGGTCTCATTTTCGCTGGCAATTATTACGTCATCCAAATAATTAAATAAAAAATCTAAACCTTGTAAAACCGTGTTGTTCATGAAGCGTTGAAACGTTTGTGCTGCGTTTCTTAATCCAAAAGTCATTCGGGGAAATTCGAAAAGTCCAAACGGGGTAATAATTGCAGTTTTTTCTATATCGCAAGGGGCAACAGAAATACAATGGTAGGCTCTATTAACGTCTAATTTTGAAAATATTTTCTTATTGGCCAATATAAAAGTAAAATCGTGTAATCGAGGAACTGGATATCTATCGGGCTTCGTAATCGCGTTAAGCTGTCGATAGTCGCCACATGGCCTAAGTTCGCCGTTCTTCTTTACAACGACATGAAGGGGACTGGCCCAAGCGCTTTTAGACGGCCTACAGATACGTAATTCTTGCATTATTCTAAACTCTTCCTTCACCTTTTTATATCTATCCAGTGGCAACGGTCTAGCTCGAGCATGAACAGGTGGACCGCTCGTCTCGATATAATGTAAAACATTATGCGGTGTAATTTCCTTAAAGGACATCGGTTTAATAATGTTAGGATACATACATAATAAATTGTAATATGGATGATTTTCACAAACAGAATTCAGCGAATGTTGTGTACACTTAATTATTTATGGAGGCTAACACATACAAATCAGTAGTTTGATCTATTAATTTTTTTCTGTACAAATCGACTAAGAGCTTATGATGCGTTAAAAAATCCGCGCCTAAAATTGGCTGTTTAAGATCTGCTAAAATAAATTCCCAACGGTACGGTCTTCTTAAATTAAGATTTAATACTAGAGATTTAACGCCATAAGTTGCAATTTCTGTACCGTTAGCAGCATATAACTTAAAATCTGATTGCAGTAATTTAGTAAAAGGGTTTTTGGACACTGGTAAGACAGACACATTGGCACCGGTATCAACTAAAAATCTTAAATTAGAATTTAAATCTGTTACCATAAGACGGCTGCAGGGTGTAATGGTACAGACCTCCGCCTTTATCTGCACCTCCCGCGCTAGTTTTCCGGCTGGGTAGCTGCTGCACTGGGGCTGGGGCTTCCCTTCCACGCGCACGGCGGAATGCACTTATGAGCACGCTGTCGGTACCTGAAGTGGTAGCTGCACAACCAGTCGGGTGCACCGGGACGACGTCGCTTTGACAACGACCTTGAAGAGTCACGAAAACTGCGTAACGATGACCAGGGTCGCCGATGTCTCGATCGGGATCGTTCGATATTCGAAAGACGCGCGTTTATTTTTGCCAATTCCGCAGTTAGTGTGGCTACCTCGACGTCCTCATGACTGGTCTTCTTCTGTATCACTTCCGACACTTGACTGGAACGTGTGGCTTCCGCAACATTATCCGCAATCATCGCCAGGTTATTTAAGTCCTTTGTTTCTGCCACCACCAGTACGGCCTTAATCGTAGGTGGCAGATGACCTTGCCACAAAACTCGCAGAGTGTCGTCCGGTATTTTATCTCTTGCCAAATCACGCATTCTATGGAGTAGCTGGGAGGGTTTCTGGTCACTCAATTCCATCTCTCCTATTAGTTTTTCTATTTGTCTATATTTTGAATCTTCGAATAATGTTAATAATTTATTTTTGAGTTTAATGAATTTTTCGGTGTCCGGCGGTTTTTCTAAAAAATCTGTTATCTGCACAATAACTTCTTTAGGTAGTTTTGATATAACGAGATCGAATTTATTCTCATCGCTTAATTTTAGTGGAGCCAAAATTGCTTCCACTCTGTAAAACCAAACTCTCGGCTGATCCATCCAAAAATCTGGGATTCTCGAGGACACTGTGATCGCGTAGACTTCCGCGGGTGGCATTGCTCCAAGGTTAGGTGTTGTTATATTACATTTTTCTTCAATTCACTTTTATTAAATACTGTATTCACTTTTATTCTAAGATGTGTTCTTTTGTCGGGGTCACCAATGTAGAGTAGGGTCCTATTAACAGGCGGAAGTGTTGTCTTCAATAAAATTCAATATAGGTTCTTCAATATGTATATTACTTCATTGCATTAATTATTATAAGTGAACCGAACTACATGAGTTACAGACCGCTACTGAATATAAAAATAAAATATAATTGATGGGAACACAGTGTGGACACGCATACATAAACAAAATGCTGCCTTAAGCATATTTGCATACGTGTGTCCCTACAACATCCATTAAATAGTGGAGAAATACTGTTATTTTTGAGGTTTCTAATGTGACGTCGTAAATAATTACATTTTTTCCGCTTACATTCCGCAAACGCAGGCACACATTGTACACATTGAAAAGGTCTACAGAAAATTCACATTATTTCAAGAAAATTTGATGTAACATCAAAATGAAGTACCAGGCGCACAGGATGTAGAAAGGTCTACGAGATGTAAAAAAACTATCGACAATGCTGTCAAACATGTCATGTTCGACAAAAGAGTTCTGTGGCGTTTATCACAAAATTCGCATTCTTTCAGTGAATGACATAGGCTATATATTTTATACCCGTGCGAAGCCGGAGCGGGCAACTAGTATCTTATATTGTTAACGTATTATTTATTAATCCTCGCCACTAAGTCTCACAATATAATAACATACGCACGACAATCGAGCGATACTAATAATTATCAATTATCATGCAAAACATGACTGTGAGGAAGCAATTAAGAAAGCACGTTAGTACATTGATATGCAAAATGATAACGTGCCACAGTTACAATGACACTAACTACAAATAGCTTTCTTTACCTCACGAGCAGTTGCAATTGTTATTGAAACAGAATGTTCTAGACGCGAGAATGATCTTATCATATCAACCTATCACACATTTAGTAGAATACGTTATTGTAGCATTGAGGCGCGGTCATACCTCAATATTTACAAAAATTGGGTTGTTAGGGAGTCGATTACAACATAACGCAATGAAAATACTCCGACGCAAAAAATACAGTGCACAAAGAAGGACTTAAAGAAAATTTTGAACCGAATAGAATATTTATATATAATTTGAAGTATCCATTAAAAAATTTGGAAGTTGCTTCCCAAAAATAAACTTTGGAGTCAAATTTGTCTGAATTTTCAGCGATAAGAACAAAACTATGTCACGTTTAATAGTATTGGTGAACAATTAATAAATATTCGTTATTTTTTTTATTTTAAGTCAGATTGAATGAGTATGCATGGCTCCAACTATACAGGTTAGTGGTAGTTTGGTGATTTTTTTCTCGCACTGTCTATAAAAAACAGAAATGTAAAGGAAGAATGAATTTTCGACTTATATTGCGTAGATATTTAATTAGTAGTAGTATAGAGATAGTAATTTATTATTTAAAGTTTTATATAAACTGTCAAGAAATGGTTTCAATTTTGCGCTATTTTGGCGATTTTTTGGGATAGCGGCCTTAATGTAAAGTGAAGTGCTTATTGTGTTTTTGAATTCACTTATTATTCTATTATTCGGTAGCTGGATGGATAGTATGACAGAAGGACAAGACAAATGTAACGAAATAGCTGATTCCAGGTGGTAAACGTAAAAGAAGCAGACCAGAAAGAGGTGGGATGATGGCATCAGACAAATGGCAGGGGTAGATGTGGAAATTGGAATAGAATCGCAAACAGAAGACTGGAAAGGAAGAGGTTTGAGGAGGGGAAAAATATCTAATTATAGATAAACTAATATTTAATATTGTATTCTCTGAATAAAAGGATATTATTACTATGACCAGTACATACCGCGCGTTTTATACTATTTATACCAGCGTGAAATACCTAAACTTTAGTCATAAAATATAAATTGTGGCTTATTTACTTCTAAAAGATCGCAAAAGCAAGTACCGTTGTATCCGGTTGACGCCAGTCTGAACCCCGCCCACCACGTAACAATGTGTTTTCGATTTTGCGAATAATATATTTATTCGACGCTCTACAGTAAAGAAAAACATCATGCGGAAACCATTGACGCACAATAAACTATTCACAATAACGCTTAAAAATTGTCCGAAGCAGAACTCTGCCTACGGGTCTTTTAGGCAGTTTTCGTTCAGTTGGGTTTCGACCGCGCTTTGAATAGAACGCCACGCAATAAATAAGTGTTGAGCGAAAAACTGTCCAAATAACAGCTAATCCAAACTTTAAAAGGATGAAGTGTCATATTACAGGTAAGTAGCTCCTTTAAATTAACAAATTTATGTAACTAACTTGTATAAAAACTTTAAATAATTATTTAATTCAATTGCTAAAACAAAATGTTCTTGCCTCGTGTTCGCGTCCGTCTAGCCTGTCACGCGTTACTACTTCTAATGAGCGTATACATTAGACTTCGAACATTACTGCAATGAAATAAGGTGTTAATTTGAATGAATGTTTTAATGTATTGTATAAGTTGATGAATACGTTTACACAACGCCACTCGGGCATATATACATCGGCGACCTTTTAATAGGCGATTGGAAGTCTTCTTGTTTATTGTACGTCGATGGTAGAATCTTACAGCCACCTATAGATATTATTTTAAATATAAAGGAACCTAGAGCGTTTTCAGACAGGAAACGAGTTAATCGCCCGTGAATACCTGTTATACCCTATTACATATAAAAAATAGGCGGCATACAAGGTATCGCGGAAATAACCACACACAGATAAACCTCATTCCACCAACTTCGTGCGCGACTGTCCCACGAGGTGACTGACGGTAGCGTGGACGGTGTATAAAGATGTCAGCGGGTAGCGGGTGGCGTTTCGGGGAAGGACAACGCATGAGACTGCCGTACTGACTGCTGATACTGGCTTGAAAACGCCCTGGGTTCAAGCACTTTGAGGCCCAGTTCGATCATCAGATGTTGTTAAGACCAAACAACCGTTTAATGTATCTATAGGTTTAACTTGCTTTGTTACTAACACATTATGATCCTTCGTTGGTCGAAATAAAGAATTTATTATTATTATTAAAGATTTGTGTGTTTTGTGTATTTCCGCACGATGGTTTTCTTCGTCGTAAGAATATGCTGTTCGCAAAATCGAAACCACAATGGTAGGTGGCGGATGGGATTCAAACTGGCACCAACGGAATGGATACAACTTTACTAGCTTTTAAGAGCCTCTAGAAGTAAATAAGCCAAGTTAAATGAAGGGTTAAGTTTGAGAGCGCTTTTTTTCCGATTTACTTGATAAAAAAAGGCAATATTTAGGCTATCTAAAGCTAGTAGATCTAATGCTAGAAGACCTATAGATGAAACTGATTATCATGTTTAAAAAGAACAATATTATGTCCTGACAAAAATAAAACTCTTTAAGGTTTTAATATTAGTGTATATTGTGGAATGTTAATGGAATAGACGACAATTAAAAGTGAGTGTTACGCGGCAAGGCCGGGAATTTTTCGTTTATTTTGATTTTGGCACGCGTGGCTAATGATCAATGTATTCTTAAAAATGTTAAACAAATGAGACTGAAAGCGTTGTGAAAAACATAACTATATGAAGAGATCACCTATCTATATGACATATAATTTTTATACAGTGGTAATAGGGTTTAGTTTGGCAATCCTTTGGATTCGGAGCCGTAAACATAATAGAACTTTAGTCGTAAAAATAATAATCTATTATTTAAACACAAATAAAAAAGGAGCATAGATTAGGCTTAAATGGCTTGGAGGCATTAATAAAAGTTTCAAACAACATGCTTTAAGATAATAAATAACTTTGTATATTTCAGCCTTATCTTGCACCGCGGACGCTATAAAGTTTTCAAGTTAAAATGTTGAACTACCTAGTGATAAAATTTTAATAGATTATCTCTTAAGGAGAGCCGATTAAAAGTTTATGTTTTAATATGAAATTGTATAAGAAAAAGCTGTATAAGAGTAGATAATATATTCTCTTTATGAGAAAAAGTGACGAGATTAGCAAGAATTTCACGTGATGGTGATTTATACGTTACTAGCTCAACCGACAGACGTTGTACTGTACATAATAAATAAAATACTGTTTTTTATGTATTTGTATATAATTTTTCATAACATCAAAAATAATTTCGTACCTTATGCTTCTTGTTGTTATAATGAAATTGTTTCACAGCAGAACTGTCAAACCGTGCGTCAAAAATTCTCTCGCAGAAAATATGACCATACAAAACAAATATTGGAAATGAAAATAATTAAGGGTCCCAAATCGAAATAAAAAGTATCCTATCTCTCAAGGTGGACCTAACAGCACTCCATGAAGTAATCCCCATTTAAGTCCGTTCATTGTTGTTGTTTCCTCCTAGTTTAGGAGTCCATCGCGGACAAACAACGTGTCATGTAACTTATATATATGTATTAAGATGTTCAATGACATTCTCTAAAGCCAAAATATGGAACATGCCACAAAATATACCATAATAAGTTTCGACAGCCACATTGCCGCATTTACTTCGATTGTTTAAAATATTCTTGGTCAAAAAGCAGCAATGTAAAACATTTAATCAGTTTAGGTAACATGTTTTTAATTTAGAACCCGATTCGGGTAGTGACAGTTGATAAACGAGTAAATAGGAAAATGAGCTTACATTGTATTTAAGCACACTTTTGCCGGTCCGCTGTCATACTTAATGATATGTCCCTATATGTGTATAGAACGTTATCGGCTATGTCCGTTAAATGTTTATTTATTTATTTATTATTACAAGGAAACATAACAAACACATCACAAGAACTGAACAATATAGGAAAGAGATACAAAATATAAATGTAGATGCGTCCTAACACATGTTTCATAAATACAATAATAACAAAAAGAAAAATCAAAGGTACAGTCACAAAACGCAAACATTCACAGAAGTAACTAATTTAAAAGATGTAGACAAATGAAATTAATTAAAACTAAACTTGGGGCAACGATAAGAACGATTTTAATTTTAATTCTAAACTGTGTCTGAACACTGCAGGGGAGCACGAAAATATGTCGATGTCGAGAAAACTATTGTTGTAAGATTTACACATTCTGTGTAATGGCGCGCGAAACCCAATGTTTGTTCTTGGGGACGATAGCTCAAAAGTAATGCATGTGCGGAGGGACCTGGCTGGGACGTGAAAGCCTACGAGACTGAGGAGCTCAGAAGATGTCAGCTCACCAGTACATATTTTCTTTAAAGTTACACAGTCTGTTATAGTGCGGCGCTGACATAGCTGAAGAAAGTTGTATTCAAGCAACAAATCATTATAGTGGGCTCTATTTCCTTTTACACGATAATTTAATGTGCGTAAGAACTTTTTTGAACAGTCTCGACTCTTTTTTCGTGGATCGAGTAAAAAGGATTCCATATTGGGCTTGCATATTCTAGTTGGGGTCGCACGAGGGACTTATAAAGATATGTGTAAGTACATTCTATGAATGAGATCGTATCGTTTGACATTTCGTAGAGAAAAATATTAGCCCAGTAATTTCAAAAGCTACGGTGCCCTTTCGACCGGAACATCATAATGTTTGCTCATTACTGCTTCACAGCAGAATAACGCATTTAGCAGGCAACATGTTCAAGCCTTCCACTGGTTTTCGTCAAACGATTTCCGTGATATCTATAGGTCTTACATCATACGTCAGGAAGACTGTCAGATCATTTTACTCTGCTATTTATGACAAAAAAATCTCTATATAATTTTGTGTGGCTCAATATTAAAAAAAATGGTTATTTTGAAGCAATCGTATTTTATCGTGTACCTTGTCGTATATCAAAAAGAAAAGTTTGCCATCATTTTGATTTATCAAACAAATTTTTATAATATTTTAACATTTCTAACACCCTCAGGTTCTTTAATTATTAATGTTTATTGTACGGTATTACATTGTAATCCACATTTTTATAAAAAAAAAAACAAGCCCGCTGAATTTCTTGCTTCATACTTCTCAGTACTGAGGCAGTCTATCTTGAATAGGTGGTAGTTTTTGACGTTCAATAAGTGACTTTGATATAGACGCTGCTACGGAAATACTAGACTGGAGTTGCGAGCTCCACATTAAAGGCTCTTTCACACCACGTTTTTTTTCAGTCACAGTTAACCCGTGTAATGCAACTGTAACATTGTGTTCTTAACTTATCCATACCTTAACAAAATTGTAGTAAACAGCACCGTGATAACATGTTTCTGTTGTTGAGAACACACACGTTCAACTAGTATGAATAAAAACAGTATATAAATGATTTGAGTTCTCTTTAGTGTTAATTCCGAGGGCAGGAGGGTCTCGTGCCAGTTTTTGGCGAGACAACACGTCCTGAGGATGCCTCGTGTAGAGCCGAAACACGTGTCGAATTGTTTAAAGACAAATATTGGCGGAATTAACACTAAAGAGAATTCAAATCATTTATATAATTATGGATTTCCGCAAAGTGGGCCTACTTCAATTAATTTTCAAGAAACAGTATAACAATTGTATAATCGTGGCAACACTTGATACTTACGCTAGTACTATTGTTAATGAGGAAATGCTTAACAGAAACGTACAAATTGGATACATCCATTTACAAGCGAACGAAAATTGTTGGCTTGGCATGGTGAATCTAAGTTTGGGACACGTGTGTTTTAATCTTCAATTTACTCGAAACAAACATAAACTCGCAATTCCATCTACTAGGCTCCGTAAAATTGCTAAATCTTTTAAAGTGGATTGTGTTATAGTTTATAATGGACTCCCAAACGAAATTAAAATATTACCTATTAAAAAATTTAAATGTATCGTAAAAAATAAATTAACATCTAAGGTCTATTATAATGTGAAAGATTATTTGAATGATAAAGATAGTTGGAATTAATGTTCTAAATTTTGTTAATGAATATTGTTTTACTCATTTGAATGCTATTGCATTTTTTGTACTTCATCCTGACTTGCACTATATAACTTATAAAGTTTTACAGTGAACAAAGATTTTTTGACTTTGACTTTGACTCTTCAAGAAGTGTTGTTTGTAATGATGATAACAGCAATACAATATTTAGTAATCTGTCCTATTCAAGTTTAGCAACTAGTATTAGTAATTATAGTGTATGCACGCAAGAAGTTATACTTCTTTGACCTAAAGAAGTAAAAATCATTAAAATGATTTATTCCTCGTGCTATTCTACTTTTTTAGAAAGAACAATTTTGTAAAAATCTTGCAAAAATGGCTTGGACTATTAATTATTCAATAATCAATACGACTGTATCGGCTTGAACCCTTTGCCAACCTTTGCAAACCAAAAGAAATAACAAATGACGCAAACTTCAGAAAATTTTAGGAACCAACTTCACCCTGTTACTATTGTGTTACAGTCTTGCGCGCGCATCTTAAAATTTCACTCTTATCATTTTTTCATAACGCGCCTAAAGATGTATAACTTCAAAATGTGGTGTGTCAGAGCTATAAAATAAATCAAATTCTACGAGGACATAAACGTTCAATTAAATTCATTAAAGATTCCTCCGCCAATGATATATTTGCTTTAATGGAAGCAGAAACGCAGTTCCCTAGGGCCAATCTTAATCTAGGCAACATTAAAAAAATATCATTAAAAATCAAAATGACTGAGAACGAAGTTACATTAGTTTATATTCCAACTATTTCTATTCAATAATAATATCATCGAATAATCAAGTTATGAATGACATTTCCAACTGCGAATCGAATAAAGTTCTTAATCTTCGAATCGTAGTAAATCCTTAGTGGTGGTTATTTAATTTAGAAATTGCTGATAAGTCAGATTCTATTAACACAAATATCAAGAACCTTGTAAGGTTACTCTCTATTCAGGCACAATGCACGGATTTACCGGTAATCTTTACAAAACAAATACTAAGTACACATATATGCATTATCTGAGTAAATGAGAAATATAAACATTATGTGCAGCAATATAAATTGTGGTGATTGTAAACATACCTTCGTATCTCTTCAACAATATAGAAACTTCAGTCTTAAGATGGCGTCTACTTTTTGGTGATTACTGGTATAATTAGTCTAGTGTTGCCACTGTTTGACGTTGGAGGAAAATTTTGCGTTTATTCATACTTCATTAATTAGCCCAACGCTTCGATGAATTAACACAAAATTATCTATACAAAGATCGAAGAGATAAATTTGCAAAAAAATCTTTCAATTCCAAGATCAAAGCACAGGGTTCCAGAAAATTCGAGAGCGGTATGATTCTGATTAAAGATAATTGGGACAAAAATACTTTCAAAAATAGAAATCATTTTCGCAAAATTCACGGCGAAGAAAAAATTTATTTAGCCTGTAGGTACTATGATGTCCCAGGTAAATAGGACATGCATAAAGACATGACATGACACATATACCTGAAATTGGTATTTAGATGTTTAAAGTTTAGGATCATCATAGGCGAGTCTAAAAACAACATGCGAACCTTATGAATAAAATTAAGGATAATTCAACAATTCAAAGTCCAATATATAACATTACTGATTTCCAATGGCACAAAAATGGTACCTAGCGTAATTCATTTCACCTTAAACCGTTAATAGAGTATTCGTATTAGCATTTATATCAATAAACAGACCGCAACATGCCTTGTCGTGGCCAGATAATCCTTATGGGTGTTCGAGCTTTTACACGCAATGACTAGTGTTCATACCGAATAAAGCCTAATGGATTACGGGCTTAAATATATTTTTACAGAAAACGGCGTTCTAAAAGTGTTTTTGCAGAATCGGTACCTTACATAATGAGTACGAATTGGAATTAATAAATGAGAGAATAATAATAATAATGTAATTGATAAAGACATGTTGGAGTGATTTGGCCATGTATGGGGGGTGGATGAAATTAGATTGACTGCAAAAGTTTTAAGAGATGATGTGGCTGATAATGTTGGAAAAGGTCGACCTACACGTCCCTTTGACGATCAAGTCGAATGTCTATGACGTTCTATACATATTAACAAATCACGAGATATAAAAACAACGCCGAAATATGAAACATGCCACAAATTACTAGAAGACTGCTATATTTTTTTTATTGTCACATTTACAGTTTACACGCGACGAAAAGTGTGATAAAATTGTCTTTAAGAATACTTTTGCCCTTCCTCTAACATACTGCGAATGATATGTCCTTATATGTATTTAGAACGTCATTGCGGGGATGTATTTTACAAAAGGGCGAGGACAAGAGCACCGAGAACAAGACAGCATGTTAATTATTTATTAATATTTGTTTTATATAGAAATTATTTTACCATTAGCAACATAAATTACTAGAATTAGGATGGAGATGGATGGACAGAGTTTTTAAACAAGGTTATATACCTGGAATCCTTGATAATAAATTAGTGACAAATAAATTTGGATACACACTTACAGCTCGTTAAATAGAATCCGGCAAAACAGAAAAGAGTGGATTAAAACCAAGAGCAAGCTCGTGCGAAATTTGGTGTTCTGAGTATTTTTGTATA
The DNA here is from genome assembly GCF_905404315.1 of Leptidea sinapis. Lineage (NCBI taxonomy): Eukaryota > Metazoa > Arthropoda > Insecta > Lepidoptera > Pieridae > Leptidea > Leptidea sinapis. Next base: position 15,456,744 of record NC_066267.1, on the reverse strand, counting down.
GTTATATATACTAATCAATTCATGCAGTGGACAAATAATATGAGAACCAACAAATGTAGTCTCGACCAGGCTATCATCCATCTGTAATCCTTAGATATTTAGTCACATTGTCCAACAACCACATAATCTGGCGAGATATAGTGGGAACGTTTGAGGGGTCGAGGTCGGGGACCACGGGGTCGATCAGTGGCCCGCTAATCTGACCAAGTACAGAAATCAGTAATGGCATTTCAAGAAACTTCACCATCACGTGAACGTCGAAGCAATCCAGCTCCTTGACAACACTGATATAGTAAGAAAACTAAACCAAACAAAACCATTCGAGTTAGTGTAGTGCTAGTGAATTAGTGTAATACCTAGGTAACACTGAAAATGTTGAGAAAATTAAAAACGGCTTAATGTAGAAAGTTGCCAATACTTTTATTGTTTTTCGAAGTAATCTCCTTTCCTCTCTACACATCGTCGCATTCGATGGAACCACTGAGAAAACAGTGGGTCCATTCTTCCTTAGGGGTCTCTTCTATGGCATTTTCGTACGTTTTCACCGCATCTTCAGGGCTCGGTAAGTGAATACCTCAAATTTTATCTATAGTTCTTGAGTAAATAAAATTTGCAGGGCGCCAGGTCAGGACTGTATGGCGGATGTTCGTTATCTCGACACCTGCCATAGTCAAATATTCAACAGTCCGTTTTGCGTAGTGCGCTTAAGGATCGTCGCGGCGAAGGAGGATCCTACTTGGAGGGCGCTGCAGTCGAATTTTTTCCAAGAAAATAGGCAAACAGCGATTGACATACCAGTCTGCAGTAACTGCCCTTCCATCTTCTAGCACAATTGTCGCGAAATGACCTTTCCGACCAAAGATGAAGAAAAAGATATGTGAGAGAAGAAGAATCGTTACATCGACATCTACTGATTTCCTTACGACATCTGCATGCAATCTCAAAAAAGATCGAAAACGTTTATCGTAATGTTCATCCTGTTCTTCATTTTATATAAACACACTCCCTCACTCTTATGTAGTCAAGTAATAGAAATTTTGGCACTGCGTCGTATTATATTAAGTAGGCTAAGTTGTTATATGATTTAAATGATGGGCTGGGAGTTTCTTTTCACTTCTTCCCTACGTGTCAAATTTACGAACTGATTAAACTTAAAGACGTTTACCAATTAGTGTTGTTGCATATGTTATGTAGTATATTTCAATTTCTATTCGTAACACTTCGAATCTATTACAGTAAGACAATTATATTTTTATTGAACATTTCTCTCATGAAACTTCTGTAATTTGTGACGCTCTATCTAGTCGTAATGACTCTATATTTCATAAGATCAGAATGTTTAACTCAGCAGATAGCATAAAGAACAATATTTGTTCAGGTACTTGTCTCACATGTGTATTAACCTCTGTTCAAAGTACATTATACTTAACCCTCGATTGTTCAGGAAGTATCAATTGAAACTGTGAGATGAGATGATCGATGCGCGTTTGTGTCAATGGTACCCAGTTACTACATGGCCACAAAGATTAAGAGACTCTGCATAATAAATATAATACTAGAATGGTTAGGAAACAAAAGTTAATTAATAATTAAATATCAAATTATTACGGTAAACGTATTGATAGATATATGGTACCCTATGTATTTAATAATATTGATATATTAAGACAGACCCCCCAAGATAAAAATTGGATTACTTAAGAAAATGCTTAAGAATGTATTATTAGATAATATTAGGTAATAAGTATAGAAATATAACATATCATAATAATATAGTTATTCGCACCTTACATTATTATATTTTAATTTTAGAACCATTTTATGTTATGTTTGTATACCATTAGGCTATAAGTAAGTTATAATATAAACGTAACGTTTGGCGAGTAAATCAATATATGTTAAATGTAAGTATATATATGTAAGTAAATAAAAAAAGCTGCTGGAACGTGAAGTCCCCTCCTGTTCCCCTTTCACCCACTCGTCCTGTTGCGCCAGTACTGTTTGCAGTTTCATTACTGTTATGTGTGACATTTTCGTGCTATCGCTGAATCCTTTCTATTTGAAGATTTCAATGTAACGTTTTCACTTTTGTTGTTAATAGTTCTAGTTTGGTTGTTCTGTGTCGCTATAGTAGATCTCTCAGAAAAATAAATACTGACATTTTGTTCGTAACCCAGATTCTTTTATTAATTTTTCATTATTATAATAATAATCAGCAACATTTTTACATCAATAAATAATACAGATAGTATAAATCGTTGTTTATTTATTACTAAAAATGTCCTAGTGATGCTTGTTTTGCACACCGTAACAGAGGGACGTTGTGACGTCATCGACGAGTACAAGTCCGATCAATCAATCCGGTTTTTCAAGAATCCTAAGCGGCACTGCATTGTAATGGATAGGGCGTATCAATTACCATCAGCTGAACGTCCTGCTCGTCTTGTCCCTTATTTCACTAAAAAAAAACTAAAACAAAGTGTCATACAGACGTAGCTTGTCACGCACACTCAAGTATTAAACCTGGCCTGTTATTATCGCTTGACTAACATCAAGAGACTCTATCTAGACGTATATATGTAAATTATCTACGCTTGCAACATAATATACATTACAACACTCAGATATATGAAGGTCGTACTATCTTTTCACACTGAAATTGTGAAGACGATAGAAATATAAATTTCAATATTACGAGAAATGTTCTGTATAGAAGATGATAAAGATATGGTAATCCTTTTGTAAGACAGTGTTCAGTTGAAATAGTAGCTGAGATATCTTGAATGCAACTCAAGAAAATTTAAATTATTCCATGAATAATATTAAGGTGTACTCACCGCTTAGCAACTGTGTCTGAGCTACATTAGATGCTTATCTAAGATCTTTATGTTGGCGTATTTTGATACAATATACTACAGCTTGTCTTTGGGGATCTGCACCTCAAAAGGAAAAAATGGAAGACCCTTATAAGTTATCGCTTTGTTGTCTGTCCGTCTGACTGTCTGTGACCAGATTTTTATCTCGGGAACGCGTGGTATCAAGTTGAAATTAAAACGATATACTCAGGTCTAGTTCGTCAGTCTCGTTTTCAAATTCAAATTCAAACTTCTAAGTAAACGTAAAAAAAAATACGGCCATTTATACTCCAAGCAACGTTTAGTTCGACACGTCCAAGGTTATCAAAATTAATAGGGCATTTTCCGCTGATGTAGAACTATGAAATTTTACAATTAATACCGTCTTATACTTCAAGTTTAGGGAAAATTATGAAAACTAAATATTTGTAATTGAATCACAGACATATTTTATGGAACTGTAGGTGAGTCCAACTCGCATATTTACGTTTTTTTGGATTTTCATCTTGGAAAATGAATTATTTCAATTAATGAAATGAAATGAAATAAACGCGTTTAATTGAAGCTGTATTTTAACATCATTGTGTAAAAGTTACATTTTTATTATTATTTAACCCCACGTTTCGTGAATATTGCAGGCTCATGTTTTTCAAGAACCCTGTTTCTGAACCATGTTTTCAGTACCCTGACACCATAATTTCAGCACACGTTTTTATCATTATTTTTATTTAAATATTTATTTAAAATAATAAAGACATCTTGCGTTAATCAGAGAAAGTACTTTGTGAATTAGTTTTAGTTTTGTTTATATGGCATGATGGTTGGATATTAAAAATGGCTTATGCGACCAATAAATTATTATAACATATTGTATATTAGTATTCATAGTTAAGTAGTGCCTCCAGAGTCTTAATTTTATGTTCCTTTCAATCAAATAAAAAATACAAGTAACATGAACTAAGTTTAAGTTAGACGGTAAAAATAGTGTAATTATTAAAAACTATTTAAGTATACCTGTTATAAAAGTCATTAAAGTATTTGTATGAGCACATTTTAATCATAGTGTTACTTATATTATATTATGCTGTAAATTTTAATTAAGTTTCTATACTTTTACTACCGCACCCGACAGACGATGTCTTGTAAACACGTCTTAAATTTGAAAAATCGGTCCAGGCGTAACGAGAATTTCACTAACATACGAATGGGCAGGACAATTATATATGGACTAAATTAAGAATCTAAACCGATTCTCAAATTCACTAAAACACACAAAAAGTCATCGAAATCCGTCCAGCCGTTTAAGAGGTACATCAATTGTGAATCTAAACCATCCTCGAATCCTCTTGAACACACAAAAAAATTCGTTCAAATCGGTCCAGCCATTTAGGAGGAGTTCACTATCAACACACGCACAAAAGAATTATATATAATATAAGGATTCGGTGTCTGATTAAGGATTACGTTGCATTTGCAAATATATTGCATATTAATGCATAAATAATATTTTATAACTGTTGAACCTTAACTTCATAATATTTTTTACCAACTTCAAAAAAGGAGGACGTGTCATCCAAGATAGGTTTGTAACTACATACATAGTTATAGGTGAGATGTGCTTGAGTTCACATCTCACCAAGGAGGCGAGAGGCGAGAACGGGTCGCGGCTGAAGGAAACCGATTCCGTAAATTACAATAATCGTAACTAGAATTAGATTAATTAATTAGATTGTATAAAAATACGCAATTTATTTTGTACTTTATAGTACATATTATATCTATTGTTCTGAAGTAGTGTTTTAGAAGACGGCTGTCTTTTTGTTAACATCTTTTTATAGGTATATTCTGTCAATATATAGTCACAGTGTACAGAAATCTACCACTCGGTTACATTATCTTTGGTCTTGACGCCGATGACGCCAAATCATCGCTTTGTTACGGTGTGCAAAACAAGCATCACTAATTAATAATATCCTAATATTACTATTAATAAATAAACTACGATTTATTTTTTTCTTTATATTGATGTAAAGGTGTTTTGTGATGCTGATTAATATTATAATGATGAAAAATGAATGAAAGCATCTTGTTTAAGTACAAACAGAATTTATTTTTCTGACAGAACTATTACAGTCACACAGAAGAACAGAAATTACAGAACTATTAACGAAAATATCACGTAAATGTACCTAACGCTAATGAAATTGCAAACCGTACTGATGCAACAGGACAAGCGCAAGGGGGTGAAAGGGATACGGTAGGGGTACGTTCCAGTGAGGTCCAAAGACATTGAGGCCGTATAGTAATTATATACTGTGGTAATTGTTATCAAACTTGTAAGTGTAAGTCCATTTATGGCATTTAAATGTTCTAATATCTAATCCTCTGTCTGCAGTTTTATTAGTGAACCGATAGACGTTAAGAATTAATTTTAAATGTGATTATTATAATTACAATCACATACCATTTTGGTAATTGAAAAAAGACACGCCTATTCTTAACATTATAATCTTATTTTCATGACTGCACTTCGCGAAAGAATTCCTCTAAGGCTTCCGTCCATTTTCATGAACGTTATTCGCTGAATGACCGCAGGGCAAAAATGAGGTCACATTCGGTGGCATGTTTCGCTAACAATACAACTCGCAAATATATTGAGCCTGTAAATGGCGGCAGTATTGTTTGTAATACGGATTTTATAAATGAATTCCAGAAATATTCGTTAAAATATCCGTTACCTTAGAAAAGAGTGTAATTGTAGATCATTGATTCTAGAAGCAACTAGACTCCCAATCACCTGCTAAGAGGTCGTCAAAAAATGTTAAAGCGGCGTTGTATATACGTATTCATTACCTTATATAGATAACATTAAAACTTTAACTCAAATTAACACCTTAATTCGTGGCAGTAATGTTCAAAGTTTGTATACGCTTATTAGAAACAGCCTATAGACGGCAGTGGAGTGGAGTAAGAACATTCTGATTTAGCAAATGAGATGTAATTATTTAGCAAAATGATTAATACGTCAAGTTCAAAGTTAGTTACACAATTTTGTTAATTTAAAGGGGCACTTTTACCTGAAATATGATACTCCATCCTTTTTTAGTTTGGATATGCTGTTATTTGGAAAAGTTTTTACTGAACATTTTGTCATTGCGTGGCGTTGTACTGAAAGCGCGGTTGAAACACAATTAAACGAAAACTCTGCCTAACAGAAGCATAGGCACTGTTTGCCTTGAGACAATTTTTTAGTGTGATTGGTAGTCTAGTTCTTTTTATGTTCGCGAATTTTGTAGAAGAAAATCTTAGATACATTAAATTCAGTTGGATACCATTGGGAGGCTCCATTGCACAGGATGCCGGCTAGATCATGGGTACCACAACGGCGCCTATTTCTGCCGTAAAGCAGTAATGTGTAAACATAACAGTGTTTTGGGTCTGAAGAGCGCCGTAGCTAGTGAAATTACTGGGCAAATGAGTCTTAATATCTTATGTCTCACCGCTCAGAATTTTTGGGTTTTTCAAGAATCCTGAGCCGCAGCGCATTGTAATGGGTAGGGCGTATCAATTACCATCAGCTGAATACCCTTATCGTTTTGTCCCTTATTATTAAGTTATGTTATGGCAATAATCTCAGAGACCCACTTTTCGTATATGTTTCTGTTTTTTAGTAAAACAGCCATGTTACTCACTGATAATGTATTTATAAGATTTCAGTTTAGTAGTATTTCAGAGATGTGAATTTTATTTTATTTAGTATAATCAACCAACAGTAACACATTAATATTTAAAGTAGTTACAAGAAACCTTATAAATTGTGAAACCGACTAGATTAACAACTAGTTGTTATTTTGTGAAGAAATAGACACATTACAATAATTATTTCATTGTTCACTTTTCTTGAAATAAAATAATGTCACAGCAGGACTGCTGAGTATGTGCTGCACACAGTGAGCAAAATTTGATTTTAATCCGTTCAGTAGTTTGGGAGTTCATCGCACACAAACAACAAACAAGAAATTTTTATAGATATAAAAATGAGCAAAGCGCAATAAAAGTTTAAAAAAAAAATAAACTGGTTAACCTACGATACAACAATGAAAATATTGTATTGGTCCTAATAAGTTTGTAAATTTTTGCTATCGGTAATTCATTATATCATTATAATTAAAATCTATTTAAATGACTTGTTTTAATTCGATCATGAATTGTGGAATCCATCCATATCTAACATTAATCGATAAAAATGATTTATTTCAACAAATTTATAATGTGATAATACTTTTTAAAGTATTTATTTAAATAAATGTATTCTTAGAAACATAAGAAAATTTTCAAGACGTGACGTCACCTCTCCCCACCATCTTTCATCTTCATTTTCATTCTCTCTCCTTCCCACAAGCACACAGCCGCGCCGATCCGAGGTTCGAGTCTTCTTAGGAGACGCCCCGCGACTGTTGTTGCGTAGTCTTTGTGGCCTCCACGGCCCACGTCCTACTTCGCTGTAAAAGCCAGGGCTAACGTCGGTATGGGGTGTCCGCTTACGCGGACACTCGAGTCCGTCATATTACGCCCCGTTCCGGGGCGTAAATACGTAACAGTATTTCCTCCTCTCAAAAAAAAAAAACCTGCAACCGTTGATTAGTTAGTACGTTACTCTGCCCGATTTCTATTCGAATATTAGTCTTTGTGTTGTTTGAAATTTATTCTTAGAAGCTTAAAAACCCTTATTGATCTTATTTCCTAATTGTATTATACTTGCGTTAGTCGAAATAGATTGACATGATTTAAATATTGAAGTTTGACTGCACAACATTTTTAGAGCGAGGGTGGCTGATGAGAGGTGAGGTGGTGGCGAGAGGGAAGCAGTAATGTGCAAGCAGGAATTCAGTTTGAAAAACGGCGTAGCTACTGAAATTATTTGGTCAATGAGACCTAACATTACACTAACTTTTCAATCATTGACGTACAATAAACAACTAGACTCACAATCTCGCTCAATAGTTGTCTGAACTCTGCCTGCGCGTCTATAAGGCAAAGTTATGTAGCGACGGCGCTTTGATCACAACGCCACGCAATGACAAAGTGTTCAGTGAAAAACTATCCAAATAACAGCATATCTAAACTCATGAAAGATGGAGAGTTTTAACCATTTTGCTAAATAATTAGTGCTTCGTGTTCGCGTCCGCGACTTCGAACATAAATGCCACGAAATAAGGTGTTAATTAATTGAATGTTTTAATGTTATCTGTATAAGTTTATATACATACATGAAAACAACGCCGCTCGGACATTTTTGACGACTTTTTAACAGGCGATTCGGAGTATATTTGGTTGTAGAACGTCAATTCATTGAAAAATCACATGTATCTATTCAGCAATGTAAATTCATAGATTCACAGATAAAGTGGAAGCTATTATAGAGCGTATAAAAACGTGATAAAAACTATCACGTGCAAATAATGCACGAAACACAAAAGCAATTAAAACTTGTTTCGTCCAATAAGTTGGAACGGGTGAATTTTGACAAAACGCTCGAACGTAGCTTGAACGTCTATGAATAATTTATACTGCGTTTGTCCTTCACATTGTCGATAAATATTTTAATGGAATATTTGAATAATACTTCTATTTACATAAGTGTCTGCTTTGAGTTATAACCCGTCGTAGCACAATGAAAAATTCTGCAAGATTGATGTATATTGTGACGTGCAGAGAATGACAATAGATTTACCATGACTGAAGATCCAGGCACGAAAGTACGTCTACCATCAAATAAATTCAAATAAAAAATATTTTATTTCATATGTAAATCACATTACACTTGAAATATAATTTTTTTATACAGCTCATTCAGATTTACTTAGATGCAAGAAACTCTAAGGTTGATCTTTTCAAAACAATTTCGTATTTTCAATTGAATTTACAAATCTTTTCAATTACAATATATGCAGTGATACAACAAAAATACTCAAACGTCAAATACTAAATGCCTTACACGAGTAAGCCAAAAAATAAATAAGTAAAAAACACAAGAGTTATTGAGTACAATAGAAAGAAAACATGAAGCAGACTACCCGGTAACAGGATCATCCAGCCGCCAAAAGTAGCACCCGTTACGAGCATGACGCATGGAACAACCATCACCTCCCTCGACCATATTTTAGTAAAGGACGGACCCGTTCCACGTCGCCGCCACAATCTATTCCATATTTTCCATTGCATCGGATTCCTTACCATATCATAAAACTTTCGGGAAGGTTCTTCGCCTTTAAACTGGTAATTCCATAGTTCTGAGGATCGGCCACGTGATCTATCAATTTAATTTGTACAGTCAAATTTACTACTAATATAACCATACTGCGGGCCTACCATGAACTCTTATTGCGATTCAATTGACAACCTAAAATGAAATGCTTTGCTATTTCGTACCACGACGTGATTAGAGCTATCTAATTTAGGGTGACGTCAAATAAACTGATTAAATCGCAATGATGTCAATTGAATGTCAAAAATGATATCAACTGAATCGCAAACTTATTTAGTTCGTTCATTCATTCGTACCAAGAGGTGTTATTTCAACCTAAACTGGATAGCTTATTTGTCAAAGTGACCGATTCGAAAAAAGTTGCAACTTCCTTAGAAGAAAGTGAACCGTGTTGTTAATAACTTTTAAAAAATACTGAAAACATAGAAAAGAAAAATATTATTGATTAAAGATGAGATGAGAATACTTTACTAGACTTTTTTGTAAAACAAAATACTGAAAATAAATACCAAAAATGAAAATACTACAGACGAGGCAGTAAGGGCCCGGACTATAGCCTGTTCACAAGAACGAATTAAAAAAAATGTACTCTGTGGTCCTGTCAAATCAAATATCAATGGAGGTGCGTTCATAACTCGTTATTTTTACGAAAACACCTAAGCAAACATTTAATTGGAATTCAAAGAAGTATATTTTTTTATATTACTATTATTTAATAAGTACAAAAAAGGCTTAATGGCTTATAATTTGACGCTATAAAGCGCAATTTTAAAATATTCTTTTAGTATTTTCTACGCAAAAAAACCGCTAAAATCATATCATTTTAAGTTTCGAAACGCAATTTTATTTCGTTCATTCTTCATAAGCGATCCAAACGCCATTCAGTAAAAGGCACTTCATGGTACGAATTTTAATGATTCAGTTTGGGTGCCTAAACTGAACTGCATCGGATTCGCATCGCTTATTAAAAGTTGATGGTAGGCCCTCCGATGTAAGAAATAATTTAAAGGCAGAAACACGTCACCCCGCAACTAAATTTCTTCGATAAATAATAAAATCTGTTAAGTAGGAGTCGGACGCACTTGAAGGGTTCCGTATCATTGTACAAGATTTGACACTATGTATTTTTAAAGACGTTTCTTTTAATTCGTATAGCAGCCATCTTGAAAACCGCCATTTTGGATTTTTATACTGCTATTACCCGCCCAGTTGTTTAGGTTCATGATCATTGATGTGACATCCATATTCATCATATTATATATCTTTGCACCTACCAGGTTTCGAACCCGGGACGTGTAGCACAGGTAGGGTCACTAGCCACTTGACTGATATTATGTGTCGCCGAAAAAAAAGTATCATTTTAGAATTAAAGGGAAATTATGAAATTACCAGCGGAGGCTCCCTTGCCGGCTAGATTACGGGTACCACAACGACGCCTATTTCCGCCGTGAAGCAGTAATGTGTAAGCATTACTGTGTTTCGGTCTGAAGGGCGCTGTAGCTAGTGAAATTACTGGGCAAATGAGACTTAACGTCTTACGTCTCAAGGAGACTAGCGCAACTGTAGTGCCACTCAGAGTTTTTGTTTTTTTTTAAAATCCAGAGCGGCACTGCATTGTAAAGCACAGTGCGTATCAATTAACATCAGTTAAACGTCCTGCTTGTCTCGTTCCGGATTGGTATAAAAAAATATTGTAAATAATAATGCGCATTAAAATACAGGTACGTAGATATCTGAAAGACGAGGAGCGCTCCCTTGTCAATGTGACAAGATTTACGACAAAACATTTCAAGTCTCAAGAAAATATTCAAGCAATTAACCCCATCGACATGAATGCTTAATTTACACTGACGTTAACACGGCAAAAACAATGGCGCAAATGAAATAATATTGTATGATAAACATCTTTTTATTTACATATCGCGGCAATTCTGTCGCGGAAATTTTGTCATTATTATCATACATAGTTATTTGTTATTGCTAACTACTTTGTAAATTGTTTTATTTATAGCATAAATAACACTTATCACATACGATACATTTAATTTAACATAACTATATAAAATACTTTGATAATAAATTAGGCAGTACTTATTAACTACTTTTTTCACGTAGGAAAATTAGTTTAAGCGTTTTTTTTTGCAATAAAATCATGGTTATTCAAAAAAAAAACGCTTCTATATCTTATTATACTCTTACGTTATTTGACTTTTGACCAAGGCTAGGAAACTTAAAACAAATTTCAACTGGTTAACGTTTAAGGCCTCCTTCAAAGATCGCCATGACTTTCGGTCCTGCGCTGCCTTCATCCAACCTATTCCGGCGATCTTGACCAGACCATCGGTCCATCTTATAGGAGGCTTACCAACACTGCGTCTTCCGGTACGTGGTTGCCATTCGAGGACTTTACTGCCCCAACGGCCATCAATTCGTCGAGATATGTGCCCTCCCCACTGCCACTTCAGTATCGCAATCATTCGGGCTATGTGACTTTTGTTCTTTGATGGCTCTCCTAACTTCCGATTCGATCTCGCAGGGAAACTCTAAGTATAGCCCTCTCCATTACCCTCTGAGAAACCATTAGTTTTGTCATTAAAAGGCCCATACTAATCTACCTCGTCTGCGTTCCGTAAGCCATTGCTGGCAATGGAACGCAGCCAGTGGTGGCCTTCGTCTTAAGACACTATGGTATTTGGGACGAGAACATTATACGGAAAATTAGAAAATTGGACCTGACGAACTGGTTTATTTGTCCAAGGTACTGTAACAAGGAGTTCTTATCCGCATATAAGAACTCAATGTTATGCGGTTGACCGTAAACATTAAATATATAATTTAAAAGAGATTCGAGTGACGCGAAGAAGAACAGAATCGACTAATACAGATTAGAGAATGAAGTAAAGTAAGAACGGTCGGCCTTCGGCTCAATATAAAATATAATTTAAGATGTATTCAGTTATAAAATGAATATAATGCATTTGAGAGTATTAGATTGTTTGATTCTACAACGTACCTGCGTGTGAGGGAGGACTCACGCGCTACAGTACGTAGGTCTTAGGACGTAGACGTGGAGCTGATGATAATATTGTGGTTCAATGTAAGTGTATAATGTATAATTAATTTAATAATGATATATAAAATATATATTAGGAATTATTGCGATAGGAACTTCACGCATGAAAGATTCTATAGGATAAACATTTATTTCACAAATTTGTAAGGATTATTGAAAAACAATTATTTCCTGTAAGAAGTTTTTTGAAATCAGCTCAATATCTTTTGTCCATTTTTATCACTCCCTCTTGCTCGTCGTCAACAGGCGGTATGCGTTGGATGAAAGAACATGATTTTCGACTTTGTTTGCGATGACGATTGATAGGAAAGGACCTCCTTAATCGCTCTTACGGTAAAGAAAAATATCGGGAGGGAACATTCCATAACTAAGCGACATGCCATAAACTGTGTTATAAATCAGCCTCACCATCTAGTGAAGTGGCATTTCTCTTCAGATGGAATATCTAGAAACTTTCTACCACGTAAAGCCTGTGGAATGAGCTTCCTTGTACCAAGTTTCGAGGATGATACGACATGACTACTTTCATAAAAGGCTGGCTACAGTCCTGTGATGCCTCTAGTGTTGCAAGAATGTAATTAATAAGGTGATCACTAAACATTAGATGACTCCTCCAAAAATATGTTTTATGCAAACTACTCAATAATTTTTTTTTATGACAGTAAAGGACGAGCAGGACTTTCAGCTGATGATAATTGATACGCCTTACCCATAACAATGCTATGCCACTCAGGATTAGACAGACTACAATTGCGCTCGTCACCTTGAGACATAAGAGGTTAAGTCTCATTTGCTCAGTAATTTCACTAGCTACGGCGCCCTTCAGACCGAAACACAATAATATTTACACATTACTACTTCACGGCAGAAATAGGCGCCGTTGTGGTATCTATAATCTAGCCGGAATAACATTCAAAAATACTTCATGTAACATCTCCGACCGCATTTTCTCGATTTTCGCGCAAACCTATTCAAAATACCTTATTTAACAGGCCCACTTTTAAAATCTAATTTGAGATTCAACTCTCCAATTATCAGATCTGGTCGACAATACAATATGCTCGTAAGCAAATACTTAAATTAAGATATTCAACAATTGTTTTGGCTCACTTAAAAATAAAATACTTACGTAAGTCAAACTACTTACTATCACTGTAACTTTAGTTTGTATTTAATTGTAAATATCTTATTATACAGGTTGTCCCAAAGTTATGAAGGGAAAGTACCTTAAATACCGAAGATAGGCTATTATACTCAAAGAAGACTTTATGTTATTTTTAAAAGTTAGTAATTCTGCATTCAAAGATTTTCTAAAAATTACTTGCCTCGTCTGGGAATCGAACCGAATTAAATAAAATAAACCCTACTTTTATGATGCCAATCGAAAGAATGGCCAAAACTAATAACTCTTCTCAAGTAACATAGTATTGTAACTTTCCCTTCATGTCCCATAACTTTGGGACATGCTGTATACTTGATGTTGGTCAATGCTGTGCATTTCTGTTATATGTGTATAGATTATTTAAACTGCGGATATTTTTAATTTCATTTTTATTAATATATTAAAATGTCCCAAATAAATAAATAAGAAAAAATGCAACACATTATTATACATTATCAATACTGTTAACGTAATGACCTCTTGACCTTTTCCCTTCCTGCCTTACGCGGTGAGAAGACTTGAATGAAACTTGTATGGTTTAAAAAATTGATATATTGATTTATACCAAAATTAACTTAATTGGTATATCAAAGATGCGGCCCACATGCTACGAAAAGATGAAGAAAGAGAACACAGATTAAGTAGACACGTTTTGACATAAAGTATCACTGTCTAAATTGAATAAATATTAAAGGTTATTTTGACTGAACACATAGGATTTACTTTATTATTTAGATTTGATTAGAACATAATCTGCTGTGAATTCTCATTATATTATTATGTTTAACTCGCATTTTGACTGAATACTTACCTAAGTCGATTTATGTATCAAATAAAATCCAATGAAAATCACTTTATACATGTAAATCATTGAAATGACACTTATGAATGTCAAACAAAAATTTTCATATTAAATCTACCGCCACTTCGTCAAATGTTGAGCTAATGTGAAGAAGTAGCAAGAAACTCGTTGCCAGTCTTTTAAATCAAGATTTACATTTTCATCGTTTTACAAATAATTTCAATAACAATACAATGAAGGGGAAATACAGGAGTCTAGGCATCGAATATAATTTTGTCCCATTCGGTGTCGAGACCCTATGTCCGTGGGATCCTAGCGCTATAAGGCATTTTAAGGAAATATCAGATATATACCGAAGAGTTGGCAGCTACTTCGGACAAAGAAGACAGTCTAGCTATTCAAAGGGGTAACGCTTCCAGTATCTTCGGAACCTTGCCAAAAGGGACTCCTTTTAATAATATATTCTAGTTAGTAGATACATTATATTTTTTAAAGTTTTTAGTTTTAGGTTCATTGTTCTATCATAGTATTGTATATATAGTTACTAGCTGACCCAGCAAACGTTGTATTGCCGATATTAAAATCGCGATAAAAAAGTAACTGTTGATCGTAGATGGGTGAAAATTTGAAGTTGTATGTATTTTTTAATGCTGACTCATAATCAAAAAAATTTAAAAAAAATTACAAAAAAATTAAAAAAAAATCGTGTGGACCACCCTTAACATTTAGGGGGATGGAAAATAGATGTTGTCCGATTCTCAGACCTACCCAATATGCACTCAAAATTTCATGAGAATCGGTCAAGCCGTTTCGGAGGAGTTCAATGTTTAACACCATGACACGAGAATTTTATGTATTAGATAAGATTTGATCAATAAATATCTTTTATAACAATATAATATGTAAAGTGATCAACTAGGCAAAACTATATAGGTTAGGTCTAGGTTAGCGTTTTAGAAAAAAACAATAGATTCCCACTCGGGGAGACACCTACCGAGCCGAGGCGGTCCCCTATTCTAATTTCTACGTCATATTCTACGAGTGTTACGTTTGCTTTGTAAGCGAGATACGTTATCATAAAATATCGACTTTTTAATTCATATTGTATTCCGACAAAATAAAAAATTTATGATGAAAAGCGGGGAAGTGCAAGTAGGCCTCCTACATGGAACCCTTTATGTAGCAACAAGTACAATAATATAAGGGCTCTTTAATAATCATAATAATAATATTTCAGTTGTTTAAATGAAAGGTAATTTGCGGTTTACAATTTAAGACGTATTAAAAAAAACTACTTACTAGATCTCGTTCGGTGGAAGTTTGCATGGTAATTAATATCATATATTTTTCTAAGTTTTATCATTATCTTATTTTAGAAGTTACAGGGGGTGACACACATTTTACCAATGGAAGTGTCTCTCGCGTAAACTATTCAGTTTAGAAAAAAATTATATTAGTAACGTCACTATCATTTTTGATGACCTACCTTTAGATATACCATACGTATGAAAAAAAAAATTTTTGAGTTTCAGTTCTAAGTATGGGGAACCCCCAAAATTTATTGTTTTTTTTTTCTATTTTTACTTACTAAGTTTCAACAATATAGTTCTTATAATTTCGGAAAAAAGTGGTTGTGACATACGGACGGGCAGACAGACAGACATGACGAGTCCATCAGGGTTCCGTTTTTTGCCATTTGGCTACGGAACCTTACAAACTAACTTAATCAATCAAATAACAAGAAATTATAAACATTTTAGTATTCCTGATTCGACATAGATAGCCATGCAATAAAATATTACGTAATATCTTATTTTTACCATAGGTAGTAGTTGCTCTACTCAAATTTTTCTTTTGCGAGATATGGACAGACGTCTATTTAAATATTGTCTGTATTTCAGTGGAAGGCTCCTTTGCACAGGATGCCGGCTAGATTATGGGTACCACAACGGCGCTTATTTCTGCCGTGAAGCAGTGATGTGTAAACATTACTGTGTTGCGGTCCGAAGGGCGCCGTAGCTAGTGAAATTATTGGGCAAATGAGACTTAACATCTTTCGTCTCAAGGTGACGAGCGCAATTGTAATTGTCTTGAAAAACCCAAAAATTCTGAGCGGCACTGAATTGTAATGAGCAGGGCGTATCAATTACCATCATCTGAATGTCCTGCTCATCTCGTACCTTATTTTCATACAAAAAATTCATTGTCAAATTTCTTTTCAGTGTACGTCAATATTGTTATCGTTATTTATATAATAAGAAAATAATAGAAATTGAATCACTTAAATGTATTAAATAAAAATATGCTATCAATGTTACAGAGATTATCTATAAAACGATTGTGGCTTGACTTAGCCCGCTGGCCGGTCTTGTAAAAGGAAAAAGAAAGTATTAGGTCTTGAAGAAAGGTTTCAATATGAGTAAATGATTAGTTTTCCACTGGCAGCCACTATATGGAACAAAATTAGAAATCTAGGTCGTTTCAATTTTAAGAACAGTGACATTGTAGTCTTCGATCGAAATAATTAATAATCTACGTATTTCTAGATTAATGCGACATATACAATTTACTTGAATGTTGGCAAACGATCTGCTTTCGTGTTTTGTTTTTTTTTTATGAAAATAAGGGACGAGACGAGCAGGATGTTCAGCTGATGGTAATTGATACGCCCTGCCCATCATCACCTTGAGACATAGATTGTCAAGTCTCATTTACCCAGTAATTTCACTAGCTACGGCGTCCTACAGTCCGAAACACAGTAATGCTTACACATTACTGCTTGACGGCAG
The DNA here is from genome assembly GCF_905404315.1 of Leptidea sinapis. Classification (NCBI taxonomy): domain Eukaryota; kingdom Metazoa; phylum Arthropoda; class Insecta; order Lepidoptera; family Pieridae; genus Leptidea; species Leptidea sinapis. The sequence continues at coordinate 15,439,795 of NC_066267.1, read as the reverse complement.
AAATAGGCGCCGTTGTGGTACCCATAATCTACCCGGCATCCGGTGCAAAGGAGCCTCCCACTAGTAATGTTTAACCTAATAAACGTATATTTAAAATTATACTTACACCATCATAAAGATTCATTTAGTTTTTAGTCTATATTTATACAGGATGTTATTAATGTTAATCGTTAATATTGACCAGGCGATTACTCCGTAACTATTACAGATATCAAAAAACTGTTATCGAAAGAACCTTACCTTAGTAGTACAATGACACCAATAACTTTTTAAAAATCCAAAGAGATTCCAAATTTTTTTTATTTCTTCCTTACTTCCATGCATTTAGCATGAGATTACACGGACTAGTAATAAATAAGGACTCCGTGTAACCTTAAATAACTAGCACCAAAACAAGCCGATTAACGTGTAAATACATAGCTCCACGCACACACTTATACTACCTACAGGCCGATAGGCGGCCATTATGAGAATTGTCATCGTCTGTGACAGATCAGTTTGCGTCTCAATAAAATTTATTATTTTATTAAATGCCGTCGTGCGTTGTGAAAAAGTGTAAAAAATATACTATATAAGTATTTGTGCTCATATATGAATAATTAAGGGAGAAAAAATTGTGTAACTAGTATCCCACGTAACCGCACACACACTAGCATAACGGTGCTTCACTTGCCAATATCGGGGCGCGGAGTCCTTCTTTTTTTACTCGTCCGTGTGTGATTAGTATAAATGTTTGAGTTTCCTTATTTTAAAAGGTTCTTAATAAAACCACTGTATTGAATCACGATATTTCTGGAACCATAAGGCGAAGTAGAGACTTAAAATTTGGTAAGAATATTCCTTTCGCAGAGTAGAGGTTAGCTTAAAAGGATTCCTCGAAGTCCGACCCGCAAGCTTTTTTTATTAGTGACAGAACAAAATCTGTCGGGTCAGGTATTACACATATCATTGTTACAGGAGAGAAATGGGTTTATGTGATAAAAAATGATACGAAAGCATAAAAATTTGCGATACCAAAGATCAAGAGATGCGTTACCTGCCTTTGAGGAGGGAGTTTACTCTTCTTGAAGGTTCCTGAGCCGTTCTGTTGCGGATTAATGTAGTCGGCAGATTTCACAAACTATCTTGCGAAAAGATTGTCGAATGCCAGACGTCAACGTTATAGGGAACTAAAAAACTTCTTTGACAAACAAGGCTTACTATATTATACTAGATTATATAGAGGATAATGATGCATGGTTATTGTCTGGTTCTGCGCAGGCCACTTAAAATTTTATAATATTATATTAAATAGGATAAGTTGTTAAATGATTTGAAAGATGGGCTGGTAGTTTCCTGTCAGTTCTTTTCCCTATGTAAAATCCCCTTTACGACCTGATCATCATAACGTTTACCAAGTGGTTTTGCAATATGGTATGCTATTGTCACTCCCTATGGTAAATAATTAATATATTTCAATCTTTCTATCTATCGATACAACACTAGTTTTTAGGGTAAAATACACTTTTATAACAAATACCCAGTCACTGCTCAAGCATTATCTATTTATAAATTTAAATGTTTTATTTAAATATAGCTATATGATTAATCCTCTACTCCACAGCTTAATATCTAAGTGATCGGATAGCCTGGGAATAGATTATAGTTATTTTATAGCAATAGTAATGACAGTACAATATATACAATATTGTTCTGTAATTACTATTGTATTTTATTAGAGTTCAAAAAAAGAATACTGGGAGAGTTTCTTGCACCGCTTCTCCACTTTCAGAGCGCCATTTGTTTCCGAAGCGGTAGTAGTATCTAGTATATTCGAATTTTGAAATGACAATCAAAAATAATTCTAAGCGAATAAATTTTCATAATATGCCTTTTATGCCTTTTAGGGGCTATACCTACCTAGAAAAAAGATTGCCAAGTGTTTTTTGGAAGAAGTAGAGTACCTATTTCTAAATGTAGGGAGGATAAATAATAATAATATAATGATCAAAACTAACTTATTCGATCAAATAACAAGTTATAAGTTTTTAATATTTTTGTTTAAGACAGTCATATCTATGTTTTGCCATAGATAGTAGCTCTATTCTTTGTTTTGCGAGATAGGGACAGAAGAGTATATCATTATTGTTATATTTGTTTAAATAATAAAAAAAAAATTGAGTCACTCAAACGCATTAAATAAAAATACGCTATCAATGATAAAGAGATTATCTATGAAACGATTATGGCTTGACTTAGCCCTCAGTGTAAAAGGAAAATGTAGTATTAGGTCTTCAAGACAGCTTACAGTATGAGAAAATGATTAATTTTCCATTGGCGGCCACTGAATGGAACAAAATTAGAATTAAGGTTGCCAAGTGTGTTTTGGAAGAAGAAGAGCACCTATTTCTCAGTGTAGAGAGGGTAAATAATAATAATAATATATTGATCAACATAATTTCACAATTTCACTCTTTTGAAACACAGGTAAGTTCAGATTCACTGATAAATACGAGTAAGTATAAAATACAAAAATGTATTTTCAAAAAATAAAGTGTACCTACAGATTAATAAAAGAGAGTATTATCTAGGTATAGTTGTTATATATGTTCAAATGTTTAAGGACGGTTTGTTCCTACAACAACTTATGACTTTTACGTTACCTATAATATTTTATTTTATACTATTTTGGCTGCGTTCAGAAGCGTCCCGGTTTTGGGTATAGGCTATCAAACAGAATACAGATTACAGATTTTAAGTGGGCGTCAATCGCCAAGTCCGAAAGTATGACGAATAGCGAAAAGTACTTAATTGTTTTAGCGAAAAGTTAGTATTCCTGGCCAGGATTCGAACCCGTTGATTTTAAAAAACATCATGTTTAATTACACTTTTCGGTAGTGTAGCTAATAATGGTCTAATTCTGGATTAGAGTTGTAAAAGTAACGATGGTAAAACAATAAATAGAAAGTTTTTATTTTTATTATGTTATTAATAAGAATGGCTGACATATTATGTAAAAATATAACTCTAGATAAGTGTTATAGATTTTAAAGTACAATCCTCTAGATTAGCGTATGGTTTTTCAAACTCTACCCCTCTAATCCCAGTAATAATTTCCGTGAAACTGAAAATAAAAAACCACCCTTTTATTCGTTCAGTACCTTTCAGTTCGATAACATTCGATTTAGCTGACAAGTGAGTAAAATATCATTTAAAAAAACAACTGCCAACATTCAACAAAAGTAGGTTTTATATTATACGCTTGCCTGCTTCGTGGAAAAAATATGAATATTAAATTGCGGCCAAATAATTGTATGTGAAAATAGCGAACGAATTTTCCATCAAAAAACAAGGGCCGGATTATTCTGCATCAGTGAATTAATTCATAATATTTATTTCCATGTTGATAGACAACGAATACAACAAAAAATCAAATGGCAAAAATATTCTATAGTATGTGCCTTTATGTTACCGGTATATCAGAAGGAAATTAGATTTAAAAAAATAGGCCTAGTGCCTAAATAAGTTTAATGGGTTTTAAAAATATTACCGCTTATTATAATCATTTTGCCATAAATAAAGGACATGCAGTTAATTAATGCCAATACTACAAATATGGATTACCCTCAAGCTCTTTAATTACCATATTTTCGTTCGTTCCACTTCAGACCGTCTGAAGCATGAAGGTGTGATATAAAAACCTATTTGGAATAAAAAAAAATTGAATTAGAATGACGCATACTAATTTTAATTTTTTTAATAAAATGTTACATGAGTAATTAAAACAAATTAGGTACTTACATTACTGAAACAGTTTTGAAAATGTCTCATAACTTTTCAACTGTAACCACACTTAACAGCGATACACAAAAAACTGTTTTATTTATCATTCGATGTACATACGTCACTTTAAACGAAACAAAACACTAACGGGCCCCACTTGAATTAAATATAACACACTACGTTATTTCACGATCGGAAAACTGCGCGCATGATTGCCGCATATTCACGTCCACCTTCGTTGAAATTCACGGCTTCACTGAGCGTCGCTGGTTGGTCGGCGAGTGTTGCCGCCAGACCACTAGGTCAACGCGCACCTGTAGAACACGCGCTATATAATATATTTGAATTTTTGAATATCGAACTAACTGTCTAGACTTTTATTTTTATTTCTATTGTAGTTGTATGTTATCAATGACTGCTTGATATAAATACTCTTTTCTTGCAGTATTGTTTAAACATCCTTTAATATCAAATATTAATGCTAAAAAAATATACTAAAATTCATTAATATAATATTAAATATTAAGAAAAAAACGAACATAATGATAATCCTATTTGGTTCAAGAATATTTAATAAATGTTATATTATATATTATAAATCAAGACTATTTTTACAAAAATATTTTAAAAGTCGTGGAAATCTTTGGGGGATGCCTTTGTCCAGCTGTGGTCTTCTTCCAGCTGATGATGATGACGATGATGATGATATATTTTCTTGTAATAATTTAAAATGTTAATTCCTCTAAGTTTTTTTTACTCTACATGCAGAATCGGCTCACTTAAAAATAAAATTACGCCTAATTCAATTAATTTCCTAGCATTCTGTATAAAAAAATGCGTTTGTGTGAATAATTACTTCGCTTAAATTAGCTGACCCATAGAAATAAATATAATAATACATGTTATAGTTGATTGTATTAACTCGTATCAACACAAATTGCACAGAACGAATGACCGCACATAAAATAAAATGGTCGTTAAATAATAGATTAACTTTATTATTGTATAAGTTGTTAAATAATTTCGTCTACACAATAAAAGCTAAGTGGCCAAAGGAGCATGCGATATCGATATTAAGGCTTAGTCTCCACTTGATTTACATCTATTTTGATTTATATCTATATTTTCATGATTTATATATTACTTATATACAGGGTGAGACACTAAAATACACAAGGACATGCTATTTGCTGTTAATATTATATATGAAGAAGTTTTTATTTTGAAAGAGGAGGACAAACGTGCTTACGTGTCAACTGATGTTAAGTGATCACCGCTACCCACAGTCTCCTGTAACACCTGAAAAACAATAGCCCGCCACAGAATATGACGGTTGGCCCGAGCGAGAATGCTCGGGGAGGGATTTTCCGACTCTGGTTTAGCCTGGCCCCTGGGGTAAAATCTCTTTGAGTACCGCTGACATGTTCTGGTGGTGAGACTGGGGGAATGATCTCGAGTCCTCGGCACTACTTCATGCCGGTATTTTGTGCGAGTGTGGTAATTAGTCTCGATGAGTTTGGCTCGTTCGTGCTGACGTCATATTTTAAGACGGACTCTTCCTCTTCTAAAATCTCCAATTATTAATGTATAATCCCGGTACTCGGTTGATGTCCACTGGTAAGTTCCTAGTACCTAGAATCAATAACTACTACGGTGATAGAACTTTAAAAAAGCTCCTACCATATTAAACAGCTTGCCTGACGACAACTGACTAGAAATTAGTAAGCGAAAATTTAAAACTAAACTTAATAAATATATTTTTTATGCCAATATGGGACGAGTCTTCAACCATTCAACTTCAACTGATGGTAATTGATACACCCTGCCCATTACAATACAGTGCCGCCCAGGGTTCTTGTACAATCCAAAAATTATGAGTGACACTACAATTGCGCTCGTTACCCTGAGACATAAGATGTTAAGTCTCATTTGCCCAGTAATTCCACTAGCTACGGCGCCCTTTGGTCCGAAACACAGTTATTATTACCAATACTGTCTTAAAATTACATTTTAGCAATACAGTAATTGTTATCAATATTTTTTGATTACACTCGTATAAAATCAATGTTCATATAAGTATCAATGTATTAAGAGACTTGATTCTGCAGAAAAAATGTCCGAACAGTTTTGCAGGGCTATGTTAGCTTAAGATTCCTTCTGTTAATGATTAATAGTATAAATAAATAATAATAATAATAAAAAATGTGCTTAGTCGCCTCTTACGACACCCTTGGGACTCCCCTATTCTTTTGACGCCCCGGTGAAGCACAGTGCACGTTGCCAACTTAGTAAAGTAACTTATCCAAGAGTTACGTGTTTTCTATGCGTTTACTGTAAGTAATTAAATACCCAACGCATTGTCACCGTGAGAACTCATGGATTACACGCTGATACCGATCAGATGATGATGATATATACTGTATCAACTCGAAGGTGTGATGAACTATTTTCATTGGATCACTTTTTCTTTATTTGATTATAGTATTCACTTTATAATAGCTATGTTATGGTTATGATTTGTAAAACAGCTTAAGTTCAGTTCAGTGCAGCACTGGATAGAGTAGCTCCCTTGGAATACTTATCACTGAAAAGATCCGGTGACATTCTGTTCCATTTCAACAAATGATAATTTTCGTGTTCCAAAACTAAATACGCTTTTTAAAATGTTATAAATGATGATCCTTGGTTTTTTTTGGAGAGCAGGAAAATATATTTACGTATTGAAAAATGGTGACTAATAAATTAATGAGAGTGGGAGGCAGCATTTTGAGAATCCTGCTATTTATGGTGTCGGGCCCCGTGGCCTTTTTTGGAGTGAAGCTCCTTAATAATAGTTTTCACCTCTATGCTAGAGGTGGGTTGTATTAGGTTGCCTGATCGGCTAAGCGAGATGCGACGTTCAACTTCACAGTTCAGTTCGTTCACATGGGCTGGGTCGGTAGCTGCGTTCGGGGTGCACTGACTCACCAGACTGTCGGCAAGGTACTCCGCCTTATCTTCGTCATCGAGAATCAGCAGCGGTCCCGGTCTGTCTAAAGGAGGCATTATTGTAGGCGGTTCCTGTTTGAACGTGCGAGGCAACTTAATGAACGACTCGTGCGTGGGTTTGAGGTCGCTGAGCAAGCGGTCCCAACGATCGCAACGGAGTTCCGCTATCCATTCCCTCACCACTCACGGTAGATAGCGAAGGTGACGCCTATTCTAGAATGTAGTATGCTCTAGTAGCTCCGCGCTTCTCAGTGAGCGGATCTCTGACCTCTGGTGGTGGGGGTATTAGTCGATGCGGTTGCATCGGAGGCACCTGCCTGGAGCAGGCCTCCATCCTGCTTTGGATGTGGGATGTCACACAGGAAATAGCGCTCTGAGCAACGTCACCCGGGTCAATGACGTCATGTTTTTAGTCCAGGGGCTGGGACGTTGTGGTCTCGAGTTCCTTCTCCAACCGTTGCCAGTCGATCACTGTGCTAGTGAGTGGCTGGTAGTTAGCGGGCGAGCCTAGGTTTACAATGACCGGCTGGTGGTCTGAGTTTAGATCGTGAATTACTTCTATTGAATTTTCATCAACTGTTACATTTTTAAATAAAGCAACATCAAATATGTCGGTTTATATGTCAACATCAAAACCACACAGGTTTTATGAAAAAACGGTAAAAGTGAAACTTTTTTTTAAATTTATTTGTGAAACTTTTCTACATTATAGACATTTAACTAAAACACTCACTAGCTGTGTCATTGTTTACCAAAAGCAAATAAAAGATTTACTTTAATTAATAACAACATTTACATTTAACACTGACAAACAACATTTACATTAAACACTGACAAAAACAAACAAAATACCGTGGAACACTGGCACAAATGAGTAATAGTCTATACATATACACTACACGGTCAGCTGCTGATAACTATAGGCGCCGCCCGACCGTCACGCGACATGCAAGACACAGACGAAAAACTTGGAAACGATGTAATAAAAGTTTCACTTTAAAAATAATTGACTACTTTACCTAAGGTTAAGTTAATTAATTCCCCAACGCATGGTAATCGCGTAGCACAGGAGTAGGAAGGAAACCTATAATAACATAAAATTTACTAAAAATCTGAAAATGTTACCAAGAAAATAATACTACGAAATATTAACGCTTTGTGTAGGTGCTAACCTAATACTAAAATACATTATCACTCCGAAATCAAATTTGATTTATTCTTTCACAAAATAACTCTATTTTAACGATATGAACGCAATAATTTATTTTCCCAATCTACATAATAGCCTCGCATTTAGAAAATATGAATTTGACAAACTTGTTAAATTAATTGAAATGAGTGTTCGTTTATAAATAAAATCAACTTACACAATTTTTTGACAAAGCGCTTTAAACAATTTCTAAATATTAGAAGATGCTTGGGATGTTATTTGCTTGTGGTATTAATCAAATGACATTAAGTTTAATGTTTCCCTTCTTATCTACCATTTTTGACATAATTATTCAAAATATTATAGTGAGAAACCTAAAAAGATTTATTGTAAAATAACAATAACAATCAATTCTAATACCTAATGTAATTTCTTGTTATTTCCATTATTATGTTGCAATCCCTAAAAAAAAATATTAGTAAGATCCTTGGCATATCGTATTTGATTGATCGTCGGATTTGATTCGGCCGGACCATCGTATTGGACAGGACCCCTCGCACGTATGGACGATTATAATAATAATTTTGTGCAACGGACAATGCCAAATGCAAAATTAGCAATCAATATTATCCCTTCCCACAAGCACACAGCCGGTCTGAGGTTCGAGTCTCCTTAGGACACGCCCCGCGACTGTTGTTGCGTAGTCTTTGCGACCTCCACGGGCCACGTCCTACTTCGCTGTGAAAGCCAGGGCTGCTAACAGCACAGAGGAGGTTTTAGTCGGTATGGGGTGTCCGCTTACGCGTAAATACGTAACCGTATTTCCTCCTCTCAAAAAAAAAAAATTAATATTATCATTTAAAAATAAAAAATTAAAATGTATCATATGAAGACATTTAAATAGAAGTGGATTTCAGCGAATTAATGCACGATTTTATTAATTACGCTTTTTTTAGATTTTTAGGTCCCCCAATTACTTATGAACTAAATTATTGAAATTGATTATTAAAGTGGAAACTTTTAGCATCGTTGTGAAATGAAAGTCGAAGAAATGAAAATGCGAAACACAAATTCACATAATGTAACGTGGGATAAAATGCTAAATTAAAGCATTATAAAGTGTTTTAGTACCAGGCGATCATAGTTGATGAAGAGATTGTCTTCTGTACGACGCGAGTATACTTTATTAATATATTCTGACGACATGCGCACGCCATATTACTACATAGACACCAGGAGAGCATAACATATTTATGCTCTCCTGGTAGTGGTGATAGTAATGTCTTTCATAGCGGTTGAAAACATGTGTCATCCTAGCATGTGCCAGGACTTCACATGCAGATAAGGGGTTCATGCACAGTGCAGTTTGCACTTCTGACATGTATATTTTTTTATAATGACACTAAACCACAGCTCTTTCATTCATAAAAAAATATCCAAATCACTCGAAATTATGAATAATCTGAGAAATCCAACAAAAAAGATACATGCAATTCAATAATTGAATTGACTCTTTATTGAAATTCATGACATTTTAACTTGATTGAATTGGTGCGTATTTGCGATAATGAAAACATACTTTTCCTTATATCATGAGTGATAATAACAAGTTGAAAAATGTTTTTTGGCACTTACATTGCCTGTTATTGGGCGATGTTTCGTGGTCTCTACCTCTTTTACCCGGTTTTTTCCATAAACTTATAATTATAATGTTACATTTTGATTGTTTAGTTTACAGTTTCTAGAAAACAACGGATAAACATGAAAGAAGGAACAAATATAAACTTGTTACATAATCTATCGTCCTCAAGAACAAACATTGGGTTTCGCGCGCCATTACACAGTATGTGTAAATCTTATAACAATTGTTTTTTTGACATCGACATATTTTCGTGCTCCCCTGCTGCCTTCAGACACGACTTAAAGTTAAAATTAAAATCGTTGTAATCGTTGCCCCAAGTTTAATTTAGTTTAATTTGTTTGATCTTTTGTATCAATGTGCATAATCAAATTAGTTATTTATGTGAATGTTTGCGTTTGTGACTGTTTAGCTTTTATTTTTGTTTTTGCTATTATTGTATCTGTGAAACACATGTGTTAGGACGCATCTATATTTATATTTTGTATCTCTTCCTATATTGTTCAGTTCTTGTGATGTGTTTGTTATGTTTCCTTGTAATAATAAATAAATATTCCTAGTCGAGTTAGTCCTTTATTGGGCTATGCTATGTATATGCTCAAAGGCATAGTATATTTGCTGGATCATTTTGAATGCTTTGTTTAAGCTTATGCTAATTAACCCCTTCATATCATTCCCCATATAACATGGTAAACTTAATTCAAAATTAAATGACCATGTGTGACGAATTCTCACAATCAAATACTGGTGTATTATAAAACTGCTTGCTTCTTGACAACAATTATATTATTTGTTTCACTCTTGATTATTACTTACTTATACTTCTTACACAATTATTAACAATTACAGAGCTTAATATTCAACGTCTGTATCCGACCAAACGCTCGATCGGAATGTCACCACTTTTTCAAAAGAATCGAATATATACCTTTCGTTTTTATAAAGTACCCTCATAACGGCATTTCAAATCGAACAACTTACTAGAATCGATTAAAACATATGAATCAAATACAATAATTGAATAGAGCATTATAAATTGAATATAGATATTAAAAATAAACTTAATTTAATTGACTAATCAGTAAAAAATAATAAATAATCATAAATTCATTACACATGTATTTTATGTTTTAATTACATATGTAGAGTTTTTAGACTTCACTATTCTTGTATAATAAGACGGCTTTTAATACTTCCTACATTTCGTAATTCTAGGTGAACGGAAAATAACATATAAATTCTGATTCAAAGACAAACGGATGGACGGACAAGACAATGTTGCTATAAAGGTTCTATTTTTTCCTTTTGAGGTTGGGACCCCAAAAACGATGTGTGCGTATGATAAAAGTATAATAAGTAATATTAAATTATTCTAGAAAATTTTCCTCTGACTGATACCGCGTTACACAGTAGAGCGTGAGAGCTCAATCTCATTCAAAACCAACAATTTACTTGCTCAGCACGCGCAAAGAACGTTTGGTTTCAAATATTTCAAATACATACCTCTATATTTATTATTAAGATATAATGTATAATAAATACCCTTTGTTTATTTAAGAATGATAATATCTACCTTTACAAGGAATCCCATTTATCGTGCCCGAACTCAATATTAAAAACAATGCATAATCCAGTGGGTCACAACTTAGAAGAATAAGCTGTATAATATATAATATAGCGGGTACTCGATATTCTAACTTATCTCCTGGAAACTCTTGTATAAGTTCAAAGTATACAATAGTTTATGTTACCTTGCACTAAGTTTAAAGTTTACACATATTCTATATGGGTAAAACGTGTTTGTGAACACGTTTAGTATAAAATATGGGCGTGAAAATTATAAGTAGGTAAGTGCAGTCATAAAATGTATTTCATGACTGTACGTTTTGACATTCAAAGTCAAAGTTCTTTATTCATTAAGGAAGCATTTTATCGCATACAGTGTACTAACATTTCTTAACTATACTAAGTTATATACGCCTTGTCATAGACGTGTTGTAAACATCTAGACTACCAATTGCCTATTAAAAAGTCGCCAAAAAATGTCCGAGCGGCGTTGTATACATATACGTATGATACAACTTATGCAGATATCATTAATACATTCATTTAAATTAACACCTTATTTGGTGGCAGTAATGTTCAACGTATTATACCGGGACGATACGACATCTGTACCTTCAAAAAAAGTGCGTACACCATCCTTAATGGCTGGCAATGCTCCTGTGACTCCTCTGGTGTTGCAAGAGAATGTGGGCTCGTGTGTCCTCCATTTCCATAAAAAAAGTTTACGCCTTTATGAAACTAATTGAATATGGTGCGAAATGTAACGTGCGACACGTCCGTCTCCTTCGCACATTTCAAATAAATGTAACAGCAATTGAAATGTAATTATTTAGCAAAATAATTAAAAACATCAAGTTAGACAATTTTGTTACTTTATAATGGTACTTACCTGAAAAATGACACTCCATCCCTTTGAAGTTTGGATATGCTTTTATTTGGAGAATAAGGGACATTCGCCAGTGGTCCTTCATCACTTGAGCTTGCTATATCATGCTAATACATTACAGTACACTCCTTGCAGTATGGTAGTAAATAAAATTCATTACAAAATACAATAATTGTAAACATCATTATTAAAATTTGCCATATGCTTAGCAATGAGACTTATTAATCGTCAGTTTCGGGAAACTTACTAGTTGTGCATGTCTTAAGGCAAAAGTAATATAGCGGACGTAGTAACTTATTACGCATCAGTAAATTAACTATTATGATTAACATTAAATACAATCACAAAATAGCAACTCTCTGAACATATTAATCCTCATAGGACGTGTTTTGACAAGTAAGTGCTCAACACTCTTACTAAACTTATTATCACATTTATATTCTTTTAAATTCAAACACTTAATTCAATTTGTTACTATTGAGGGTGACAATTTTTTTTTTACTAGACTATATCTTTATAAATTAAAGCCTATGTGTTATTACGATGTGTAAGATATATTATTGTACAGTTTTGTTAAAATACATTCAGTGGTTTTTACGTGAATAAGTAACAAACATTCACACACACGCAGAAACTTTCAGATTTATAATATTAAGTAGGATTATTCATTTTAAAAAACTGGTAGAGTATGATAAAATAAAATAAAATAATGATTTTCCGTCTGCTAATTCCTGTCCTATCCCGTTTTATTGAAAAATAAATAAAGATAAAAAGCACTTTTCAATAATCGTTTAAGCCTTTGGATCGATTATAAGCATAATAGAGTTCCCCCGAAACATATGTACATATATTATAGGGTTATATGAATAAGATTTCCAAGGCCTGCTTAAAAGGCTCATAGTAAATAGCTGTAATTAAGTAGAGTACTTAAAAGGCATCATTGTAAATTGCTGTTATGATTAGCATTTTGTGAATATTTAATAAATAATAAAAAAAAAAACTGAAATTTATTTTGTTTTCGATTATACTTCGTAGCAACAAGAGCGAATGTTGTTGAAACTTTACTTGTTACTTTGCTGTTAAAACAGAAGGTTAGTCAACAACTTCAAAAACGTGTTTATTCTTAGAATCACATCAATGACTTAAAGAAAATTCATGGTTTTATAATTCCCTAATTTTTCCAGTAGATAAGACTAAATGTAGAAGTAATATGGTCCATTTCATTAAAACTTTTATCTGGATGTGTGTCATTTTCAAGGAACTTTCTTCCACGTACAAGCAAGCTGTGGAATGATATTCCATGTGCGGTGTTTCCGAGACGATACAACAAGGGTAACCTTAAAAAAAAGCGCTCTTCTTCTTCCTCTGGTGGTAGAAGAGAATGTGGGCAGTGGTGATCACTTAACATGCGGTGACCCGTACGTTCGTTTGTCCTCCTTTTCCATAAAAATATTCCATATAGTTATAAAATATTCAATGAATTTAAAACAATTTCTATCGCAAGTTATATTAAAAGACTTGTTTAAATTATCAACTAAATAGGAACATTTGCAGACATTCAGTTAATATGTTATGATCCAAATATTTACAGCTACAATTGGACGTAATTCCAGAAAAACGTTCTAAGCTACAATCATGTCTACATTGAGTTAAGAACACAAAACTGGTCACGTGATTCATATTAACGGACTGATAAAATATGGCAGCCCTACTGTCACTCTTTAAATGACATTATGAATTAGTAGCCCAACCCACATGTATGGAATACACTAATATTTATTAATCTTTAAACACGAATTCCTTAAAATGTGATGTTTGTGGTTTGGAACATTTTTCACTAACTACGTCCAATTATCCTAGAATTAAATGAACTTACTATTACGCCCATAATATCACGAACCCAAAGTCTAATATTATCTTTGTAAATACTATTGAAGCCAACATTAAAATATTTTGATTCTCAATATGAAGGCTACACAAATACAGAACACGCTTGCCTTATGAAATATTATTACTATCTCGTTGGAGTACTATTTATTTAAGGGCACTTCATATACATATTTCACTCTTAGCACATATAATAGAGAAGTCAATTTACTTGTAGAAGTTAGATGGAAGGTAATTGAATTGAATTGTAACATTAAATTTCTACGAGCTTAATGTACTTGGACATATTCTTTGACTATTTTTTATGGGATAAACAGAACAAACTATTGTAGAGGATAACAGGTACGATACTATTTTCTTATACCTTGTATATTTTATTAAAAAGAGCGCAAAAAAGAATGCTGGGACAGTTTCTTGCGGCGCTTCTCCTCTCTCAGAGAGCCATTGTTTCCGAAGCGGTAGTAGTATCTAGTATATTAAAAATGACATCAAAAAGAATTCTAATGGAATTGATTTTGAGAAAATAAATGCCTTTAAGCCTTATTAAAATTAAAATGTAATTAATTGAATTTGTGACACTTTCAAACTAACCAATTACACATTTAAATAGTTAATTTTAATCAGTTTTACGTGAGCGCTACTCACCTAAAGCTATCCGACGTCGTACTCGGTACGGTCTGGACCGTAATTATAATAATTTTGTACGGTACACACCGTCGAATATGGTCCGATACCAGACCGCATCCCATGGTCCGGCGCTACCAAATCCGACCAAGTGTAGGCTGTAAGAGTTGACACCTGAATGGCTACGGCATGGTGTGCGACATGACGTAGGTGTCAGTGCCTACGCGATGAGCGGCTACTATATTACTTACAGGTTGTTCCGAAATGATATAAGGTAAAATTTATATCATACTAGCTGACCCGGCAGACTTAGTACTGCCTCAATCGATAAATAAAAGACCTAAACTTGAATTTGATATTGACAGGCACACATAGATTTAGTAGCTCTACGCATTTCATTAATTGTCGCCATTGTAACTCGTTTAGATCGTTTAAAGCAAATCGTTTAAATATTTTCTTATATCATTATATAATTTGAGACTAAGTTATGTCTATGTGTTTTTTGTAGTTTTTCGTTTTTTTTTAAAGTTCTAAATTACATGGCCTCAAATTTTTTCAACACACACAATACCGTAGGGGTACCTAGACAAGTAGAAAAGAGTAGAAGAGGGTAGAGTAGGGCGAAGTTGTATCATTCATTGCTACTACAGCTTTAACTTTTTACCATATTCATGTATATTTTTTTCACACCATCAAAAAGAAGAGATTTCAAGGAACAAAAAGCCTACCGATTTTTTTGAAAAAGCTGATATTTTGATGGCAGAATTTTAGATTGAAAATTAGGGTTCTTTTTCGATATTTGAGTCAAAATAAAGTGAAAACATAAATTATAAGAAATTAAAGTGTATTTGGGATATTAAATGTAAACTTTTCACGAAATTTCGGGGGAAAAACTACTTAGTAAAAGAAAAAAAATAAAATACTAATTGCTCAAGCAATTATTACTAATTATCAATAATTTGAATTTTTCACATAAATTTTGAGGTAATGTGAAAAAAGTGT
Source organism: Leptidea sinapis (assembly GCF_905404315.1). Taxonomy (NCBI): domain Eukaryota; kingdom Metazoa; phylum Arthropoda; class Insecta; order Lepidoptera; family Pieridae; genus Leptidea; species Leptidea sinapis. The sequence continues at coordinate 15,424,291 of NC_066267.1, read as the reverse complement.
GAACACTTAAGTTGTAGATCTTTTTATTACCTACAATTTTTGCCATTTAACTGTTTTCTTAAACAGACCCCCCCCCCCTTTTTCATTTGTCTACTGTGCTTAAGCATCGTATACATAAACGTTTTACAAGATGCGGAAAGCGTAACTGACTACATTGTAATAAATCACTATGTCACTTCTGTAATATGTATTTTATAGTTTGCAGCTATTTTCTATAAGTGGAGTAAAATTCTTTTGCTTGTTCAGCAGTAATTTTACTTCGAATTAGTGTGGTTGTCGAGGATGTCTTTGTACTGTGAAAAACTATGCTGCGAGGGTTCAGAAACTAGTTGATTCAACCAATACCCGACTCAGTGAAGCGACGTAGATTCTCCAAATCAATAAATTCTCATACAGAAAACAGATGTGGCGACATGACAGTATATCAAAAGGTCACTGTATCTGTAGTTGACACTTGAGCAGTGATCTCGTGAAATTATAAATATTAATGATGTCTCTTTAAACGAATTACTTATGCGGTGCTATTCATAATTTGACCTTAAGTTACGATCCTATCCACATTGCTCTAGATTCGTACTCTCCTATCATTTTCCTAGAACATTAACTGAACCATAACTGGATCGTCGATCAATGACATTATTTATTTAATAAATTCCGCCAACAAGGTATACTTACACTAATATAAACACAGTATAATACAAAAACCATAATTTCATAAGGTAAGTGATGTCTCAATTATAGGTGAAAATGATATGCTATCCAATTAAATTAAGTCACAAAATAAAATATGAACTATAATATAGTATAGTATATATCAACGACATTTTAAGAACAAGCTCGCTCGAAGTTACCAATATTATTCTACCAAATCTAAAATACTACTATTAAACACGGACGAGTTAAAAAAAAAAGGACTCCGCGCCGTGATTAGCAAGTGAAGCACCATTATGCTAGTGTGTGTGCGGTTATGGGGTATACTAGTTACACAATTTTTTCTCCATTAAATAATCATATATGGCCACAAATACTTATACACTATAGTTTTTACACTTTTTCACAACGCACGACGACATTTTTAAAATATTTTATTGAGACACAAACTGATCTGTTACAGACGATGACAATTCTTATAATAACCGCAGTAGGCCAATAGTAGTGTAAGTGTGTGCGTGGGGCTATGTATTTACACGTTAATCGGCTTGTTTTGGTGCTACATTGTTATGTAAGGTGACACGGAGTCCTTATTTTTTTACTAGTCCGTGCTATTAAAAGGATTATGATCTATTATTATCTATTTAAGTTTGGAACGCAATCAAGCGTCAAACTTTTGCAGAATAAGCATCTCCCAACGTTCGATCTTGTTACCAGAATACGCATCATACGATTTCCTTAAATTTTAACGTAACTTCATCAGAATCGGAACTCGGAAATCGGAACCTCGTTACAAGAATACGCAATTTGACTTATTAACGTTGCTTTTGGTTTTTGCGGTTTGCTATTAATAATTGTTGGTAGGTATTAATATTTATTTAAATAAAATTTATTTAAAAAAAATACCGGTGGGAGGCTCTTTGGCACAAGATGCCGGCTAGATTATGGGTACCACAAGGGCGCCTATTTCTGCCGTGAAGCAGTAATGTGTAAGCATTATTATGTTTCGGTATGAAGGGCACCGTAGCTAGTGAAATTTTAGGGCAAATGAGACTTAGCATCTTATGTCACAAGGTGACAAACGCAATTGTCGTGTCGCTTAGAAATTCTGGGTATTTTTAAAGGATTAAAAAGCGATTGTAGCTGAAGAAGTGAACCGACGTAAAACCTGAGTCCCCCTGAAAATGTGAGCCTGCAAAGGTCACGAAACGTCAAAATATTAATAATAAAAAAGTAACTTTTATCCAAAAACCTCTTGTTAAATATACCTCTATCCATTCCATTCATTTTCTCCAATAAGAGGAGCTGAAATTGAGGGCACATAATATCATACCCTCATTCGAAGATCAAGGTTTATGTATTTCTAATGTACATGTAGCAATCTGTTTTAGAAGGTACAAGAATTGCAAAAATGTCCACTTTATTCTCATACAAGACAAAGTCTCACATTTGAGCAGAATAAATTCATAAAATCTAATCTTATGATTGTACCGCCGGGCTTCCGAAACCGTTAACAAACAATCAAAATTAGCTAAATTTATGGCTGACCGCCAATATTATCTTTGTTGAAAACATGAATGATAGATGGACTATTATTAGAAGAAACGTTTTCATGAATATTTTTCTAATTTTGATATACGAAGTTCATTCAATGAAACTGCTTCACGTAATCAGAGTTATTTTTATAGAATACAAGTACTGACGCGGCAAATGTTAATTTGCCGTATAAATTAAGTACCCCGCACCCACTCATTGAATAAATTGTTACATTTAATGATATGCAATTGTCTTATTATTTGTATTGCAAATAATATACAGATATTTTCAAAATCATATTATATGTATATCAATAATATTGATATTACATATAATATTGATGTTAAATTCAAAATTAGAAGACTCAAATGGAGATGGGCTAGGCACATGCTAAGAGGACATGACAAATGGAGAAAGAAAGTGACAAGATTATATCTCAGGGAAGGGAAAAGGGTAAGAGAGGTAGACCCCAGAAGAAAAGAAGAGAATGATGGGATGATGATACCTAGGTAACTCTGAAAATTTTTAGAAAATGAAAAACGGGTTAATTTTGAAAGTTGCCAATACTTTTATTGTTTTTAGAAGTAATATCCATTCCTCTCTACACATCTTCGCATTCGATGGAACCACTGAGAAAAGCAATGGGCCCATTCTTCCTTAGGGGTCTCTTCTATGGCATTTTCGTACGCTTTCATTTTCAGGGCTCGTAAAGCAAATACCTCAAATTTTGTCATAGTTCTTGGGAATAAAAAAGTCGCAGGTCAGGACTGTATGGCGGATGACTCATTATCTTGGTGAAGCATTGCCGTGGTGAAGGAGGATTCTGCTTCGAGGGCGCTGCTGTCGAACTTTTTCCAAGATAACAGGCAAACAGCGATTGACATACCAGTCTGCAGTAACTGTCCTTCCATCTTCTAGCACAACTGTCGCGAAATGAACAAACCTTACCAACCAAAGAATGAGGCAATCATCTTTTATTCTTGACTTCTTCCTTTCTTTACCTTAGTTGGCCGATCCTCGAATGGACACACCCACTGAGCTGATTGTCTTTTGGTTTCGGGTTCGTAGCAATATATCCAGCTTTCATCACCTGTGACGATGTCAAGTACAGCATTTGAGTCACCGCCGTTGAACTTGTCTAACATTTGGCGGCACCAGTCCATGCGAAGGTGTTTCTGGTCGTCGGTTAAAGTATGGGGAATCCATCTGGTACAAAGCTTCCTGACGCCTAAATGTTCGTGTGATATTTTTTGAACTTGACTCATACCAAAGCCTAAGCTTGCCCGTATCTGCTGATAGGTCACTCTCTTATCTTCTTCTATCATGCGTCGCACAGCACTGATGTTATCTTCATTAGTCGCTGTTAAAGGATGTCCCTCACGCGGACCATCATTGAGATTGCTACGTCAAGGCTTAAACTCGTTTACCAATTGTAAATAGTGGCACGAGATGGGGCTTCATTAAGAAATGCTAATCGCAGCCTATCATAGCTTTGTTGTTGAGTAAGCCCACAACAAATGTCATAATAAATCATTGACCGATATATTTCTCGCGTTAGGTTCATTTTCACGAGTTACAAGAGTTTTAGATTTGCCGCCAATTCACAAAAACAAATAACAATTGAATGCAATATACTACATTAGGTAACAAAAGAGTTCTCAAATTGAAATTCAATAAAAGTTTTCATTAGCAATGATTCTAACTGGGCAGTTCTAAAAACTTTCAGTATCACCCGCGTATCAGAGAAGTGGCAGAAGCAGTAACGTGGCACAGAGTTGCTCAAGTAAGAGACGAATGGAAACGGGTGGAGGAGGCCTTTGCGGATTGGCAAACAGATCCACGAAAAAATAAAAAATATAACTATTACGATAAGTAACTTGGTTTTGAATGTTTTTGGTTGTTTTAGAGTATTGTCGCAGTTAGTTAAGATCTGAATATAGGCTATATTATTATATGTACAAAAATTTAGGTTCCGGATAAGTAACCAACGTATCATACACTAAAACCTTTTCCGAAACACGCTGCATCTTATGGTATAAGTATTATGCTACTCGGCTGAGTAGTTTTCGCAGTATAGCTGAAGGAAATGGGAACCACAACGAAGCCTATTTCTGCCGTGAAGCTACTTATTGAAAAACCTTACTTATGTTATATATATTAACATTACTATGTGTAAACATTACTGCGTTTCGGTCTGACGGGCGACGTAGCTAGTGAAATTACTGGGCAAATGAGACTTAACACCTTATGTCTCAAGGTGACGAGCGCAATTGTAGTGCCGCTCAGAATTTTTGAGTTTTTCAAGATGATTTCCTAGCTGACCTCTACTCGGCGAAAGGAATATTCATACCAAATTTCAAGTCTCTACGCCTTATGGTCCTAGAGATATCGCGATGAGTCAATATATAGGTAGAAATCCCTTATATATACTATAAAGAAGATAGATGAGAGCAAATTAGCAAAGTTACTTACTCCTTCCATCGTCCTAACATCATTAAATCATAAGACATTTCAGTTGTATGCTGAATAAACTTAACTTTTGGAAAATATACAGGCTTAGTCATGCATTTTTACATCGAGTGTATTGGAATAGTACATTGTTAAACAAGGGAGGAAAGGTTATTGTAAATGAGCTGTCAATAACAAACACAAACCCAACGAATTTAAACTTAACAAGCTGAACTGAGAGACGTTGTTCTGTTCAAAACCTAGCGGTGTGCGATCTGTCTCTTACTGTCAAACAACTGACAGTTATTTTAAATAACGCTTACATTAAAAAAGTTTATAATAAAGGTACTCGTTAAGTTTTTTAATATTTTTAAGTTTCTTCGCAATTTTCTTAATGTTCTTAAATGTAAAAACCTTCTGCGAAGTATTAGAAAACATCTTAAAAATGATGATTGAAATCTGTAAAGCCGTTGTCGACGATGATGCGACGACACAACCCAAGTATTACATGACGTTTTTCATTACAGATGTGGGAAATAGTAAAACCTTAGATTAAGGATTGGTCTCCGCTGCGCTGCAACTAGATACCGCAACTAATACTACGCCCAAGTGGGCGTACTCGAGCCAGTTTCGAACAATGTGTGACGTTGACGCCTAGACCTACTAAAACTTTGTATGTTTATTGATAAGTTTGTGTGTATATTTGTTACTTCATATCGTTCTAACTACATGGATTTGGATCTAATAAGTTAACGTAACCTATAATGAGAGAAACAAACACTGAAATATAATATTTTTATCTTCATTAAATAATCCGGTAATCTGGTTATTAAAATGTTCCGTGAAATTAATTTAATTTGTTAAAATTTGTCTTTAAGACTTAGACATCTTCTCCAGGAAATCGTTTCGGCATATGTAAAGTACGCAGACATCAAAATATCTTTGTATGACAGCTTTTGTCAAATTATAAATGGGGCTGAATTTGACTAAATAATATATTGACTTTCGAAAGAGACTTCAATACTGTAAAAAAAGTTTTTTCACAAATTTTGAGCATGAATTGTTAAACATTTAAGTCCGTTAGTGGTGATATATAAATCAGCCTCAATGAAATGATTTGAGCAAATAACACTCGACTTCTTTGGTTTGTACTCTTTACTACTCTCCTACCAACTGGTGCCAATTCTCTTTCATTATATCGTGTACGGAAAAGCTGAAAAACATGAGCTTTTTCAGATTTGCGGTATAAACAAATATCAATTATCACTAGGTAACGATATATCTGTGATACCGTGTAAATAGTACTTGTTTGTAATTGTTTACATTCTAGTAAGCCGTTCCCATTTATCGGCAATGACTATCCATGAGTACGCAAAATACAATATTGCTAATAATTTTTCATGGGCCTTTTAAAAAAGAGCGATTCTATAGTTTCTATTTCTTACTCTGTGCTGGTCGCGTTCATCTATCTCATTCTGACAAGCGGAAGAAAATGGATGTAAATACTTGTCAATAATTGTACCATATTCAATGAAAAAATATTCGTCTCACCTCCTCTATGGTCTATGCCGCCTTCACACAATCTACGCTATGGTCGTATCGCGAGTCAATGACTTTTAGATCTGTCTATTTAGCCACCTACGCCAGGGACTGAAGGGCAATTTGGTATCTCATATTCATCAATTTGAGAGTAGAATCTGAGATTTTTCTTATTCTTTTGAACAACCCTGCCTAGAACTTAGACCCTACCGTCGAACAGCTTCCACGAACAGGTTCCACATCAACGCAATCACCGAGGCATTCGAAGCTGTTTTTCAAATCGAGTAGAAAGTTTTCCGAGTTTTGGATATGGATGGGTGCAACTCGGAGCGTAGACTTCAACAGTCGTGACTGCTCCAGTTTTGGATTATATTCAATGTGTTCTTACTATGTTCTTACTCCCAGTTTTCACTGAGTTGATCACAGAGACAACATTGAATATATAATGTCTTTTGGTCGACATAATTAAGTCAATCTCATTTTTGGTAGCACCATCAGGAATAAAGCAATTCCAATTGCGTTGTTCTGTCTTCATGAAGAAGAAGTTCATCATATATACTCCTCTATTAAGTCACCCAGCATCTGGCCTTAGGTGTTCCGATTTCCATAGCCAAATTACCCCACTTAGACCAGGGTCGATAATTTTTGAAACCAAAAAAAATTACAGTAGGATGAAACCAATCGGTAAAGAACGAAAATATAACAAAAATTAAGGGAAAAATAAATTACGGGCGATCTGAGGTCGGGAAGTGGAAAAGGGGGGGGGGGGTGTTTAAGGGTAAAAAACGGTTTATCTCGATTTCCGGCAAAACTACAAGTCCTATGGCAAAAAGTTAACTGGCAAAGTTGTAGGTAATAAAGAGATCTCCAACTTTTGTAATTACACTTTTTTCACATAACCTCAAAATTTAGGTGAAAAATTCAAAAAACCAAGTTTTTAATTTTTTTTATTTATCTTTTTCAAAAAAAAAAATTCTACGAAATTTGGTGAAAACTTACCTTATTATGTCCCAAATACACTGTAATTTATTTGATTTAAAATATTTATTTTTTCGCCTTGTTTTAACTTAATATCAAAAAAGCACCCTAATTTTCAATCGAAAATTCTGAAGTAAAAATATCAGCTTTTTTCAAGTCCTTTTCCAATGGGTTTCATCCTACTTTTATTTTGTTTCACTTTTTATCATTTTCAAAGGCTTCGGCACTGGTCTAACTCTCAACTCATCGCTGCTACGTTTGCCCAGTTTTGCGTTGAAGTCTCCCGTGACACCGTTGAAGTGGATCTTAGGAGTACGAATGGCTGTTGAGATGTCCTCATACTTGGCCTCCACCTCATCGTCTCAGTCTGTTGAAGGCGGAGCGAAATCCTGAATGATCTTTAGCAAACATCGTTCAGTAATTTAGAGTATTAAGTACGCTACACTATTCGACACGCTCAGTGACGTAGTTGACGAGAGACTTGTGAACGAGGAACCCGACATACCCTGGGAAAGTTGGTCACCCTCCCGGAAGTAGAGCAGGTGTCCGGAATTTAAAATTATCGAATCCTCACCATGACTTCGGACTTCAGATAACCCCACGACATCCCATTATAGTCTGCTCATACTTCCTCCAGATCGTCCAAATTCTCGAGGCTCTATATAGACGTATAAATTATCTAAGGCAGTAAACTTAAGCCATACAACGGGGTTTGAATCTTTAATTTAATGGTGGGTTTTTCTGACAAAAATATAGTTTAAGAAAAAATAGAAACATAGGTGCCCTCAGTGCATATTTGGTTCATGCTAGTAAAGTATTATCAAAACTTCAAACCGAACCGAGTTTACGCTTAGAACTAGATTTAAAATGACACTTCGTTACAACTGTTTTTGTTAAGAAATATATATTTTCGGAGCGTGTTACTTTCCTTGGATTTCAGTTAAATATTTCGCATGCAGCACTTTTATTTTACAACTTTTATAAATGTGCCTGAAATGTGTTAAAATTTTCTGTTAAGTGTTAAAACACGAAATAACGAAGATTTTATGTAAAACACAAACTGCTTTAGAGTTGTTTCGCTTGCTAAAATAAAGGTGATTAAAAATTTGTCCAAAGTATGTAAGTGACGGCATTGCTTATTTTATTTTGAGAATGTTGGGAATTTTATGTGGAGTGCTTTTTAGCGTAAATTCGTTTAATTATTGTAAATGTTTCCAATCTTTCACACCTTTTAGAAGAAAGCTATTTGTGTTGGCTAAAAATATACACTAGAAAGGGTATATAAATTTAATATAATGTACTTTAAATTGACGGGACTAGTAACTAAGAAGATTAAAAAAAAACTTCAAATAATTTTCAAAAAGATGAAAAAATTTTTTACGCAGGGAGAGGTTGCATGTTTTCAGTTTCTTTAAAACGTTTATCTTATATTAACATTTTTTTCCTATTATCGTGCGCAAAGTTCGATTTTGCGCATGCATTTGCGTTCGCATAGTACCACTTTCCCACATTGACAAGAGCGTGCGGGAATGTGGTGAGCGTGCAGGAATGTTTGAAAATAATTTTAGTGGTCGAACTCTTCGCAACTTATTTGGGAAATAGTATACGATACTCGTGCGCACGTAGGTCATCCTGCACTCACTTCGCTCGTGCGGGAGCGAACTACTTTGCGCACTTGTATCGTAATGTACTTACTATAAATGGCATCTTTCAAATTTTATTTTGTATTTGGTTGATTTCAATGTAAAATAACAGAAGGCGTATGTTACAAAATATGTAACATGCCATTGAATGTCTAGATGCTGCGCACACAAGCATCTAATATTTGTTGTAATATAAAAGCTATTGTTCTGAGGTTCTAAGTTAATAAGTTGCTTAATTTAATATCATGACGATTTGAAGACGCCTGGGTATTGACGTGTCATTGCGGCTATAACTGGCAACTTATAAATATATTAAAAAAAGATAAGTGAATGTGAATACAAAAAAAGGGTTGAACCCGCTGTAATCAAGTTGTGTTCGATAATTTGTTAGGAATGGATTCTCTAGTACGTAGCACATAATATTATCTTAATCAGCCTAGTGAAACTCTCTAAGAAAAAAGCGATTCACCAGATTGTATTAAGCGTGCAGTGATTGATATATTGACAGAAGACGGCTATAATCTTGTAAAAAACGGAGAAAGCCAAAATAAACCACGTTTTAAGCATCTGTTCGGTTTCAAATTACGCCGGATTATACTTCGCCGCCCTATTGTAATTACTGTTTCGAACTTATGTTTCATACTAAACTAAAATTCAACTTTTACTTAGGCAGTCTCGCCTGTTATTAGTATTTACATCCTCTTTGCCTTCATGTATATAGATAACACCACAGAGAAGGGATAGACGTTTACACTTAAACTAATACGAATTGACAGTGAAGTATTACTTTTATATTTTGATACAAGTAACTCTAACATTGTATATAGAACAAAATATTAAATACAATACGTTTGTTTAACTGTAAAATTATTACGTTATTAAATACATTACATTTACAAAACCGTTACTTTGTTTTGTATTAATTTTACTAAGGATACTAAAATTCAGGGAATAAGTAAGATTAGGTTAACCACTTATTAGGTGTTTATTTAGAAATACGGCTTTACTCACGTTTTATCGGTGTTGTTTCTGACTAGTTTCGGACCATTTGGAGGTCCTTCGTCAGGGTGAGGGTAGTGCATTTGCGATAACGTCCCGTCTTTTCTTTCCTCATGAAGGACCTCCGAATGGTCCGAAACTAGTCGGTAGCGACACCGATAAAACGTGAGTAAAGCCGTATTTCTAAATAAGTAAATAATGTCTCACGAAAGATTTAATAATTTAATTATTAACCGATACGGAATTATTAGGTGGTAGATTTTGACATTATAAAAGTTCTTAATAAATCCTTTTCTGAATAAAAATATATAAATATGAAATTATATAACTGAATACGGTACAATAAGCTTTTTAATAGCAAAAGGTTCTGTTAGACCAACGTTTTAAAACAACATTCCAGCCGCGAATAACCCAGTGAAACCGACGAAGCGTAAAGAAAAAATTTCCATTGAATTCCAACAAGAATTAGAATCCTACGGGGCAATATAGCTGCAAAATTCTTAGCTCGTTTCAATCGTTTCATAAATATGTTAATGTTTCTCCCCTTTGAAGGATTAAACTTTTCACTTTCCGACACCCTTTGTTGGAAACTTAAAATCAATACTGTGGCGGTTTAAGGAAGCGGAAGAGATAAATTAGATTGTAAACCATTGAGCGACCCACCGGAATAATTTGATGTTTTGATAAACTTTAAGTATCTCACTTTGATGATATAAATAACTTTTAATTATTTAAGAGTATTTAAGTGATAATGAATATTTAAATAATATACTTTATAAGTGATCAAAATGTGTATATTATATATAGCTTAATAATTGTAAGTAAAATTGACATTATTCTTTTTTTTTATGAAAATGAAGGACCAGATGAACAGGACGTTCAGCTGATGGTAATTGATACGCCCTGCCCATTACAATGAAATGCCGCGCTGGATTCTTGAAAAACCCAAATATTCTAAGCGACACCGCAATTGCGCTCTTCTCATTTGCCCAGTAAGCTACGGCGCCCTTCAGACTGAAACACAATAATGTTTACACATTACTGCTTCACAGCAGAAATAGACGCCGTTGATACCCATAATTTAGCCGGCATCCTGTGCAAAGGAGCCTCTGAAAGGTGAATTCTATTCTATTTTACATTATGTTTTGTTGCCTTTCCAGTTAAACGTTTTTTAATTACCCGATATTTATTTTATTTGAATAAAGCTAAATTAGATATACATTTATTTAAAAATATTAATATTCACTTTGCATTAAAAAAAACTGTGAGTGTTTTATGAATATGGGCACATATAATTACGAAACAATATGAAGACTTTGCTTTGACTTTGATTAGAGTTTCAGATGCAATATATATATTTATACAAAATATAAGAAATAAAATATCAAAGATAATTCGGTATGGCTGTTCATACCTCTACAAAAATGTCGTTTATATTTAGCTATTCAAATTTAGAAGCAAAACAACATCAAATGAGAAATACGTGTAAATAAATAATATTACTAATCACCACATTTCAAGATAAATTGCATAAAATATAAAAACAAGATTGTTGTTTTAGAAACTAAAATTGAATTTATGTAGTCGATTTTTCCAGTTGCCAAAACAAATGATGATTAAAGTGAAGCTCTGTCAAACAACGGAAACGGATCTTTATAAATATACTGCTCACAAAATTTTGTTTTTTCTCTTTTAATTCTCTACTACTGCACCAAGCCAACTAGGTTCCTGTGAAATATGACTTCACCCGCGAATGTGTCACCAAATAGTTATTATTACCAATGATTAAATTAACAATGGATACTATGTAACATTAACTACAACATGACGTATAGTTTTGACACGTTTTGGGAATAGAATTAGGCTGCCTTAATTAATGATGTGCCGCTGCGGACGTTTCGATCTTTTGTTATCGACTATCGAGTTGTATTTATTTTAAAGGCGAAATCTTTTGTAGTACTTTAATATACAGGGTGTTAAAAATTCTGTACTATATCTTAAGTTGTGTATTGGCATCAAGTAGTAAGAACAAATAAGCTCATTAAAAAAAGTAAAAAAAAGGTTATCAATGCACCCAATTATAAAAGTTTGAACATCTTTTCCTGCGGCAATTTTATTTTTCCCCGCCCACACACCCATTTCATTCATGTAGCCTGCAAAGGGCGTGCGAGCGGCGGGCGGGCGGCGGCAAAAACAAATGTTTTGTATTAATAATAAACATCGCCGCCTTATTGGTTTGAGTCGCCGCACCGCGCACTAGAATAGATGAAATTTTATTTTTATCGTAGCATTTAATGTAAAGGGTTTTGATTTTTTAGTGATGTCTCCGCTTTCACTATCATATCCGTGTCAATTATCGTGCAGGGTTTTGTTAACATAGTGTAGATGTATATAATATATCGATGGTGAACGCTGAGAACCGTACTAAGAGAAACGCGGCTCTTGAAGCTGTGTGCGGGCGGCGAAGTAGTATTCCACCTGAGTCAATAGACTAAGCCTGGTGAAATGAAACAAAACTATTAAGTGAGGGATACACTTATAGAATATTTTTATTAGCGCCATAACTAACGAGGGGCGCAGGTCTCGAACTTGCACAGAATGATATTGGTATAGCCATCAAAATATATTCGGTTATTCTTGCGTTCATCATATTAATATGAGGTCAGAAAAAGATTATAATATTAACTTATATAAACAAAGTAATCGAATCGCACACGAGTTCTAATCAACAATTACAAATCAAGGCAGTTGTTTTGTAGAAATTCTTACACCCACAGTTGATTTAGTCCGAAACTTTTGCAAGCTCATTCCAGAAACAATTAGGTACATTAAATATTTGCTGATGTCTAAATAAACAGATATTTCTTCGTAATAGAGAATATTTGTTCCGCTATAAAGACTGTATTAGTTTTTCATGTTTTAGACGTTAGTTAGACCATGTTTTAACGAAAAGCATTGACGGAAAATTTTTCGTTAAAATGAATTTCAGCGCTATATTTGCCATAAAATACTGCTTAATTATATTTTCTAAAGTATCCTTAATCACAAAAGCAACGCACAGACAATTTATAAAATTAAATAATGTATGAAAATACTCCCTTCTGAAGGTATTTTCGAGAGGTCTTTGTGAAGCAACATAACTCTGATGAAATATTAAGTGTTAAGCTGTGTTCATATTGCGAATAAATTAATCAAAACTTTTCTATTATTATATTTAATTTAATAGACTTCGATTTGAAATTTTATGTTTGATATTGAGTAGGCGATTCGTACATATTAAATGTATGAAAAAGTATGTATAAAATTACTGTAATTATGTAGAATTAAATGCATTTATATGATTATTTTTAAGAACACCTTATCACTTCAAATACGTTTTGAAGATTTATAAGTAAATTTTAAATTTAGAGATATTTACCACTCTTAGTAATTTAAGTGAATGTAAAAATAATTAAATTTATCTATGTGAACTGAATATTTATATAGTTTACAAGTTTTGATAATCAATGATACTAAAACAAAACAGCTCTCAATAAAAATTTGTCATACATATTAATTATATTTGTAATGTTGTGTCAGTTTATTACTACACAATATATTTTTAATAAGACAAACTGCTTGCCGCGGTCTCTGTTGTCTTGGTTGTTATAATGCGTGTCATCAATAACTTTACCAATATATTATACAATCTCTGCTATACTTATGTTCGCCTGGTACCATAAAATGCGCTGTGGGAGTAGACGTATTACTTTCCTTCATTCGTGCAGAGAGATAGCGACTACCCTTTCGTAATATACGCTTTATACGGTAAATTCACTTTCGCCACAAAGTACCATATGTAAGTTCTTGCCCAGTACTTCCCTGGGGCATAAAAATAATAGGGAAGTCCCAGGCCCAATGCTGTCGTAACAGGCAACTAAGGGCATTTACAAGAAGGACCTTTGCACATGATGCTGGCTAGATTATGGGTACCATAACGGCGCCTTTTTCTCCCATGAAGCACCTGTAATGTGTTTGCATAATTATGTTTGGGTCTGAAGGACGCCGTAGCTTTTAAAAGCACTGGGCAAATGAGACTTAACATCTTACGTTTACTTCTTGTGTGCCGCCCAGAGTTTTTGAGTTTTTCAAGAATCCTGAGCGGCACTGCATTGTTATAGACAGGGTGTTTTAATTACCATCAGCTGAACGTCCTACCCGTCTCGTCCCTTATTATCATAAAAAAAAAACCTAAGGCGTAGCCAAACAGTGTAACAAAACCTTTTAAACATAAGTTTGCTCAGAATTACCACTTGCTCCCAAGGGCAATATCTGCACTGCTCCTCTTGTCCCTTATTGTCATAAAAAGAACTTGTAGGGATTTATATACTCATAGAACATTGCATGCGTGGTCTGTCACCGCAAGTTACCGTGCCGAACGGACGTATGTTAAACACCTATTAAATAAAGAGTACATTTAGTTCCGTGTCGGTGTTTATCTCATCTCTCAAAACGACAATCCTAAAAACTTCGTATTTAAATTTTCACAAAAAAAAACAATATTCGGTGTGAACGTAGCCTATGTTATACGTTGAAGGCGCTTCGATGACAGAGGAGTAGTACTTGTGTGATGTATGAGCAATTTTAAATATTGATCCGGCTGGGATAATGTTAGCGATATCTGAAATGTGTGAATGGGATCATACTCTGTTCGTGTTTATAACGGGCTGATTTCATTATTCTCATAGTGTTAGTACAATAATAATATAGTCATAAAGCTATTCTAGGTTTATGTGTCTTTCCTTTACCTGTAAACTTTCAATGATATAAAAACACCCTCAAATATCTTATGAATTTAATTTAGCAACTCTTGTACTAGTATTTTGATTAAATGTGCTACACAAGGGTTTTTGGGGCAGAAATATCGATCTAGTTTATATTTTCTGGGAAGACGTTTACTTTTTTTTATAGAAAAGAAGGACAAACGAGCGTACGGGTCACCCCATGTTAAGTGATTACCGCCGCCCACAGTCTCTTGCAACACCAGAGGAATCACAGAATCGTTTTCGGCCTTTAAGGAAGGTGTACGCACTTTTTTGAAGTTACCCATGTATCGTCCCGGAAATACTGCACAAAGAAGCTCATTCCATAGCTTTTGTTTCCTTGAAAACTACACTGTGGAGGACCGCCACACATCTAGATGGAGGGGATGAAGTCCTAATTTGTGGCGTGTCGTGCGAAGGTGGTAGTTATTTTGCTTTTATTTACTTAAATATAGCCCATATTTTACCCGGGCACTATGGCGGCGCAACCAGTCACCGCTAGCAAACAAAATATATACACCTCTATAGTGAGTTACCTCGTGTCCGATTGGTTGTGCAACCAATTTGGCGGTGTGACCAGCTCGGACGCGTGCACAGAATATTACAGGCCGACAGCTGACACGCTACAGCTGGTCAGTAATTGGTGGTAACGCGACCACTAATTGCTATAGACCTGTATGGTGTCTAACTCACTCAGTCGCCAGCCCGGCTGCCAGTGACACTCCCACCTCATTGCATCACGTGTGTATTGTTGTCTTTTGTTTTTAAGTGCGTTTGTTATTTTCATACGATGGATAATTTCAATACAGAAAAGTTTACTATTGAAATTCTAAGTATACTTTATAGTTTAGATAATTCCTCATCAGATTCATCAGCCAAGGCTACATAAGGATGACCCACCACTGTTTATTTACTCTGAAACTTTCCTTTCCTACTTACATACAACATGCTATCTCTACGAGGTATATTTATATACCGTCTCAGTGTGGTGTGGTGACTCTGGTGTCTGTACGGTGTCTAGTTTGATAGCTTACGGACATGTTCCGGCCCTGAATGTAGTCTTGGCACCAAAATGAGAATATAGATAAGGCGTTAGGCGTTAAGGGATGAGATGAGCAGGACGTCAACATCATGGTAATAGATACACCCTGCACATTACAATGCAGTACCGCTTAGGAGGAGGCTCCAGATTATTGAAAAATCCAAAAATTCTGAGCGGCAGTACAATTGCGCTGGTCACCTTGAGACATAAGATGTTAAGTCTCAATTGCCCAGTAATTTCACTAGCTAAGGCGCCCTTCGGACCGAAACGCAATAATTCTTACACATTACTATTTCACGGCAGATATAGGCGCTCTTGTGGTACCCATAATCTAGCCGGCATCCTATACAAAGGAGCTCCCCACTGGAATGTAATCTATGCACAGTAAGTTTTTGTGTTAATGATAAACGTCCCACAATATATAATTAATAATATGTATTATTAATAAAATATTTATCATAACTTTAAAAAATTTAATCAGAAATATATTTATTTATATGTATATGTAATAGTATAACTTCTCTACGTCTCTTCTAGGTTTGGATGGACAAATCTAAGGTTTGACAAGAACCCTTAGTGAAAGTTCAAGCCAATAGTGTGATTCGATACTTGACTAACGGATTTATTTTTCATCCTAAGCACAATAGACATACTCGTATGTATTCCTAGGTGCAACCGGAATGGACAGTCAAACGCTTAAATTAAACAATTGTTAAAGACAAACTTTGATGCTCCGTCACTTCCAGGTCTGTCAATCAAACCTCAGGTCAGATAAAGTCTAAGCCAATATCGATCATTAACTAACAAATTTATATCTAATCCTAGTAAAAATCGATTTAGATAGGCGAATGTCGAAATTACTATTACACCAGAAGGCAAATTGTTAGAGTTAAATGAAGTAAAACTTAAAACTCTATCTCATGAGTTGACGCTGGAAAAGTTATGTCGGCAAAAAGTTGTTCGAATTTGTGCCATAATTCTGTAATAAAGTCTTGAGGTGCTCTGGAGTCTTTTTCAAACTGACGCATTCATCCTTAGAAGCTGACAGATTCAAATTATACACCGTTGCCACGGTTTTGTCTACAACTATTATACAGTCCCCGACAAGTGTAGCGATTCATTGACAATGAACATACAAGGAAAGTATTAAAACTTATTGTAATTAAATATATAAAAGAATAATAAAACCTTAGATCAAGGATCAATAAGTATAAATTAAACTGTATATAACTTACTCTATTTATATCTAGCGCCTATTTCTGCCGTGAAGCAGTAATGTGTAAGCATTACTCTGTTTCGATCTGAAAGGCGCCGTAGCTAGTTTAATTACTGAGCAAATGAGCCTTAACATTTTATGTCTGAGGGTGACGAGCGCAATTGTAGTGCCGCTCAGAGTTTTTGGGTTTTTCAAGAATTCTGAGTGGTATTTCATTGTAATGGGCAGGGCGTATCAATTACCATCAGTTGAACGTCCTGCTCGTGTCGTCCCGTATTGGCATAAAAAAAATCTGGTCAATTTAGGCTCTGACCGATCGCGCCAGTTTAATCGATTCGAGTTGACTTTACCCGTATACATTTCATACCCAAGCCAAATAAAGTTCACAGCGCGATTAAACAAGTTATCACTTCAAATGTTCATTATACAGATATATTTATAGTAGACTACCTGTAATAAATATATGATAACAGATCAGTTTTCAGTATTTACTGTGATGAAAAATTTGTTTAGCGCTTTGGTCACAATCGGTTTAGTTGTTCACATACAACGAACAGCGTCGCTCGAAAGCCAGCCAAAGCAAGACATGATAAATTTTATTTGATGCGTTATATTCTAGTCCTAGATTTATTCGCAATCATTGAATGAGGATCGGGGATTATTAGCCTTTTCTTACAGAGGCTATTTAATAATAATATTAGATTTTCTTTAATATCTGTACTTACTCTTTAGAGAAATTAAAGCCTAAGACATGTGCGAGGGAAGCGATGGCTGGCCCATGCGTCATTCTTGTGAACGGGCGCTGCTTGTGATGCCTGCTCGGTCCTGTCTTCGGGGATTTTTATTTTATATTTATAATACTATATTACTAAGACTATTAACAGTGTATGCGTATTTATGCATCTACTACACTCGTTACTCTTTTCTAGTTTTATGTTATATGATATGTTATATTATATGATTAATCACTTCTTTTTTTAACTTACGAGTAAATCTATATGTCTGAGTTATATTGGTGTATCAGTTACATTGTATGAAATACAGTGTAAAATGCTAAAACTTTAAATATAGGTAAAAGAGGGGCAATGAGTTTCTTTCTATTTCTTCTCATTAAAGCTCAACTTTTCCGAAGTTGTGGTAAAATCTTTCACTTTCTCATGTAATTTTGACCTAAATGAATTAATGAACTTACTTTATTTGTTCCTTTTATGATTTTTTCTTTGATGATTCTTTTTTATTTGAAAGCTGTTGCTTCCCATGTGGTCCCATTGTAATTTGGTCCAGATCTGACGATAGCATCCATGAGAAAACCATAAAAGTCTTAAATTTACTACGTATAGCAAAGTGGATGATTAATTTACGATTAACTCAATATCTCGCCAACCAATTTCGATGATTCTTTTTTTATTGGAAAGTATATACTTCAAAGATAGTTTGGTGATAGTTTGGTTAGGTTCTGATTACGGAATCCATGACAAAGTAACGGAACTCTTCAATTCTTAGGAGCAAAATAACGATACTCGATAATCTTTTTTATGCTATCAGAATACTTAATTCATCTACCATAACATAGTTATGGCCAAGTAATTGTCGTAGTCGAATATGATGATCAATGGGACTCCTTAACGACCTAACGTAAGGGTGCGATCTGTGGCAGAATATCTTACTGTCTGTAATCAAATTGCGAAGCGCTTACGTTCATTGCTGTATTGAAAAATTTAGTATATCTTAGCCGATTTGTTAGTTAGTGTACTTCAAATTTACTAAAAATCACATTTTTTTTTTTAACAATAAATACCCGATTTCAAACACTATTTCAAAACAATAGATATAATATGCACTAAAAAGTATAAAAATAGTTGCGTATTTTTATCCAATCTAATTAATTAATCTAATTCTAGTTACGATTATTGTAATTTTTGGAGTCGATGTCATCCAAGATAAGTTTGTAACTACATACATAGTTATAGGTGAGATGTGCTTGAATTGTGAGGAGGCGAGAGGCGAGAGCGATTCGCGGCGGAAGGACACAGATTCCAAAAATGACAATAATCGTAACTAGAATTAGATAAATTAATTAGATTGTATAAAAATACGCAATTATTTTTATACTTTTTAGTGAATATTATATTTATTGTTTTGAAATAGTGTTTTAGAATTCATTTGTTTTTTGGTAAAAAAAATTTTACAAAGGATGCGTTATATCAATATATTCAAATTAAAATTTAAAACAATCGCCAATGAATTTAATGTGATATTATACCAAAACCATAGCGATAAATACGTGGTTAACACTGAAAATGTGTAGAACTGGCCAGATAGAAACATTGCTACTGAAAACTTTTTTTGAATTTCAATTTTAGAACTATTTGGTAACCTAATGTAGTATATTGCATTCATTTGCCATTTGTTTTTGTGTATTGGCGGCAAAGCTAAAACTCTTGTTACACGTGGTAAATATACAAAGTTATGATAGGCTGCGATTAGCATTTCTTAATGAAGCCCCATCTCGTTCCACTATTTACAATTGGTTTAACGAGTTTAAGCGTGGACGTAGAAATCTCAATGATGATCCACGTGAGGGACGTCCTTTAACAGCTACTACGGATGATAACACCAGTGCTGTGCGACGCATGATAGAGGAAGATAAGAGAGTGACCTATCAGCAGATAAGGGCAAGTCTAGGCATTGGTATGAGTCAAGTTCGAAAAATATTACACTAACATTTAGGCGTCAGGAAGCTTTGTACCAGATGGATTCCCCATACTTTAACCGACGACCAAAAACACCTTCGCATGGACAGATGTCGCCAAATGTTAGATAAGTTCAACGGCGGTGATTCACATGCTGTATTTGACATCATCACAGGTGATGAAAGCTAGATATATTGCTACGAACTCGTAACCAAAAGACAATCAGCTCAATGGGTGTTTCCTTTCGAGGATCGGCCACTTAAGGTAAAGAAAGGAAGAAGTCAAGGAAAAAAGATGATTGCCTCATTCTTTGGTTGGAAACGTCATTTCGCGACATTTGGTTGAAGGTGAATGGACAGTTACTGCGGACTGGTATGTCAATTGTTGTTTGCCTGTTGTATTGGAAAAAATTCGACAGCAGTGCCCTCGAATCAGGATACTCCTTCACCACGACAATGCTTCAGCGCACTCCTCAAATCGGACTGTTGAATATTTGACTATTGCAGGTGTCGAGATAATGAGTCATCTACCATACAGTCCTGACCTGGCACCCTGTGACCTTTTATCTATTAGATCCGGTGAAAGCGTACGAAAATGCCATAGAAAAGACCCCTGAGGAAGAATGGGCCCACTGCTTTTCTTAGTGGTTGATGTGTAGAGAGGAACGGAGATTACTTCGAAAAACAATAAAAGTATTGGCAATTGTCTACATTAAGTCGTTTTTCATTTTCTAAACATTTTCAGTGTTACCTAGGTATATAAATAAAATAATTGCTGGAAAATTAGTAGCATGACCAAATAATTTTTGAGTACGCCAACTTTCGTTTGCTTCTAGATACTGTCATTTTCGAGAAACTTCGGTGGTCCAAACAAAGCGTCAGTTTAGAGATGCTCGGCAACCTTATCCTAATAAATACTTAATTTGAAATTCCTTGAATATGTATGTACAAGTATGCTATTATCATGTAATAAATATTAAATAAAAACACATCAATCAAATGAAATTCCTGTGTAATGAAAAGGCTGGCCTCGTCTACAGTACCCTGGATCTGTCAGAAATGTCTACCGTACCGCTACTCGCGGATAATTTTCGAAGAGTAATTGCGTTCTAAACGAAATAACAATAAAGATAAGTTTAGGTCACACTAATAAAGGCATAAAAGGCAAAGGCTTTTTTTGCGCTCTTTTCAATAAAAATAAACAACAAAGTTCAGTAATTTCTATCACTATAAAATAATCATAATCTAGTCCCAGGCTGCCCTATCACTTAGATATTCAGCTGTGGAGTAATAGGATTGACGACAGAGCCATTTTTTTAAAAGACATTTAAATTGATTTACCCTCAAAGCTATTATGTATCTTATGTTAATATAACCCACATTTACTTAATTACTAAAAGCACTAAACCAAAATGCCGTTGTAGGAAGGATTTAACTGTATCACACCTACTAGAAGTCAGTCTGTGAGAAAAATCATTATGTGAACTTCACGACAACCTAAAATATTGTTTAGATCAAGATATTTGGTGTAAAAATGTACAATTCCTTAGGTTAATAAAAATCGACTTTAAATAAACTAATATAAAAACTAAAGAAACGTGTAAATATTTTTTAATGAATTAAAAAATCTTTTTGATAAAGTTGCTAAGCATACACACCGTACTTTCGGAGGCTATAATTATGAATCAAAAATTAAATACAGTTATTAAACAGGATGTTAATACTATGTAATGAGAGGCGGGTCTGCCTAAGTAAAAATTGAAATTTAGTTTAGTATGAAACGTGCAGTCATTTGACATATGTTTGAAATAGTAGTAATTATGGTACGGCGATTGGCGACGAAGTATAATCCGACTAAGTTTGAAAGTGTAGTGGATTTCAGCTATCTCCGTTTTTTACAAGATTATAGCCGTCATCTGTCAATCTATCAATGACTGCACGTTTCATATAATCGCGGGAATCGATTTGGTCTTAGATAGATTTTCTAGGCTGTACAGTTAGAGACAAAAGAGGAAAGCAACAGAAATTGTGTTTCATACAAATATTATAGAAATTTGCGACGATTAAGATTATTAATTTGGTTTTTACTTATGATTTGTTTATTTTAAATTACAAATGTCGAAAAAATTATTGATCAATATACAAAATCAACCAAAATAAGGTAAAAATAAAATTATCAGAATACAAACCTTTTTGTATGCAACATTTTATTGTTATTTCCATAAAGCTAAGAAAAGGTCTTAACGTGGGCTATAAATTATCAATACTTAGTATTACTCCCTCTAACTCTTCGAACTGTTTCAATCTTCTCGACATACTCCTTATCAAATTATCAATAAAATCTTCAGGGATTGCGTTCCATTATCCTTGTAACGCATTCTTAAGTTCACTCATAAGACAAATGGAGACAGAATTTCTTTTCTTAATAATATATATATGTCTCTCGAGCCTTATTGGAGATAAGCTTATTTATTAAAAGAAGATTCGTCATAGACTGTTAAATAAAATATAGTTTCCTGGTGTAGCTACCAACCGTGTATACATAATGTATAAAGTAATAGCGTTCATATGAAATAGCAGTATGATCATTAAGACAAAAGAAGATAAAAAAACAGTAAAACTAGGAGCCGCCATAGAGTGTGTAAAACAAAAACATTTTAGTAAAGTATGCTGGATTTGTATAAAATCGGATTACTGCACGTTATTTATTTTAAACCCATATTTTTGAGTATTCACCCAACATGTCTTGTACAATTTCGGATCCTGAATAAAGCGCCAACTTTTGATGGCACTTGCCAAGTCCCATACTCTACTTACTCTTCACTGCGGACCTGCCGACATCTGAATCTTTAATTACGGGAACCTTAGCTGACGATACCGCTATACTACCTACACATAAAGAACCAAAAATAGCCGCACAAATACTTCAAGAAGGGTTAAATGACCTATCCCTATGACCTAAAAAGTGGCGGATAAAAGCAAATGAAACAAAATCTGTTAACGTAACATTCACCTTAAGAAGAGACTCTTGCCCTCCAGTTACAGTTAACAACATTATAATCCCACAGACAGATGATGTAAAATACCTTGAATTGCACTTAGATTAAAGACTTACCTGGAGAAACATATTTTCACTAAGAGAAAGCAACTTAGTATCCAAACGCGGTAACTTTACTGGCTCATTGGACGAAAGTCTCAATTGACTCTCCAATACAAAATATACAAGGCAATACTGAAGCCCGTCTGGACGTACGGAAACCAACTGTGGGGTACTGCCTCCCATACAAACATTGAAATCATACAAAGGTTTCAAAATAAAGCATTCCGCATGATGCCCAATGCCCCCTGGTTCTCGTACCCAACGAATCATAACACCACGATCTACGCCTGCCAATTGTTAAACAGGAAATTATATGCCATAACAGAACCTACAAAGAGCGCATCGAAAGACACCCAAACACTCTAGCTCGGCCACTTATGGAAAACCACAACAAAGCGCGACGTCTAAAATGCAAAATACCCCAAGATTTAATACAATCAGTTTTATGTTTACATTGTTGAATGAACAAACAAATTTAGTCCCATCACCTTTGTTACGTGTCTCTTCCGGGGGTAATACGTCACAACAGCCGACCAATCACAGCGCGTCATTTCATGGGACGAGGGTATAAAAGAGCGGCTTCCGGCTCAGTTGATTCAGTCTCGTGCCAGATTTTGGCGAGACAATACGTCCGGAGGATGATGCCTCGTGTAGAAAAACACGTGTCGAATTGTTTTAAAAACAAATATTGGCGGGATTAACACTAAAGAAAACTTAAATCATTTGTACAATCAGTTTAAACACAGCTACTGGTACTGTTTTAACACTGAGGATGTGACACAGGTGACATACCGAGCACGCCAGCAATAGCACCAAACAACATACTGCTGAATGTCCCACAAAGGAGACAGATTGTAGTAAATAAAGTATAGTTAAACATTAAAATAAAAGATTTTTCTCATAATGTTTATGCCATTTGTCCTATCGTCCCGTTCCGGCTTGACGTTGAATTTTGGGACAGCCTGTATATATCGTGTAACGGTCCTAAATTTGACGCTTTCGTGTAACGCTTAGAAATCTGACACTTAGCTCTGTTAGAGAGCCCGCGCAAATAATAAAATATAAAGAACCATTCTTGGCTTAGGTTCTAAGAAAATGTGTAAAAAATAAAATAAAAATGCTAGATCTACACAAAATAATCAGGCTACTTAAGTGGCACTGGGCAGGACATATTTGTAGGATGGAAAACAATAGAGTCGGGACCACGAGAAGAAAAATAATAAAAGTGAGATCACGTAAACACGTTCAATAACAGATTTGGATTCCAATAGATGCGGACGGTACTGGAAAGAGATGTTTGGTAAGATTTAGGAGAGGCCTACCGTACAGGGGCGTCTTTTTCTTTTAAATTTGAACAAAATAAATAATTAACATACGTAAAATTATTCAAATTATAATAAGTTTTAAATGTAAAGTCTCATTGTAGTAGACAAATAAATGTTATTTTAATTTAATGTTATTTAACAGCGTTAAAACTTAATAATTATGATAGTTAATACATTTAACATACCAATGAAATAATATTAGCATTCTAATTTTATCCTCCGTATAAATTATAACATGCCAAATGATTGAAAATGTGTTCACTTATGTTGTGTATTTACGCAAATATGCGGTGTGTATATCGATACTATTATAAACATATTCGTTCAAACATTTGAGTGGGAAAAAGACTGAGGCTCTCACAAGTTTAAAAGATGTAAGGCATTATAAGCTTGTAAGACTTGAGTTTAATATATTATGCAGCTTTAACAAATTGTTGAGAGAGTTGTTTTCATAAATGTTAGATTTTAATAAGACCGTAACGTATACCGGGAAAAACAAAAACTTACATCTCCAATTAATTAGAAAGGAAAAAATTTGATATGCTTTTTCAACCCAGTTTATTTGCGATTTTTATTGGAAGAAGTATAATAATCTAGAATGTTCCATCATCAACAAAATTCGTATACCTAAATATTCTGATCCACAAAATAATATCTTGCTGAAGATTATACCGAGTGCTGAGGAAATCTCTAAATAATGAGTTATTTTTAGTCAAGAAGCGGTTTAAGATTCGCAGACTCGACGAGATCCTTGTAAAAGCAAGTCTGTTTAATAATTGGACGATATTATTTTTTGTATAAGTTGTGAAAGTCTGTTTCATTTTGATCGGTATTTTTCAGTTACGTATTACATAAATTACAATTGGTACTGTGGTATTGTAATTCATGAGAGCTGGATTTATAATTCCTTGGAAAGCAGTTTTTTACCATTTAAGGATTAATGTGTGTTTATGAATGATTAAAATGATAACATATATAAGGTGTCATATTTTGATGCCAAAATGGTTTTACCTTTAAATTTTTTGTAGTGTATAAGTTAATTTTAGATCATTTGTATTATGAGATATGAAGTTTGCCAGTTTAAATGAAATAGCTCACTATAGGCAGAAAGTTTTGATGAGTAGTTAAGTCACAAGCAGTTTTCATATACTAACGACTCTGCATAAGTTCTTTGATTAAGGCGTTTCTATAAATACGTAAATATGTAAGTATCCATCCTTACACTGTGCTTTAAGTATGTGTCTAGAATGTTGGCCATATTCTATTCCAATTAATAATAATTTATTGCAGATAGAAGTTGTAGAATTTATAAGGTTATAGTTTTAGAATTCATCATCATCATCAGCTGGAAGACGTCCACTGCTCGTCAAAGGCCTTCCCCATAGATTTCCACGACGATCGGTCCTGCGCTGCCCTCATCCAACGTATTCCGGCGATCTTGACCAGATCGTCGGTCCATTTTGTGGGGGGCCTACCAACACTGTGTATTCCGGTACGTGATTGCCATTCGAAGACTTTACTGCCCCAAAGGCCATCCGTCCGTCAAACTATGTGCCCTGCCTACTGCCACTTCTGCCAATTTTTTAAAAACAATCATGTAGCCAATTGTACTTACTTACTTATTGAAGATTTCTCCATGTGTTCTCTAATACATATATTTGAGCATCATTAGTTATTACAAACATTTTAATTCAATAGAAATCATATTATATTTAAATATACTTAAGCTTCAAAATTACCAATAATTAAAATGAAAAAAACTTGAACTGTCTAAGTTCAATCAGACTTTGAGTACTTTGCAACTAAAATAAAGATTACGTCCACCAAACGCAATAATATTTGAATGGGAAATCTCGCCGATTTTTCTCTTTGATCAAGAAGGTATACCAGTATTAATATGTTACTAAATTGTCTTTCATAACGACCATGATACGTCAATAATACTGAAATATACCCTAATCTTGGAATTTTTATCATTTATGGAAATATCTAAAAAGGCCATCTGCATAGATTATATAGTAGGAGGCTCCTTAGCACATAATGCCGGCTAGATTATGGGTACCACAAAATGGGTGCCTTTTTCGGCCGTGAAGCATTAATGTGTAAGCATTATTATGTTTCGGTCTGAAGGGCATCGCAGCTAGTAAAATTACTGAGCAAATGAGACTTAAAATCTTATGTATAAATGTGACGATCAGTGTTTTCGGGCTATTTTAATGGGCAAAGCGATTCAATTGCCATCAGCTGAACATCCTGCTCGTAACATCCCCTATTGTCATAAAAGAATATACCTCTTTGTTTATTTGTATGTTATTAATTCATGGTTCAGCTTAAATTTACCAAACCATAGTTCAAGACGTCATAGCTTCAAGTGGTCTACTAGATCAGAGGCAAAGTAACAAGTTGCTCGCATCCAGAATGAAGTTATAATTTAATAAGCTTGCGAAATTATTCAGTTGCTGAGTTTATATTAAGTCAATAGTTTTAGTGCCTGAGGGGGTTAAATTGTGGCTAAAGTTGGAGAATTCTTGCTCCAAACAATTACCTATGAGCTGTAGTTATATTGAGAGTATACTAATATACCATGAATAGGTGACAGTTTTCTTAAAATCGTAATTTTGTCTTCATGAAGTCCCTGATAGGCAAATGGGACTGGCCAGAAATTAGAAAGATATTGTGATCTGCGTGATCGTCAGTTTCTTCCAAAAATAACAACTATTCATGCAAACTTATACCTTTTTAAGTAGGTATATCATCTATATACATATATCTAATATACGGAACTGACTGCCAGCCACAAGTAAGGATATCATCCCCACCATCTGGATGTGTGGCGGTCCTGGTGTTGCAAGAGATTGTGGGCGGCGGTGATCACTTAACACCAAGTGACCCGTACGCACGTTTGTCCTCCTATTCCATAAAAAAAAGCCTTCACTAGTTGGAGAGGAACTGGAAGGAAGAGGTGGTTTGAGCTTAAGTTAGAGTTTAGTATTATAATAATTATGAACATTGTAGAATGTTTTATAAATTAATGTGAGAAAAACTGTGTCATGAGACACAACTTTATAAGTACCTCTTCTTTAAGCTTCAATAGTTAAATTTTAAGTTGAGGAATAAATGAATATGAATAAGTCTAGCTCATTAACATCTTAGTTGCAAGTTAGAACGTTCAACTGGGAATAATCAACTTGCATAGTGCTTTTGACAGAATTAGTCGTCCATTTAAAAGTGTGAATAGATTAGTTGTAAGTTAAACGGTAGCTTTCATTCTAATATAATAAGGTAATTTCTCTTGTTAACATTGTTTTTTTTTATAAAAATAAGGGATGAGATGAGCAGGACGTTCAGCTGATGGTAAATGATACGCCGTACCCATTACAATACAGTGCCGATCAGGATTCTTGAAAAACCCAAAAATTCTGAGCGGCACTACAATTGCTCTCGTCACCTTCAGACATAAGATATAAAGTCTTATTTGCTCAGTAATTTCACTAGCTACGGCGCCCTTTAGTCCGAAACACAGCAATTTTCACACATTACTGCTTAGGCGCCGTTGTGGTACCCATAATCTAGCAGGCTTTCTGTGCAAAGGAGCCTCCGATAAATGTGAGATTATTGACTTTAATGACATGAGAGTTAAGATCCTTGTGAATTTCGGATGCTTATAGATAATCCTTTATGAAATAAATAGCTAAAATTTCATTCATCAACTTTTCGAATTTAAAACTTCTATTAGCCCACCGCACACATATTTTTTCGTAGGTAGGCTAGGCTGATCCGTCACGCTCTGAGGTGAAAGCTGAGCGGATGCGGATATACATTGATTTTTTTTACAAAATATGGGTGTAGAAATAAAATAACAAGAATGGTATTGTTGTTAATATTTTTATTTATTATTAGTAGTAAATAAAAATTCTTATATTAACAATTTTTATATTTGCAATATTGATTTTTTAACAAAATTGCCGTCTTCTCGGGGTAGTATCGAATATCAAGCTTTATTATTTTGACTGTACTTCTAGTGCAAAAACAGAGGCAGATCATTTTGAAAGAACATTAAAAGGAGCGATCTTAAATATTATGTTATGATGAAACTAACCTGCCTCAGTTATTTCCTTCGTCAATTGTTTTACTTTACTGGAGCTCTTAAATAAACTCAACTCTTCTGGGTGCATTAATTTTAGGTGATTTTTTAAAGGCGAGGTGGTACGGCCCTAGCGAGAGTAGGCGTTGGCCATTTTCATTTGCTTAAAATAATTCAAATATGACTTAGTGTCGGTATTGAGGTTGTTATTTACTTGTAGTAAATAATTATATAAGCTGCAGAAATCTCTATTGAGACACAAAGCACGCTGTTTTTTACAATAACATTAATCGAAATATGAATATATCGGTCTTAAGGGCGCCGTAGCTAGTGAAATTACTGAGCAAGTGAGACTTAACATCCTAAAGAATCATTGATTGATTTTTTGATATGATTGATTGCAAAATTTAAAGAAATTAACATTTTGACTATTGCTTCTCAATATATTCTTGATAATGTAATGTATATTCATAGGCTTATAAGTAAATTTAGTAGAAACTGTAATAACCATAATGTTAACACCAGGAACGGCTAAGTCGAGTAAGTTAGTCTTTTGTGGGACGATGTATATGCTTTTACAACAAGATCCCAGAAAATGTTCAAAACAAAAGTATCACGCTATTCAAAAGAATTGTTAAAAAACGTTTGTGTGGTAAAGGTTACTATAACATAAATGACTTTCTTAATGATACCCACAGATTGGGAATGGAGTAACCGCCCTTAGGCTATTAAATAATAAGTTTAATTGTACAATATTACTTTGTAAACATATTTTTTCAATGAAAAAAAAGCCCGCTGAGTTTGTTGCGCCCGTTCTTCTAAGGTCTGAGGCATTCATTTTGGAATGGGTGGCAGTTTTTGACATTCAATAATGATGTCATATCCTATTTTGAATAAAAATATTTGAATTTGAATATGTCTCAAGGTGACGAGCGCAATTGTAGTGATGCTCAGAATTTTTGGGTTTTTCAAGAATCCTGATCAACACTGCATTGTAATGGGTAGGGCGTATCAATTACCATCAGCTGAACGTCCTGCTCGTCTCGTCCTTTACTTTCATAAAAAAAAAATTAATACGTTAAGCGGAGCTGAGCACGGAATGTTTGACTTAGAATTTAATTAATGATACACATAACAAAAGCATCGAAACTTGTCATCGAACGAAATCTTTGCTACAATTAGTCAATGATGAACGTGTGGATGGCATGCGTCAATCGCCGACATAATTTCTTTCCTGCCGCAACTACTGTGACATCCGCATCCGCGTGCAACTCTGCATCGATTACTGCGGATGCCGATGTCCAAATTGATGCGAAAGTTACGGAATGACGGATTACGCAGATGGCAGCAGGTATTCGCAATATCCCTAGACACTAAAGTATTAATTATTTTGTCATTTTGAAGCTGACAATGCATTGAATTCACTGGTATTCAGATCAGAAGTTTAATAAGTTGTAACATGAATGACACATAAATAATAGGATGTCACAAAATAAAAAAAAAACGCGTATCGTAAATCAGGGCCTGCTATTTGGTTTATTAATACACCACATTTAAAAAGAAATCATTGGCAGTTACTTTTACAGTATAATATTCGAATCTATTTGAATTTGGAATAAATGTCCCAATAAATATGCTTGTTTCTCTGTCCCTGTTGCAATATTCGGTAATATTGGACTAGTTACTAAAGCTTTCAATGTGAATGTTTAACGAGCACCTTTCAATATGGGCTGTGGTCTTACTTCTAGCGGTATAAAGATATCTAAAAACGCAGAATAATTGATATAAGTTAAATGTCTATCAACATATTAGTATGTACATTCCACGTTCAAATCGGGTATTTTGCAAGACAAAAATTTATTTTCTTATATTTCTCAGATCATTTATACGTCTAGATAGACTATGACAGCTGTGAAAACAATGAAAAAAATTGAGTTTAGAACTAACCTATATTTTGAGCAATTCATGCATACTGACACAAAGTGTCATACAAATCGCGAGTGTAAGACGTAGCTTGTTACGCACACTAAATTAATATTCCTGTTTGTATCGACTGTTTAAAAGCAAGATACTCTATCTAGACGTATATATTATCTAAGTAATCTTGAAGGTTTGTTATTTTTAACTTCCCTCTGAGAAAATTGATAATTTTAAAAATTCGGGAAGTTATTGATTTACCCCGCTTTCCGAACATCGAGTTTTCATCAAATCTCGACGTTTTATGGTCCTAGAATGCTTCACTGACTATTCCCGCGATGGTGGCCGTACGTTTGTATGTATGTATATAATGAATATAATAGTATTTAATACGAAATATATGAATCTAGCCAAAAGAAAATTAAAAAAAGAGTGTTTTATTTAACTGTTATCAAACATGATTTTCAGAATGTTTCTTTCAAAATATTCCGAAATTTAATCTGATCAAATGCATGTTCTAAGTTCTTTTATAAATAGCTCAAAGACATTGAACAGCTAACTTTTTGAGGTTTAATAGCTCAAAATAACACAAATTATATTATAGAGCTAACAGCTTGAAGAGCTCGAAATCGTCATAATATTATGTACAATTTGAAGCGTTTAGAATGTAGTTGCAGGGATGGCCCTTAGGGTCAACCTTTTTCTTATTTTTTTTTTTAAAGTGATAACCCTTACTTCTGGGATTAATTACACAAATTAAATTTGTAAACAAAATTTATAAACGATGTGGGACTCGAACCCACAACCTCTCGGGTTCCATCCGAGCGCTCTTCCACTGAGGCAACCGTTGGAGTGATGTATCGTTAATAAATCTCGGTACGTCTTATTCAACACTCATGTTGTGGCTTCATCTACATGATCTACCTTGCATTTACACCTAACCTGCTCAACCCCAATATTAGCATATTAGGAACTTGACTTAACTTAATTTACTTAACATTCAAACCTAAAGGATTTATTAGGAACTGCACATGTCTGAATTTCAAGGAGTTGGATTTTATTTAATCCACCTTGGAGTTTAATTTCAAATAATTAATAATAATATCAGTAGGTACATATTTATTCTTGTTTTGTTCGATTCCCGTGAAATACGTATTCAAACATGAATATTATTTTCACACTTTGCGTTTCCCTATAACTTGCGACAAACCTGCACTGGAACGCATCGATATACTTATTTACAAGAATGAGCCATAGTAAAGCATTACTGGGGTAAGCTAGTAATATATAAATCAAAGTTTCAAAACTTTATAAGCTCTAACCAAAGCTAGAGAAACCTCCACGCAATTCCACCCATGCTGGACTTATTATGGTCAATTGTTAATAAAAGTGTTTGCTATACCGATACGAAATTTGGAATGATCATAGGCGTGTCCCTATTCTTAAAATTCTTATCTTCAAATTCTTATAAACCATTCGTCATATTTTGTATTTCGTAAATTCAGGCCCGAAAATATCACAAACATACTACTACTACGCCCATCAGCAATTATCCAATATAAAATCGTCTCTATGGGGATCAAACTGTGGCGTGAAGCACTAATGTGTTAACATTACTGTGTTTCTGAAGGGAGCCGTAGCTAGTGAAATTACTGGGAAAATGAGACTTAACATCTTACATACGATATATATGTCTCAAGATGACGAGGGTAATAACTAATAATTATAGATCCGCTCAGAATTTTTGGGTTTTCAGGAATCCTTATTATATATATTATATATAATCCAAATAACAATTTTAGGCAGGGCGTATCAGTTACCATCACCTGAACGTCCTGCTCGTCTCGTCCCCTATTTTCATAAAAGAAAAACTCACAGCTCGTTTCTTGAAAGACTCGAATGCACTTGACTAAGAGCCCCACAAAAGAAAATGTTATATCCATCTATATTTTAATTTGCCTTTTTTTAAATATTAAACGCTGTAAATAGCGACCTACATCGGTATTTCCCCACGCGGCTTAGCTAGATTGCACAGGGCACAGACTGGCACGGTTCCATACTTACTGTGCATTTTTATTAACATTGTTGCCGATGTTTATAGCTTCATTTTATACAGACTTTACTTCCTGAGCTTCTGAACTATAATATAAGTTTAATTTTTAAAATACGTACACTATTTAAATGTTTTGTTTAAGGAAGTATCTACTTTGTCTTAAGCAATGACATCCATCATATATGAGACTATTTTTTTTGGATTTTGATGATGATTTGAAATTTGTCTACAGAATGTGTATATAGTATGTCTGCAATATGATAAAATGCAAGATGATGCATTCAAATAAAAATAAAAATTACGTAAGTGTTTGAATAGGACCCATAGTTATATTGTACATTACCTTCTGATCGGAATATTTCGTATGCCAGTTAAACTCGCACTTCACACCAAACTGGTAAAGCTAAGTGAAATAAACTTTTAAACTTCTTTTAAATTAATGAATTGGAAAAATAAAAAGAAGAGCTCCTTCGGAAAAAGAAGAGCTTAGCCATTTCGGAGGTGTTTGGTAACAAACACCGAGACACGAGAATTTGATATAATATAATATATTGTTATCTAAAAAAATATTATCTTCTCAATGATAATTAATTAGTTTTTTATTGTTGTCCTTATTTTTGGTTTTCATCTTATTTGTTAAAGTTCGGAAATTTTTTAATGTACAAAAAAATGGCAATTTATATTACATAAAAAATTTAACCCTTCAGAACTATTACAATAATTTTACATTAAACAATTTATCTCTCAGAAAAATCAACTTTCATTCATAATTTCAACGACTGTCTTACGAATTTTCGATCAGGCCACGTGTCCTGACGCGAGTTTAACATTTTATACCCATCCCAAGAAAAGTGCTCAACGCCGCTGAAGACGTTTTCACCTCAAAATATTATTACACTTACTGAAAGCGCTAACTACGGCATACAATTTTGTAGCCACTTACTGCCGTATAACTATAAACTATTAAACCCCTTACGTCAACTTAATTTCATGCTAGCTGTATTTTAAAGTGTATTGTGTTATAAAATACACCTTCACCATTCTTGGAAACTTTGCGACCTTTCATTTTATGTTTTATGCAGAGTTAAATCATATTGTATTTTTTTATTGTCCTAGGACACGCGTGGGGACTGTATTTGATAACTTGAAGAAACTATATTTGTTATTTTTTACATTCAAATAAATCAAATCAAAATCATTGTAATTAATTTGACGGGTACTCCCGTTATATATTTTATTAATTTGATGCCGATATTTCGATCCAATTGCATGAAACGTGGTCACGACGGAACTGTTCATGCAATTGGATCGAAATATCGGCATCAAACTAATCTTCCTCACTTCTAGGATTAAAGCCACAACCTGAGAGTGAAACAAAACATACAAGATTTTATAACGATACGTCACTCGAACACTGGCACGGAACGCCAGAGGTCGTGGGTTCGAGTCTCGCATCGTTCATAAAATTTTGTTTTTCACAGTTTATTCATTTAGTTTTCTTTTTTACCTCGTATTCGGAAAAGGTTTAGCTTTTATAAGAAGAATTGGCAAGAAACTAAATGCCACTCTTTTAAATAAACATTTACAGATTAATCGCTTTATAAATCATTTCAATTACAATATATGAAAAGCTTTGTAACAAAAATATTCAATCGACAATTACGCAATGCCTTAAACAGTCAAAAAAATAAAATGGATAATAATAAGTGAAAACACAAGAGATATTGATGTGAGAGTAATATGCATCAATCCATACACACCGTAAATAAATATAAGTTTTATACGACCATTTAGCAGCACTTATAAAAAACTAGCTGACCCGGCGAACATTGTTCCGTCTTAGAGGCAATAAATGAGCAGAATTTTGATTTAAAGCAGAATTTAATTTCAATATTTTAATATGATAATAAATATAAGGAAATAAAAAAATCACGTTCGTTAATGATTCTTTATTGGCTGTGTAATTTGGTGTTTGGGTTGCACTCTTCAGTGAAGCACCTTGTGATAAACGACATTTACCGTTTTATTATTATACGCAACAGCAAATAACGCAGATGGTCTACCATCCCGTGAACATGCCACTTATAATTCATTAAACATGGGAAATGGATTCTAGATTCAGACCACAAACTTTCAAGGATTGGGCTTAAGATTTGAATGGTCAGGGCGAATGCGAGACGGATCGAAAAGGAAAGATTTGCGGGCTAACTCGACATGCAAAATGTTCATGAAGTAATTGCTGCAGATCTTGAAGAATTGCTATTATCATTGCTGCATTGATCTCTTGACATCGATCAAGTTGTTCCTCCATTTTGCCCATGAAGTATAATTGTAAAAATTTATGCTGTGCATCTTAACTTTAATTTAAAGAACATAAAGCAGAATTTCTGCTAACAGTATCATCCTGCCAACAATAGTAGCGCCCATTCACGAGCATGACGTATGGGCCAACCAGGGCCTCCTTCAACAATATTTTTGGGTAGGGAACGACCAGCCCCACGTCACCACCACAAGCAGTTACATATAAGCGAGCATGACGAAGCCTGTTGCTGTGCCTGAAATTATGTTCATCTACGTATATTATAATGTAATACTCAATAAATACCTCTGTTTACAATTTGACCATTTTGATTAACCATTATCTTAGAGAATATCTAAATAATATCTCCTTCAGTTCCATTCAAAATCCCCAGACATCCATACACCCTAGTGTAGAATTAATTACATACAAAACATTTTTATAAATCAGAAAATAAGTTTAAGAGCAAGATATTGTCACCATACATTTCCTAATTATTTGTTTCCACAGTAAACTTTAATCTTTAACATGCACTTTTATTAAATTTTATGTTATGTTTTTTTTTTTCACTTCTTTAAAATTAAAATAAAACCTGTTAATATTTTTTTATGAAAATAGGCGACGAGACGAGCAGGCCGCTCGGCTGATGGTAATGGTTACGCCCTGCTCATTACAATGCAGTGCCGCTCAGGATTCTTGTAAAGCCCAAAACTTCTGAGCAGCACTACAATTGTGCTAGTCACCTTGAGACATAAGATGTTATTGTCTCATTTGCCCAGTAATTTCACTAGCTACGGCGCCCTTCAGACCGAAACACAGTAATGTTTATTACTGCTTCACGGCAGAAATAGGCGCCGTCGTGGTACCTACCCATAATATAGCTGGCATTCTGTGCAAAGGAGCCTCCCACTGGTAAAAATTCCATGCCATAAATTTAATTAAATTTTTTAATTAATCTCATAATCATTATTGTTATATTATCTATATTATTTATATGTAACTGGATTCAAATTTTACTTTTTATTAACCAAACTGAGGTGATGCGTACATCTATTATAGTCACGTGTTTGTTCCTTATTAACTAACTCATTGATTGTTAAATATCTATCGAAAATATATCATGATGTTGATGTTACGTATAAATAAATAAAAAAAACGACATTATGAGTCCAAGCACTAATAATAATTTGAATGGAAAGATTCACGTAAATAAATCGTGTGACGTTGTGTTAACAGCTTCGTTCGCACCATCAATCCGCGTCGGCCGACCGATGTTTAAAATTTCCCTACATTTTAGTTTAACATTTCCTGTGTTTATAACACTATGTCAAGATTTTCGCGCGTGGAACATAAATAAACGTTAATGTGGTTTATTAATAAAGTTTTTCTTAAAGTATCGTCTTCACCAACGTCTCCATTCTCTAAGAACTTGGCATAAAACAACGCCTTTCGGTGTTAGTACAGAGTCGCATTCTTAAGTTCTTCGGTTACGTCTCTCGGCGCGAGAGTGAGCCCATTAAGCGCCTTGTCGTGCAGGGCAAAGTGGAGGCCACCAGAGGGCGTGGAAGGTCGCCCATGTGATGATCTAACCAAATTAAGTCTGATGTGGGTGGTCCATAGAACGAGTGTAACCAGGCTATCAGCCAGCAGGGAAAAGTGGGAAATACTCGTGGGGTGAATTACATCTGCCCCAAAAGATGTCACTTCGTAATGACCACGACTGCCAAGAGAGTAACGAAAAAGAAGAAGATCTTCAACTTTTCAATGCATCCAAAGCGTTCAATAAAAAAAGGGTGTGTGTAAAGGTGTACACACGTAAGAAGTAAGATTTACATTCAATTAGTATCTGCAGTAAATGTATAAATCCATTGAAATGAGCAAGTATTCGTAATTATGAATGTGAATCAAGTAGACATTATTTTTAGACGTATTTTCAGTTTCAAGTTCTAGTCCAACTTCAAAGCACAATCTGTACAGTACACCTAAATATATTTTTTTTCTATTCAAAGAAACGCGAAAATAATGGTGATTAATTATTTACTTCTTTGCGCATTCTTTCAATTATATTATATCACTTAAGGCTTTTAATTTGCTTGTCCTAAAGGAAAAAAAAATATTCATGAAATGCTCAAGCCAATTAAAATAATAAGGATTACGAGTATTTGTGTAAACAGCTTTCCAATTAACGGTTTATAATTTCCCATTTTTAAAGTATTAAAATGGACAAAGTATTCTTTCCTTAAGAGATATACATTTATTTATTTATTTATAGCTTTATTTCCTTACATCTATACATTTAGATATTTACTTATAAATTGTATTTGTTAGTATGTGTTAGTATTTCACAATTTTAAATAAAAAATACCAATTTTGTTAGTATAATTAGTTATTATTTTCGACATAAGGACCGCCCTTAGCGCTAAAAGCCTCCTCCACTGATTTCCTCTTGTTCCTGTCTCTTGCAATTCTTGTCCACATCTTTCCTGCTGTTTCTACTATGTCATCGGTCCATCTCTTATTTCCCACATCACTCATATTTACTGATACTTAAAATAAAATCAGGTGATCTTCAAACAAATTATAAATAAAAATTAATCCAACACACTCACGTGTTGGATTTATCAAACGAAATATATAATCACTCAATCACTTTTACTATAAATTTACTTGAATTTGAATAAGACTTTTAATTTTATCACTTACTAACTAATATATTATTCTTTACGTCACTATACTGAACATTGATAAAAAACACCATGCCGCGTAACCGCAAATCGCAAGTGACGACATTGCTATTAAAATTCTCTCATACGTCGATAAAGAAGTTTCACTTTAAAAAAGCAATGTAGACTTATTGTAAATAATTTTTGTACAATTTAATATAGTAGGACATGACAATAACACGTTGGTTCTTGGCGGGTGAGGGATGAACCGGAGGCTCCGTGGTGAAAGTTTTTTTTAAAGACGATAAGGGACGAGACGAGCAGGATATTCAGCTGATAGTAATTAACGCGCCTTGCCCATTACAATGCAGTGCCGTTCAGGATTCTTGAAAAATCCAAGAGTTCTGAGCGGCACTGTAATTGCGCTCGTTACCTTGAGACATAAGATGTTAGGTCTCAGTTGCCCTATAATTCCACTAGTTACGGTGCCCTTCCGATCGAAACACAATAGTGCTCATTACAACTTTACGGCAGTAAAATGCGCCGTAGTGGTACCCAAATCTAGTTGGCATCCTGTGCAATGAAGCCTTCCACTGGTAAATATCCTTAGTCGCCTCTTACGACACCCTTCACCTGGGACTCCCTATTCTTTTTATGCCCCGGAGAAGCACAGGGCAGACCTGTTGCGTTACAATAGCTTTTGTTTATGCGTCAAATTTATGTTACGAAATAAAAAGTTACTAATTATTGCGTTAATAATTTATTAATTGCGTGTCAAATAGATATGACGAAATATTTATTGTGCTTATCACGTTTTTTATTGTATTTAATGTGTTTTATTCAGTAATTGATATGATTTAATATTTACTGTTTAAAAAAGTAAAAAAAAAATCGCATTTTTTGTTAACTTCAAAATGTAGTCGCGAAATTTTATTGTATCTTTGCTTGTATTCTTTTGATTCCAAGCTTTATTGCTAAGGATGTATTGAAAGTGGCCTATCCGGTTCTTAAAACCTCAGTTATTAACAATGATATTATAGTATTAAAAGAGAGAGAATTAATTAATATCATCAATGTGGCTATATATTATAATCAATATTAAACTATTTTTTTATAAAATCAATGACACATTATCTACCTATTTTCAATGCAGTTTTACTACTTTATAGCTTTTACTACATGAACTCATGAATGAATCGTAATTTAGGCATAAATCACGGTGTACGGTAAAAAATCATATCTGATGAATTAACTGTATTTTCTCTATACAAATACGAAGCAATTAGTAAATTAGAGTTATCTCTTTTTCGCTTGAGATAATTGCATTAGTAAATGCTAAATGCTAAATGTAAAGGATAGTTATCCTTCTTTGACGTGTAATCGTAATGTAGTGTGTTATTGCAATATTAAATTATTCATGTGTGCGTTAGTGTATCATTTTCAAACACCGAATGTTGTCTACGTAACCTATCTATACTTTTAAATATCATTGGTTATTAACAGCTCTGGGAATTGACATTAATATTGTTACATTAGAATACCTTAGTATTTAATAATTGATTTTTAGTTAATAGGTTTAATAGGGTCGATATTGTTTTATTAGAGACAATTTTATGTTACAAAATGAAATACAGTTGCATGAATAATATAATTAAAAAAAATTATTATTTGCGTGTCCAAAATTGTGACGAAATATTATGTTGTGTTCATCACCTTTTTATACTAAATACTAAATTTTATATAATTTGACTATGTAATATTCAATAAGTGAGAAGTATCAAGTTATTTACTTTATACTTGAAATCAGGGCCGGATTTAAACTTAATGCCGCCCCTGGGCACCGGAAAAAAATCCGCCCCAATACTGGAATTTTACTTGAAGTAAAAATATAAAATAGTAATTAAATTTCTTTAATTCCACAAAATAAAAAAATCGATTATTATTTTAAATCTCCAAGGAAATAAATTGATTAAATCTTTTTTATTATTAATTTTTACTAAACGTGCCGAAATTATAATTTACAAATAATGGGTAAATTGAATTTCTTAAATTATCAATAAAACCAAAAATTTAGCATACTCGATAAGACTAAAAATTTTTTTTAACTTTGCCGCCAACTTAAAAAATTTGCCGCCCTGGGCACTTGCCCCAACTGCCCCTAATGTAAATCCACCGCTGCTTGAAATGTAACATCTTAAAATATACAAAACTAAGAAAAACACGTAAAAATTATATTCCAAACCGGCGGCTTAAGTTGAAATATATTCAGCAATTCAAAATTCATAACAATTATAAAACTCAAAAGCATCAAAATATGTCATATTGTCAAAAAATAGTGATTGAAAGATTTATAATATGAATGATTGATGACCGTTGAAGCACTTTGGGTAAAAGGTTTAACATGTTTTTCATAAAGCATTATCAATTATAGCTTTGATTTGTTTACTATATTTAAATTCAGAAACGTTGTAAATATTATTTTATATCCAATATAATATATTATCTTTTTTAATTAATAACGATGTCATTTAAAGCAAAATAAATAAAATCACTCGATTCTGTTGCAGCAATTTAAGATTATAGAAAATATTATTATTGTTGTATTTTACTTTCATTATATACAGCAGCTCGAATTGTTGGGGACCCAGTGCTCAGTTAACAGCTAGACCAATTGGCGTTGCGTGGAGACGTCGCTTTATTTTGTGTCTTATACCACATTTATCATGGGGAGTGTTCCGAAGAGCTGTTTCATCTGATTTCTGCCGTTAAATTCCACCTTCGCATGACACGTCACAAATTAGGATATCATCCCCAACATCTGGAAGTGTGGTTTTTTAAGGAGCTTTCTTCCATAGGAGCTTCCTCGTGCGGTGTTTCCGGGACGGTGTGATAAAGGTTACTATAACATAAACGAGTTTCTTAATGATACCACAGATTAGGATTGGAACTACCGCCGTCAGGCTGTTAAATAATAAGTTTAATTGTATGTTATTACCTGTAACCATATTTTTTATACGAAAATAAGAAGCCCGCTGTTTATTGCACCTGTTCTTCTCAGGTCTGAGGAATACTTTTTATATATATTTTTATGAGGAATAATGGCTGGTAGTTCTTGACTTTCAATAACTGATATCACAAAATATTTGAATTTAAAATTGAACAAGAAAAAATATCAAAGAAATCAGATAAAAGTTTTATTATAATTAAAAATTTATCTCGATGGACTTTCAACGGTTCGGCGTCAAATTTCCAACGACAGTTTAATCCACTTATAAAGTAATTTAATTAATTGTGACTCAAATATCTTAAGGGAGTGTTAATTATGTTTTTATCTCAGCTCCCAAAGTACTTTAGTTACCTGAAGGCTTCTTTCAAAAACTGAAGTTAATGTTATTTTAAATTCTTATGAAACGTGAGTTAAGTCAAAAATGTTGAAGACTTAAAACTTCGCAGTGCATTCACACGTGTCGCCGAACGACAACTTCCAATAGCCTACCGATAGTGTTGAGCTGCCATTGATACAAATCCAAAAAAAATCACGAGTTGCACTCCGGGAGTTCCTACAGAAGTGAAGACTTATTTTGGCGCGTTAGACAGTTTTTAGATTGGTACTAGAGTTATTGGGTTATGAATTGTATTTTATTTATGAACTGGATTGTATTAATTATTAGAAACTTTAAAATTCATACAAAAACATACATTTAAAACACTTACAAACAAATATTGGAAATAAAAATAATTATGGGTCCTATATCCTATCCTATTTCTGAAGTTCGACTAAACTGCACTCCATGAAGCAATCCCCATTAAAATTCGTTCATTAGTTTTGGAGTTCACTGGGAACAAACATCAGGACACTGCATTTATTTAAATAAGGAAGATATCGCTATAGAAAAGGGCTAAGTGCCTAACGAATAAAACTTATAAGACTTTTGAAATCTCTTCAGTAATTTTTCCGTGATGCGCACACAAATGAAAAGCTCTATATGAAAACGTCATGCGTCATGCTCGTGAACGGGCGCTACTTGTGTCAGGATGATCCTGTAGCCGGAAACTCTTATGGTTTTAAAATTAAAAATTATATTTTTTATAATTGCTAATAAAATGGTCACCTTTATTTATTTACGGTGTGTGTGAATTTATGCATCTACTGTACCATGGCCTAGTATTATTGTTGATACAGTAGTAGTCGGCCATGACTACTCAATAACTCTTGTTTTTACGTATTAATTTACATTTTTTTTTGAGTATTTGTAGTTTGAATATTATTGCTGCATCACTTTACATATATTGTAACTGAAATGATTTGTGAGTGAGTGACTCTCACAATGAGATTCTTGCCCCTTCTTACTAAAGCTCAACCCTCAAAGGCGGCGGATATAAAAATAAAAGTCATTTCCTTGACCTGCTACTTACTTATTCATATTAAGTGATTTTGATTTGATTACCCTAAAGGATTGCTAGCAAGAAGCTTTTGATTACTGTTAGTAAGAATATAATATTAATATATAATATTAATCACATGTTTACGCAGATTTGTCACAATGTAAGTAGAGGTATTTGGAGTTTTGCATGATATGTAGATTAGGATTCTTTTATTGTTGTTTGCTTGAGTTCTCGTAACAGGTTTCGTCATGCTCACTTTAATATCACTGCTTGTGGCGACGACATGGGAAGGGTCGTCCCCTATCCTAAAATATGGTTGAGGCGATGGCTGGCTCATGCGTCACGCTCGTGAACGAAAAAAAAAAAACGCTGCTTGTGATGGCAGGATGATCCTGTTGCCGGAGACTCGGTTTCAGATTCTTAAAAGTTATTAAATATTATATAATACTAAATTTTTATTTATAATCGCTTATAAAATGCTCACAGAATTCCTATATTTATTATTTATTTATGGTGTATGTGGATGATGCAGCTACTGTACTTAATAACTTTTGTATTAATTTACATTTACTTTTTTGACTTACTCGTGTAAGGCATTGACTATTTGACGTTTGAGTATGCTGCATCATTTTACATATTATATTGTAATTGAAATGATTTGTATATCGAAGGAAATCTAAATCTTGATATAAAAGAGTGGCAATGAGTTTCTTGCTACTTCTTCTCATTAGCTCAACCCTTTACGAAGTAGCGGTAGATTCAATAAGAAAAATATTTTTTTGACATTCATAAGTGTTATTTCCGAGACATGAATAAAGTGGTTTTGAGTTTGAGTTTATGATTATATTTATAAAGATTACTAGCTGACCCAGCAAACGTTGTATTTCTATATAAAGTAATAAAAAAAAAACAATTATTCATATTTTTGGATTATATAAATAGATGCAACGGATTCTCAGACTACCAAATATATCATACAACAATTATTGTATTCGGTTGCCATCTTGCAAGCCTATAGCGGAGTTGTGGATGGAACAGAATACTATAAAAATCATGATACAAAATAGGTGTTGATCGTAGACGAGTTAAAATTTGAAGTTGTATGTATATTCTATATTTAATGCAGAATTATAATAAAAAAAAATGTCAATAAAATTAAATTTAGGGGTAAGTTTAAGGGTATTTACCCTTATTATTGGTGGGGGGGGGGTATGAAAAATAGATGTTCACCGATTCTCAGACCTACCCGATGTACACACAAGTATTCAAACAAATTGTTTTAGCTGTTTCGGAGGAATTTGGTAACAAACACCGGGACACGAGAATATATACAATAATAATGATATTGACACACTTTTTACACAAATTATCTTGCCCCAAGTTAAGCATATATGTTGTGCATATATAGCCTGTGTTATGGGTTACAAGACAATGATATATTTAATACAATATACTTACTTAAAATTACATAAATTCATATAAACATACATAAATACATTTAAACATGCATGACTCGGAAACAAACATCCGATATTCATCATATAAATGCTTGCGCCTACCGGGATTCGAACCTGGGACCTCTAGCTTAGTAGGTAGGATCGCTAACCACTCGGCTATACAGGTCGTCAAAATAAGGTTATCCTTGTTGACACAATTTACTCTTAACATCATAAGTATATGTAAAATATAATGTGGCTTAGATTTTGCACATAACGTTCAGTTCAATGAAGAGCAATGTTATACATCTAAAGAGTGTCACAGAAGCTTGAAACCATGAAACATATTCAGAATATTAAGTAGCTCTCCACCGATTAGTTTACTAAGACCTTTTGATATCAAGCTGTTCTTAACTTCGTTGAAGAGATTGTTACCAGCTAAGCTTAACTTAGTCTTCATGTTAACTTAGTATTAAATTATTTTATGTGTACCTGTACATTTCTGAATGGCTTTAATCTATCTACAACATAATAATATTGACACACTCTTACACAAATTATCTTGCCCCAAACTAGGCATAGCCTGTACTATGAGTGCAAGACAACGATATATTTAATACAATATACTTACTTAAACATACATCAATATAAATAAACATCCATACTCGCAAACAAACATTCATATTCATCATTTAAATGTTTGCACCTACCAGGAATCGAACCCGGGACCTAGAGCTAAGTGGGCAGGGTCGCTTACCACTGGGCTATAGCGGTCGTCAATATAGTCCAGTACCCCAATTAAGCACTATATATTTACAATAACTAATTTTTTTTTAATGAAAATAAGGGAAGAGACGAGCATTCTTGAAAATCCCCATAAATTTTGAGTGGCACTACGGCTACGCTCGTCACCTTGAGACATATGATGTTAAGTCTCATTTGCCCAGTAATTCCACTAGTTACGGTGCCCTTCAGACTAAAACATATTAATGCTTACACATTACTGCTTCACGGCAGAAATAGGCGCCGTTGTGGTACCCATAATCTAGCCGGCATCAGTGCAAAAGAGCCTCCCACTGGTAGTGGTTACATGATTACATGTCGTAAAAGTTATTATAACGAGGTAGCGTACCAAGAAAAGTGGCTGAATTTCCGTT
Source organism: Leptidea sinapis (assembly GCF_905404315.1). Lineage (NCBI taxonomy): Eukaryota > Metazoa > Arthropoda > Insecta > Lepidoptera > Pieridae > Leptidea > Leptidea sinapis. The sequence goes on along the minus strand of NC_066267.1, from coordinate 15,380,325 downwards.
TCCAGTAGCTTTATTGAGACGCGTAGATAGTAAGTTGAAAAATATCCGCGACTGAGGCACAATACAGTTATACCTTACCATAGTTTTACCAGTGGCAGGCTCCCTTGCACAGGATGCCGGCTAGATTATGGGTACCACAACGGCACCTATTTCTGCCGTGGAGCAGTAATGTGTAAGCATTACTGTGTTTGGTCTGAAGGGCGCCGTAGCTAGTGAAATTACAGGGCAAATGAGTCTTCTAATCTGAGACATCTAATGTCTCAAGGTGACGAGCGCAGTTGTACTGCCACTCAGAGTTATTGGGGTTTTTCAAGAATCCTTAGCGGCACTGCATTGTAATGGGCAGGGCGTATCAATTACCATCAGCTGCCCGGCCCTTATTTTCATAAAATAAATACTGAGTTTCATATTTAAGTAAATATCCAGGCCTATGTCCACTCTATAAATTCTAACTTAGATCCACTAGATGAAGCCATGACTGAAGATTTAAAGAAGCATGTGAAGATTTACAAACGATGCGTTATATTAAATTATCGGCATATCTGTTGGGTGAAGAGTGGGGAGATCTAATACCGCATTATCTTTAAGAATTGGGACTTCATTGTTTTATCCTAGAAGTAAGGAAAATTACTTCAACATTAAATAAAAAAAGTGTGTGGACTTATGTACGCACGCAAGAAGGTTGTAGAAAGAACAATATTGTAGGTATTAAATACAACCAATGATAATATTATTATTCTTACTGCAGTACTTAAGTAACATGTAATTAAATATCATTAAACTATATTTCGTATTAAATTAGAGAATGTTTTTTAAACTTCTATATTGATTGAAACTATGCATTGAAATTAATTAAATTATTGTCCACTGGCTGTTGTTCACTACATATTTTTTAGGAAAATAAGAGACGAGACGAGCAGGACGTTCAGTTGATGCAGTGCTGCTCAGGATACTTAAGAACAATAAATCTGAGATACAATACAATTGTACTCGTCACCTTGGGACATAACATGTTAAGTCTCATTTGCCCAGTAATTTCACAAGATAAGGCGCCATTCACACCAACAATTCATTCATTCACACCAATCATTCAAATCAACACAAAAATGCTTACACATTACTGCTTCACGGCAGAAATCGGCGCCGTTGTGGTACCCATAATATAGCCGGCATCCTGTGTAAAGAAGCCTCCTACTGGTAAAATCAACATGCGAGTTTCAAGAGGCTTGGTAGCTGAAGTATGATACAAATTTTGATACAAGTGGTCTAGTTGACCAGCAAACGACAGGGTGTAGAATATGCGTGACGGAGTGCACGGGCATCGTAAAAATTCACTCTGATAATTGGGCGTAGTTCCTGAAAAACGTTCCAAGCCCCAAACATCACATTTTAAGGAATTTGTGTTTAAATTTTAATGTACATTATTGTATTCCATACATGTGGGTTGGGCTCCTAAGTCATGATGTTATTTAAAGAGTGACAGTAGGGCTGCCATTTTTTGTCAGTCCGTTATTATGAATCACGACGACATGATTGTGGTTTGGAATGTTTTTCTGGAATAACGTCCAATTTATCCCTAACGCCTCCAAGTACATAACCTCAAAAACCAAAAGTAAAACACAAAAACAGAATGTTAGTAACAGTTACTGTTAAGGCTTAGCGTAACTAAAATAGAAAACCAACAATTGTTCAAATGGAATATTTATTAAGCTCCGGATCAATATAAACATGGCAGTCAGTTTAAGCTGTCGACAAATGTTTACTGTTTATGTTGCATTATTTGTTTAACACCTTGCCGGTCCACGTAGGGCTTACACGAGTATATCATATTTTATGTTTACATTTCATAAACTGGTCTGAATTGTTATTGAAGCATTTAATTTGTCTAATTTAATTTTATGTTAAAACTTCTAGTTGCCCGTTGCATTCGCAACTAAAAGTTTTATCTCAATAACATGTTTAAGTAGGGATTACAGGGAGAGTTGTCATACTGAAACATGCAAGGCAAGCCTGTCAGCCATTAAGTTGGCATAGCGACATCCCATGCACAGACGCAGGCCAAGAAATGGAAGATATTAGTAGGATTGTACCGTGCATTTGAATATCATACATTTAATTAATCTTATATTTTATATCAGATTTAAATAAGAGCCATTCTAGTTCAAATTCAAATATAATGTGAAATCACTTATTGAAAGTCAAAAAACTACCACCCATTCCAAAATGAATGCCTCAGGCCTGAGAAGAATGGGAGCAACAAACTCAGCGGGCTTTTTTTTTCATCAAAAATATGTTTTACAATTAAAGTAACATTTACAAAGTAACATTGTACAATTAAACTTATTATTTAATAGCCTGAGGGCGGTCGCTCCATTCCCAATCTGTGGTATCATTAAGAAAGTCATTAATGTTATAGTAACCTTTACCACACAAACGTTTATTAACAATTCTTTTGAATAACGTAATAATTTTGTTTTGAACATTTTCTGGGATCTTGTTGTAAAAGCATATACATCGCCCCACAAAAGACTTACTGACTCGACTAAGCCGAGTAGTAGGCATCATCAGTTTATGTCTGTTGCTGGTGTTAACATTATGGTTATGACAGTTTATGGTTAATTCACTTATGTGCCTATGAGTGAAAAAACATTGCGCGTCATTAAAATATACCTGTACAATTTTTTTTGTTAATTGGTGAGTGACTTTCCGTGGCAGGCTTCGTATAGCTTCGATGCTCGCTTTGGGCCGGTATCAACCACAGCGGAGATGAGAGGAGATGTATTTTGATAACCAATCAGATTTCGTTATTTCCACATCTCCACTCCGCTAGGCTTCGTTAGAAATGGATCAATCGGAGAGGAGAGGAGATGTCTCATTTACTATAGAATTTTGTGCCGTGTCGAGCGATCAAGCAGGTCACATCTCCCCTCCGCTTTGGTGGAAATAACCTGACAGCTTTGCGGCTTATCTCCTCTCGTCTCCTCTCGTCTCCTCTTTGCTGGGGAGAGGTCGTTCACTTCTATAATATATGGCGTTGTGAGCCTACTTGCGTCGTACGAGGGACGCTTGGGATGACTGAACGATCATGTCATAGCGAACTCTGCGTTGGTAATTAAGCCTTTATATTATAATTATTTGTGAGTATCTTTCATATTATAACAATATCACTATATGTTTATAATGTTAGAGTGCTACTCCTTCATCACCCACCAAAGAGCTAATAGAGTTAAATAAATATTATGACTGTATATTTTATTTGTATTACTTCATAGTCATTACATTGAAGACATTGTTTACTTATATACTGAAACTGTAAATTAATTTTTGCCTTATTCCTTTATTAAGTTTTCCTTTTTTGTGATTATTTAGTTTCAATATCAGCTCTTTACGCCTGAAACACAGGATTACCTAGTTCAGGCACAGTATTAACTAGCTCTTAAGTAAGACTTTTGTATTATTATTATATTTTGTAATATAAAAATCGTTCAATAAGTAATTTGAAATTGAAAAAAAAGAATGTCTTTGTAAAATTGCAATACTTTTAATGATTAAACAGTTTAAAAGATATATAAGTACAAGCTGACCCGACAGACGTTGTTCTGAACAAAATAAATAAAATACTGTTTTCTTATGAATTTAGCAATAATATTTCATAACATTAAGAATTATTTCGTAAAATATGCTCCCTGTTGTTATAATGAAATTGTTTCAAATCAGAAATTTCAAACCGTGCGTCAATAAATTGTCTCATAGAAAATATGTCCATAAAAAAAAAATAATGGAAATAAAAATAATTATCGAAATATAAACTATCCAATCTCTCAAGTTGGACTTAACTGCACTCAATGAAGTAATCCCCATTTAAATCCGTTCATTAGTTTAGGAGTCCATCGCGGACAAACAACGTGACACGTAATTTATATATATACAATAATATTTTTTAATTCTGTGCGTACATAGTGCAACAAAAATAAAATAACAAAACATTAATCCAATCCCTGTTGTTCCAATAAATTGCGTTCGTTTAATAAAAAGCTTATTATTCATGTTTCCATGACGTTGTAATGAAAGCAGGGATTTATTTCGCGACGTTATTTTCATTCAGAACTTAATAACTCTTCAAGATTAATTTTGCGAGTGGGGGCGCTGTAGGCATGTCTAATACATTCAGCATTTTGATACCTTTCAGATTTGGTTTGATTTATGTGTTTTATTTTTAACGTGTATTGGTTTTAAATTATTTTTCATAATTCTTAGGGCTATGTTTAATAATCGTGAGTCATTGGTGTCAAAGTTATGAAGAGACTTAGGACCTAAGAATAATAGCTTTTTTATTGCGGCAACTATTAAATGCTTATGTGCGTGGCATCTTGACACTCAATGGCATCTTTCAAATTTTGTAACATACGCTTCGTGTTATCTTACATTGAAATTAATTAACTACAAAATTCTTACTGATGATATGTGTCTTTCTTATTTCCCATTGTCTTTCTTATTTTTGTCGTATTCATTTTACAATGTTTTACTACGCAACCCAGCATTTTAGTTTCAATTATAAGCAAAGTTTAACAGAACATGTGGCACGTCAACGTCACACATTGTTCGAGACTGGCTCGAGTACGCCCACTTTGTCTTAGTATTAGTTGCCGCACTTTGCGACTACGCCTGTGGTATTTAGTTGGAGCGCAGCGGAGACCAACCCTTATGCTAAGTGAAGGACAGATATTTCAAGTAAACATAACTAATTACGTAATAACTTAAGACAATAGGACCTCTAAGTAGAGACTGAATAAACTTACTAACTTGCTATCACACAGATCTCGCAACTTTTTTACGATAGTAGAACTACTTTGCGAGTCTTGGTTTTTTTTACAAGTTACGTTTTTGATGGCGTTAAATATTATTCAAAAAAAACAATGTTTATAATTGGCATGTACAATACTAAGTTTACATAAAATTTCAATGATAGCTAGGATGATCCGTTGACCGAAATACTTGCCAGCGCTTGGGTTACCAGTAGCATTATTGAGGCGCGTAGAAAGTACTTTCTACATTTTCCGAGCGTCTGGGCCCCAAGGGCCAAGTGTCTCGACACCAAACAGTACAAAGATTAAGACATTATGAACTTCGATTATAGTCAAAACAATTTAGTATTCTTAGTGATCTCCCTCAGATCTGGGCTTAAAAAACAAATTAGATTTCTAACTACCGCCTAAGTGCTCTTACCAACTAAGCCAACTGCCCGAATGACCCACTATCCGTAAAAGTCTACCAGATGGACTTGGATTCTAACAGTGGGAGGTTCCTTTGCACAGGATCCAGTCTAGATTATGGGTACTACAACGGCTCCTTTTTCTGCCGTGAAGCAGTAATGTGTAAGCATTATTATGTTTCAGTCTGAAGCGCGCCGTAGCTAGTAAAATTGCTGTGCAAATGAGAATTAACATCTTTTGTCTCAAGGTGACGAGCGCAATACTGCTCAGAATTTTTGGGTTTTTTTAAGTATCCTGAGCGGCACTGCATTGTAATGGGCAGGGCGTATCGTCACTTATTGTCTTAAAAAATCTTCGTATTTTCGTTCAACTCTCGTGTTCTCTGTTAATAATTAAATAACACTAAATCTCAAAAGATTATTGGCTGAGTAAAACATTTCGCACAATTTCGGTTACTGTACGAATACGTAGCGGCTTGAGGTATTCCATCATGAATATTTTAAGCAATAAATCTTTGAAATGGCTTAAAATATCGCAGCAATCACTCTTGTTTATTGCCAATGTAAATATCTTTGTTTGAATTGGCTCGAATTAGAAATGAGCTTCATTTATTTAATGCAATTGCTTATACAAATTACATCACATACGAACTACACCATACTTAGTACCCTTAGTTATTATTTCATAAAACCCTTTAAAATTAAGAATGAAATATTGGACCTTTTTGCCTCCTCGCTGTCCCTTTTTACCCCTACTACGGGGCAAAAAGAGACAGATGACAATGTCTAGAAAAACAGTAAAAATATATATTTCTATAATGATGAATCAACCAAGAATTGGTCCAAACATAGTTCGATAGTTGTTTGTTTCTCTTGTGTTGTTTGTTTTGATGTAGTAGGTTTAGTTTTCGCAATATAACTGCTAAAAGTGAAATTGGACCTTTTTGCCCCGCGCTACCCTAGTACAATCAATCCAGGAATTAGATATAAGATTATTATAAAAAAAATTAAAACAATATTCAAGGCGTTCTTTTTAAATAACGTGTATATTGGTTTAATAACTTTATTTCTTGTGTTGCCTTTCGTTGTCGAAGCCATTATTGGTGCGTAGCGTTTTCTGCTATTCGCAATTGAGTACTTAACTGTTCGTTATAAAGTTGAGTATTATTTACTTATTAATATATCATTTTATTTAATTATAATTTTCATCTCAGTTCATTTCTTCTTCATTCATTATTTCTTCAGTATAAAAAATAGATGCAACCGATTCTCAGACCTAATAAATAAAATTTGTGTATTTAAAATAGCATACTATATAAACAGGATTAGTCCAGAAATCGACGTCAAGTTGGAATCGGGTAAAAGGCCAATAAGTACTAGAATAAAAAAGTTTTTAACAAAAAAACAGTTGACTCCAAAAACACAATTTCAAAACAATAGATATAATTTGCACTAAAAAGTATAAAAATAATTTAGTATTTATATACAATCTAATTAATTAATCTAATTCTAATTACGATTATTTTTATTTTTGGAATCGGTGTCCTTCCGCCGCGACCCGCTCTCGCCTCTCGCCTCCTCATGACTCAAGCACATCTCACCTATAACTATGTATGTAGTAACAAACCTATCTTGGATGACACCGACTCCAAAAATTACAATAATCGTACCGGAAAATTATGGAGTTCCCGTGGGACAGTTATAAACCTCAACTTTTTATGTAGCGTAGTACACAACGACTTATGCGCATTATTTAATAACATTTGGCATTTTGATAATTATATTGCCGGTCAACATCTTGGATACCTTTCATCCTGGAAAACTTTCGAGTGGGAAAAATAAAATACTATAGTTTCTTATATAGGTTAGTGCACAACAACTTATGCACCTAATTTAGTAAAATTTGTCAAGTTGATACCTTATATTGCCGGTAAAGCAATGTGTAAGTATTATAAAATTTAAAAATCCCATACAAGGGACGGGTTCCCGCGAGAAAGTAAAAGATTATAAAAATATAGCCCAGCATAGCGTTATTCATTTTATTAAATCAATTGTGTGTGACGGGCATCATTTCCACCTGAGGCAAAAAGTGAGAACGACAGGTCATTTAGGTCAGATATAATATATAGGTACGTCGTTACATACTAAACTTAATCTTAGAACCCTGTGAAAATCTCAGCCCTACCACTTAGTGAGTAGAGTAGATACTTCTTTGAAAAGCCAGAAGGCTTTCCAAAGAAGTATCTACTCATATTATAAATACAAAAGTTGGATGAATGTATGGATGTCTGGATGTACAGACCTGTGAAAATCTCAGCCCAACCTTCTGGCTTTCGAAAGAAGTATCCACTAATATTATAAATACGAAAGTTTGTAAGAATGTATGGACGTCTGGATGTATTGATGTATGTTTGTTGCTCTTTCACACGAAATCTACTAAATGGATTTAATTGAAACTTCACAATAATATCACAATAGCTAACATGTCAGAATCATACTTGCATAACAGATATGTAAAGTAGATTATCTCTGTCTATACTTTATAATTTGAACAAATATTTGAATAGTTATGACGATGACGATAAACAACCGAGTGTGCGATATATTGGTGCGGTCCGGTGGCAGGCGGTGGGACGGGCTTGCGGGCGACCGAACGGCTGTGGGTGAAGGGGTTATTAATTTTAAGCGTCTGCAGTTCCTATTAATTGTCATTTTCAATGACTATCAACAAATCGCAGGGTCAAACCCTAAACGAAACAGGCATACATTTGGGCTTGCCATGTTTTTCCTAAGGCCAACTCTAATTGACTTGCTCAGGCGTTTTTAAATTGCAAAATCTGCATGTTTATGCTGACTGAAATAAATCATTAAGTGTTAAGTGATCACCGCCGCCCATAGAATGTTCCCTTGAAACACCAGAGGAATCACAAGAGTATTGCCAGCCTTTATCTCTGGATCTACTAAGCCGATTTTGAAATTAATGTTACGAATATACTATATATTAGCCCAAAAAAATAATATACTTTTTCATTTGTAAAATACGTCGGAGAAAAAATCGTCGAACCCTGAAAATAAATTATATGGCAAAACAACGTTTGCCGGGTCAGCTAGTATTCAATATTGTTTCTGGCTTGACATCGACTTCTGGACCACCTGATTAAATTTGAACCTTGGGCATGAAAATCATGGATGACAATATTGCCATCTCATAATCGAATAATAATTTCAGACAGTGTATAAGCTCGTGGGTGACTTAAACTCATACGGCCTCACAAATGAACTTCGTATAAAGTTATGCCTGAGAATAAACCAAGAATATGCAAAATGTTTACCAATAGACATTTTGCTTACGATTGGTTTATTAGGACGTATAACGATTCCCACGTTTATTTGCATGGCTGCTTGACATTCGGAAAAGTTCAAAATTATCATTGTATTGACAGTACTGTCAGCGATAGTCAACATTTTGCATATTCTTGTTTTATTATCAGGTTTATTTTACTGAACTTTTTACCAAGTTTATTTGTGTCACCTGTATAAATACCACTGGACAGGCTGTTCCATAAGTTTGAGAGCAAACTTTTTGTTCCTGTTTGAAGCGCCACTCGCGAGCGTCCAGAAAACTAATCTTGACGTATAATACAAATGGCTGCGAAGGAACGTACAATACTCTGAAATATTTTTGCATTTTGAATTAATTTCGTTCGTTTTCCGTTTTATTTATACGTATAGAATCAACGTATTAAAGTACACAATTATTTTTGTAAATAGTTTCCCATCATCTATCGTTGTTTCCTAAGGTGGTCTTGCATAGTTTTAGTACCGCAGACTCCCGCTACATGGCCAACTGCGCCAAAATGGCGAATATCAAACAGGCTCAAAAGCACTTTGACAGCCGCCAGTCCAGTGATATATAGTAGAGGTCAGTGTTGCAATATTATATTTATAAGTGACTTTATGTGAAATCTTATCAGAATAAAATTATTCAAAACAATATTTGTTATCAAATGCATCCGTCAAATTTACATCGTATAATGAATCCAACGTGGTTTCGAATAGTAATTTCCTATAGATATCATTTTACTAAATTAATAGCTTCCGAGCATGAGTTGAAATTCATATGCCACGTAATTATAAATTCCCAACACGCTGCTAATTTATATTCAGATTTACATTCAGTTCGTTATAATTATTTGAGTAAAGATGAAATATGAATTATTATACCCCAACTAATCGTAAATTGTAATGCATTGATTTTATTTTCAGAAGTGATTATAAATGGTCTTGGATAATTTATACGTCTATATAGAGCCTCTTTCTAGGCAAAGCAGGACAACAGGCCAGTTTAAATTATTTAATAATACAGCTTTACTCACGTTTTATCGGTATCGGTACCGACTAGTTTCGGACCATTCGCAGGTCCTTCGTCAGGGTGTGTGGTAGGTTCGCGATAACGTCCCACCTCTACTACTCTTACTCGAACTAACAACACTCACCCTGATGAAGGACCTCCGCCTTAAACGACGTATCGTAAGACGTCGCTATCTTGCACACTAGTAATCGAAGCAAGCAAGAAAATTTATCTAGACGTATAAATTATCTCAGCTCACATTTTAAAAGTAACAGCAAAACAACTTACTGTAGCAACAATACCTAGGATAAAGTTTTATTTTTATTTAAAATTCTACTGATTGTGTGTCCCATATTGCTTGTATAAGGATGCCTTAGTGCCTACTGTTTCTTACTGTGATTAGGCCCGGTATCCACCAAAGCGGAGAGGAGATGTGAGCTGTCTTTATAACAACGCTTTCGGGTGTGTGAGGCGTGGGCAGAAGGCAGCGGGGAAAGGGGCGCTTGCAGCACAAAATTTTATAGACAAATCAGACATCTCCTCTCCTCTCCGCTTGATCTATTTCCACCGAACCTAAGCGGAGAGGAGACGTGGAAATAACGAAATCTGATTGGTTATCAAAATACATCTCCTCTAATTATCCTCCTTTGTATTATCTCAGTTTTATGTACAGATATTATGTAAGAGTCTACATTCCAAATTAATTATGCTTTGTTTTTAGACTTTGTGTATGTATTTAATTAAGTTTTTCGCTAGCTTTCTATTCTTAATTTTATTTATCATTACGAACTGAACTCGTGTTAGCAATCCTGACAAATCTTAGTAATTTTTGTTTTACTGTTATCTTCTTAATATATAATTAGGAAATAAGATGAAAAAAGGTTTTTAAGCTTCTAAGAATAAATTTCAAACAACACAAAGACTAATATTCGAATTGAAATCGGGCAGAAGAACGTCCTAACTAGTCAACGGTTGCAGCGAAAATGTGTGGTAGATAGGATAGTTTTTATTTCGATTTGGGACCCATGTTTATTTTGATTTCCAATATTTGTTTTGAATGGACGTATTTTCTAGGTGGAAAAAATATTGGAGCCAGAAGGAAATTTTAAAAGGAAACTACAGCTTAGAATTCAAAAAAACGGTAATGGAAACCTGTGTTCATACAACTTTGTTATATGGCTGCCAAACATGGGTGTTTACAAAGAAAATACAGCACTTAATTAGGACATGTCAGCGCGGAATGGAAAGAAGCATGCTTAAATTAAGGAAAATTAATAAGATACATAGCCATAAGATAAGGAAGAAAACAAAACTGACTGTCAAGCATTAAAATTAAAGTGGCAATGACACATTTCCATACTAACAGACGCTAGATGGACCATTCAGACCACAACATGGAAGGGACCTGCAGGAAAGAGAAATGTGGGCAGACCACATAAAAGGTGGACCGATGAGATTTGAGATATTGGCGGAACTAACTGGCTCGAAAAAGGAAAATATAGAAAGGAATGGAAAGGAAAGAAGGAGGCCTTTACCCAACTGGGATCCATTTGAAGAAAACTAACAAAGTGCATGCATTATAACTTACTAACATAAAAGTTAATAATAAAATAATCATGTTTGTCGTCTAACCGTACTAACATACTAACACTAAAATGTATAAAAACAAATGGAAAATCATTAATAAAGGCTTTATTATTATTTTCTAGGAAAAAAAATATTGACGCACGAGTTAACAACAGGGAGCGTATTTTACGAAATAATTCTTAATGTTATTAAATATTATTGACAAATTCATAAAAAAACAGTATTTTATTTATTATGTATAGAACAACGTCTGTCGGGTCAGCTAGTCTTTATATATGTAAATTTCTTGTGTGCGTGTGTATCACTGAACTCCTCCTAGACGGCTGGACCGATTTTGATGAAATTTTTTGTGTGAGTTCAAGGGGATTCGAGGATGGGTTAGATTCACAATTGAACTACCTCCTAAACGGCTGGACCGATTTTGATGATATTTTTGTTGGTTTCAGTGAATTTGATATTGGTTTAGATTCTCAATTCCGCCCATATAATATAATTCTCCTGCTCATGTGTATGTTAGTGAACTCCTCTTAGCGGCTGGACCAATTTTTCAAATGTAAGACGTGTGTACAGGACAACGTCTGTTGGGTCCACTAGTATTAATATAAATTTGTAACGTTATAAATAAATATATAAACAAATATTACTTACTGTGACTGTCGTAAAGGTGGCTGAATTATTAGGGGATACATAAAACGATTCAATAATTCAAAAGTCATTTACCAATGTTCATTTTCGCAAAAGTGGTGGTATAATAACTTGTGTTATTATCTACTATATAAGATTCACCTGTCATGGTGTTAAACTTTGAACTCTTCCGAAACGGCTTGACCGATTCTCATGAAATTTTGAGTGCATATTGGGTAGGTCTGAGAATCAGACAACATCTATTCTAATTGTTAAGGGTGGTCCACACGAAATTTTTTATTTAATTTTTTTGACATTTTTTTTAAATCTCTTTGATTATGAGTCAGCATAAAAAAATACATACAACTTCAAATTAACACCCATCTACAATCAACAGTTACTTTTGTATCGCGATTTTAATATCGGCAATACAACGTTTGCTGGGTCAGCCAGTATATCTCTAAAACTTAACATAATTTCAATATTACAATGTATGGATATATACATTGTTTAGAAATTATAATGGATCTTAAATTAAAATAGAAATATTAAAATTAAATGAATTGCATCATATTTCAGGAGGCTAAGATACCATACATAGACGATTGATAGCCTAATAATGCATTAACAATTTTGATATGTGACTGTGTCCGTCAGCTAGTTTAATATTAAAATGGGATTCAAAATCACTTATTGAACGTCAAAAACAACCACCCATTCAAAATAGAATGCCTCAGACCTGAGAAAAACGGGCGCAAGAAACTCAGCGGGCTTTTTTATATAAAAATATATTTTTAATTTTATTTTATCTACATAAAATAATAATATACTAATCTTAAGTAATGTGTTACTTTGTTAAATTTGTAACATAAATTATGAACGATGCGGAACTCGAAACCGCGACCTCTCGGGTTCCGTCCGAGCGCTCTTACCAACCTGAGAGTTGAACAAGACATACCAAGATTTACGAACTAAGCGCCGCTCGAACGGTTGGCTCAGTTGGTGCAGTTATTGAAAAGAGCGCAAAAAAAGAATGCTGGGAGAGTTTCTTGCGCCGCTTCTGCTCTCTCAGAGCGCCATTTGTTTCCGAAGCGGTAGTATATCTAGTAGTTATTAGAAATGACATCAAAAAGAATTCTAAAGGAATCAATTTTGAGAAAATAAATGCCTTTTATGCCTTTTAAAGCGCTCGGATGGAACCCAAGAGTTCGCGGGTTCGAGTCACGCATCGTACTTAAATAATTTTGGTTACAAATACAATTTATATTACTATTTTTAAGCTTTTTAAGTGAATACTAGGCGTAACTGTTTCTGAATTGACAATTCAATCAATATCGGTTTAGTGACTCTAGATTCGGTTTCCATTTCAGTTTTTAGACAAGTTTTGTGGTGAAATTATAGCATTTCGAGCTATGAACACTATTTAATCCTGTTACACATATCCTTAAGTCTTATTTGTAGGTTGCTAATGCTTGCTGTTGGTTATAGTTAACACTGCCGAGCCTTTTTGAACTACCACTCTTCTTTGAAGTTAAACAAGTTTTTTGGCATGGCGTGACGCATTTTTTTGGTAATTCTCTCAGAAAAGTTATTCTTAAAGCTTGTACTTTTTTTGTGTACGTACATTTATTCAGATTAGTAGTGAATAACGAGGATTGTAAGCAGATAAACTGTTTTCCACCCAAGGATTTTGAAAATATTGGCTTTGTTACATTGATGGCGGGCCAGCAGCCGTGAACTCATATCGCTCAAGGTCGCTGGCATTTAGTGTCGCCTTAAGTGAAAATTTCTTTAGCGGCGTTGAGCACTTTTCTTGAGATGGGTATAAGATGTTAAACTTGCATCAGGACACGTGACCTGACCGAAAATTCGTAAGACGGAGGGACGTGAATCTTTTGTGACATTTATATATACTAGCTGACCCAGCAAACGTTGTATTGCCGATAATCGCGATACAAAAGTAACTGTTGATCGTAGATGGGTGAAAATTCGAAGTTGTATGTTTTTTTTAATGCTGACATTTTATTATTACGACATTCATAATCAACAAATTAAAAAAAAGTGTCAAAAAAATTAAAAAAAAAATCGTGTGGACCACCCTTAACATTTAGGGAGATGAAAAATAGATGTTGTCCGATTTTCAGACCTACCCAATATGCACTCAAAATTTCATGAGAATCGGTCAAGCCGTTTCGGAGGAGTTCAATATTTAACATGACACGAGAATTTTATATATTAGATATATAATAACAAAAATATAATTTGTAAGTTAAATTATGTTATACAAATTGTAATTTTTGTGTTCGAAAGCGCATTAAGTTAATATTTTAATTAACCATATAAATGCTAATACTTTTATATTGATAAGTAAAGCAATTCGTGCGAAATAATTCCTTAACCATTCCAAAATATTCAAAACTGCACAACGTTAATGTTCAATTTTTCACTTTTGCCGGCACTCCCGGAATGCATCTGATATTTTTTAAGTTAAATGGAGTTTTTAGTTAATTTAAATGGAGTGTTTAATGTTATTTTAATCACCACAATAACAATTAAAGTTTTAATTTTACCAAAAACAAACTTTTAAATGGATATGAATAAACAATAATATTAACGTAACATATCATATCACTTAAGTTTTCTCACAAAGACCTCTTGAAAATACCTTCTGAAGCAGTTCCGAGTATTTTCTTACGTTTTGTATAACGTGTTTTCTTCGGTATGTTTAAGTAAATTTTGCTTTTGTGTTGAAAATATACACTTCTATTTTAATTATATGTAAGAGAGAAAGGTTCCTTTACGGATCCAAATTTTGTGAGTTTTCGTTGAGTGGAAATTCCAGAAATATTTGCCTTCAAGCAATTCGACACGTGTTTCGCCTTACACGAGGCATCCTCAGGAGACGTTGACTCGCCATATTTTTACACGAGACTCCTATACTACTACTCCTAGTTCTTACTGAGTCGAATTGATTAGAGGCAAATGTTAGCGGAATTTAAACTCAAGAAAACTCCTAAAATTTGGATATTTATGTATTTCCGGAAATAGAGCCTAATTCAATATTCCTTTACGGAATTGAGACTTAGTATCTTAACAATGTATTAATTTATTTAAAAATGAGGTTGGCCAACGCGCCAGATTTTAGCTTGGGATCTGAACTGAAAATGTTTTTTTTATGTATGAATAAGTATATTATATATATACTCGTCTACATTATTATTTTTTCTTTCGATTATAATACCGATATTAATTATATGTTATTTTGTATAAAAACGTTTCACTTGCATCAAGGTTTCATACAACTATACATTTGTTTTTTATGCTACTCAATAGTGTTTAGCTTGCAGCTTTAAAGGTATATATTTGCTATGATTTTAGACCCGATAACCAAAACCAATTATTTCTTTAATTTTTATTTTATAACACTTTGATTTTGAAAAAAAAAAACGACAAAATTAATAAAATGTTATATTCAGTCGTTTTCATACCTACATAAATTAATTACAATGGGAAAACTATAGCAACTGTCTACTCCAAAAGTCACGAGGGGCTGCTGAAAACCAGTGTTGTGTTGGTGTCTTCTGCACTAACACAACGATATACCGAGTCAGCTCCTTTTAGCAGGGAATCCCTTGCCACACAGTTTTTTTTTTAATTTTAATAATATTTGTTACCTTATTTAACATAGTATCTTAGGATTTTAATTAACATTAGAAATTGTTGTGTTGTGCGCACGGACGAGTAAAAAAAGAAGGACTCGGAGCCGTGATATTATTAGCAAGTGAAGCACCGTTATGCTAGTGTGAGTGCGGTTACGGGGGATACTAGTCAAATTCTCTCTTAAATAATCATATATGGCCACAAATACTTAAATAGTATCGTTATTACACTTTTTCACAACATTTCATTGAGGCGCAAACTGATCTGTCACAGACGATGACAATTCTCATAATGGCCGCCTATCGGCCTGTAGTAGTGTAAGTGTAGAGCTATGTATTTACACGTTAATCGGCTTGTTTTGGTGCTACACTGTTTTGTAAGGTGACACGGAATCCTTATTTTTTTACTAGTCCGTGGTTGTGTGTTGGTTTTTGCTAATAAAGTGTTTTCTATAATTTCGTATTTGAGATGTGTATTTAATAGTGATTTTAAAAACTATTCGTGAAATTGTCTTTCCTAAAGTAAAAACCATCAAGTGTAAGACTTCCCAGGCTGGCTAAGTGCCAGAACCAAGGCTTATTAATAATGCGTGACGTCATCAGGTATCATCTTTCGTATATCAGTCATATTTTTTAAATTATGAGTCAATTATTCCATTCCATATTACAAGTTCAGATGCTTAAGAACCGATATGAATATTTCAGATTTTTCCCATTGTAAAAATTAATCTGATGTTAGAATCTCTGATAAGTGACAGAACTCCTAAAATTTTGAAAAATCAATAAAGTTGGAAATACACAAGCAAACTAGTGGTACTGATAATGAAGACCACAAAATATAGCCACAATAACTTTGTAATGTAAGGCAGCTGGATACAGAACAATAGTTTTCATTTCAATTACGAATATTGGACAGTTTTGCGCTAATTCTCTCTATATCTCACAGATTTGCAATTGGCCATCCAGACTTAAAGTATTTTGTTGGTTAACTTGACAAAATTATTTCTAACTGTATTATACGTATACATTTGTTTATTAAAAAAATTGCTGATGAATTATTTTTCATAGTGTTAAGATTATAATTTTCTAGCTGTCCCGACAGACGTTGTTCTGTGGATAACAAAAAAAAGTACTATTTTATAGGAATTTGCCAATAATATTTCAAAACATCTAGAATTATTTCGTAAAAAATACTCCCTACTGTTGTAATGAAATTGTTTCACAGTGGAACGTTTCAAGCCGTGCCTCACTAAATTCTCTCATAGAAAATATGTACATACAAAACAAATATTGAAAATAAAAATAATTATGGGTCCCGAATCGAAATGGAAACTATCCTATCTCTCAAGTTGGACCAAATTGCACTCCATGAATTAATCCCCATTAAAATCCCTTCATTAGTTTAGGAGTCCATCGCGGACAAACAAAGTGTCACGTAATTTATATATAATATTAAGATATAATATATGTTTATTATATTGTCATGTGTATACTAATTGCTCCAATTACGAACAAAGAAACAATTAAGGTTGTATAAAATTTATGTTGATACCTATAGATATAGATTAAGAATTGGTATCTACTGCGCTTCAACTAGATACCGCAGGCGTAGTCAAACAATGTATGACATTGACGTGCCACCTGTTTTGCTAATAACTTTAAAACTTTGCTAATAATTGAAACTAAAACGCCGGGTTGAGTAGTAATACTTTGCAAAAATAATACTACAAGAAATAAGAAAGACACTGGGATCACATATCATCAGTAAGTATTTTGTATTTTATTAATTTCAATGTAAAAAAACACGAAGTGTATGTTATAAAAATTTTAGATTGCCATTGAGCGTCAAGATGCCACGCACTTAAGCATCTAATATTTGCCGTAATAAAAAAGGTATTGTTCTTAGGTAGTGCGGTATCTAGTTGGAGCGCAGCAGAGAAAAATCCTTAATCAGAGGTTGATTTGACATGTTTCATTTAAACACTACTGTTGTAAGATTAATCCGTCATTAGATTTTAATATAAACAATGTTCTTGTGAATGCTCTCTGCCTAAAACATAACATAAATCAAAAAATTAATTAATAATCACAAAACTTAACCTCTATATATTTTAAGAATATATTAATTGTTTGTTTAAGATAAGTAAAGCTGTTATGCTCTTCGAAATTTTTATCCAAAAGTTATCTTGAATTCTATGAGCAAAAACCTTTGCTCGTAAAGTTAATGATAAACAGGTTATTTACGATACCGTCAGTGCTAATAACAGAAGGCTTTATTACTATCGTAAACAGAGCATTGGGTAACGATATTGAGTTATTCCGACCGTTTGATTTTTAAAGAAAAATAATTTATTTGCTGTAAAAAGAATTAAATCTAATTTTGCTTGAAATGCCTCCTTTCACTGCTGTTTGAAACTGTACAGTCAAATTTCTCACTGGATCCCTCTACAACTAATATAAAAAGCTTTAATAAATCAATTAATGTTTATTTTTTTTTCTCTTTAATGTGTTCTTTGTGTATTTGCGTTGTATTATTGTTAATTTCCTAATACTTCCTTAATATTTACATTAATTGTGAACTGCATTATAATTTGTGGGCACTCAAGGTTACCTATTAAGTATTAGAATAAGATTTTTTTTTGTATATGACTGTTTGCTGCTGTATTATTAACCCTAAGTTCTCTTGCTGTTTTTATGAATTTTTCAAAAGCCATCGCGTAAATTGGATGCGCCGCAATTATCTATACTCTTTCCATTCCTGTAAAAAAAACATGGAGAGATACCGTAGACAACAAATGCATTGTCATCTGAGTGGCTAATCTAAGGCCAGTTGTCTCTTGCGCCGCTTCATAACAAAATTGTCACCGAGCAACACAGTTTAGAACGCAATACGCATAACGCAATATAAACATATAATACGCAATATTTTATACTTTATCAGTGGTCAACGACCTAATCGCATCGCATTAAGTTCCTGGTGTAGAGTAACTCATAAATATCTTATTTTCACTACTATCACCAGGATAGAGGATTAGCGGGGGACAGTTGCAAACAAACTCACCTCAGAATCTGGCATTTCAGCCTATTGTTTAGCCATAACTGATTTGCAATCTATACATATATATATATATATATATAATGAAAATGGTCTTTGTTTGAGGCTCAATCACGCCTAAACCACAGATTGTATCGACATGAAGCTTTATCGAATTCCAAAGTTCCTTATTAATTTATTATCTACGCACGCGTTAATACAAAATTCTAAGCACAAAAGGAGTAAGAAGGTAAATAAAAAGCAGTTGTGCGGTTTTATGACACCACGATGCAAGTAAAACTTATTCTCACAAAATACCATACTTATTTCATCAGCACAATAGTCGAAAGAAGAAAAAACTAATTTATAAATTAAAATATAATGTAATAAACTTTATCAGGTTGTGTCTCCAAGAATAACAATAATTGAACATTATTTTGTCATAATAATTTGAAGACTTTTAGGTAGTCTAATATTTTGCATTTAATTTTAACTCAGGAGATCTCTAATAATATTTTGAATGTTAAGTTGTAGTTATTTTTCGTATATATTTTTTAATGCATATTGTTTTGGAATATTTTTTTGAAGTTGGTTGTTTCTTTGGTAATTTTTTTCAAGTGAGAACTTCTTTAATCTCGGTGTGATTTGAAAGTCGATGAAACGAAAAAGCGTGACAGTAAAAAGAGACAGACACATAAATTCATGAGATTTAACCTGGAGAAAATGAGATAGGAAGGATTATATAGTGTTTTGGCACCAGGCGATCATTGTTGAAGAAGAGATTGTCATAATAGCCATAATATATTCTAATGTCATGCGCTTGACGTATTACAACATAGATACCAGGAGAATATAAATATGGTAGCGGTGACAGCAATGTCTTTCATATCGGTTGATATCTTGTGTCATGCTAGGAACAAGGATTTCATATGCAGCTTAGAGGTTCATGCACAATGAACACATGATGCACATGCACAATGCAGGTTCCCTTTCTGAACTGTGTACTTTGTACGCACGCAATTTCTTTATTTTTTGTTTTTTATGTGAATCTGAAGTACACTAACTAATTTGTGTGAATAACATATGTAGATCTACTAAACGTGCTCATATCGACATAAGAGACAGCGCCGTTTCAATGAAACAAACAAAATCATATGAAAATTAGTGACACACGTAAGATTGAGAGTCGAAAGCACCACAAAGGAACCAGAGATACACACCAACACAGACTGATCAAATAATATCAAATGAGATTTAGTCAATTAGATCAATGTTATTTATTAACATTTTATTAAGAATGTCAAAAGTTAATCATAGATTTTATCATTTACTAATTTTACCATTTTTAGTATTACTTTGTTGTCAGTCCGTCCGACTGTCTGTGACAAGATTCTTATTTCAGAATCTAGGAGATATCTAGTTGAAATTAAAACGATATACTCAGGTCTACAGTGTCTTGAAGCTGTGAAAAAATCTAATTAAATGACAACCAAAGAATATAAGGCTCTTAATGCCGCAAAAAAGTATTTTCGAAACTCTAAAGGGTCTAGAACTATGAAATTTTGCAAGTAATATCTTATACTTTATATCCGTCTTTACTACAACTACTTTAAAAACCTGTACATTTGTAATTAAATTATAGAGAACAGGGTGTTCATGCAAGGAACAATGTTAAACTCATTGTTATACATTTTTGGGAGACAGTCGAATAGAAACTTTTTCATGTGTTTCATTTCTAATCAGAAAATCGGGCTATTTTTTTTATAGAAAAGGAGGACAAACGAGCGTACGGGTCACCTGGTGTTAAGTGATCGCCAGAGCGCACATTCTCTTGCAACACCAGAGGAATCACAGGAGCGTTGCCGATCCCTTAAGGAAGGTGTACGCGCTTTTTTCGAAGGTACCCATGTCGTATCGTTCCGGAGATAAGGAAGCTTATTCCACAGCTTTGCAGTACGTGACGAAAGCTCCTTGAAAACAGCACTGTATGGCGGAAACATCCAGATGGTCAGGATGATATCCTAATTTGTGGCGTGTCGTGCGAAGGCGCAATTCAGCGGCATGAATCAGGTGAAACAGCTCTTCGGAACACTCCCCTATTGTCACTTTAATATCAACCAAATGAAAATTACTTAACACGTAAGTTTAAATGGAAATTAATTAAGCCATTTATTATAAAATTATATTATCAAATATTTCAATTACCAAATTTATTATGAGTTAAGCAAAATTAGTAAGGCTTTACTGGTAATGACATAATGATTGTTAATTAAGTATTGTAATTCAAATTTTGTCACATCAATGAAACACTTAAAATTTATATTAGCCTTACATTTTCTATCTATTTATATACCACTGCTTCAGTTAACTTTAATATTAATGTTCAGTACCTATTTGTATTGTATATAATATTAATTAATTAAATTTTAATATTCTTTGATTTTTTTAAAGACAATAAGGAATGAGACGATCAGGACGTTCAGCTGATGGTTAACGGGCAGGCGTTATAATGCAGTGTAACTCAGGATTCTTCAAAAACCCAAAACTTCTGAGCAGGAATCCAATTGCGCTCGTCACCCTCAGACATAAGATGTTAAGTCTCATTCAAGCCCTTCAAAGAGAAACACAATAATGCTTACTCATTACTACTTCACAGACGAAATAGGCACCGTTGTGGGACCCTTAATCTAGCTGGCATCATGTGCAAAGAAGCCCACTGTTAAGTGTCAGCCAACTGCAATTGTGAAGATTGGTTGGTGAAGATGCTAAGTTGCCGTCTATCGCTGTTGTGCCTCAACCCTTAGTTGAAGCTAGTCAAAAATTGGTGGCGCTAGGCGCGATCTTTCTGGTGACGTATGTGTGGGCGTTATACATTAGCCTATATAGCCCCTATTCCGCTTGCAACCGCCGTACGAGAAGGTGCTGTCTGAGACTTTCTCAGCGGCCCCTCAATTGATGACACCACATTGGTTCTGTATGGATGCTGTTTATGGCGAGGATCAATAAAGGTAGGTGGTATAAGCATTGTGTTTTTACCTACCTACCAAACAAATTTTTTTAGTGATAATGAGGGATGCGACCAGGAGGATCTTCATTCAGCTGATGGTAATTGCTACGCCCGGCCCTATTACAATGCAGTGCCGCTCAGGATTATTAAAAAACACAAAAATTCTGAGTGGCACTACAATTGCGCTCGTCACGTAGAGACATAAGAGATGTTAAGTCTCATTTCCCCAGAAATTTCACTAGCAACGGCGCCCTACAGACGGAAATATAAAAATGTTTACACATACTGCTTCACAGCAGAAATAGGGGCCGTTGTACCCATAATATAGCCGGCATCCTATACAAAAGAGCCTCCCACTGATATAAAATCCACTTCTAATATAGAAGATTACAAAACAAACAAAAGTTATGAGTTTAATTGTATTTAACTCTTATTAGGGTTTAAAATCCTAGGGACCCTCTCCAAAAACAGCTTTGATATTGTGAGCTGATTCTACTGCGTTATTTCAGCTTCGGTACTAATACGCAAAAAATACTCTAAACTTCAATTAAAAAAAAAAATTGTTACACAATCACATGTTCTATTTTGAAATCTAGTATATTCTAGGTGTCATATGAAAACCCTGACTCTGTAATCTCTCACTATGCATATTATATTTTTTAACCGACTTGAAAAGGTCAATTTTTCAATCATTTCATCGAGCGCACCGCTTAGCGTCCTGATTTGTGGAGAGTACCTACTTTGTAAACGCCTGGATCCCTTAGCGCTGCGTAAAGCTTTTGCTTCATATATTGGAAGTTCTAAGACGTACTATATGTGTCGTTTCCTGCAGCAGATTTTGGGTTCACAGTTCGGGTCGGGTTAGGTTAGTTTAGGC
The DNA here is from genome assembly GCF_905404315.1 of Leptidea sinapis. Taxonomy (NCBI): domain Eukaryota; kingdom Metazoa; phylum Arthropoda; class Insecta; order Lepidoptera; family Pieridae; genus Leptidea; species Leptidea sinapis. The sequence continues at coordinate 15,357,974 of NC_066267.1, read as the reverse complement.
TACAAAGGCGCGGTGTGATTAGACAGACTTCACATCAGAATTCCTTGTCAGTAATTGAAATTGAAAGTAATGTATCGTATTATTTATATATAAATTGGCGTTTGCATATGTGTATTTTGTGTCATGAAAGTTCTAATAAGTCCAAACAAGGATTCATGGTTTTATTAAGCATTTTCAACACCCACCTGCTGGTTAACCTCCAATACGTCCCGCGCGCCCGTAGAGGCGACTCGGTGAGCTGTTTTGGCGCCAAACCCGGCGCGGCCACTTGAAACGTGATATCTCACCCATCCCACTTATGCTTATAAAACTCGAGGTATCATTATGCGGCTTATGATACGGGTTGCTAAATAAACAAGCTAGGTTATTGTATGAAAAAAACTTGTTTTTTGATAGATTCAACGTGGACGTGAAAGTAGATCGTCGTGGAAATCTTTGGGGAAGACCTTTGTCCAACAGTGGACGTCTTCCGGCTGATGATGATGATGGAGCCTTACGCAGCAAGAAGGGCTGATAAGATACTAATTGCTATTTTCACATCATGCCATACTTATAGTTTTCTTTTTGTAAGTATTTTAATTATTAAGAAATCATAATTGATTTTAACATATGTATTTTATACATGACCATTTCTTTTAAAGAATCCTAACCAATAAATGAGCTTTCGTTTAAGAAATATTTATTATATTAGTCAATAAGCTAATAAAATTTATTCCAAGTATTTTTTTCATTATCCACAATAAGTAGAAAAGTGCGTTGGTCCATTCATTCACATTCTTTCATTAATCAAAAGTGACTTGCTCATAATGTGAAGTCATTTATTAAATATTCGTTCATCGGTTAAAGGGGCAATAACAGCTATTCATACGATATAAAAGACCTAATATTTTTCTTGTAAATGAAAAGTGGGTCAGCTAATATTGTAAACGAGCAAAGATATTGGATCGATAAATGTGTTGTCGTATTTTAAGAGCGGCCAACCCGTCATATTTTATGGCGTGATAACCGCGTTCAAAGTGCATCTGTCTTAAAGAAAAGTGTGCGTCTCGGGACGTCCGACAGTGATATTAGTTCAGTTGAACTTTTTTATATTGGAACAGACATAAACTGATGATGCCTACTACTCGGCTAAGTCGAGTTAGTAAGTCTTTTGTGGGGGGATGTATATGCTTTTACTACAAGATCTCAGAAAATGTTCAAAACAAAAGTATTACGTTATTCAAAAGAATTGTTAAAAAACGTTTGTGTGGTAAATGTTACTATAACATAAATGACTTTCTTAATGATACCACAGATTGGGAATGGAGTGACCGCCCTAAGGCTTTTAAATAATAAGTTTAATTGTACAATATTACTTTGTAAACATATTTATTGGATGAATAAAAAACAAGCCCGCTGATTTTGTTGCGCCCATTCTTCTCAGGTCTGAGGCATTCATTTTGGAATGGATGGTAGATTTTTTTTTGACTTATAATAAGTGATGTCACATCGTATTTTGAATAAAAATATTTGAATTTGAATTGAAATTGTTTAACTTGAGAAAATCTTAGGTTAATAAAGGTTATTACATTATATATATTAATATGATAATGTAAGAAATTTCGACTTCACCCATGAAATGAAGATTCTATAGAACATAAATATTAATTGTGTTTTAAAACACAGCCTTGGTGAGTTTTTTTTGGATAAAGTGATTAGATAACATTATTTGGTGAAGTATTTTTTTAGAAAAAAAAAATTTTTTTGAAATAAATCTTTATAAAGTAAGATCATAATATTATAACATGTCTACTTTAGTAGAAATAATACAAAGAATTTAATTGCAATATTTTTATTTATACGCTTTTAGCAAATGATTTACAATTTCTTGTACAACTTTGAAAGAGCGGCGATATCACAGCACGAATCTATCATAAATCACGTTTTTTGTTTACAATAATCAAAACTTGTTTATCTACCAACCCGTAACTTAAACCGCATAATGATTCCTCGACTATTGTAAACACAAGTGGATGTGTGGAGTGTTGAGAACGTCTCAAGTGGCCGGCGCCGGGTTTGGCGCCAAAACAGCTCAGCAGGTGGCTTCTGCGGGCGCGCGGTACGTATTGGCATATCAGAGGTTAAGTCCACGTATAATCCACAAAAAACAATGGTATGGTCTCTTCTCGAAACTCCCGTAGGAACCCCAAAAATAACTTCAATGGATTTTGTATGCTTGAACCAATAAAGGGTCGATATAAGCGAGGGACGATATCGCTCGCTTTCTGGTTATATGCAAAGAAACTGCTTCAACTAACATAACCTTTTCAAGAAACTGAATAGCTTCTATTAATTAATGAGTCTCTAGATCTCGAGACAGTACTTAATATATAAATAAGAGGCAAATAAAAGTACTTAATTATATTTAAATTTCTCCTTTTAATATTTTTTACAGTTACTTAAAATATACAATTTTGAATACTGTTAAAGCAAATTTTAGCAATGATGAAATTTTCCTCATCATTAAAAGAGCGCCTTACAAAAGCCTTCGGTCATACAAAGGATATAAGCAACATCAGGGGACGCTGATAAATAGATTGAATCAAGTACAATGACGAACAAAAGAATCTCAAACAATTATTTCTTAAATACAATGGCCATTCAGTTATATTATATCCCTACTTATATAATATTATAAATATGAATGTAAGTTTGTTTATTACGCTATCCCGTCTAAACCACTGAAACAATTTTGATGAAATTTTGTACAGAGGTAGACTAGAACTTGGAAAAGGACATAGGCTACCTTTTATCTTGAAGAAGAGGTTTGGAGGAGTTGAAATAGGGGGTGGAAATTTGTATGGAAGTTTGACATTATGAAACCAAGAAACTTTGTAATTAATGTACTTGATAACAAATAAGTAAATATTTGTTCTAGCATTTTTGAAATTTCGACCTGTGTAGGGTTGAAAAAAGGGATGATAATGAAAAATAGAACTCTTAAAAGTATTTAAAAGGACTAGGTACGGTTAACTAGGTTAAGTAAATCAAACCCGCAAAATTTTTATGTTTTAGCAAAGTTTGGAAAAACAAAATAAAGTAGTGTATAAAAAAGGAATTAAAATAAAAAAAATACAGTTAGCTGCATCAGTTTGTACGTGTGTTATTTGCAAAGTATTCTAAAAAATAAAATTTGCTGCCCAATTTAATTGGAATTGTTACAATTCACACAAACGGAGTGCGGGTAAAAGCTGGTATTATATATTAAACAAAAAGTGAAAGACTTTTGTGTTTTGGCACTTCAAAGATACGAATATAATATACGTATTATAGTAGAATGTAAAGTAACCAAAAGATGCATAAACGTTGTAATTTGAGTTTTAAGTTAACGAACTACTAACTAGTTAACTACTTAACCTTATTGTCTTTAAGGTTCTTTTTTAAATGCAATAAAATAAGCTCAATAAAATTGTATCTGTAAATAACTTTTCTTGAAAATAATTTTTGAAAATTGGTCTAGAAATAAGCAAGAAATGAAAGAGTTTTTATTAGCCTGATCACCTGTATGTATATTTTTTGTTTGTGACCGACTCATTTGGGCGCGATTTTGACCCACTTTAAACGGCCAGATTTCGTTTAAGCTTTGTAGCTTTATCGAGGACCGATTACAATACATGAATTTGATGAAATTATTCCATTTTTTAATTTGCAAAACAAGATTCTGTTAATATATATTATATATCTATTTATATTAATTATATATCTATCGTCGATAAGGCAGGAATTGATGTTAATTTTACATTTCAACCATTACCTTTAACCGATTCATCTAGTATTTTATTTAGTTTCGAATACCAAAGAGAATATTTTGCTCTTTAGCGTGTGTTTTAGTTTTTTTTAACTATTATATAATAATATTATTATTATTTACGTTTAAAATGACTTTAATCTCAGAGTTGGTGCAATGCAGTGATAAAATTTTTATCACAGCACACTACGCTACAGCCTATTATTTATGGGACAGAGTTGTCATTTACACGTATATTATTGACATGACTTTTATATCTAAGCTATAAATAACCCATTCAAATAATTTATACTAACATTTTATTCGCTTTATTATTTTGTATACTTTATAGTCAATAACAAATCTTGAATTGCTTTGAGAATTCAAAACGTGCCTGTCAACGTAAGAGAATTACATCCTAAAAGCTTTCTGAGTAAAATAATTCACACCGTGATTGCCGCCACTTTACGAGCGTGTACTCGATTTACACATTTCATCCTGAATATTTTAAGCCGTCAAACAAAACCTTTGAAGTATTAAATTGACTTTGGAATATCGTAACAATTGCGGTTGTTTATCGCGATTCTCATTTTATTTAATACTCTGATAGCCGTTTTCATGCGATTTACGGCCGTTCCCAGTATACTATCTACAGATATAACTACAGATTCTACTGTCAGTAATTAGCTGTCAATAATCTGAAGGTGTCCCGATATACTCGATAAGTCATTCTTATCGCCTTATATTGGGACGCGTGATTCGTAATTTACATACAAACTTCTATAAGCTGGTAAGCTATACGTCATCCCATTGACATACAGCGTGTACGGATAGAAATATATATAGAATAGATAGAAAAGCCAACGATAGTTACGATTATTATCTCAAGTAAGCGATAGACTGAATATTGGGAATGGCCGTTAATGACAAAACGAACAAGAGGTGAATTACCTTACCATAGTCCGACAACTTCGTGCACGACCGTTCCACGGGGTGACAGACGGTGGCTGGGACGGTGTACTAGATTTCGGCGGGTAGCGGGTGGTGTTGCGGGGAAGAGAAACGCGTGAGACTGCCAGAGGCCATAATAGAACATAATATTCAATCATAGCAGTTACAACATGCAAAAAAATTGGTTTCTTGAAAACAATTTTCTTTTTATGAAAATAAGGGACGTAGCTAGCAGTAATTAATACGCCCTACCCATTACAATGCAGTGCCGCTCAGGATTATTGTAAAACCCAAAAATTCGGAGCATCACTACAACTGCGGTCGTCACCTTGAGACATAAGTTGTCAAGTATCATGTGCCCAGTAATTTCACTAGCTACGGTGCCCTTCAGACCGAAACACAGTAATGCTTACAGCTGCTTCATGGCAGAAATAGGCGCAGTTGTCCGGCTTCCGAAGCAAAGGAGCCTCCCACTGGTAAAATTTAAAAACAATTAAATGGCTGATAATTGCTATCAAACAAAATCACATATGCAGTATTCTGTTCTTTCTGCTGTGGCTTTTATGCAAAAGCTACCACTACTTATCTATGTCAGCCAGGTTGAAGTAGGCTACCAAGTGATGAGCATTTGTATGGTGTAGATGAATATTGAAGTTTTAATGGTAATGATCGGTTTATTTAGATCAGTTTCATTGTTTTAATGTATTTTAATTGAGATGTACGCGCTTTTTTAAGTTACCCATATTGTATTATCCTGGAAAACTCCACCTGTGTTTCGCGCAAGGAAGTTTATTCCATATGTACGTAACAGAATGTTACTTGAAAACCGCAATGCAGAAGAAAGCAACACATTTAGATGATGAGGATGATACGAGGAACAAAAATAAATTTGTTATGCCTACCTCTCGGTTAAGTCGAGTTATTAAGTCTTTTATCGGGCGAAGTATATGCTTTTACAACATGATCCCAGAAAGTGTATAAAACAAATGTGTTACGAAATTTAAAAGAATTGTTAAAAAACATTTGTGTGGTTAAAAGGTTATTATAACAAAAATCATTTTCTTAATGATACCACTGATTGAGAATGCAGCGAATACCCTCAGACATTAATTATTATAAATTTTTAGTGTTCAATATTACATTGTAATCCATTTTTTTTATAAAAAAAAAAGCCCAATGAGATTTTGCGCCCGTTCTTCTCAGGTCTATTCTGAATGAGTGGAAGCTTTTGGACGTTCAATAAGTGATTTTGAATCCTATTTTTAATTAAAATATTTGAATTTGATATTTAAGCTCGTGGTGTGACCCACGAAGATGGATTTCCGTGGTAGGATTCAGATTGAATATGTCTTCAGAACGATTGCCGTGATAAATATAGTAGAAGGCATACAACCAAGTGACAAAGGCGGTCAAAAGGCATCCCCGGTGCTGATTTGTGTACAGTTTTTAGTATATTTGTAATGGCCACATTTCTAAGAACTATTTTCGATATGTAATCAGAATCCGTCCTAAAAGTAGCATCAAAATATTTGTTTTGAAAACAGCAAAAGTTTCTTTAGCAACAGTCTTGTCAAAATGTGTTGTTAGTTTTGCTTTAACATTGATTGCGATAAATTAAATAACAATAAAAGAAGATTTTCTTTCAAGGAACCCTTACCCCTCAAATAGAAATTACAAGTTATAGGTACTGGCAACGATACAAAAATGGTCCCAACCACAGAATAGGTAATATACATTCTGATGGGCTATTTGGTGACGTCACGCTTAATATAATTTTAAATAAAACAAAAGTTATTTTAGCTAGTAAATAAACGTAACGAGAATTAATACAACTAAAAACCTTAAAAAACTTATATGTTTAATTTTAAGTTTGTACTTGTATCATGTATACTCAATGGTGGCTGTTTGTTGCATCTTATGTCAACTGTCAAATTATAATTTATGTCAACTCGTACTAACTGTACGCAGTAGAAAAACAATTACATTTTTGCCAACAGCCAAAGTGGAAGTACCAACTGACAAGTGTTGAATTTTTTTAAGATCTAATAAGACAAATCTTCATGATTTTTGGTTGCTGCTTTATTTATATAAATATGTAAAGTTTTAAATAAATATATTAAAAAAAAAAGAATACTTTAATCTTAGATATTGAAAATCTTCAAATGGATTTGACTAACGAAGTTATATCTTAGCCAAGGAAAGACAGATTTGAACAATCAAACTGTCACTACCTCACCTCACCTCGTTTTTTTATCCCTACATTTGTATTTCACTTATTAGGCACTTTACGATGTACGAGCACCCTACAGACTACGAACTACTAAGCACCCTATGCTTACATACTACTGAACGTTCTGCGGACTGTACTATGAAAGCCACCAGTTTCGCTGCATCCTACCACTACAGGGAAGTGCCGGAGCGTCCAGGTGAACCAAATTGGAACCACCTGTACTAAGCATTCAATAAAGCACCGTACCAGTGGGAGGCTGCTTTGCAGAGGATGCCGGCTAGATTATGGGTACCACAAAGGCACCTATTTCTACCCTGAAGCAGTAATGTGTAAACACCACTGTGTTTGAACTGAAGGGCGCGATAGCTAGTGAAATTACTGGGTAAATGAAACTTGTCTTGTTTGAGAGGTTTGTCATCCTGAGCGACACTGCATTGTACTGGGCAGGGCGTATCAATTACCATCTGCTGAAAGTACTGCTCCTATCGTCCCTTATTTTCATAAAAAGAAACCTTTTTTTCATGTGGAGCCTAAAAGTAAACAGTGTTTATTTAATAAACCACTTTTATTATTTAGACCGATCCCCACTTACCTCGAAAATGTATTGTGTTGTATTTTGACTTTCACATATCATAAATACTTAAAAGCATTTTATTTCAAGAATCATTTTATACGTGAGTGTACACCTTAACAAGGGCTATCATATTCGCCGAACCCTTTTATGACGAGGGCTCTATAACACTTCATTCATACGATTTATCATATCTCAAATTGCTAAAACATTTTGATCTACAGCAAGAAAAACCTGCCAAATTTCGTATCCCAACTACAAACACAGGCTTTGCACAGTCATAATATGAATTTAAAAGGCATAAAATGCATTTATTTTCTCAAAATTGATTCCTTTAGAATTCTGAATTCGGATACAAATGGCGCTCTGAGAGAGACGAAGCGGCGCAAGAAACTCTAATATACTCTAATAAACTCCAAATATATAATATCTATATTGTATATTTTAGGGGAAAAGCTTTTAATTAAATTTGTATTTATTATATAATTATAAAAATTATTTTAATTTTTTTTTTCAACTTTAGTAAATTTAATAAAATATGCAATATGCAACCTAAACGAAATCCTTAAAATTATAGCTAGTAGCATTAAAATGCGACGACACAGCAAATGTACTTAAACTTAAAACATAAGCTTAAATTGCTGACTCTTATTTTAAATTGTGCACGTTAAAAACATTTGACATACTAAAATAAAACATAAACAAAATTTCACATACATACCGAAACACACACACACATGCACACACATGCACAAACACGCACACACGCGCCAGAAATTATTCTTGCTTTCGCCTTAACCTAGCCATTAGCTAACCTAAACCATTATCTAGCCATAACATATTCAGACTTGAATAAATGATTGATGATTTGAATGATTGAACGAAGCATCCTTGCACAAACAATGAGTTCAAGTACAAAACGTTTTTTTAATGGAAACTAGGCACGAGACGAGCAGGACATTCAGCTGATGGTAATTGATACGCCATGCCCATTAGAATACAGTGCCGCTCAGGATTCTTGAATAACCTAAAAATTCTGCTACCCTAGCGCCCGAAACACAGTAATGTTTACACATTACTACTTCACGGCAGAAATAAGAGCCGTTGTGGTACCCAAATCTAGCTGGCATCCTGTGCAAAAGAGCCTCCCACTGGTTAAATTTGGTGAAGATGGTAAAGGTTGATGCATCCAATATAGGATAGTTTATATTTATACATTTATTTCTTAATTAATCTATAATTCATGAAATAATTTATATTGTAAAAATGACTCATATATTGGATGCAACACCTTACAAACTAATTTGTTATGTATATTACAGCCACTGTAAATAACTCTATTAGATTGAAAGGAGTGGCCGTTGAGTTTCTTGAATATTCATCTCACGAGCTCAACTTTTTACGAACATACGCATAAACTTAGTAAATTAAAAGAAATATTTGAAGTGACGATCCAAAAGCGCTTAGTCTAAGCCTAACTAGAGTAGACTAACGAACAGCAATTCATTTTTATATTTATAGATACGGAGTGACAATAGCATAACATATTGCAGCAACACTTGGAAAACGTCAAGAAGCTAAATCGGTTCGAAAACAGGCATGGGGAGAAGAACTGATATAAAACTCCCAGCCCATATTTTAAATCATATAACAACTAAGCCTATTTAACATAATATTATTCAATTTCAGGTGGCATGCGCAGAACCAGACAAGATCCGTGCATAATTATCCTCTATATAATCGACTATACTATAGTAAGCCGTCTAAGTCGAAGTAACTTTAATTATTTGCTTGAATTTTTGCTCAATGGGTTCGAGTATACTGTCTGATATAAGTCAAATATTTGTGTCTTAGATTAAAGATTGGCCTCCGCTGCGCTCCAAGTAAATACCGCACTACCTAAGAACAATATTAGCTTTTTTATTACGGCAACTATTAGATGCTTGAGTGCGTGGCATCTTGACACTCAATGGCATCTTTTAAATTTTGTGACATACGCTTCGTGTTGTTTTACATTGAAATTAATAAAATAATAATAACAACATACTTACTGATAATATGTGATCCCAGTATCTTTCTTACTTCCTGTAGTATTATTTTTACAAAGTTTTATTAAGCAACCCAGCATTTTAGATTCAAGTATTAGCAAAGTTTAAAAGAACATGTGGCACGTCATCGACACAATTGTTCGAGACTGGCTCGATTACGCCCACTTGGGCGTAGTATTAGTTGCCGCACTTTGTGACAACGCCTGCGGTATCTAATTAGAGCGCAGCAGAGACCAATCAGAGGTTCCGGCTTAAATCCCGAAGGTAACGTTGGTATTATGAATATTAATGTGCGTTTCAGATTCCTGCTGGATATATATGTATCTATGTGCTTAAGTATGTTTGTGTTATAAGTTACGGAACGAAGAAGTGGTGGCTAACTATGGGCCTTATAAGAAAGCCCATGGTCACTCAGAGGGCTATGGAGAGGGCTATGCTCGGAGTTTCCCTGCAAGATCATATCAGAAAGGAGGAGATACATAGCAGAACCAAAGTCCAGCTGGTTGCAAAACTAAAGTGGCAGTGGGCATGGCACAAAGCTTGACGGACAGATAATCGTTGGGGCAGCGAAGTCGTCGAAAAGCGACCACGTACCGGTAGCCCCCCAGAAGATGGACCGACGATCTGGTAAAGATCGTCGAAATACGTTGGATGAGGGCAGCGCTGGACCGATCGCCGTGAATATCATCGGGGGAGGCCTTTACACAGAATGGACGTCTGAGACGTCTTCAGGTTGAGATGATGATGAGGAAGTATGTTTATTGTATTAAATATATCGTCGTATGACACTCATTGTACTGGCTATGTTTAATTTTCCTATTATTGGGAGCTAGAAAATATTTGTGATCTACTATTTGTATTTTCAATAGGTACAATGTATACAATATCCTTATTGGTATATAAATCGTCTTATTTAGTGAATTAGCTTATTAAGCCATTCGCATTATATAACTGAAACGAGAAAAATCATCATAAATTGTTTCTCTCTGAAGGATATGAAATTAATAGTAGTTTATGTGACTGTACATAATAAAGGACATTATAAATCAAATCAAATCAAAATCACCTTTTTCATGTAGGTCACGGAAATGACACTTATGAATGTTAAAAAAATATTTTTTTACTATTGAATCCTGCAGTACTTCGTCAAGGGAGTGAGAAGAAGTAGCAAGAAACTCATTGCCACTCTCTTAAATCAAGATATACGTTTTCATTGTTTTACAAATCATTTCAATTATAATATAATATGTAAAGTGATGCAACGAACATACTCATACGTCAAATAGTCAATGCCTTACACGATTAATTCAAAAAAGGAAATGTAAATTAATACAAAACATAGTTATTGAGTACAGTAGCTGCATCATCCACACACACCGTAAGTAAATAAAGGTATTCTGTGAGCATTTAAGAAGGGATTATATATAAAAATATATATCTTAATATATATAAATCTCGTGTCACAATGTTTGTCCTCAATGGACTCCTAAACTAATGAACGGATTTTAATGGTGATTACTTCATGGAGTGCAGTTTGTTCCAACTTGAGAGATAGGGTAGTTTTTATTTCGATTTGGGACCCATAAATATTTTTATTTTCAATATTTGTTTTGTATGGACATATTTTCTATGAGAGAATTTAGTGACGCACGGTTTGACAGTTCCGCTGTGAAACAATTTCATTCTAACAACAGGGAGCATATTTACGAAATAATTTTTGATGTTTTGAAATATAAAACAGTTGTTTTTTTTACTATCTACAGAACAACGTCTGTCGGGGCAGCTAGTATGTATATATATACTAACTTTAAAGAATCTTAAGCCGAGTCTCCGGCAACTGGATCATCCTGCCACCACAAGCAGCGTCCGTTTACGAGCATAATGCAAGAGTCAGCCGTCGCCTTCCTCAACCATATTTTAGGGATGGTGACGACCCGTCCCATGTCGCCGCCACAACCAGTGACAGTAAAGCGAGCATGACGAAACCTGTTACGAGAACTCAAGCAAACAACAAAAAAAAAACTTAATCTACATATCATGCAATACTCACCAAATACTAACATCATGAAATAATAACATCACACGATTCTTTTTATGCCTAATTATGTACAGTTATATACACTACTTTATATACCAACATATCATAAGCCTTAATGATGCATTCAGGAGCCGCATATTATTACCACCATAAATTTTAACTGACAATTCAAATTCAAATTCAAATATTTTTATTCAAAATAGGATGTGAAATCAGTTATTGAAAGTCAAAAAAAAACTACCACCCATTCCAAAGTGAATGCCTCAGGCCTGAGAAGAATGGGCGCAACAAACTCAGCGGGCTTTTTTTTTCATCAAAAATATGTTTTACAATTAAAGTAACATTTACGTAAGTAATATTGTACAATGAAACTTATTATTTAATAGCCTGAGGGCGGTCGCTCCATTCCCAATCTGTGGTATCATTAAGAAAGTAAATTATGTTATAGTAACCTTTACCACACAAACGTTTTTTAACAATTCTTTTGAATAACGTAACACCTTTGTTTTGAACACTTTCTGGGATCTTGTTGTAAAAGCATATACATCGCCCCACAAAAGACTTACTAACTCGACTAAGCCGAGTAGTAGGCATCATCAGTTTATGTCTGTTCCTGGTGTTAACATTATGTGTCTGTTCCTGGTGTTAACATGATGATAATGACGGTAATAGCGAAAAGGATGTAAATACTACGTAATAAGGGGCGGGACTGCCTAAGTAAATATTGAAATCTAGTTTAGTATGAAACGTGCAGTGATTTGAGATATGTTTGTAATAGTAGTATGGCTATTGGCGACGAAGTATAATCCGGCTAAGTTTGAAGGCGAACAGTTGCTTAAAACGTAGTTAATTTCGGCTATCTCCGTTTTTTGCAAGATTATATCCGTCATCTGTCATTCTATCAATGACTGCACGTTTCATACAATTTCGTGAATCGCTTTTTTCTTCGAGAGTTTCGCTAGGCTGTGTAATATTAGTTTTCTGGCAGCTGTCATATCTTTTTTTTAATTATGAGACTTGCCCCAACTATGATATAGTAGGGATCAGTGATAATATCGTTCGATATTTCTTACTTGCAACAATTGTCAAATTTGGTTAGCAAACTGACATTTCATTTCGAAGTACACGTCATCTCGACTGATATTAGAATAGAGCTTAAACCAAACTTCTTTTCAAAGATGTCAAAAATTTTAATGAAATAATATTTTTATTTAGTAATAATATTATAATTTTTACAGAAATGAAATTTTTTGTAGGAAAACAGTCTATTTTTATAGTGGTCATAATGTGCGGTATTTGTACGCACCATGAAGGTTTTATGATATTCAAGTATTTAGGTATTTAAGGAATATTCTGTTTGTTGCTTCGATTAATTACTTTAAGTAAACCACTTCGACCCACGTGTACATTCCCCACACGTTCTCAATTTATGTTCATTATCAATCTAAATTCAGCTCTTTTTAGCCACTGGGGAAAGGATGGCCACAGTTAAACTGGGCCTGTCGGGTATTAATGAGTATTGATTTCATGTAAACTAGAAGTTCCCTAATTAATTGAATTAATAATGATACTGTTTTTTTTAATACTGCCACAGATGACAAATGTTCGTATAATTTAATAAATTGCATCCGCAAAATATAATATTCTTATATCGTACTCAAACGATTTTGTTTCATTATTTTTACTGCTGAGAATTCGTATTCGTTATGTGATCGGTAAATGGTGACGCGCGAGGATTAATGATGTTTTAACCGACTTCAAAAAAGGTGAAGGTTCTCAATTCGTTGGTATGATTTTTTTTATATAATTGTGTCAAATAAACGGGGTCATAAAATTTACTAAAAAACTGTGTATTTAACAATACCTGTAAATAAAAATAGTCATTTTTGGTATGTTTCTATTCAAATACTATTAAAAAAATATGTGTGTAATTCACACGCTGTAGAAGTGAAACCTTAAAAAATTTTGGCTTAAGATAATCAGACGAATGTAAAATTTCGGGAAAAGTATAATTGTAGGTTTAAGTAATGATCATAGTGATGTAAAGTTTGATAATGATTTTACATTTTATTCGTGTATATAAGATTGATTTATATAGATATGAATATATCTAGTCTGAATAGACTCAGAGTTTAAATTTTCGATAAATGATACAAGAGCAAACCACCATACCCTGTAGGGTAACCATAACCTACGGGTGTGTACACCCGTGTAGGTTATGGTGGTTTGGTTTCAAATTAGTTGTGGCATATAAAAAAAAAAAATCAAAAAATTTCATTTGTTTATTTCAACATACCTACTTTCAGAAAATGGCGCAATTTTTGCGACTGGACTTTTTTAGCGACTTCAGAAAAGGAGGAGGTTCTCAATTCGTCGGTTTTTTCTATGTTTGTTACCTCAAAACTTTCGACTGGGTTTGAACCGATTTTGATAATTATTTTTTTATTTGAAAGCTGGTGTTTCCCGTGTGGTCCCATTGTAATTTGGTTCAGATCTGACAATAGCATCCATGAGAAAACCATAAAAGTCTTAAATTTGCTATACATACGTATAGCAAAGTGGATTGTAAATTTACGAATAACTCAATATCGCGCCAACCGATTTCGATGATTCTTTTTTTATTAGAAAGGATATACATCAAAAATAGTTTGATGAGAGTTTGGTTAGGTTCTGATTACGGAATCCATGACAAAGTAACGGATTACTGTCTGTAATCAAATTGCAAAGCACTTACGTTCATTGCTGCATTGAAAAATTTAGTATATCTACATATATTTAGACAAATTTGTTAGTTAGTGTACTTCAAATTCACTAAAAATCATAAAAAAATTAACAAAAAAACAACCGCCTTTAAAAACACTATACCAAAACAATAGATATAATAGCACTAAAAAGTATAAAAATAATTGCGTATATTTATTCAATCTAATAAATTAATCTACTTCTAGTTACGGTCATTGTAATTTTTGGAGTCGGTGTCATCCAAGATAGGTTTGTTACTACATACATATACATATATATATCTATAGGTGAGATGTGCTTGAGTCGTGAGGAGGCGAGAGGCGGAGCGGGTCGCGGCAGAAGGACACTGATTCCAAAAATAACTAAACTAGGAAAACTGGAACGTACTCGTATACAGCCTATTAACAACCATTTAAAATATTTTTTATGAATTCAAAACGTATGGACTGATTCATTTTATATGAAACTTATTATTCTATGTATAAAAACTCCTTGCTAATAAACTTTTAAATTTAAAATTTAATTGTAAAAGTCATGAACTCGAGAAACATAGTATTTAAAGAGGATCTTTTGTCGTGAAAGAAAACAAAAAGAAGACCGCGTAATAGAAAGTACCCTATGGAAAAGATTTAATATTGGAATCATAATTGGACGTAATTTCAGAAAAACGTTCCAAACCACAATCATGTTGAGTTAAGAACACAAAACTGGTCACGTGATTCATATTAGCAAACTCACAAAAAATGGCAGCATTCACGAAAAAACCTTGCACAAACAACGAATTCCAGCTCTAAATGTTGATGCATCTAATATAGGATATTTACATTTATACAGTTAATTCTTTATTACTTTTTATGCAATATTATTATTATTAAAAACGCTTTCAACTAACACGATTCATATATTGAATGCAGCACCTTACAAACTAATTTGTGCTGTATATTACAGTCATTGTAAAATAATCTAGTGACGATTCAAAAAAGCTTACTTTAAGCCTAATTGAATAAAGTTTATTTGACTTTGACTTTATCAGATGAAATAAATCAAACAAAATAATCAACAAACATCGAACAAATTAATGAAATCCCCGTCCATTTAACTGAATTTAACACGGCAAGCTCGCTGGACCGTTCAAACAAGCTCCCCATGTTTGCTCGTAATTAGTCGATTTTGGTTAACAATTCATTCAAAAGCAAACTTGCTGATTGATTCAACGATAACAGAAGCTAAACATAAACGCATTTATCACTGGGAGTGTTCCAAAGAGCTGTTTCACCTGATTTCTGCCACCGAATTCCACCTTCGCACGACACGTCACAAATTAGAATATTACCCTCCACAAATTAGGATATTATCCTCCACAAATTAGGATATTATTCTCCACAGTTAATACTAGGTGACCCGTACTCTGTGTTTGTCCTCCTTTTCCATAAAAATGATTTTTTTTAATCTGTTTTGTTTTCTGGAAATTTATCAAATTAAACCGATACAAAAATTAAGAAAAGGTATTCAATACTTCAGTAAAAACATGGACACTTCAAAAAGCTTTCTCCAGGTTAAATGTTCCGCTACATTAACTTTATTATCGGATTTTTCGGATAGAGTCCTGGTCTAACGTAATCCTCTCCATAAAACTTCACCTTTATATCCAGTCCATGAAAACAACAGCTTCACTTGTATATAAACAAGCATCACTGATAAAATAGGTAAAAAAGTTTATGAACTGATAAGCACTTTAAGATGATTTGCTAGAAATTGTGACAATCATAATGTTAACACGAGGAACAAACATAAACTTGTTATGCCTACTACTCGGTTAAGTCTTTTATTGGGCGATGTATAATATTCTTCTATAATATGATCCCAAAAAATGTCCATATTTTATAATAAAAAAGCCCGCAAAAGGGCGCAAGAATTAAATTCTTGCGCCCATTCTTATCAGGCAGTCTATTCTGAATGGGTAGTTTTTGACGTTGAACAAGTGATTTTGAATCCTATCTTGAATATATTTTTTTAATTGAATATTAATATAATTTATTTAATTTAAAATTTGAATTTGACAACTTCTTTAGTCGCACTGAGTACTTTGTTTTGAGGGTATTGCATGTTGTTAAGGTATCACTTTCTTCCGGATAAAGTCGGCTCGGGTGAATAAAATCAGCGATCAGTTTGAGCATATTTTAGCATAGTAATTTATACACAATAACAGTTATAGTATTTACTTTGATCAGTTCAAGTATTACATATTTTAAGTAAAATACTTTTTAAAAAATTAAAACGCCTGTAAATTACATTTTTTTGTTATTTTTGTTCCCCTGAAAGCTCTCAGCAGTACTATGAAAAGGTCACGGAGTACATTGTTTTAATCTTAAAATGTGTTTTATTTAAATTTCTCCTAGTTACGTACATTGAAAATGAGGTTTGTTCACTAACACATGCCAACATAGACATTTTGAACCAATTTGTTTGTTTACACTTTAAACATTATGTCTCGTGCTTTTGTTTGTAAACAAAGAATCAGCTGTATTCACGTTTTTATGCATTTATTATTAATTAATCCAATAAAAAGTGTTTATTATGTGTAACATTCAATGAAGAAAATACTCTATGGGAAATGTTTCAACCTGAATAACTTTTGCTCCCGACCACCTAGAAACCCAAACTCAAAAATTTTAAGCTTTTTTCATCAAAACTAAATGGGTCTGTAACTATTGTGGATGCTGAGAAAATAATTTTCCAACAACGCCTTTGCTTTTTTTATGGAAAATGAGGACAAACGAGCGTATGGGTCACCTGGTGTTTAGTGATCGCCGTCGCCCACATTCTATTCCAACACCAGAGGAATCACAGGAGCGTTGCCGGCCTTTGAAGAAGGTGTGCGCGGTTTTGAAGGTACCCATGTCGTATCGTCTCGGAAACACCGCACAAGGAAGTTCATTCCACATCTTTGTAGTATGTGGAAGAAAGCTCCTTGAAAACCGCACTGTGGAGGACCGCCACACATCCAGATGGTGGGGATGATATCCTAATTTGTGGCGTGTCGTGAGAAGGTGGAATTCGGGGGCAGGAACCAGGTGAAACAGCTCTTCGGAAAACTCTCTGTGATAAATGCGGTACAAGACACACAATAAAGCGATGTCTCTGCGCAACGCCAAATGATCCAGCCACAGCACTAGGTCCCCGACAATTCGAGCTGCTCTGCGTTGCACGCGGCCAAATGGATCGAGCAGATAATGGGGTGCACCAGACCAGAGATGACTGCAATACTTCATGTGGCCGTGATTCCGTGCTCTGTTTATGACGCTCAGGTTCTTCGAAGCCAATTTGACTTTGTCAGCGGAATTGGCAATCGCTCGAGATTTTAATACCCAGTACTCCGATACTAGGCGAGGCTTTAAGGGAAGTATTATAGTATAGTGAAATTAATGGGCAAATGAGACTCAACATCTTATGTCTCAAGGTGACGAGCGCAATTGTAATGCCACTCAGAATTTTTGGAGTTTTCCAAGAATCCTAAGCTACATTGCTTTGTGATGGCCAGGCCGTATCAATTACCATCAGCTGAACGTCCTGCTCGGCTCGTCCTTTATTTTCATAAAAAAAAATCAATAAGTGTAGTAATAACTTTGCAAATATTTAATTAGTAATACCACAGAGCAGGAATAGATACATACGTATTAAGTAATAATTTCGACTTATATCTATTTTACTAAAATTAATTACCTACTAATGATAGCTAATCACGAAACGAATTTATTTTTGATACGAGCCAACGTGACTTATTCAGAATGGCTGTGGAAGCATTAGTATTACCATATTGATTGAAATAATTAGTAGCTAACCATTATTTTGCACGGGGAATCATGCGTTATGAAACTAATAAATTCCCAATTTATTGACACTTCCTATGTAAATAAGGTTCGTGCTATCCACTGTTTGGGCAAGTATAATTAGAATACCAATGAATATAATTTTATTACGGTGCTCTGGCAAAATATATATTGTAATATAAGAAGAATCACAGATCTATTCAAAAAACTTATATGGATGTTAAGAACTAACTGGCTATGACACAAATCCATGATTGGGTCACAAAAATACATATTTCCCTTCTGAACTCATCTCAGACACTCCTAACCATATCCTACTACCGCTCTTCTCTGAATAAGTGCAGGTCGTCATTTTGTTAGTTAAATTTTCATAATAACTTTTAACTATATAATTTTTATATCTTTGCTTGTCTTAATAAAAGGTCTGTGCCTCCAAACAGAGGTGATAAGTCCCCGCCTGGCTTCACTGTAATACTTATATGCAACTGTTGTGTAATAAGGGGCATTAAAACACGAACGTGGGTTTATCATACGAGGCGAAGCCGAGTGTAATAATAGTATCACATGAGTGTTTTAATACCTAATTATCAACAGTTGCATACAAGACTTTATCTACACCCATAATATGAATCTTCTAGAAGATTCTGAAACCGTTAGCTTACTGCTAACATTAAAACAGCCGGTCCTAGTAGTAACCTAATATCATCCATTATTGATTATATAAAAATAAACTAAGTATTAATGAAAAAAAATATTTATTTAAGTAGTAATTTACATTTTGTATAGTGCAATTATAAAATTCACTTGAATAGAGTTATGCTCTTTTGCAGCGTTTAAAATATCTGGCGGTGTGCTGTCAAAACTTGAATCGCTCATTTTTTGTAAACAAAACAATAAAAATATCGAAGAAAAATGGAGGGGATTCGAATAACCTACTTTTTTATACGGCGCGAGGTCATCACGAGGTTCTGGTAGTGTGGAACGCGCGTATACGGAAATATTCTTTTTTTGAAAGTCATACGAATACCACGCATCGAGCAATAAGAATGTGGCTGTCTGTTGAAACTCTTTGCACATGAAGGGATCGAAAAAAAACAAAGGATTGTTGTTTTGAAATTCTGTACAACATTACAACACTCGTTTGGATGATGTAATGTATATTAGGACATTGGGTGCTTTAATGTTGGCAATAAGCTGTTTTAGAATTTTCAATACAGGATTTAAAGCATGGGTGTAGTTAAGGAGGTTTTTAATCGGTAGGGGTTTTACACCCGAGCCCGACATATGGGCCCCGCTTCAATACGTTAATGCATATACCTCCTCTCGAAAAAAAAAGTGATAATCATAATGGGAGACCCTTAGTTTTTAAGTCCATTCAATAAACAAAATTATCTTTTAAATAATATTTTATGATTAGTTTATACTTCATTAATTATTTAATTAATGAGAACTGTTTGACTATCAATTACGAAATGTGGTTCATGTGGTTTTTTCAATGGATGCGACTTGTTATAACATCTAATAAGTACCTATAAGTAAGATTATAATATATAAGTACAATTTTTGTAATTTGATAAATAAACATTGTCAACTTCATCATAAGTACTTAGTTTCTTAAAATATGAGTGAAGACGTGTCATCCGCAAGCAATTCTAACTTATGTGTTTTAGTTTAGGTATTGTTTGATCAATGTGCAAATTACGGTGGTGGATAGAAGTATAAACTTTGTATATTACCGTTAACTAAGTTAATGGATAGAATTGACCGCTAAAATCATATTTTCTAACTACCCTCGTCTTGTCGAAGTGACAGCTGCCAACGTCCACCGGCTTGTGCGAGCGTATAACTCACAGTAGAGAGTCTTCTATTGTTGGGTCGTACGTAATGACTTCGTTTCGTTTTATAACCTTTTAGCATACGAGACGAAATTTCGAGCAACAAATGCCTCTGAATGAGTGCATGAAGCTGAAAGATAAGGTGCTGGATCCGAGGTACGCTTAAGGATAAGCTTTATAAGCTTTGGCCTGTTTTTGTACTTTGAGGTAGTGCTCAAAGAGGACACACATTAATTCCTCAATTAAAAAGAACTAAATACAGTCAACTTAAATATTATATTTATATCGAATTAGCAGCGCCACCTGTTTCACACAACAGGTATGTAAAATCATTAATATAGATAAGGAAGAGAAACGGTCCGAGAATAGACCCATGTAGTACCCCGATATTAAAAGTAGTCCTAAGATTTCCTGGCATTCACATCATTGAATTGTATTGTTTGAAATCACAGGTTGAATCGTGAACTAAACCTAATAAAGCTTATACGTGAACGTTTTGATATAAATCACAGAATACATAGAAACAGATGTGTCGTAGAGGAAATTCTGGGGAAATTGCTCCCCGTTACCGGAAGATACCGCAACATGTGTAGATATCTTTAAACGAAAAGCTGTAACACATTTATCGGTAGTTACTGCTACAACATAGTTTCTGTAGAAGATATATTTTATTCGAAATATATTTGGTGCAAACTAACAATGCCAAAGTTTTCTCATATCTTTTTAACAGCGAAAGTGAAAACCAGTGAGTATTTGTACGTATTTTTAAGCAAAATTTAATGCTAACCATTAAAATAAAGAGACTTAAATGAATTTACCTGTCGCAAACTATATATAAAAATATTACGAAACTGAAGAATTGTATGCCAGACTTCTAGAACTCAACAAAACGATAACGAGACAATGATTAAATAAATAGAAAAGGCTGTAAGAAACGGTAATAAATATAAATTAATATGCTCCTTAATTTTCAAGCTAACAAACTTAAATGAAGTTGTTTGAGGCTTACTCCATTCGGTAACAACTTAATTTCAAACTTCTAAGTGCAACCAACTTCGAAACTACTTTTCCCAAAGGCTTTGGTGTAAACATGAACAACACGGTTGTAAGACACTTATGAGGAAGCTCATTGTCGCTCAGAGGATGATGGGGAGGGCTATGGTTGGAGTTTCCCTGCGAGATCGAATCAGAAATGAGGAGATCCATGGGAGAACCTAAGTCACCGACGTAGTCCAAATGATTGCGAAACTGAAGTGGCAGTGGGCAAGGAAGACATTGTGTTGGTAGGCCCTCCATAAGATGGACCAATGACCTGGTCAAAATCGCCGGTCAAAATAGGTTGGATGAGGGCAGCGCAGATCTGAGCGTCATGGCGATCTTCGGGGGAGGCCTTTGTCCAGCAGTGGACGTCTTCCGGCTGAAATTATGATGATGATGATGATGATAGAAGTTTAGTAATTAATATAATATTGGAACATTTTCGGTGTTTTGCAGGAGTACAATTATATGCGAACGTACAGACGAAATATTTCAGAAATATATATGATAACGATAACCGTTTTCAATACTTGTTTTAAATTATTCAAACGCGTGTATTTCTAACCGAATTTCTTATTAATTGTTGAGGAAACATTACTATACATAATATTTTAGTTATGTAGCCGAATGAAGTTCTACATATATATACATATAATCACACGCGATCTTAAAATATGTGACACTTTAGTAATTTAAGTAAAATAATATAAGGGCAGTAGTTCGAGATTCTTTTATATTACATACAAATATATAAAATTTTATAAGTAATCAAGCTAAGATCAAATACATTAAAATTCTTGAGATATCTCAATATAAGAAAAGCGTCAGTTTAGACTGAATCTGTTGGAAATACCAACAACACTCGCGAAATTAATAAGTAATTTTATATTACTTTATTATTAGTTCTCAGCTCGTAGAAAGTTGTAGTTACTCTATACAAAACAACTACACAAATATGTAAACATATATGAATGTAATATTCTAATATATAAAAATCTTCTGTCCTGGTGTTTGTTACCAAACTCCTCCGAAACGACTTAACCAATTTGTCTAAAAATTTTGTGTGCATATTGGTTAGGTCTGAGAATAGGTCAACATCTATTTTTCATACCCCAAAATGATAAGGGTGACCCCCGTAAATATATTTTTTTATGTTTTTGACAAAAAGAAATATTTTCATAGCGTTAAAAAATACATACAACTTCAAATTTTCACCCTTCTACATTTAACCCCTGTTTTTTTGTCACCATTTTTATATTATTCTGTTCCATCCACATATACGCAATAGGGTTTCAAGATGGGAATCGAGTTTATTTATTATTGTAGTATGATAAATTTTATGTACGATATATTTGGTAGGTCTGAGAATCGGTCGTCATCTATTTTTATGCTCCAAAAATTATAATTATTAAATTTTTTATTACTTTTTATGCAATACAATGTTTGCTGTGTCAGCTAATTATATATCTTATTAATGCGAGGGATGAGTGGTAATTTAGGATAATTTAAGGCTAGAAAGAGGGGAAATAAGGAACCAGTTTTCAGAAAACAATCTTATTTAATAAAATATCTAAAAATCTTGAGAGATACATTGTGTTATGCGAGGGCCATGTTAATCTATCTATTTAAAACAGAAAATATTTTTAATTTAATATAGTCAGTTAGTAAATTACGTAATAACTTTAGCAAAGAATATGTAATAGTACTTAAAATAGAATGATCCCTAAGTTGGGACTGAATAAATTAACCAACTTGGTATCAAATGGATATCACAACTTTATACGGCAGATGAACTGAGTTGCGATGCTTGATTGTTTAACAGGTTATGTTTTTGATGGCTATGATTTAAATAATATGGATATTGTTTCCAATGTTCTTAGGGTTGCAAAGTCCGAATTTATGATAATCTTTTTTTAAATCCGAGATGGTCGTACGTAGAATTAGCATTACCACAGCTATGTTCTATGATTATTCAGATCCATAGGTCACTGGTTCAATCCGGCTCGAAGGACCATGAAAAGGGGTGCACTTAGAGGTAGATATATATATTGGTTTTATGGTAAAAGTATTTATTTACTTAAGGTGCTAAACTTATCTATGACACTTGCTAAATAACTATAATTAATTGTTCTACTGGTGAGTACGCAGATCTCTACTATTAATTGGTTAAAATGGTTACTCGGACCAGTCCTGTAATGGTTATAGGCAAATGGTTAATGGTAACTTGGACCGGACCGATCAATGGTTACTCGCGTACTGCCTTACTAAAGGCAACACATGGTTTTATTACAATTACTTTTATCTACTAAGCAATATTTGTAATATAATGCTGTTCGATAGATTTACTTCGAACAATGGATATTTACGAGGTATTTGGGGTGGATTAGATCTAATTAAAAAAAATATATGTTGATAACATTCTATTTTTATATTATCGATATGTTTCATAACTTTCACACATATTAGAATTAGAAATGATAATCTTCACCGCAAACATTGAATGATTATACCATAGTATTCATAGCGATCGTTAAATTGTAAAAAGAAACTCCTTTCTGCTATCAGAATAGGAAGTAAGTCAAACGAGTTCTAAGGTGCAACACCTTGAGTAAAAATTTCAAAAGAATTTTACATTAAATAAATAGCAAAATATTCCATCTGTAGCACTGCGCCCGAAGGATTTTACGATTTTCCGTAGAAAGTACCGCTCGTATCGGAAATCCTGTTTGATGTACGGTTATTCCGACCGACAGTTACTTCACGCCAGGGCTGTCACCTGCATGTTCAAGAAAGCGAGAGACAGGTTAGTTTTAGCTTGCGAGAATTCCTTGCGAATTTTTAAATGCTTTCATAATAAACTAGGTTGCCGCAGTCGCTCGTCGTACTGCTTCGCCGCGGCGTATATTTGAGCGAAGCGAGGTAAACTAAGCCTATATAAAAAACTAAATTAATCAATCAAGATTTGATCAATTGGCTCAATTTTTAAATAAATATAGATAGCGCGTGCTAATTTAGAATAATTTGTAAATCACGTTTGTTTTAATTATAATAATTGAATCAAATCGAAATTCAAAATTCTCGACAATAACCTAGAAAATTTCGAAAGCTTTCTATAATAATAGTGGAAAGCGTCCTATAATAATATTAACAAACGATTACAGTACACAAAATTCAGAAATAAAGTAAATAAAGAAATAAATGCTGCTAAAAATAAATATAGGCAGAGTCAAATAGAATTATGTAAAGGAGATTATAGGAAAATATGGAGGAATATTAATAGCTGGATAGGAAGGGTGAAACCTAATATAGATAGTGTAATTATGAAGTACATAGGAAAAACCAATAATTTGATAAATATTTGTGATGAATTTTCAAAAAGTTTTACGAAAGAAATCATAGATTTAAAACATGTTTGTAATATGAAATTGTTAGACCGAACGACATATGTAAATCTAAATAATGTATCCTTCAGATTTGCTAAACCCTCATCGAGGGATATTTATAAAATAATCAACAGACTTAATATTGAAAAATCTCCTGGTATAGATAAGATAAGAGTTAAAGACTTAAAATTTATAAACGATAAGATTAGTCCAGTTTTAGCGCATTTTATAAATATTAGTGTTTTAACTGGATTATATCCGAATATATTAAAAAGTGCATTAATTAGACCTGTTTATAAAAGTGGTAGCCATTACGAATATACTAATTATAGACCAATAGCAATATTATCAGTGATAAATAAGATTGTTGAAAAAATAATTGTAGGACAAATTTGCTCTTTTTTAGAAAAATTCAGTATGTTGACACCTCACCAGCACGGCTTCAGACAGGGGCGCAGCACTAAAACAGCGCTTAACAACTTTTCCAACTTTATAAATGATAGTCTAAATAGTGGAAAGCAGGTAATAGCTCTCTTTCTAGACTACAAAAAGGCATTTGAAACTTTAGACCATGATGTGTTGCTGCAAGCCATGGAAGAATGCGGAGTGGGGGGTAAAATGAATCAGTGGTTCAGAAACTACCTCTCTAATCGGACAATAAACACGATGATAAATGGAACCACTGGTGAAGAGGCTAAGGTGACCCTAGGGGACTGCCTCTGTATTTGGCGCTATTGGGTTTACAATGCTTGTCAACAGTGTAGTTAACGTCGTGCAAAAATGTAATATTTATATGTATGCTGATGACATGTGCCTATTATATGCGTCTGAAAACATAGAAAGTGCACAAATGACAATCCAAGACGATTTCGAATATATTATAAAATGGGCGCATGACAACAGCATCATATTGAATCTAGAAAAAACTAAGTGTTTGCATATTTTTTCCACCTACAACAGAAATGCAAAAAATATAAACTACAATAATATACCTATAATAGGACATACTTACGAATGTTTACACCGAAATAAAGCAAATTGTAACTGTTCCGCAATAGAATATGTAGAAAAATACAAATATTTAGGATTAGTAGTTGATAAGAACTATAATTTAAAATTACATATTGACGCGCTATGCATAAAATTGAGAGCTATTTTAAGCAAATATTATCAGCTAAGGTACGTAAATAATAAACAAACACTACGCACTGTGTACTATGCGCTAGTTGATTCGCTTATCAACTACGCTGTTGGTGTGTATGGTCGTACCTACAATACATATACTAAAAAGGTATATATCTTGCAAACCAGATTTATAAAATATTTGGTAAGCAAAAAAGATAAAAATAATTGTAAAGGTGATTATCGAAAACTATATTCACTAACTAAAATACTACCTGTTGATTTAAAAACCAAATTCCAAATAGCAATAGATTTTTATTTTAACGATAGTTTGAAAGTTCCTATAAAAAATAAATATAACTCCAGAAGCGTGAGGGAGGGAAAGTTAATGGTTCCAAAGATTAAAAATTACTACGGTAAAAGATTGAATGAATATGTGGTGCCAGTCATATACAACGAGATAGCGTGGCTGAGGAGTGTCCCCAAAATAAATAAAAATGCAGTTAAATTTAAGATGAAAAATGCGCTGTTGAATAGCATTGAATAACTCTCACTGAATGTTGTTCAATGTTATTCAACAATAACAAGATACAATAATAGATTTAGTAAATGTTTTCTTTTGTCTAATTTGAATAATTCTAATAATGTTTAGTTGTAAGTCCTAATAGTTTAGATTATAGTACGTAGTAGTTAAGTATTTACACATAATTAAATGTTTTTTAAGCGCATTAACTTGCCAACAAACTGTTGAAGTTTGGCAAGATATATTAATAAGCTAAAAGTGTACTTATTTAATTTAAAAATTAATAAAAAAAAAATAAGTTCAAAAATTTTAAAAATCGGTCCAGAAATGGCCGGGAAACAATTTAACACAGAAATCAATTTGAGTGACCCGGTGGGAGCTCCGCTCAGCTTCGCTCAATAAATGTCTTAAAATCTATGACGATTCCGATTGCGTCTACTTAATATTTTTAAAACTTTAATAATTTGATTTGATTTGAAAGTATTCTTATTTAAAACCTTTTCAACCATTGGGTACGTACATATTTTTATTACACAAAATTTATTACATATTTATTCTATATTTTTTTTTTGAGAGGAGGAAATACGATTACGTACGGGCGTAATATGTCGGACTCGAGTGTCCGCGTAAGCGGACACCCCATACCGACTAAAACCTCCTCTGTGCTGTTAGCAGCCCTGGCTTTCACAGCGAAGTAGGACGTGGGCCGTGGAGGCCGCAAAGACTACGCAACAACAGTCGCGGGGCGTCTCCTAAGGAGACTCGAACCTCAGACCGGCTGTGTGCTTGTGGGAAGGAGAGAGAATGAAAATGAAGATGAAATGAAGATGAAATATGAAAAGGTGATAAGAACACACTCGCCGGCGTGTGTGGTGATGTTTTGTGTAATGTATGTAAGTGTGTATGTATGCGTTTATGATTGTATGTATGTGTGTTTGTATGTATGTACGTAGTGTAAATGTTTGTGTGCATGTATGTTTGTGTCTGTTTGTGGAGTGTGTTTGTGATTGTGTAAGTGGTGTATGTCAGTCCGTCAGTCAGTCCGTGTGTGAGTGAGTGTAGTGAAGCGATTACAGGACGAGGACTAACGTCTCGTCGGGTATCAAAACAATGTGTGGTGTATCTAGGGTGCGGGCCGCTGGCCATCGTCAGAGCGACGACTGCCAGTGGTTTGCGGTGGTTGACCGCGCCTACGCCTGCGAAGGCGGTGTGTGCGTGTCTGTGTCGGTGTTTGTGTGGGTGTCGCGTTCGCGATGGTGATGTCGTCATCCGGGTCTACCGTTACGTGTCTGGGACGTCTTATTGGGTTGAGACTATGGTGAAGGGGGGTGTACCCGCATGCCTTCCTAACCAAGATGTTGGGATGGTTAGGCGCCTTGTCAAAGGAGCGTCGCGAGATCTCTTTAAAGTGTTGAGCTATCGTCGGAAGCTCTAGGTCGCGGTGAAATTCAACGTTTCGGATGAACCACGGGGCTCTGGTTGCCATGCGCGTGAATTTATTTTGAACTACTTGCAAACGACGTAAGTAGCTCGGTCGGGTGTGCGCGAAAACGACGTTTGCGTATGACAGTATGGGCCGTACGATGGTTTTGTACAGCGTCACTTTTTGTTTGAGCGGAAGTTTGCTTCGCCCACACACAAGTGGATAAAGGCGACTGAGGACAAATCGGGCTCTATTGCATACCGTATCAATATGTTTCTTGAAGTTCATATTGCTGTTGAACGTGACTCCTAAGTATTTGTAATCCTTCACCGACGGTATGGGTGTTTCATACAATTTAATGACGTCAGTCGGTCGTTTTTTAGCGCGGATGCTATTCGCGTTACCGAAGAGTATCGCTGCACTCTTGGTGGGGTTCACTTCAATCCGCCATTTTCTGAACCAGTTGCGTAGTTCATCGACGGCGGCTTGAAGTACTTTAATGTTCCTGCTCAAGGTTGAGCGGTTCAATAGAGCGGAGCCAAAGTAGAGTGCCGTATCGTCAGCGTACTGAGCGAGCTGGACACTCGGAAACTTGGGAATGTCGCTCGTGAAGAGCGAGAAAAGAGTGGGAGAGAGGACTGAACCCTGTGGCACGCCAGACCTGATGGATCTGGGTGAGGATAGGGTGCCCTCTACTCGATATCGGAAGGAGCGATCAGTAAGGTAGGCTCGTATGATGCGCACGAGCCTGTCTGGCACTCCCCGTTGATACAGCTTGAATACTAAGCCGTTGTGCCATACCTTGTCGAATGCCTTCGCGACATCAAAAAACACGGCTGCCGTGGTAGCGTGAAGTTGACGCCGTACGAGAATGTACTCGGTGAGTCGGTGAGCCTGCTGGGGACACGAGTGAGCGGTTCTGAATCCGAACTGTATGTCGGGTATCAGGTTGAGCTCCGCGATGTAATGATTAAGACGCGCGAGAATTAATCTTTCGTAAAGTTTCCCGATCGAGTTAATTAAGCTAATAGGCCTATAGCTACTCGGATTAGCTTTAGGTTTATTGGGTTTTGGGATACCGATAACAATGGAATCTTTCCATTGTTCGGGGAACGCGCTATTAGACAATAGAATATTAAAAATGGTAACCAATAAAGTAATAAGAGTCGAGGGTAGGATTTTAAGAACCCAATTGTTTATAGTGTCGGGCCCCGGGGCCGTCTTGGAGTGAGCTCCTTAATGATTAGCTTCACCTCTTCGTAAGAGGTGGGTTGGTTTATTACATCGCCTGAAGGGCTCAGAGCGGAGCGACGTTCAACTTCACAATCAACTTCGTCAACGTGTGTCGGGTCGGCTGCTGTATTTGTAGAGCACTGACTCTCGAGACTATCGGCGAGGCATTCAGCCTTCTCATCGTCATCGAGCGCCGGCTGCAACCCCGGTCTGTCCAAAGGAGGCATGACAGTGGGCGGCTCCTGTTTGAACGCGCGAGGCAGCTTCCAGAAAGCCACATGTGATGGCTTAAGGTTGCCGAGCAAGCGGTACCAACGTTCGCCGCGGAGTTCCGCGATACGTTCCCGTACCACCCGCTGTAGGTAGCGGAGGTGGCGCTTATTCTCGACCGACGGATACCTGCCTGGAGCAGGCCTTGATCCTATTCTGTATATGTGACGTCACATGAGAGATAGCA
Source organism: Leptidea sinapis (assembly GCF_905404315.1). Taxonomy (NCBI): domain Eukaryota; kingdom Metazoa; phylum Arthropoda; class Insecta; order Lepidoptera; family Pieridae; genus Leptidea; species Leptidea sinapis. Next base: position 15,328,784 of record NC_066267.1, on the reverse strand, counting down.
CTGTGAGCCGTGTCGACCGAGTCGATGACGTCCGGTATAAGGTCAAGGTCGTCGGACTTGATAGACTCGAGATCCTTTTCCAGCCGTTGCCAGTCGATCACTGTTTTCGTCGGTGGTTGAAAGTTAACCGGTGGGCCTAGATTTAGGACGACGGGCCGGTGGTCTGACTCTAATTCGTGAAAAACCTCGATTGAATTTACATTGAGCGTTACGTTCTTAAGTAACGCAACGTCTAGTATGTCGGGTCGGTGCGCGACGTTATCCGGATACTGTGTTGGTTCGTCGGGTGCTATTACTGAAAAGTTCAGCGTGTCTGTCAGCGAATTTAATTAGATTCCGTTTCTATTTGTGGCTCTACTGTTCCAGCTGGAGTGTTTGGCATTAAGATCGCCACCCACTATGACTGCAGCCCCGTGGCCGAGTAATGCTTCTATATCTGTGTATAATACTTTTTTGTTGGGCGGAAGATAAGCTGAAATAACAGTGATCGGCTGGTGATTCGCCATACTGACCCGGATGGCAGAGGCCTCGATGTTAGTGAGGACCGGAGGATCTATAGGTATACAGTGTAGAGACCTTTTAAAATAAATGAGGGTGCCGCCCATACGGGTGGTGCGATCATTCCTGACTAAGTTGTAATTAACGATACGCGGATCGCGTATACGTGGTTTTAGAAATGTCTCTTGCACTAAGAATAGGTCTAATTGATGTTCGTGAGCGAACTCCTTCACCAAGTCTAGTTGAGGCTTAAGGCCTTGGGCGTTAAAATACGCTATACGGAGCGTATTTGATTTAACCCGTCCGCTTACGTAATTAGGAATCGCGAATGTTTTTATACTTTCGCCCTATATCGGTGAGGGCACGAAATATTTTGCCGTTGTCTGCCATAACTTGCAGGAGCGACGGCGGGTCGTCCCGGACAGCATCGAGCCTGCTGGCCAGGGCTGTGATTTCATCAATGTCGAACATCCCTGACAGTTCGAACATGAAGGCAAAGGTGCTGCCGCCTTTGTTACCTGTTGCCGCGGACGCGGGCGCCGGTGGCCTCGGTCGCGGGACCGACGCCGCCGGGCGGGACGCTTGTGGTGGCCGGAAGGGCGCGGGGGCCGTGGTAGGCGCTGGTGCTGTCTCCTTAATAGGAGACTTTTCCTAGGCGTTCGTCTTGGGCGGTGGGGCCGAAATGAAGGCCTCTGGCTTCTTGTTCGGCCCCTGGGCCTGACGCAGCCTAGGCGGACCCTTGCGCTTCGGTTTGGGTGCCTTGGGACACCCGCGGTAGTTTGCACGGTGTCCTTCGGCACCACAGAGCACGCATGCCGGAGGCTCCGCGCACACTGTAGGGCGGGTGCACTCAGGAGTTCCATGGTTGCCAAGAAACTTGACGCAGCGAGGTTTCTCCTCGCAGTTGCGGGCAGAGTGGCCGTATAACTGGCAGCGATGGCACTGCCCTGGACCGCCGCTTTTGTGCGGAGCCTCCACTTTGATGCCGTGTAAAGAGGACACGGCCTTCAGATTGAATATCGCCTTGCCCTTCCTTAGTGAGGTCGAGAACGACCAGCACCAGGTTCAGCGGCGACCTATCAATTCGTTTGTGCATGCGATGGACTTCATTCACAGGGTAGCCTTGCTCTTTGAGGTCAGCGTGGATCTCTTTAATGTCGAGTTCCTTTGGGATGTTCCTAAGAACGACCCGCAGTTTTTTGTCCTCAGGGAGGGCGTACGTGTGGAAGCCAACACGTAGCTCCCTGAGTATAGATGTTAAAGAGCGGTGGTCCGCAATTGTCTTCAGCCTTATCTTAATAGAGCTGGTATAGGCCTTGGCCGTGTATTGATGCGATGAGGGTATCGCTCTGCGTACTGCAAGCCACTGGGCCCTGTCGCTTATGAAAAGAGGCGGGGGCCGCACGGCTTGCGGATGGTCGCGCGGAGCGCGTTTTGCGGGCGGCGGGGAGGAAGGAACGCTAGACGCTTCCTTTGTCCGCTTCTTTTTACGGCTCACGGTGGTGAAGCCATCCGTGTCCGATGCGACACTCTCTGCTCTCGACGGAAGAGCGGTATCCGGCTGGGCCGGTGAAGCACTGGAGGCCTGAGGGGCTTCCGTGCGGTCGAGAGTTACCGGGACCTTAGGGGTCGCCTGGGCGTTAAAATATGCCTGTAGAACAGGCGGACGAGCTGACCTTAAAATCATTTTCCTCGGTTTAACCGAGGCCGCGGAGCTCGCGTCAGAAATGCTTCCGACTTCCATTTCCGATTCGTCATCCGACAACTTATCGGATGCCGAGGCGTAATTTTTGGTTTTGGTGGCGGCTGCCACCTTATTTATCTGATCCGCTATGAGCGGTGCCAGTTGAGCCATGAGGGCCTTGAGGGAACCCTCGTCAAGAACCATTGGTGAAGCCATGGTTCATATAATGTTGGTTTATGTTAATTTAAAGGTAACAACCCCCGCTGCCCCAGTCAGGCAGAGGGGGAATATAATGATTAAGTGGACAACTATAGTTTAGTTGGACACTTGTACATTAATAAAACAATATTAATAATAATATAATATAGCAAAATTTAAAGAAATTAATAATGGTAATTAAGCCTAAGACTTAGCTTTACTCGATGTAGACTGGCTGGGCCGGAACCCCGATGCACGCTGTGCAGGCCCCCGCGGAGAAGACACACACGGCACGAACTGCAACTCACAAACATACACGATTAGCGTGCAGAATCGCGAAACACAGCACAGGTGCTAACTAACACGATCGTAAACCGGGTAATTAACACTGATAATAACTAAGCTTCGTTCTGCGAAGGAACGTAGCAGATGCGAGACTCAAAGAGTCCCGAACAATAGCGCGTGATAACAATAGCTAGCCCAGGTGGCCTGAGCAGATAGTGCGATAACGCAGGTAATAAGTATTCGAAAGAGGACAGATAACACGGCACGTGTGCTCGCGTTGCCTGCCTGAATCGAACTCATTTATTCTATAATCACGAATGTACGTTCTTTTTATTTCAAAGTTGATAAATTTATATTCATGTTAGTTCCATCTTTTATTCTAATTTCTGTCGACATTTTCAATGAGCTTTTTTCATATGTATTTATCGAGGGTCAGATTTTCTTAAGTATCTCTGTATGTTTTCCACCACAAACTCAAGAATCTTTAGCCTAATTGAAGTAAAAAGTTGCAATTGTATGCATGTGGTAGCATTGGAACACATTGGTAGATATAATTATTATTTTATAAACTAAACTACATTTAATCTATAAAGAGGTAAAGTAAAAATCTAGCTGTTGACAACCCTTACTCGTATAGGAATTTATGTGCAAAACTAGATAAACGACACCACTATACGTTTATTTTGTTTTAAGAATGTCCAAAATGTTGGAGTGCTTTTTGGCACGGATTTCATTTAATTAATATTTATGTTTCTCTAATACAGCAGAGCTTTTAGAACAAAACGCATTTATTTACATATTTATTTACGTACCAATTTCGTTGTGAAAGCTATATATATATCATCTATGTTACGAATGTTAGTTCCGAATTTACATTCGAGTGCGTTACAAAAGAGAAATTTTTCTGTTTTGTATCTGCAAAGCATCCAATGACGTCATTTAGTTTAAGGTATATTATGAACACATCTTTGAACTCAGTGCATGTCATGTAAGTTACCACAAGAATGATGTGAGATACAATTGTTAGACAATGCACATGCCACAAATGACACCATAATAAGCTTCGACTGCTATGTCTATACATTTCTGCGTTTACTCAATTGTTTAAAATATTATTGGTCAATAGGCAGCAATGTAAGCACTTTTTCAGTTTAAGCTGCGTATTTTGAATTTAGAACTCGATTTGCACAATCAATTCTTAGGAGAAAAGTGTGCTTACATTGTCTTTAAGCACACTTTTTCCGTTCCGCTATCAGACTGCGAATGATATGTCCATATGTATAGAACGTCATTGCTGACAGTAGAAAATAAATGTACCACACCCAAGGCTATCGTACCAAAAACCATTTTAAATTTTACTCGTTTTAACATCATTAACATTTAATCGTTTCAACTCTCCTCATAAATCTGCAATGAAAACGCTTCCATTTTTTATCTCCATTAAACCGAAAGTTGCAGCGGTGTTAAAAATAACCGACCAATGTTGTAGCTTTTACAGCATTACGGTTTTGGTGAATACATTACGAATAAATTAAGCATCAAAAATGAAGTAACATAATTGAAGATATATATTTATCTACACCCATGCTTTAAATATTCTGAAACAGTTAGCTTATTGCCAACATTAACTCACCCAATGTTCTAATAACCATCCAAAATAATCCAAACGTGTGTTGTAATGTTGTACTGAATTTCTTAACAACACGCCTATTTTTTTTTTCTATCCGTTCATGCTCAAAGAGTTTTAAAAGACAGCCACATACTTATTGCTCAATTCGTGGTATCTGTATGAATTTCAAAAAAGAACATTTTCGTTTACGCGCGTTCCACACTACCAGAACGTCGCGCGCCAAAAAAAAGTTGGTTATTCGAATCCCCGCCATTTTTGTTCGATATTTTTATTGTTTTGTTTACAAAAAATGAGCAATTCATTTTAAACGCTGCAAAATAACATAATATTCAAGTGAATTTTAATTATTACACTTTACAAAATGTAAATTACTACTAAAATAAAGAATTCTTTCATTAATACTTAGTTTATGGTATGTAATCAGTATGATATTAGGTTACTACTACTAGGACTGGCTGTTTTAATGTTAGCAGTTAGCTAACAGTTTCAGAATATTTTAGAAGATTCATATTCTGGGTGTAGATAAAGTCTTGTATACAACTGTTGATAATTGGGTATTAAAACACTCATGTGATGCTATTATCATACTCGGCTTCGAGTCGTGTGATAAATCCACATTCGTGTTTTCGTACCCCTTATTACACAAAAATTGCATAAATAACTATTATTACATTGCAATAAAACTTTGTATTCGTTATGAAGCTACATCAGTACGTGAAAGGGCTTTGACATTTGGAAGAGAACTGATAAAATCTCCCAGTCCAACTTTTAAATCTAATATTATCATCTAATAACAAAGTTTTGTTAAGCAGTTGCTTAGCCTACTTTAATAACATGAATCCTTTTACCCCACTCTATTTTTTTTATGGAAAAGGAGGACAATCGAGCGTATGGGTCACCTGGTGTTAAGTGATCACCGCCGCCCACTTCTCTTGCAACACTAGAGGAATCACAGGAGCATTACCGGCCTCTAAGGAAAGTGTACGCGCTTTTTTTGAAGTTTCCTATGTCGTATCGTCCCGGAAACACCGCACAAGGAAGTTTATTCCACAGCTTCGTAGCATGTTGAAGAAAGCTCTTTGAAATCCGCACTGTAGAGGACCGCCACACATCCAGATGGTGGGGATGATATCCTAACTTGTGGCGTGTCATTGTGCGAAGGTGGAAATCTAGCGGCAGAAATCAGGTGAAACAGCTCTTCGGAATAAATGCGATAAAAGAGACACAATGAAGCGATGTCTCTACGCAACGCCATGTGATCCAGCCGTTCACAGAGCACTGGGTCCCCGACCATTCAAGCTTATATATACTCTATAACCTTTTTGATTGAGAGTTGCCCCGTACTTTTCCCGGGGCGTAAAAAGAATAGGGGAGTCCCAGGCCTATGGGTGTCGTAAGAGGCGACTAAGGGCCTTTTTAGAAGTGGGAAAGTCACGCTGCCGTCTTTTGACGTCAGCAAAATCGGGCCAGATTCGTCCGGGTTAAATACCACACTCGCACAGAATACCGGTGTGAAGTAGCGGCCTAGCGCCGCTATGTTTCGCATAGGTAAGTGTCGAGGACCGGAGGACAATTCCTCCCCCCCCCTCCCCTTCCCCCCAACAAAAAAATATGAGAGCGGTATATAAAGATAAATTACCCCAGCAGGGTACTGGCTCCTGTAGAGCCGGAGAATCCCTCCTCGAGCATTCTCGCTCGGCCTGCCCCTCGTATTCTGGGGAGGGCACAGTACCGCGCATGACCGAGGACAGACGAGGCAGTAGCACCACGGCATATATAACGTACCCCGGGTACAAAATTTTGCACAATTTTTTGCCTCATGCCGGGATATGTGTGTACGTTAGGGAGGATATCTGCTGTCGCCGTCTCGGCAATTTTGAGGGTAGGGACCTGTCCACTCTCTGGCTCCGCGTAGATTTAGAAGACCGCGTCCGCATCTATGCGTGTGTCTACAGGTCCCATAGTGGTAACGCAGAAACCGATCATCTCATGGGCTGCGTTCAAGCGGCAATTGACGACGTGCTTGCACAGATCCCCTCCGCTGAAATCGTAGTCTTGGGTGATTTCAACGGGCACAATGCCGAATGGCTTGGACCACGTACCACAGACTACGCAGGGCGATCTGTGCATAATTTTGCATTGGCGTATGGTCTGTCCCAATTGGTTGAGTCGCCAACTTGGGTTGCGGCGCTGGGCACAAAGGATCCGAACTGCATAGTTCTTAAGAGGAAATACAACCGTGCCTCCAGATTTTTTAAGCGGCAAATCACCCGTGCAAAATCAAACACGTCGTCAAAATCGGCGAGCAGCTTTCCAGTTACCCGACCGGAACACGCAAGTTCTGGTCGTTGTCGAAAGCTGCTCTTGGTAACTTCAGCCAGTCGTCCATGCCGCCGTTGTACATGAGGAATGACACCCTGGCCCATACGGCAAAAGAGAAAGCCGACCTTGTGCACTCTTTTCGCCTCCAACTCGACTCTTGACGACAGCGAAAAACACCGCCGACCATCCCGCGGTGTCAGAGCTCTATGCCTGAAGTACAGTTCAGACAGAAAACTGTTAGGCGAGCTCTGTTTTCGTTGGACGTCAGGAAGTCGAGCGGGCCGGATGGCATTTCTCCAATCGTGCTTAGAACGTGTGCCCCTGAGTTGACGCCGGTGCTAACGCGTTTATTCCGGCACTCTTATTCTAAAGGCGTAGTCCCTGACTCATGGAAGTCAGCCCTTGTCCATCCGATCCAAAAAAAAGGAGACAGTTCGGATTCGGCAAACTAGAGGCCTATTGCTATTACCTCCCTGCTCTCCAAAATCATGGAGAGCATAATTAGCCGTCAGCTCTTGGTATACCTAGAGGGTCACCAGTTGATCAACGACTGACAATACGGGTTTCGCCATGGTCGGTCGGCAGGTGATCTTCTGGTATACCTAACACATAGATGGACTGCGGCTATTGAAAGCAAGGGGGAAGGCCTGGCTGTTAGCCTGGATATAGCGAAGGCCTTTGATCGTGTATGGCGCAAGGCGCTCCTCTCCAAACTTCCATCATTTGGGCTTCCCGAGAGCTTGTGCAAGTGGACCTCCAGCTTCCTCACTGGGCGCAGCATACAGGTCGTTGTCGACGGATATTGCTCGAACCCGAAGCCCGTGAATGCTGGAGTGCCCCAAGGCTGTGTGCTGTCTCCCACGCTGTTTCTTCTGCATATCAATGATATGTTTGACACCTCCAACATTCATTGCTATGCGGATGACAGCACTGGTGATGCCGTATACACGGGCCATGCAGGTCTCTCTCGGAAAATCGTCGACCAGTGCCGGGAGAAACTTGTGTCTTCTATCGAGTCCTCTCTTGAGAAGGTCGCGGAATGGGGAAAATTGAACCTTGTCCAATTTAATCCCCAGAAGACTCAAGTTTGCGCGTTTACCACTAAAAAAAACCCCATTTATCGTATCACCGCTCTTCGACAACACTTCCCTCAAAGCCTCGCCTAGTATCGGAATACTGGGTCTCTAAATCTCGAGCGATTGCCAATTTCGTGGTCATCTGGAAGGCAAAGCCAAATTAGCTTCAAAGAAACTGGGCGTCATTAATAGAGCACGGCAATACTTCAAGCCGGCCCACATACTAGCGCTCTACAAAGCGCAGGTCCGGCCACACATGGAGTATTGCTGTCATCTCTGGTCTGGCGCACCCCAGTATCAGCTCGATCCATTTGACCACGTGCAACGCAGAGCAGCTCGAATTGTCGGGGTCCCAGTGCTCTGTGAACGGCTGGATCACTTGGCGTTGCGTAGAGACGTCGCTTCATTGTGTGTCTTCTACCGCATTTATCACGGGGAGTGTTCCGAAGAGCTGTTTAACCTGATTCCTGCCGCCGAATTCCACCTTCGCACGACACGCCACAAGTTTGGATATCATCCTCACCATCTGGATGTGTGGCGGTCCTCCACAGTGCGGTTTTCAAGGAGCTTTCTTCCACGTACTGCAAATCTGTGGAATGAGCTTCCTTGTGCGGTGTTTCCGGGACGATACGACATGGGTACCTTCAAAAAAAGCGCGTACACCTTCCTTAAAGGCCGGCAACGCACCTGTGATTCCTCTGGTGTTGCAAGAGATTGTGGGCGGCGGTGATCACTTAACAACAGGTGACCCGTACGCTCGTTTGTCCTCCTATTCCATAAAAAAAAAATGTTGAGTTAGAGATAAAAAATTCTTACGGTTATGTTGCCTGATTACAAAACAAGACACATTTCATTCGTTATTTTTTTTACAAATAAACTGATTTTTTTAAATTAAATGTATGTATATCATTTTTCATAATGGGATTTCTTATAAGGTCGTACTACTGTTTACTTTGCAAAAATAGTTCTACTTAGGTTACATTATGTTAATACTTTTGACGAGAGACAAACACGTTTTTTTTAGATATAATTTTTATTTCTTTGAAATCTCAAATTGTTAGTATAAGTTTTATTAGTAGTAGCAATCAACTAAGTTATTACTTGGGTCAAAGTATTTATACTATATATTATATACGAAGTAATACAAACTTTAGTAACATCACCTCATGTTGTTTCCAAACAAATGCCACGTAGTTAAACACAAGATTTAGCAGCTGAGATCTGGGAAAAAGTTGGACGTGATGCTCACAAAACTTTTTATCTTTTGCTTTTGCTTCAGGAAATATTAATGATAAAGTCCCGTTTATCTTTTTATTCTGTTTCAAACCTAACCACACATGCAATCTTTTAGCTTTTAAACTCATTCGTTTTGTATAACGATATTTTTAGTATAGAAAGTAACGAGAATACCATGACATTTACGTGATGATCTGTGACGTATCGACTAACAGCCGTTTTAATAACCTATCCATTCCTTGTTTAACTTACTAGAGGTAGACAAATCTATCTTTTACGGTTACTAACATTTCAATAACCTATCGACATAGCATTGGACTGTAACTATATTGGACATAACTATGGATAGATAAGATCTTGTCAATAAACGGTGACAGCAATGTATCCGTAACTAGAGATACGTTATTGAAAACGGCTGAAATACAACACAGGTTCCGATAAATATATCGTCAACCCATTAACTTAGTATACTAACGTAATTAATAGACAAACACTCTCCTCATTACGGCGAGACTACATTTAAAATGTTCATGTGTGCTAGTTTTACAGATGTTTTAGTGAGTTAGTGAAGTATGTAGTATTTTACTTTTAGACAATCCCTATGACAAAAATTAAAAAACGGCGTCATATTCACGTATACAATATCTTATTTTCTAACACATATTTTTTAATATAATCTTTTGAATATAGTATTTACTGCGTATATAAAATGTAATATTTAGTATTTAGAGCATATGTTTTACGAAAATAGACATCACGAAAGTAGTAGGTATTGAAGAATCAGCTATATGTAACAACACAATCTAATACAGAACACGACACTATTATATTTTTTAATTAATATCTGTTAAAACACAGAACAATACGGTTTCATGGTCTTCATGTATTCCGTCTCTTACGTCTACATCGGTAGTTAATAAGTTTATGCGTCAACCAGTACACATGGCCAGTAACATAATTTAATACATTTATAATAATTGATTGCTATCATTGACGTAAAATGAACAATTACTAGACTCACAATCACGCTCAAGAATTGTGTGAAGCAAAACTCTGCCTATGCGTCTATTAGGCAGAGTTTTACAATGCCACACAATCTTTGAATATAGCCGTACGCTTGTCTTTCCTACTTTTCCATAAAAAAGGAAACATAAAATATGTTACTTAAATTAAAATAATACGCATGTCCTAGGCGCCCTCTGGTATATAAATATAGGTACTAATTTTAAGACCGTTTTCAGAAGGGTTTTCAGATTTGTTTTATTCATTCAGCTATGAAGACAGCGGCAGATACCCTTAATAACTGATTAAAAATTGAGACTTCATAAAGAACATATATCACAGATTTGGTTACTATAACCACGTTGCTTAATAAAATGTTACTATAAAGATAAATATTTGTCACATATGAAAATCTTCGGTGGCGTTGACTGCACCATCGTTTTCGTATTCATTGTAATTCTATTCTATGTCTGTCTATTCGACTCTGTATTTTATTTTATTCGGGATAAAAACAGTACAAATTAATACCCTTAAAAAACAAAATCATTGGCCAATAAAGTTTCCACAACAGTACATAGAATAATACGAGCAAATTAATGACAATTAAAATACTATTTACATATTAGAATGAATTGAAAATAATATCATATTAATAGAAAAGTATTACTGATTATAGTAATAATAATAACAAATTCTTTATTTAGACCAACAAAGGATCGTAATATGTTAGTAACAAAGTAACTTAAAAACTGGTGTTATAGTCCGCGCGGAAGCGCTAGTCACCTTCTGAGGTATGTGGGGGGGTGAGGTGGAGGAGGGCGCCATTGACAATTACGCACACGATATATTATATGGTCGACGGCAGACTGAGTTAACTTGACGTTTGTCTAACTCCCCCGGCCTGCCGCTGACATACCTCAGGCGGTGACTAGCGCTTCCGCGCACACTATAGTACAAAATATCTTAAATCTGTGCCTTCCTAACCTAGGACAGGATCGACTTGTCAACACATTTATCATACAGCAGGGTTTCAGGTACTGACAATCAAACCTGTTCGACAATGCCCCCAGAATTCCATTGAGGCTAGCCCGGACCCTACCTACGCAGCAGGGACGTACACCGCTTACGCAAAGTCGCAAAAAAACAATCTACGTGCGCATCAGCAAACATCCCCGACGCGCTGCAGTATAGTGGCAGCCCGAATTCTAATTACAGTAATAATTAGATCAATCTGAAAGTAAATAAAAATAGTTAAAACCTGAAAAGTAATCAATTGAACAGTATTATTTGTTGTATAATAAACAAAAACGATGAATGAAGGAACTTTGTGCATAATTAAGAATAAAGATTTAATTCTCGAAGATTGTCTTGGATATTGGAAGTTAAGGCAATTAAGAAGTAGGGATGTATAATATTATGTAGTACTATTAGCAGAAATGTATGATCCTTTACCTTACGCCGTTTTCCAGAGATACCTTATATAGGTAGGAAATGCTCTTGTGATGAATCTGGTATTACAAAAAAGTATAGTAGGTTCATATTAAGAATTCGAACTATAGACAGAAATTTCTGGTGCTTTTATTCTAAATTTTCTCTAACAAAATAATAACATTTCAGAATTATAATTGTATTTGAGTTCAGTGTGCCGAATTATTTAATCAAACTTTGTTTCCTACTATTATTGGGCCAACCTGTGAAAATTTTAACATAAATTATTATATTTGGAATAGATTAAAAAACTTTCATAACTAAATTAACTGTATCGTATCTCCGACATTACAAGCTCCGAGTTTTTGATCTATGTTCTTGGAGTTAAAGATAAATTTTAGATAAAAACTTCCAAGAATAAAATACTCTTGTATTTATGAACATCTAAGATACTTGAATGATTTATGCCAGCTAAGGAAAATTATTTGGTCTTGCTGTGTTTATAACCATGTGCACAAAGCTTATATTAATAAGCTTATTGCGAAACTTCATCAATGTGGAATTAATTTGTTTATTTTTTTTTTATAAGAGTGAAAGAAAAACGATCTTCATATTTAAGTGATCACCCCTATGTATATCATCATCGCCATCATCATAATATCAGCCCGAAGACGTCAGCTGCTGACAAAAGGCCTCCCCCAAATCTTCACGATGATCAGTCCTGCGCTGCCCTCATCCAACTTATTCCGACGATATTGACCAGGTCTTCGGTCCATCTTTTGGGGGCCCTACCAACACTGCGTCTTCAGGTATGTGAATTTGCATCTTGTTTTAATATAACTCCAAATTTTCGAATATTATTGAAATAGTAAACCAATCTAAAATATATGATGAAGATTTTATAGGGAAACTTTAATAACTTAAACTTCAGTACTACACTAATAACTTTCCTGCAAGTAAAATTAATTTGTTACGGACTTCCTTCAGATACTGGTGTGTGGGATTCTTTCTCTGTCAGACAGAATACAAAGAGATACCATCCGTCCCTGAAACTGTTCTGCAAGTGACTTATTAAATGCGCTAAATAATATAAGACATCTTAAGAGATGGGACATAATATAAATCTTAACAATAGAAAATAATGAACAATGAACTTTAATGAATAGGGATGATTTAATGAAAATATGTAACATGAATATTATAATCGCTATTCAAAGGAATAGCTCCGGACAAAAGAGAATAATGATACCAACTGATAATGGCGGCGCCGATCGTAAACAAAAGAATCAGGGAAAAAAGGCATTGCAAGACAACATGAACATGACAAACAACATGACCTGAATATTTGATTATATTTTTAATCCAAAAAGATTTAGACAATGAGGTTAGCCGACGGAAAAAGAAACTTCTGTTTCAGTATTGTTTAATTAATTTCAACAAAAATCATTCGAACTGTGGAAAACAAATCAAATCATCTTTATATTTTGCAGGATGAGGTAATACGGCTCGAAGGACCAGTTTGACTATTTACGAGCTGTTGCTACAATACGATAGACAAATAAAATATGTTTGTTCAGGAATTACGTATAATATAAAAATTAAAAAGATGTTGTTATAATGTTAATTAGCATTCGCTGTAAGTGTTCGTCGCAAAATCGTACTGATGTTAATACCGCGCGTGAAGCGTAAAGTGCTGAGTAATGAAGGTGTATGGTTGCACCATACATGTGTTGTTGGCTTATAGTAATAATAATAAATCATTTATTTTAGACATTTCACCCACAGAATTACAAACAATCAATGCTTATTATCTTCTCTTAATACACAAATACAAATAAAGAGTAAAGTATTCACAAAATTTTACTACATTGACACACTTTTGCTCAAAATATCATGTATCATGTTCCAAACTTTTTTCTCAAAACAACGATATTTTTAATACGATACATAATATACACATACATAAATACATATAAACATGCAACACTCGGAACTGACGTACATCTTCATCATATAAATCGTTAAATCTACCAAAATTCAAACCTTGGTCTCCAGCTCAGTGGCCACGGGCACTAACCACATGGCTATAGGCTTCCAAAAAATTAAAATGAAAGAATCGTTGAAATGGTGAAAATTTAAGACAATCAGTTGGGAATGAGAAATTATAACTGCACTGAGCTTAAATTTGAGTCATCTGAAACCTGAGTCTATCGTTAACACAAAAACCAATTTAAATTCAACTCCTCTCAACTTGAAGATTTGAATCGTTTTAACTCTCGTCACAAATCATCCACATCTGCAGTGGAGGCGCTATTCATTTTATTTCTCAAAATTACGGGGAAAAGTTGCAACACTGCTATTAGTATCCGCGAAATGTTGGATAGCTTTTAAAGCAAAGTTTCGAAAAATTACTTACATTTGTCGGTGACACTGAAGTTCTATGGGTACAGCTGCAATAGAACATTTATTCATAAATCGCATTTATCGAAAATATATGTGGCGATATAAAAGATAGAAAGATAAAAGTAACAAATGGTTAGTATAGATAAAAACTACAAGACAAAGTTCAATGCCAATTCAGTACTGGTATTAATTATTTAGCTACAGAAAGACAGACAGCATCGACAAAAACGTATAAATACATTTTCCTTCGGAAGAGGAGGAGAGCCGTACGGGTCACGTGATATTAAGTGATCACCGCCGCCTTAATTCACCTGCAACACCAGAGGAACGGTATGAGCTTTGCAGGCTTTTCTGGTATTTGCATTTTTTTAAGGAAATAGAAACATATTTATGTACCATATAGGCCAATAATGAGTGACAATAACATAAAATAACAAAATAAAATGTTTTTTTAATCACCCTATTCCATTTGATGGTAATTTTAAATATACCAATATATACAAATAATATAATAACTGGCGGGAAATGATCGAATTTCCTATGATAAAAAAACAGGTTCCAAATATGAAATTTCGAAGTTCCGAATACAAAAAGTCTTAAGCTTTTAAATTGTAACAATATTTATGACCAGTCTACTAAAATTACTAGCTATGCCCGCTAATACGTACGCGTGAAATTAAATGCAGCCTGTTATTATAAGATGCAACATCGTTTTGTTTGTTCGTTAGTATGACAGTAATTAACACTATTGTTTTGAGATTTGGTAGATTTTATTTATTTAGTATGAAGCCCCCGTTGTGTAAACTATAGCTAACACGGCAATCTAAAAGAAAGGAATTTATCTTCTTTCTTATCAATACAAAATACAGCCTTTAGCAAGTTTCAATAAAATCCTAGCCATTTTAGAGTTAGTTAGTTATGAAGTGAAGATGTAATAAATCTATTAAATAACGTATCATTTGCGGAGTTATATATTCTAACTATACACCTATTTTCACCAAGACCGTTGTGAATAGTAAAAGGACAAACAGACGGAAAAAATTTCAAAAATCATTTATAGATGTCGGTGCCAACACATTGAAGTAGTTAGTACACAATAAACATGAATGAAATATAAATTATTAATTCTATAACGTTGGATAGGTACTCATGAATAGAGAGTGAGAAATATTTACATTTCAGTTATATAATTGTAAATAACATTATGTTCAATATTAAAGCTTATCTCCAGCTGTATTAGCATTCATGTAGCTCTTAGTAAATGGGTCTAAGTGTCGTTGGTCACTTCGCTAAAATGTTAAGGTGAAGCTCATTCTGAAAACTATTTTTAAATATTACATTTTCCAATACTTCGTCACCATATGATTTTCATATGTACAAAACGAGAAACAAAGCATTGCTTGTTACAACTTTAGTAAGCTCAATATAAATATCATTATCTTATGGATAAATGTTAAGATTTTTTACTTTAAAATCCCAGTTATATCTCTATGTTTAGACGTCATCTTTATTAGAGGTATAGGCTACATTTAGTGCTAGTTGTGTACAATTGCGAAGAAAAATTAATCCATTTTAAATTTCTTAAATATAGCATCAAATTGTAGGAGAAATTTATAGAATATATTCGAACATGCCAGAACACGAATTTTTGTTTCCGATGTTACACACGCGCGTACGGTCAGTCGCTCGGTCAGAGTAGAAGGGATGTAAATACTACGTAATAAGAGGCAGGACTGCCTATATATGAAATTTAGTTTAGTATGAAACGTGCAGTAAATAAACATAAGTTTGAAATAGTAGTAAATACAGTATCGCGATTGGCCACGAAGTATAATCCGGCTAAGTTTGAAAGCGAACAGTTGCTTGCAACTTAGTGGATTTCAGTCTCCTTTTTTTAGAAGATTATAGCCATCATCTGTCAATCTGTCAAATACTGCACGTTTCATACAATCGAGTGAATAAATTTTATATATATTTTAATTAATAAACGCACTAATTTATCGCCCTAGCGCGTCAGCGGACTGACGTACGTCGGCCCGACGAGCTCGACCGACTACTCTCGTCAGCGTGACGTAGCTCTAGCGTTCATAAGTTTTCATAGTTATAGATAGCTACGCTCGACCGATGACGGTCGAGCACTCAATGCAGCCAAAATGGCACATTTGTAAATCTGATTGCTCAACTTCACGTTATCATTGTCTTTATCAATTACTCATAAACAACATTTAAAAAATAACATATTAATGGAATTATTTTTATAAAAGCGCAAAATGAGTACTGCGAGAGTTTCCTGCGCTATTTCTTTTTCCTCAGACTACCATTTGCTTGCGAAGTGGTTGTAGTCACTTTTGGCATCGAAAGGAATTGTAATCAAAGATTTACAATATACTAGTGTATAAACAAGAGATTACAAAGTTCCTTATAGAATTGATGTTTGTGTAGCGAGTTTACGTGGCACTATCAAGACCCACAAGTTTTGAAAGGAAAAAAGTTGAATTATCTACAAAAAGAAATGAGATGCCATCAAAACATAACTTGTAAAAAAACAAGTCTCAAAAAAACAATGGATCTCACAACTTCTTACGGTAAAAGAACTGAGTTGCGAGACTTGAGTTTTTTATTTACAAGTTATTATTTATTTAATGGTTTATCTATCTAGATATACATTCAATCAAAATATATGAATAAAGTAAATCAAAATTGTACAAACTATTGAATTTCTGTGAAGGCTTTCTAGTAAATTTATTTCCCTAACAACCGAATAAGATATTAGTGTAGAAAACAAGGAATATATATAAGGGGTTAGTAACAAAAGCAAATAACAGGATACGCTGGAATCGTTGTAATTCACAGTTTGCCGAAGCACTTTGTCTGAAAGTTGTTTGTAAGCATCAAACTACACACATTACGTGGAATTTCATCAATTCTCACATAAAAATATACTATTATATTTTGGAGTTGCCTAAGAACAAAGTAATTTATTATTCCTAGTTTAACAAAAGATAAGTGATTTGTGAATGAAACCAAAAACCATTTACTTCGACAGCTAAGGCTTGTTTGCGCAGAATGGTGGCTGTTTAAAGTTGTTAAGGCGGCACTAAACGCCAGCGACCTTGAGCGATATGAGCTCACGGTTATCGGCCCGCCATCTATGTATCAAAGCCTATATTTTTAAAATTCTTGCGTGGAAAACGTAATATTTTAACAGGCGCAAACAGTTTATATGCTTACAATTCTCACTATTGATTACTTATGTAAATAAATGTAGGTACGTACACAAAAAAAAGTACAAGCTATAAGAATAACTTTTCTGAGAGTCGTAATAAACAAATGCGTCATGCCGAGAAAAAACCTGTTTAACTGCAAAGAAAAGTGGTAGATTAAAATAGCTCTGGAGTGTTAACTATAACCAACAGCAAACATTAGCAACCTTACAAATAAGACTTACGGGTATGTGTAACATGATGAAGTAGTGTTGCTATATTTTCACCACAAAACTTGTCTAAAAATACGTTGTTAGCGTGTTTTCTGCTTACCCTTCGCCTTAAACTGAACGATGTTCAGTTATATCCCTGACATGAACTAGAGTGATCGGAATACAAGACACATGTTTCACAAGCACTGGTCAGTGATTTTCCGAAAATTTTCCCGCTGGTTTTCGTGCTGCTTGTGGCTGGATGATCCTCTCACCGGGAAATCTAATGTATGTTTTTTTATTTCTTTTATTTTTTCTATATTTTTAATTAAAGTTATTATATTTTTTATATATACCAAATAAAATGCTCGCATAATGCCTTTATTTTATTTACAGTATTTGTAGATTAAGTATTAATATTATTATTATTATTAATTATTAAGTATGTTGTCAATAACTATAACTATGTTTTTACTTATTAATTTACATTTTTTTACTTACTCGTGTAAGGCATTTAGTAATTGACGTTTGTGTATTTTGTTGCATCACTTTGCATATATTGTAATTGAAATGATTTGTAAAATTAATTTGAAAATAAGAATCTGTAACATCATTCAGTTTTGAAAAGAGCAACCTTAGAGTTTCTTGCTCGTTCTTCAATCACAAGAGCGTTGCCGGCCTTTAAGGAAGGTGTACGCGCTCTGTTTGAAGGTACCCATGTTGTTTCGTCCCGCAAACACCTCACAAGGAAGCTCATTCCACAGTTTTGTAGTACGAGGAAGGAAGCTCCTTGAAAACCGCACTGCGGAGGACCGCCATAATTTGAGTATTAATCCTAGAAGTCACTCAGGATTAATACACAAATTATCACTTTAAAAACATAACAATTTTTTTTAAAGAATAAGGGACGAGACGAAGAGGACGTTCAGGTAATAGTAATTGATAGGCCCTGCCTATTATAATGCAGTGCCGCTCAAGATTATTGAAAAGCCCAAAAATTCAGTGCCACTCTACAATTGCGCTCGTCACCTTGAGACATAAGAAGTTTCATTTTAATAGTAAATTCACTAGTTACGGCGCGCTTCAGACCGAAACGCAATAATACTTACACATTACTGCTTCCCGGCACAAAAAGGTGCCGTTGTGGTACCCATAATCTAGCTGGCATCCTGAGCAAAGTAGCCTCCCTCTGGTATTTTTGATATGTTACATCACAGATCGTTATGTGCAAATCACTTGTTTTATTCTCGTATGAAACATTTTTGACGGAAACATTTCCAACTGATGAGGTTCTCTTCTGGTCGTGCCTTGAAGATATTTTATAATAAATCTAGACTGTAATCCGACTTGGCCTTAAATCACCATCTCGCGTCGAGATTAGAAGTGGATTTGGATTTACGTCGCCGCAACTGAACTCAATCTTCATATCAAGGCACTGCAAGTATGGCCTCACAGCGAATATTACAGTTAAAATTAGTTCTAGGTCGTAATAAACGGAGCTCCATAGTTCAAGTTCTATTTCTAAGAACGAATATTGTGTTTGCCTTTTTTTTTAACTGACATCAAAAAAGGAGGAGGAGTTCGACGTTTTTTTTTTTTATTTATGTTTGTTACCTCAGTACTTTCGATTAGGTGAACAGATTTTGACGATTCTTTTTTTATTTGAAAGCTGGTGCTTCCTGTGTGGTCTCATTTCTGTTATTATTAACAATTATAGTTATTTTTGGAGTTGATGTCAGCCAAGGTAGATTTATATGTACATACATAGTTATAGGTGAGATGTGCTTGTGTCATCCGCATGACGTGACGAGGAGAGAGCGGGGCGGCGGCGGGAGGACACCGATTCCAAAAATAACAATTATTGTAACTACATTACATAGTCGTAATGTTTTCATTGACTTTTCGAAGTCTAATATTTTTCACTTCATTTTACTAAGAGTTCTCCTAAGAATATGTTGATGATTTTCTTATAGAAGAACATGCAATTTTTTGACAAGCACATATATAGATAACTGTAATCTAATTACGAGAAATAAGTATTATTTAGTGCTCACTACAATAAGTTTACTCACTTACTCACTTTTAACTCACTACAATGCTAAGACTCAACTATAGTTCCTTTAAATATCAGAAGAATATTATTAGTTACACAAAGATTAGATAGATTAGTAAGGACATAATATGCACTTATCATTTATTGCGATATCAGCCCCACCATTTGGAAGGGTGGCATTCCTCTACAGTGTGGTTTTCAAGGAACTTTCTTCCACGAAACTACAAGTTTCCAGGACGATACAACGTGGGTAAGTTCAAAAGATGCGCCTAATACTTGTCTAAAACGCCCTCTCCTGTGATTCCTCTGGTGTTGCAAGAACTTGCGGTGATCACTTAACATCAGGTGGCTCGTACGCTCGTTTGTCTACGTCATCGTACGCTCTTCCATAAAAAATACTTTCGTATTATGTATAGAAATGATACGTCTCAACATTTTTTTAATCTACTACAATTTAGATTTCTACTTTTCTAAGGACCGATTTTTCAATCCTCAGTTAAACAACTAGAAAAGAGAAATTCGACGGATAGCGCAATTTCGAATTTTTCAACAGGCCGATAGAAGTTATCGAACGAATTAAGACTATATCGGGTGATTATATTTATCGGCCCCTTTGGGAGCCGGTTAAGAGCTATCGGTGGGATCATTAGGACGTGTTCTTAAGTTTTTTACGCTATATTTGTAGATAACTAATACGTGTATTATCTATTCTTAATTCTATGTTCTAATAACTATCATCTTTTGACGACTACACACGTAATTTATGTTATAACTTTCCACTATAGTAGAAATTATAATATAATGGATATTTTTGAGACAATTGACGACTTCGCGATTGAAGAAGAAATCCATTTCCTCAACAACAACGAAAACAATTTTAAATTGAAATAAACTAAACAAATAAACGAGTGAATTAGAGGTTTGTTGTTATTAATTGTTGTGATAAATGTCTAATGTCAAACAAGCATCCTTTGACCTTTCTCTGTCTTATGCGTCAAATAATATATATGTCCATCTCGCTTGCACGTATGAATAAGAATACTTCTACAATACTACAGACAACTATTCTTTGCTAAAAAGCGATTGAAAAATTCAAAACTTTTAATCGGTAGATAAACAGTAAGTTAATTTTATTCTCTCGATAGTTACCTAGTGTATTATCTGAGGATTGAAAACTCGGCCCTAAATCTACCTCATAAAATCCTATCAAACACCTTAAAAATTTGACTTAAGAAAAATGACGCCAGTTATTATCCATTATTCTTCAAATCGACTTCATTTCCTAAAATAATTCCCAAGTGTTATCAAACAAGCAGGCTACGATATTTTAATTCACAGAATACGAGACTTGTTAACAAATATCCTTCAATAAAATACGCAATAAGACCGAATTTGAACAGAAAATTACTTTTAATTTAGACTACTTTCGAGAATTTGTAATTAATTAAATGTCTGAATAGAATGTAAATTTATGCCAAAATATATTATTTGTTTCATTTTAATTTTGAAGATTGGTAACGTATTTTGAGTAAACCTTACCAACTTGAGTAAATAAAATTTTCATCACACCTAAATTTACCTCAATCTCTTCAATTCTGTTTTCGGTTCAACGTGGTAAGACACATTTTGCGATTACGCTGTAGGTCAGTTAAATAACATAATGTATTGGCGCCAAAACGAGAAAACTCAATGAACAATCATAATATAAAAATGACAGATTCCAAATTCAAATGTAATATTTTGTTTATTTTTAATTGTAACAGTATTTATGGCCAGGATAAGTAGAGAGTGTCATTGGTTACAACCATTGTAACTTCTGTAAGAACATGTATGAAGTCGCCTTAGAAACATTACATTGTACCCAAAAGCTAATTTAACAAGATGGTATCTCTAAATCCTACAGAGCCATTAAGGTGTCCCTGTAATTTGTAACCTCAAGCGTGGGCTTGTGTTGAATTTTGTCTACCTGGATTTAGGTACTTCAATTGTAATTAAAAGTAATTTTAATTAAAAGTAATTGTAATTTAAAGTGGTTGTATCATAAATTACATAATATTTCAATTTAATTTATTATTATATTTAATCACTAACCTTCATAGTTTTATTTTTAGTTATTTGTTTCCACAGTTGTAAAATCTTTAGCTATTGCAATGTTTCTACCTAATTAACATCGTTTTTTATGTGAACCACTAGAACAAGGGGACCATTTCATAGAAAGTGATCAATTACCTTAGTCTGTTACCAAAATTGTGCGCTAGCAATCGTGTTTCTTTTGGTACAGTGCAGTTAGAAAGATTAGAGAGTACACGAATGTTGTGACCGCTAGATTAGTGTACTTTAGTTATTTTCACAGCATCATGACGTACGGTATATTACTATGGGGTCATGCTGCTGACATTGATATAGTGTTTGCACTGCAAGAGATAGCTGTTCGTGCTATATATCAGCTTGGTTATAGACAGTCTCTCAAAGAAAAATTTAAAGAAATAAATATTATGACTGTTCATTGTCAGTACATTTATGAAAATTTAATATATGTTCACAAAAATCGTCACCTTTTTGCTCCTAATAGTGATTTTCATTATTATAACACTAGAAATAAGGGATTGCTTGTAACTAATTCTAGTAGGGTTCATAAGATATATAATAGCTTTAAGGGTAAATGTATACACTTCTACAATAAAGTCCCAGCCACTGTTCAGGCATTATCTATAAATAAATTTAAATGTTTTATAAAAAAATGGCTCTGTCGTAAATCCTATTACTCCACTGCTGAATATCTAAATGATCGGACAGCCTGGGACTAGATTATGATTATTTTATAGCGATAGAAATGACTGTACAATATTGTATATTTTTATTGAAAAGAGCGCAAAAAAAAAGAATGCTGGGAGAGTTTCTTGTGCCGCTTCTTCTCTCTCAGAGCGCCATTTGTTTCCGAAGCGGTAGTAGCATAAGAAATGACATCAAAAAGAATTCTAAACGAATCAATTTTGAGAAAATAAATGCCTTTTATGCCTTTTTACAAATACCACCATAATAGCAAATTATTTTGGCACACGGACGAGTAAAAGAAGAAGGACTCCGTGTCACCTTACATAACAGTGAAGCACCAAAACAAGCCGGTAAACGAGTAAATATATAGCCCCACGCACACACTTACACTAATACAAGCCGATCGGCCGCCATTATGAGATTTGCGATCGTCTGTGAAAGATCAGTTTGCATCGCAATAAAATATTTTTAACCGCACACACACTAGCATAATCACTTGCTAATATCACGGCGCAGAGTCCTTCTGTTTTTACTCGTCCGTGTTTTGGCATTGTATTTTAATTTTAAACAAAGTAGTATAAAAAATACATCTATCCTTAAGTTAAGCAATGCTATGCAATGAATAAAACTTTATTGTCTGGCTGCCTAATAAATAAGGATAGAAAACAACAACGACAAAATAAAGGACTCAAAAATTTGACAGGCAACACCTGACATAATAATATGTGTCACGTATGCAATACGGTGTATAGTCCTATAAAGTTTCGCCTCGAAGCCTTGAATAACGAGGCGTAAATTTGCATACGAATAGAATGCAAGCCAAATTTAACAGTGGAAGGCACTTTGCATAGAATGTGCAAGCATTATCGTGATTTGGTTTTAAGAGTGCCGTAGCTCGTGAAATTACTGTGCTAATTAGGAGAATTAGGTCGCTTTGATTTTGTATTCAATTTTTGAACTGAATACTTCTACCACACACATTTTTTCGTAGGTAATAAGTTAGGCTAATCCGTCACGCTCTGTGGTGAAAGGTTCGACCAGGTGAACTTGGGACCGCCGAGTGTACCCGAGCGAGAAAGATACAGGCACCCGCTCTTCGCTGTTGTGTCGCTGTGTTTAGTTTATATTTTTATTTTTTTTGTATAGTAGGGCGCAAACGGGATGGGGAGAGCTGAGGCAACCGCCCATGGACAACCGCAACAACAGATGTCAGGAAAGGCCGTCCCCGACCTTTAAGGTCGGAGTATGCTTTTTTCTTGAATGTCCCTAAGTCGTATCTGTTCGGCAAAACCGCAGCCTAATATATTTCATTTGATTCCACAAAGTGGCTGTGCGATGCAATAAATTTCTTGCAAAATGCGCCGTTGTGTAATACCAGACGTCAACGTGATGCGGGTGGTACCTTGCACGTAATGTCCGATGGAGGAATGCGGCTGCTGAAATTTACCCGAACAGCTCCTCTGAGCACTCCCCGTGGTCAAAGAATCAAGCCGATCGGAGATGACTTGATCGTCGATGATACCCATTTAACACGTAATAATGGTCATTATAAATTTAATATTTATAATTGGTACGTAATAATAATTATTTGTTTTACATTGTGAGATTACTAGTTTATCGTGGTAATATTATAATATATTTAAAAACATAATCCTGAGCGTATCACGTCATGACGTCACTTTTTCTCATAAAAAAAAATCGAATAATATCACAATTATCTATACTTATAATATTAAAAAGAAATAATAATAACAAAAGATAGTTATTTAAAATGAAACTGAGATATATTAGATTTTTCACAGTATTTACAAATAATGACGGATTGGCCAAATATCAGTTCTATGTAAAGGGAATCAAAATTTATGGGATAGCCCATAAATTGCGGCTTGAGAGTGTCAAAATATAAATATGATATATCTATATATTATATATGACGAGGAAAGAACCTCTGTATTGTTTTTAAAAGGTGTGACGTCATTACTGTTGACATCACAATTGCTATATTGCTGAAGATCACAGAAAAGATGTTCTTAGAGAATTGGGAGGTTCTCGGATATTCTCGTAGAGGATTGGTAGTTTTTCGCAGAGTTCTCGGAGATGCTCGTAGAGGATTCGGAGGTTCTCGTAGAGGTTTCGGAGGTTCTCGCAGAGTCCTCGCAGATTCTCTTGCCGCAGTTGACCTGCAAGTATAGAAAGTTTTTCTGGGTAGTGCATCTTTTATCAACTTGAGTTGCTTTGTTGTAGTTACATAAACACAAATGCTATAATTATAACTGAGGGTTCTTAGTGGTTCTCGTAGAGTTCTTGGAGATTCTCATAAGATCTCGTAAAGTTCTCGTTGAACTGCAAAAATATAAAGTTTTAAGAGGCTTTTCGGAGGTTCTCGAAGAGTTCTGGGAGGGTCTCGTAGAGTTCTCGGAGGGTCTCGTAGAGTTCTCGTAGATTAATAAAAGGTTTTCATCAGGATGTTTTGAATTATAGAATAAAACTGTTCACATTGTGTATCCATCAAGAGTCCGTGGTTAGCACAAGTGTGTAACGTGAGTAGGTCAGAGGTAACATACTCCAGACACTCGTATACATCTGTGGTGTGTACGTGTCTAATCATAATTCCACAAGGCTTCCCAACGGTATCTCCATGGTTCTCTTATGGATACATCATCGGTCCGTGGTTATCCAAGCTTATGACATGATTAGCTCAGAGATACACCTCTCCAGATATTCATACGGATCTGTGGCGTTTACGTGTCTACTCACGATTCCACAAGGAGTCCCAACGGTATCTCTGATGGATACATCAAGCATACGTGGTTATCACAAATGTATGACGTTGTTAGCCTGAGCTACCACCGCCAGAGGTACCACGTTTCAGGCACTTTTCTCGTAGGACTCCCTCGTGGATTTATAAAATATATTCGTCTGGTTTTTTTTTTGAATTATTGAATAGAGCTACTTCTAGCCCTTAAGCGTCGCTGTATCATGTGAATTCTGCGCAAGGTATTATGTAACATCACACGTCGTTCTGCACTACGCATTGCAGCGCACTCATTCCAGTCTAATTAAGTAGACTTGAATCCTTTATCTTCGCTTCGGTAGATAAAGCACATAAGTGCAACGACATTTTCTGCATCGTCTCCATCATTTGAAATGACTTGGTATCCCTCCCATCTGATTTCCATAATATGGGTATGCTTGCAGTCCTTGTGACCCTGCTTCCAATAGCGTATTGTTATCTACCAATGGTCCCTTCTGTTGGATGTTGGTTGGTCGCAGTTGATCAGGTCGTATCCCACTTCTGATGACGAGGAAAGAACCTCTGTATTGTTTTTAAAAGGTGTGACGTCATTACTGTTGACATCACAATTGCTATCTTGCTGAAGATCACTCATTGGTTCTTCCAAAGGAAACTACGAGTAAGTATTTTATTACCTTTGTTTATTCAACGGGCAGCGTTACGACGTCCCAGAGAGGTCCGTACCGTACGACAGCCCGAGCACGACTGACTCAAGTGTCAACCGTGCGGCTGTATTTATAGGACCCGGCGCACGTGCTAATACACGTGTTTTGAAATTTTTCATCCAGGCGCTTAGGTGGAGTTCAGTGACAAACACACGGACACGAGAAATATGTAAAAACTGTTAAGAAAAACATCACGTAAATATCATAGATACAAAATTAATAAGTAAAAATTTCTTATATTTTCATCATTTCAATTCACTTATGCAATGCAGTATGTTAACAACGAAGATTTTGTTAGCTAAAATCAAAATAATACCATTTGTAAAGTTAGACGCTGTATGCCAAGCAGAAATCCCGGATGACACTCTAATTGGCCTTAATTGGAAGCTGAACGAATATGCTATATGTATGTACGACGAAACGAGAATAGTCTGTCGTTCTCGGATTAAAACGACTATGTTGTTATGTTTCGGTGCTACGAAACTGCAATGGTATTTCAAGAGAAATTTCCTTAGGCGCTTTACACACTATCGCGAAGGGTAGGTATTAAAAGTGACGTCATTTTTGTGGGTCAGTTATAGTTATTTATGCAAGTGATGTGTAATAAGGGGTATTAAAACACGAATGTGGGTGATAATAGTATCACATGAGTGTTTTAATACCTAATTATCAACATTTGCATACAAGACTTTATCTACACCCATAATATGATGATAATGAATCCTCTATAAAAAATTCTGAAACAGTTAGCTTACTGCTTACATTAAAACAGCCAGCCCTAGTAGTAACCTAATGTCATCCATTACTGATTATATAAAAATGAAGTATTATTGAAAGAATTATTTATTTTTATAGTAATTTACATTTTGTATAGTGCAACAATTATTAAAATTCACTAGAATATTATACTCTTTTGCAGCGTTTAAACTATCTGGCGATGTGCTGTCAAAACTTGAATCGCTCATTTTTGTAAACAAAACACTAAAATATCGAAGAAAAATGGCGGGGATTCGAATTAGCTTCTTTTTTTTACGGGGCGCAACGTTCTGGTAGTGTGGAACGCGCGGAACGAAAATGTTATTTTAATGAAATTCATAAAGATACCACGCATCGAGCAATAAGAATGTGGCTGTCTGTTGAAACTCTTTGCGCATGAAGGGATCAAAAAAAAACATAGGAGTGTTGTTATGAATTTCAGTACAACATTACAACACTCGTTTGGATGTTGTAATGGTTATAAGGACATTGGGTGTTTTAATGTTGACAATAACCTAACTGTTTTAGAATCTTTAATAGAGGACTAAAAGTTATTAAAGCATGGGTGTAGATAAAATATGTTTAATTATTAGTATACTAACATTATTTTTTTTAAATACATTAATAAGACTAACACGACGAGACGATCTGCTTTGACAGATCATTAAAAGTCCCGTCAAATTCGGTCATAGCCATTTCAGAGATAAGGCGGAACAAAGAGACAGACAGACCTAAACTGTAAAAAATGTTATTTTGATATAAGTGCCGTATATATGTTCATTTACATGTAGTAAAAAACGGTTATTTCAATATTAATTATAAGAATATTTATATTTATATGTATAGATTACTTCGATTAGAATATTAGTTAGCTTAGAATATTACTTAAATTAGAATAATACTTAGTTAATATATATATATTATATATATATATATATATATATATATATATATATATATATAATAATATATATATATATGTACAAATCTTTACATTGTTTGCAATAAAGGCTTATTCAGTGATTCATTCATTCAATAAGACTAACAGGCAGCCCGATAGTGTGTGACCTTATAACATTCGTCAATGTGTGCGTTAGCTATTGATTTAATATTCAAAATACTAAGGACCAGTGGGAGGCTCCTTTACACAGGATGCCGGCTAGATTATGGGTACCACAACGGCGCCTATTTCTGCCGTGAAGCAGTAATGTGTAAGCATTACTGTGTTTCGGTCTGAAGGGCGCCGTAGCTAGTGAAATTACTGGGCAAATGAGCCTTAAGTCTCAAGATGACGAGCGCAATTGTAGTGCCACTCAGAATTTTTGGATCTTTCAAGAATCCTGTTTTTAAATCCTGAAAATGTAAATGAAAGTTTCACAATAATAACCAAAACAGAAACACCAATAGCTTCAATTGATTTGAAAGGTATAGGCATCTTATAATATCAATTTTATAGTAGTAATATCATATTCACCTAAAAAAACCGGAAAAAAGTAAGTTTGTGTGTACTTATGTGTGCATGCAAGAAGTTGTACTTCTTTGGCGTAACAAAGCAAAAATCCTTAAAATTATTTATCCCTCCTACTATCCTCCGTTTGTAGAAAGAGCAATATTGTATAAATCTTGCAAAGATGGCTTTGACAATTAATTATTAAATAACGAATACGGCTGCGTGGGCTTGAACCCTTTGCCTGTCCTAATAATGGACGAAGAAACCAAAAAAAAACGAATGTCGCAAACGTCAGAAAATTTTAGGAACCAACTTCAACCAATTACTTTTATGTTACACGCGCATCTATCAATTTCACTCTCATCATTTTTTCATAACGCACCGTAGAAGTATAATGTAACTTCAAAATTTATACGAAAGTTGTTGGAAAACATTTAAGAAATTCACCACGAACTCCACACATCCAGGTGTTGAACATTTAATGATAATTGAGTCTGTGGCATCTTAAAAAAAATTGGTTTCCGACAGAATCATATCAAATAACAGCATAGGCTTAGATTAAGGATTGGTCTCTGCTGTGCCCCAACTAGAAACCGCTGGTGTAGTCGCAAAGTGCGGCAACTAATACCACGCCCAAGTGGGCGTTCTCGAGCCAGACCCGAACAATGTGACATTGACGTGGTACATGTTCTGTTAAACTTTTCTAATAATTGAAACTAAAATGGGTGTTGTAGTAGTAAAGCTTTGTAAAAATAATAAATTATAACAAGTTTTTTGTAATTTATTAATTTCAATGTAAGTGATTGAGTGTCAAGTTGCCACGCACACAAGAATCTAATAGTTGCCGTGATAAAAAAGATATTCTTAGGTTGTGCGGTATCTAGTTGAAGCGCAGCGGAGGCCAAACCTTAATCTTAGAGGTACGTAGGTACTGAAATGTAGCATGGAGGTCTTATTCTTTGGTTTTAATTGCCGGAAAGCTACGAATTTCATTTACTTTATTTAAAATTCTGTCACGTCGCGAAGCAACTGAAAAAATTATGCAGCTAAGAGATCTTATTTGAATATAAAATCTCCTGATTATAATGTTGGCCGCAAGCCTACCAAGGAATTTATTTAAATTTGAACAACTGTCACGTCGGGTAGCAATTGAAAAACTTATGAAGCCAAGACAATCTATTTAAATACCTAGTCTTGCCATAAATACTGAAACAAAGAAAATAAAAAACATTTAAAATATAAAAAGCTTATTCCAAGTGGTCTCCATTAGCTGCATTACACTCCTTTAAACATTGAGGCCAGCTATCAATAGAAGCACGCACTTTTATCATGGGAAGATTAACCACTGGCAATCGTACGGATTGTTTTAGGGACTCCAAGTTATCATGGTGTCAGAATAAGTATAGTAAGCTCTTTGTTATAGAGCACTGCCTGATAGTTTAAGCAGCTCTGCATTCTTCACCGACAATTTATTCGATGTGATACAGGGTTACACCACACAGAGGTCATAGGACCAGTTAGAATGCTAGAACACAATCTATTGTAAGGTGTCACTCACGTAGACAGTGAAATTACTGGCATGATTTGTTTAACTGGATATTCTCTGTATAAGTACTGACACCATGATTCAACCCCAACTGTTTTATGATTGTTTATCAGACTGCAAACATATGGTAGTGAGTAAACCGGCAGCCGAGTGGAGCTACATCTGAAAGGCTAATTGTTGACAGCTTTGTAATTTTAACATTTTGTTCTTCCCGAGGCATAATAGTTCTGCCGCACTTGTGATTCCTATGCACTCTCGGATGTTGCGCAGCCAATTCTTTTTTCTGAGACCTACATCGTCTTCTGGCAACTTTTCCCACCATGATAAGTTGTAGGTACCTCTCGTGCCTAAGCATGTGCCCCAAATTTGCGACTTTCCTCATCTTGATGGTTTGCATGAGATCGCGTTTTTGACTGACGCGGCACAGAACTCAAGACAAGACAGACAAGCACATAGCCGGTCCGATGTTCGAGTCTCCTTAGGAGACGCCCCGTGACTGTTGTTGCGTAGTCTTTGCGGCCTCCACGGCCCATGTCCTATGTCGCTGTAAAAGCCAGGGCGAACAGCATAGAGGAGGTTTTAGTCGGGGTGTCTGCTTACGCGGACACACAAAAAAAAGGCACAGGACTTCCATATTCGTGAGTCCAACTAATGGTCATCATACATCGAAATGCCCTCATTTCAAAAGCTTCTATACGCTGAGGTCTTCTTTAATAGATCACGCCTTACATCCGTATAGAAGTATGGGTCAGATGTAACAGCGCAGTAAACGAGTGCGTCCCACGGAGTGACAGACGGTGGCGGGGAAGAGGGACTTAAGATGTCGACGGGTGGCGTTGCGGGGAAGAGCAACGCGTGAGACTCCCGTACCCCCCTACCCGCTTGTCACCCAGTGACGGTCGCGCACGAAGTTGTCGGACTTTAATAGCAAGTTTTGCTACTAGATGTCGAAACAGTGCTGTACGTATTTAGGGGCAGAATAAAGGAGTTAACCCGTTATTTGTTTTTATTACACATATGACGCTCTGACATTCTACGAAGACCCTTCGAAATGTTACCTAAAATGTTTTTGTTACTTGATCTAAAGATAACTGTTCCTGTTTCATGGTAATAGCCATAAGGATGCTTGCTAGATCTCTGCAAAATAATATAATCGTTAACCCTTAATTTTAATTGGAGATACCATTAATTTAGTTCAGATAAGCGCTTCCTTAATTGAATACTGCTTACATTTATGTTGAAACAACATAAAATTTTGATATCGAAGAAATAACTGTTGATAACGAGGGTTGTATAAATAGCACACGTGAATAATAGAATAATAAAACGCTCACTTAAAAGATTGCTGATATTAAATATTTGCTTGTATTATTCAATCCCCTCATATTTTATGGTACTCGTTTCAGTAAGGTTATTAAAATAGCTTTTAATAAAGCTTGCTATTTTTTCTATTATTTTGAGCCGGTCTCTACGTAACATTTAGTATTCGGTTCATTCCAATTGTTTTCCGGATAAACTGTTTGGTAACTGTAGCTTGTAAAACCATGATGGTAATTAGTTTTTTTATACACTTCCGAAACAGCTGGACCCATTTTCATGTAATACGCAGAAAGACGTAGCTAGTGAAATTACTGGGCAAATGAGACATAACACCTTATGTCTCACAGTGACGAGCACAGTTGAAGTGCCTAGAGAATTTATTGGTTTTTAAAGAATCCTGAGTGGCACTGAATTGTAATGGGCAGGGCGTATCAATTACCCTCAGCTGAACGTCCTACTCGTCTCGTCCCTTATTGTCATAAAAAAAGGCAAACAGAAGTTGAAGAAGAATTGTAACTTTTTTATTTTTGCTGTGCTAGAATCAAATTGCGCATGCATCAATAGCCACGTCTCCAAGTAAACCAAAATTACTCGTGACAAATCAGGCATGCTCGCTCTTTAAAAATAAAAATAGATGTACGAGAATATTTACATGAAGCTCCACATACGTACATTAATAATGATGCTATTATCATTATTAGTGCTATTTTGTGTTAAACTTTTCAGATTTGGTTGAAGTGCATGTTATTCTTAAAACTTCATCAAAGCGAGCTCAAACATTCAATTGATAGTTGAAATTTTGACGCTTTCAAACAAAGAAATCATATTTAAAAAAAAAACAAAATTTTAATCATCCTCACGTAGCTGCTACTCACCTACGAGTTCTGAAGGACTACGGTGCCACGTGGGACAAGTAGGTGTACCTACTGTAGCGCGCGGCTACTTGAATATTTACAGGTTGTTTCAAAATTGATAAGAAAAGAAAAAGAAAGATACAAAGAAAAAAAAAATTATTCATGACGATATAGTACAATAAAACATAAAACAAAATTGAGAAATATCATTTTCTATACGTCACAATGTGGTCCCAACTCAGTATATTTGCTGCTTTGAAAACCAGCGCTGGTCTTCCGTTGGGCCATTTGGTGACGTCGACTTAAAGATAATTATATAGTAACTAATGCGTAGACTGAGTAAACAAGATAATGTATTAGCTTGTCAATTTCTGGAGTTTCTAAAGTTCTGACTGACAAGTTGACAACTCTGTCAAATGTCAATCTGAGTTCGAAACATTAAAGTAATAATATGTTATCACAGATCAGTTTACAATTTACATTATTTATTCATTATAAAATGTATTGATGAACGCCGGCTGCACGCATGAAAAAATGTCACTTTCAATAACTAAATAATCACACATACAGCCATGCGTGCGAGCGAGAGAGTGGATCAAGCCATGAAAAGGGACTATAGGCCTAAGGTGTGGTTTAATTTAAGTAAATTTATTTATGGTGTGTGTGGATGATGCAGCTACTGTACTCAATAACTTTAGTATAAATTTACATTTACTTTTTTGACTTACTCGTGTAAGACATTGACTATTTGACGTTTGAGTGTATTTGTTGCATCATTTTACATTTTACATATTATATTGTAATTGAAATGATTTGTAAATCGATGTAAATGTAAATCTTGAGATAAAAGAGTGGCAATGAGTTTCTTGCTACTTCTTTCATTAGCTCAACCCTTTACGAAGTAGCGGTAGATTCAATAAGAAAATATTTTATTTTTATTTATTTTTTGACATTCATAAGTGTCATTTGAGTGACCTACGTGAATAAACTGATTTTGATTTGATTTAAAAAAATATATGAATAAACGAACGCAAATACTACATCTTATATTATTATTAATATACTAACTCTATCTTTGTATAAAGTTTGCAATTTTTCATAAATATTTTCTTATGACGTTATCACGTAAAACTATCGTCCGTAAACCGACAGAAAACTATTTTTGAAGGGAAAACTTCTTTAACCGCGTTGAGCACTCTTTGCTAGGGGAAAATCTTATGGGTTCGCGTCACTGACATGCTCGCGCACTCGATAAATATATATAAATATAATAATAATATTTCAAATTAATATAGTTATACACTTTTTGGATGGATGAAATCTCATGAATTCGCATCGCCGAAAATGCTTATAGCAGTGTATCTGTAGCAATACAGCTGGCGTATTGTGCAACATTAGTCCTGTGTATATATAATAAGTGTACTGTACATTGTTCATTTTTTTTTATGGAATAGTAGGACAAACGAGCGTACGGGTCACCTGGTGTTAAGTGATCACCGCCGCCCACATTCTCGTGCAACGCCTGAGGAATCACAAGAGCGTTGCCGGCCTTCAAGGAAGGTGTACGCGCTTTTTTTGAAGGTACCCATGTCGTATTGTCCCGGAAACACTGCAAAAGGAAGCTCATTCCACAGCTTTGTAGGACGAGGAAGAAAGCTTTTTGAAAACCGCACTGCGGAGGACCGCCACACATACAGATGGTGAGGATGATATCCTAACTTGTGGCGTATCGTGCGAAGGTGGAATTCGGCGGCAGGAATCAGGTTAAACAGCTCTTTGGAACACTCCCCGTGATAAATGCGATAGTAGACACACAATGAAGCGACGTCTCTACGCAACGCCAAGTCATCCAGCCGTTCACAGAGTACTGGTCCCCGACAATTCGAGCTGCTCTGCGTTGTACGCGGTGACAGCAATAATCCATGTGTGGCCGGACCAGCGCTTTGTAGAGCTCTAGAAAGTGGTCCGGTTTGAAGTATTTCCGTGCTCTATTAATGACGCCCAGCTTCTTTGAAGCCAATTTGGCTTTGCCCTCCAGATGGCCACGGAATTGGCGATCGATTTCGTGACCCAGTATTCCGATACTAGACGAGGCTTTAAGGGAAGTGTTGTCGAAGAGCGGTGATACGACAAATGGGGTTTTTTAAGTGGTAAACGCGCAAACTTGCGTCTTCTGGGGGTTAAATTGATCAAGGTTCAATTTACCCTGCTACCTTCTCAACAGAGGACTCGATTGAAGACAGAAGTTTCTCCTGGCACTGGTCGACGATTTCCCGAGAGAGACCTGCATGGCCCGTGTATACGGCATCACCAGTACAGTCGTCTGCATAGCAATGTATGTTGGAGGTGTCCAACATATTATCATTGATAGGCAGAAGAAACAACGTGGGAGACAGCACACAGCCTTGGGGCACTCCAGCGTTCACGGGCTTCGGGTTCGAGCAATAACCGTCGACAACGACCTGTATGCTGCGGCCTGGCACTACCCTATTCTTTTTACGCCCCGGGGAAGCACAGGGCAAAATAGTGTTATTGTTTGATTGTTATTAAAATTGTTTAATTGTAGAATGATTATGAGTACTAAATAAAAAATACTTAATAATAAATATACTAATATTTTTAAGGATAAAAATAAAATAAATAACATTAGATTATTTGAAATATACGTGTTTATATTGGCGTTTGTACATTTTGTATTATATTAGATTACATAGTTTAAAATAAAAATATACCTTTAATTGAATTTCTAAATGAAACACCTAATGTAAATAATTCGTCAAATGATTGAAAGTTAAATACAAAAAAAATATAAAACGACGATCGACACGGTTTTCACGCAATGCTAAGATAAATTGCAATCAAACATTTTGATTTCTTACTTTAGATATCATAATCCTAAACTTTTTCGAAAAAAAATGAAATAATTGAAAGTACAAAAAGTGTTTTATTTTTGGAGAAAAAAACAGAACTATTATGTGAAACAATTGTTCCATAAAAATTTATCACTAAGATCTAAAGTTTTTAATGTGACAAGAGCAATATAATTAACTAACGATTACTGGAAACGAACAATAAAAAAAAACAACAAATTTTACAGAATATAATATAAGCGTAATTATAAATTATAACGTATTATAGTTATTCTCTTGTTTATTATATTTTTAAATTGTGCGAATTTCATTACATTAAAATCTAAATAAATTTCAAACAGAAACAAGTCATTATTGTCAATAATTTTTGAATGTAAACAATTAAAATAATGTTATAAATCAAGTAGGTTTATCGAAATTTATGTAAATAAAAATTCTATCCATAAATAATATGATTGCATTATTAATTATTATTTCCGATTCGGTTCTGTTCACTTTGTTCGTGCTGCCATATTTCATTTATTGTTCTAGTGGTTTGTGACAAATTGTAATTGTGACTACTCACCGATTCTCATATTATTAGTGTTTTATTATATTTTGTTGTACTATTAGATATAAGTGTACCTTTCTTTTGTTACTTTTCATACTCGTTTGCTTTGTACGTAAATTACTTACTTTTACTTTTAAGATAATTTAAGTTTTCTCAGTAAGTGAATTGTTAATTCTTTTGAGAAATAAAGATTCTTAAACCATAATTATTATTTCAAATGAAAAATTTTATATTTTTTCATGACCTTGTACAGCCCGTAATATATTTGAATAATAGAAAAAAAACAAAGTTACCATACATAGATACCTAGTATAATTGTTTTTCGGAGTATCAATAGAAGTGAAACCAGATTGAAGTTGTTATTTTTAATTCCAACGTTATGATGTTTAGGTATATATATAACATACTATTGGAACCTGTCCTGACGTTGTCCTGTACACACGTCTTAAATTTGAAAAAAGGTCCAGCCGTTAGGAGGAGATCACCAACATGAGCAGGAGGATTATATTATATGGGCGGAATTGAGAATCTAAACCAATCTCAAATTCACTAGAATACACAAAATAATTCGGTCCATCCGCTTAGGAGGACTTCAGTTACAACAGACGCACTAAAGAAATATATATATTAAGATGATGATGACAGTTGATGTGTATGATGCAAAGATGTATATTATATATATGATACCAATATTGGTCACTCATTGGTCACGACCATTCTACAAATTTCTTTAAAGCAATGTGAGACTTTTTTCAACTTTTTCTTTTTCTGTTTTAATTGATTAAGTATTTTAAGATGTTTTTCAGTTTGTAAAATTATGTATGACGGTATTTTATATTGCTAAAAATCTATTCTATTTCTAAAGCAATCTTCTCCCATTCCACGTCGATCAAAATTATATAACTCCATTTGTGGTGAAGAAGATATTATTAAGGATTCGTTACCTGCGTTTAAAAAAATATTACGAGATTCTTAGTATATATATATTTTGTAATTTTTGTTTTATTTTTTTTTATTGCGTTCTTGGTGTCACGAAAGTATAGCCAATGCAAGTTGTGATACCTTCAATTTGTTGTACATTCAACTCAAATTTTGTTAATCTAATTCTTATTTTTTTTTATGATACATCTTTAAAAAATACATACAACTTCAATCGCGATTTTTATATTATTCTGTTACATCCTCAGATCCAATATGCAACAGGGTTGCGAGATGGCAATGGATTTTTTTATTTATTACTTTATATGGCAATACAACTTTTGCTGGGTCAGCTAGTATTCAATAGAAAATTTAAGCGTATAAGAATGTAACAACTACTGGTTGTGGTGTAAAATGTGTGTGTGTGTACTTATGTATGCACGCAAGAAATTATGACTCTTTGGCCTAACGAAGCAAAAATCATTAAAATGATTTATTCCTCGTGCTATTCTACGTTTTGGGCTTTCACAATTAATTATTACATAATTAATACGGCTTATGGGCTTAAACCCTTTGCCTGTCCTAATAATGGACGAAGATACCAAAAAAAAAAAGAATGACGCAAACGTCAGAAAATTTTAGGAGCCAACTTCAACCTGCTTCTGTTTTTTGGCGGGAACGAGTGAACGAAGGAAGGCGCGCTTATACAAAAAAAAATTGTTTAAATTATTGTTCATAGTGCATATATTTTTCATACTTGTAAATTGTTTATCCTGGTTTATAAATATTCGATTTTTGTATATATAAATTGTTAAGTGCGCTTCCCCATCGCCATGGGGAAGCGTACAGGTAAAAGGCCGAAGAACGGCCAGAGCGACGCAGAACCAGCAGACGAACTTCCCCTATCCGAATCCTCGGTATCTGACGCGGAGGTGACTGAATGTCTCATTGTAAGAAGAAAGGATAAAGAGAAGTATACCCCTTATAGAGCGACAAATTATTATAGGTTATACGACGAAAATTCAAATAAGAAGGAATTTATTGTATTTCTCAATCGCAAGCAGGGTGAAGTCAAAATATCAGACAAGGACAGGTTGGGTCTGTCAAATGGAATCAGGAGGCATTGCGTATCGGGTGTGTTGCACCTGAGGTCCGTTAATGCTTTTAAAGTTGGTGTTACCTTTGACCTGCCTAACAATGCGAATGTATTTTTAAAAAATGAAAAGTTACTTAGCGAGTTGGAGATGGTTGCCTCAATTCCGGCTTCTGAAACGGAGGTCACTGGAGTTCTTACTTCTGTTCCCACTGATTACTCCAACAAAAAAATTCATCAATTAATTGCATCGAGTAAAAAAGTTATTGCTGTGAGAAGGTTCATGCGGCGAGTAAAGGACCCACAGGGTGTTGTCTCCTTTGTTCCAACGCAAACTGTTGCAGTCACATTTGCATCAACGTTGTTACCTGAGTATGTAACACTTGATCACTGGAGGCATGAGGTTAATGTATATGTACCCCCTATTAAACAGTGTCTACGCTGTATGAAATTTGGCCATATTGCTAAATTTTGTAGAAACAATGAAGTTTGTTCCATATGTTCTGACAATCACAATTTTAAAATGTGTCCAAAAACTTTAACAAAATGTGCCAACTGTGGTGGAGATCACATAGCTATCTCATCTACCTGTCCTCTGAAAAAACAAAAAATTGAAGAAAACAAAGTGAAGTCCCGTAGTGTTAGATACTCAGATCTCTTCAATGAATCTGCTTTCCCTCAATTAAACTCAAAGTATATTGACACACACCTGAGCAATCTTATAAAATCTGACAAATTTATGAACCTCTTGGTTGAAGCAGTTTTACAAATTTGTACAAATAAAGATAAGTTAACTATAAATTCAAATAGTATTAAGGAAATTCTGAATAACACTTTTAGAAAAAAGACACCTAGTTAATTGTTATTATGGATACATTGAATATAGTGCAGTGGAACGCTCAAAGTATTATTAGTAATAGGCTTATTTTTACAAGGTTTTTATATGAAAATCATATCCATATTGCTATAATTTCGGAAACTTGGTTAAAACCACATCAGTATTTTTTAATAAAAGGCTATAACACAATAAGGAATGATTGTGGTAATAAACACAATGGTGTAGCAATTTTTATTCATAATAATATCACATTTTCTAACATAAATACATATTATGATAGTGCTCTACAAAATGTTTGCATTAAAATTAAAATTAATAACAAAGAACTGAGTATTGTGAGTTTTTACAGTCCTTCCAATTCAAATCCTCCATTTAATAAAAACAATTTAAACAGTTTAATTAAGTCCATTCCAGAGCCAATGATATTTGCAGGTGATTTCAATGCTCATCACATGTTGTGGGGATGTGTTGATACATT
Source organism: Leptidea sinapis (assembly GCF_905404315.1). Classification (NCBI taxonomy): domain Eukaryota; kingdom Metazoa; phylum Arthropoda; class Insecta; order Lepidoptera; family Pieridae; genus Leptidea; species Leptidea sinapis. The sequence continues at coordinate 15,290,647 of NC_066267.1, read as the reverse complement.
GCCTCGAGGTAAAGATGTTTTAGAGGTTATAGATGAGAATGGTCTTGTTATTCTGAATAATGGTCAAGCTACCACAATAGGATCTCCATCTTGGCGTCCTAATGCTCTTGACTTGACTTTGGTAACTCCATCTTTGGCTCTTTTATGTGACTGGTCAGTTATTGACAGTCCTCTGGGCAGTAGTTATCATCTCCCTGTAATAATAAAAATGGCAGTAAGTAGTGATAATATTAGTTTGCAAAACACATTATGTAATAATCTACATTTGCCCACTCACCCTAATTATAAGCAGGTGAATTGGAATATGTATAGTAACTTAGTTGTTTCTTATTTGGATGATGTTAAATTTGACACTTTATCTTCAATAGATGCTTTTAATTCCTTTTGTAATATTTTACTTTCTGCTGCCAAGCAGTCAATCCCTAGCTGTCTGTTTTCCAAAAGTTCTAATAGTAATAATGCTACTAGTTCTTGTTCACAAAAATCTTTTAAATATCCTTGGTCGCCTTGGTGGAATCAGAGGTGTACAGAAGCAGTTTTAAATGCTAAAAATGGTTACATTAATTTTAAAAACAACTCCACTGATGAAAATTATGTGGAGTTTAAGAGATTGCGGGCTTTAAAAAAACTTATCTTAAAAAGTGAAAGAAGAAATAGCTGGATAGGCTTGTGCAATTCATTTAATCGTTGTACTCCTTTGTCTTCAATTTGGAAATACATGCGCAAATTTAACAAAACTTACATTCCTGACAGTGTGTTGAATGATAGTTGGATTCCAGATTTTCTACAAAAGTATACTTCTGACTTTGTATCAAATGAGTTAACTAACTATGTAAATGTTGTTAATGATAGTAATAAATATTTGATAGAGCCTTTTTCTTTACAAGAACTAAAATCCGCTTTATTTACTAGAAGAGATACATCTTTCGGTCTTGATACCATTCCATATATTTTACTCAAAAAACTTAATTGCCACAGTCTCAACATCTTTTTAAATAATCTTAATCGCCTATGGAAGGAGAATACTATTCCTGCAGAATGGAAAACAGACTGTTTAATCCCAGTTTTGAAGCCAGACAAAAATAAAATGTTACCTGACTCTTATAGACCTATAGCTCTCACGTCTTGTGTTGGGAAGATATTTGAGCAGCTTCTAAAACAACGTCTCGAGTTCTTTATAGAACAAAATTGTCTTTTGCCTAATAATCAGTTTGGTTTTCGCAAAGGTCGGTCTTCTAGGGAGAGTATAGCGCAGTTACAGCTTGATGCGCATCAATGTTTAGCAAGTAATCAATATCTTTTGTCTGTATTTTTTGACATCTCAGGTGCCTTCAATAGTGTAAATATTGCCGTGCTTTGTGACGAGTTATCAATGTTAGGGATACCAGGTAAAATAATAAATTGGATGCAATCCTTTTTGACTGACAGAAAAGTATATGTAAAATTTAATAAACATTTGTATGGACCACGACTTTCTTCTCTAGGTGTTTGTCAGGGGGGAATATTGTCTCCTTTAATTTTTATTATGTACATAAGACGATTGAACCTTATTTTGGGGCCAAATATAGTAAACCTACAGTATGCAGATGACTTAGTCGTCTATGTATCGGGAGTTGATCTGATTAATTTAGCCGCTACTATTAATAAAGCACTTGTAAATTTATATCAATACTTTTCTTATCTTAATTTAAATGTAAATCCAACCAAATCAAAAGTCTTTGTGATTGGTCGTAAACGCATCATATTGCCTCCCATTTTATACAATGGCATTCCACTGCCTATTTCATGTGACATAAAATTTCTAGGTGTAACATTTACTCCAAAACTTTCTTGGAAAAAATATACAGATAGTGTTATAATTAAAGCGAATAAAGCTTATAATGTATTAAAATCTTTGTGTGCAACGTCGTGGGGAGCGGACCCTAAAATATTGTTAATTTTGTATAAATCGCTTATTCGTAGTCATTTTGAATATGGCTTTCATTGTTTCGCCGCAGACAGCAAAATTGTTAATAGTCTGGATAAAATACAAAATAAATGTATGCGTACAATATTGGGTGCACTTAAAACTAGCCCAATAGCTGCTATGCAAATCGAGGCCAACCTTCCTCCTTTGTGTATTAGATTTAGTTATCTTAAAGAAAGATTTATTTTAAAGCTCTATAGCTTGCCGACGAACAATCTTCTTAAGAATCTTATTGCTTATCAATCGTCTTCATTTCCGAGACAGTTGTTTATCTTGCAAGATTTTTCTTCATTTTTTAAATTTCTACAAGATTTAAATATTCATCGGAATAATGATATACTTCCCTGCCATGCAGGTTCTTTTCGATGTAAATATTCTGCAATTAATGTTGTAATAGATCCAAATTTAACTTCAAAAGAGGAGGTTCATGTATTATTGTCAGAATGGTCTAATTGTAAATTTGTTTATACGGATGGCGCAAAAAACAATAATAACGTTTCTTTTGCAATCTACCTTCCTGAAATTAGGAAGGGTATTGGCTTTAAGATTAATAGATATGCCAGTATTTTTACTGCTGAAGCCGTCGCTATTCTTTTTGCTTTAAAGCATATTAAGAAACAAAATCAACTTAATAAGAAGTGGGTAATAGTTAGTGATAGTATGAGTGTGTTAAAAAGTTTGTCAAATAACAAAATGAGTGCTAACATCAATTACATCATTTTTGCTATAAAGGAATTGTGGTTCGAACTATGTTTAATCGATATTAAAGTGGATTTCGTTTGGGTCCCGTCCCATATAGGAGTAGCAGGAAACGAAAGCGCTGATTTTCTAGCTAGAACTATCATTAATATATCCGATCTATCCCTATATCCTGATTGCAAAGATCTAGACATTAACATACCATATACAGATATAATAAGTAATCTAAAACAGCGTATGACTCTTCTTTGGGGAAGATATTGGTACAATTGTACAGAAGTTGAAAATAAGGCTCATTCGTATACTTTGTTAGATAATCCCGTTAATAGCACACCCTGGTTTTGTAAGTTTAAAAATAACGCTCACAGAAAGTTCTATACTACAATAACACGAATGCGTATTGGTCACTATCGATTGAATTTTCATCTTCATCGCAAAAAAATTGTCTCCTCTCCTTTTTGTGACCATTGTAATAAGCAACAAGATCAGTCTCTGGATCACATCTTTTTTGATTGTTCGTCCTTTGGCATACAGCGCCTTGTGCTGATGGATGAGCTACTGGAAATATATGGTGCACCCAATATAATCCCGCTCTCAGTAATAGATCTATTAAAGGACACATCAACTTATATGTCCTTGTATAAATTTGTATGTAGTACTGTAAATACATTGTAATTTGTAGATACATACGTTGTAAATTTGTTTATAATTATGTAAATACGTTATAACTTGTACATATACAACTAGTAATAGCATAGCGCAATTCGCGAACTGAACAGATAATGTAAATAGGTAGGTATTATTCTAAAAAGTTATGCAAATTACACTGGATTTGACTTTAAGAAAAGGGGAAAATTATTAGAGACTATATTACTGGATTTGGACTTACTAAAAGGAAAATATGGAAAATATTCTTTAGAGAATTATACATTAACGGAAATGGTAAAATAACTGATGACTTTAAGACTGGATTGGATTTGATGAAAGAAACTACTATAAATATTCGCTATCGAATATACATAATTGGAAAAGGAAAATGGAAATAATGTAAGATGAAATGAGAAAACTGGATTGGACTTTTTGTAAAACAAAATAGTGAAAATAATAAATACCAAAGAAATGAAAATACTAACGACAAGGCAGTAAGGCCCCTGGCTATAGCCTGTTCGAAAGAACGAATTAATATAAAAAAAAAAAATCAACCTGCTTCTTTTGTGTTACAGTGATGCGCGCGCATCTTCAAATTTAACTCTCATCATTTTTTCATAACGTGCCTAAAGAAGTATAACTTCAACAAATAAAGAGGTAAATACGTCCAGTTAAGACGTATTTGAATCGTACGAGACTTGCACTATGCATACCCATGCCCTCATACGATAAACACAGCTAAATCGATGACTAATGACACTTAAGTCTTATTATATCTATTGTAGGTCGCATCCCTACATATGCATACAAGGCCATATCTCAGTTAGCTGCCGGTATCGTAGTTGATTACACATAAACAACTAAATTGACTCTATAGAACATATAAAAACTCTTTGACATTTGTGATTTGAAGATTCTACAGATTATAAAATGAATCTAAGGAAATATATAAAGTTTAAAGTGCGTACAGTGATAGCAATGCTACAATCGGTAAAAATGAAAGTTTTCATTATAACTGTGTTATTAGTTGTATATTTTATTATGTTTTTCGTTGTGCTGGAATTTTGGTATTCAACAAAAATTGGGCAAGTGGAAGGCAGTTTGAATTTGGAACACGTTACCGTCCACATTGATATGAAGGGATCACCTCCGAAGTTGACATACTTGAAATCATTACTGCCTGAGTTACAAGAGTTAGGTGTGACTGGACTTCTGTTAGAGTATGAAGATATGTTTCCATACGAAGGAAGACTGGTGAACATAAGTGCTACTAATTGTTATGAAAAAACTGAGGTATCTTTACTTAATATTTTGATAGATAAAAGAAACTAATAAGGAGTTATGCTTCTTATGGAAAGTGATAACCGATGCCCATGCTCTATTCCGACACTAGAAAGAACAGTAGAAACAATTGCTCGATATCGATATATATTCCAGGATCCACAAATTAAAGAGTTAGGTATAAGCTTAATAACATAACCTTATCTCAAAGTTAAAAAAAGCTAAACCTACCCTTACGTGTTATTGAGTGCTCTGCAACTTTAATTGGTTTTTATTGTTTTAAATAGTTTGAATGTACTACGTGTAGAAGTGCAGCATATCAACTTAACGTAAACCAGAATGTTTTTAAGGGTAAATGTATACACTACTATAATAAAGTCCCAGCCACTGTTCAGGCATTATCTATAAATAAATTTAAATGTTTTATAAAAAAATGGCTCTGTCGTAAATCCTATTACTCCACTGCTAAATATCTAAATGATCGGACAGCCTGGGACTAGATTGTGATTATTTTATAGCTATAGAAATAACTGTACAATATTGTATATTTTTATTGAAAAGAGCTCAAAAAAAGAATGCTGGGAGAGTTTCTTGCGCCGCTTCTTCTCTCTCAGAGCGCCATTTGTTTCCGAAGCGGTAGTAGTATCTAGTAGTTATTAGAAATGACATCAAAAAGAATTCTAAAGGAATCCATTTTGAGAACATAAATGATTTGTATGCCTTTATGCCTTTTGAAAACAAGTGTAAAAGCATCATTAACTATTAAAGTACGTATTTTTAAGTGATTAAAAAGTTTCCTTTATAGCTGTTTGTAGACGTTTCACTTTTCACTATTACAGATTTTTATGTATTTCACGCCTCGAAAGCAAAGCGGCCAGGTTGTACTTTATAACCGACCTGTCAAGGTCACACGATTTCTACTCTTTAAACTGCATATTTTTTTTCTATTACTCTTACACATTATAAAAAGCACATCAATATAATGCTGAGACACTAATGAATAATCCTGATACTTTTTCTAAGTTGTCTAATACGTATTAATATAAAAAAGTTCATTATAAAAAAAATATCGTGGACGTCCATTAGTCTGTGGTTCAAAAAAACGGCGTGGTACGGATATCTGAGAACGACTTGACGAAAAGACTTAATTTATTTTTTCACAATTTTCAGAATTAAGCAGAGAAGGTTCCTTTCGAAATCACTACTGTAGGCCTGCTCTAAATTTTTTTTTTAAAAAGGTAGGTGATTTTATTTTATGCCAAATTTAACTTTAAAAAAAATAGCATGAGCGTTCGAGGCGTGCACTTTTGGATTTTCTAATTTTGTTAGTATAATGTTAATGCCAAGAATTCAAAGTGATTTTTACAATAAACGGTTGGAATAAATAAATAAATAAGTTAGACAAAATATTCTGGTATTACAAATTACTTTACAACACACTTGCTCGTAAGGTGAGCCTTATTACATCCTATTTATGTTTATATCTATATTTATACATTCCATTACATAATATTACACATGAGAATTATCCTTACAAAGACTGTCGTCTTACCGGGAGAGAATCGCCCACTTTTTCCCTGGTACTAGGGGCTAAAAGCGAGGTTTTCATCAAGGTAGGAAAAAAATATATTTTGTCGCATAAACGCATGGTGTAATTAATTTTATTGACAAACTAGCTAATAAATAAACATAATAAATGAAATACTGTTTTTTATGAATTTTTTAATACAAATAAATTTTCATAACAATATTCAAGAATTATTTCGTAAAATATGCGCTCAGTTGTTATAATGAAATTGTTTCACATCAGAACTGTCGAACCGAGCAAATCTTCAGTAAATTCTCTCATAGAAAATATTATGTCCAAACAAAACAGATATTGGAAATTAAAATAATTATGGGTCCGAATCGAAATAAAAACTATCCTATCTCTCAAGTTCTTCTAAACTGCACTCCATGAAGTAATCCTTATTAAAATCCGATCATTGTAGGAATTCAGTGGGAACAAACATCCAGATACTGGATTTATGCATATTAAGATATTGTTTAAATTAGTTTTATTTTGAAAATTTATCTTACAATGCAATGCACCTATTAACGGAAATTTATAAGAAATACTTAACGAAGATATTCTCTTACAATTTCAATAGGAAATATAACGTAAGCAAATATTGCACCCGTATTATGATTTTCATAGACCGAGTCCCCCTCAATTTGTATAGGCTTATGAGAGTAATCCGAACAGAATTAACTATTGAATTGGAGATTTGCTTTGGAGCTACGACTGCGGTACCAAACTTTAAACATGGACCAGAATACACGATTCAATATTATATTATATACTACCCTTTCCTTACCGGGCCTTAGGCAGGCTAAGCTGCTCGAGGTGGCCATTAACCATTAGGTGGGCAAAGCTTTGCATTAACTTAACCTCTCTGGACACTGCAAATTTAAAGGTCTATACATAAATAAGCCCCAGTGAATCCGGACTATGTAGATTTTGCCAAAAGGCATACGAAGACCGTTAACACATCCTTCTGGAATGTGAGGCCATCGCCCCAATGAGGGCGGGATGCCTGAAAGCCCTCAATATCCACGAATAAGGACCACTGAGTTTACTACGCATCTTAAAGGTCATCAGCCTGGAGAATGTGGTTTAGATACATATAAGAACGCCAATTATGTAAGGGAATAATTTCTCTAAACGGTGCCTAACTACCTCATCACAACGAGCATAGTCATCACTAGGGCGTTCGTCCAAGTTCATGTAGGGGTACAATTATATATCTAAGTGCTACTTTCCACGATATTAATAATAACACCACCCTTACTCGGATAAATTGAATTGATATCTCATTATCAGTTTGAGTTTCGATGTAAACATGCGAATCCTCCTAATAGGGATTCCGTTGGTTACCCTCAAGTTCGTAACCCAAAAAGTATTGATAATAATATAAATATAACAAAACTACGCCTAAAAAACCGACTTCAAAAACTGAAAAGTACAAAATACACCTCTTATCTAAACCTGATAACATTAATATGAATAAAATACTACCTATTTCATAAGGTTTAAGTCGGTGCCGGCCTGCTTAAGTTGTTTTGTTCTAGACGAAGCTATCCCGCTCAAAGGTATTACATTTGGCTTGGTACCAACTTCAAACCTATCAATATGTAGTATTTTATTAATGTATAGCTTAACGTACTGTAGTAGCAAAGCACAGCGTACCGTATTACCAAAGCGTAGCGACATGACGAGAATGATGAAGAAGATAAGGGAACTAATTGTAAGTGTGATCCGGAAACAACACAGAGATTATGTCTTATTATACCTATAAAGCATAGCGTACACTAGTAGCAAAGTACAGCGTACCGTATTACCAAAGCGTAGCGACATGACGAGAATGATGAAGAAGATAAGGGAACTAATTGTAAGTGAGATCCGGAAACAACACAGAGATTATGTCTTGTTATACCTATAAAGCATAGCGTACACTAGTAGCAAAGTACAGCGTACCGTATTACCAAAGCGTAGCAACATGACGAGAATGATGAAGAAGATAGGGGAACTAATTGTAAGTGTGATCCGGACACAACACAGAGATTATGTCTTATTATACCTATAAAGCATAGCGTACACTAGTAGCAAAGTACAGCGTACCGTATTACCAAAGCGTAGCGACATGACGAGAATGATGAAGAAGATAAGGGAACTAATTGTAAGTGTGATCCGGAAACAACACAGAGATTATGTCTTGTTATACCTATAAAGCATAGCGTACACTAGTAGCAAAGTACAGCGTACCGTATTACCAAAGCGTAGCGACATGACGAGAATGATGAAGAAGATAAGGGAACTAATTGTAAGTGTGATCCGGAAACAACACAGAGATTATGTCTTGTTATACCTATAAAGCATAGCGTACACTAGTAGCAAAGTACAGCGTACCGTATTACCAAAGCGTAGCGACATGACGAGAATGATGAAGAAGATAAGGGAACTAATTGTAAGTGTGATCCGGAAACAACACAGAGATTATGTCTTGTTATACCTATAAAGCATAGCGTACACTAGTAGCAAAGTACAGCGTACCGTATTACCAAAGCGTAGCGACATGACGAGAATGATGAAGAAGATAAGGGAACTAATTGTAAGTGTGATCCGGAAACAACACAGAGATTATGTCTTGTTATACCTATAAAGCATAGCGTACACTAGTAGCAAAGTACAGCGTACCGTATTACCAAAGCGTAACGACATGACGAGAATGATGAACATGAAAATTAGTGTTAGAGCCTTGGTATGTAGTAATACCCGTTAAAAAGCGCGGAATGCTTAATATCTTCGGTAGCCAAAGATAAATTGACGCTGTGTGACGTTTTTAAGTTCGCAACACCGTTTCACACTGTCATGTGTTGTTTTATAGGCAGCCTAGCGAAATTCACTACGACTAAAGCGATTCATTGGATTGTATGAAACGTGCAGTCATTGATAGATTGTCAGATGACGGCTATAATCTTGTCAAAGTCCGAGATAGCCGAAATCCACAAGTTTAAAGCAACTGTTCGCTTTCAAACTTAGCCGGATTATACTTACGAAACTTAATTTATTATTTTACCTAAGCAGTCCCATCTCTTTTCAAACTGTGTGCAACCTCTATATTTCACCACTTTAATTTATTTTACTACACGAGTATAGCCCAACGAAAATTTATTTATATTTTTTTTACCATAAGAATATTTCGTCTAGAACTCAGACTAATATTTTTACTACACAATCGATAGATCTCGACAAATTGAAATTCAAACAACCATCTTAGCTTCTTTCAAAAAGAAAGATTCTAAACAGAAACTTTGTAATAATAAAATTATCATAAAATGGAGATATTTCCCCTTCTTCTGGAATCAATAATTTACAATCCCCACTTAATTCCCCAATTAAAATTCATTGATTCCTTGGCTATCGAAGATTTTAATTAGAGACATTAATAGATGCAACATAATTTTATGTATCTCCAACATCAACCTCTATATCCATATTTGTTTATCGTAATTTTTTGGACACACCAAATTTTACATTTACAGCTATTTTGCAGCTAAAAAAATGTATAATTAACAAAAGTAAACTTATTAAAACAGAATATATTACAGCTTAAAATTAATACGAATCTTAAACTTCAGCTGCAAATAGGCACAAGCTCGGCATATGCTGACACACATATCATGTATGTTCAGCGCCGATTTTCCGCTTGAGCCATTCTGTGACCTTGTAGCTGTCCCAATACGTATATACGCTATGATTTCTATAATTTTTAAATTTGTTGTGAATTATACGTTTTGATTTACGACTTTCTCGGTGTAACTAGTATCGAACCGATGGTTGCTTGCTCTGTGGTACGATTTGGTTAAAACTTGTACCTATTTCTATATTTTTTTTATGAAAAAAAGGGATGATACGAGCAGAATGTTCAGCTGATGGGAAATTCCCATCCCATTGGGAATTGATACGCCCTGCTCATTACAATTCAATGCCGCTCAGGATTCGTGAAAAACCCAATCTGAGGGGCACTACAGTTACGGTCGTCACCTACAACAACAACACTAGCTACGGCACCCTTCAGATCGAAACACAGTAATGCTTACACATTACTGCTTAACCGCAGAAATAGGCACCGTTGTGGTACCCATAATCTAGCCGGCATCCTGTGTGAAGGACCCTTCCACTGATTCTAATATATTCTTTTACATTTAATCCATCTCTAATCTAATCTATATCTAATAATTTGATCTAATTCAATTATATTTTTTACAGCTATACGACTTTGTTTCATTTGCTACTCAATTAGGGCTTGAAGTGATACCATTGGTTCAGACATTTGGTCACATGGAACACGTATTAAAACTGGCAGAATTTAAACATTTGAGGGAAGTGCCGCTGTACCCAGACTCCATTTGTCCAAGCAAGGCAGAAACTCATGGTCTAATCAAGGATATGTTGGAACAGGTATGATATCCCAATTAGTAGATTTCACCTGCTTTCTAATATCTGTTACCTGCCCCCAGCAGCGTATATACAAACTGAGGAATAATAATAATAATATAAACACACTTTTACACAAATTAGGTTGCAAGACATCGATATATATCAAACGATATACTTACTTAAACATACATAAATTCATATAAACATCCATGACTCAGAAACAAACATGTATATTAATCATATAAATGTTTGCACCTACCGGGATTCGAACCCAGGAGTAGCTTAGTAGGTAGGGTCGCTAACCACTCGGCTATATAGGTCGTCATGAATGAGCTTACTGGCGAGGTGTTATTCGGACGAAAAGACATAAGTAGCTTCAAACATACACATACACACGTACACTTTCTTAAAAGTCCAAAAACACTCCTATTATTCCTCTGATGTAGCAGGAGAATGTGCTGTGATTATTTAACATCAGGAGGACCTTCGTTTTTCTTCTTTTTCCATTAAAAAAGCATTGACAACATTATAACACAACATTACTTTGACCAGTGTTAATTTGTTTTTTTCGACCTAGACTAGTAAACAAGGGCCGCTAAATAAGAGACGAGACGAACAGGACGTTCAGCTGATAGTAATTGATGCGCCCTACCCATTACAATGCAGTGCCGCTCAGCATTCTTGAAAAACCCAAAAATTCTGAGTGGCACTACAATTGCGCTCGTCACCTTGATACATAGTGTGTAGTGTAGTGGTACCCATAATCTAGCTGGCTACCTATGCAAAGGAGCCTGCCACTCCTCTCTCATTTAATACTCGACGATCGCTGCTGCAGTGAACAAAGGCCGATTCGCTTAGATAACAATTAGTTGATTAGACGAATTCATAATTAAAAAATAATGACTATACAATAAATACAAGAAACAGACCAATTAGAGAAGGCCTCATAAACTAACGACCAGTAAAATTTATAAAATATCACTGCCTTACAATATCACTATAGTGTACCCGTGACATTACAATGGCACTAAAACCAGGCCGTTAGTTTGTAAGAAATGAAGTGGAATGAAAATCTACTGGTAAATTATTATATTACTAGTGAAATTATAATATCACGGCTTTGACAATATACCTGCGACATGTATAAAACTTTTAAAATAGATAACGTTAATTTAAAAAAAAATGAAGCAGAGTTTTAGTTAACAGGTTCACCAGCCACCACCAAGTGACTCCCGATCACAAGCATGACGCATGGAGCAGCCATCGCCTCACTCGACCATATTTAAGGGAAGGGAACGACCCTTCCCACGTCGTCACCATAACCCTTTAGCCACCAAGTGGCATTTAAGTGACCACGACGAAGCTTGTCAAGAGAAGTCAACCAAATAACAAAAAATAATGTCCATCTACCCGTCACCCTCGAATCAATATTCAATATTCTTATGTTACCGCTCATCTTCATCTAGTGCAATTTTGGATAATAATATGGATTTATTCATTTTATTTTATTTCTTATTTTTAGGTTATGATATTCCACAATGAAATAACACCTCTGAAGCATTTCCACATTGGATGTGATGAGGTATTTCAAATAAACAAATGCCACTTATGTACTCGAAGAGGGCTCAGAGATACGTAAGTATTATTTTTGTTCCAGATAAGGTCGCCCATATGTCTTAATACGACCATAAAGATCTCAGCTAAATCATGTGGCTAATAAATACAATCGGCCACTAGGCCGAGTTGACACCCAATAACTCTAGTGAGCATCGTCCCCTACCCATTGCTGTTGTACCGATTCGTTCAATTCACCAAATCGGTGCTGATATTTGTAATACACGACTTCAGCTTACACGTTTATAGTTCTTGAACCACAATACGAATTTGCTACTTACTTTTTACTTTAAAAGCCTATCATCTGTCCTGTAAATGACTATACGTAAATATCCAACCCTCGCATATTTTCCGCGACAGCGTATTAAGTGTTTAACAGCAGAACATACTATAATAAGTTTTTACTACACATCATTTTAGCTGGATGACGTCCACTGCTGGATAAAGGCCTCCCATAAAGATCACCATTTTGATAGGTCCTGCGCTGCCCTTGACCAGATCGCCGGTCCAGTGGGAGGACTTTACTGCCCCAACGGCCATCTGTCCGTTGACCTATGTGCCCCGCCCACTGCCACTTCAGTTTCACAACCATCTGGGCTCTGTCGATGGCTTTGGCTCTCCTACGGATCTCCTAATTTCTGATTCGATCTCGCAGGGAAACCCCGAGTATATCTCAATGCCTTCTGAGTGACCATGAGCTTCCTGATAAGTAAACTACACATATAATATTATATAATATATGGTTAATTTACATCACCTTGGCACGCAAGCAGCACCGGCTTATACTTCGGATCCTGTATTATGACCAGTATACTCCCTGCACCGCACTCGGGACCCATTGGTTCATCAATGCTCAGCTTCTCAAAAAAAATATTCTTGATATCCATCATCACATCCACTACCGTTGACGTTTCATCATAAAATATCACAAAAATCCTTATTCCAAGATACTCGAAGAGGTGATCGTTCTTCTTCATAAACCATTCATCCAAGAAACAAGCAGATGGACACCTGAAATAAAGCAGTTGAATCTGCCCATAATAGTGATAATATTAATTGAAGTACAACTCTTTATACAACCAATGGAATTGTCATAGACTTAGATTTTTGGATCCACGGATTAGAGAGGCACGGTTTCGAATCCTGCTTCGTCCATTTATTTTAGTTTATTGATTAAATATGTATATCTTAGATAATTTACGTCTAGATAGACTGTAACAGCTGTGAAAACGTTAACAATTAATCTCTATTTTGAGCAATGCACGCACACTAACACAAAGAGACATACAAATCGCGAGTGTAAGACGTAGCTTGTCACGCAAACTAAAGTAATAAACCTGGCGAATTTGCATCGGTTGTCAAAGCATTTGACAACCACAGTGTCTACAGACATTCATTTTTTCCATTAAAATTATATTTCTTATCAGTGAATTAGTTTCTGAATTAATGTGTGTGAAAAAAATAGTTTTTTTCTGAATTGAGAACTTCCGTATAACACAAGAATGTACAGGTCAGTGTTTGAAGTAATAGTATTTTAGAGCGAATAAGTGCTGATATTAATCAGTCGGAAAAGACTGATCAGTTTAAAAAATAAATCATCATTACATCATCTCTTTGTTATCAGCTTGAAATAAGGATAAGTCAAAGATCCTTAAGGTAAGGTCCCAAGAGTCCAAAAAACCATTGCGCATTAAGTAATATGCAGTATTTATTTCAGGGAAATATTCGTTTCGCATTTAAAAGCTGTAACGGATATTGTTAAAGCAGCTAGTCCAAACACAACCATATTGATTTGGGATGACAGTTTAAAAAACATTCCACTGTATAAATGGGAATCATTTGTACAAGATATCGACGTCGAACCAGTATGCTGGGACTATGGAACAAGTGTATCAGTGTCTCATGTAAACCTGATGAAGTATCATGAGAAATTTGGAAATATATGGGTGGCTTCAGCTTTTAAAGGCGCCGATGGTCGAAGTGCCTCATTTCCAGATATTAGAAGGCGATTACATAATCATTATAGTTGGTTGACGAATATTTATAACTATAAATTTGGAAGTGAAAACATGGTGTATAAATTTAAAGGTATAATACTCACTGGTTGGTCGAGATACAGCCATTTTGATCCCCCTTGTGAACTTTTACCCGTGTCTATACCCAGTTTATTCTTTAACTTGATACTTATCAAACATTTTAAAACATATGGCCAATTTTTCAACAACGAGTCAACGAGTCTAAGCACGTATATTTCTACATATTTTAAAGATGAATTTATGTCTACCCTCAAATGCAGTGACGTGGTCAATCTCGACTTCATTGATGGTCAACAGTGCCTTTATAATGGACATGAATTGTTCACCAATTTGAAACATCTTGAAATTATATCATCTGAAATATATTCAAATTTGAATGATGAAACAAATGATTTAGCTTCGATTGCGTTTTATACTAAAACCTTTAATGTTAATATGAACAAGCTAAAGGATAATATTCAATTTTGTAACGATACTCTCAAAGAGTTATGGCATATAGAAGTTAATTTAAGACGTAAACTTAAGATGTATTATGGAGAATGGTTTGTTAATGAGTATGTTGATTACAAAATGTATAATTTGGTAACTAAGATACAAGAGCTGTTAACACACCTGAAGGAAATGATGAAAGTTCGTTCATGGGGTAGGAGGCCTTACAGATGACTTATGGTAGTAATTATAATATAGTATTTAAGGTTTCTAGCTTAGATTAAGGATTGGTCTCCGCTGAGCCGAGCCAGTCTCGAACAATGTGTGTATTATTGTGCAATTACACTTAATATATAAATTTACACTTAAATTACACTTAATAGCAAACATCCAGTTAATAAATAAATCTAACATAATGCAGTTGTAGTTGTTTTTGTATTTTGACATCCACATAACCGATTCAGACTTAAGCTGCGTTGGTATGCATGAGCATTCACCACCTCCCTCCCGTCGTTAACCCAGAGATACAATGGAGCTCCCATTGTAGCCCAATATCGCGCACGAATGTCGTACTATACTAGGTAGGTAGGCTAGGTAGTTCAGTTAACCGTGCGGCTCCCATTTTCAAGCTTATTCTTTTACCAATTATAAAAGTTTATAAATAATATTGTTTCAGTAGTCCATTTATATTTTTTTAAAAGCAAACCTATACCCATAAGTAAACAAACTTAAAAAAATCCAACTCTTTAGTATAAAATTTAAAAATGGATATTTTTAGAAGTTATCTTGTTTACCCGCCAGTCTCAAGAGTCCGTAGACTTTATAAATCTACATCAAAAGGTACTATAACTATTTTTAAGTGCTTTTAATATCATTTATATTAATGATATTATAAGTAATTGTTATGTACTATATTGATACTGATACGTCAGAATATTGATTTATAGGCCCTAGTAGAGCATACCTACCTACATACAGGTAAATATTCTTCTTCTATGCGATCTCTTTCGATATTCACGTATATATTTTTGTTACAAAATGTCAGACGTGTCCACATTTTATAAAGTATACATTAAAAATGATCCAAGTAAAGTACACCGTCTTTTCACTTTATTTATCCGATCCGAGTGATGTCGTGCTTTGTCGTCACGAGAGAGTATTAAACATTGATTGATTGCCCACCAACTCGAGAGGGAGTTTAGAAGATAGAAAGAATCGATACGGAAACGAGTAAAAAACCAATGCCAATTTAATCTTTATTACCTTTTATGATATAAGTATTTTAGATTATTTAAACACGACTCATATTATATTTGAACAATTTGTTATGTTTTTTAAAGTGATAACCCTCACTTCTAGGATTAATACACAAATAAAATTAATAATAAATAAAAGCCACAACCTGAGAGTGAAACAAAGCATACAAGATTTTATAACGATACGTCACTCGACGGTTAGCTCAGTTGGTTAGAGCACCGGCACGGAACGCCGGAGGTCGTGGGTTCGAGTACCGCATCATTCATAAAATTTTTTTTTCAAATTTTATTTGTGTCGTATATTAGATGCAGCACCTTACAAACTATTTTGTTATGTATATTACACCCATTGTAAAATACTCTATTTGATTGAAAAGAGTGGTCGTTCAGTTTCTCGTATGTTCTTCTCACGAGCTCTACTTTTTCCGAACATATGGTATATTTTGTAATTTAAAAGAAATATTTAAAGAGACTAATTGAATAAAGCTTATTTTACTTTTACTTTGAATAAGACAAAACATAAAATAGGCTGTTCTTTTAGGTTTTTCAACATCATATCTATACTAATATTAAAGAGGTAATGTTTGTGAACTTAAAAGGCGAAGTCTCTGGCTCTACTGAACCGATTTTGTAAATTCTGTTATCAATAGAAAGCCACATTATTTGAGAGTTTCATAGGCTATGTACCCCATCCCCGCCACCGCCTGTCACTCCGTGGGATGATCGTGCACGAAGTTGTCGAACTATATCTACCTAACTATTGGTACCCATCGAAGCTTACCTTACCAGCCTTGCTATGTTGAACCGGCACAAAGAAGGGATTTTGGGGCGCATTGTGACGTGCTGTGAAAAGTGTATTTCTATTCGATAATCGCAAACGAAAACTGGAATGGATAATTCCGTTGAAGTTGCAACAATCCAGTTGTATGGTAACTGGTGGGTCGTCACTACAGTCTAATCTGGTCTAGTGTATTCAGCACAGATTCAGATACGGCCAAACAATAACAGCCGATATCTTTTGTGCTAAATTGCGAAGAAAGATGGTGAAGCTCGCAGAGAGACAGCTCCGACTCGTCAACTGATCTTCATCATTGCTCCATGCCATAGCAAGACCTCACACGGATCAAGAAACCGTTGTAAGTCTACAAAGCCAACGTAGCCGTTAGCCCTCCATAGCCGCCAGACATAGCTAGCCCCAACAGATTGCCATATTTGACCAATGCCTTCTCAGATTGTTGGGTCTATGTAGAAGCAAAGGCTTAAATGAACTCCCCGTGTGGATGACATAACTAGGGCAAATACATACTTCGACTAAAAACATACACTTACTTTACAAACAAAAATGTATGAATTTTTTAATACTTACCTAAGAAAATGGTGCTAGGGCTGCTGCTTCTACTGCCAAAGACAGCAAGCGTTGCAAATATGTCGGTGTTAGTGTTTGTGCTGTTTGGTGTCGGACCTGAACTTGGACCGTGGGGCCCAGAGGCATGGAGAATGTACTGGTAATCCTAATAAGCTGGCAGCTATTTCGGCCAACGGCTAAGCTGCCAGTATTCGTGCTACACTTCCCAAATTCAAATTCAAATTCAAATATTTTTATTCAAAATAGGATGTGACATGACTTAACGAAAGTCTAAAAACTACCACCCATTCCAAAATGAATGCCTCAGACCTGAGAAGAATGGGCGCAACAAACTCAGCGGGTTTTTTTTTTTTCTCATCGAATAAATATGTTTACAAAGTAATATTGTACAATTAAACTTATTATTAATAGCCTGTGGGCGGTCACTCCATTCCCAATCTGTGGTATCATTAAGAAAGTCATTTATGTTATAGTAACCTTTACCACACAAACGTTTTTTAACAATTCTTTTGAATAACGTAATACTTTTATTTTGAACATTTTCTGGGATCTTGTTGTAAAAGCATATACATCGCCCCACAAAAGACTTACTAACTCGACTTAAAGTAGTAATGATAGTTTTAATTTAATGTATGTAATCAGAGTATTGTAAACATATTTATGAGATTTGTTTTATTTGAATAAACATAAACCCAAATATTATGAAATACTATTATATCTGTATAATTAACTTACTCTACACGCGGCCTATTCACTAACAATGATAACGGAAGATTATTCCTAAATTAAAATATAGCATTTTAGGCTTACAGAAATATTTGGGTATCATTATAATATTTAAAACAGTCCGACCAGTTTGTATACTTTAGCTCCTTTTCGATGCATAATTAAAGGTAATTAATATTCATGAATCTAAACGATACAAAACCTCAAATAAATTCTTTGGAATAAAAACGAAACAATCAAATGGCTAACGTTATCATCAACCAATACAAAATGAATAAATTCTAGAACATTCACCGCTGTGGAAAGCCGCTCGGATTATAGGGTGGCATAATTAAATTCTTCAAAGCTTTCCGAGCGGCGATACACGTCACTTCCATTACACGTAACAATGTGTTGGAAAAATATTGTCAAGCTATTCCATTCATTCGTGCAGACGGCTGGAAATTAAGCCCTTTGTGGCGCGTGTTTTTTTGTACTACCCGCCTATTCTCTTTGACTTTTGATATAGAATGAGGGAGTTTAATTAAGGATTTTTATTATTAATAAGAAGAATGCTTTCAAAGAGCAAACATTTATAGAATTCCAAGAAAGTAATATAGTACAAAAGCAAAGGAAATCGTGATAATTCTTTCATGAGAATACTGATTGGAAATCCATTGCTTAATTGGATTGAGCAAAATACAATTCCAATGAATGAATATATCAATTCAATACATTTGCTAATTAATTTTAACCTTTTTTTAAATTTGATGTGTTTATGTGTGAGGAAAGAAATTCTGTTTGATATATAAGTTGTTATGTTATAAATGTGTGATGTGAATTATCAAATATGTCGCTCAGGATTCTTGAAATACTCAAAAACTCTGAGCGGCACTACAATTGCGCTCGTCACCTTGAGACATAAGATGTTAAGTCTCATTTGCCCAGTAATTCCACTAGCTTCGGTGCCTTTCGGACCAAAACACATTACAGCTTCATGGCAGAAGTAGGCGCCGTTGTGGTACCGATAATCTGGCCGGCATCCTGTGAGGATCCAGAGTCCATAAGGAGCCGCCCACTGGTAGTTATAGTGTGCTCTAAGAAATAGGGGTTCACTATAAACCCCTTATTCTCGTGGTTAGTGTTATCGTAGGCCTTCCTTTGATGTCTTAGCGAACTAATAGAAGCGTCCTATGAGATGATTTAGGCACCTATATGACATGGAAACCCTGCACAAGGTATCGTGACAATCGTAAGGTAAAAAGTGTTTGTTTTAATTCGAAATTTTTAATAGAAGAATAATATAAAAATTGAGTTTTGCTTCTTTTTCATAATATAAAACCTCATTTTATTTTGTAACGATTTATTTTACACATTTCATAACAAAAACACCGTTAAACAGAGTAGATGGAAGACTTCAATCGCAATTCGATTTAAATATATGAACATATCTAGCACTACATAAAATCAATCAATTATATTTTGGTTACATGTATAATTTGCTGATTTAATTTATCATTATTTGAACTCATCTTCTTTTTCTGCATAAATCATACGTTCACATTATAATTATTATAAAAACGTCAGTGTAACCTAATTTTGTGTAAATTTTTGAACTTTTTAACTAATTTAAATACTGGTCCAGCTTAAGTCTACAAGCAACTATCTAATGACTTAGTAAAACAGTTATAGTACATTTACCATACAATATAATATCAAAAACTTCATAAAAAATCTTATAGTTAACATTCCTAGATTTATCTGTTTTTAGCATCATCTTTAACATTATTTTCTTCTTGATCACTCTTTCCTTTATGAATTGGTGGTATTTCTATAGGTGGTGGAGTGACTGGAACTAGGCTACCATCTTCCTCTGCTACTTTCAGACCAATAGTAGCACCTAATTTAGCACTTGCTTGTTTAAACGTATCAGATAATTTAAGTTGTACAACGTTTATGCACATAGATGTTAAAGCTAGACCAAATACTAAATACAATATGGAAGCCATCATAAACATTGGATGGTCTGGGACCAAATCCCCTAAGCCAATGGTTGACATTGATACAAAAACAAAATAAAATGACTCAAAGAAATTCCACGTCTCCCAAATACTGTAGCCTACTGCTCCTATGATTATATAAATAACAAGAATGGTTAATGCTACTGATATAGGAACATTGAATTCGTCATCAATTTCGAAAACTGATGGTGCTGGTGTATCAGGATCGATATCATTTTCGGAAGACTTGTTTGTGACTTGTGTCCCAGGCTTTGGAGGTAAGGGTGGAGGAACATCACTCGGCTTTCTATCTAATTTTGGCGGATGACTGCCATCAGGAGCATCTTCTATGTCTTCTTCGGAGAATATCTGAGATGGTCTCCGAACAACATCATAAACAATGTTCAGCCCTTTCATTACTTCCTGAAATTATAAGGAAACATATATAAGCTACTTTCAATAATGCTATTGAATATGCATATAAGTGTTTTTGACACAAAGAATTTCAAAATGCATCAGTTGTCAATTTTGAGTATTCGTGAGTTTCGCAGCTATTTTTATACACCGATATATCAGTGCCCTTTTACCATTTAATTTACTCATATGCTTGTACTACAGTATTGTTGTATTTCGGTTTGAAGGATGTCGGTATAACTACAAGCACGCGTGCCGGGTGATGTAATCGGGATCGTATCTTATTAAGCCACGTCGTGTGGTATTCTGATGCGTATTATTTATTTTGACGATCTTTCTTGGTAACAATAATATGCTCGTAATATACGGTGCCGCTTAGAATCATTTACAAATGTGAATAGCAATATAGCTGTAAGTTCCTCAAACTCTTGATTTCGTACAAGTTAGTTCTAGTTTATTCTTTAGTATGAGTGTCGGTTTATTTAAGTAATCAACCTTAGAGATCACATTCCTCCATATCAATTTATAACAAAACTTACCTGAACGGGTACCGTCCTTCTGACTCTTCTACAGCTCCTTGTGTAATAGAACCGACGAATAAAAGCCCAGAAAAACTTTATTATTCTTGTGAAGAGTTTGCCAAAGTCTGCTAATACAATAAGGAACAAAGGTATTCCGATTATTGCATATACTATCGTAGCAACACGGCCATATGTTGTTTTCGGTGCTATATGACCATAACCTGAAAAATATTTAATAATTTTAAAAAATATATATTTAAACCATCAGCTACTTTTTCAAATAAAATAGGCAGGTTAAAGTTTAATAAAATGCTTATTAATAACCAGAAAAACACCGTGGTGATTTATTTCTTAATAATTTATTTGTTAGCTTACCAATCGTTGTTATTAACGTCAAACAATACACAAATGAGTTCATAAAATTCCATGATCTTTGGCCACTATATGAAGTAACACCAGCTTCATGAGCTGTGTGTAGTTGGTCTTCAAACTCATGTAATTTATTTCGAGCCATTGATTTCCAATCTTCTTCTCGAAGATGATGACTTCCACGCCACAAACTTTCAATAAAATCACGCTTGACATTTCTAGTATTACATTTGAAAGCATTTTCAAATGACCCTTCTAGAGATCTAAACATCATTCCACCGAAACCACATGTCATTACCAATATCAACATATCACATATACATATATTTCTCATTATAGTAATTTTATTCCAATCCTGGTTGTGCTCAATTTTGAACTGTTGCCAATTTGCAACCAATTTCCATTTTGATAATTTAGTTGATATTGTTTTTTTCTCTTTAATCGTCTTTAGCTCTGTTTTCGTTTTCTCGGCAGAGTTTATGTCAGTTTCAGTTGTAATAAGCTTTTTAGAGTGTTGCATAGATCGTTTTCTCAATGTGGCTCCTGGTTCAGTATTTACAGTTTGTAAATTTTGGGAAAACATAATATTAGTCATGTGTTCTTTCTCGGTCGTATTTTCATTTAATAAATTGAGTTTATGTCTTAATTCGGCAGACCTTTCCAAGAGATCAAATTCGTATTCGTTTTCACTGGCTGACGAAGAGTAGCAACTAGTTGTATATTCAGACTGACTCGCATCTACATATCCAGAACTTTGACGACTATGCTTCTTACGATCAAGTTCAACTTTTGTTGCTCTCCCTAGTCCTGCCAATATTTCCTTGTCACTAATGATTTGAATTGTTTTAGGACATGATATACCTCGAGTTCCTCGCAAGTTTACTGGTGTTTTATTTGGTGTTCGTAATGTTTTTGTATAACTTTTGTATTCTACTGGTAATCTAGGATCATCCTTAGGGATTGACAAGCTCCGAGCTCTAGCTTTTTGCATAAGATCAATAATTTCCAAGCTTGTTTGACTCATGTCAGTTTGAGTTTTATCTTTATGTATATAACTGGAACCCATGTCGTCTACTCGATTTACTGACTGTGAGCGATTAGCTCTTGGAGGTTTATTTTTGATAAAACGCCGTGGCGTTGGCACTAATTTCCGACGAGCCCCACTGGAAGGCAGATTTTGACTGTAAGTTTGATCTTCACTCATCTCACTCTCACTAGTTTTCTGTAAATAGTATTAGCAACAATTAAAAGTTAGTATTTTCTGATTAAAGAACATTCCAATAATTATTTTATGATTAGCCAGTCACCCTATTTTATTGTTTAACATAAATAAAATATAAAATAATGGCAACAATCACAACGACCACTATTGTTATCTTTACGTAAAAACTGACCGACAGCCGTGATGCTGATTTACTTCTTGCTGGTTTAACTGGTGGTGTTTTTGGTTGAGTTTCTTGCTGCTTATCTTGTGTTTGTCTAACAACAACAGGCTTTAATTCATTTGCGAGTTTCCTACTAGGTGTCCTCACTACCCTTTCTCTTATTTGTACAACAGGATTTTGTTCTTGACTTAACTTTTTACTAGGTGTTCTTTCCACTTGTATTACTCTTGTTATAAGTTCACCAGTTTTTTGAGCTAAAGCTTCAGGTCCTTTTGTCGTCTTGGCCTTTTTACAAATTTTTTCATCAGTTTCTTTTGTCAATTCTTTCTTTTTTCCTTCCTTAGGTAAATTTGACTTTTCTGTAGCTTGTTTATGTACTTCATCAGGGTAAACTATTTCTTCAAGCTTCTTAGGTGTACTTGGGCAAGGATATGGAAAATTTTTATCTTTGGGAGAAGCACTGGCACTTAAAGGTGGTGATAGAGAGCTAGACTGTATTTTCATCATATCGGATGTATCAATAGTTAGAGAACTTCGACGAGGATTATCTTCATCTTTCAAATTCAATGAATAATTTGTACTCAATAGCTTATTTGATGGATCTATAAAGCTACCTTTTCGCTGTAAATTACAAATCTCATCTTTATCAGGTACAGCAAATGGAGATATACTCCGTCTTCTCCTTTCATTTGCAGCCATCGCTCTTGCTTCTAAAATTTCATCCGTGTTTATGTCATAAACGGGATCAATTTCATTCGCTTTTTTTTCAACTAGACGCCTCATTTCTTCATATGTATTGTCAGCTTCAATCTCTCGAGAATTACGTTGAGGATTATTTTCCTCATCATCAGATGTTGTGTCTTCATGTGGTGCTGGTGTTCTTCCTGGCTCTGGCGTCTTTTCACGCAATCTAGCATTCTGGCTCCTATTTTTTGAAATATTTCTTCTTTTTCTTATTGACATTGATATGTTCTGTTCTGAATTATCCATGCTTTCCTTTTTATTATCAGGAGATTTGAGTATAATACGACTCGGCGTTTGAGTTTTGTGTCTCGGTCTTTATCTTCGGTATTTTCAAGTCAACACAAAATTCCTCATTCATATCGTATCACAACTCCAATATGATCCTGTAATTAACAAATTATGGAGTCAGTACAGTTTAATACTACTACAGTTTAATATAATTTATTAGCATAGGATATACATTTGTGGCAGAGTTTGGTAAAACAACATTATATTAGTGCCAATACATACTGAAAGGGTTGAATCTTATTATTAGTAAATAATAACTAGTAAATAATTGATAGACTTACCATTGTGATACCAAAAACCAGAGTTCGCCTTTCAATCAGAGCGAAGGTTATTAAAAGAAACTATTTTCGTCAATCTGACTCTTTTAAGATAAACAAATCAAGAATCAAACAATCACTTTATCTAATATCAGCTGAAATAATATAATTTAAAATACGAAAGTTATTGTTTAGATAGATGAACACTGCTATGGAAAGACAGAAAACTTCAAACTATGTAGTACGAACGTTTAAAGCGCATGAGGACAGAAATAAAATGCGTTGAGCTTGCCGGGCAAAGTTCCAAAATTAAATCGGCTATAGCTGTGTTGTATTTGAAGAGAAAATATCTTGGTGTGAAAACTACAGAGATGATCATAATTTGCGAAATAATGTTTATTAATATTCCGTAGGTATATGTGGATGCTTTCTATACATAAGATGTTTGCCCTGACTTCGAACTGGCTGAATTTGATAACATAAGAAATAAAAAAGATAACGCCTTTATGTTTTTAATAGCAACGTGTTAAAAACAAACATTGGTCGGAATGTTTAAGAGATATTATCGCATTTTACTCGTGAATATATTTTTTATACAATTGCTCCTAGTACCTTATTTTTAACATTATCAATCAGAAACAAAATTACACATAATTGTTCTTATTTGGTATTATAAGAAAAATCGTTTTCTCGAATTAAAATTAAAATATTTTTATTCAAAATAGTCTGTGATTTATTGATCACATACTATTAAATATATAATAAAAAACTACCACGTATTCCAAAAAGAATGCCTCGGATCTGAGAAGAATGGGCGCAACCAACTAAGCGGACTTTTATTTCATCAAAAAATATGTTTAAAAAGTAATATTGTACAATTAAACTTATTATTTAATAGCCTGAGGGCGGTCGCTCCATTCCCAATCTATGGCATCATTAAGAAAGTAATTTATGTTATAGTATCATTTACCACACAAGCGTTTCATAAGAATTCTTCGGTGATTTGATTAATTACCGAATTCCATGCGACCATAGTTCTATTATGGTTTTCAAAATTGCTCAATGTGATCGATAATTCTTAAGAATATTTTAAAAGGTTTAAATGGTTTAGAATTGTTTACTGTTTTACAGTTTACAGATCGTAAATAGTCTCAAGCTTGCTTACAAATAGATCTGGGTGGACGCAAAATAGCGATTGCCTTACCAACCCTTTTTATAAGCGTATGCAGAATACCAGCATGGCGCTGTGGACTAGTTTTCCAACATAAAGCTGAGCCTTTTGGTTCAAACATTATGTCTTTGTGTAGTTAGTATTTATTAATGTTTTTGTTTTATATGTTTTTGAACTAAATAAATATATTTTCTTTCCTTTTTATTTTCAGATTATAGCGCGCAGTCATTGGTTACGGGATTGTCAATCTAAATGATATTGCACAGAATCTAAATTTTCTAGATGATATTTTAAAGTGTCTTAACTTATGGGACCAGAGGGCCTACCATCAACTTTTAATAAGCGATGCGAATCCGATGCACTTCAGTTTAGGTACCTAAACTGAATCACTAAAATTCGTACCAGGAGTGCCTTTTACTGAATGGCGTTTGGAACGCTTATGAAGGATGAACAAAATAAAGTTGCGTTTCGAAACGTAAAATGATATGATTTTAGGGGTTTCTTTGCGTAGAACATACTAAAAATACATTTTAAAATTGCGCAATTGCGTCAAATTATAAACCATTAAGCCCCTTTTTGTACTTAATAAATAATAGTAATATAAATAAATATAGTTCTTTGAAATATTTTTATTTATATGCAAATTAAATAAAAATAATTCAAAGAACTGTTAAATGTTTGCTTAAGTGTTTTCGTAAAAATAACGAGTTATGAACGCACCTCCATTGATGTTTGATTTGACAGGACCACAGAGTACATTTTTTTTTAATTCGTTCTTGCGAACAGGCGCTTACCAGTGGGAGGCTCCTTTGCACAGGAAGCCGGCTAGATTATGGGTACCACAACGGCGCCTATTTCTGCCGTGAAGCAGTAATGTGTAAACATTACTGTGTTTCGGTCTGAAGGGCGCCGTAGCTAGTGAAATAACTGGGCAAACGAGACTTAACATCTTATGTCTCAAGGTGACGAGCGCAATTGTAGTGCCGCTCAGATTTTTTGGGTTTTTCAAGAATCCTGAGCGGCACTGCATTGTAATGGGTAGGGCGTATCATTTACCATCAGCTGAACGTCCTGCTCGCCCTCTTCCCTTATTTTCATAACAAAAAAAAAAAAAAAAAGATAAAGCCCGGGCCCTTACTGCCTCGTCTTTAGTATTTTCATTTTTGGTATTTATTTTCAGTATTTTGTTTTACAAAAAGTCCAATAAAGTATTCTCATCTAATCTTTCATCAATAAAATATTCCTTTTCTGTATGTTTTCACTATTTTTTAAAAGTTATTAACAACACGATTCACTTTCCTCTGAGGAAGGAGCAATTTTTTCGAATCGCTCACTTTGACAAATAAGCTATCCAGTTTAGGTTGAAATAACACCTCATGGTACGAATGAATGAACGAACTTAATCAGTTTGCGATTCAATTGACATCATTGCGATTTAATCAGTTGATTTGACGTCAACCTAAATTAGATAGCTCTAATAACGTCGTGGTACGAAATAGCAAAGCAGTTCATTTTAGGTTGTCAGTTGAATCGCAATAAGAGTTCATAGTAGGCCCGCAGTTATTTGTGAGTCAGTAGGGTAAGTAGGTACAAAATGACATACAAGGACGAGACAAGCAGGACGTTCAGCTGAGTGTAGTTGTAATGTAGTGCCGCTCAGGATTCTTGAAGAACCCAAAAATTCTGAGGGGCACTACAAATGCTCTCGTCACTTTGAGACATAGACGTTAAGTCTCATTTGCCCAATAATTTCACTAGCTACGGCGCCCTTCAGACCGAATTACAGTAATGGTACCCACAATCTAGCCGTCATCCTGTGCAAAGGAGCCTCCCACTGGTGTATGTGAAAAGCTACGTCTTCTACTCGCGATTTGGATGTCACTTTGTGTTAGTGTGCGTGCATTTCTCAAAATAGAGGTTAATGAAGTCTTAATTTTTTTCGACATTTTCACAGCTGTCACAGTCTATTTAGACGTAATTATTAACATTAAATATAGACACGGGTTGAACTTCTTAAAAATAATCATAAAGAAATAAAACATAAAATAAAAGTAAGTAATTTTAATTTTCAAATTTTCGAAAAAAAAAAAACAATTATTTTTAATAACCAAAACTTTTATCAACCTGACGTGGACGCTACTCACCTACGAGTTCTGCCCTGCTACGGCGGAGCGTGGGACAAGTAGGTGTCAGTACCTACGCTGGCGTGCGGGTACTATTTTACTTACAGATGTCCCAAAATGATATTATGGAAAATTGATTTATTTAGGTAAATTTTGTAATATTGCGCGTTTATTTAATGATACCATTGTAACTGTATAATGTGTATTTTTTATTTAACGGTTAATTTAGCTTCCGTTGCAAATTATTCTTGTAAAATAGTTCTCAGTTAGCCTTTGTAGTTATTTTGAGATAATGAAATAAATAAAAACAAATTTATTGTTTATTTACATTATAAGTACCTACCTAATATATCCATTCTTTATATTATTAGTTCTAATTCCAATTAATATAGAACCAAGTACACTATTATCAATTAACATTATTTTGATATTACCGCAACTAAAACAATCTTCAAAATGGGACATTAACGGCGGCACGATAGGGTAACTGACATATTATTCGAAATTAATTTAGTACCATTAGCCCTTTTATTAGGAGGTATTGTTTTTATGCTATTTATGGTGGCGTTGCGTGCCTTGGCGGGGCCCCGTATATAAATTTGTTTGGGGGCCCTTATGAAGGGTAAAGATTTCAACAAATATGTTTGCTTATAATTAAAAGAAATATTATTAACTCTTAGTAGCATAATGACTTTTATCTACACCCATGCTTTAAGTCCTCTATTAAAGATTCTGAAACAGTTAGCTTATGGCCAACATTAAAACACCCAATGTTCTAATAACCATTACATCATCCAAAAGAGTGTTGTAATGTTGTACTGAATTTCATAACAACACTCCTATGTTTTTTTTTTATCCCTTCATGCGCAAAGAGTTTCAACATACAGCCACATTCTTATTACTCGATGCGTGGTATCTTTATGCATTTCAAAAAAAGAACATTTTCGTTTACGCGCGTTCCACACTGCCAGAACGTCGCGCACCGTAAAAAAAAGTAGGTTATTCGAATCCCCGCCATTTTTCTTCGATATTTTTTATTGTTTTGTTTACAAAAAATGAGCGATTCATTTTAAACGCTGCAAAAGAACATTATATTCGAGGGAATTTTAATTATTGCACTATACAAAATGTAAATTACTACTAAAATAAATAATTTTTTCATTAATACTTAGTTTATTTGTATATAATCAGTTATGAATGATATAAGGTTACTACTAGGACTGGTGTTTTAATGTTAGCAGTAAGCTAACTGTTCCAGAATCCTTTAGAGGATTCATATTCGGGGTGTAGATAAATTCTTGTATGCAACTGTTGATAATTAGGTATTAAAACACTCATGTGATACTATTATCACATTCATAAATCCACATTCGTGTTTTGATACCCCTTATTACACAACAGTTGCATAAATAACTATAGTTTTACTAAAGTTTATGCCTCTATGGACAATATTGAAAGGTCTGACCGATGAAGGGTGTTGCCATCTTTTAAAAGCATGCTTTACGCGGGAAAAAAATGTTTTTTTGACTTTTGTCAATTCTGAAATAAAAAAATCGGAAGTTTTATTAATTTTAGCTTACGCACGTCGGGCCCCCATACCCCGGGGCCCCGTATAATTGATACGGCAGATAAGGCGGTAGGTACGCCCCTGTCTGTATTATGAGGTGGTCAAGGCGCTCACCTGAATTCCTGCCGCCGCTAGTATGAGAGAACTATAAAACCCGTAACAAGAAGAATGGAACACAATACCTCAAGATTTTATTCATAATTTTATTAGGAGTATGAAAAGGAGATTGGCAACAGTTCGTGGAGCTAGAGGTGGTAGTAGTAAGTATTAATTACTTATAGCCCACGTTAGGGCCTTTCCTAAACTTTATGGGGAAAACAAAATAAAATTGCATACAAAACTGTTTGTTTACTGTAAATTTTATTTGTATCTTATTTTGGTTGATTTTGTTAAACGAATATTGTAGAACTTTGTATTTAAAAAAAAGCGGCCAAGTGCGAGTTGGACTCGCCCATGAAGGGTTCCGTAGCAGCAATTAACAGAATATGAAATTTCTTGTAGTTTTGATCGATGTTTCAATAATAGTGTATTTTTTTCAATCAAACCAATTTTTGGTGGAAGTTTGCATGGTAATGTACATCATAATATATTTTTTTAAGTTTTATCATTCTCTTATTTTAGAAATTACAGAAGGGACATACATTTTACCTCTTTGAAAGTGTCTCTCGCGCTAACTGTTCAGTTAAGAAAAAATGATATTATAAACCTCAATATCATTTTTCAATACCTATCCACAAATACCCCACACGTTGGGTTTAATGAAGATTTTTGAGTTTCAGTTCTGAGGGGAACCCCAAAATTTATTGTTATTTTGTTTTTTGTGTGAAAATCTTAATGCGGTTCACAGAATACATCTACTTACCGAGTTTCAACAGTATAGTTCTTATAGTTTCGGAAAAATGTGGCTGTGACATACGGACGGACAAACAAACAGACATGACGAATCTATAAGGGTTCCGTTTTTTGCCATTTGGCTACGGAATTCTAAAAACAAATAATAAGTAAAACCCAAATTTATAGACTTAATTGTCGCAAATTACTTATATTTTCTTTTCACTCTCTTTTGCGGTCCTATGTCAAAGTTTATCTGAGAATATTATGTGAGTTGATAACATTGACACAATTATAGTAAGCACACAATAAGCTTAAAATATTGTTTCTCTCTTTTATTGAACAGTAAAACTCTGAGTACAATTGAAGGAAAATAAACTTCTGTTTCAAACAGAGAAATATCCGCAACGGAAAACATGTTTTGCTTTTATTTTTGTATCGTACTCGAAGATAATATAAATGTTGAGAGTTTGTGAAATTGCTCGTGAAAAATTGCAGGCGTTTTCTTTTTGATACTTTCCGATTTCACTCTGAATACAAGCTCACAAAATATTAAATTAATATGCGAAATACTTTATTTTATTATTTCAAAGAGATAAAGGAGACATTTTTTTTTAAGTTTTTTTTTATAAAAGTTCTGTTTTGTGAAAACATAGTTAATTCTTATAATTATTATTTTATATAATAATTCACCAGTGGGAGGCTTCTTTGCACGGGATGCCGGCTAGATTATGGGTACAAAAATGGTGCCTATTTCTGCCGTAAAGTAGTAATGTGTAAGCATTATTGTGTTTCGGTCTGAAGGGCGCATCTTATGTCTCCAGGTGACGAGCGCAGTTGTGGTGCCGATTAGGATTTTTGGGATTTTCAAGAATCATGTGCGGCACATGGTAATGGGCAGGGCGTATCAATTACCATTGGCTGAATGTCACGCTCGTCTCGTCCCTTATTGTCATAAAAAAAATAAAAATAAAATATTATAGATATAAGAATGACTGCCAATAAGTAAAAGACTTAAGTCAGGAACATAATAATTACTAACTTAGTAACTGTAATTCGGTATGTTTGTTCAAGTCTCAGGTTGTGGCGCCATCTACAGGATATACTTGATAGCTCAACCCCAATAGTTCCATATTAGGAAATTGACTTAAGACATCGCCTTTTCACATTAAACATTGTTTAAATTTGCAAGTGCATCATCTCAAGTTAGTGAGTAAGAGCACTTGTATGCATATTTAAACCCAGAAGTGGGATATTTTTAATAACAATTTGTTTTAATCTAGCAGCTAGAGGATGGCAGAAGAAACATAAAAGCAGAATAAATGCAGTTGAGATGAGAGCGTTGAGAAGTATGGTAGAAGTTAAACTGAGTGACAGGATAAGAAATAGTGAGATAAGGAAACGCTGTGGTCTGAAAGAAGATGTTGTGACAAAAGTTGAAAAAGGTATGCTGAGATGGTTTGGACATGTCGAGAGAATGAATGAAGAACGATTGACGAAGTGTATAAGGCCAGTGTGAATGAAAGTGTTGGAAGGGATAGACCTAGGCGGACGTTTCGAGATCAAATAAGGGACGTCTTGACAAAAGGCCAGGTCAAGAGTACCCTAAACCGAAGAGAATGTATGAAAGGAATAATGAAAGTGGACGAAGCAAAACAAGCGTGTAAGGATTGTAGCAAGTAGAATGAAGTGGTCTCTGCCTACCCCTACGGGAAAGAGGCGTGATTATATTTATGTATGTATGTATGTAGTTAGAAGATAAATCATTTACCTATAGTGGTATATATAGTTCCCGCGTAAAACATTGCATTCCAAAATGTCCAGGTTTTGTTGTTAGTGTTGACGTGCTTCAAATACTCTGCGAAGCTTTCTTCATAGGCTGCTAGATCCTTCTTGATTGACTCTAGAAGGTCAGGGCTATTCTGGAACGAAATGCGTATTTAGCAAATACCTATAAATATAAATAAGAAAGCCATTTATTCCACTACCTACATTAATTAACAAGTAAGCATTGCAATGTATTCATTAACGGCCGTTTACAATAACCTATCTATCCTTAGTTTAACTTACGCTTACTTACATTTCAATAACCTATTGACAGATCGCATTGGACTATAAATATATTGGACATAACTATGGATAGCAATGGTAGCTAATATGGTGACAGCAATGTATCCGTAAGTTTAACTAAGGGTAGATAGGTTATTGAAAACGGCCGTAAATTAAAATACATTTATGAATCAAATCAAAGTAAAATTAATAAGAAAAATTATATCAAAGGGCAGCAAAAATGATATTTTATAAATTTAAATTTAATTAATGATAAATTTGAATTGCATTAAAATATAATAAAATTATTAAAATCATAATTACATAAAAAAAGGAAATATGCTGTTTCTTAAATTTTAAATAATGATTTATAATATTAGTTGCCTACTAGTAGATTAAGTTGAGGTATTAAGTCGTTTGTTGGTAAATGCTCATACAAGAGGATCCCATGAATGAATCAAAATGAAAAGGTATTGAATTATGAGCTAAAGCTCCCGGGTTCGAGTCCCGGTAGGTGCAAACATTTATAATTGGATGTTTATTTATGAGTCATGGATGTTTATTTGTATGTAGCTTTAAGGAAAGAGCAATTATAACAGTATATAACTAACAACGAACTAACTCATATACCAGTCTTATAATTATTAAGTAAGTGTCAAAATTGTGTGCCAATTTATCATTAAATATTAAAACCAATCGAAGCACATATACATGAAAAGCAAACGTAATAATAGGTATTATCATCACCTTTACTGAATCAGTATTTTCAATCGCTCTGTGTATACTTCTTGCTAATTCTTGCCTTATATTCGTGAGGTTGTTGTGATACTTCTCTTCATATGGACCTGAAAATTAAAATATTTATTATTAAAAGAACGGTGACGCAAGACTTTTATCTACCAACGAAAGATCTTGTAGACTACTGGCCGTTTTCAATAACCTATCTATCCTTTGTTTAACTTACTAGAGGAACACTAATACATCATTTTACGCTTACGTACATTTCAATAACCTATCGACATCAAATATTGGACTATAATTATATTGGACATAACTATGGATAGATAAGATCTTGTCATTAAACGGTGACAGCAATGTATCCGTAACTAGAGATACGTTATTGGAAACGGCCGTACATGAATCACTGGTCGCACCACGCCAAAAGTTTATATGCGAATGCAAATATTAATACGATACGGAACTCACACCCGTTGTACTTGTTTAGATTTGAAAAAGCGACATCTCAAGTCAATTTCCTAATATGCAATTGTTAGGGTTGAGCAGGTTATGAACTGCAAAGTATATGCTGTAGATGGAGCCACAACCTGAGAGTTGTACAAGATACATAAAGATTCACGATCGATTACTCCGACGGTTGGCTTAGTTGCTCAGTAGTATGAGTCCCGCGTCGTTTGTAAATTTTAGTATTTGTATAACTATTGAAGATGATATAGCATCTTAATTGTGTATTAAGAAGTGTTTCTCAGTAAAAGATATAACAAACGCCTTTTATAATATTAAACTTAGTGAGGATTCCAATGACTTATTTACTTTCAGCAGCCCTTTTCGTTCTTTTAAATTTTAGAGAATGCCATTAACTTTATCAGTGGTTCCAGAAACAATCTGAATGTACAATGAAATGACTTTCGTAGAAGTCAGTTATTACGAACGCTGCCTTAACGATGAGAGATTTAATATGTTTGTTTTTATATATGCATGTAGCAGCATTGTAAATATGGTCGAAGTCACGAGTAACAGTTAGTATATTACCTATATTATGGATACATCCCACCCGACCTCAATTTAATTACTTTGAGCAAAAACATTGCGTCACATTTTATCAAATCCGCACGTTACATAGAAAAATGATGGATATGCCTTAAAGGCTGTAACTTTTCACCACGTCAGCTTAACGTCTCACGTTCCTGTGATATATTTTATCTCTTAAAAGCCTGACTAAGCCTCTCAGGTTGTGGCATTCGTTTAAAATCCCCCTACGGCTTACGGATTCGATGAGTTAAATTAAATAGAATGAATTTTTCATGATCGTTACAAATGACGTCTCAAATTGACGGCGCTTCAATAAAATAAAGCTCCTGCGAAAATTTGCGAGCAATGTTTAAGGTAGACGTTCTGTGGTTATATGTAATCAGGTAACAATATTCTTTGTACTTTTTTATTGAATTTGAAAATTAAGAACTGTATGTAATTGTACTTAATTATTATTATTATTTAATGACAGTAAGGGACGAGACGAGCAGGACGTTTAGCTGATGGTAATTGATACGCCCTGCCCATTACAACATTACAATGCAGTGCCGCTTACGATTCTTGAGAAACCCAAAAATGACCGGCAGCACAATTGCGCTCGTCGCCTTGAAACATTAGATGTTAAGTCTCATTTTCCCAGTATTTCACTAGCTACGGCGCCCTTCAGATCGAATCAAAACAATGCTTACACATGACTGCGCCACGGCAGAAATGTGCCGTTGTGGTACCCAAGATCTAGCCCGCATCCTGTGCAAAGGAGCCTCCTACTGGTTCCAACTATTCCACTTTGATGGGATACAAATGTGAGGTTGCCGCCCGCTGTGAACAAGTAATATTAAAATTGTATATATTACTGTGTTTCAGTTGGAACGGCACAGTATAGTTTTTCAAATTTCTGGGTTATTGAAACTTAAGAGAGGATAAGTCTATGGTAACTCCTGATCGACATATCCATCCACTACGACTTTAGTCAACCAATTCTCTTTAACAATTTCGAAAGGCCTCTTCAATAATTCGATTTACGGAATTTCACTGAAGCTTGGGATTGATATATTTATTCGAGGAAACTTTGAATGTATTAATATTCGCGTAACATAATATTTTATGATTATATATGCGCAAACATGCATTTTTTATTGTATTTATTAATTAGGAAGCCAATTTTGCATACAATAATAATTCTTAATCTAAAGGGTTTAGAGGACTTACAGGCTTACTCAACATGCATAATGAAGAAGAAAACAATACAATACAATTAAAATAAATTACATTATGTACAAATAATATTATTAAAAAAACATGAAAATTTAAACAAGTTATAAGTAATAAACAATTAAAATACAATATGAATTATTAAATCTATCAATGTGAGAATAAGTAAAAATTAATAAACAATATACGCATACTTCTTAATACAAAATGTGCTTTCATATTTTGTTTACAATTTTTTTATGATGCGATGCATAAGTACGGAAACTAAACTAATTTTCTTTATAATTTCCTTCGAGTTCTTAGACACTTTTTGGATGGAAGAATTCTCGTGAGTTCGCGTCACCGAAATGCTTAGTAGCTGACATAAACAATTGTATAACATTAGTGCTGTGTATATCTTTTAAGGGAAATTGAATGGATTTAGTGAAAAGTTCAGTGTGTACATACTGTGCATTATAACTAATTGAAATAGTGCTTTTGCTTTATTAATTTATTATTGAAAATAAGTTTTAAAAATAAATTTAAATTGATCATTAAATTGTTTTTAAACATTACGAAATTTCAAATTGTAAGACTAACGGCCGTTTCCAATATACTATCTACAAAAAGAGATAAATTACTACCTTCTACTGTCAGTAATTAGCTGTCATAATCAGCAATAATCTGAAGCTGCCCCAATATAGCCGATATTTCATTCTTATCGCCTTATTTTGGGACGCGTGAATTGCAATTTCCATACAAACTTTATATCGCTGGTAAGCTATACGTCGTCCCATTGACGGTGCACGCTTACGCACGATACGCGTGCACGGATAAAGTTACCGTCGATAAGTTTTTTGGGACAGCAAAGTCAACGACAGTTAAGATTTTTATCCCAAGTAAGAGACAGACTGAAAATTGGGAACGGCCGTAAAAGTTCTTAGTTTTAACTTCTATCGGCAGTCTCTGCAATTGACATTTGTTTTGTTTTATCCTACTCTATTAATCGACAAAAAAGTTTTTCTCAAATAATTCAAGGGATTTAAAACACTTTTTTATATTCAGTTACTGAATTAACAAAAAACCTTTATTACAAAATAAACAAAGTGGAAACATTTATCAAACGATTCAATAACCACAAAGAGGGCCTTGTGTCAAAAAGTTTCACTTGTAAATGTTGTTGTTCGCTTAGAAATCGGGCAAAACCAGATACAGCTGAAAGCTAGTGAATACTAATAACGGTACAAATAATACAGACTAACGGAACGCGGGGGAAAAATTTTAAATACAAATTTTGTGTTTATTATTATAAAATAGCTAGCGACCTGCCGCGGCTTCGCACGGACATAGCTGTCGCATCAGCCTATTGGAAAAACCGTTTTTAAATTAGTGATGTTATTACGAACAGACAGACAGATGGACGCGGCGGGGGATTGTTTGATATGGTTAGATATGCTTTTCTATGTGTATATTCAGGTGCTCTTAGAGTCAGACAATATGCGTACTGATAATATTTTAGCTCTTTCATATATTTAATGTCAGCTTTTATTATACTACAGATTAGAATCAAGACCAATAGTACCTTTAACGCCGGCAACATATTGATGACTGATCGCCTATTGTACCTACAGTTAATTTCCATTTCCACACTTATATTTATTTCCGTATTCAGAACTTTTTTCTTCATGTCATTTCATTAAAACGTTACCATCGGTGTGACTAGTAATACTTATAAAGATCCCAGTTATCAGTTGGTCATACCAAGGATAATATCAATAATGTTATATCACTCGAATTTGTCCTAACTGGGACGTACTTTGACAATATTTTACGTTTGTTAAAAAAAATCCTATGTATCTTTTTTTACCTTGTTTGTGTCAATTTGGCGTGCAGATTTTTTTCGGCTGTTTTGTGACTAAATCTTCATATGTACCTCTACAGAAATTTCGTATCACTTTGTTTCTTCACAAACTTCGATAAACTCTTAAACCACTAAACCAATTTAAATCAAATTTTGCACACTTTGTGCAGTTTGATCCAACTTGAGAAATAGGTTAGTTTTTTTTGAGTCGTGACCTGATATTTTCAATTTCTTATTTTATTTCTGCACGATTAATTCTATGAGATAACTTTTTGACAGTTCTGCTGTGACAGTATTTTATTACAAGAGCAGGGAAAAAGGAAATAATTATTGTAATGATTAAACTTCTACAAAACTTTTGGCGAGAAAACACGTCCTGAGGATGCCTCGTGTAGAGGCGAAACACGTGTCGAATTATTTAAAGACAAATATTGGCGGAATTAACACTAAAGAAAACTCAAATCATTTGGATAATTATGGATTTCTGCTAGGTAACGCCTACTTCAATAAATTTTCTAGAAGTTGATTGCTAAAGTGCAAAAAATGCTCTTTAGTACAAATTTTTATTATATTTAATAAAGAATTACTTAAAATCATGATAAGTTTAGAAATTGATTGTATCAAGTTGTGTATACATATTAATTGTGTATATGCATATGTTTAAGAGAAGTGAAATGCACCGATCACCAGCGAGTCACATTAATATTTTATAGTATTGCCTATAACTTCATGTTATTTACTCAAGGCAAGTTAAGATTTGCCGAACTTTACAATCTAACTACAGCATTCAAGTGGTTACGGCCAAACTTAATGAGAATCCACTTTGAACACAAACAAGAGTCTGTATTGACAAGTTTGACAAGGTCCTGAATAAATTATGGTTCTTGTTAGATATGGGGTTGGATGAGCATAAGTGTCACTTGACAGGGGATCAATTTACGAATTTCGGCGAATCTATATTTTACTAGAAGGTAAGAAAAAAAGATGAAAAGGAATTAATTTAGTTCATATAATCAATAAAAATTTGAAGTTTCTCCCTTAATAAGGCGAAATTCTTAACATAAAATTAATAATAATATTGACACACTTTTACACAAATTATCTTGCCCTAAAGTGGGTGCAAAACAACGATATACAAATAAAATTTTGTTTTTCAAATTTAATTTGTGTATTAATCCTTGAAGTGAGTGTTATCAATTTAAAAACAAAACAATTTGTTAACAACGATATATTAAATACGATATACTTACTTAAACATACAAAAACAATATAATGTGTGCACCAGTGGGCAGGGTCACTAACCAGTAACCACTGGGCGTTAATATGGGTCGTTAATTGTATTATAATTTATATCCATTATCTACATCATTAAATGAACATCATAATATGATCAATCTATCCAAATAAGCTTTCATTTGTAAAGTCACCAGCTGACCCGAGCGACGCTGTTCTGCTAATAGAACATGATAAGGATTAATATCGTATTTGTGCAAACTGCTTTGACACTACCACTTTATAATTGCCAATTTTGAAAATATTAAAATGGAGATAGTATGCTATCCATAATAGATACATATTATATGCCATCGCGGACTTTTCTGTAGACCAATATAATAATAATATTGACACACTTTTTACACAAATTATCTTGCCCCAAGTTAAGCATATATAGCCTGTGTTATGGGTTACAAGACAATGATATATTTAATACAATATACTTACTTAAACATACATAAATTCATATAAACATACATAAATACATTTAAACATCCATGACTCGGAAACAAACATCCATATTCATCATATGAATGCTTGCTTCATTATGTAAGATACACAATTCCACGTTACATTATTTTGTTATATCTCAAAGGCTTAAGACAGCGTTTTCGTTCAAAGCTTCCAGACGGCATACTTTTTCCGATATCTCCAACAAATTTCAAAAATGTATACAAAAACTTAACAAATGACATACTTATTAAAATCTTCCTCGAGACCCACGCTATCCATTGTAGTTTTTGAGTTTATCGCGAACAGACAGACAGACGCGACGGAGGACTTTGTTTTATAATAATACTACCTGATCCGACACACGTTTTTCTGTTCATAATAAAAAAAAACTCTTGCGCATGGAATTTTGAAAAATCCGTTCTTAGCTGACTTTTACTGGGTGAAAAGAATATTCCTACAAAATTTCAAGTCTTTAGTTCTAATGGTTCCAGAGATATCGCGATGAGTGACTTTATACATGGAAATCTCTGATATATATAGATGTAGTCGTTTATGTTGTAAATTATCACTTACTGACGCAATGCAATACGCCGTTCTTATTAGATTTCTATGGTCTTCCAGAGGAGTATATTAAAATTTTAATACCAAAAACTTTTTAAAACGAAGCAATGAAAACAGTTATTCGTCTCAAAGAAGTAGATTATTTTTCCCATTAAATGAACCGAAGCGATACAAATAAGTCACATACAATAATATATGAAATTCAAAGGCATACTGTGAACGTGCCCTGCATATTCTTGTGTCGCAAAAATATTCTCGATATTTCAGCAGAATCTACGAAACATCAAAATAGACTTATGGATATGTTTTATGAAATCATTTTGTAAGGACTCAATGATTA
The DNA here is from genome assembly GCF_905404315.1 of Leptidea sinapis. Lineage (NCBI taxonomy): Eukaryota > Metazoa > Arthropoda > Insecta > Lepidoptera > Pieridae > Leptidea > Leptidea sinapis. Next base: position 15,251,494 of record NC_066267.1, on the reverse strand, counting down.
TTTATTAGTCAGGGTGATGTTTATCATATCTTATATATATGTATGGATATTTATTTATAATCGCTTATAAAATACTCACAGAATACCTTCATTTATTTATGGTGTATGTGGATGATGCAGCTACTGTACTCAATAATTATTGTATTCATTTAAATTTACTTTTTTGAATTACTCGTGTAAGACATTTCACTATTTGACGTTTGAGTGTGTCTGTTGCATCATTTTACATTTTACATATTATATTATAATTGAAATGATCTGTAAATCTTGATATAAAAGAGTGGCAATGAGTTTCTTGCTCCTTCTTCTCATTGGCTCAACCCTTTACGAAGTAGCGGTTGATTCAATAAGATAAATATTTTATTATTTTGACATTCATAAGTGTCATTTCCGTGACCTACGTGAATAAATTGATTTTGATTTGATTTGATTTGATTTATCATGTTTTAAGGGATCAATTATTATAAGTCAGGTAATTTTTATATAAAATCTTTCAATCTATGCTTCCTATGGTTATAAATTTTACTGAATTATTACAGGAAATGTTCTGAAGAGCTGGCTTATATTTTCTGCAGCTGAATTCCATTAACACTCTATATTGTACAATGTAAAATATCATTCATAATGTCGTAATATCTGGCTTTAATCCATAATGCAATTTTCAAGGCACTATCTTCCGTTTATAAAAAAACTGTAGAATAAACTTCATTGAGCAATTTAACTAGTACGATACGAAATTTAATGCATCAGCGGCGGTGAACACTTACATATTATTATTAATTCAAATTTAGAACGCGTTTATTATGCTAGAAACTTCGATTATTTCCCGCCATTTCACATATTTTTTTCAAGGTTTTAAATGACAGTGCCAGCTAATGAAATGGGATCTTAAAGAATACAGAATTGATATTATTGCCTTGTACGAGGTGCGTGTGGAGCCAACGGTCATTTTCAAGAAACTTAGTAGCTAACTATCAGCCGTAGGGTCGTATATTACAACTACAATCGCTAGATACCCAATACCTGCTGATATAGCTTGTACTCCGTCCCCAGCATCGTCTATCACGGTGGGACGGTCGCGCACGAAGTTCTCGGACTATCGGCCAGACTAGATAAGACTTGTATAAGAAAAATAAAAGAAAATTAAACTGAACTACGTTTAATGACTAACATTAAAACTAAACCGCTTGACAATATATTTGCATCAGGTACATAGTAAAAAGCAATTGCAAATTTGGCAGAAAAAACAGAAAACCCCCAGTGATAGATAGAACAATATTGGTATAGTTCGTACTATTATATTAAGCGCCATCATGCCAAAGTAGAACAACGTCCTTTTAAGAGATACAGTAAATGGCACATCGCGTAATTTTCCACTGCACCAGTCGTATTCTGCATCTGAAAAATATTTACGCATTTGTACCAAAAGATGATACAAAGGCCTCCCCTAAAGGTCTCCACGACGATCGGTCCTACGCTGCCCTCATCCATCAAATCCTGGCGATACCTACCAACACTGCGTCTTCCGGTACGTGCTGGCCATTCGAGCACTTTTTTGCCCCACCGGCCATCTGTCCGTCTGAACAATGTGCCTTGCCCCTGCCACTTCAGATTCGCAAACATTTGAGCTATAACGGTGACTATCTGCATTTCCCTCTGAGCGACCATGAGCTTTCTCATCAAGCCCATAGCGACCACATCTGCATACCGTAAGGTAACACACACTGATTGAAAACCTTCATCTTCAGACACTGCGGTATTTGAGACGAGAAGATTTTCCGACGCTGCTCATCCGAGTTGGATTCGACATAAAAGAGTTGAAATTGAAAATGTCATTCACACCACTCCAGATATTTGACATTCGTGCGCGAATAAAATGGAAGGTAACTTTGTCAAGGTGACAATTTTGACCAGGTTGTTGCATTCATCACGAGGACTGTTTCGAAGATTTGTTTGACTTTGAAGGTTTTGTATCTGATGTGTGCTATTGCTCCACAGTGTGGTTGTGTGATGTGACTTATCTGGTGTGTTGGAACTTGGGAAGAAAGTACGTGGGAATAACATGCCATCAGGTATGCTCGTTTGTCCTTCAACACAAAAAAATAAACGGTCTTGAGACACTTCTATTATATTCGTTACGGTCTAGACGTCACGTCACAGTGAGTAGCTAATCGCGACTGAGACGGTGTTGCGCACCACCACATAATTATGACAGGCGCGCCATAGCTGTGTGTTACTCCCACTTGTTATTTAAATTCCGTAGTTTTATCAGACCAAATGAATTCATCAAGTGCGATTAGTCCTACGTCTAACCTATATGGCTATTATAGTCTATAAACAGGCTAAATATAGTCAATAAAACTATATCATTTTAGGACCCAATTGTTAAGTACGAACTCCTATAAGTATTTTCTTTAGATTTGTGGATATTATATTGTAAGATTGCCACATCATTTATACTTAATCCGTAACACAAAATACAGCCAAAAGACTTGAAACATGGAAACAACACCATATCATGGCCAGTGGCCATTTAGAATTCATAAATTATCTCCTTATATCCCCGCATATTGTGCAAATAACATTATAGAAAACCTAGACTCGGTAAACACAGTGACATAATTCACTCAATTCTTCACTTATCTATAATAATATGAATAGCGCATTGCCCGTTTCAGATTCAATTTGTAAATCTACCTATTAAAATGTTTGTCCATTCATGAGTTCCATCAAAAGATTTTATGGTTTTTAGAAAATGCATAGAAAATTATTAGATTGCAACAGCGTCGCTATTAATAAAACTTTCTGCAGACTACGTATGTAACTAAGTCACAAAAACGTTAAGTGTATAAGAGATATCCAACATTTTGCGGTAATTTACGGCAATACTGCAACTTTTGTTGGTAACACTGAAAAACAAAATGGATAGCGCTTTTGCTGCAGACGTGCATAATTTATTAACGGTAGTTTAAAACGATTCAAACCTTAATGAATTCAAATGAGTTAAAATGAAATTGTTGTTTCAACTAACGATAGCGTTATATAAAAGGCGCAAATATAAAATCCAACGTTCATAGCCCGCAGTACGATAATTCATCAATGCGTACACCTTCCCTAAAGACCGGTAACGCTCCTGTGATTCTTCTAGTGTTGCAAGAGAGATTACTAAAGGCGCTATAGTCCTACAAACTACCATTTTTTAAAATCTATTTAAAATACTTCTACAAATACTACGGTTCCAATTTCCACCAGGTGACCCGTACACTCGTTTGTCCTCCTTTTCCATAAAAAAAGTGTGCTAAGGCATAAATCGTAATATAATGAAATGCAATTGTTTTTATGACTATATGGGACAAAACGAATAGGACGTTCAGCTGATGGTAATTGATACGCCCTGCCCATTACATTGCAGTGCCTAACATGTTAAGTGTCGTTTACCCAGTAATTTCCCTAGCTACGGCGCCCCTCTAGTAGTAGTAGTATAGAAAATTGTATGAAGAAAAAAATAGTTATGAAGAGAGATTATTGTGAGCACAGACCGGTAGTAAGACAAAGAATAGGACTTAGAATTTTATGTGAGCCAATATGGACCCAAATTGCACCCATATGTTTTTCTAATAAATTGTATGTCATACACGTTCACGTAAAAACGTTCACACGTTCACTGGTTGCCAGCTCTCAGTCTGCCGCAACATAAAGGTTGCCAGTTGTAAACAGGAACATTTTTGTGGATAAATTGCCGATCTTCTTGTGCATTCATGCAGAGTACCGTTGACAGCTTGCCTCACTTGGTCCGTCCACCTCATCGGAGACCTTCCTCGTGGTCTAGTGCCCTCGGCTTTACCCTGCACTATCAAGTGTTCTATGGAGTCGCTTCCACGTCGCGATACATGCCCGAAGAAGGTGAGAATGCGAGCTTGTACGGGAGTAGACAGTCTCTGTTTGATGCCGAGCTCCCAAAGAATGGACTCATTGGTACGGGATTCCGTCCACGATATACCAAGCATTCTTCTCCAGCACCACATCTCAAGAGCATTGATCTTTTTCTTCTCACTTACTCGTAGGGTCCATGTCTCAGCAGCGTAGAGGAATATGGGGAATATGAGAGCACTTACAAGTCGTATTAGCCTAATAGAACAGTGCAAAATTTTTACAAGTCTGGTAGGACTAATGACCCCAGACGAACACTCAACTTATAGTTCTAGTGCTTTCTACGCAACCAATTAACTTCTTTCGAATGAAGAATATTAATTAAATTCTTTTGAGCAGTTGAAATACGTGGTCAATCCCTAAATTCATATTCCAGTCGAATAACTCTCGCAAGTTTCCGAAGTAAAATTGAAAGAATTGCTGAGCGTTCGAATTCATCAGGATTAAGTGTTCCAATTGTGAAAACTTTCCGACGCGTCTGAAAAGTTTCAGTCTTAACGGATTATCAGAATGTACTTTCAATATTGTGCAAACCATTTTTCTTATAATCTTTGTGTTTTCGAAGGTGGGATCAGAAAATCTGTACATATTATAAATGGCACAATGATCATTGAATGCAATTCTTTTTAAGATGGTAAATTACTCTAAACATAAAGTGTGCGCCAGTATAAGTGTGTACCAGACACAACTTTTATGTGTGATACTCCCTTTCAGCATTTATTTATATTATGCTATAGGCTATCGGAAAACTTTTCGGACTTTTTATCTTTTTATACGCTTAGCCTGACCTGTAGCTCTGTATAACGGAATCTTTCAACATAATATTATCCACCACAATTGTCTTGAACGTGTCAAGAACCGAAGAAAAAGTATTTTATACAAAAAATTGGTCTTTACTATTATATCGTATATCGTTCTATCCTAAAATAACCAGGATAGTAAAAAAAAATTAGATACATATGATGTAATATAAATTAAGAATATAATAAGAAACGCTTTTGATTCTGTTTCAGAAGGAAAAAAGGAGAAAATAAATTTCAATTTTAAATACAAGGAACATGGCCTAAAGGTAAATCAAGTCCAACTACAGAAAAATTAAATGCCGCACATGTTATCTTACATCACCAGAATAAAGTGTATTTCCTTCTGATAATGGTGGCACAGACAAGAAGCTATCTAGAGGATGATTTAATGCAGAAGAGGGGAGTCAGCCGCTGCGTCTGAAATGTGTCTGCCACCTCTCGATGCAAGCAAATCCACAAGGTAAATTTTGCGCTTCTGGGCGGAGCTTTGCTGGCTGAATTATCATCGTGATTAGTGCAACAAAGAAGAGTTTGATGCGAAGACCACTTTCACATTATCTTATATCATCAGAAGTATTTCAAGATAAGTTGCCGACTTTAATTGAAAAATTATTAAAACTTACGTCTTCTCTTCATCTTGTTTGTATCTTAATTATTACTGTTTTTATAAATTATAAAATATTACAGTTGTTGCATTTAGTTTAAATTTGATTTCTCGTTCACCATTTTATTCTTGAATGTTTTTAATATTGTTATTTAGTGGTTTACTTTATTGGTTTATTTTATTTTTTCTTCATGATTGGTTTTCTTGATGATTTCTGTTTTTGTGTATCTATGTTATGACATTAGTTCATTTCGTAACATTTGATTCCAACCTTCAGTTGGAGTTTTAAATCTTTTATTGTAGAATAAAGGTCGTACATAAATTTGTTATAGAATCTCTATGGTGTTAGGTTCAAGGTTTGCAACAATCTTGAGAGTAATATCCTGATAGAGGTCTCCTATTAAGACTAGTTATATAGAGATGATGAAATGCAGATATAAGAAGTAAAAGAGTAGAGAAAGATGGAACGTTACCTACATTCGTAGACCAGGTCGAGTTTGCGCTGAAAAGGACCAGTTTAAGAGTACCAAGGGAGCTTGTATGAAAGGATTTGATTCGCGTGAAGAAGTAAACATTAGTACTGAGTTTCTGCCCTTTCTTCTCTAGTCTGAGGCATATCTTTTCGGTGGTAGATTTTCTATGCAATAAGTAATTTTAAAATTCCATTTTGATAAAATAACATTTGAATTAAATTGTAATCTCTCGGTATCCGTTCTTAGAGGCTGGCATAACTGTTGAAGAAATTTTAGAAAGTATATTGACTGCACAAGTTTATTTTTATAGGAGAGGCGGACAAACAAGCGTGAAGACTTATTTGGTTAGTGCTGCCCACTCTCTCTTAGTGTTACTAGTCCCTAGCCTTTGAGAAGAGTGAACATGATTATTTTAAAGGTTAAAACAATTTGATTTGGGTGGGATAGTTGGGACACATAGACGTTGACGTAAGAAGGCTTGCATGAATAGTTTAAACGGAGTAGAAGAAGCCAAAGAAGAATAACAGGGCCGTAGCAAATGGAATCACCATGTCTTAAGACATCTTAGCCTATCCCTATGGGAGATTAGCTTGATCATTATGTGTTCATACATCTTTTGTATTATATTATAATAGAACCGCAACAAAGTAAACACTGTTTATTGAACATGATTAAAGATTCTGTTTGTTTGCATGTATGTCCGGGACAAACGCACCACGTTATAAACTTATCCTCATCATCATACATCTCTTGTAATTTAGTATCTCATTTATGTCTTTACAGTATTTCATTGCCATAAACAAAAACAACAATCACTGTATGACGTGTTTTATCTGTGTCCTTTTTCAATGTCGACCGGAGGAGCATTGGCTCTATTGAACAGAAAGGAGTATAGCACTTCAACACACACATTTTACTTGGTTCCTCAGCTACGTCTTACACTCGATATAGGTCAGTCACTTTATTTTTGTGTGTGCGTGTGTGTGTGTTGTGAGTTGCTCAAAATAGTTCTGCTGTCTTAGAATAGCCGCTTAAATTAATTTATATCATCTAAGTATCTAGACTGTGACAGCTGCGAAATCGTCGAAAAAGATTGAGGTTGACAGTTAACCTCTACTTTTAGCAATGCACGCACACTAACACAAAGTGCGCCTGTCGTCGCGAGTGTAAGACGTAGCTTGCTACGCACACTAAAGTAATAAGCCTAGCCTTTCTTCATTGGTTGTGTAGCAGCAAGAGGCTCTATATAATAAATGGTCTAATAAATGTTTCAGAATTTAAGAAATTTCTGAAAAAAAAATTATGAATGCAGAAATTAGTTTCGAACAGCTTTTCAATATGTTTCAGTTTGCCAATCACAAACAAATAATCTTATTAAGATTGTTGAAGATTAAATCGATTCAAACCAATTTTAGGGTTTAGTAGCCAAATGGCAATAAACGGAACCCTTGTGGATTCGTCATGTCTGTCTGTCTGTATTTCACAGCCACTTTTTTCCGAAGCGATAAGAACTGTACTGTTGAAACTTGCCAAGTAGATGTATTCTATATAGACAACTGATATAGCCCAATAGTTAGTGACCCTGACTACTAAACTGGAGGTCCCGGGTTCTAATCCCGGTAGGTGCAATCATTTATATGAAGAATATGGATGTTTGTTTCCGTGTCATGGATGTTTATATGTATTAATGTATGTTTATGTAAGTATATTGTATTAAATATATCGTTGTCTTGTACCCATAGTTACAGGCTATGCCTAGTTTAGGGCAAGATAATTCGTGTAACAGTGTGTCAATATTATTATTATTATTCTGTGAACCCCATTAAGATTTTCACACAAAAATTTTAAAGGCATAAAAATAATATATAATATTGTACATTACCATGCAAATTTTCACCGAAGATGGTTTGAACGAGAACTAGAAAGTAGGTTTTTAATACTACATCTAAAAATCGTGTCTTCAACCGCAATTTTGCTTCTACGGAACCCTTCATGAGCGAGTCCGACCCGCACTTGGCCCTGTTTATATATTTGAGTTTAACATTTCACAAACCAGTTATTTTATTGAAAACTGTAACTAGCCAAGTAATGTGTTATTTAATATGTTCACAGGAAGACCAGAGGTAGAATTATTGCTACATAATACCTCATTAACTACATTTTAACGGTCCTGTGCCACTTTATGGGTCGTAACACCGACCAATAGTAAAACATGAATCGCAACTAATATCAATTCAGTCGTAAATTATTATTAGACGAGATAATTCTAGTAAGTGACAAGTTACTTAATTTGTTACTAGTCTCTACAATCGTTGCAATATGAGATAGTAGGACAAACGAGTGCATCGCCTAATGATATGACATAATCCCTTGCATTCACCAGTGGGAGGCTCATTTGCACTAGATTCACTCAAAGAGGATGTTAATACTACGTAATAAGAGCCGAGTGCCTCAGTAAAAATTGATATTTAGTTTAGTACGAAACTTGCAGTGATTTTACATAAGTTTGTAATATTTATATCAATATTATTCAGTTTGAAAGCAAAACGTAGTGGATTTCGGCTATCTCCGTTTTTACAAGATTACAGCTGTCATCTGTGAATCTATCAATGACTGCAAATTCCATACAATACAGTTTATTCCTTTTTTCTTAGAGTTTCGCTAGACTCCACCCCTTTTAATATCACTCGAAAACTGTTTTTCATTTTTTTTTACCTTATCTAGTATTATTAATTATTTAATTAAATTGCGTTACATGCGACTTAGTTACTAAACAAAATTGTAGCACTAAATAATTATCACATGCACCTCGTAATAAGGCATAGCAATGAACGACAGAGGGGCAGACATTCAAATATATTTTTCCTCTAGTATTGTACAATAAACATAGTAAATTTTTTATTAAAATTTTATTGATTTAAATTATTTGCAGTGAATGTTATAAGAAATGAAAATAAAGTATTATAATTCTCTTTATTGTAATTTCACCTTATTTTATACATTTATATATATACATATAAGAAATTTATATAAAAAAAATATTACAAATATAAATATAAAAAATAGAGTCCGCCGGGGTTGGTTCACGACAGTTCCGCCGGTGGTTAGGGCGACAGACTGAGGAACTTCCGCACGATGCGTGCCGTTCCCAAAACAGCTGCTTTCTGTTACTGACCCTTTATCCAGTTATAAAGTGAGAGCTTCTTGACATGATGGTCGAGGCTCTAGGTACTTCGACAATTTGTCTATTTCAGCTTTCACAAGGTTATCATCACATGGAACGGTGATATCAACAATAAATGCCCGACGCTCTAACCGATCTACCAACACAATATCAGGCTTATTAGCATGATAACTTAAAACATTATAACCATTAACTAGTATTGTACAATAAACATAGTAATTTTTTTAATTTAAATTATTTGCAGTGAGTCTAAAGAAATGAAAATAAAGTATTGTTATTATAATCTACCCTCACGTCTTATAAGAAACTCAAATCGTAAAACCTATCTAAAGAGTCAGAAATGTAATCAGTTATTTTTAGGAACATAAACCGGTTTGAGGGAGATATTTGCAGATTACGCGAGAGTCGTAAAGCCAGATCTCTATTACTTGTGAAATATTAAAATGTGAAAAAATTGGACGAGTTTATGGATATAACTTTGCGAGGTGTGAAATTTTGTTTTCTTTTCGAATTAATCCTTAGGATATATTTGCAAAGATAGCTATCACTCTGTTATTAATATTATAAAGCTGGAGAGATTTTTGTTTGTATTTTTTGACGCGTTTAGCTCTGCCTTCCGATTTGAATAATTGTTCTTGTATATTATAGGTAGACTTACAAGGTATATTAAAGACTTATACCACTTAGCAAGACGTTGTTAGTCGAAAGAAAAAGCGTTGTCTTTTTTTTTTTTTTGATTTCTTTATTGGCTTCCTACGTAAATATAAGTATTCTAAAAATGGTTATAAGTACATCTAAAAAGCTGCAATATAATATTCCTTGTTCTGTGGTTTTTTTTTTTTGGAATAGCAGGACAAACGAGCGTACGGGTCACCTGGTGTTAAGTGATCGCCGCCGCCCACATTCTCTTGCAACACCAGAGGAATCACAAGAGCGTTGCCGGCCTTTAAGGAAGCTGTACGCGCTTTTTTTGAAGGTACCCATATTGTCGTATCGTCCCGGAAACACCGCACAAGGAAGCTCATTCCACAGCTTTGTAGTACGTGGAAGAAAGCTCCTTGAAAACCGCACTGTGGAGGACCGTGGCGTGTCGTGCGAAGGTGGGATTCGGCGGCAGAAATCAGGTTAAATAGCTCTTCGGAACACTCCCCGTGATAAATGCGGTAGAAGACACACAATGAAGCGACGTCTCTACGCAACGCCAAGTGATCCAGCCGTTCACAGAGCACTGGGTCCCCGACATCGCTGGGTTCGCCATCTGTGTCTGTCTTTGGCTACGTGCAGTGCATTATGAAGTCCTGTATCCAGAGATGTGCAGATTTCGTCAGAGCATCTTATAGGGCTGCAACCTCTGGGGCTTCGTCCGTCAACCTTCCCAGTAACCATCAGTTGTTCGAGTTGGGTCCATATTTTCTGGCGATATGTCCAAAGAACTCTAAGATTCTACGGAGGCAGATTGATGAGAGTCTGATTTTTAGACCTAGAGTGTGAAGGAGAGATTGGTTGGTGCGGAATACTGTCCAAGGGGTTTGAAGCATCTTCCTCCAGCACTACATCTAAAAGGCATCAATCCGATCTCAGTCAGCCTTCTTTAGTGTCCATGTCTCAGCCCCATAGCTGAAGATGGAAAAAATTAGAATGTGTAAGCGAAATGTGAATTTTAGGTTTATCCCGGTCACTCTGAGATACCGAAAAGTAATACATCATTAACAACATGGTGGGGTAATCTGGCGGCGTCGGCACGTCTTATTTTAACCAAACCGTGTTCGCTGGTGAATATTCTCATTTTTAATTTGAAAAACTGGAGAAGACTGGAGAGCGTCATATGGTTCCAACAAGATGGAGTAACATATTCTCCACGAGCCAAATTGTGAGAAATACTTTTCCGTTTCGCATAATATCTCGTTTTAGTGACTTGCACTGGCCGATCCCCGTTTTAACCTTTCTAGACTTCTTCTGGGGTTTCTCGAAGGTACGAGAGAACGTCAACTCGAAGCCCGCGAATAGATTATTCGTCAAGATTAAGGACCTCCGTACCACCTACAACCGGAATTTCCGGCAACAATGATGCTGTAGATCGGGCCCTATGGCCATCAATTACTTTCCCTTGTAGGCTTCCCATAGCTCATGCAGTTGATAATAACGCGATGAGCAATTGCGATGCCGCTCAGAATATTGGGTTTAATCGAGTGACCTAAGCTGCACTTATTTTTAATGAAAATAAGGGATGAGACGAGCAGCACGTTTAGCTGATGGTAATTGATACGCCCCGCCCATTACAATTCAGTCCCACTCAAGATTATTGATAAACACAAAACTTCTCAGCAGCACTTCAACTGCGCTCGTCACATTCAGACATTAGATGTCAGATCTCATTGCCCAGTAATTTCACTAACTACGGCACCCTTCAGACCGAAATGTAATAAATTATAATGGGCAAAATTTGGCAGCGGCTACTTGGCCGGTAGCACTTTCTTGATGAAAAAAAATCACTAACTAAACGAATCTATAAGCAAAACCAAACCTTAGCATTTATAAAAAAAACATCGGGTGAAAAGGGTAAATCATGGGGCACCTATAGACCGTTATTTCAGGGCACAGATAGTTTACAAAAAATTGAGACTGAATTTAAGAAAGAATGAATTGACTCAGATAAGTTGAATTGAAGTCGACTAAAACTAATTAAGAAAGGTTCTAAAGTCTCTTCATGCGCGACGTGACTGCAGAAACTCAATAAGACTTTATTTGTAAGCTGAAATTGTGAAATCGTTAATTAGTGAATCAGCTTTTTAGGAACGCTATTCCAAGAAATCGCCGAAATAGCGCATAATTGAAACCATTTCTTAGCGGTTTATATAAACCTTTTATTTTTACAAAAAATAATTATATTTCAATATAGAAGAAAATTCATTTTTGCATTGCGAAAATTATCACCAAAGTATTCACAGTTGGAGCCATGTCATTCATTCAATCTAGATAAAAATTGTATGAAAAATTATTAACTGTTAAGCAATACTACCTAACATGACATAGGTTTGTTATTTTTGTAAAGAAAATTGTATTATTTTTGTGATAAATTAAAAATGTTTCTAATTCTTAATTTAAACTATGGCAAACTAACGAAACTCTCTAAGAAAAAAGCGATTCACTCGATTGTATGATACGTGCAGTGATTGACAGATTTACAGATGACGGCTTAATCTTGTAAAAAACGGAGATAGCTGAAATCCACCACGTTTTAATCAACTGTTCGCTGTTAAACTTAGTCGTCGCCAATCGCCAAACTGTAATTACTACTATTTCAAACTTATGTCAAATCTCACTGCAAGTTTTGTACTAATCTTAATTTAAATTTTTACTTAGGCAGTCCCGCCACTTATTACGTAGTATTTACATCCTCTTTGTATATTCTAAGTCTATGGACTAATCAAACATAAATCTTTTTTTTCTTTGGCACTATATATCTTAAGTAAGGGATATAAAACTAATTATACTTTTGGTGAGCAAAAAGTAATTTATCTGCATTTTGATCAAAGATACAGATAATAATATTTTTTTATACAAAAGTCAAAAGTCAAAGTGAAATAAACTTTATTCAATAATTAGGCTTAATTTAACGCTGTTGAATCGTCACTATAAATATTTCTTTCAAATTACTAAACCTACCATAATATTATGTTCGGAAAAAGTAGAGCTCGTGAGAAGAACATACAAGAAACTCAAATGTGTGGATCTTTATACATTGATTCGTGAAAACGATTACAACGAAGACATCAATTGGCAAAGTGTCAGGGTTATGTGTTAACTTCCCGAGGCAACGCGATACAAAATTAAACGGACAATGTCGCGGGCAAAGGCTAGTGAATCGTTAAAAGTATAAAAACAGTTGTAAATGTCTACAAAATAATAAACTATGACAAACCGTCTCGACATGAGGTTATTTTTATTGGTGACGATATTTTTGCCTAATATCTGTTGGACGCGATTGGACAGCGAATATTGAGAAATATTTCTCAGTTTTATCTATAGCTTTTACCTTCTGTTTTGCCCACGCTGTGGTAAGATTTAGCATTAGTAACGTGTAAAGTATTAGAATGAATAACATTTAAACTGAAACTCGCATTCTCTCTGAATCATTGGAAATTATTACTACTCATATTTCACGTCCAAATTTAAACATGACTGCAAAAAAAATAGTAAGAATCACATCTTACAGAATCGAGAAATAGTGAAAAATGTAGGAAAACAAATTATGCAGCCCCGGTGACCTCAAAAAGACTTGCCTGAACTCGATCAGAACATACTGGGACATAATTCACTATACATCAACTTTCTATACAACGGGTGTGCAAAATTTCATTATGATCGATCAAGTTGTTAAGGGGTAAAGTTTATGTAACAAACTTACATTAGCATTAAGAATGTTATTAATTATCCAAATGTTGTAATTTTTTTATTGACTGTAAATTACAAAATTCCACTACTACAACTAAACTTAGAAGACGGACCATTCAGTCTCGTGCCAGAATTTCGCCAGTGAACGTAGCGGCATCGTGTAGCGGCGAAACACGTGTTGAATTGATTAAGGACAAATCTAAACGGAATGCACACTCAATTTAGATACTTATGGATCTTCGAAAAATAACGTCTAATTCAATAAATATTATTAAAAAAAAATACACAGGATTCTGTAATCCTGTGGATAAAAGGGTGCGCTAATGTGAAAATTCCCTAAATATTTTATTTAAATCAATACAGCCGTTTTGGAGTCTATAGGTAACATACAACGATTTTTTTATAAAATGAGCCCCAACTCATCCATTGATGGCTGACATAGTATATATATTTAGAAAAAAACGTTTTGTATTTACGTAAACGCTCTCTTATAGTCTAAACAATTCAGTCTATTAAACACTTCACTGGACGTAAATAAAGTTTTACAACGCAACAGATTCTGTTTTCACAAACAGATCATACTGGGCGAGTGAACATTGTAACTATGTCTACGGCAATTTATTACTCTGTGGCCTTCAATTTGTCTATGGATTTATAGAAATTCAAACGTTAGTGTTGCAAGCGAATCATTCAAGGTTGCAATATCTACTTCTTTGCAGTCAAATATATATCGGGTCTTTCAACAAGAACATCGTTTTTCAATATATTCACACCAAAACCACATGACAGTTTTGACATAACATTTAAGTATATTGACATCGGGAGCATAGAAAATTATTAAAATAATACAATTTTTTACGAATATTATTCTAATATCGCTATCATTGCTAAAGCCAAGTGTCGAAAGAATGACTTGGCTTCGGCCTTATCATTATAAGAAGACTTGGAAAAAACATACCTTTGACAATGGCTGCATGGCTCTGCCTTTGCCTTTCCCAAGAAAAAAAAATATTGACATCGGTGTCGGTATTGGCGTTCTCAGAATGACGATTCAGAAAGAATTTAAACACTACGTTGGGAGGATTTTGTTTTTCGCAAATATCCCGAATTTTACGAAATGTAACTGCTACTGATGCATTATTTACAAAAAGAATTTTTAATATTTTAATACGATTTTCGAGTGAAATTGAATTCATTTTAATAATTGCCCAAGCTGAAGCATATCTAAACTACGGATATATCATATACCGATATTTGTTTTTTTTTTAATGGACTGGCCCTTCGAACGTTAACTGGAAGAAATTGTAATGTAAGGGATCAATAATTTGTTAATTATTAATTGATTTATTAGATTTTTGTAAGGAGAATGAGGACAAACGAGCGTCATCGAGCGTCAACGAGATCATCGTCGCCCACATTCTCTTGCAACACCAGTGGAATCACAGGAGCGTGGCAGGTGAGTAAGGTGTACGCGCTTTTTGTTAAGGTACCTATGCCGTGAAGCTCGTTCCCCAGTTTGGTTGTACGTGGAAGAAAGTCACTTGAAAACCGCACTGTGGAGGAACACCACACATCCAGATGGTGAGGATGATATCCTAATTTGTGGCTCGTCGTGCGAATCAGGTGAAACAGCTCTTCGGAATATTTAAGTTAACATCTTGATATATATATTGCTTGTGTGCGTGTGTATGTCACTGAACTCCTCCTAGATGGCTGGACCGATTCTAATTAAGCTTTCTGTGTGTATTCAAGTGGATTCGAGAATGGTTTAGATTCACAATTGAACTACCTCCTAAACGGCTGGACCAATTTTGATGATTTTTTCTGTGTTGCAGTGAATTTGAGATAGGTGTGTGTCTTCAGGTGGATTTGAGAATGGTTTTGATTCACAATTGAACTACCTCCTAAACGGCTGGACGATTTTGATGATTTGTTTGTGTGTTCCAGTGAATTTGAGATTGGTTTAGTTTCTCAATTCCGTCCATATAATATAATTATCCTGCTCATTTTTCAAATTTAAGGACCGATTTTTCAAATTTAAGACGTGTCTCCGAAATTTCCGACAGGACAACGTCTGTTGGGTCCACTTGTTATATATAAATTTAATATCAACATTAATAATCTAATATATTTATTTTGACCGTAGCTCAATGCTACGCCTTACATTGTTTTCCCCTGTAAGCTTTTCCTCAAAAGTCCGCATTTGATTTTCTTTCAATTTTATTTCATTTCGTAACTACAGCTATTATTTTATTGTTCAAACCAACAAATTAAGCCATTTTCTTAAATGCTAGTAACAGATAATAACAATTCAACAAAATATTAAAGACATTTAAAAAATATTTCAACAAAATGTCATTAGTGCTTAGCAAAGTCGGTTCTTCTATATTTACACAGACAGAACGACACATTCCTGTCTTGTCTATTTTGATTTGGGACTAGGTTACGCCACCGGGCTTTAGTACAAACATCTCTCTAGAATGTTCTCTTAAGGGCCTGCCTTCAACAAAATAGTGCTTATTTTCCGCTATTTACGTTTTTATTTCATTATTATTTTTTTATAATATCTATTCGTATTGATAATTTTAATCTATCAAACTTTGTAATAGCCAATACATGTATAAGATATTCAAAAAAAAATTGTTGATTAATTGATGAATTTGCTAACTTTAAAAAAGGTAGCTTTAATAAGTAAATATTTCTCGAAGTGGTCTACTCACAGTTCTGTTTTTTAAATACATATGATTATCGACTAAATATATACCATTTAAAATATTTGAAATATGAATCTAGATTTACAAAAAATACGTCAATAGAAAAAAGGATTTTTACTATTTACTACTAAATCGTAATTTGGTTGGGTTTAATTGCGGTAAATTTGAACTTCTAACCAAGTTAGGAAGACTTGTAGTTTTTTTAACTTCCTCCTAAGAAAATTGGAAATTTTCAAATTTATAGGTATTAATTATTCTGTTCTATCTACAGATCCGCAAAAGGGTTTAAAGATGGCAATCAATTACAACATTTGTAGTAGGATATATTTTATGTACGATATATTTGGTAGGTCTGAGAATCAGTCGTCATCTACTTTTTATACCCCAAAAATTTAAATTATTGAATTTGTTTTTATTATTTTAATTGGCAATACAACGTTTGCTGGATCAGCTAGTTTAATTATATAAATAGCAATTTTTTATATATTATAGGTACAGTGCTACATACCTTCAATACATTTTCTAATAGTTATCAAATCAAATACGTTCATATTTTTAGGAAATTTGTCAAAGATTAACATGTTTTTTAACTTATTAACTTGCCTAAATAAGAACAAATAATATATTGAATAATATAACGATATTATTGAAATATAATCATGAAAATATTAAAATATGGGAGAATAAAAGTTATATAAAATGCTATTAAATTGACATTATGTGTTAGTTCCACTCAGTTTCAGACACGTGTTTCGCCTTTGCACGAGGCATCTTCAGGAGCCATTGACTCGCCATACGCTGGAACGAGTGACACTCTCGCATTAAAGGTTATAATTTTTTTGAAATTACTGGGGAAACGAGACTTAACATCTTATGTCTCAAGGAGATGAGCGCAATTGTAGTGCCTCAGATTTTTTTGGATTTTTCAAAAAACCTGATTGGCACTACATTGTAATGGGTAGGGCGTATCAAATACGATCAGCTGAACGACCTGCTCGTCTCTCAATAAGTAATTTTATATACTATTTTGTATATTTGGATTTGAATAACCTCGAGACTAAAAAAGCCAGTTTTTTAATAAATAGAGGCCGGAGATGCCATTCTTTTGGAACAAAATGGCCGCCGCCCACCTCATGTCTGTCCGCCCATCACACAACAATGACAACAAGACAGACATGTCAGTAAGTATTATTAATAACGACACAGGAATGTAGAACAAAATACACCGCCGTGCCTTTTACTTTTGTTTTCCGGCTTACATAAACTTTATTTTCCTAAACATATTTCGGGTCGTTCCTTTGTCTATAATATGGTAGAGGGAGGCGATGGCTGGTCCATGCGTCATGGTCGTCAACGGGCGATACTTGTAGCGGATGATCCTGTAGCCAGAAACTCTGCTTCATAGTTTTAAAATTTAATGTTATTGTAATTGCTAATAAAATTGCCGCAAAATACCTTTATTTATTTATTTACGGTGTGTTTGAATTTATGCATCTACTGTAACATGGCCTACTATTATTGTTGATACAGTATTAGTCGGCCATTAATGTACTCAAGTACTCTTGTTTTTACTTATTAATTTACATTTATTTATTTTTGTGACTTACTCGTGTAATGCGTTGAGTATTTGACGTTTGAGTATTTATGTGAAAAGATGAAGCTGTAAATGTCTGATTTAAAAGAGTGGCAATGAGTTTCTTGCTACTTCTTCTTCTTATTAAAGCTCAACCCTCAAAGGCGGTAATCTAAAAAAAAGGAAATGACATGAATGTGAAGTTTTTTTTTCTTTTTACATTTACCACCGCTAATTCCGAAGAAGTTAAGATTGAATGAGAAGAAGTGCCAAAAAACACATTGCAACAATTTTTAAAATCAACATTTAGCTTCATCATTTTACAAATCATTTCAACTATAGTATATGTAAAGTGATGCAACAATTACTCTACATATGACTAAGGACTAATAAAGCAACTTGCAATGTCCACCTGCTTCACACGCAAAATTTGACGGACAGAAAAACAAACATGAAACACACATGATGTGTTCTTTTGAAAATTCACAGTACAGTTTTTACGATTTTATATTGTTTTTTTATGGAAAAAGGGGTGAGACGAGCAAGACGTTCATTTGATGGTAATTGATACGCCCTGTCCATTACAATGCAGTTCCGCTCAGGATTCTTGAAAAACCCCGAAAATTCTGAGCGGCGCTACAACTGCGCTCGTCACCTTGAAACATAAGATGGTAAGTCTCATTTGCCCAGTAATTTCACTAGCTACGCAGACCGAAACACAGTAACTAACACATTACTGCTTCACCGCAGAAATAGGCGCCGCTGGGGTACCCATAGTCTAGCCCGCATCCTGTGCAAAGGAGCCTTCCACTGGTAAATATGTATATTATTATAGATCTAACGGCCGAGTTATATAATAGTTTTGGCTGTGCGATTCTCGTAAAACGCGTGGTTCTAGAATGCCAACATGATGCGGGTGTATTAAATGGTTAAGTTATCACGTTGTTCAAACTTCTTTCAATTTTACCAATCTGGTATGATATGTTTACGCTGTATGCATGGTCAAGTAAAAAAATAAGGACTCCGTGTCACCTTACAAAACAGTGTAGCACCAACACAAGCCGATTATCGTGTAAATACATAGCCCCACGCACACACTTACACTACTACAGGCCGATAGGCGGCCATTATGAGAATTGTCATCGTCTGTGACAGATCAGTTTGCGTCTCAAAAAAATATTTTAAAAAGGCCGTCGTGCGTTGTGAAAAAGTGTATAAAGGATATTTTATAAGTATTTGTGGCCATATATGATTATTTAAGGGAGAAAAAATTGTGTAACTGGTATCCCACGTAACCGCACACACACCAGCATAACGGTGCTTCACTTGCTGATATTACGGCGCGGATTCCTTCTTTTTTTACTCGTCCGTGGCTGTATGCAAGGATTTTCAATATCTGATATAGAATTATATTATTCTTATTAGATCTTTAAAAAAATTCAGCACTTGACAGTTAGTACTTTCACTGGTGGCAGTTAGTACATAGTAGAAAAACATTTGCATTTTTTTTACATAAATTATAATTTGACAGTTTACATAAGATGCAGCAACAAGTCACCATTGCACCCACTGAGTATGCATTATACAAGTACAAACTGAAAATTAGTCATAATATAGGATTATAAGATTTTAGTTAGGTATTTTCTAGATATTTTAATTTACTAGCTAAAATAACTTTTGTTTTATTTTAAACTAGTTCACCCGACAGACGTTGTTCTGTATATAATAAATAAAATAATGTTTTTTATTAATTTGTCAATAACATATCATAACATCAAGAATTATTTCGTAAAATATGCTCCCTGTTGTTGTAATTGTTGCACACAAGATGTGTCAAAACGTGCGTCAGTAAATTCTCTCATAGAAAATATGTCCATACAAAGCAAATATCGGACGACACATCACAGGAAAATCAAAATTGTTGTTTTTATTTAATTCCGAACACTTTCATATTTATTCACCTTTTAAACCTTCCCTGGACTTCCACATATAATTCAAGACCAAAATTAGCCAAATCGGTCCAGCCGTTCTCGAGTTTTAGCGAGACTAACGAACAGCGTATTATTATTATTATATTTAGCGTGACGTCACCAAATGGCCCAATGGAAGACCAGCGTTGGTTTTCAAACCAGCAAACATGCTGAGTTGTGACCATTTTTGTAACGAATACGTAGACGTTTTGTGACGAAAAATTTGTAATACTTTTTTTTCAGATTTTGTTTGTTTATTGTTTGTCTCTTTTATAAGTTTTTTTAAATTATATGTATATTTATGTGAAACGTTTCAAATAAACATTTTTCATTAATTTCATAATGTCCGGTGGTGGAATTCGGCCGCTGATGTCTCCTCCGAGCACTCCCCATGATATGACTTGTGCGGCAGAAATAACAGAAAGAACCCACATCTCTAAGCAATACCAAAGAATCAAGCCGATCGGAGATGACTTGATCGTCGATAATTCGAGCCGCTCTTCGTTGTATGCGGTCAAATGCAAGCTGGTACTGGAGAGCGCGGATGATATAACATACGTCCATACAAAACCTGTTAATATTGCGATTTAACTTTTATGCCATAACGTAGGATACACACAATCAAAATCAAACACGACGCGTTCACTTTACGGCTGCGTAGACACTCACTGTCTAACAACTGACAGTTGTCTCGAGCTGTAGATAAGTCGATCTATAATGATATATACCAGCACTGACCTGTATATATACCACTGGACAGGCTGTTCCATATGTTTGACAGCAAATTTTGGTGTCTATTTGAAGCATCATTCGCGAGCGATCTAATTTTAACGTTTAATACTGCGAAGGAACGCACAATACACTGAAGTATTTTTTCATTTTGAATTAATTTCGTTCGTTTTCCGAGTCATTTATACTTCAAGAATAAACGACAACAATTTTTTTTAGTAAGTAAATAGTTTCCCACCATCTATCGATGTTTGCTGAGGTTGTCATCACTAGTTTTAGTACCGCAGACATGGCGAATATCAAACAGACACAAAAGCACTTTGACAGCCACTAGTCCAGTGATATATTATAGTAGAAGAGGTCAGTGTTCAACTTTCGTTTGCCGCTTTGAATGAGCGAAAGAACGCACAGCCAATATGATCATTTTGTATTACTAATGCGGGAAAGCAGTATCTTGGCTTTCGCTGTTGTGGTTGAAAAAGAGCCGTTTGCCCATTTTTAAAATTACGCGTGAGTTTTTTCATAAATGAAACTGTTGTTTGAGTGCGAAAAATTTACTTGTCGCACGCAAATTATACTTATCACGCGCAAATTTAGATAACATTGCTAAAATAAATAAAATAGTAACAAAAAAAACACAAACAAAATATCAAAACTGAATAGAGCTTGACGTCTGACAGTGTAATTTAATAAATAAACTTATAAGTTAAGCTACAAAAGTTTAAAAACGAATATGGAGTCGGAAATAATACATAAATCATGGGATTTGTGATGCAGTATGTGCAACTCGTGCGACAATTTGTCGATTGCCCACGAAAGCGAAGTTGAACGCACGAGCGAAGAGAGTGCCGTCATTCGCTTGAGTGGGTGTTGAGTGGGAGTGGCGAGTTGCACAATATACTATTAGGGACTACGCGCACTTATTCAGTTCCATTCGCGTTTCGCTGAACAATTTTGGTCACACTTATACAGCTCTGCTTCTATCAGCCGCCTACGGCGTCGTAAGAATGAGGATCATAACTTTAAATCACGTCTGCACTCTTTAATCTTTGCGTGCATAATGATTACGTCAAATCAATGCAGGAACAATACAGGTCGCAACTTGTCGACAAGGAGTCGCGAACCATCCCTGTAAAGAGCTGTTCCGCCGCATTCGACGGCGAACAGCGCTGTACGCGGCGGTACAGCGCCGAACGCTCTCTAAAGCATTCGCATAATAAAAACACATTTATCCTCATTTTATGCTGGTTTGCCGCGAAAGCAGAATGGACGCGGAAAGCTGAATCGACGCGTACACGTCTCCATACAAAATTGTTGTTTTCTATGGACAAAAGCTGAAAAGAGCTGAATAAGTGCGCGTAGTCCCTTATTCGTCGCGTCGTTGTTATTGACGTACTATAAACAACTAGATTTGCAATCGCCTAATAAATAGTCGTCAAAAACGTCGGAGCAGCGTTGTATAAACGTATACATTAAATTATAAAGATAACATTAAAACATTCATACAAATTAACACCATAACTCGTGGCATTAATGTTCAAAGTCTATTGTATACGTTCATAAGAAGCTTTTAGCAAAATGATTAAAAACGTCATGTTAGTTACACAATTTTTTTAATTTAACGTGGCACTTAATAAAAATACAACAGTCCATCCTTTTGAAACTAGGCTATTATTTGGACAGTTTATCACTGAACATTTGTTTTTGCGTGGCGTTGTTATCCAAGCGCTGTCAAAACACAACTGAACGAAAACTCTGCCTAATAGACGCGTAGGCTGAGTTTTGCTTCAGACAATTTTTAAGCGTGATTATTGTACGTCAACGGTCGTTGTCGTTGAAAAATTTGTGGCACAGATTTGCACGTTTTATAATATTATTATGTTCTCTAAGTATGCATGTATGTATGTATGTATCTGGGTTCTAAATTTACAAGAGACAGAGATGGTTTGGACATGTCGATAGAATGAATGTAGAACGATTGACGAAGAAAGTGTATAAGTCCAGTGTGAATGAAAGTGTTGGAAGGGGTAGACCTAGGCGGACGTTTCAAGATCAAATCAGGGACGTCTTAAAAAAAGGCCAGGTCAAGAGTACCCTAAACCGGAGAGCATGTATGAAAGGAATAATGAAAGTGGACGAAGCGAAACAAGTATGTAAGGATCGTAGCAAGTGGAAAGATGTGGTCTCTGCCTACCCCTACGGGAAAAAGGCGTGATTTTATGTGTGTATGTATCTAAGTATGTAATTTAAAGGTTCTTGCCACTATTTATTATGGAGAATTTGTTAAAACCAATAAAGAATTTTATTATCCACCCGACGCGGGAAACCTGCGCTCGCTTTGCTTTCAACCGTCATCGCGCATGCCTCACGTGCGCTATTGAATGCCTTTAGACGCATGCCCTTGATGAACAAAATGAGGCACGGTATAGCCACAGCTTATATAGACCACCCGTGAAATACAGCGGTATTCCCTTAGTGAACCGTTTGTTCGATTCCGTCATTTTCTAATAAATTTAGTGGCTTCATATAGGTATTAGTTCTCCTTACAAAAGCCATGATTTATAGCAAAAAAGTTTCGACATTTATTCGTTTTCGTTCATTACTAACATATTGCATAAGTGACGCAGTAATGAAATATTGAAAAAGTTTCCCACAGAATAAAAAAAGAAACAGCCATAATATGTTAAAAATGACGCCCGCCGATGTTTGATATTTAAATAACATAGTCAATGTCGACACAGCGAAATATTTGGTGAATAAAAATAAACTAAAATTACTATAAATTATAATTAATCAAATTCAAATATTTTTATTCAAAATAGGATTCAAAATCACTTATTGAACGTCAAAATCTACCACCCATTCAAAAGAGACTGCCTCAGACCTGAGAAGAATGGGCGCAAGAAACTCAGCGGGCTTTTTTTTTTAATATAAAATATGGATTACAATGTAATATCGTACAATAAACATTTATAATTAAAGAGCCTCAGGGTGTTCGCTTTATTCCCAGTCCGTGGTGTCATTAAGAAAATCGTTTATACTATAATAACCTTTCCCACACAAACGTTTTTTAACAATTCTTTTAAATTTCGTAACACATTTGTTTTGTACATTTTCTGGGATCATATTGTAGAAGCATATACATCGCCCAACAAAAGACTTACTAACTCGACCCAACCGAGTAGTAGGCATTACAAGTTTATGTTTGTTCCTCGTGTTAACATTATGAATGTCACAGTTTCTAGAAAATTCCTCAATCTGCTTATGAACATACAAAACATTATCGAAAATGTATTGAGAAGCAACAGTCAAAATATTTATTTCTTTAAATTTTTCTCTTAATGATTCTTTAGGACCTAGGTTATAAATCGCGCGAATAGCCCTCTTCTGCAGCACAAAGTTAGTATTAATATCGACCGCACTGCCCCATAACAATATACCATAGGACATAATACTATGAAAATAACTAAAGTATACTAATCTCGCCGTATCTATGTCAGTTAACCGTCTAATTTTCTTAACCGCATATGCTGCAGAACTAAGCCTATTCGCCAATCCTTCAATATGGGGGCCCCAATGCAATTTGGAATCAAGAGTAATGCCAAGAAATATAGCAGATTCCACTGGTTTTACCATCTATCCATTTAATAAAATATTCGCATCTACATTTTTGACATTTGGCGCGGTGAATTTAATATATTTGGTTTTATGATTATTTAACAATAAGTTATTGGTGCTAAACCAGTACATGATGTCAGATAGAGCATTGTTTACTTCGTCATACAAAACTTGGCTTCGTTTCACTTTGAATATAAGTGAAGTGTCATCCGCAAACAATACCACCTTGTGTTTCTTTTCTACAAGGTTAGGTATATCATTTATATAAATTAGGAAGAGGAAGGGTCCAAGAATAGACCCTTGTGGTACCCCCATACCGAGAGGAGTCCCAGGAGATCTCCTGCCATTCACCTCGACCCTCTGAATCCTATTATTTAAATATGAGATCAGAAGATCGAGTGCAGATCCTCTTATACCATTGCAGTTTGTATTTTGACCAGCGTTGAATGCTGAACACAATCAAAAGCCTTAGATAAATCACAGAAGACACCAAGTGCATTCTGTGATTCCTCCCAGGCCTCAAAAATATTCCTGATGAGTTCATCCGTAGTCGAGCGTCCCCTAGTAAAACCAAATTGCTTTATATGAAGTAACTTATAAGTGTTAAAGTGAGTAAGCATTTGGCTTAAAATAATTTTTTCAAAAATTTTACTAAGGGTCGGCAACACCGAAGTCATGTGGTTTATTTATTAATTTACATTTATGTTTTTAATTTACTCGTGTTATTGAGTATTTGGCTTTTGAGTATGTTTCTTGCATCACTTTATATAGATTGTAATGAAAGTTATTTGAAAAACGATGAGGCTGAGTTTCTAACAACTTCTTCTCATTAAACCTCCTCTTTTCTGAATTGGTGGTAAATTGTTAGTTACTTTTGACATACATAAGTATATAGTAAGCATAATATAAATTACAATACCTAATTAGAAAATGATGTTAATTTGAATCGAATATTAATTTTAAATTCTACTAAGATCTAAATTAAATTATTTTTATTCTAAGTAGGATTTACAATCACCTATTGAAAGTCAAAAAGTATTACCCATTCAAAATGCTTTTTTTTTATTACAATAAGGGACGAGACGAGCAGGCATAAGATGTTTAGTCTCATTTGCGCAGTAATTTCACTAGCTACGGCGCCCTTCGGCCTACACGCAATAATGCTTTCACATTACTGCTTCACTACAGAAATAGGCGCCGTTGTGGTACCCATAATCAAGCCGGCATCCTGTGCGGAGGAGCCTCCCACTGGTTACTATGCCTCAGACCTGAGAAGAACGTTCACAAAAAGCTCACCAGGCTTTTTATGAGAAAAGTAACGGCAAGAGACTTTGAGACATAACATGATGTGGTCTCATAACCATACCAGTGCCACATGGTACCCACCTAGCTGATATTCTGTGCAAAAAAGCCTCTATTTGAAAATGCTGTATAAATTTGTGCGGCAATACATTTTTTTGTATCATATTATAAAATTAAATGAACTGTTATTGTAGGTACATATTTATTTCTGTGTCTATATCTTGCCATCTCGGAATCGGCTTAAGCCATTTGGATGAAATTTCCTACACGGACTCCAACCTCTACGTTAATAAACTTACTGTACCCAGCTGATGCATAGATTATTTCTGTGTATTTAGAATTTTCTTTAATTACCGCGAGTGTTACACAGTTAAATAAATCACTTTTAAAGGATTAAAATGCGTGTAATTGTAACTGTGTTTTTACATTCGATTTTTTGTAAGGGTTACATTTTTATTTTAGTTAACCCGAGGTTTCAAGACCTTTCCAGATCTCGTTTTCAGGGGGACTCAGTCCCCCAGTCCATTTCAGTCCCCTTAAATATAATGTAAAAACACAGTTACAATTACACGCGTTTAAAACCTTTAAAAGTGTTTTATTTAATTCTGTGTATTTCCTTTCAAAGTGTACAGGCCAGACATAATATTGGAGTATTCGTACTCGAAGCGTAAGATAACTTAATGGCTGTACAACACTTTATGTATCCTTTTAAGATCGCTTGGGCGATTCACTATCACATTCTTCATTCACCCCTAGCACCGCTCTATCCTAGGAAAATATAAATAAAATTGTAGTGTCTGTTTGTAATATTGAAATAATCGTTTTGTAAATGCACATATATACGGTACATATACCAAAATAACATTTTTTACAATTTTTGTCTGTCTGTCTGTTTATTCCGGCTAATCTCTGAAATGGCTGGACCGATTTTGACGGGATTTTTATTGGCAGGTAGATTAAATAATAAGGAGTAACTAAGGCTACGTTTATTTCAGAAAAATTATTTTATGTTAGAAAAATAAAGTAATATTGTAATGTTCAAGAAACGGTTTAACTCTAAAAATAATTTATATGGCAAAACAACGTTTACCGGGTCAGCTAGTCTTTAATACGTATTCATGTCAAAATAATACATACGACTAAGCGATTTAAAGTCACACACTTGAGTGTTTAATTAAAATTTATGATCCAAAATATTTCTTTATTGTTATCTTGACAAGTCTTTGCTCATTACAAAAACATATCTCGCACTCTTCTATCTAACAAAAGCACACAATAATTCATTGAAATAAAATTTAGTCACGCCTGTTATAATTTATGTGAGCACTTACTAAGAATGTTATTTTAATAAGCTTATAAGAAAACGGTCGCAAATCTCTCCTTGCCAGCTGCTATAAACGCCTACTTAAATATTTATTACCTTGAGCATTTCAGCGACAGCATAATCACTAATTTAGTGCGCTTACTTATTGAAAATCGTTACAACATATCTTTTAACGCCTTTCCTTTAATGAAGTCATCCTTAGGCATTTGCCGTTCACAGTTTATCAGCTGTTTTAGAGCCAAATGGTTATTACCCGCCGCGATGGCAAGGGTACTGATGGAATAACCGGAATGTACCAGTAGCAGGCTCAACGAGTTACTACAATGGCGCCTAATTTTGCCGTGAAGCAATAATGTGTAGACATTACTGTGTTTTGGTCTGAAGGGTAGGTAGGTAGCTAGTGAAATTACTGGGCAAATGAGACTTAACATCGTATGTCTCAAGGTGACGAGCTTAATTGTAGTGCCGCTCAGAATTTTTGGGCTTTTCAAGAATTCTGAGCGCGGCGCTGCATTGTATTGGGTAGGGCGTATCAATTACCATCAGCTGAACGTCCGGCTTATCTCGTCCCTTATTTTTATAAAAAAAAAACCTGGTGACTTGGCACAGGGAAGGGTGTTGGTGTGAGACGCAACTTGCCTCGACTCTCTGGCTCCTTCTCATGTCCAAGTTACGTCAGTTGGTGCTAGGGCTGCTGCTTGGACTGCCGAAGACAGCAAGCGTCGCAAATCTTGGCCTCGGTGAGTCTTACATCTTTGTACCGTTTGGTGTGGAGACACTTGGCCCTTGGGGCCTAGAAGTGCTTTGTGCATTCTCCGCGCCTCAATAGGGCCAAAAACTTGCAACTATTTCGGTCAACGGATCAGCCTAGCTATCCAACGCGGAAATGCTGCCAGTATTCTTGGTATGCTTCTCCGTAACGATAGTTTTAATTTAGTGTAATGATAGTATTCTAAATATGGTAAAAAAATATTTGTTTTGTTTGAATAAATAAATACAATTAATTTAACGCCTTCATTTGTTCATTGCAAAATACTAGTCAGGTGCAATTCACACTCGCGCACGAAGTACTATGTATAACATATTTTAACAGTAGTAGGACTATAGTAGGACTAAATTTTCTGAGAGATTAGGCTAATTTTTTATATTTTCAAATAAAAAATATAACGTTCTTTTTAAACTATATCGTAACTTATTACATTTTCGCCCAGAAATCCCCGCCTCCTTTACTTTAATATGATTGATAGTATATTAATAGTTTAGTATTTCACCATTGTGTTGCGCGTTTACAGATCGTGCATTGTCTGAAGTTTGGTGGTTGGTATCGGGCCTAGCGTTCCTACATTCAGTTCATAGCCTTTGGTCACTAGAATTGTAAATCCCGTACAAGTTGATTTATAGTGTCATGAACAAGACATAAAGCATGGAAAGTGTTTTATTAATGTTAACTGATGGGTAGAACTTATTCGTAAGTGGGCCTTTGATGATCTTTTGATCAAATCTACTGACATAACAGAGGGTGCTTATCTTTTTGCCATGACACGGAATGTACGCTACTTGATCAATGACATACAATATGCGTATCCTTCGGCCAGGATTAAAATTAAATGAACCATATCTTAGGTGATGTTGCGTGCAGATGCTCTTCGTCGCCATGAGCTATTCTGCCTAGAATTGGCAGGTTGTTACAGTCAAACCCCGAAACGGGGCCCATATCAGGCCCGGTTGCGCAACAGTGATATATGACATGGGCCGTGGAGGCCGCAAATACTACGCAACAACAGTAGCGGGGCGTCTCTTTAGGAAACTCGAACCTAGGACCGGCTGTGTGCTTGTGGGAAGGAGAGAAGATCTCTAACGATCTAACATGATCTGATATTCCGATGGACTTTTGATAAAAGAGATAACACACTCGCTGGCGAGTGCAGTGATGTATTATGTAATGTATGTCAGTGTGTCTGCTTGTGTGTGTATGTATGTGTTTGGATTTGTTTGTGAAGTGTGTTTGTGTATGAGGTGTATGTAAGTTTGTCCGTGTATAAAATAAGTGTACCTATTGATGTCATGACTCTAGTGTATTAGGCACAGGGAAAGATGCTGGTGAGGGAAGTGAGTTGGTCATCACAAATATGTCGGTCTCTATGAGTCTAACAACTTTGTGCAGTAGAAATTTGTATATTCTTTAGTATCTTATCTTCATTTTCCTTAATACATAATTGAGGGAAATCAAACCATGCAAATTTTAAGCATATCCGTTTGGTAGATCTTGAAACCGTGAGTGAGTTCCAGAGAGACAAAGTTTCCTAAACATTTATAATTATTTATTAGTATGAATGGAATTGCAACTTGCAGTCGATGAACTTCTAAAAATAATGTTCATACTATCGCAGAACATTTCTAATTTAACTCCGACACACTTTATACGCACGATGAAATCTTCAGGAATATTTCGAAAATGTCGTCGTATCTTTGTCAAAGATAAATGCAATTTCGTAGCAGATACGGTTCGTGTACACTTGGACAGTACGATGAGTGTTTAATGAACCTTTATATTCTTCTCGGAAAGTCCTTTGAACTCATGTGGCAACTGTGTCATTTATTTTGTACAGATATGCGGGCAGAAGGATGAAAAGTATACAAATTTTTGTGCGGCTTTATATTTGGTTCCAGGAATCAATACTGGCCGGATACAGTTTATGAACCACAATATGACATTCGAAAATGTAAAGAGACTTCAAATAATTATAAATTTATAGCTTATAGCTTTTTGTAAAATTAATGTATGCAATGTTTTTATAAGTTTCCATACTACACGGCCACTTTATGTCCGGTCGCTGCAGCAAGCTGTCATGTCAGGGAACCAGATTGTTTCTACCAGGCCTACGTACCTATTTTACCTAATAATTGTCTACTTTAATAGTTTTTCTATTTGTCATTCATAAAATATATTTGCTTGTTTTGCAGACCGTAACAAAGCGACGATGTGACGTCATCGGCATTCGATCCTGGGATAATGTAACCGCGTAGTACATATTTAGTATGAATAGTCCTGCCATTAATATTAGTTTTTTTATGAAAATAAGGGACGAGACGAGCAGGACGTTCAGCTAATGGTACTTGATACGCCCTACCCATTACATTGCAGTGCCGCTCAGGATTCTTGAAAAACCCAAAAATCTGAGCGGCACTACAATTGCGCTCGTCACCTTGAGACAAGTTGTCAAGTTTCACTTGCCCAGTAATATCACTAGCTACGGCCTTCAGACCGAAACACAGTAATTCTTACACATTACTGCTTCAAGGCAGAAATAGGCACCGTTGTTGTACCCATAATCTAGCCGGCTTCCTGTGCAAAGGAGCCACTGGTAGATATGACATTGTCTGGCACCTATAGCACACAAAGATATCAGAGTTCGGGGCTAGTTTATTTCTGTGAGAACAATTGACTAACAATTATTCTATATTAATACAGAACTCAAACTCCCTCAACTCATTGAGAAAGAATAAAGTTTTTCTGTAAATCCAAAGATCCGTATTCGCTAAGTATACCAGAGCTCCCCTAAGGCTCCCGACGGAAATACTTATAAGGCTATTATACACTGTGAAACTATAATACTTAATATCTTTTTTACTTAAAGAGTTTTTTCAGAACGATTTTAATGGGCGGTATTATCAAGAGTAATAAAATATTGCAAATTCTCAGGAACTTTGTACCAAATTACGGAAAATCGTGTAACCTTCTTATTCTATTTTATTAAATACTAGCTGCTGCCCTCGTCATCGTCTGCGTGGAGGCTTTAGACTTTACAGCTTCTTAACCTTTGATATGCCACGGTATCTGCTTCGGACGGAAATTTCGTGCATCTCTCTCTAAAATTAACGGTTTTTGATATACCTAATAATTCCTCCCATTTTTTTTTTTTTGTAAAATTGACCACACTTTTAATCTAATTATTTAGCCCTAAACTAAACATAGACTGTACTACTCGTATAGGTAAAAATGTATTCTTTACGGAATCTTTGTTCAAAGTTTGTAGCAGTAGTTAATATATATATGTTTTCATGAACCAAATCCGATTTTATACATATTTTCTGTTTCTCTTTAATATATTCTTTTCTTTAAATACATTAGTTCAAAAGTAGACTTTTTGATGGGGAGGTTTATTATTTTAAGCTCTACTGCTTTTCGTTTTATTGAAATGGTGTTTTTTACTTTAGCCTCAACATTCTTTATATTGTAATTACTTCTTGTCCAAGGATTGAAGTTGTATCATTGGTTTCCTTTCGTTGTTTTGTTTTTTCGCACTATTAGAAAAAAATCGTGCATCACGCGCGGAATTGTAATTGGTCTTATTTTTGTCCGCGCTTTTAGCTTTCATCAAATTGAGATTCATGAAGAACTGACTTTCTGCACTTGTATCGAAATATACTTTTACAATGACTTTTACCACAATCCCCTTATATCTCCCCAATCACCCAACGGGTCTTTACGATGTCTACCGCATTTATCATGGGGTGTGTTCCGAAGAGCTGTTTCACCTGATTCCTGCCGCCGAATTCCACCTTCGCACCACACGACGCCACAAGTTAGGATATCATTCCCACCATCTGGATGTGTGGCGGTCCTCCACAGTGCGGTTTTCAACGAACTTTCTTCCACGTACTACAAAGCTGTGGAATAAACTTCCTTGTGCGGTGTTTCCGGGACGATACGACATGGGTACCTTCAAAATAAGCGCGTACACCATTCTTAAAGACCGGCAACGCTCCTGTGATTCCTGTGGTGTTACAAGAGAATGTGGGCGGCGGTGATCACTTAACACCAGGTGACCCGTACGCTCGTTTGTCCTCCTTTTCCATAAAAAAACATGGTATTCATTCCTCGGTAGTCAGGCACCTAAGCCTAACCCAAGAGATCGCAAAACAAGTTATTTAAATTAATTATGATATTAAACAAGACGCCAATGACTCAGCGTCCGTGGATGATATAAATAGAAATTATTTACGACTTTATATTTATAGCGAGTTGTGAGAATAAAGATTTTTCGTCTTTCCACGTTGTGAGTATTTTCGTGACATGATAAATTCCGTAATACAGGATGTGTTCAATTTAACACATTATTTTTAAACTTTGTGTCGTGATTTATACACTCGAATATCACGTTATTTCGATACCACATGAATGTCACGTTACATACCATATAGCTGGTTCCACATGTATGTTAGTGTACCAACATATTTATAATTTTAATTCATTTAAGTATCTATATTTGGTTGATTTTATTAAATTAGCATGATTTATTTAATAATGAATCTTATTGTTAAATTGTAATAATCTATTAAAATGTATAATAGAGACAGTCAACTGACAACACCAATGTGTCGTTGTCAGTTGACCACGAATACAGGCATTCAAGTTGTAGTACCGGTACGGGGTGGTCGATTAAAATGTTTTAAATTCTATTATTACAGTAATTTGTTACTAAATACGATCTATAATAATTATAAGGTTTGATCTCAAAACAGTGAACAGTGCTAATATGTAGATAACGAACGAGCTATTGAACGAAAAGCGAAGAAAGGAAATGTAGTACCTACATATGTGTAGCGACGTGAGGAAAAGAGAGTTTTTTTGCATGTGGATCAGGAAATGTTTGAGATTCAAATATTTTTTTAAATTGAAACTCGATGAAACGAAAAAGCGAGACAATAGAGACACAAACAGGGTATAGGATTCAGGCGACGAGAGAATGAGACAGACATATAAATTCATAAGATAACGTGGGAGAAAATGACACATGAAGTATTATACAGTGTTTTTGTATCAGGCGATCCTAGTTGAAAAAGAAGTTGTCTTATGTTTGACGCGAGTATACCTTAAAATATTCTGACGTCATGCGCACGACGTATTTCTACATACACCAGGAGAACATAAATATGGTAGCGGTGATTGTAATGTATTTCATAGCGGTTGAAATCATGTGTCATCTGAGCAACATGGACCAGGACCTCAAAATATGCAGTTTAGAGATCTTAAAATGATTATACGATTAGTGCTGACCCGTTGTTATTGTTGTTTGTTGGTGTTCAATTTTTCGTAAAAATTCATGTGCTTAACTTCTCAGCTTTTACCTTCGATCATGTATATAATGTACGCCTAAATAGACTGTGAAAGCTGTGAAAAGGTCGAAAAAAGTTGAGGTTCATCCTCTATTTTGAGCAATGAACGCACACTAACACAAAGAAACATACAAATTGAGAGTTTAAGACGAAGCTTGTCACGCACACTAATGTAATAAACCTGCCCTATTTTCATGGGTGGTGTAGCAGCAAGAGGCTCTATCTAGACGTATAATTTATCTAAGGCTTTTACATATTGCTGATGTTTTACATAATTTTCTATTCAGTGTAAGCGTTTCTCTACTGTAGTATTCAGGAACTATTAACCGTGTAGTGTCTACGTTGCAAAATTAGCTTTCAAAATTATTCAACCCTTCACAATCTGGTGTAAAATAACTGTTGGATTTTCCAATGTAATTTGGCTTCATAAAGCCAAGCTTAGTAAGAATTTTGCGCATTTTTTTTTTTATAAAACGTTGACCAGTGGTGAGATGTAGTCTCTCATAAAATTAAAAGTCTTTATACCCTCAAATTTGTTAGTTGTTATTTATTTCCTCAAATTATACTATTATTTTTTATTTTCCTCGTACGTCTTGCATAAATAACTGTAGGTACATTACTCAGGATAAACTTGAATCATGTACTCGACTGTAAACAGTCTATATCTGTAGGGTGTCTATAGGTACTTTAGACACCCTACGGCTTTGAAAGATGCATACAAATCTGAACCTCGTAGGAACAACACTGAAAAATATCAGAATTAAATATGATTTAGGGGATTAACATTGCTATTTACAATGTTTAAAACATTACAACGGTTTATATTACAACCATTGTAGGAATTTTGTAATCTTGAAACAGGGTTTCTATCTATATATATTATTAGTAATAAAGTTAAGCCTATTAGATAGTCTATAGATATCTGTTTAAAAGAAAACCTTGTCTATTTTCTACGAAAAGTACGGAAAAGATTTAATCAGAATTTCACATAAATGCAAGATGTCGGGCAACATATAGATTACGCACTATCATGGTAGATATATGTATTGTATTTTTGCTTCTTTTTAGCATCCACAAACATCGTTGCGGGTTAAAAGTATAAAGATATTAAAGATATTAAAATTTGCTAGGTGGGTATTTGAAATAATTTTTAGAATATCCAATAAAAAGAAAATTTAACACTATATTGGTTGAACATGAAATTGAGTATCTTGAATGCATTTTTTCTTTACACAAGCTTGATATTGGAAGTAAGCTGGCGAATGCGTGATTAGAGTGTTACGATAACTGTGATCGGGGGAGGCGAACGGAAGTTGAAAGGGAGATAGATATAAGTTTGTGAAGATAGAAAGAGACAGAATTACAGAGTTTTGTAATTAAATGATTAATAGCAATATAACATTATATAATACTTTGTAAAATATAGAAATATAATTAAATTATGATTATTCCAATTCCAGTGATATTATTCACTTCAATCCCGTGTAATAATTACACGCACAATCTTTTTTTAATTGAATTTTATATGACTAATAAAACAATATAATTAAAACTTTTAGTTACACAAAATTATTGTTAGCCCTTTCAAAATCCCTTAACCCTTTTAAACTTTGAATAACTAAAGAAGCCCTTCAACTACTAGGGCAACATGATTCTCAAATAAATTAAGACTCGTTAATATTCAGTTCGATGTGGTTTATATCATTTTATTTTAACGTATACAACTCAAATCAAGTGTTTCAACACTTTCAGTGCTCAAAAGTGAGAGATTATTAAGTAACTTTGCCCTGTGCTTTACCGGGGCTTAAAAAGAATAGGGGGTAAGAGGTGGCTAAGGGTATTTACTAGTGGGAGGCTTCTTTGATGTCTTACAGGATGCCGGCTAGATTATGGGTACCACAACGGCGCCTATTTCTGCCATGAAGCAGTCATGTGTAAACATTACTGTGTTTCGGTCTGAAGGGCGCCATAGCTAGTGAAATTACTGGGCAAATGAAACTTAATATATTATGTCTCTATGTGACGAGCGCAATTGTAGTGCCGCTCAGAAGCTTTGGGCTTTTCACGAATCCTGAGCGGCACTGCACTGTAATGGTCAGGGCGTATCTAATTACCATCAGATGAACGGCCTGCTCGTCTCGTCCTGTATTTTCATAAAAAAAATAGTAATTGACCTAGCTCCTGCCGCTGAACCCTACTAACGAGACCTCACAGATTAGGATATCATCCCTAACATCTGCATGTCGGGCGTTCCTCAACACTGCGGTTTTCAAGGAACTTCCACGTACAACAAAGAATAGGAAAGAGCATGTGATATAGATACCTTTAAAATAACCATGAATTGCATATACCTTTCTAAATGCCGGCATACGCTCCTGTGATTTCAAGCAATGTGGGAGGCGGCGATCACTTAAAATCAGGTGATTAGTTAAGTTAATGTATATAATAAAAATCATATTAGAAAAATGTATACATATGAAATAAATCAAAAAGTAAAAAAATACTCGCCTCAATAGATTGAATTAAGTGTCAAAGAATCAAGTACTATCTTCCAAAGTTTGTTATTCGAAAATAAAAAATATTCAAAATGTTCTATTTTCATTTTTAGCTCTTCCGTTACTTTGTGTTAAATGTATCAATAAACTACAGCCTAATACAAACTATCACAATAATATAGTTTACGTTACGAAAATAGAAAGACCATAGAGAAACCAGAGTAGATAAATGGAAATGAATAATAAATTGTCGCAAGTAACAAACACTGCATAACACACAAATCGTTACAATTCAAATAAACTGTATTTATATTTAGGCTGTGATTTCATAGGGCTGTCACAAACACATTTACAACAAAAACATTTACTTCCGTAAAAGCACACAAGTACCATATTAATCCCTTCTAATATTATAAATGTGAATCTAAGCTTGTTTGTTATGCTTTTACGCCGGAGCTACTGAACCGATTTTGATGAAATTTGGTACAGCGATAGACAATACAGGCTACAATTTTATCCCATATAAATCAATGGTTGAAAATGAATTGTGAAAAACTGAAATTCACGTCGTTGAGCTATAACTATTCCAATAGTAGGTTTAGTTTGCCATAGCAATCTTCCGTGGAATAAGATGCATATAAAATGTTAGGAACAGGAGCGAAAACGGGAACCGGAACTGGAATAGGACATGAGATAATCTTTAATTCCAAACCTGCGTATTATTTTTAAGAACCCTTTATCTACGTGGACGAAGTAGCGGGCATCAGCTAGTAACTGTATAAATCTGAGCTTTATTTTTAGTATTCTACTGCCTCCTATTAAATTAACATGGTACAACATGCCACTACTTTAAATATGTAGGAGCTATCTTCTAGTAAAACTAAAGGACAGAATGAACTTCTTTCAGCAATGTTTCTTTACTACAACAAAATTTTTATTACCTTTATAACATTTCAGAATATATATTATCTCAAAAAGTCACGGACGAGTAAAAAAAGAAGGACTCTACGCCGTGATATAAGCAATTGAAGAATCGTTATGCTAGTGTGTGTGTGTGGGTACGGGGGATACTAGTTACACATTTTTTTGTGTCTTAAATAATCATATATGGCCACAAATACTTATATAGTATGGTTTTTACACTGTTTCATAACGCACGACGACATTTTTGAAATATTTTATTGAGACGCAAACTGATCTGTCACAGACGATGACAATTCTCATAATGGCCGGCTGTAGTAGTGTGTGTGCGTGGAGCTATGTATTTACACGTTAATCAGCTTGTTTTGGTGCTACACTGTTGTGTAAGGAGACACGGAGTCCTTATTTTTTTACTAGTCCATGCAAAAAGTATACAAATTCATTTACTGATCTACTAACATGATATACATATTGTGCGGCAAATCGTAGTGTATATACTATACATAATTTTAGTAGTAATATTTAAAGTTACAATAGTTACCTATTTACAAAGTTACAATGAATAATAATTAAGTAGTTAAATTAATACTAATTGGGTAGTTACATTAATAATAATTCCACCTTCGCACGACACGCCACAAGTTAGGATATCATCCCCACCATCTGGATGTGTGGCGGTCCTCCACAGTGCGGTTTTCAAGGAGCTTTCTTCCACGTACTACAAAGCTGTGGAATGAGCTTCCTTGTGCGGTGTTTCCGAGACGATACGACATGGGTACCTTAAAAAAAAGCGCGTACACCTTCCTTAAAGGCCGGCAACGCTCTTGTGATTCCTCTGGTGTTGCAAGAGGTACCACCAGGTGAGCCGTACGCTCGTTTGTCCTCCTACTCCATAAAAAAAAACGAAATAGGTGGGTAACGTATAAAATAAATGAGTCTATTTGTTTACAGTAATGAATGAAATACCTACTCTATTTTATTATTTATTATATTGACAGCTATGAGGGTATTTGTTTATTAAAGTGTCGCTTATCTCTTATTAATCCCTCTCTCTCTCTCGTCTATCTCTGTTATTAATTATGACAATCACGAAATTTGTGAAGGTTATTTTCATTTCATTTTTATATGAATTTTGTTTTTGTATTGTAATTGTAAAATAGGTGTTCCATATCGATCTAATAACTTTTAAATTGACATTAAAAAGTGTGTAATTTACTGATAAATGATTGTTTAGCATATAAATAATGTTTATTATAATTGACAATGCAAATAATGTAGTTTCAGTTAGACAACATTTAAAATAAACGTAATTATTTCCTGACTATTTGATATGTCACATTCATTTTAGCATGACAAAAAATGTTGTCTTGCTTCAAGACCAGTGGGAGGATATTTTGCGCAGGATGCCGGTAAAATACGAATACCTTTGCACAGGATAGCTTGCCGACTAGATTATTGGTACCTCAACGGTGCGTTTTTCTGCCATGAAGCAGTCATTTGATATTATTTAATAATTGTTTTTTGGACTAAGTCGAAGGGCACCGTAGCTAGTGAAATTACTGAGCAAATAAGACTTAACATCTTATGTCTCAAGACGATGAGCGCAATTATAGTGCTGCTTAGAGTTTTTGGGTTTTTCAAGAATCCTGCGGCATCGCATTGTAATGGGTAGGGCGTATCAATTACCCATCAGCTGAACGTTCTGCTCGTCTCGTTCCTTATTGTCATAAAAAATTGGGTATCACCTTTGTCGTTAAAAGCAATGGGATAAAAAGACCTAAGATGCAGCGGCTTACAAACTAATTTGTTATGTATATTACAGCTATTGCAAAATATTAAATAAATGTATACACTTTTATAATAAAGTCCCAGCCACTGTTTAGGCATTATCAAAAATATTTTTTTTTATTAATAAATGGCTCTGTCGTAAATCCTACTACTCCACAGCTGAGAATCTAAGTGATAGGACAGCCTGGAACCCGATAATGATTATTTTTATAGCAATAGCAATGATAGTTACAATATGTATTTAATCAAAAAGAGGGCAAAAAAAGGAATGCTGCGAGAGTTACTTGCGCCACTTCTTCTCTCTCAAAGCGCCATTTGTTTCCGAAGTAGTATGAAGTATATTTGAAATGACATCAAACAGAAATTCTAAACGAATCAATTTTGAAAAAATAAATGCCTCTTATGCTTTTTACTCAATATGAACGAATAGAATGGAAGTTGAACTTCTTGTATATTCTTCTCACTAACACAAATTTTGCCAAAGATATGGTAGATTAAGTCATTTATAAGAAATATTAATAGTGGCGATTCAAAAGCGGTTTTAGCCTAATTGAATAAAGTTTAATTAACTTTGACTTAAACTTTGTGATTGTACTCAAAAAAAATATGATAAATATTCATAAGCGAGACAGCCCTGATTTTATTCACCGGGTCATTCCTAAACATTTTATTTACCCAACTGCGTCTGTTCGTGCTTTGAAATAAAGTCACTATCGCAAGAGCCATAAGAGTGAAATTGAAGAGTTCCAAATTTTTATGTTGACCGCGTACGCAATAAAATCTTTTTTTATTATGGCCCTTCAGAATCGGCCGCTTCAAAATTGTATTCTGTATAAAAGTCACGCGAATATAAAGATTTTTGTGCCATCTTTATGCTTATAATGTTTCCTGTAAAGCTATGTTGTATAGTTTAGAAAAAAAAAACATTTAGATAAAATAAAATTTATAGAAAAAAAATATCTATAATGTTTTATTACTGCTATGATTTCGCCCATTTTCGTCCAATTTGCTTGATATGAATCTAGAATAAATGCAAATGAATTAATAAAAATCCTTTATTGCATTATATACCTTTATTGATTTATGGTGTATGTGGATGATGCAGCTACTGTACTCAATAACTTTTGTATTAATTTACATTTACTTTTTTGACCTACTCGTGTAAGACATTGACTGATATTTGAGAGTGTCTGTTGCATCATTTTACATTTTACATATTATATTGTAATTTGAAATGATTTGTAATTCGATGTACTTAAATGTAAGTACTTAAATGTAAATGATATAAAAGAGTGGCAATGAGTTTCTTGCTACTTCTTCTCATTACATCTCTTTACGAAGTAGCGGTAGATTCAATAAGATTTTTTTTTGACATTCATAAGTGTCATTTCCGTGACCTACGTGAATAAATTGATTTTGATTTGATTTGATTTGATTTGATATAAATATTTGCATAATAATAAATTTTCAAAGATATGTAACTTTAGATTAAGGATTGTATCTGCTGCGCTCCAACTGGAGATATATGGAACGTTACATCAGAACAATAGCTATTTTATTACGGCAACTTTATAATGTAGTATGTATTGGCTCTATGTTAATATGCTTGTGTGCGTCGCATTTTGACACTCAATGGCATCTTTGACATCATGACTTGTAGTATTATTTTTGCAAAGTTTTACTACGCACCCGGCATTTTAGTTTCAATTATTAGCAAAGATAACAGTAGATGTGGCACGTCAACGTCACACTTTGTTCTAGACTTGTTAGAGTACGCCCACTAGGGCGTAGTATTAGTGGCCGCACTTTGCGACTACGCCTGCGGTATCTAGTTGGAGCGCAGCGGAGACCAATCCTTAATCTTTGTAACCTAAATTAATTTCTTAATTGAGTGAAAGTTAATTGTTTTAGTAAACGTATACAAGAATATATTTTTGAATATGGTGATGATGATGTGAGAATTTTTAAAAGTATGTATATTTTAAGAAAATATGTTATTAAGTATTTGTAAGTATTCCAGTAAGTATTCATAAAATTGTTTGTTTGTACATAGATCCTAAATCAGAGTCGCATACTTACGTTCTTCGGACACGTCTCCCAACGCGAGAGTGAGTCCATTAAGCGCCTTGTCGTGCAGGGCAAAGTGACGGGCACGGGAAAGCGAGGAAGGTCGCCCATGCGATGGACCAAACACATGAAGTCTGCTGCGGGCAGTGCATTGAACGAGTGTACCAGACTGTCGGGTGAAAGAAAAAAAAGTGGCGACTGTTCGTGAGGCGAATTACACCTGCTCCAAAAGATCACTTCGCGATGACCACGACCGCTCTGCCAAGAGTGTCATGAAAAAGGAGAAGTTACTGCGACCTTTTCTGCCATGAAGCACTAATGTTTGATGTTAATTGATCACCTTCGCCTCAAATGTTGGTGGCCTTTTAAAAAGTGTATGGTGTTTTTTTTGATGGTACCCATACAGTATTGTCTTGGAAATACTGTACAAGGATGCTCATTCCATAGTTTGGTTGAAATTTCCCTGAAAACCCTATAGTAGGTACGCCAAACATCCGAATGGTGGGGATGATATCATAATTTTTTTCATACGGTTGCAAGTCTAACAGGTCTTCTGAACACTCTCCGTAATAAATGTTTGAAGACACACAATGAAACGACGTCTCTACGCAACGCCAAGTGAACCAGCCGTTCACAGAGCACTGGATCCCCGACAATGTGAGCAGCTCTGTGTTTTAAATGTGCAAGCGTAAGGCTAAGCGTGTGCTGAGACGCAGGTGACACAGCACAGAACAATACAGTTTAAATACTTATCTTGTTTGAATTGTGTGGATGGTTAGAATCATACAACTAAGGTTCACGGCGCACTAATTCAATTAAATAGTAACAAATTAAGAATTAAGGCGAAGGGTAAACACAAAACATACAAACGAGGTGTTTTTAGACAAGTTTTGTGGTGAAAATATAGCATTTGGAGCTATGAACACTACTATATCCTGTTACACATACCCTTAAATCTTACTTGTAGGTTGCTAATGCTTTCTGTTGGTTAAAGTTAATACTTCAGAGCTTTTATGAATTACCAATTTTCTTTGCAGTAAAACAAGTTTTTTCTCGGTATGATGCATTTGTTTAGTATACTACTTTCATAAAAGTTGTTCTTATAGCTTTTAATTTTTTTGTGTTGGTACATTTATTCAGATTAGTAATCAATAATGTGGATAATCTGCTCTGCCCTGTGCTGCGTGGACTATAAAAACTAATATAAAATTATAAATCAACATGTTGTTTGTTTTAGGGCTCAGAGCGTAAAATCTGTCAGTAAAACATATTCGAAATCTTATTAAAATGTAAATTCGATGTCATGTTGTTTCATATTCCAAAGTCTATCCTTTATGTTAATTATTTAATAAAGAAACCCAACCTTTACAAGCGACAAGCCACCGGCTTGTGTATCACTATTTACAAATTTAAATATAGTCATGCTATATCGACTTGGAAATATGGATTTTGTAAGTTCTTAAGGCCTTAATTGTCTTAGAATTCCAAAAATTTACTCTAAATATATACATTTTTTTTACATTAATATAACTTCCAGTTCTAAAAAATATTATAGTGTATGTATTATAGTAATTGGTCCGATTGTTGTTGTACTTTTTATTGAAATGAAAGTTTCTTTTCTTGGGATGGGTATAAAATGTTAAACTCGAGTCAGGACACGTGGCCTGATCGAAAATTCCTAAGACAGTCGTTGAGATAATGGATGATAGTTCTTTTTTCTGAAGGATTTTATATATAGATAGCGCAATAAATGAATATTGTAGTTAACCACATAAATGCTAGTACTTTTATACTGATAATTCGTGCGAAGATATTCAAATATGCACAACCTTAATGTTCTAGTTTTCACTTCTGACGGCACTCCCGGCGTGCAACCATTTTTTTTTTTCAAATCCCATTTTATAACTAAAACCTATCCCTTGGAATATTTAGTTCAAACCTAAACATAATAATCCTTCACCGTAGGTATATCGTAGGTATATCCACAACTTACTAATAATTAAATAACATTTGATTTAATTAAAAGCTCGTTAAGAAGTTTGTCAGAATTCTCTCAGTAACGAGGTAATTCTCAAAGAGTAGTAATTTTATATACAAAATATATATTTTATTATGAGTAACATGTTCCTTCACAACGAGACTTTAAGAAAAGTTTTAATTGGCTCGTTAATAATTTTAATTATGTATTTCACAACGAAGTTTAAAGAAAGGCCCTTACATGCTGTTCAAAGTTGTATAAAGGGCCCTCTAAGGATTTGTAAAGGATAAAACTTTGTAAGAGTTTCACCGTACGTAATTAAAAAAGATTTTTAAACTTCTTAAAGTACCTATTGTTTTAAATAACTGGTAAGTAACAAAATTGGTATAGATTTCAAAAATCATTGAGTTGAACATCGAACTTTGTTAATATTTTTTCGATACAGTTGTTAAAAATAGATCATTTATACGTATAGATACTGTGACAGCTGTGAAAACGCTGAAAAAAATTGTGTTTAGAACTAAACTCTATTTTGAGCAATAGATATAGTGTGCGTGACACACTAAACACAAAGTGTCATACAAATCGCGAGTGTTAGACGTAGCTTGTCACGCACACTATATTAATATTCCTGGCCTGTTTTTATCGGTTGTCAAACAACAAGAGACTCTATCTTGACGTATTAACTAAATTGTTGAACTTAGCGTATTTTCGGAAGCTATTCTTTTGATTCGAAAATTTAATCTTTTGCATAGACCACTATCTTTTACACGATCGTGACTTCCTTTTACAAATTCGATCATTACTTTTGCAGTTTAGTTTTAAATTTATAAGTTAACTAGCTGACCCGCAAACGTTGTATTGCCGATATTAAAATTGCGATACAAAAGTAACTGTTGATCGTAGATGGATGAAAATTTGAAGTTGTATGTATTTTTAATGCTGACTCATAATCAAATTAAAAAAAATGTCAAAAAAATAAAAATTTGAAATTTGGCGTGGGATAACATTTATGGGGCTGAAAAATAGATGTTGTCCTATTCTCAGACCTACCCAATATGCACTCAAAATTTCATGAGAATCGGTTAAGCCGTTTCGAAGGAGTTTAACTACAAACACCGCGACATGAGAATTTTATATATTACATTTAAAAAGTTTTGTAACATAGAATAATATAGCCTGACTGGTGTGGTATATTTTGCACGTATCGTCAAATGTGCGTTTTATAATCCAGTATCAATTTGGGAATTTTCTCACTTAATCGTAAGTAGAGTGCTTAACTCGAGCTAAGATCAATCGGCGTCACTCATGAA
This sequence comes from Leptidea sinapis, assembly GCF_905404315.1. Taxonomy (NCBI): domain Eukaryota; kingdom Metazoa; phylum Arthropoda; class Insecta; order Lepidoptera; family Pieridae; genus Leptidea; species Leptidea sinapis. The sequence continues at coordinate 15,208,193 of NC_066267.1, read as the reverse complement.
GTGTAACTGAGTGCTCCGAACAGAGTCACTTAGATTACCACTGAGCCGATAAAATAATTATATTACACAAATTAAATTTGAAAACAAAATTTATGAACGATGCGGGACTAGAACCCGCGACCTCTGGCGTTCCGTGGGATCGCTCTTCCACAGAGCTAACCGTTAGAGTGACGTATCGTTGATAAATCTTGTATATCTTATTAAACTCTCAGGTTGTGCCTTCATCTACAGGATCTACTTTACAGTTGATAAAGGCAGAAAAGACATAAAAGGCAGAAAAGGCATTTATTTTCTCAAAATTGATTCCTTTGGAATTCTTTTTGATGTCATTTCTTATACTACTAGATATTACTACCGCTTCGGAAACAAATGGCGCTCTGAGAGAGAAGAAGCGACGCAAGAAACTCTCCCAGCATCCTTTTTTTTGTGCTCTTTTCAATAAAAATATACAATATTGTACAGTCATTTCTATCGCTATAAAATAATCACAATCTAGTCCCAGGCTGTCCGATCATTTAGATATTCAGCAGTGGAGTAGTAGGATTTACGACAGAGCCATTTTTTTATAAAACATTTAAATTTATTTATTGATAATGCCTGAACAGTGGCTGGGACTTTATTGTAGAAGTGTATACATTTATCCTTAAAGCTATTATGTATCTTATGAAGCCTACTAGAATTAGTTACAAGCAATCCCTTATTTCTAGTGTTATAATAATGAAAATCACTATTAAGAGCAAAAAGGTGACGATTTTTGTGAACATATATTAAATTTTCATAAATGTACTGATAATGAACAGTCATAATATTTATTTCTTTAAATTTTACTTTGAGAGACTGTCTATAACCAAGCTGATATATAGCACGAACAGCTCTCTTTTGCAGTGCAAACACTATATCAATGTCAGCAGCATGACCCCATAGTAATATACCGTACGTCATGATGCTGTGAAAATAACTAAAGTACACTAATCTAGCGGTCGCAACATTCGTGTACTCTTTAATTTTTCTAACTGCATATGCCGCAGAGCTGAGTCTATCTGCTAGATGAGTATATGTGGACCCCACTGAAGCTTGTTATCTAACGTGATACCCAAGAAGACCGTATACCTGCTCAACCCCGATATTTGCATATTAGAAAATTGACTTGAGATGTCGCTCTTGTAAATCGAAACAATATGTTATTAGTTTGTTATTGGCTCAGTGATAATAGCTGACCCGACAAACATTGGTTTGTTTAACGTTTAACAAATGTTTTTTATGAAAAATTGTCAATAATATTACATAACATCAAAAATTCTCCCTGTTGTTATAATGTAATTGTTTCACAGCAGAACTGTCAAACCGTCCATCAATAAATTCTCTCTTGGATTGAATTGGAAAAAAAAATATGGGTCAAAAATCGAAATAAAAAATTTCTTAACTCTCAAGTTCGATTAAACTGTACTTCATGGTCTTCACAGTTCACTGGGAACAAACATCAGGACACTGGATTTATATATATAAAGATATATATTTACTTATAATTCTGAAATAGATGATTTTAAAATTGTTATTATTTAGGCAACATAAAGTGAATAAATAGAAGCAAATTTGGTTATAAATCAAACACGACAGCTTAAAAGCATAAATAACAAATTCAATACATTATAAAATACTCATCTTACAGTTTAAACTCTCCTCTACGCGATAACGTGGTTTGATAAATATTAAATTTTCACTCAGGTGCTACGAAAGGAGGGCACAATGAATTTATCGTAGTAATGCATCGTAACAGCTTTAGTGCGGGGATTAACCTAATTTTGAACAAAGCATGTGCAAATATGCGCCGGTGTTACTAATTGTAATATCATGTTAATAAATATGATAGACAGTTATAATATTCGTATGAAAAAGGTAGTTAGCACTGAACGAAGTCTTTTTTATGGAAACAGAGGACAATCTAGCGTTTACGAACTGAACTTGTTAAGTGATCACCGCTTCCCACATTCTCTTGCAATACCAGAGGAAGGTGTACGCGCTTGTTTTGAAGGTAGCTGTTTCGTATCGTTATCGTGCGCCACACATCCAGATGGTGGGGAAGATATCCTAATTTGTGGCGCGTCGTGCGAAGGTGGAATTCGGCGGCAGGGATCAGGTGAAACAGCTCTTCGGAACACTCCCCGTGGTAAATGCGTTGGAAGAGAAAAATGAAAAATAAGAAATAAACATGTTTTTTATGAGAAAACTATTCAATAGCGCATGTTACCAGACAACCGCCGAATACGGTATGGTTCCGCAGAACTCCCTATAGCTATTGGCATTTTAATTTAATTTAGCAAGAAAGTTTTGTAGAAAGAAAAGTTTATTGTAAACTTTTTTAAGCCAACAATGTAATGCGATGTACAGTTCCAACGTTACAAGTAATTAATGTCAATTGTACAACATCTTTTTATCGTTTATTCATATAACTAGCTGACCCGACAGACAATATTCTGTAAATAGCAAAATATTAAAATGGAAATAACATGTTATCCTCAATAGATATACATATGTCATCATGAACTTTTCTGTAGACCTATATAAGATACATAATTCCGCCATACATTATTTTCTTACATCTCAAAGGGTTTAGACAGCGTTTTCGTTGAAATCTCCCAGACGGTTAATTTTTTCCGACACTTCCAACAAATACCGTTCATATATACCAAAACTTAACAAATTACATACCTTAACCTTCCTCGAGAACCACACTATCCATTGGTGAAAACAGCATGCAATTCGATGTAGCAGTTTTCGTGTTTATCGAGAACAGACAGACAGACAGACGCGGCGAAGGACTTTGTTTTATAATAGTGATAACTCAACAAGAAATCAACCATGAGATTTTTGGGTCCCTTACCCGTGGGGTAGCTGACTGGAACCCTGTTTCTAACAGTTTGCCGTCAGTCTGCCCCTCGGTCGAACAGGGCACTGTCTCTCATAAACCTCATAAAAACGGCTGGAATTTTAAATTAAATGTAAAGTTTGACTAACTGGAAAACATTTATAACATATTACTAGCTGATGCCCGCGACTTCGTCCGCGTATATAAAGGGTTTTAAAAAATATAAGTAAGTTTGGAACTGATGATTATCTCACGTCCTATTCCAGTTCCGGTTCCCGTTTTCGCTCCCGTTCCCAATATATTTTATGAAAGATTCATATATATTCATATGATATTCATTTCGAGGAAAATTGCTATGGCAAATTTAACCAAATTCTGGTACAGTTATAGCTGAAAGACGTGAATTTAAGTTTTTCACAAATCCCGCGCGAACAATGGTTTCTTCTGGGTTTAAATGTAGCACATGTCCTTTTCCAAGCTAGAGCTTGGAAAAGGATAGATAGATAGAGTAGAGATAGATAGATAGATAGATAGATAGGTAGACTAGAGTCTATCGCTGTACCAAATATCATCAAAATCGGTTCAATAGCTCCGACGTAAAAGCGTAACAAATTTTCATTTTCATTTATATTAGTAGGGATTTGTTGTTTTTAATTTAAATGATTTATTCTGAGAGAACGCTCATTATACAAATATATTGTGTTGTTCGTCAGTAATTTTTTCGTGGCTTTGTCACATTTTTGTTGTTAAGACAATGAGACATAATAATTATTGTGTGATTTGAATGTAACTGTGTTACAAAATGTATATTCATTACAGTTTTTTCAGCTAGCGAAGTTTTTCTGTAGATGTGCCGATAAAAGTAAATGAGGTCATTCTTTTGTAAATTTCAATGACTAAATAATTTATTATAACGGTTCTGTAATCAGAGGGGAATGCGTTTTTTGTATTTTCTTCAGTCTGTCCTTTTAAAGTATATCTTAGACTTAGGGTGAGATTTATAGAAACATATTTATAAAACGAGAGCTTGACTTTTGCATTGGATTGTCTTAGCTTATTGTTTACCAGTGGGAGGCTTCTTTGCACAGGATGCCGGCTAGATTATGGGTACCACAACGGCGCCTATTACGGCCGTAAAGCAGTAATGTGTAAACATTATTGTGTTTCGGTTTGAAGGGCGCTGTAGCTAGTGAAATTACTGGGCAAATGAGACTTTACATTCATGTGACGAGCGCGATTGTAGTGCCGCTCAGAATTTTTGGGGTTTTTCAAGAAACATGAGCGGCATTGCATTGTAATGGACAGGGCGTATCAGTTACCATCAGCTGAAAGTTCTGCTCGTCTCATCCCTTATTTTCATAAAATAAAAAAAATGCGTTTCCGACCTATAAGGAGTATGCTCTATTCTTGAAGGTCCCGAAGTCGTATCGTTTCGGGAAAACATCAGCAGGTAATTGATATCAATTGGAGACGCCTCCTAAAGATCCCGTGGACGGCATTTCGCACCAATTTATCCATCCTCAAAGAGCTTCGTATTAAAGGCAGACTATCGTCAATTGTGCAACTAAGAATACTGAAGTTCTTTGGTCACGTCTCTAGAAATGAGAACTCGATGGAGAGACTGGTAGTTCAGGGCCAGGTGGAAGGCAAGAGAGCACGCGGTCGATCGCCAACCCGCTGGATAGACGCCATCACAAAGGCTACTGAGTCCACCATAGTCCAGTGTACCCACAACGCCTCTAACCGTCAGAAATGGAAGCACATCGCCAGGAGATCTACCCTCAGAAAGGATATTGACTCACCGAACACCCCACCATGTACCTCGTCAGCGCAACCACGACCACTCTGACAAGAGTGTACGACAAAGAAGAATTGATTCCACAAAGTGGCTAGGCGTGGCAAGAAATATCATATATCTTCTCCTCCGATATCTTCTCTATTGCACACTTTGTTAGTATATACGATAGTATATTGTAAGTCTTTGGTATGAATCATTTCAGAAATACATGAAAACATATTTACAAGAATTACTCATTTGATAAAATAACAAAGTAATTGTTGCTTTACTGCACTACTTGTTTTAATACTTACAAAAATTTAAATTCCATATGTACCTACTGAATACATTGTACTTTGTGTAAAATGATAAGAAAATATGAGTATTAAAATATCACTAACTATTCAACACAAATTTTTGCTCTGTTGTCCAATAGATTTCTAACGGACATCTCCAACGAAGTTCCACCTTCACACGACACGCCACAAGTTAGGATATCATCCCCACCATCTGGATGTGTGGCGGTCCTCCACAGTGCGGTTTTCAAAGAGCTTTCTTCCACGTACTACAAAGCTGTGGAATGAGTTTCCTTGTGCGGTGTTTCCGGGACGATACGACATGGGTACCTTCAAAAAAAGCGCGTACACCTTCCTTAAAGGCCGGCAACGCTCTTGTGATTCCTCTGGTGTTGCAAGAGAATGTGGGCGGCGGTGATCACTTAACACCAGGTGACCCATATGCACGTTTGTCCTCCTATTCCATAAAAAAAAAGAAGTACAGCAAGATAGAAACCCAAAATACCAAAGCCTAAAATTTTCGGTAAAAATGTATTAAATGAATAAAATCCCAACACATACAAGCATTTAAATTTCATGTATTAAGTGATTAAGAATAACCGTTATACAAGATTACCTTCACAAAATTTGCGATGAATAAAGCCTTAAAGAACCTATCACTAACTGAGTGCCAAAGAGATATTTCATCCCAAAACAACTGAAGTAATATTTAAAGTAATTTATTCAGTCTCGCTTCACGCGGAGATAATTTCTGCCCAAGTTCACCAGTTACGTAAACCTGTTACATGGGAATTATGCTGTCTCTCCTTCTCATTTCCATATTACACTTTAATAGTTAATACCAGTCTTACATTATAAGCAACTGCAGGTATTTTAAATCTTTGTAAGAATCATTGAGAGCAAAATTTTAGGAAATAAACATTTAAACTGTTGCCTCTCAATATATTCTTGATAATTTTATGTACGTACATAGGCACATAAGTGAATTTGCTAGAAACTGTCATAACCATAATGTTAACTAGGAACACAAACTTGTCATGCCTATGCGGCAAATTACATAAAAATATCAAAAATAAATTTTTATTCAAATAGATTCATGAAAAATACTTGACTTGATATGCGTGTCTTAATTATCACAGATTAATAAAGGTGCTTATGTTGAAAAGAATAGGGAATAAAAACAACGATATGTGTTTCAAAATAATGTATATAATTTCATCACGTATGTTTTCACGTTGCTGAAAGGTCTTGGATTCAATTTCAATGAAACTTCAAAATATTTTATAAGTCAACAAATTTATCATTTTATCATAAGACTTACTCATTTTTTGCTCACATATTTTGATTTTCGGATCGTATTCTAGCATCCATGCGAGAGAGTATGGACAGGACGTATCAAACCATCAGCTGAATGGCCTGCTCGTCTCGTCCCTTATTTTCAGTAAAAAAAAGAGTCTAGAATTGATATCTTCGTTATTAACATTACAATCTTTTAAATCTTTGGTCCTTCAAAATCATACCAATCAATAAATTGATTTTATCGTAGGTAATTTATGCCTCGAGATAGACTCTGACAGCTGAGACCACGTCGAAAAAAATTGCGGCAAACTGTAAGACTCTATTTTCAGCGTCGCACGCACACTAAAACCAGGTGACATACGTATCGCTAGTGTAAGGTAGCTTTTCATGTACACCAAAATAATAAACCTGGCCTGGTGTATGCGTTGCCTAACAGCATCTAGACGTAAAAATTATCTTAAAATTTTATGTATATTATGGCGTTAGTTTTACTAGAATTTTAGCCACGTACGGCCGGTTTGTGGCGACATAAGGACCTTTAACCCCTAAAAGCAAACTCCCATCACAAGGTCCCGCAACACATCTTGGGCGTTTGATAATGTTGATGACCTTGGGCAGCTGGATTTTACTTTCCATTCTAATAAAAAAAAAAAAAGTGTTTGTCCTTCTAGTAAAAAAAAAATCTCGCGAATCATTTTATCAGTGTAAAGAACGTATAAATGTAATTTTTTGTAATTGTCATTCCGTCATTATTATCTCAGATTATTATTATGATTAATATAATTTACTAACATTTTCGATAGATCAAAAATGAAATAACATAGGTAATTTTCACATTAGAAATGGACTTTTCCGAATTAAAATTTTCACAATTCAAATCGTCTTTAAATTATTTTATATTATAATTATAAAAACAAATAAAATTTATAACCAAATTTAAGTGATCGATGCGGATGTAGAGATATATATTTCTTTTTCCCTACTTTTGTTAAAAATCGCATAGTAAGATTATATCGTGCCAGATATCCAATTTTAACAATAAAATTTATTTTTACATTATCTGTTGAAAATTTGGATACTTAACTTTCGTCAAAACCGACAGATAGACAGCTTTACTGTCACTTGTATATCACATATTACGGTATATATTGTATAATCATGAATTTTCTAATTGTAAGCTTATTTTTTTGAAACGTGAGATAACAAAAATCACTGATTACTTAAAGACCAAATGGTTGTGACGAAAAAAAAACAAAACTCTACTTACTTTCTAAGGCCTGGAACATGAGGGCACCAAGTATACTATACACCAACAAACACAGCGTCAAAAAGAGATGCGTGAACCATTTCTTCGACCACAATTTCAACTTATTATAAAACCAGAACGCGATCTTTTCACCAGCACTCAAACCACTGTTCGCCGTGTTCATTGTAGTCTTTAAAACCTTCAAACTGTTTGAACATGAACTCCGAGGCTTTATCTTAATTATCACAGATTAATAAAGGTTCTTATGTTGAAAAGAATAGGAAAGAAATACAACGATATGTGTTTCAAAATAATGTCAATATTATGTAATGTCATCACGTATTTTTTAACGTCGCTGAAAGGACTTGGATTCAATTTCAATGAAACTTCAAAATATTTTGTAAGTCAAGAAATTTATCATTTTATCATAAGACTTACTCATTTTTTGCTCACATATTTTGATTTTCGGATCATATAATAGCATCCATGCGAGATAGTGTAAAATTTATATCTTTGTTATTAACATTACAATTTTTTCATCATAAATCATACCAATCAATATACGGCAAACTGTAAGCCTCTATTTTCAGCGTCGCACGCACACTAAAACCAAATGACATACGTATCGCTAGTGTAAGGTAGCTTTTCATGTACACCAAAATAATTAACCTGGCCTGATGTCATCCGTTGCCTAACAGCATCTAGACGTAAAAATTATCTTAAAATTTTATGTATGTTATGGAGTTAATTTTACTAGAAATTTAGCCACTTACGGACAGTTTGTGGCGACATAGGGACCTTTAACCCATAAAAGCAAACTCCCATCATAAGGTCCCGCAACACATCTTGGGACGTTTGATAATGTTGATGACCAAGGGCAGCTGGATTTTATTTTCCACTAGCTGACCCGGCAAACGTTGTTTTGCCATATAAAGTATAATTCACGCGATAGTTTTATAAGTAATAAAATATTGCCTTTACAGCCTGTACATCATTTTGTTCTATTGTCAATAGTTTTTGCAGCGCACGCAAAAAATAGGTTTTCGATTTTACACCTTGTGTCACAAAATAGCAATTTTATTACGGATCCCTAATTTTGAAAAAAAAACATAGCCTATAGCCTTTCTCGATAAATGGACTACCCAACACTGAAAGAATCATTCAAATCGGACCAGTAATACCAGAGATTAGCGCGTTCAAACAAACAAACAAACACTGCAGCTTTATAATATTAGTATAGATTAGGAAAGCCTCTAATAAAAAAAAGTGTTTGTCCTTCTAGTAAACAAAAATCGCGAATCATTTTATCAGTGTAAAGAACGTATAAATGTAATTTTTAGCAATTGTCATTCCATTATTATTATCTCAGATTATTATTATAATAATATAATTTACTAACATTTTCGATAGATCAAAAATGAAATAACACAGGTAATTTTCACATTTGAAATAGATTTTTCCGAATTAAAATTTTCCCAATTCAAATCGTCTTTAAATTATTTTATATTATAATTATAAAAACAAATAAAATTTATAAACAAATTTTAAATGATCGATGCGGATGTAGAGAAATATATTTCTAATTCCCTACTTCGGTTAAAAATCGCATAGTAAGATTATATCGTGCCAGATATCCAATTTTAACAATGAAATTTATTTTTACATAATCTGTTAAAAATTAGGATACTTAACTTTCGTCAAAACCGACAGATAGACAGCTTTACTGTCAAAAAAAAACATAGCCTATAGCCTTTCTCGATAAATGGACTACCCAACACTGAAAGAATCATTCAAATCGGACCAGTAATACCAGAGATTAGCGCGTTCAAACAAACAAACAAACACTGCAGCTTTATAATATTAGTATAGATTAGGAAAGCCTCTAATAAAAAAAAGTGTTTGTCCTTCTAGTAAACAAAAATCGCGAATCATTTTATCAGTGTAAAGAACGTATAAATGTAATTTTTAGCAATTGTCATTCCATTATTATTATCTCAGATTATTATTATAATAATATAATTTACTAACATTTTCGATAGATCAAAAATGAAATAACACAGGTAATTTTCACATTTGAAATAGATTTTTCCGAATTAAAATTTTCCCAATTCAAATCGTCTTTAAATTATTTTATATTATAATTATAAAAACAAATAAAATTTATAAACAAATTTTAAATGATCGATGCGGATGTAGAGAAATATATTTCTAATTCCCTACTTCGGTTAAAAATCGCATAGTAAGATTATATCGTGCCAGATATCCAATTTTAACAATGAAATTTATTTTTACATAATCTGTTAAAAATTAGGATACTTAACTTTCGTCAAAACCGACAGATAGACAGCTTTACTGTCACTTGTTTAATACATATTACGGTATATATTGTATAATCATAAATTTTCTAATTGTAAGCTTATTTTTTTGAAACGTGAGATGACAAAAATAACTGATTAAAGACCAAATGGTTGTGACGAAAAAAAAACAAAACTCTACTTACTTTCTAAGGCCTGGAACATGAGGGCACCAAGTATACTATACACCAACAAACACAATGTCAAAAAGAAATGCGTGAACCATTTCTTCGACCACAATTTCAACTTATTATAAAACCAGAACGCGGTCTTTTCACCAGCACTCAAACCACTCTTCGCCGTGTTCATTGTAAAGTCTTTAAAACCTTCAAACTGTTTGAACATGAACTCCGAGGCTTTATTGTGGTACATGTGCACGAAAGGGTTAAAATACGGATTGATATTAGGATCTGATATATGGGAAACTGGGGTTAGGGGTACTTTGCCGTAGTACTTCGTTTGACCCCAGTAGACGGAAGAAGCGGTGGTGGGGCCTCTTGTTGTGGCTGCTGGGGTTGGGATAGTTAGTGTGATCTTTGGCCGAGGCTTGGGTGGCGGAGGAGGTGGATTATTCGGCGGAACGTCCAACGAATCCATGTTTGTTAAATGCACACTGGATTTTAGAACCGGCAGCGGCTGTGTTTGAAGCGATACTGTTTTATAAATAAGCGAGAGTTGCTTCCTGACGTGTCATCGGCGTGTGTTTAGGTAACTTCGTCAGATTAGCTGACTGTTTTTCAGTGAAGTGTCTGTTCGCTCTATATTTCACGCGCCTACGCTTTACGACTGAGCTACTTGGGCGAATGATTTCATAACTTTTTAGAAAAAACATGACAATGTTCAACAGTTAAAAGAAGTTATGACGAGATGAGCACCTCGTGGTGACACACCCAGGACTATCTAATGTGGATGGATTCTTGAAAACCCAAAATTCTAGGAGAAACGCCTATCTCAACACAGGAAAACTTCCTCAGGACAATTTCAAAAGAGTCTTGGGAAGAGCGCAAAAATTTATATAGCGCTTGTGTCATGTTGCAATACAGCAATGAACGTAAGCATATTGTAATTTGATTACAGACAGTTAGAAATTCTGCCACAGATTGCACCCTTACTGTAAGCCGTTAAGGAGTTCCATTGATCATCATATTCGACTACAATTTTACGCTAGGTGACTCAAATATACGATATATAGTAGCATATAAAAGATTCCTCCGAGTATCGTTATAGAATTAAAGAGTTTCGTTACATTTTCTATAATCAGAACCTAATCAAACTCCCATCGAACTACCCTTGAAGTACATTAGTTCCAATAAAAAAAAAGTCATCGAAATCGGTTGGCGTTTTCTCATTGATGCCATTGTCAGAACTGGACCAGCTTTCAAATAAAAAAGAATTATCAAAACCGGTTCCACCCAGTTGAAAGTTCTGAGGTAACGAACATAAAAAACCGACGAATTGAGGACCTCCTCCTTTTTTGAAGTCGATTAAAAATAACTAAGTAAGTAAATCCTAGTATTTAGATACAAGTAATGTATATTTTCATATTCAAAGATGTAAAACAGTTCCGTTGGTCATAATTATAAACTGTTTTTTGCGTTTAACATTTCACTCGTATTCAAAGTGGAAAGAAACCAAGTTATGCCTGACAAAGTAATAATGCTCTTTGTGACATCGTATAGTTACTTGTTAAACGACTATAACCTGTTGCTAAATAGCAAGAAAACCGAATATATAAAGTTATCCCGCCAAACGTTGGAAATATAGATACGAATGTTTTATAAGTGGAGAGAAGGTAAAATAGGTGTAATCTGCTATATCTAGGCATTAATAATTACTTTTGATACCAAAATAAAATGGAAAAATTTCGTTACAACCAAATTTATTTAGATATCTCCATTTCCAACCTGTGGTATCATTAAGAAAGTCATGATATTATTTTCCTTTTCCGCATAAACGTCTTTTAACAATTCTTTTGTATTTCGTAATACATTTGCTTTGAACACTTTCCGAGATCATGGTGTTAGAGCTCATGGTTTACATTGCCTCACAAACGAATTACTAACTCAAGTTGGGCGAGTAGGCATTATGTTTGTTCCTGATGTCAACATTATGATTACCACAGTTTTTCGAAAATTCGATTATAATTATAGTTTTATACGTAACTTTATAATCATCAAATTTGGCGAACGTATAGAGTTATCACCACCTCAAGACGAAACCTTTGGCAGTCAAACAGATAATTTCACGAAATGTCGCCGAAAATCAATGGAGTTGCCAGATCATGTTGTGTTCTGGAATATCTGAGTCATTATAGAGAGGCGCCTCACTGCATGATTCAATATTAGAAATAACTTTTTTATATATTTTAAAAGAAACTTTAAATTTTTTATGCCAGATACCGAAGGACAAGCGTGCCCGTACTCATGAAATAGTTTTAGGTTTAAAACCTTTTACCGCCACTTCGGAAAAATTGGAAGGAGTTTGTCTATGAATATGTGGACCGCCGCCTAGAATTGTATCCAATTCAAAATTCTTTTGGATGATATGTAATTATCCAATGTAGTAGTAGTACCTCCCAGTTTTAACTTCTTAACATCTTACGACTCAAGGTGACGAGCGTAATTATACTGCCTCTCAGAAATTTGGATTTTTCAAGAATCCTAAGCGGCACTGCATTGTAATGGGCAGGGCGTATCAATTACCAACAGCTTAAGGTCCTGCTCGTCTCGTCGCTTATTGTCATAAAAAAGGTTATCATATTTAAAATCAAAAACCGGGTTATTTGCCAAAATGACGACCGATATAGCCGAACGGTTAGTGACCCTGACTACTAAGCTAGAGGTCCCGGGTTCGAATCCCGGTGCAATCATTTGTATGAAGAATATGGATGTTTGTTTCCGAGTCATGGATGTTTATGTGTATTTTTGTACGTTTATGTAAGTAAACACATCAAAAAAGTCAAAGCAACATGCATGACATTACAAATTTACTATTTAAATGAATTAATTTCTAAGTCTTTATTCACTCAAAGTGCATAGGTATGTAAACTTTTTTGTTATTGATGACATATTTTTTTTTTTCATAAAATTAAATGAAAGTGAATTTCTTTGAATTTAAGTGCGTTTTTATTGCTACGTTTAGTCTTGATTTTCTAATTTTACCAACCATTTAAATAAAGTTAGCGACAAAATTGAACTTTTAGATATTCTGTACGTCATGGAGCGACGTCATTTGGCGGCAAATGAAATGCAATGAGCTGTAGGATGGTGCAAGCGGGAAGTAATCAATCTCAGGTATCTCGGCATTTTGGCATTCATAGAGGTGTTATTTGAATTGTCTTTGGCAGCGCTACTATAATACAAGGGAACCCGCTGAACAGCATTCAGGACGTAAAAGGATTACAACCACTCGGAAAGACCGGTACATACAACTGACTGCAAGACGCCAGCCGATGTTAACCGCTCGAGAGATAAGTTTGAGGCTACAAAATTCAAGTGCTGTTGATGCAAGTCTCCAAACTGTGCGAAATTGACTGCATGAGTACGGCCTACGAGCTCGACGCCCAATTAGGTGCCCACCGATACGTCACGGGAATCGCGCTCGTAGAAATTAATGGTTTAGAAAACGCAGAACATGGACCCAGGAACAATGGGTTAAAATTATGTTTTCCGATGAGTCGCGATTCGGGTTTAGGCCTGATACAAGAAGGGTGCGAGTGTACCGTCGGCCCGGAAATACTGTAAGGCTCAGGTGCATTCAGGAAGTTCATCCATACAGCGGCTCAACAGTTATCGTATGGGCGGGTATTATGAAGAACAGGCGAACTGAGCTCGTTTTTGTAAATGGAAACATGAACGCATGTTGCCATCGCCATCGCAATCTTCCTTAAAATAAATTCATATAATATCTTGGGAACGGGAGCGAAAACTGGAACCGGAACTGTAATAGGACATGAGATAACCATCAGTGCCAAACCTGCTTATTATTTTTAAAAACCCTTTGGCTGCGCGTACAAAGTCGGGGGCATCTGAAAATTACGTTGAGGATATTCTCAGACCTTATGTCCATCCATTTGCACAAACTTTGGCTCCGACTTTACGTTAATGCGCGTTCACATCAGCTCAGCGAACCAGTCAATACTTGGCAACGGAGAACGTCCGGGTATTGCCCTGGCCTGCACAATTGCCAGACCTCAACCCCATCGAGCACGCATGGGACAAGCTCCAGGTACGTGTTTTGAAGGACTTGGACTGAGTGACAACAACCCAACAGCTGAAGGATTTGCTACAATTCCATTTGGAGCGAATACCGCAAGATGACATAAACAGTCTCATTAATTCATTGAATAATCGTTGCCGACAAGTTCTGAATAGGAGAGGAGACTATACTTTGTATTAAATTATCCTATTCTTTCACAATAAATTCATTTTCTTTAGAAATTTCATTTTGTAAAAAAATGTTTAGTTGCTTATGTACCTTACCTTACAACCTTTCTGCAGTATATTCTAATATTGTTAATTTCTGTTATTAAAAGAACTTATAAAGACAACAGCTGTTATTTTTACATCATAGGACACTAAATATATTTAAAATAAAATAATTTCAAAATAAAATATAACGTTATAATGTGAAAAACCATCCTAAAATTTAAATTTGTACATGTTGCTTAGACATTTTTGAAGTGTGTATTTATTGTATTAAATATATCGTTGTCTTGTACGCATAGTAGAATGACTATGCCTAGTTTGGGGCAAGATAATTTGTGTAAGAGTGTGTCAATATTATTGTTATTATTATAAAAGGTATAACACAATATGTAAACGTAACCTCAAAATCAAACCAATTCGTATGAAATCCAGGTTAGGGTCCAATTATCTACAAGTTTATGTACAATCATATATTGACATAACTGATCCTAGTATTAACTACGAAAAGTTTTTTATTAAATTAAAATGTACATACCGATAAGCGCTTACTTGACCTACCAAACCAAAGATCGCCTAATTACATATGTACCTACCTACTTAGACTTGCAGATATAGTAGACTTACCCTATGTTAACACAAATAAAATATAACACTGTGGAATGAGAAAAAGAAACATTTTAAAACTGCAAAGTGTTTCTTGTGCTATAGTACGGAATTCTTCGTGATGCGAGTCCGACTCGCTATTGGCTACATTTTCTTTTTTTCGCTATTTGTAGCATTCGCGCCTCTGCGCGAAATATAGTAAATAGCCATTTAAAGTATAGTTATGCAAATTAAATTTGTAATCAAAATTTATGAACGTTTCGGGACTCGAACCCACCACCTCTCGGGTTCCTTCCGAGCACTGTTTCCACCTGAGCCAACCGTTTGAGCGACGCATGGTTCGAAAACCTTGGTATGTCATGTTCAACTCTCAGGTTGTGGCTCCATCTACAGGTTCTACTTTACAGTTGATCACCTGCTCAGCCTCAAAATTTATTGCATATTGGGAAATTGACCTGAGATGTCACTGCTACACACTTCGTTATTTTTAAAGTGCTTTTTTTTTAATTAAATTTGAATAATTATTCGCAGAAATGAGAGATATCACTTTTTAAAATAACAAATTGTTTAAAGTATCGTTGAATGCATCTGTTTGTAGTTTGCAGACTGTTATAATATTATCTAGTAGGCGGGAAAATTTCTTCCGCATTCCAAATATTTATAAACAGCTTTGTAAACTAAATTGCATCTAAATTTCAACAGTCTGTTCAAGTTTCTACTACAAATTGTGTTATAGAGTTCCGCACCTCGAAAGGAACAAATCGGAACCCTTGCAGGATCACTTTCTTGTCAGTCCGTCCGTCTGTCTGTCAAGACGCTTTATGTCGCGAACGCGTGTTCAAAATAAAATGGTATATATTCAAATTTACAGTCTCTTGATGCTGTGAAAAATCAAACTTCTAAGGTAATGTAAAAAAAACGTAAAACGACACTCTGAAGGCATTCAAAATTTATAGGGTATTTTGCGTTGACCTGGAACTTATGAAATCTGGAAAGTAATACCGTCTTATAATACTACAAGTATGGGGAAAAGTCTGAAAACGATATATTTTTAATTAAATCGTAGAGAGCAGGGTTTTTGTGCTCTTAAAACTAACCGTGTCATGTGAGTTATATAAAGGACTTCATTGGCACAAGCTTAAACACATTTCTTATTGAGTTAATTCGCCAATACAGAACGAATATATAACATTTACAACCACAACAATTTCGAGACGAGAGAGTCCGTGGGGTACTAATGCTATAAGGCTTTTTAAAGAAATAGCAATAAGGTTAGTCAGTTAACATCACAGGAGACCGAAGAGCTGGCCGGACATAGAATTAGTCTAGCTATTCAAAGGGGGAACGCTGCCTGTGTCTTCGGAACCTTCTTGCCTAAAGGGACTCCTTTTAATAATATATTTTAGTTATCATATTATGTTTATAGTTTTAGATTCATTTTTCTCATAACATTTTCATCAGATAAGTACCACGAAAATCTCACTAGTTTATCTGGGTACATCATTCATTTTATTTGACCTATTTTTTTTCAGGATTTGATTGCTTGATTCTCTAGCATTGCGTAGAGATGTGGGTTCTCTCTGCATCTTCTACCGCATTTATCACGGGGAGGGCTCAGAGGAGCTGTTCGGGTTGATTCCAGCGGCCGAATTCCACCATCGGACATTACGTGCAAAGTACCATCCGCATCACGTAGACGTATGGCATTCCACAACCGCGCGTTTTCTTCGAAATTTCTTGCCTCGCACAGCCACTTTGTGGAATCAACTACCGGCAGCGGTCTTCCCGAACAGATACGACTTTGGGACCTTCAAGAAAAAAGCATACTCCCACCTTAAAGGCCGGCAACGCATTTCTTGACACACCTGTTGTTGCGGATGTCCATAGGCGGTTGCCTCACCTCTCCCCATCCCGTGAGCCTCTTGCCCGTTTGCCCCCTCTCATATAAAAAAAAGGAAGTATCCCTACTATTCTGGTATTAGGTGATCCTAGTGCCTGCGCCGTTGCAGTAGCCGATGTGATACTGCAGGGCATGGATATTTTTATACCAAGCTCTGTAGTACCGATCGGTGGCAGATCACAGCCCTGGTTCGATGCGTCAGTTAAAGCAGCATCTGATTGCAAAAAACAGGCGTATCGAACTTGGGTTACGGCGCTGGGCACAAAGGATCCAAATTGCAAAGAGGAAATATAACCGTGCCTTCAGATTTTTTAAGCGGCAAATCGCCCGTGCGAAGTCAAAGCACGTCGTCAAAATCGGCGAGTAGCTTTCCAGTTACTCAACCGGAACACGCAAGTTCTGGTCGTTGTCGAAAGCTGCTCTTGGTAACTTCAACCAGCCGTCCATGCCGCCGTTGCACATGAGGCATGACACCCTGGCCCATACGGCAAAAGAGAAAGCCGATCACCTGTGCGCTTTTTTCGCCTCCAACTCGACTCTTGACGACAGCGGAAAAACACCGCCGACCATCCCACGGTGTCAGAGCTCTATGCCTGAAGTACAGTTCAGACAGAAAACTGTTAGGCGAGCTCTGTTTTCGTTGGACGTCAGGAAGTCGAGCGGGCCGGATGGCATTTCTCCAATCGTGCTTAGAACGTGTACCCCTGAGTTGACGCCGGTGCTAACGCGTTTATTCCAGCACTCTTATTCCAAAGGCGTAGTCCCTGACTCATGGAAGTCAGCCCTTGTCCATCCGATCCAAACAAAGGAGACAGTTCGGATCCGGCAAACTACAGGCCTTTTGCTATTACCTCCCTGCTGTCCAAAATCATTTTAGTATACCTAGAGGGTCACCAGTTGATCAACGACCGACAATACGGCTTTCGCCATGGTCGGTCGGCAGGTGATCTTCTGGTATACCTATCACATAGATGGGCGGCGGCTTTTGAAAGCAAGGGCGAAGGCCTGGCAGTTAGCCTGGATATAGCGAAGGCCTTTGATCGTGTATGGCACAAGGCGCTCCTCTCAAAACTTCCATCATTTGGGCTTCCCGAGAGCTTATGCAAGTGGACCTCCAGCTTCCTCACTGGGCGTAGCATACAAGTCGTTGTTGACGGCTTTTGCTCGAATCCCAAGCCCGTGAACGCTGGAGTGCCCCAAGGCTGTGTGCTATCTCCCACGCTGTTTCTTCTGCATATCAATGATATGTTGGACACCTCCAACATACATTGCTATGCAGACGACAGCACTGGTGATGCCGTATGCATGGGCCATGCAAGTCTCTCTCGGGAAAATGTCGACCATCGCCGACGAGGACAAACGAGCGTACACATATTGTTAAGTGATCACCGCCGCCCACAATCTCTTGCAACAGCAGAGGAATCACAGGAGCGTTGCCGGCCTTTAAGGAAGGTGTACGCGATTTTTTGAAGGTACCCATGTCGTATCGTCCCGGAAACACCGCACAAGGAAGTTCATTCCACAGCTTTATAGTACGTCGAAGAAAGCTCCTTGAAAACCGCACTGTGGAGGACCGGACACATCCAGATGGTGGGGATGATATCCTAACTTGTGGCGTGTCGTGCGAAGGTGGAATTCGGCGGCAGGAATCAGGTTAAACAGCTCTTCGGAACACTCCCCGTGATAAATGCGGTAGAAGACACACAATGAAGGGACGTCTCTACGCAACGCCAAGTGATCCAGCCGTTCACAGAGCACTGGGTCCCCGAGAATTCGAGCTGCTCTGCGTTGCACGCGGTCAAATGGATCGAGCTGATACTGGGGTGCGCCAGACCAGAGATGACAGCAAGACAGCAGCAAACTCCATGTGTGGCCGGACCTTCGCTTTGTACAGCGCTAGAATGTGGGCCGGCTTGAAGTATTGCCGTGCTCTATGACACCCATGGGCCTGGGACTCCCCTATTCTTTTTATGCCCCGGGGAAAGTACAGGGCAAACTGTAAATTGTTAACTGATAATTTAAAAAAGAATAGGGTGATAAAATCAAAACAACTACTGAAGCTCTACGCAAAGGGACTACGCACAGAAAAATTGTGTTTACGGATGAGAATTTTTTTTACAATTGAGCAACATTTTAACAAACAAAATAACCGTATTTATGCTCTCAAAGCTCTAAGGAAGCTACCCAATTAGTCGACAGAATGCAACGTGGGCACTATCCGACTTCAGTGATGGTTTGGTGGGGTATTAGCTATGAAGGAGTGACTGAGCCATACTTTGGTAAAAAAGGTATCAAAACATCGGTACAAGTGTATCAAGATACCACTCTTGAGAAGGAATCCCCTTAACAACATAATGTTCAATAACCAAGAATGGTACTTCCAGCAAGACTCGGCGCCGGGTCATAAAGCTCGGTCTACGCAGTCTTGGTTGGCAACGAACATTTCGAACTTCATTAGAGCTAAAGACTGGCCGTCGATTATGGTGAATTATGATTTATGGTCAGTTTTAGAGAGTCATCTCTCTAAAACTGACCATTAATCAAATAAATAATTTGGAGTCCCAAAAATAATCCGTACGATTGGAAGTGAAGAATTTTCCCATGGAGAGCGCGTGCTTCTATTGATAACTGGCCTCAACGTTTAAAGGACTGTATTGCAGCCAATGGAGACCACTTCGAATAAGCTTTTATATTTTAAATTGTTTTATATTTATGTCTTTAACTAAGACACTGTAAAAGTTAAAAAATGTTATTTGCAACAGAAAATGATTTTTTATCTTTGTTACAATATTGGCAAGCTGGTAGACATACTTTTACACAAATCATAATCTTGCCCCAAACTAGCCTGTAGGTACAAGACAACGATACATTATATACAAAATACTTATTTAAACATGCATAAACACATTTAAACATCCATGACTCGGAAACAAACATCCATATTCATCATATAAATTTTCGCAGCTACCGGGATTCGAACCTGAGACCTCTAGCTCTACCTCTTTATATCGCCATGAAATAATGTGGTAATGCATAGCTATATAGCCAGTAACTTTTATTAAAACTAATTTTATTTTTCGCTAAAGTCGCCTCTTAGCATAAATCACTTGGAATATTTTTCTAAGCTTATTATTCCTTTCCTAAAAATTCTCCATCTTGTACACTCAAAAATTCCAAACCTGCAGCGACTCCAGTTCCATCATCAAATCTCCCAAGACTCAAATAATGCTTAACTTTGAAAATAGATAGCAATCACTGGGAGGTCGAGTGAATTTGGAGAATGCTCAATTATTTCAAAGTCAGTACCTCCAATTGCACCCGTAAGCCGTGCCACTACATCGATCAAATAGTAGATTGTTAACCTAGGGTCGAAAGAATCAATTCCCGAGGTATTTAGACGCCGATAGTCCGAGTAGGAATTGATTCTTTTACCCGTGTTAAACACTTTACTTTTCATTTCGAAGAATTAGCTGAGTTTGTTGCGCCCATTCTTCTCAGGCCTGAGGCATTCATTTTGGAATGGATTTTTTGTTTGACTTTCAATAAGTGATTTCACATCCTATTTTGAATAAAAATATTTGAATTTGAATTTGAATAAAACTAGTTGTTTATCTAAACTATTTATTGATAATATATCATAATATTAGTAGTACCTATTTAAAATTAATTGTCAAATTAGGACAATTTATGACGATTTTTTAAATTTTAAATATGGAACTCACCGCGTAATTGTTGCGGCTTTTTCCGCTCAAAGAAGTTCACATTGGCTGTTTAGAAAGTCACATGACCACAGCTTTTTTTTAATTAGTTTTTTTTACATAAAATTCTTCACAGCTGAAAGCAGTTCTATTTTTGAAGTTCATTCCGGCCCTTAGATGGAACATATGTTGTATGAGTTTTTCCCTCTGCATGGACGGAAGCAGCATTTTCCACCCAATAATCAGATCAAGACAACATTACTTTCAGAGTATGAGAAATGAAAATAATTTTTGCCATAGTTTACCTAGCCATTTTTCACGCATTCCATAACGCTGTTGAAGTGAAAACTTCTTATTGTACTTATTATTATAAATTCTTTGTGGAGGGTAAACCGATTCTTAACGTAACGCGTTACGGCGCCAGTCTGTCTGGCTTCCCTTTTTCTCACGCATACGGCAGCGGCAGGCAGGCACCTCCTCTCTCACTCTAACCAATTGTTACTTTTACCTATAGGATTAAATAATGTACATACACAAAATTCTAGTGTAATGTAACACATTGAAGCATTATAACTAAGAATAAAATATATTTTATAATCAATAAAAGATTTTATTAGTAAATAATAATTCCTTACATTATTATATTAATATACATTAAATTTAAATAATAATCTAAGCTTTTCTCAAGTTAAACAATTTCAATATTACGTAGTTAAACTTAGATTAGTTTAAATTTTCACTTCTGTCGGGCCTACTGAGACCAACACCCGTTTTTCTATCTGCTCTGTTTAAAAAGCTTTAATAGTAATAAAAGACCCATAATTATTTTTATTTCCAATATTAATTGTTTTTATGGACATAATATTTTCTATGCGAGAATAAGGCCACGTTCAGATGACAAGCGCGTTGAATTGTTGTTTCAGTTTGAGTTCTACATTCGTCGACTCGCAAGAACTCGTCCTTATATTCCTTTGCAGAATATAAGGACGAGTTCTTGCCAAGCCCGTCTTCTTAAATTCTTATCTGAATAATCGCTACTTGTCATGTCCCAAATCGCAGGACGTTTCTCTATTTCATCAATTAATCATTCCGTATTAAAAGCTTCGGTTTCCATTTCGGACGATTTCCGGACGAACTATATGAACCCTAAAACACGCGCACAAGCTCAACTGAACGGAAACATAGAAAATCAATGATCTCAAAGAGCGCGTTGACGCGCGCTGACAACAATCGAGCGCTGGCGCAGCGATCAACGCGCGCTTAATTAAAACGCGCGTTAGCATGTGTACGGCCTGAATAAAATGTGTGTAGTAAGCGCGCGGTATGAAAACGCGCGTTGAGCGCTTGTCATCTGAACAAGGCCTTATTGAAGCACGGTTTGACAGTTCTGCTGTGAAACAATTTCATTATAACAACAGGGAGCATATTTTACGTAATAATTCTTGATGTTATGATATATTATTTTTAATTAGATTAGATTATTGAACAATTCGTATAAAACAGTATTTTATTTATTATGTACAGAATAACTTCTGTCGTGTCAACTAGTATTAAATAGTTTTTTTGGTGCGCAACTATTCCTCACACCAACAAACCTCACCTCAAAACTCCAACAAATATCGTTAATATATAAAAAAATATTCATTCATGTAGGTCCCAGAAATGACACTTATGTATAAAAAAATCTGTATTCATTCATGTAGGTCCCAGAAATGACACTTATGTATAAAAAAATCTACTGCTACTAATCGTAAAGGGTTGACTAATGAGACGAAGTAGCAAGAAACTCATTGCCACTCTTCTGAATCAAAAAAGATAATCTATTATTACTGTAACCAATTTTGATTGACAGATCGTATACAGTCCACCACGCTTGGCATTAGCTCCATAGTATTTTGAATATGGAATCACTCGCAAACGCACACAATGACAAATCAAAATTGATCACGGACTATCGGGCTATCAGAGCTACCATCAACTTTTAATAAGCGATGCTATTCCGATGCGGTTCAGTTTAGGTACCTAAACTGAATCGCTAAAATTCGTACAATGAAGTGCCTTTTACTGAATGGCGTTTGGATCGCTTAAGAAGAATGAACAAAATAAATTTGTCTGTGGTCCGCGGTGTGAGAATGAGATGACGCTCTACAGTCGTTGCATAAGTTTGTCTCTCTTACTCGAAGCATATGCGTTGCGTTTCGAAACCTAAAATGATATGATTTTAGCGGTTTTTTTGCGTAGATAATACCAAAAATACATTTTAAAATTGCGCTTTATAGCGTATAATTATAAACCATTAAGCCCTTTTTTGTACTTATTAAATAATAGTAATATAAATAAATACAGTTCTTTGAATTACATATTAAATGTTTGCTTAGGTGTTTTCATAAAAATAACGAGTTATGAACGCACCTCCATTGATGTTTGATTTGACAAGACCACAGAGAACATTTTTTTTAATTCGTTCTTGCGAACAGGCTATAGCCCGGGCCCTTTCTGCCTCGTCTTTAGTATTTTCCTTTTTGAAATTTATTTTCAGTATTTTGTATTACAAAAAAGTTCAATAAAGTATTCTAATCTCATCTTTCATCAAAAAGTTTCCTTTTCACGATTCTCTTTCCTCTAAGGAAGTAGCAATTTTTTTCGAATCGCTCACTTTGACACATAAGCTATCCAGTTTAGGTTGAAATATTACCTCATGGTACGAATGAATGAACGAACTAAATCAGTTTGCGATATAATTGATATCATTTTTGACATTCAATTGACATCATTGCGATTTTATCAGTTGATTTGACGTCAACCTAAATTAGATAGCTCTAAATCACGTCGTGGTACAAAATAGCAAAGCAGTTCATTTTAGGTTGTCAATTGAATCGCAATAAGAGTTCATGGTAGGCCCGCTGGTCGTTTATACGCTAGTGACGATATTTGATTGGTAACAATAAAAAGCTATTGTCAAACAGACAGCGAACCGAAAGCGAAGCGTTTTCATTTTGTTATGTATAGTATCGTTTGAGTCTAGTCACATAGAAAAGCGAAATCAAAACCCAAAACATGGCGAACCGAAAGGCGTGTCACTTCAGGACAATCCTGTAAAGCAGCCAGGGAAAAAATAAAAACAGTTTTCCATCACAAATTTTACACTATATTTCAGATTTTACAATTATTATAACTTTTAACGTTCACAAATATAGTCTCGTAATTATTTTACAACACTTTAACACTGCAAAATAATTAATTTAATCACGAGCAAGACATTTATATACCCCTCTCCTCTCCTCCTCCGCTCTTCACTTCACTTTACTCGTTACAATTTAAACGAGAGCGCCCGAAGCGAGGCGTGAGCGATATAGTTGTATTAGCTGGCTTTGAATGCACTACGTCAAACAGAGAACGAATGCGAGACGAGACGGTTTCATTGTAGCTTGACGTCTCCGCTTCGGTTCGTGTTGTCCACGCTTTCAGCTTGGTTCGGTTCGCATTTATGTTTGAACAATACCTTAAAGCTATTATGTCTGTTTGACAAAGCCTTTAATGATATCAAGACATCGCGAAGTACCACTGGGAGGCTTCTTTGCTCAGGATGCCGGCTAGATTATGGGTACCACAATGGTGCCTATTTAATAGTAATGTGTAAGCATTACTGTTTCAGTCCGCCGCAGGTAGTGAAATTACTAGGAAAATTAGACTTAACATCTTATGTCTCTAGGTGACGAGCGCAACTGTAGTGTCACTCAGAAGTTTTGTGTCACTCAAGAATCCTGAGCGCCACTGCATTATAATGGGCAGGGCGTATCAATGACTGTCTCTCGTCTCATCCCTTACTGTCACAAAAAAATCCCTCTGACACTAAGTACATGTAGAATGTCTCATGTCATAAATCGACGGAGATGTAGTAGAGGTTCTCTTATAGAATTAATTTATTTATCGCAGTAATATTATCGTATGGTTTGCGACATATGCAAGGGTGTTAGCATAAGTTCGAAGGCGGCATCTTTCAGGTTTGCGCCGCGTAAGTTAGCCTCGTGAAGATCGCTTCCCGATAAATCGCAGCTCTGGAAAATATAAAAAAAAAACATGTTATTGACAGAATAGTTACAACTAAAAACTATATATTAATATTAATACGATACAAACAAAATATGTATATACAAATAATGGGAATTGGCGCGCATGTTTTTTTGCACGCGCCAAATATACCTAAGGTTATTGATCAGGTACATATTGCCATACAGGCTTAAAAAATCAAATTAATAAATATAAATAAATAAAAAAAAATCAATCATAGCAACAATTTTAGAACTCTAGTTAAAGATTTTAAGAACTCTGTGAAAGTATTGGAATATTTTCTGAATGGTTGTGTCAATTTTGCTAAAGTTATGAGCGTAATGGCTAATTGTTGACATTGCATAATTATTTTTATGTACACCCATGCTTTGAATCCTCTATTAAAGATTCTGAAACAGTTAGCTTATTGCCAACATTAAAACACCCAATTTCCTAATAACCATTACATAATCCAAACGAGTGTTGTAATGTTGTACTGAATTTCATAACAACACTCCTTTGTTTTTTTTTCGATCCCTTCGTGCGCAAAGAGTTCCACCAGACAACCACATTATTTTTGCTCGATGCGTGGTATCTGTATGAATTTCAAAAAAAGAACTTTTTCGTTTACGCGCGTTCCACACTACCAGAACGTCTCGCGCCGTTAATAAAAGTAGGTTATTCGAATCCCCGCCATTTTTCCTGTAAAAATGAGCGATTCAAGTCTTGACAGCACACCGCCGGATATTTTAAAGTTTAAACGGTGCAAAAGAACAATGTTCAAGTGAATTTTAATAAATATTGCACTATACAAAATGTAGGTAAATAAATAATTCTGTCATTAATACTTAATTTATTTGTATATAATCCGTAATTGATTATATTAGCTTACTATTAAAACTGGCTGTTTTAATGTAAGCAGTAAGCTGTGTCAGAATCTTTTAGAGGATTCATATTGGTGTAGATAAAGTCTTGTATGCAACTGTTGATAATTAGGTATTAAAACACTCATGTGATACTATTATCACACTCAGCTTCGCCTCGTCTGATAAACCCACATTCGTGTTTTGATAGGTACTCCTCATTACACATCAAATTCAAATTCAAATATTTTTATTCAAAATAGGATTTAAAATCACTTATTGAACTACCACCCATTCGAAAGAGACTGCCTCAGACCTGAGAAGAATGGGCGCAAGAAACTCAGCGGGCTTTTTTTTTAATATAAAATATGGATTATAATGTGATATCGTACAATAAACATTTATAATTAAAGAGCCTGAGGGTGTTCGCTTCATTCCCAGTCCGTGGTGTCATTAAGAAAATCGTTTATGCTATAATAACCTTTCCCACACAAACGTTTTTTAACAATTCTTTTAAATTTCGTAACACATTTGTTTTGTACATTTTCTGGGATCATATTGTAGAAGCATATACATCGCCCAACTCAAGACTTACTAACTCGACCCAACAGTTGCATAAATAACTATTCTTACACGCTGTCACCGGAAAATTAATTTAAATGAAATTGAGAGTAAGTTTCTAAGCTATTTGGTAAATTAATATTAAATAAAAGTATTGATATTTATTGTAAGTATTATAGTTTATTGATTAAAAAACTGCAATAAATTACCTCTAAATCAGCTCCAGCTAAAACGGCAGCTCTCAAGTCACAGTTCTGTAGATTGGCATTCTTCAGTGTAGCTACTCGAAGAATGACGCCCGCCATATTGCTGCCTTCCAAGTTAGCACCTGGAATTAACAATTAAAAGTAAATAAATGAAATTTTAAAATTTTCATTGATTTATTTAGGTGAATTATTTTTTTTATATTATATTTCTTATAGTTACGGTTACATAGCACTTACCCATGTGTTTTGTAAGCTAGGTTATTTAAGCTGCAAAATAATTTATTTTGAAGTGAAACCTCTATAGAATCGTTGTGATTTTGTCAAGTCGATGAAACGAAAAAGCGAGACGATAGAGATACACACAGGTAAATGTATAGGATTCAGCCGGCGAGAGAATTATATAGAATACATTATACGTTAAATTTAAATTAATAATAAATAGTGTTTTGGTACCAGGCGATCATAGTTGAAAAAGACATTGTCTCGTGTATGACGCGAGTATGATTCTGACATCATGCGCACGATGTATTACTACATAGACACCAGGAGAACATAAATATGGTAGCGGTGATAGTAATGTATTTTATAGCGG
Organism: Leptidea sinapis; assembly: GCF_905404315.1. Taxonomy (NCBI): domain Eukaryota; kingdom Metazoa; phylum Arthropoda; class Insecta; order Lepidoptera; family Pieridae; genus Leptidea; species Leptidea sinapis. The sequence continues at coordinate 15,181,455 of NC_066267.1, read as the reverse complement.
TTGAAATCATGTATCATCCTAATAACATTTACCAGGACTTCTTATGCAGTTTAGAGGTTTGATGTAAATTTTGCTTCGGATACAGCGATTCCGTTGATTGCGTTTTTGGACGCCATATTTAATTTGAAAATGTGCATCAGTGATCATTCCTAAAACCTACTATTAAGCTCTTTCCGAAATTTTATATTTGTCTCATTATCTTGAAGCCAAGTTTTTTTGAAGGTTTCACTTCTACCACGAGTAAATTGCACAAATGTTTTTTTTTCTTTCTCTTATCTGTTAAATAAGTTGTAAAGACACAAACAATTTGTTATTGTTTTTACCTTTTAAATTTACACTTTCCATCACAGCCCTCGAACCCACTGGATCTTCCATGTTACAACCCTTCAAATTAGCACCTGCAAAACAACATAACATTGTTAATCTATACTAATTAATGCAAAACGGTTACATATCGCACAAGTAAAATTTGAAAAACAAAATTTTATGAACGATTCGGGACTCGAACTCACGACGTCCGGTGTTACGTGCCGGAGCTCTAACCAACAGAGCTAACCGTTCGAGTGACGTATCGTCATAAAATCTTGTATACTTCGTCCAATTCTCAGGTTGTGGCTCAGGTTCATCGTTCATAAAATTTTGTTTTTCAAATTTTATTTGTGTATTAATCCTAGAAATGAGGGTTATCACTTTAAAAACATAACAAATTGTTTAGGTTATATATCGGTTATAACGCGAAAGCTCAAAACCGATCGGAATAATACTTAAGTACCAAAAGATGCAGCGTGTTTCGGAGAAGGTTTTACTATAAAATATGTTCGTGATACTTATCCGGAACCTGTATTTTTTGACTTAGAAATACCTTAATTTATAGAAATAATTCAGTCATATGACAATTCATATAATGAACGGGCGCGGGACATTTAATACACTTAATCTGGCCATAAATTATTAAATTATTAATTAGAATTAAAAATAAACAAAATATTACATTTCAATTTGGAATCTGTAATTTTTATATGATTGTTGATTGAGTTTTCTAATTTTGGCGCCAATACAATACGAACCAACTGGTTGAGAGGTATTAAATCTCTGAGGGCAAATGAGAATGAGGTGATCGGACATTCAATTATCACTGTTACCCACTTTTTTACAACATCAGTGAAGAAATGGCAGTAACTAATGACGCGTTTATATAATATACAGGATGGAATCGTGAAGTGTGACCAAACTATTACTGATATCAAAAAACTTTGAACTGTTTAATATCAAAATTATATAACTGCATAGATATGCATGACTAATAATGCTCAGAAAGATAGTTTTATTCATAGTTCCTGTCAATATAGAAGTGACATTATAATTAATGTGTGCGTGAGCGTCACGTACTTACATTCGCCAACACGCACACAGACAACCAAAATATAATGTTGCAAGTGTTAAGTAAAGAAGTTGTTTAGAGTCGTTGTTTTTTGAAATTCGATGAAACGAAAAAGCGAGACGATAGAGGCGCCGTTCCCAGCTATATCCGAGGTTTTCTAGGGTGCAAAGAACGAATTTGGGATCATTTTTGAAATCCAAGATGGCCGCCGTGCAAAATTATGATTTCAACAATATGGATATCGTATCCGAGGCTCACGAGGGTGCGGATATCGAATTTGGGATTATTTTTTAAATACAAGATGGCCGTTGCGCAAATTTATAATTTCAACCACGAAAATCGTGACGAATTGCTATAAAATTTCTCTCATACGTCAATAAAGAAGTTTCACTTGAAAAACATACCGACGTATTGAAAACCTCCTTTTTTGAAGTCGGTTAAAAAGAGTGGCCGTTAATGTTCTCATGAGCTCAACTTTTTCCAACCATATGGTAAATTTAGTAATTTAAAAGAAATATTTATAGTGACTATTCAAAGCGCTTAGTTTCAGCCTAATTGAATTAACATTATTTGACTTTGACTTTGAATACTTATGTAACATGTAGCGTCGTACATTATAGCATCCTTTCAATATCTACCAATAAACACAAAAAACTATCGCAGCGGAGGAACTCGGGTATTATAGTACTTTCATAGCTGGCAACATATTTTTTTAATGGCGTCTGTTGTGTTTACAAAATATTTTGCTATTTTGACGAATGTATTAGCTTAAATTAAAATGTGATTTTCTTATCATAACTTTTATTATAAGACGCTTTGTGACACCCTTTCACTGCAATTAGTAATTTTTCAATTAAATTTCGCGCACTGATTGTCCTGGAAGTTGACAGAATGACACTGACGCGGCGGGAAATATAATATGTGGTCATGAAAGACCACATTTAAACTGCTTCATTTCGTTTGGGCCTACTCACGTTCTAAGCATTATTATTCTATGTATAACTATATATTTGCAAATTACAAATAAAGATTGTGGGGATTGTAGTCTTACATAACGTATCTTGTAAGCCGATATGTTGTTTGCGCCATAAACAATGGATTTAAACATAACCAGCGAGAATTAAATAAATTTCAATGTGTATGAGTTGTAAAATCAGTTCTTTCAAATTGTATAAACATAACTTAATGATTAAAAAATTTAATGTATACCAAAATTTACTAACGATGCGGGACTCGAACCCGCGCCTCTCGGATTCCGTCCGAGTGTCATGTTTAGCTCTCAGGATGTGGCTCCATCTACAGGATCTACTTTATAATTGATAACATGCTCCACCCCAATAATTGCATATTAGGGAGTTGACTTGAGATGTCACTTTACAAATCTAAACATGTGTTATAATAATAATAATTATCATAAATTTGATTTTATAAACGTTATTTAACTAGATCTTAAAGTAAGTATAACAATATTTTTATTGGTTGTATTTAATTTCTTCTTTATAACAATATTGTTCTTTCTACAAACGTAAAATAGCAAGAGGAAAAAGAAATTAAGGATTTTTGTTTTGTTACACCAAAGAAGTATAAGCGCTGACAAGTTACAACCATCAACACAACTGTGTATTGTATGTATGTACATATACACGCGAATATATATACACATATTTTATTATGATAATAAATGATGAGGACATTCAGCTGATGGTAATTGATACACCCTGCCGTTAGGCAGGGTGGCTGTTGTGTTGTAATTGTGGCTGTGTTAACAGCCACAGCCGCAGTGCCACTCAGGAAAATTATGTGTGGCACTACAACTGCGCTCGTCACCTTGAGACTTAAGTTGCTATGTTACATTTGCCCAGTAATTTCATTAGCTACGGCACCGTTCAGACCGAAACAGAATAATTCTTACACATTACTGCTTCATGGCAGAAAAATCGCCGTTTACCTACCAATAATCTAGCCGGCATCATGTGCAAAGAAGCCTCCCACTGGTTAATGCCCTAAGTTGCCATACAGACACTTAGATAATTACAATATATCAATTTACCTTCCATGTTGGCACAAAGTGCTTTAACACCCAATAAATGAGCACCTTCCAGATTAGCATGGGATAAGTCAGCTCTTTCCAAGCAGCAATGAGACAAGTTTGCCCCACTCAGATTACACTTCGACAAACATGCATACTGGAACAGAAATCAATAGAAAGATATAGGTCCAAAGTATGTAGTAGAGTAGTGGTGATATCTCTACCTATCTAAATATACAGGTTTCCCAGAACATAATGATAACCTGGCATCAGAGGAAAGGTCCTCATATGATGAACTATAACAAAAATCAGCAATCCACACCGTAGTACCACAGCACAAGTAATAGAACAGTAGCATAACTCAGAGGTTTTCTTGAAATTTAGACTTTCGTCTGAGTGGAGTGCTAGGGTACATACAAAAAAATTGACGACATGCACTATGCGGACTAGTACTTGAGTAGCAACCATTTTACTATTGGGAAATTAAATAATACGCAAACAATTTCTTTGTAGAAAAATAAGATAATATTGTTTTAATGTGCTATAAAATTTACTATTCCTAACTTTGACTACTCACACTAAAAATAATACACTTAGGGGCTGTTTCACAATGTCCAAGTAGCAGATATTCATAAAATAATGGCTACATAAAGTTCCAGATAAAACAGATTGCTTTTCACAATCACTTTATTTAATTTCTAGATGACTTATCTGGCAGATTGGTCTGGCAACCTCACCTCTTTATTTCCCTTTGATGAAATATAATATTAAATAACTGTTTCTTATAGGAAATAATGTAACACAAGCTTATTATACTTTTTAATGAAAATATTATCATTTCTTTTTCTATATATATATCTAAATAGCACTTTTACTATAATTTTCACAATAAAATGAATCATCACATAATTGTATTTTTACACAAAAATTCTAATAATGTTATATAATATTTGTAGTTATTTTTAAAACAGTTGTTCTTACTTTAAAATTAATATGCCTTAGATCCAGTCTACTCAAATCAGCTCCGGATAAGTTGACACCTTGAAATCTAAGCTCGGATGTTGTAGGGGTTATCATGATTAGCCGAACAACATCCATTCTTGTAAGTGATTGGTATTTTCCCTGTTGATTGGTTGACTCTTCAATCAATTTATTTAGCTGAGGTATAATTGAATCAAGGCCTGAAGTGAGTAAAAATAATTGTAAGAGTGTAATATAATATGTTTAATATTTAATTTACTCATTGAAAAATTGGTATATTTCAGAGAGTGAATAAATTAATATGTTAACTTGATTGATGTTTAAATATGTATGAATCATTAAGTTTCTATATATATACATTACCATAAAATTTGGCTTCTTCCAGCACACCATTAGGATTCACATTTCCATCTAATATTACCTGCCCATGTCTCAAATAGTTTAATATTGGTTCAAAATACTCAGGGCTTCTGTCAATTAAATATGCACCACTTCCATCTTTTACACTTGGGTTCATCAAATATAAATTATTTTCGTCAGCAAACATCCTAGCTAGCATTGATAGCGGTTCCTTAAGAAGTGTAGACCGGGATGTCATAAAATGCTTACCACCAACATTCAAGCTAATCCAGTCAGATACATCTCTTTCATTGTGTTCAGAAATAATCTCATCTCTCATTGGCTTATTTGATTCTAAGGACAAATACACCTTCTCATTGTCTCGTATAGCCCGTATATCAATTATCTCACAACCATTCAGAGAATAAAATTTCAAATTATCTTCAGGAATTTCAAATTTTGATGATATGATTGCTCTGAAGTGTTCAATGGAATTTTCTACAATAACCACTTTGCCTTCAACTTCTGATTTATTTCTGTAGATGTAAGCGCGTTTCATCTTAAAAGATTTGGTAGACACAGGTTTTAAGCATATACTAAGGGCTACAAATTAAATATAGTTAGTTTCCTTCAGCTCACAAAATCTTAAGCTTTTCTTTCATTATTAATTAAAACACATGAGTTTTGTAGCAAGTTATAATGAATTGATATAGAGTGCTGTAGTTTTGTGTTTTTGACCCTTTCTGTCTATATATCTGAAAATGTTTGTTGATAAGAATCAACATTCCATCCAACAAAACAATCACAGTCACACAATATTCACTAAAAATATAGTATTGTAATCTTGTAATTAACTGCTGTGTAATACGGTGCAACACGCTCGTCTCAAATAAATTTTATATGAAATATTCTTTCCAAAAGTATAAATTTTGATTCTCCAATTCACAGAACACTTTTACAGTCGTAATCAAAATAAACATACTCAACTATTTTTTTTTTTTTTGGGATTTTATGACCTGGTAACTAAGACCTTTAAGTCACTTTTTTTTATTATCTAAATATGTATACTTTTCATTTCACAGTTCACTTATCACTTCACTTTATATTGTCAGAATTGTATTCTTAATATATTTATATAATGGTTTATAACTTCTTTTGTCTCTTAATAACTGACCAAGTGGAGGCGGGCGGGATGAATTTGATTTCACAAGCCAGCACAAGTCTGTCAATCAAAAATGTTTGGCAGTCGAAAATAAGGTGGTCCATAGTTCCTTCATTGCAATGTGGGCAAATTTTATTCTCAACAATACCCAATCTTGCAAGGTGTGACGGTACAGTATTATGGCCAAAACGCAATCTTTTTATCGTGGTAATAAAATCTCTGTTGCAATCCTTCAATTGATTGTACCAGGGACTGACAGGTATGTTTTCTTGTATGCGGAAGACCACCCATAGGAAGGCCACTTGAATATGCTCAAGGTGGTATTTATATATTATTTCTTTATAAAAAAGTGGATATAGTTAGATTTAAAATTAACTGTGAGATTAGTTTAACCTTTTATTAGGAATAGAGAATCGGTTACTATTCTTAAAGTTGTGAATTTCGAGTATTCTTATTAATGCCTGATGAATTGCATATAATTCTGCTGTAAAAATTGAGCATGATTGGTGTAGAACAAAATTTTTACAAAATTTGGTTTGTGGATCGAGTGCAGAATGTGCATAGTCACTCCCTTTACTTCCATCAGTATACATAACATAGTATGTTTTATTATTACTTAAAAATTGAAGCATATCTAAATTGAAACGAAAAACATTAATAACTTATACAAAGAGTATTTAAACACTAGATTTAACTTATAATAAGTGTTTCTTTTATTTATTTAGTGGCACGGGATGCAAGTCCATAGGCCTAATAAAAAGTGACAAGCAGAATGCTGCCATAAAATAGATGTAGTTTTACCCAAGTAATAGGGTAATGTTTTGCTTAAATCAGGTTTTTATTCACTTTTATGAAACTAACATACAACAGATATTTATTATAAGTATTAATTTACAACGATATTTTTAAATCGAGTAAGGAAATTAAAACGACATTTGTACGATTTCATTGATATTAAATTAAGGGGCATGACAACAATGTGTAATGAAATAATAAACAAAATTATTCTATTTCAGGTTTCCATTAGATCCCATAATAAAAAACAATGGACAAATGCAACGAACAATTTTATTTGCATACGCAAGAATTTGTTCAGACACAAATAGTCACAAAAATTTAAACGAACGGGTTATTGAAGATGCAATTCCTTTGAATTTACATATGTAACTGCTTTATTGCTGTTAACAATAATTTAATTTGTAATGTTGCATCAAATAGAGCTCCATATTACGTCTTGTATTTTTTTAGTTATTAAGAATTTTTGCTGTCATTAAGTAGGTACCTACTTTTTTTGTTTGTAAACACATACAACAGCGCCTAGAGATGCAAGCTGTAAGCAATCAAGCTATTGTTGAGGGTACTTGGAGACAACGAGCAAACAAGCCAAAATTGAGTATTGTCTACTAATCTGGAGGCACGGCAGCGCGTGTGTGTTTATTAAAATATGTATTAATTTGGAGATAGGTACATTGTGTTTTAATAAATAAAATAAAATGAAATAAAGTAAAATAAAATAAAAAAAGACGTGTGGCACTCGGGGACTACCACGGAAAAGCTATGGCATACCATTTTTTATCAACTTATGCAATTATAATTATTCATTTATTTTATTTATGCAGTATTTTTTTCCTTTGTTTTTTTTTCTTTGATATTAATAATTCAAGTTACACTTCTGAGCGTCATGACCGATAAGAAAACAATTTTTTTTCTTTTATTAAATAAATGAGAAGTAAGTATTGTTCAAAATATTTTTATTATCTTACAATACATGTAGGTTATTGAGGAATATTTATCATTGAAACTATAGGTTTATGGTAACTGAAATAAGAAACATAAGTTTCAGACTTGATTTTTTCTAAATATCTGGAAAATACCGCGTCAATGGTGGTCCCATATTTTGTTGTGGATTCTTGTGGATCATTATTCATTTTCAAATTCAATAGTTTCGAAAGAAAAGTTGTCAACCGCTCTGATTTTTAATCAGCGAAGTTAATGTTGAAATCGCCAGCCAAACTAAGTGGAAATTTATTACCATTTGTACCAAGTATTTTCGACCCTTCTTCTGTGTACTCCAGTAAAGTGCGATGAATAAAATGCTCTACCTCGTCCAAATTTGGATTCGGAGAAATGTAAATATAAATAAAAATGTAATAAAAATTAAAAAAACCTGATAAAAAAATAAAGAAATTAAAAAAAATCAAGACGTACCCCAAGCTCGACCCTGAGACCTCCTGCATAAAAAGCATACGTGATAACCGCTGTTCCACGGCAACTGTAATGATCATGGCGAAATATCTATATACATGTAGTAAGTGGGGTGTTAGGTTATTTTCGTTACGGAATTTCTGGATTCGGTCTCCACGCTCAAGGCCCGCGATAGAAGCTATGCAATAGCTTAAAAATTCGTTACCTTATTCCGGTTTGATAAATCATAAATGTTACTCCTTTATTTCATACCTATACTATATACATACTGTAATCAATATTGGCCTTTATCTTCTTAATACTTTAAATTATGATTAAATGAATGAATGAATGAAAACTTTATTAATAACAAACACAAACACAAACACAGAATAATACAACTAAAAAAGACTTAGAGGTAAAAAAAATAATTAAAAACTTATAGCATAAAAATATACAAATTATAAAAAAAAAAGAAACAAATGTATGCATAATATTTTAGTGATTATCTTAATTTAAAAGTACTGTGTAGCAGTTATTGTTATCAAAAGGAACTGACTCAGCGTCATGCTGCATTGGAATAATACCAACACAGCGCTGATTTTCAGCAGCCCGCAGGTGACCGATTGAGTAACTACTATTGTTAAAAAATAAATTTAGTTTTATTAAAGGTTCCATAATATTATTTTTAAAGATGATAATTTTAAAAATTAGGTTCTACTTGTTCAGAATATTACATAAATATACATACATACATAAATATTAAAATAATAGCAATTTTAGAAATATTTGCAGAAACAAACTAAAACTTCGATCCCATTATGTATTATTAATAAGATATATCTTATAATGTAGGACTTATGCACATAAATTGTGAGCAGATACTTAATAATTCAAATAGACATAAGGATGAGATTTTTAACTTTTTTCTGGAAAGTTCCAACAGTCTTCAGATTGCGAAACGGTGGTGGTATATCATTCCAGCACTTGGTGGCACGGTACCTAAAACTTCCTCTAAAAGAGGCGGAATGATGAAGTGGGACTGACAGGACATTGAATGCGAACCTTGTTTCAAAATTTAACTGGCTGCGCTGACCTAGCCATTCCAATTTACTGTATAAATAATTTGGCGTTTTTGTCTTAATAATACCAAAAAGAAGCGTGGCTAAATGAAGTCGTCTACGAGCATTCATATTTAAAATATTTGCTTCTTTGAGGTATGGAGAAATGTGTTGCCGGTATGTCCCAGCAAAAACGAGCACATGCATTTTGTACTCTCTGTATTGACTTTCTTGTTCTGCCAAGAAGCCTCGGACCATACACTGTATCGGTATAGTTAAACTTGGATAGTACATGAGCCTCACAAAGACGTATGCGCAATTTTGTGGTTATAAATGGTCTAATTTGGTACAAATTTTTTAATCTATAAAAACTGTTGGAAATGACTTTATTTATATGCTTCTCAAATGTTAAGGATTCATCCATTATCAACCCAAGATTGCGAGCTTCTTGTACGCGTTGGATATCCTTATCATTAATGAGTAGTCTTAAATTGAATTCATTAATTAACTCTAAGCCGTTACAATTGCCGAAGATCATAAATTTTGTTTTATTCGGGTTCAAAATCAGCGAGTTTTTTTCAGAACACATGAATATTTCGTGAAGATCAGCATTTATAATATCTATTGCCTGTTGAGCTTCGTGTGGCGGAAAAGAAAAATATAGCTGTACAGCATAGATTTGATAATTGCAGTGTTTTATTTTTTTAATTATGTCTGGAATATATATAATAAAATTAAGGGGCCCTAAAATAGAGCTCTGAGGAACTCCCCTCGTTATAGTGTCATGTTCTGAAAATTTTGTGTTACCCTGCTCTTTTATCACTGAGACCGTCTATGTTCTATTAGTGAGATAGCTTACAAACCACTTAATACAATTTTCACTGACGTATATAAATTATGACGCTGTAGATTATATCAAAATAAATAAAATACAATGATTGCTCGCATAATACTTTCACTTATTTACAGCGTATGCGGATTGATGCATCTTGTGCACTATTACTCTTTTGAGCTTTTTTAATGATTAAGCACTTTTTCTTACACCCTTGTGTGACTTTTGACTTACTTAAGTCAAAACTTCGGTACGTATTAATATAATGTAAGATTCTAAAACTAGAAGTATATATATATTAAAAATGGCAAATAGTTTCTCGCCACTTCTTCTTATTACAACTCAGCTTATCCGATGTGTGTGGTGTTAAAAACATTGATATTCATAAGTGTGATTTTGACGAAAATGAATATGTAGCTGTACCTACAACCAATAACATCAATTAAGGACGCATTCTCAAAACAGAGAGGTATCGAATCGCACCACTACACTGACACCGCTCAAACACATACACGAACTTAAAGTTAATTGCGGGAATCAAATGAATTTGATACTTTAGCAAGTTTGAATATTGTTTTTTTTAATACCTATGTATTTTAGATAATTGTTTAATGTATTCGTTTAGTAGTTAAATATTAGAACTTTAGATGGCAATTCAGTGGCATAACGTCGTGTGCAGTAAACGCAGTTTTTTTTAAATCCAAAATGGCCGCCGCGCAAAATTATGATTTCAACAATATTGATACCGAATCCGAGGTTCTTGAGGGTACAGAGAACGAATTTGGGATCATTTGTGAAATCCAAGATGGCCGCCGCACAAAATTATGATTTTAACAATATGGATATCGTATCCGAGGTTCTCGAGGGTAAAGAGAACGATTTTGGGATCATTTTTAAAATACAAGATGGCCGCCGCGTAAAAATATGATTTCCACAATATGGGTATCGTAACCGAGGTTCTCGAGGGCGCAGAGAACGATTTTGGGATCATTTTTGAAGTGAAACTTCTTTGCCCGCACGAGGGTAAAATTTTTACGGATGAAAGGAATAAAGTGTCACGAAAATTAAGGACGTTTTTATCCAATAGAGTGAGAAAATTCGAATGTAGCATGAAGCAGACGGTACCGCTATGAAGTAAAACAACTTCACTACTAGCGTTGTATCATGCAGGTTCAGCGCGCGGCCGCGAGTATGAAGAACATCTTCCCTACTAGCTTTGTATCGTGCAGGTTTAAGAAGGTTTAATTATGATTAATTAGTAAAACATCTAATAATTTCTAATATTGACAAAAAACAATTGGTTTAGAGAACAGATTAGGATAATTATTAATATAAACGAGATTCAAATATTGGTTTTCACAAATAAGTTTCACTTCTGACATGTGTTCTTTGTACGCACGCCATTTTTTGTGTTGTTTGGTGCTTTGGACGTAGCTTCCCCCCTGAGTACACCTCCCCTAAAAGTGGAGTTGAAAAAAATACTGGAGACATACCTTGTGGGGTATCGTTGGATAGGCCTTTGAAAGTTAGATTCAGATTTGGTACATGATATTACCTTTGGTCTTTTGAAAATAATGCGGGATTAAGGAAGATATACGTTACATTTATGTGTATAGGTATCATTATATAGGTCTTTCAAAAGCAAATTTTCAGATTTTTTAATTAGATTAGTAACGGAATGTGTTTTGTAAATATTGTGGGTAAAAAGTCGAAACGTAAATATTTCTATATTTTTAGGGAATGAAGAATTAATTTAGCATGTGGGATATTGTTAGACAGGCCTTTTATTATATAATTTAAGTTCATGAAAGAATTCTAATTTTGGCGATGTAAATAACACCCATGAAGAAATTTTTTTAAATTTCATAGGCGCAAAATCAAATCAAAATCAGTTTATTCACGTAGGTCACGGAAATGACACTTATGAATGTCAAAAAAAAATTCTTATTGAATCTACCGCCATCTTGAAATTAGATTTTGACCCGAAATTCGTTATTGTTGACCCCGAAAACCATGAAAATAACACTCATGAAGAGTAGTTGGTAAAATTCATAGGCGCCATCTTGGATTTCGATTTTGACCCGATATTCGTTATTGTGGACCCCGAAAACCATGAAAATGACACCGATGAAGAGAAGTTGGTAAATTTCATAGGCGCCATCTTGGATTTCGATTTTGACCCGATATTCGTTATTGTTGACCCCAAAAACCATGAAAATGACACCCATGAAGAGAAGTTGGTAAAATTCATAGGCGCCATCTTGAACTTCGATTTTGACCCGATATTTGTTATTGTTGACCCCGAAAACCTTGAAAATGATACTCATGAAGAGAAGTTGGTAAATTTCATAGGCACCATCTTGGATTTCGATTTAATAAAGACCTTGAAGAATTTTGAGATGAAAATAAATCACTAATTCTTCAAAAAATACAGAAACAATTTTTTGAAAATATGACTGCGTACATAATATGTAAAGTATCAATGGCAATATTGTAGAGTATAAATTCATGTTCGCACAGCGATCTTTCCGAGTACGAGCTGCTACTTACAACCAACACAGTGTCTACCCACGACGGCGGCCGAGCGCGGACTGACGTTGTTTCGATAGATCTCTCTGTGCAATGCGTACGGAGGGACAAAATAACATAACCCTTAATACCACTCATTTAAGTTCATGCTTATCAGAAAAATATATGAATTTTAGACGATTCATTTTAATTTTTTTTCTGAGACTATTTATGACATATTCATTAATTTATTTCCCGTGTTTTTGAAAATATTATATCTGCTTTCCTTACGTAATTTTTAAGAGACAAAATTATGCAGGTAGTAGCAGAAAACTGATCCTGAATGACGCCCCATTTCGTCAATTTTGTGTGAAGAGGTAACAGATAATCGTTTTTACGACATAAAATATCAAAATTTTAAAGAAAATATTTCCCGATAATTGGAGATAAAAAAGTAATATATTTATTTAGTTTCATTTCATCACAAACTCTACCGAAATATATCTTATTTTTGTCGGGTTCGTAAACGCGTCCTTAATACAAATGACTAATATCTAACTTGTAACGTAATACCTTCGTAGCATTATAGATCGTAGAAATATAAATCGTGCATATTAACTGTAATAAGCGTATACCGAAAGATTCGTTCTTAAAAGAACATATTATTTTATATACCGTAATATTAGGTACCGTAATATTAAAAGAACCATTTCATGATGCTGTACATCAAGTCATAGAATAGCCAGTAGTCATCTCATCGAAGTACAAGCATCGTCACGTTCTCTCGAAGACCGCAGATATCCTCACGTGACCAGTCATATGCTCCGCGTTACACAACCTCACAGCAAGGCCGAGCGTACTCTACTAAAGCGCGTCGCGGCGTCGATCACTATTCATTCAATTTTAATCAATGAGCGACAGAGTGGGTGCTCATTGACATCCGCTAATCGAGCATCGACGCGAGTTTACACAAGCGCTCGCTGGCCGTTTTACTGCGATAGCATTCGTTTTAGAGCGAGATAGAACACATAATATTATTCTCAATTCTTATTGAATGAAACGTTTAACTATTGGTCAAAATGTAAGCTTTCGTATTGGTGTGTAATTTCTAAATTTGTAAATATTTTTTAAGTAACAATTGTAATTGGTTAACTAGTTTTAAGGATTTTGTATATATGTCGTGTAACTAAAGTAAAATATATATTCCACATATTCCTCACATTCTATATCCTACTCAAGCATTTGTTTTATTTAATCTCCAAACGCTCAGTCTCTAAAAATAAATGATTTTTTTTTATTTCTTTCTATCGTTAACATATAATATAGTTGAGGACCAGCGGAATTCTTTGAGTTATTTTAATAATTTATATAATTTTAAACAGGAAAAATAACGATACTATTAATTTTAGGTATAATAACATTTTTGTCAAAATATATAATCATCACTATAATTATTATTGTATGATATTGATATTTTGGAAATGTGAAAGAAATATCTACCTCTCTGTCTCACGAGCTCTCACTGTAAGTTTTGCAATTAAAATTGCCATACAGCACCGTACACCAGAAGATTGCCAACCAATCGACCATGACGGTCGATGATCAACTGACATTACTCTAGGCCTAGGTAGTATGCTAAGATCTCCTCTCTCCATGATTTTCGAGAGCCTAGCGGCTATGGCAATAGACCTGTAGCTAGCCGGATTCGAGCATGTCTTTTGAGTATGACCAAACGTTCTGAGCATGAGAGAAGAAATGCCACTCAATTAAATGAACATTTTAGGGTGCAAGTCTCTGAAAAACAATCTGAACTGTAGTTCAGGCACAGAACATTGATACCATAGGATGGTCGGCGGGGTCTTTCCACTGTCGCTAAGAATTGAGTTAGAAACCCGTTTTTGAAGGGATTGATAACGGGTGATGAAAAGTGGATCACTTACGACAAGTTCGTTAGGAAAAGGGTCGTAGTCAAAGGTTGGTCAGGCTTCACAATGTGGTAAAACCCGGGTTAGTTTGTAATAAGGTTATAAGATGATGTGTATATTATGGTAGGACTGGAAGGTAGGATTGTACATTATGAACTTTTACCGCCGCGCGGAACACATATAATTATACTATAATTAAATATACGTAGACTTTGATTAGGTAAGTCTTGTGTTTTCATATAAATTGCGAAGAAAAATTAACCTAGTTTTTATTTACTAATAATACTCTGAAAAATTTATAAAACCAAATACCTTATGAAGCAATATATTGAGTAAGGTAGGAAATTCCTGACATAAATTCCAAGATTTTTATTCTTTGTATTATGTCGTGATAATCTACGTTCCCTATTAAAGAAAACCTTCTCAGTAATGTATTATACGAACAAAAAGTTATGAAAAATTATTGAAAATTACTTGCGCCGACAGAAATCCTTGACATTGAAGTGCGAGATCGCTTGTATAAGATATAAAATATAACTATGGTTTAAATGGATGAAATAAGTGCTGAACTATATTCTACGATAAGTTTCCAAGTAAAGCAAACATATTTCAAAATAAATAAACAGTAAAAACGACACTTCGTTATTCGATTTGAATGGACTCTATTTCAAGTCTAATTTGTACCAACAAATATTATCTTTTAATAGATGATGTCTCAAGTCTTAAAATACATACTTACCATGTCATAAAAAAAAAGAAATGTGACGTTTGTCGCGTTTAGCTATTTGCATTTGTTTTAATATTCGCGTTCTATTTTTGTGTGTGACGGTTCTGTCCGACAAATAGAATTTTGTAATTTCATCCAATTTCATTGATTGTTTTAAATTATTCATCTATCCCTCCGAATAATTGATATATCCTGCTCTGAAAAAACCCGATCATGTTGAACGGCGAGGAAACGACGGCGGCTACAGAATCCGGTAAGTCGTAGTGAGGAATATTTATTTATTTGTCATAAAACATAATTTTCCAGGTTTCAACAAAATATTTGCAGCTTATTAAAAATCCATATAGCCATGGCATACGTATTTCATGAAACCGAAAACGTGGTCTTTTATTTTGTAGTACCCACATCATACACCGTGAAATGATTTTGTGGGCACTCACGGCTTTTTTATAATTTTAAGCGACTTATTTCAACACGGTAGTAATTTCACTTCCATTAAATTCCGTTTCGTGCATTGATTTACTGCGATTTGGGTGGGTTCCTCGGTAATAATTGCTGTTTGTAGCATAATTGGAGTGTGAAGCATGACTCACTTTGTTCAACCCACCTACTGCAAAAATATTTTATATTATTTAATTACCGGCTTTTGCTTGCTGTAATAAAATAAATTATCATCACAGGAGATATACCCAGCAAGAAAATACAAGTCTTGTGACACATGATTGATAGATTTTTTTAATCTACCCCCCACTTAAAAAATATCACACAATTTTTACTCATTGTGTATTGATAATTTTACAAATGATTTAAGTTTTCTTTAGTGTTAATTCCGCCAATATTTTCTAATTTCTTCTTTCTTTTCTATTTCGCCAAAATCTGACACACAAACACGACATGCCAGATTTTGGTGAGACAACACGTCCCGAGGATGCCTCATGTAGAGGCGAAACATGTGTCGAATTGTTTTAAAAACAAATATTGGCGGAATTAACACTAAAGAAAACTTAAATCATTTGTATAATTATGGATTTCCGCAAAGTAACACCTAATTCAATAAGTTTTTTTTATTGATAATTTTTCTAGGTATATGGTGTTATTTAAATTCATAGCACCTTTAATCAAGACATATTATAAACCTAATTAAACATCATCTTCCAGTGAATTAGGACAATTAGTAGAGAGTGTATGTACCTTATTGGAATTATTAAAATTTTAAAATATTCTCACAAACAGATGTAAAACTCAAATCACAATTATTATTCAGAATTGGATGTCTTAATTTGCTTTTTTTGAGTGTTAGTAATCTTTGGAATCTCTTTTTCAATGCACTCAAATAGTTTGTGATGCTCTGGATAATATTGGAGATTATGTTGTAGATTAAAAAAATTATAAACATTTTTTTGAAGTGTAAGCCTCTTTTGGCCACCACACATAATTATCATAGGTCAAGTTAGGCTGATCTGTCACACTCTGAGATAAAAGACTCCATCGGGTGAACTTGGGATGGTCGAGTGTGCCTGAACGTGAAAGACACTAACAGCTACTCTTTGCTGCTGAATGGTGAAAGGTTCGATCGGAGTCCTGAGTTACTACCTATTGTTATCATTAGGAATTTCTCTATTAAGTCATGGTGGTCTAGTATATTCCATAGTTTCAGACTGCACATTGCCTCTGGAACTTATTTTCAAATGTTCATTTGACTGCTCCATCAGTTTTTTTGTATTTAATTTTGGTGTTCCTCATAACCTCTTTCAATGTGTTAATATTAAGGTACCTATGGACTTCAAATATAAGAAATCACAGTGTGTTTCTGAATTGTACTACTTAATAACATAGTACAAGTCTAGGAAAGTACTGGTGATGCCAGATTTTGCTCTCAGCTTGAAGTTTCCTTAGTTGTTTCTGTTTGGGAATACTGCAGCCTGGTCATGGGGCCATCATCCCTCAAATTTGCCCCTTAAGTACCATTTTTCTTTAAATTCAGGCCATCAAAATGACAAACAGACTGAAAGATCAGCTTGGATTGTTGGGGACCCATTGCTCTGTGAATGGCTGGATAGCTTGATGTTGCGTAGGGGAACAAGTTCAAGAATCTTATTAGAAAGCTGTGGAATGAGCTTCCTTGTGAAGTGTTTCCAGGAAAATACAATATATGGGTACCTTAAAAAAAAGTGTGTACACCTTTCTTAATACCGGCAACACTCCTGTGATACTTCTGGTGTTGCAAGAGAATGTACGCAGTGGTGATCATTTAACACCAGTTGACCCCTATGCTTGCTTGTCCTCCTTTCCCATAAAAAAAAAAGAGATTGTTGTTAGAAAATCTTTGATCAGATACGGGATGTTGTACCCATGTCAAGCATGGTGTATGCAAGTATTGGTGAATGTGTTAGACTTAAATATCTTTTACTTTGTGCCTTTAAAATAAGAAAATATTCCTACTTGAAACCTATCACTGCATATAATTTTATTGTTTAACAAAGAATTTAATTGTATGAACAGGTGGTTTACTTGTCATAACCTTGTTAACACTGTTTGCTTAAATAATACAATTATAATAATTTAAATTAAATTATATGGCACATGCATGAATTTCTTACTGTAAGTGTAAGCAACAGGAACCCTATTACTACTACTTACTATTTGTTGCCCGTCTTGTCTGTTAGCAGGCTGTATGTCAGTGGTCTTAAAAGGCTCACTTTTCGGTCTACCCTCATTACTTTTTAATCATTGCTATGTGCCAATGAATTTGAGTACCTTGTTGATTCACAAAATGTGGATTTTCTTTATATCTGCAATCAGCTTCAGCAGTCTTAATCAGATTTGTAGATCATTCAGTGATGTGTCAACTCTTAATTATTAGGCACTTCAAATTGTCTTTAGGTAGCTACTTGAGATCTTTTCAGCCAAAATGTGGAATATTTTGTATTTATAAGATTTATAGCCAGATGACTCTTATGTCTGTCAAGTCTTTGTTTATAGACCTCAGAAGACCTTTCTATTTCTTCTTTGATTTTTGGGATTCCCAGGTAATCAGGAACACGGAAGTCCTTATGAACCACACATTGCCCAAGGTCTTTAGTACTTTATACCGGTAGCGCGTAAGAATTTATTAAAATAATAATTACAAATTATTAAAAAAAATCGTAATTATTATTTGGTTCAGTGTAAATTATAAATCCCTCTAACATATTTCAGGGAAGGAAACGACCCGCCACATGGTGCTGACAAGCAATAATAATCATTGTTAGTAGGCTCCATAAAGATCAGTTGATGCACTTTTATAATTAAACCTTAGCCAATAAATTTTAAAGGTTTTTATTCTAATAAGACTTGTGAATGAATAACTCAACTGCAGGTTATCTAATCTATCAGACAAACTGGGACTAGATTGTGATTGTCTCACAGCAGTTCCTTATGTGCCGCATTGTATGTATTATGGTATTTTATAGTAATAGTAAAAATAAAAGGCAGGTAGAATTTCTATATTTTTATTACTTGATGGCAAGTGCCTGCCCTGCCCAGTATAATGCAGTGCTGCTCAGGATTCCTGATTGCAGTTACACTCATCACTTTGAGACAAAAGATGTTAAGTCACACTTACCCAGTCATTTCACTAGGTATGGCAACTTTTAAGGCCTGACTTTGATTTCCGAAAATTCACTCTAGTTATAAGCGTTTTTCTTATAATAATTATATTATAAGAAAAACATAGATAATTACCACATAAACATAGATAATCACCACATAAACATAGATAATCACCTACCCTCGCCCTGTGAGCAAGGTCACTGGCATGTATCAACGCCACTGAAACCACTGACCACTAACAGTTACCACTGGACTGGCGGCTGTCAAAGTGGTTTTGTGCCTGTTTGATATTCGCCATTTTGGCGCTGTTGGCTATATAGTCTGCGGTACTAAAACTAGTGATGACAACCTCAGCAAACATCGATAGATGGTGGGAAACTATTTACAAAAAAATTGTGTACTTTATTACGTTGATTCTTGAAGTATAAATAACATGGAAAACAAACGAAATTAATTCAAAATGAAAAAATACTTCAAAGTATTGTACGTTCCTTCGCAGCAATTTGTATTACACGTCAAAATTAGTTCTCGGGACGCTCGCGAGTGGCGCTTCAAATAGGTTCAAAAAAAATTGCTGTCAAACATATGGAACAGCCTGCCCAGTGGTTTTTATACAGGTCAGTGACCAAAACACAATACTGCTTGACGCCTGAAAAACGATATTACACGACGGACCAAATAGCAGTCATCCTGCGCAAAGAAGTCTCCCATTGGTTCTTGCGTCGTGTCTCCCAGCGCGATGTTTTCTTCCGAAGCGGTGGTAGTGATGACTGAACATCAGGTGACCCGTGCGCTCGTTTGTCCTCCTCTACCATAAAAAATATTATAATATATACGCCCATATAGTCTCAAGTGATTTGAGAAACTTAGTGATGTTCCCCACTACACCGGCTTCCAAACCGGAACATAACAGTAGGTTGATTCTAGAGTACCGTTGGCTCGCGGCAAAAATAGGAGGCCTACGTCGAACAGTGCAGGTAGAATTATTTCTACAAGTTGTACACAATGACTCTGTGCATGTATAATAATGTTTAATACTAATCGTTTACTTCGTAATACCAATGTAATTTATATTTTATACTAGGCGTTGTATGTCTTGTGGGGAAAATAGAAAAAAATAAATAAATACATAAAGCGGGTAGTGCCTAATAAACGTATACAAATCAATGTTTACCTAAAGAAATAATAAAATAATCAAACATTAGTAGAAATACATAAGAATCGAGTCATCTATTATCATAGCCTATAGCATTTTTTAAGATTGTAGTTTAAGAAATAAAGAATTAAACAATAATTATATTTAGATTTGAAAGAGCGACATCTCAAGTCAATTTCCTATGCAAATATTGGGGTTGAGTAGGTTAACGACTGTAAAGTAGATACTGTAGATGGAGCCCCAACCTGAGAGTTGAACAAAGACGGCTAGCTCAGTGGAACAGCGCTGGCACGGAACGGTAGAGATCGCGGGCTCGAGTCCCGCATCGTTCATACATTTTGTTTTCAAATTTAATTTGTGTAATTTATACCAGAAGTGAGGGTTATTGCTTAAAATATATATTTCCATTTAGTACAGATGTGTAACGTCTAACTACTACTTTTGTTTCAGCAAATAACCCGATACCGGAAGAAGTGACGAAGCAATCGTTCCGCCTCAAGGTATGGCGCCATTTGGAGACCAATGGTCTGGCTATGTTTCCGAGGCCGGTGTACAACCGCATCCCGAACTTCAAGGGCGCGCAGGAAGCCGCTGCCAAGCTGGCGGAACTCGACGTGTTCAAAAATGCCAAAACTGTCAAAGTCAACCCGGACAAACCGCAGGAGCCTGTCAGGTACGTATAGTTAACATGTAAAGAGAATGTAAATCACACTGACCTCTACTATATACCACTGGACTGGCGGCTGTCAAAGTGCTTTTGTGCCTGTTTGATATTCGGCATTTTGGCGCTGTTGGCCATGAAGAGTCTGCGGTACTAAAACTAGTGATGACAACCTCAGCAAACACCGAGAGATGGTGGGAAAATTCTTGAAGTATAAATAACACGGAAAACGAACGAAATTAATTCAAAATGCAAAAATACTTCAGAGTATTGTACGTTCCTTCGCAGCCATTTGTATTATACGTAAAATTTAGTTCTCTGAACGCTCGCGAGTGGCGCTTCAAATAGGCACAAAAAATTTGCTGTCAAATAAGGAACAGCCTGTCTAGTGGTATTTATACAGGTCCAATTTACGTAAACATTGAAATTGGACATAAGTTTGAAATAGTAATTACAATTAAAGCGACGAAGTATAATCCGGCTAAGTTTGAAAGCGAACATTTACTTAAAACGTAGTGGATTTCGGCTATATCCCTTTTTTTTACAAGATTATAGCCGTCATCTGTCAATCTATCAATGACTGCACGTTTCAGTTACATATACATCCCCCCCCTTTTTTATAAGATGTTATCTATTCATAGTTATGTCCAATATAGTTATAGTCCACTGTTTTATGTCGATAGGTTATTGAGGTTATTAAGTAAGCGTAAAAGGATAGATTCGTCTACCTCTAGTAAGTTAAACTAATGATAGATAGGATATTGGAAACGGCCGTTATACAATTGCATTCAATCGCTTTAGCAATATCAGTGTCAACATTTTATATATAATGTACAACGCAAACAGACAATTTTTAAAGGTTACAAATTTTTATATGCTAAGAATCCATTTTTTAAATTATCTCATAATTATCTGTTTGTTTCGGTCTGTCATCCGTTACTCTTTAGCTGAAAGTATGTGAGTGATTCTTTACACCAATCGAGCAACGAATACATGCAACTTATAATTAATTCATAGTTTATTTCGATCACGTAATTTCCGTGTCATATTATATCAACGCTAACTAGCTGGTCACGAATGGGTGCACACGCTGTGTTCCCGCATCAACTGTTTTGTGTCCCATATCGAACAGCTATTTCTACCGACTGGTTACATAGAGTATAAAACCAAAACACCACAGAGTAAGCTTATTAAACCATATTTTAAGAATACAGATTAAACGAAAGCGTACTCAAATTTTTGTGTCTGTTCATAAGAAATCTAATAATATGTCATTCACACACCTACCAGTGGGATGCTCCTGTGCACAGGAAGCCGGCTAGATTATGGGTACCATAACGGCGTCTATTTCCGCCGTGAAGCAGTAATGTGTAAGCGTTACTGTGTTTCGGTCTGAAGGGCGCCGTAGCTAGTGAAATTACTGAGCAAATGAGGCTTATCATCTTATGTCTCAAGGTGACGAGCGCGATTGTAGTGCCGCTCAGAATTTTTGGGTTTTTTGAGAATCCTGAGCGGCACTGCATTGTAATGGGCATGGCGTATCAATTACCATCAGCTGAACGTCCTGCTCGTCTCGTCCCTTATTATCATATAAAAAAATATATTATAGTATTTTAGCAATTAAAAAGCTACTTAAAAGGTTTTCCGTTTATATAATATCAGCATAGATGTTGCTAAACTATTGTCATTCACACACTTACCTAGTCTAGGTTTTTTTTTTTATGATAATAAGGGAGGAGACGAGCAGGACGTTCAGCTGATGGTAATTGATATGCCATGCCCATTACAATGCAGTGCCGCTCAGGATTCTCAAAAAACCCAAAAATTCTGAGCGGCACTACAATTGCGCTCGTCACCTTGAGACATAAGATGTTAAGCCTCATTTGCCCAGTAATTTTACTAGCTACGGCGCCCTTCAGACCGAAACACAGTAATGCTTACACATTACTGCTTCACGGCAGAAATAGGCGCCGTTGTGGTACCCATATTCTAGCCGGCATCCTGTGCAAAGGAGCCTCCCACGGTAATATAATATAGTAATGATACTATATAATATATTACAGGGCGTCCCACGAGCCATATGCCACATGAGTACCTTTAATATTGTAGATGTAACATTTCATGAAAGAAGACATTATTTTAATTTAAAAAACAATTTAAACTGCTTTCATAGATTTTTAAATAATCGCCTTATTGAACCTTGAATTGAACCCGCTACACGAGTAAAAAAATACCATGTAGCTTTATCCATATCCTATGCTGATGCTATGTTATGTAGCAAAATGTAAGGCAGAAATAAAAGTAAGACCGTGAATTTTAACATATAATATGATGTAAACTTTCAGTTCAGAAAATCGAAAATCTGACACTGCCGTAAGGCTATAGAACTGACAGAATCATGTTTGATTTCCGGTTCTATCAGTTAGTTTGTTTTTTAAATTAGAATAGTCTTTTTTCAGTAAAACGTTACATATTTAATGTACTTCCCCTCCATGTGGCATAGCCGTGGGACGCCCAGTACATAAAAAATACGTTAATGAAAAAATAAATTAACTTTAATAAAAGGCATTTATTTTCTCAAAATTGATTCCTTTAGAATTCTTTTTGATGTCATTCCTAATATACTAGATACTACTACCGCTTCGGAAACAAATGGCGCTCTGAGAGAGAGAAGAAGCGGCGTTACATTTACCCTTAAAGCTATTATGTATCCTATGAAGCCTACTAGAATTAGTTACAAGCAATCCCCTTATTTCTAGTGTTATAATAATGAAAATCACTACTAAGAGCAAAAGGTGACGTTTTTTGTGGACGTATATTAAATTTTCTTAAATGTACTGGACAATGAACAGTCATAATATTTATTTCTTTAATTTTTTTTTTAGTATATAGTTTTAATTAATAGCACAAGCCATAATAAAAGAAAAGTCACTCCCGAAGTGCATTGTTTATTCGCTTGCGCTGCCGTAGCCTATATGCTTATTATATTGTTCCTTGGGAATTTCCTATTTGTTATAATTCATAAAACACAAAGATTAGAACGCGGTTCCCAGATTGTTAGTTTATAATTAAAATACCCTGTTTTACACTTACCTTCTTCCCGTGGGGGTAAGCAGAGACAGCAGAATGTTCTATCCCTACAAACCTCACGCGCTTCCTCCACATTCATTACTCTTTTCATACATGCTCTCCGGATCCGGGTGCTTCGGACCTTTCCTTTCTTCAATAGGTCTCCAATTTATTCGACGAATATTCCACTAGGTCTCCCGCGACCGACTTGCCCACACACACATACATGCCTTATATTTGATAATTCATTCTTTCTTCACTCAGTCTTCCACGTGTCCAACAATAATATCCCAGAGGTTAGTGACCCTGCCTACTGAGCTAGAGGTCCCGGGTTCGAATCCCGGTAGGTGAAATCATTTATATTATGATGAATATGAATGTTTGTTTCCGAGTTATGGATGTTTATTTGTATTTATGTATGTTTAAGTAAGTATATTGTATTTAAATAAAACACTTTTAAAGGTTTAAAACGCGTGTTATTGTAACTGTTTTTACATTAGATTTTTGCGTAAAAGTTACATTTTTATTTTAGTTGTTTAGTGTTGAAACGTAGGGTTGTCTAAAATAAAAAAAAATGTAACTCGCGTTAATCAAAGAAAATACTAAGTATTAAATATATCGTTGTCTTGTACCCATAGTACAGGCTATGCCTAGTTTGGGGCAAGATAATTTGTGAAAGAGTGTTAATTAATCAGATGTTAATAATATTATTGTTACTCAATAGGGCTCAAATTTTCAATAGATTATTTGTATACAACATTTTCAGAAGTTTTTGATGCGTTGAATACTCAAAGACTGGATAGAATCCGGTCAAACATTTCACTAGTTTACGTGTATATTTAGATGTGTTAAACTATTCTATTACGTCACCCGACTTACTAAAAACTCGTATCATGAATATAATGCTATCATACTGTTATTTCTGTACTGCGGTGAGGAGAGGATTTACAAACGAAATACTAGGCATTTCGATAGACCTTAATTGACTATTTTAAAAATATTTATTTATTATACCAGTTGAGGAATTATTAGTTGGTTAAAACCATAGAATTGGAGTGACATATTTAGCTTATTTTTTTTATAACAACCAAACTCCTTTGTTTATCAGCGGACTATCTCAAACCATAATAGTTTACAGCCTTAGATTTAGTATTTTATAAGTCAAGATAGATCCTCTTGCTGTTAGGCAACGCATGAAAACAGGCCAGGTTTATTACTTTAGTGTGCGTGACAAGCTATGTCTTACACACGCGATACGTATTTTACTTTGTATTAGTGTGCGTGCGTAGCTGAAAATAGACGTTAACAACTCGCCGCTATTTTTTTCGACGTGTTCACAGCTGTCATAGTCTATCTAGACACAGCTTTACAATTAGAAATGGCCGCCATGCACATTTAAGAAAATTTGTCATTTAAAATAGTATTTTAAAAGTGCAGTGTTATATATTGTACTACTGTACAAAAGCGTTCGTATTTAGCTCGCACTTATTTTGGGTTCTGTTCCTTAAAAGGAAAAAACGTTACCCTTTTTGATCACTTTGTTATCCTTCCGTCCGTCCGTCCGCCTATCCGGCAAGATCCTCGGGAACTCGTCATCCTGGGATCCAATGGTATTGATACCGCGTTGAAATCAAAACAATACACTTACTCAGGTGTAGAGTAAGCTCTGAAAATAATCAAACTTCTAAGTGAACGTAAAAAAAAGATATGGACATCTATGGCGCAAAAAAACTACATTTCACACTCGCAAGGTATTTCAAATTTCTAGGGTATAGTATAAAGAAATCTTCTTTGTTTGAGGCTCATTCGAGCCTAAACCACTGATCGTGTCGACATGAAACTACCATCGTTCGATGCAAAATTTGTCCTAGTTATTTTTTTTTTATTCATTTATTTATTTCCTTTTAAAATTCGTCCAGCGATGCGGGCGGCAACGGTTAGTTATATAATAGGATGGAATATTGACAAGGCACTGTTATAATTTTAACGCGCAGAGACTGTTGATAGTTCCTTGTTAATGGGCCAAATTGATGTGAATAAAACTAATTTAATACTTACTATTACTACGCGGTTACATTATCTCTGGAGCTGACGTCGATGACGTCACATCGTCGCTTTGTTACGGTGTGCAAAACAAGCATCACTAGGATATTATTACTATTAAAAAATAAACAACGATTTATTTATTTTACCTATTTTAACAACATTTTACCACTTTGTCTCGATATAATTTTTAAAGACCTATCCATAGATAACAGGTATGGGTTTGATGAAAAAAAATTGAGTTTCAATTCTAAGTATGGGGAACCCCCTTTATGGTTTTTATATGCTACAAATATGATGATACTTGAAATGAAAATTTTATTTTTATTATTATATTATATTTATTATATTTTTGGAAGAAAATCTTAATGCGGTTCCCAGAATACCAAGTTTTAACAGTATATTTCTTATAGTGACATACGGACGGACAGACAGACATGACGAATCGGAGCCCTTAAAATCAATGAAAGAATCTGAGTTAGGTAAAGTATTTTTTTTTGGCAGTAGGTACTATTGTAGCGACACAGAGCAACAGAAACACACATTAAAAAAGTCTAAGCAACATGTACTAATTTAAATTTTAGGATGGTTTTTCACATTATAACGTTGTATTTTATTTTTAAAATAATATTTTTAGGGTCCTATGATGTAAAAATAAAAGCTGTTGTTTTTATAAGTTCTTTTAATAACAGAAATTAACAATATTAGAATATACTGCAGAGAGTAAGGTACATAACCAACTAAATATTATTTTTAACAAAATGAAATCTCTAAAGAAAATGAATTTATTGTGAAAGAATAGGATAATTTAATACAAAGTATGGCCTCCTCTACTATTCAGAACTTGTCGGCAACGATAATTCATTAAATTAATGAGACTGTTTATGTCATCTTGCGGTATTCGCATTGGAATTGTAGCAAATCCTTCAGCTGTTGGGTTGTTGTCACTCCGTCCAAGTCCTTCATTTCTGGAGCATGTCCCATGCGTGCTCGATGGGGTTGAAGTCTGGCGATTGTGCAGGGCAGGGCAATACCCGGACGGTCTCCTTTGCGAAGTATTGACTGGTTCGCCGAGCTGTATGTGAACGCGCATTGTCATGCATTTACGTAAAATCGGAGCCAAAGGTTTGTGCAAATGGATGCACATAAGGTCTGAGAATATCCTCAACGTAATTTTCAGCGTTCATGTTTCCATTTACAAAAACGAGCTCAGTTCGCCTGTTCTTCATAATACCTGCCCATACCATAGAATTTTGTAGCCTCAAACTTATCCCTCGAGCGGTTAACATCGGCTGTCGTCTTGCAGTCAGTTGTATGTACCGGTCTTGCTGAGTGGTTGTACTCCTTTTACGGCCTGAATGCTGTTCAGCGGGTTCCCTTGTATTATTGAAGCGCTGCCAATGACGACAAATAACACTTCTATGAATGCCAAAATGCCGAGAAACCTGAAATTGATTACTTCCCGCTTGAACATCCCTACAGCTCTTTGCACTTCATTTGCCGTCAAATGACGTCGCTCCATGACGTAAAGAATATCTAACAATTCAATTTTCTCGCTAGCTTCATTTAAATGGTTGGTTATAATTTTATAAAATCAAGACTAATCGTAGCAATAAAAACGCACTTAAATTCAAACAAATTCCCTTTCATCAAATTTTATGAAAAATACAAAACATAATCGATTTTTTTCCACCAGCCAGCAGTATTGATTTCAGAATATTTATTATCTCAAAAAGAATACAAATTCACTTACTGAGATACTTAAACTAACATGATACATATATTGAGCGGCAAATCGTTATATACTATACACAATTTAAGACGTTATATTTAAAGTTACAATAATTACACAGAGTTACAATAAATACTAATTAGGTAGATACATTAATAACGAAATAGGTGGGTAAAGTATAAAATAAATGTTTACAGTAATGAATAAAATACCTACACTATTTTATTATTTATTATAATTACAGCTATGAGGGTATTTGTTTATTAAGGTCTCGTTCATGGTCATAGCCGGAAGCGGTCTAATAAAATAAGTTATGAGAAATCCTTCAAAATGTGGTGTTTTAACGTTTTTTTAAAAACATTTAATGACTGTAATTCTTTAATATCTTTTGGGAGGTTGTTATACAATTTTGCCCCTTCGTACATTATATTTCTTGTTCCATATTTTGTTCTAGGTTTTATTAAGCAAATATTGAGGGCTTGTCTTGTTAGAATTTTTTGAATGTTTATTCTTTTTGTGAATGTAATTTGTGTATGTAAATCCTTAGTTAAAATTTTTCTTATGAGAATACATGTGTTATATTTATATATTTGATTTAAATTCATTAATTTTGTTTCCCGATATATTTGAACAGTAGGAGTTAGGTAGTTGTATCGAAACAAAGTTTTAATAATTTTATTTTGACTTATTTGTAAGCTTTTTAAGTTAGTTTTTTCCGCCGTTCCCCAAATTTCCACTAAATATTCTATATGTGGCTTTATCATGGAATTATATATTAAATACCGCACCTTTTTTGGGAGGCATCGGGCCATTCCACGAAATGCTCCTGTTAGGGATGTAAGTTTGCTCCGCACACTTTCTATATGCGGTTTCCACTTTAATTGAGGATCAAGAATTAATCCCAAGTATTTCTCTTTGTTAACATTGTTAATAACTTGACTGTTTATAGTCAATGGGTTGTAATGACCAATTTCTTTATTTTTTGCAGCGAATATAATATAATTTGTTTTGCTTGTATTTATGGTTAGTAAATTTGTTTGCAACCATTCATGTAGAAGATCAAGGTCATGTTGTGCTTTTTTTACTATGGTATTTATTGATCGACCCGTGTAGAATAAACTTGTGTCATCAGCGTATAATGTTATATCTCCTTGCAAACCGATTTCATGAATATCATTTATGTAAATTAAAAATAATAACGGTCCAATAATTGAACCTTGTGGAACGCCATAAGTTACTAATTGTGGACTGCTCTGGGTATCTCCTAATTTCGTTATTTGGTATCGATTTGAGAGGTATGACTGAAAGATTTCATAGGCCGATCCAGTTATTCCTATGGATTTTAATTTAGTTAAAAGTTTTTCATGGCTAACAGTGTCAAACGCCTTTTTTAAATCGATGAATATACCAAGAATTATATGTTTCTGATCTATGCTGAGTTTTAATGATGTTATTAAATCCATTGCCGCAGTAAGAGTATTTGATTTAGGCCGGAAACCATATTGTTTTTTAAATAAGAAATTTTTAGATGAAAGGTACTCGTTTAAACGATTATGTAAAATTCTTTCAAATATTTTTGATAATATAGGTAGTACTGATATTGGTCTGTAGTTGTTCGGATTGGTTTTACTTCCTGCCTTATGTAATGGACTCACTTTGGCTATTTTTAAAGAATCGGGGAAATGGCCGTCAGTAAAGCACTTATTTATACAATGAGTGAGACTTTCTACTATTAAAGATTTAACGCATTTTATGGTTTTAGTTGTAATTTTGTCTATACCAGAACTTGTGTTTGAGTCCAAATTATTTATTATTTTTTCTACCTCGTTTACAGTGGCAAGTTTCAGTTTATGTAGGGCTGAGTCATTTTGTAAAGTATTATCAGCCGTTAAAATCTTTTGAGTTGTATGATATTTTTGAGGAATTTGGCCAGCTAGTTCAGCTCCAATATTAGAAAAAAAAATATATTAAAATATTCGCAAATATCTTTACTTTCTGTAATTTGGCCTGAAGGAGTATCTAGTTTTGCAGGTGTTATTAGGTTTTTTTTTATTTTATTATGTGCTAAATTATTTATAAGTTGCCACATTTTTAATGGATTTTTCTCACACTTATTGAAAGCGTCATAGTAGTACTGATTTTTCGTAGTTTGTATAGCAACATGTACCGAGCTCCTTTCCTGCAAGAAATTTTGTTTTAGTTCTTTGTCTTCAGGAGAACGCTTTAATTGATGCCAGAGAATATTTCTTTTGTTTATAGAAGCAATCAAATCCTTGTTAATCCAATCTTTCTGGGGTTGATTTTGAACTTTAATTTTCGTTGCCTTGTTTTGTGATATTGCTTTTAATAGAGTAGACTCTAATAAGTTAAAGTCTTTATACAGATTAGTCTCAGTCATGTCTTTTAATGTGAAAAATAATTGTTTATAATTAACGGCTTCATACTGTACTCGTTTATTTGCTTCAGGTTTGACTCTCTTTACTTCTAGATAAATTTGTTTGTGATCTGAAAAAGAACTTTCGATGAGAGCCATATGGAAAGTGTTATTTTTTAAGCTGGTACACACATGATCTAATAACGTTGCAGTGGTTTCTGTTTTGCGTGTGCAGTGATCTTTGTCAATTTTATTCAATACTCTCATACCATTTTCCTTTAGTACTATCTTATATTCTTTGATGGAGTTTTCTTTACTGAGTAGATTTAGATTTAGGTCTCCAAAAACTAATGCTCTTCTTCTTCGCGAAAGTTGGTTACTATACGTCTCCAAAAACTTTTTCACATTTGAGGAAGGTTGTTTATATATGACCCCAATGTCTAGAGAGAGATTTTTCAAATGAATCCATAGAAAGTGGTTGAAGTCTTCACATTCATCATCTAGAAATTCCTGTTTTAAATTTTTGTGCACGTATATTGACACACCACCTCCTACACTTGTAGTTCTATGGTTATAGTAATGATTGTAACCTGGTAAGTTAAGTCTCTGAGCGTCTAGTTCATTTTTAATCCATGTTTCAGTTATAATGACAACATTCAATGTTGCTTTAAAACTTTCTATGATACATCTAAGTTCATCGTGTTGACCAGGCTTTACTAAGCTTCGAGCGTTTGCGTATAGAAATTTTAATGTTTTGTTTGTGATTGTGACGTCGGCATAATTATTAGTTATTTCGTATGTATTGATATCTAGATCTGTTGATTCTTGGTCTTTATTTAGTTTTTTGATGCTTGTTTAATAATTTTTGGATTTCCTTTGATATATTTAATAGTTAGGTGCTCTTCACCATTCTCCTGTCGTATTTTGAGTTTATTTTTAAGTTCTGTTAAGTATTTTATCTGTTGCGGAGTTTGATCGGAATAGATTCGGACTCCTTCTAAGTTGATAGAGTTTTTGTTACGTAGTATTAATTTAGCCGTTTCTTCTGATGTAAAACATACTTTTAACGGTCGTCCTTTTTTATTATTATATTTTCCAAGACGTAGGATTTTCTTGACATTTGGTAAATAATCAGGGCAAATACATTTTAAGATTTCGTCTACCTTAGACCTATCGACCTCTTGTCTTGCTTCCCGGCTTTCCAGGTGCTGTTCGGGGATACCAAATATTACTACATTTTTACTTCGCTCTACACGTTCTTGAATTTCCGTTATTACATCGTTATAAGAACTTACTACTGGAGATTGCAATTGTAAGTTTGTTTGAAAGCACGTCTTTATTTCTGAGATTTCAGTTTGTAGTTCAGAAATTTTTTCTTCGTTGAGCTTTACTGTATTTTTTAATGTTACCATTTCCGATTTTAATTTCTTATTTTCAGTGAGTAGGTGTTCTGTTGTGGTTTTGATGTCCTGTAACTGTTCTCGGATGGAGGTAGTATTCTCACTTATTGTAGTGATACTCTCGTTATGACGTCTGCTAGATTCTTTTAGTATATCTAGAACTTCTTTCTTAAATGTGTTGAGTTGGCTAAAAAAGTCATTATCAGGTGCTTTTCTTTTTCGCAATGAGACATTTCTTGATACCGGTTCAGCTACGTCTAATAGAAGCTTAGACAGATCAGGTTGGGAACTGCTGTTATTTCCCGTTGATATCATCTTCTCTGATAACTTTTTAGTAGGAGAATTAGAGACACTCATTTTTTTTTGATAAGTTTTTTATCGCCCCGCTTATCACCCCGCTAAGTACTTAATACGCACCTTTATAATCTCTCAGGTAGATGCGTCGGTGCCAGATTTTAACTGCGTTTCTTTTACTCTAATGGTTGATTAATAAGCACTTTAGGTAGCACAACGAAACACGGTTATTGCAGTACGCACTCGAAATTAAGTTCTTTAGTTAGGATGTTTGAGATAAAAGTAAAACTATTTTATAACACTATAATAATATATACACGTCCTGTCACAACGACTGCCTGCAGTAAATGTAAGTAAGTATGTCATCAATAACAAAAAAGTTTATTGACGGATTGCAGAGAAATATTGGTTCTTATATAAAATAGTTACGTTTAATGTCTATGTATCTAATGGCTGTAAATTGTGCGGGGTTTTTATGTGCCAAATGTGTTGATAGTTTGTTGAACTCTGCATGTATTTCGGGACGTTTGTTCGGCAATGATAATGTTAATGATTCCTCTAAAAACATTTTCACTCATTTTATAGACAAACATTTGTTTTTCAAAATTGATTTTATGAGAATTAATACGGTTTGACGTAAGTTTTTTAATTGAATAAAACTAAAATTCTCCTAGTGTGCGGTGTGTCCTATAATTGCACGGTAGGGTTTTCAAGGAACTTTCTTCCACGTGCTGCAAAGCTGTGTATTTCGAATTTCGAACAGCTGCTTAAAACGTATCAGATATTTTTTATTTTACAAGACAATAGCCATCATCAGTCAATCTATCAAAGACTGCACGTTTCTTACAATCGAGTGAATCGCTTTTTTTAATGAGAAGAAGTCGCAAGGAACTCATTGCT
This sequence comes from Leptidea sinapis, assembly GCF_905404315.1. Lineage (NCBI taxonomy): Eukaryota > Metazoa > Arthropoda > Insecta > Lepidoptera > Pieridae > Leptidea > Leptidea sinapis. Next base: position 15,149,106 of record NC_066267.1, on the reverse strand, counting down.
ACTACTTTTACAGCTTTATCATTCCACAAAACATTTGAATTAGAATTTATGCGAAGCAATTTATCAAAAATAATCAAATGTCTGAAGTACACCAGTAAGTTAGTAGATAGAGACAACCGATGAAAACAGGCTAGGCTTATTACTTTAGTGTGCGTGACAAGCTGTCTTACACTCGCGATATGTAAGTCACTTTGTGTTAGCGTGCGTGCATTGTTGAAAATTGAGGTAACTGTAAACCTCAATTTTTCCCAATTGTCCTTTAGATTTCAATACCTACGCGGGGAGAGTGAGACAGACCTGCCGTAACGCATACCGATATCGTCGTCGGAGCCGACGATGTACCAAACTTGCGTCCGATAGGTAGAATCTCGCTTTAAAAGTTGTTAGGTATATCACAGGTTCGCTTCGCTTCACATAACCAATTGCATAATATACCTACACAAAATTTAAAAATATTTTTGGTTGTTACGAAAATTATATAAGTTTATATTACAATGTTTATTTCGGTTTTCCCTGTTCTTGTAATGAAGAATGTCGCAGCAGAACTGTAAAAATGCGGGTCAAAATATATCTCATATCAATTATATTATATTTATTTTTATACATTCTTATATTATTATTATTCACACAGATATAAAATACTAAATAAAAATATATTACGGGTCACGAATCGAAAGAAATAAAAACGATCACATCTCTCAAGTCGGATTAAAGAAATTTGATTGACTTCATCACGGACAAACAACGTGACACGAAATTGTATAATATTATTTATAAGAAGATTTGGAATAAAAATATTTAGAATTAGAATTATTTACTGTTCATGTAGTAACAGTGCATGCGCTGCAACTGTGCAGTAAATTATTTATATTGAATAATGCGATGATAACCCGTCGCATTGAACTCTATACTTTGTTTGGTAAATATGAACCAACTACAAAGATTATAATCTAATTGGTTGCTATTGACAACAATCACAAGTTTTTATACTCACATACTGTCTCCCAGCAGGGTAGAGCGAGATTAGGGTCTTCCAATGGTTCTTCCTTCTTCCACTCGCAATCCAACCTTTTATATCATAAATACATCCCAATCGCGAACTATGGGCCTTATGAGAAAGCTCAAGGTCGCTCTGAGGGCAATGATGCGGGCTACGCTCAGAGTTCCCTGCGAGATCGAATCATAAATGAGGAGATCCGTGAGAGAACCAAAGTCACCGACATAGCGAACATGATTGCGAAACTAAAGTGGTAGTGGGCAGGGTACATAGCTCGACGTACATATGGCCGTTGGGTCAGTTAAGACTTCGAAGAAACTGAGGGTCATAAATAGCGAGACACTATTTCAAGCCACGCTCTTTAAAGCGCAGGTCCGGCCACATATGGAGTATTGCAGTCATCTCTGGTCTGGCGCACCACAGTATCAGCTCGAACAAGTATATTCATGATTATAAATGTAAACATTTATTAATTATTAATTTTTTTTATAAAAAAAATATTTTTTTTATAAATTTAATTATTATTTAATATTATTTATTTTATTTATTTATTATAAACAAACAGTTTCTTCTTAAAATAATACAAAGTCCTGTAAAACTGTTTACACAGTTTGTCTGAAGGATCGAGCGAGTCTCATAAAATAAATCTTAAAATGTATTTTACAAATGTTACTGCAACAATAAATAATAATTGAATAGGTTTTTAAATTTATTTTTGTTTAGGTCCCATCGGATGTCCTATGGCAAACTATTAAGCAGATATGGTATTCTTTTCTTTAAAGTTCTATCGCCAAAGTAATTGTTTACTCTAGGTACTTCAAGTTTGCCTGATGTCATCGAACGGGTGCCATGATTATGACTAATTAAGGATGGGCTATGATCTTGAGGAGTCATGGTTATTTAAGGCAAATAGGTATTTGTGCTTTTTACTTTAGCTTTTGTTTTTTTGTTAACAAGTAATTTTAAAAACCTTATTTGCAATTATTCGATTTTATCAATATATGTTTTAAATGTAAGACCATAACTATCAAAAGCGTAGGTCAAAATTGAATCTACTAATGAAAGATACAAACATTTTAATGTAGCTAAGGGAACCTTAAAACTGAAGTGATAGAATTTACCTAAAAGTATCCGTAACTTATTTACAAATAAAATCTATATGGTGGGACCATGAAAAGTTTGAATCTACATAGGCTGCACTAAAAGTGTCGGGAATGGAATATTTCCACTGTTCCAGTCATATTAAAATCGTTTTTATTGAAAATTCCTTGGTTTTAAAAATCGAATACCATTTATTTATTTAAAAAAAGATTCTCGGTCTTGTCACAAGGTCTTGCCAAACTTGTTTAGTCGTTGAGAAAATGGAATTGACTCGTGAAAATCCTAGAGCGATGATTTATTATGACTTTCGAAGTGGTTTAACACAAAACAGTGTGTTGACCGGATGATTTCTGCATTTGGTGATGAAGCCCCATCCATAACCACAATTTATCGCTGGTTTGCTGAATTTCAACGTGGACGTGTCAAGCTCAGTGATGATCCCCGTCAAGGTCGTCAATAAACTGCAGTCACCAAAGAAAACGTTGATGCTGTGCGTAAGCTGATTGAGGAAGATCGACATGTGACATACCGCGAAATTCAGGCAACTTTAGACATTGGCATGAGTCAAATAAAAATAATCTTGCATGAACAATTGGGTGTAAAAAAGTTGTTTTCCCGATGGATACCGCATTTGCTCTGTGAAGAGCAAATGCGGTATCAACTCCTGACAAATCCTGGATATACGCGTACGAACCCGAAACAAAAAACCAGTCACGAGTTTGGGTGTTCGAAAATGAGTTAAAGCCAACAAAAATTGTTCGTTCACGGAGTGTTGCAAAAAAAATGGTGGCCACGTTTGTCTCCATAACCGGCCATGTTGCGACTATTCCTCTTGAGGGACAAAGAACGGTTAATGCAGAATGGTATGCTAGCATTTGTTTGGCACAGGTCGTTTCTGAACTCTGTAAAGAGAACTCGCGAGAATGCGAGTCCTCACACCGCGCATAGTACAAAAGAGTTTTTAGAGCAAGAAATAAATATAATAATATAATAAAAAAAGATAGAATTATTAGACCATCCGCCGTACAGCCCCGACCTAAGCCCTAATGATTTCTATACTTTCCCTAAAAGAATAAATTGCGTGGTCAGAGATTTTCATCACCTGAAGAAGCTGTGGACGCCTACAAAACAGCCATTTTGGAGACCCCAACTTCCGAATGGAATGGTTGCATCAATGATTGGCTCCATCGTATGGAAAAATGTGTCAAATTTCGCGGAGAATACTTCGAAAAGCAATAGCAACATTTTTAAATAGTAATGTTGTGTCACTTCCTTGATTCCCGAAATTTTCAGTGCTGCCCTCTTACTTTAACACCGAGATAAGTTATACAATTAACTCTTTCAATTGGTTTACACTTACAGTTTGTAAAATTATTATGAAGGCACAGTAGACTATGTATATACATTCGGGGGTAAATATGGTGAGTGAATAATAACTAGTTTAATTTTTTCCAAATTATATATAGAACTATACCATTATCGTGAGACCACTTAACTACGTTATCTATGTCTAACTGTACTAAGCTACACGTTTCAGGGAGTTGGTGCCGGCTAGCAATGTACATAAATCGTCGGCAAATATGCAAGCTTAACAATACCGAATTACTCCACATAAGCTATTTACTTGCATTAGGTAGCAGATGGGCCCACATCCGGACCCTTGTGGTACTCCACATCCCTCGCTGAACGTGTCACCGACTCTAACACGATAAGAGCGTGAGGTGAGGTAGTCGCGGAACCAGTGGTTGATCGGCTATCCCACACGACACATGATGTCTAACAGAAAAATAACTAAATTAGCTATAACAGACTAGACTTTATCAACAACTAACTTTATATCAGACATGCGTAGGAGATCTTCTACCAGGTGATTTATTTTTATTCATATTAAACTTTTTTGACATCACTACTAGTGACTGGTTGCCATCTCTTGCCCACGTCGCACTTTACCACATAGCTGTCCCTTTGTAAAAATTGATCACTACATATATGTTTAATTAGGTTCATTTCATTTAAAAAAATTGAAGCAAACTTGCCACAAATCTCTTTTTGATTGCCTTGTTTTACCATATTCGTAAGTATCAGATCATCTACAGATTGTCTAGGTTTATCCAATAAACTATTTATCTTATCCCATATATTTTAATATTTTTATTTCACTTTAATATAGTTAAATCATACTCTGATTTATACTTAATAATAGCTTTATTACACTTATTTCTAAATTAAGTAAAGTTTAATCTTTTTAACATATTTTTTGCACCATATTGCAAATAACCTATCTCTTTCTGGTATCATTTCCTTTAAATTATCAGTTATCCAACCCTTATTATTCCATTTCTAGTAGGCTTCATAGGATACAATATAATAGCTTTAATACACAATACAATATTGTATATTTTATTAAAAAAACAACCGACTTCTATAACACTATTCCAAAACAATAGATATAATATGCACTAAACAGTATAAAAATAATTGCGTATTTTTATACAATCAAATTAATCTAATTCTAGTTCCGATTATTGTTATTTTTTTCGGCCGAGTATCGTTAATTTGCCCCTTAGAATTGAAGAGTTCCGCTACTTTGTCATGGATTCCGTAATCAGATCCTCACCAAAGTCTCACCAAACTATCTTTGAAGTATATACTTTATATGCTTCCGAATTCGGTTGGCGCGATATTGAGTTATTCGTAAATTTATCATCCACTTTGCTATACGTATGTATAGGTATTCTGGACCAAAATACATTGGGACCACACGTGAAGCACCAGCTTTCAAATAAAAGAATTATCAAAATCGGTTCACCCAGTCGAAAGTTTTGAGGTAACAAACATAAAAAAAACATACCGACGAATTGCGAACCTCCTCCTTTTCTGAAGTCGGTTAAAAAGAGCGCAAAAAAAAAGAAAGCTGGGAGAGTTTCTTGCGCCGCTTTTTCTCCCTCAGAGCGCCATTTGTTTCCGAAGCGATGGTAGTATGACATCAAAAATAATTCCAAAGGAATCAATTTTGAGGTAATAAATGCCTTTTATAGCTTTTTAAAAAAAGCAAGTAGGTATTATCAACTTTAATATTGCAAAGTTTATTTAGCGTCTTAGAGCTTCTGGTGTTAAACGGTATCAAATGCTCATTATAATGTCAACAATATGATCTGAGTAGGCATTATGAGACGTAGCGTAATTAACATAATAACTAACAGTTACATCTCGAAGCATATCGCAATATTATAACCTTGACTACATCACACTGCTCGGCCGTCATCCTGAAACGATAAAGGAGATTTGTCCGCATACAATCCGATATCTAGTGATGACCTAGTATCGAGTCAATCCTACGCTCGAACATCGATGAAAAAGTTGAATCACGAACTATTTGATTTGTTACATAATATTTACCTTTACGGTAGAAAATTAATGTGCACCCACACATTATTTATGCAATTCCTTACGTTGCTACTCCATGGAAATGTCTATGACCATAGATGTATTTTAACTAATAACTACGTGCATTACCTTAGTTGATGGCAGTTTGTTAATAGAAAATAAAATCAGTGGGAGGCTCCTTTGCACAGGAAGCCGGCTAGATTATGGGTACCACAACGGCGTCTATTTCTGCCGTGAAACAGTAATGTGTAAACATTAATGTTTTTCGGTCTGAAGGGCGGCCGTAGCTAGTGAAATTACTGGGCAAATGAGACTTAACATCTTATGTTTCCAAGTTGTCCAGCGCAGTTGTAGTGCCGCTCAGTAATTTTATTTTATTGCCCGCAAATAAAAAAGGTAGCGTACCTATATCTTAAAATATAACGCCAGGCGTGCAAGTTTGAAGTAGGGCTTCCAATCCCGCGGCCTGTAATCTCGGCATTTGCGGGACCACAAATTTACAATCCCGCGGGATCTCGGTATTTGTGGGATCCCGCATATTGCACATTACACAGCATAAGCACATTGTAAAAGAATGAGTTTACCAACTCCACATTTATTTACTTACATATTACTATTAAAATGAGATCAATCATATTATACTGTTTTTTTTACAAAAAAACCAATAACAAATTCTGAATAAAAAGCATATCAAAAGAAAACGAATCGTTTTCAAAAAATACGCAAAGCAAAATTAAAAAATCAAGCAAAAAAATAACACACAAAAACAATTTTAAACTGATAAATTATTACTTAATTATTAAGTTTTTCAGCTTTTAATCTTAACTGAAACTAATTTTAGACGCAATATAGCCTGCAGCAGAAAATGCCCTTTCTGCTTCCACACTTGTGGGGTTTAAGGGGTTGTACGTGAATGAAAGATTAATTGGATGTATTAATAAACTTCACGAAAATACGAAACAGTTCATAACTTGAGTTATTAAGAATAATATTTGACGCAGATTATCCTATTTTGGATTGGAAAATGGCGCGGGATCCCGCAATACCGAGATCTCGGCAGTCCTTATAGTACTATGTGCCCCTCCAGATAGTGGTCATTAATATATTTGTTTCTTTCAGAGTGCTGTGTCTCGAGCAACAAAAAACACTGTATGTGCCGGTCCCTCGGCTGCAGAACGGTTTCCTGAACCAACTCGTGTTGCCGGAAGGAGAGACCGGCCCGGGTGCGATCAAGAAGGCTGTCTCCCGGAACGGAATGGAAACCTATGGAAAACCACTGTGTATGTTTTTATTAAGTTTTTTTGATATCGGTTCCTGTAGCGACTCCATAGTCTATACACAGTATAACAAATGTTGCACTTTCACGCAAATTATCTATAGAAAGGCCAACACGACGAGATTAAGAATGTATTCAAAGTTTCGGGAGTTCAAAACATTTTTATCGATGTATTTGAATATTGAAAATAATTGATATATTTCGAAGGGTGTATGGAGGCGCCAGGCTGTGATTCCATAATTAAAATCAACAATTACTCACAATAACAGCGAAAATCAATAAGAAAACTAAAACTAACAGGAAAATACGTGTTTTGAATCGATATTTTCTGTCGCGAGTCCATGCTCTATGCACAGTATAACAAATGTCTCACTTTCACGCAAATTATCTATAGAAAGGCCAACAAGACGAGATTAAGAATGTATTCAAAGTTTCAGGGGTTCAAAACATTTTTATCGATGTCTTAAGTAATTGATATATTTTGAAAGATGTCTGGAGGTGCCAGGCTGTGATTTCATAATTAAAATCAACAATTACTCACTATAACACCAAAAATCACCAAAAAAACTAACAGGAAATACATGTTTTGAATCGATATTTTCTAATAATTTAATATTATGAATGAAGTGTTAAAAACACTTGCAAATACCATATAGGATCATTAGGAACATAGATATACAATAATTGTAAATCCACAGAAGCCAGTAGCAATTGTTTGCGATATGTTGTGATCATAGCTTGACCAATCAGCACTCACCTTAGTTGATGGATAGACTGGTTTGCATTGCTAATATTAGTAATTCTACTGGATTTTGAAGGTCGATGGTTTAAATATAGCATTACGTTGTACTCATGGATCGTTAATTATTATTTTTCAGCCATAGAAGACTCGGTGACGCTGGACCTCGTAGTGATGGGTTCCGTTGCGGTCTCAAAAGAAGGCTTTCGTATTGGCAAAGGAAAAGGTTAGTCGTGTTATCGTGTTCGGAAGAATACTTTATAATAGGTCTTTACCTAATTTATTAAGATTGTGCAATTTTTTATATTGATAGGGATTGGCTGTAATACCAGACATAAAATGTGTCGTAATTTTTTTATTATTTTGAGATTTATTACTTAATTTTTTTATCTCTAGTTACTATCTCTAGTTCTAGTACATAATTATAACATTTGCAAGGTAAAAAAAATCTTCCAAATGTCATTAAAAATTAATTTGTACCAAAACTTTATGCACGATGCTCGAACCTCTCGGGTTCCGTCCGAGCGCTCTTACCATCTGAGCCAACCGTCCGAGTGACAAAATCGAAACTTTGGTAAGTCTTGTTTAACTCTCAGGTTGTAGCTCCATCTATAGGATGTACTTTACCGTCGATAACCTACTCGACCCCGATAATTGCATTTTAGGATATTGACTTGCTTGTTATTTCTAATTTCGAGACCCGAGTTGTCCATGAATTTTGATACAAATTAATTTTTATATTTAATCCCAGAAGTGAGGGCTTTCACTTAAAAATAAAAACATTTTTTGGAATTTAAAATCATGATAATATGGTTATTATTATGGATTTTCAAACCGCAGGCTATGGAGATTTGGAGTTTGGTCTGATGATGCACATGAAAGCGTTGAAGCCGACCACTCTTGTAGTGACCACTGTACACGACTGTCAGGTATTGTATTCTGTCCTTTTATTATGGCGACCCCTATAGCCTAGTGGTTAGTGACCCTGCCTACTGAGCTAGTGGACCCGGGTTCGAATTCTGGTAGGTGCAATCATTTGTATGATGAAAATGAATGTTTGTTTCCGAGTCACGTATTATATATATTTATATTATACAAGCTGTCCCAGCAAACGTTGTATTGCCGATATTAAAATCGCTATAAAAAAGTAACTGTTGATCGTAGATGGGTAAAATTTGAAGTTGTATGTATTTTTTAATGCTTACTCATAATCAAACAAATAAAAAAAAATCGTGTATAAAATAACCACCCTTAACATTTAGGGGGATGAAAAATAGATGTTGTCCGATTCTCAGATCTACCCAATATGCACTCAAAATTTCATGAGAATTGGTTTTTAAAAACACGTTTTTTACAAAAAAAAAAGTGTGTGTGTACATACATGTACGCACGTAAGAAGTTACACTTCTTTGGCGTAACAAAACAAAAATACTCTAAAGTTAATTTTCCTTGTGCTACTTTACGTTTGTAGAAAGAACAATAATATTATGAATGTATTAAATAAAACCAATGACAATATTATTATACCGCTTTATAATGTTAAACAACGTTTATTTAAATAACATTAATATTTTTTAGTACAATTAGGCAATAATTAAATTTGTGGATCTCACAGAACTTGACAATAACAATGACACACTTTTGTAGTTGCAGATAAAGTGCCATCTAGCGAATCTAAACATAATTAAAGTGTTCTTCACGTAAGAAAAGAGTTTGATATGTATTTAACCATACTACAAGTATTAACCTAAATGTCTTTTATTAATAAAATCAAATCTATAATACTTGCTAATAAAGTTAATCGACATCTTTTATAGGTATAACAATTTTGGATGGATACAATTTAAAAAAATACTGTTATAGCCCATTTTTTTTTCTTTTATCCATTTAGGGGCTTTTATACGTATGTACATGTCAGCCCCATTATAATCTAAGTACATTAAAAAGACAAAAGAAAAACAAAATTCTTAACTTAACAAACTAACAAAAAAGTTAATAAAACGAAAAGCAAGTTATATCTATAGTTCAACAAATAAGGCTTATGGATCAAACAGACCTATGGCATCCTTAGATGCAGGGCGGGCAAGCATATTTACAAGCATGCCCGTATCGAATCTGTTCAAACCCATAAGTCTTACAATTTTGTCTGTACTAGACTGACATCGGACACATTCCTTTAACAAGTGCTCAACATCCTCAATTGTTCCACATGACTCACATAGAGGTGACTCCGCAATTTTCATCAAAAATTTAAACTTATTCAAAGATCGGGACACATCCGGATCTCAGTCTGTGAGCAATAACAATCAACCTCCTTTTAACTTTACATTAAGCGCATAATTTAATTAAATACATGTGGTCTAGTTAACCAAGTAACGACAGAGTCTCGAATTTGGGTGTCGGTGTGCACACGCCAAAACGAGTTGCCTAGAAGGGCTCTGAGCGGCGCGCAATATTATGAGGTTCCGTGGGGATATGGGGGAGTGTAATAAGAGTTTTTTTTTATGGAATAGGAGGACAAACGAGCGTACGGGTCACCTGGTGTTAAGTGATCACCGCCGCTCACATTCTCTTGCAACACCAGAGGAATCACGAGCTTTTTTTGAAGGTACCCATGTTGTATTGTCCCGGAAACACCGCACAAGGAAGCTCATTCCATAGCTTTGTAGTACGATGGAGAAAGCTCCTTAAAAACCGCACGTGGAGGACCGCCACACATCCAGATGGTGGGGATGATATCCTAACTTGTGGCGTGTCGCGCGAAGGTGAAATTAAATAAGGAGTGATATTAAATAAGGCAAAATTATTGCACTTTTCTCGTGTTCACATTATACTTTAGTTTATTTACAATATGTGTACGTTGATGATATTAACATGCTATGGTATAGGGGCCTTGAAAAGAAACCTTTATTTACCTTTACCGGCGCTGAGCACACTTTTCTAGGGATGGGTATAAAATGTTAAACTCGCGTCAGGACACGTGGCCTGACGAAAATTCGTAAAGCAGTCGTTGAAATTATGAATGAAATATTTACACTTCTATCTAATTATAGTTCGGCTAAGTTAATCATCATTGAACCAGTGGTTGAATCATTGTGATTGGGAAGACGAAACACCGCGAGATCAAGGGATCGAATCTCAGCCGTTAATATTTTTACAGTTTAGTTATGGATGAAAGTTAATTTTTCTGAGAGATAAAGTAATATAAATTGTCATCTTTGTGTACGGTAGCGCAATAAATGAATATTATATTTCAGCACATAAATTCTAGTACTTTTGTACTGATAAATAAAGAAATTCGTGCGAAACTATTTCTTAACCATTCCAAAATATTCAAAAATGCACAACGTTAATGTTGAATGAAGTTTTCACTTCTGCCGGCACTCCCGTAGTGCAACCCGTATTTTTTAATGTTTGGGTAATCCGGGAATATCACGTATCATTGCATATCCATGCATATATTATGAATTGATTAAAACCTTGATTAACTATCGGCCCATATAGTCTGAAGTGTGGGCGCTCTGAGACATGAACACTGAAGTCTCGTATAGAGCGAGTATTTAGCTAAAATGACTATTAATGACTTATTAGCCAACTGTTTCCACCAAAGCGGAGAGGAGACGAGGGGAGATAGGCCGCGAAGCGGTCAGGTTATTTCCACCGAAGCGGAGAGGAGATTGGTAGCGTGGAGGAGATGTGAGCTGTGCACAGCGGAGATGTGAGAGCTCGAAATCAGTCAACTGATATCTACGAAAGGAGGACGTCCTCCTTATTTGAGTTAAAATAGTTCTTTAAACTGCTAAAGTTGGTTAAAAAAATGGAAGGAACGCCTTTTGCATGCAAGATCAGTCAATCGAATAAATGAAGCTTTCGGGTGTGCGAGACGAGGGGAGAAGGTGAAAACTGCCGCGCCGTTTGCTTGCTCGCGGCACAAAAAAAAGACATCTACTCTCCGCTTGATCCATTTCCGAAGCTAAGCGGAGAAGAGATGTGTAAATACCGAAATCTGATTGGTTATCAAAACGCATCCCCTCTCTGCTTTGGTGGAAACCGGACCTAAAATCAGTACGCTCCTGTTAGATGCGTGGATATATCGCTCGCGTCCGTGAAAAAAACTGATTTATTACAAGGGACACACATTTTTGGAACGAAGCTCCTTACGGCAGGCTTGGAGGAGATAGGGATTTTGCTGCGGGACCGAACTGAAAAAAATGTGATAGTAAAACCGTAAGAAAAAGTCCGTGGAATAAAACCGTTAAATGAGATGTGCGCAGGCGCGACAGTCATTTCTATTTCTATGTAATTTTATGTTGTCAAACAAAAATAAAGAGACATATTATGTTATTTTAATTGATAATTTGGATTACGATTTTTTTTATTTTACGTAATTTATTATTTCCTAAAATACTGAATTTCCTAAATACTTTCGTGTACTTAATAAACACTAATCTGCAAAATTTGAGAGAAAAATCAAGAAAACCTACATGAAATTGAACACGATTTTTTTTTACAAATTGTGTCGATTCTACATTAGGTGAAGGAACTTCGTTCCTACCTGGTGTCCCACGACACCACATCTTTTTATATTATTAATACTTTTTTTTGATCAGGTATTCGACACGCTTCCGGCAGAGCTGTTCAAGCCACACGACGTACCAATCGATATCATAATAACGCCTACACAGGTAAGTGAAATATACCATTTACATTTATCTTACCTTTGTCACAACAGAATGACATGACAGGGAGAAGTTATTTTAAATTTGGAATGACTTTACACTTCTTTTATTAATAAGACAGTAATTAATTAGCATTAATTTACGCTTTAATTATTTTTAATACATTTACTGAAATGGTTGCTTTTTCCATGTGTAGTGAGCGTGCGTAAAGTTGTTCTTTTCCGCACTAGTGCTTCTTGTTTTATTGAATTAGCGTTTTTTAACTCTATCCTCAACAATAATTGTTCAAACTGTATTTATTACATGTCTAGGATTAAACTGTTTTTCATTGATTTCTTTTCGTTATTTTTTTATTGTATTACTCATGCGGGAAAAGTAGTATCTCAGCGCTCGTTGTTGCGGTTGAAAAAGAGCCGTTTGCCCATTTTAAAATTACGCTTGAGTTTTTTCGTAAATGAAACTGTTGTTTGAGTGCGAAATGTTTACTTGTCGCACGCAAATTGAGATAAAATCGCTAAAATAAATAAAATAATAACAAAAAAAAACCACATCGACATTTGATATGTCCTGTAACTGAATTGAGGTAGACGCGTCTGACAGTTTAATTTAATAAATATAATTATAACTTGTCGCACGAGTTGCACAAAATATACTATTTCATTGATTTCTTTTCGTTGTTTTTTAGAATTTTCTCGAGTCAATTCCATTTTCTCAACGACTAAACAAGTTTGAAAAGTCCTTGTGACAAGACCGAGAATCTTTTTTTCAAAAAATAAATGGTATTCGATTTTTAAAACCAAGGAGAACAGTAACAGGAAATATTCCTTCCCCGATACGTTTAGTGCCGCCCTCGTATTTACATAACATTTGCCTGTAACGTTCATCTTATTATTTAAATAAAAAGTATTCCCAGGCCATAAAGATGCATGTCTTTTATACACACTGCTTTGATTGTTGGATAAAGAAGTGTGAATCGAGTGTGCGTTAATCATAACACTCTCGGTTCCCTTATCGCGCTCGCCTGTGGATCGGGCTATTAAATACCACGTCGACCTTAGATCATTTATAGATTATAGATTGTGACAGCTGTGAAAACGTCGAAAAAAAATGAGGTTGACAGTTAACCTCTACTTTGAGCAATGCACGGCACACTTACAAAGTGGCATAAAAATCGCGATTGTAAGTCGTACCTAGCTTGGGAAAAATTTTGAGGTTGATAGTTAACCTCTATTTTGAGCAATGCACGCACGCTTACACAAAGTGACATATAAGTCGCTAGTGTGAGACGTAACTTGGCACGCACGCACATTATTAAACCTGGTCTGTTTTCAACGGTTGTCTAGCAGCAAATGGCTCTAGATGCTAGATGCTCTAGACGTATGAATTATCTAAGACGGCAACGTAATGATCAATTTAGCACAGTAGTCGCATAATGCATTATTTCTAGGTGATTGAAACTCATCGCGTGAGCCATCGGCCCACCGGCATATTGTGGCATCTGCTCTCCAACCGCCGTGTGGAGATGATGCCCGTGCTGGGACAATTGAGGGAGATTGAAATGCTGTATGTTTTTCACTTCTATTTCATATATACTAGCGCCGACACTCGTTAAATAATTGACAGTATAATGTTTTTTTTTGTAATAAGTAATTGCACTCTTCGTTGACAGTATAATAACAAATTCGTAGTATTTTTGTAATAAGTGATTGCACTGTTTATTGACAGCATAATCAACAAATTTGTTTTTTTTTGTAATAAGTAATTGCACTCTTCGTTGACAGTATAATAACAAATTCGTAGTATTTTTGTAATAAGTGATTGCACTGTTTATTGACAGCATAATCAACAAACTTGTTTTTTTTTTTGTAATAAGTAATTGCACTCTTCGTTGACAGTATAATAACAAATTCGTAGTATTTTTGTAATAAGTGATTGCACTGTTTATTGACAGCATAATCAACAAATTTGTTTTTTTTTTTGTAATAAGTAATTGCACTCTTCGTTGACAGTATAATAACAAATTCGTAGTATTTTTGGTATAAGTGATTGCACTGTTTATTGACAGCATAATCAACAAATTTGTTTTTTTTTTTGTAATAAGTAATTGCACTCTTCGTTGACAGTATAATAACAAATTCGTAGTATTTTTGTAATAAGTGATTGCACTGTTTATTGACAGCATAATCAACAAATTTGTTTTTTTTTTGTAATAAGTAATTGCACTCTTCGTTGACAGTATAATAACAAATTCGTAGTATTTTTGTAATAAGTGATTGCACTGTTTATTGACAGCATAATCAACAAATTTGTTTTTTTTTGCAATAAGTAATTGCACTCTTCGTTGACAGTATAATAACAAATTCGTAGTATTTTTGTAATAAGTGATTGCACTGTTTATTGACAGCATAATCAACAAATTTGTTTTTTTTTTGTAATAAGTAATTGCACTCTTCGTTGACAGTATAATAACAAATTCGTAGTATTTTTGTAATAAGTGATTGCACTGTTTATTGACAGCATAATCAACAAATTTGTTTTTTTTTGTAATAAGTAATTGCACTCTTCGTTGACAGTATAATCAACATCTTTGTTGTTTTTTGTAATAAAAAATTTGCTCTGTTTGATGACAGTATAATCAACAAATTTGTTGTTTTGTAAAAAGTGATTGCTCTGTTTGTTGACAGTATAATCAACAAAGTTGTTTGTTTTTTGTAATAAGTAATTTCACTGCTTATTGACAGTATAATCAACAAATTTGTTGTTTTTTCTCGTAATAAAAATTTGCACAATCTCACGAGTCACCAAGTAGATAATGATACTAAAGCAAAAATTACAGCGCTGGCAAAGCTTGCACATTGAAAGAAGAAGACACGGACGTAGAGGAGCGGGCGGTACAACGAGCGCGTAGACAGAGACGTCGCACTAAGTCTACCAAGACACAGAGCGAGGGAGAGGTAATATATCTACATTTATATCACTCTATATGAACCATAGAAATCTTAAACAGAAGGTACTAGAAGTATTTTTAATTAGGAACTACGTTTTAATTTCGGTTTAACCGAACTAAAAGTATTATTGTTAAAAAAAAAAACGTAAATGACTTTCTTAATTCTTAATCTAAATTTCTTAATCTACTTCAGATTGGGAATGGAGCGACCGCCCTCATGCTATTAAATAATAAATTTTAAAGTACGGTATTACGTTGTAATTATATTATTTAATTTAACAAAGAAGCCCGCCAAGTTTCTTGCGCCCGTTCTTTTTTAATAGCAAAGTTTTATTCATATATATCACAATCTTAAATATATAAAACTCCGTCTTAAAGAACATTTTCAACGGCTGACTGAAAAAATAACGCGGGAGCAACTCCCCCGCTTTCCGCACGCCTCACCTCGTGCGCCTACAGTGTAGTGCTGTGCCGTAGTTGTAGCTTACCGTGTTATGGCGTTAATACTAAAGTTTCGGACCCGTGTTATTTTTTTGATTTTAATTATGACTCATCCGACTCCATTGGGTTCTGTTCCAAAAAAAACGAGTTTTCTTTCATCGCGAAGCACGAGAAACGGCGAAAAATGTTTTAGACAATGTATCTTGAAGAAGTAAAAAAAAAATATTTTACATTTAATTATTAGCTTAAAAAGATGAAAGAATTACTAAACTATTTTTTCCTACATTTCAACATAGTGTAAAATGCTGAATTTGAAAGCATTGTATAAATTTATCGACATACTACTAGGTCGTCAATTATAATTTGGTCACAGCACTATCGCATTTCTAAACTCTGCATTCAACTCGCGCGTTATCTGTAGTTGCATTTGCAGTTATGTAATTACTAGTAGCTAATACACTTATACAGTACTATTACCACATAAACATTGAAACAGCGTATAAATTATTAAAAATTGTGAATTATCGTAAGCAGGGTAATACGACAGAAGGCGAGGACGGCAAGAGCAAGCCGCGACGCAATCCGCGCAGGCGCAACAGTCACAAGTCTGTCGGTCCCGAGGACACCCTGAAGGCTGACGGCAAGGAACAGAAGTCCAGGAAGTTCAAGCGGCCAAAGCCGGTCATCGACTTCTCCGTAAAGGTCAGAATATGTGTTTACTGATTTTTTGAGGCAACCGCCCATGGACAGCATGCATGGACAGCAACAACAGGTGTGTCAAGAAATGTGTTGCCGTCCTTTAAGGTGGAAGTATGCTTTTTTTTCTTGAAGGTCCCTAAGTCTTATCTGTTCGGGAAAACCGCAGCCGGTACTTGATTCCACAAAGTGGCTGTGCGAGGCAAGAAATTTCTAACAAAACGCGCGGTTGTAGAATGCCAGACGTCTACGTGATGCGGGTGGTACTATTTCTTGTTATGGAAGTCTGAATCGCATGAAAAACAGCACAGATATTTGGAAACAGAGGACAAACGAGCGTACGGGTTACCTGATGTTAAAGTAATCAACGTCGCCCACATTCTCTTGCAACATCTGAAAAATCGCAGGAGCGTTGCCGGCATTTAAGGAAGATGTAAGCGTTTTTTTTTTGAAGGAAAGAAGGAAGGAATCTCACTGCCTTGTTGTATGGAAGAAAGTTCCTTGGAAAACGCACTGTGGAGGAACGCCAAGGTGGAGGATGACATTCTAATTTGTGGCGTCTCGTGCGAAGGTGGAGTTCGGCATTATTAAAAAGACATATTTTAATAATATTTCAAAAGAGATGGATAAATTGTGCCCCAAAGTGAACAAAAAAGAATTACAAATGAAAATTATAAAAAAAAGTTATGATTTTTATAAATTTATTAATTCACTATATTGTTCTATTTGATTTCATTCTGTGGCTAAGGCTGTACCCACAATGTTGCCATATAATATTAACAAAGAACAGGGAATACTAGCTTAACTCAGACCGAGCCTAAAATGTACAATATTCATAACTCACCGTAACTTACGGCCGGTCTCAATAATCTACCTACAGTTAAACTCGGTTAGCTACTAGAGTCTATCGTATCTTCCAAACTATCTGTTACTGCCGTCTCAATAACGAAATTCTCGCAAGGCTAACTACAGTTACAGACGGATAGGCCTTTGGTAAACGTCTCCCTCTCGCGCGTTCTGCTTTTATTTTTTAACAAAACGGCTGAGTTATATGTTAACAAACAAATGTTTAGAATTTAGATTTACTTTCGCAATATAATTTTAAGTAATATTATACTTATTTTTAAAGTTCTACTTAAAATTTATACACAAAAATGGTACAGTTTATGAATGAGATAATCTTAAAAATACTAAAGCCGAGAACAATTATACTCTGAAGCAAGTAATTGAGACCGGCCGTTAATATTTAATACATCATTATTATTGTTTATGTATTATCAACAAATTGAAATATAAAATAATATCTATGCACACTATCGAATAGTCTATAATTATCCATGGTTATTCAATGAGTGTGATTTATGTCATGTGTAAGTAAAATTTTATTTAAACGTAATATTTGTGATATATAATAGTTATTATATTCTTTGGAAACAGATCTCGAACATCAGCCCAACCACAAGAGTTCGCGATCTGAAGCAAGCGCTCTCTGAACGCGGCGTCAAGCCGCAGATGATGACATGGAAGGTGAGTGTTGTGGCCTTAACGTGGTCTAAGACGCAGAATTGAATCGTATGACGTACGTAAACGGCGTGTTGCGATCCGCGTCGGTTAATAACCCAGTAAATTTCCAATACTATCTGTATCTCTAAGAAAAAGTGTGTACAGTCCCTCAAAGAAAAAGTGTGTAAAGTCTCTCAAAAAAAATATTAAATAAATATTATGACTGTTCATTGTCAGTACATTTATGAAAATTTACTATACGTTCACAAAAATCGTCACCCTTTTGCTCTCAATTGTGATTCTCATTATAATAACACTAGAAATAAGGTATTGCATGTATCTAATTCTAGTCGGCTTCATAAGATACATAATAGCTTTAAGGTTAAATGTATACACTTTTATAATAAAGGCATAAAAGGCATTTATTTTCTCAAAATTGATTCCTTTAGAATGTTTTTTGATGTCATTTCTAATAAACTAGACACTACTACCGCTTCGGAAACAAATGGCGCTCTCAGAGTGAATTCTTTTAGTGCGCTCTTTTCAATAAAATTATTGTATATTGTACAGTCATTTCTATCGCTATAAAATAATCACAATCTAGTCCCAGGCTGTCCGATCATTTAGATATTCAGCTGTGGAGTAATAGGATTTACGATAGAGCCATTTTTTTTATAAATCATTTAAATTAATTTATAGATAATGCCTGAACAGTGGCTGGGACTTTATTATAGAAGTGTATACATTTACCCTTCAAGCTATTATGTATCTTATGAAGCCTACTAGAATTAGTTACAAGCAATCCCTTATTTCTAGTGTTATAATATATAATAAAGTCCCAGACACTGTTCAGGTATTATCTATAAATAAATTTAATTTTCACTTCTCATGCTCTGAAATTGCTTATTTGTGCACGATGTAGGCTGCACAAAATCGATTTTTGTGCACAAGTGCACAAAAGTATCTCAAGTACTCATAAATGTGTCTATATTAAGGCAAAGAAAATGAGCCATACAGCCAAACACAATAAAAGTTCAGAAATAGAATTTAAGACATAAAAGATATTAAAATTTTAATTAAAATACAGTAGGTTATTTAATTAATTAAAAAAAAATATATATATTACAAAATGAATTTAATAGTAGGCTGTATAGGTCTGGAGCCCAAGCCTAATATCAATGTCGTAAAATAAAAAAAAAGCGGCGGGAAACAGGTCATGTTTTTTCGTGCGTTAAAGAAGTTCTTCAAATTTGCTAAAGTTGTTATAAATGTCCATGTTATACTACTGTTTTATTTCCTCGCAATCGAAATGAAAAGCAGAATTTATAACTCGTCCACAAAATGATTTTATCCTCGACATTACTATCAGCCCGAGCCGAATTGTGCACTCGTTGTAAAATCTACTATGTTTTATTAAAAATGGCTCTATTGTTAATCTTACTACTGCGACAGACAGACTACGGACAGCCTGGGACTAGATTATAATTATTTTATAGTAATAGCAGTGACAGTACAATATTGTATATTTTATTAAAAAGAGCGCAAAAAAAGAATGCTGGGAGAGTTTCTTGCGCCGCTTCTTCACTCTTAGAGTGCCATTTGTTTCCGAAGCGGTAGTAGTGTCTAATATATTAGAAATGACATCAAAAAGAATTCTAAAGTAATCAATTTTGAGAAAATAAATGCCTTTTATGCCTTTATCGCGCTAGTTGAATGCAGAGTTCAGAATGCGATAGTGCTGTGACCTAATTAATAATTGATGACCATTATCATGAGTGTGTCGATAGATTTAAACAACGCCCCAAGTTTATCATTTCAACCTAATAGTTAAATCACAAATTTTTGTACTGCCCTTCTCCAACACATATGTCCAAAACATTTTTCGCTAAAAATAACACGCAATCGCAACTTTGGTATAACTACTATTCGTATTAACGCGATGACGCGATAAGCGATTATGGCACAGCACTACACTGTAGGCGCACGAGGTGAGGAGTGCGGAAAGCGGGGGGAGATGGAAATGCGACTGCATTCAACTTCGCGTTAACTGTACCTATATATTATTTACAATGCATAAATATCAGCCAAACAACTGAGGTTTGCGGGCACGTGTTACTGAATGCTTTATTGGTGAGGTAATGAGCACAATTATTCTAATTGGTTGTAATCGTAATGTATATCGTTAAGCAATATGCAATCGTAGTTAAAAGTAATTAATGGTGACTGATTAAAAGTATAAAGATATATTTTGTCTTTCAGGGTTTCCGAGGATACTGCTATTTGCACTTTTTAAAGCCTGGACCACAAAAGGTAAGACTTTGTATAAGACATTATCCAGACACCTTATTATCCTTAGAACAAAGTTATACATCTAAAGAAAAATCTATAGTAATACAAAAAGACGGCATTACTTTATCGTCATCGACTTGTTCGAGCGTTAACTTTTGGTTTTCGCGCAATATAAAGAATTATCTTATAGTATCCCGAAACTTGTAATAAGATTAACTAATTTAAACATGCATTAATTGAAATACGCAACTTTACATGAAAAAAAAACGCAATTGTAAATATTCATTATTTGTATTGGATCTTCAACTCGGGTTTGTACTAACTAAAACGTAAGAGATGTCATTAATAATTTAATATCTTAACCGATAGTAGAGTCTCCGAATTGGAAGCAACATACTCATCGTATTTTAGATAAACGTTTACCATACAAAAAGAGAGTCGGCTAGATTACGAGTCACAACGTTGCCTTTTTCTGCCGTGAAACATGTGTAATGTGTAAGCATTATTGTGTTTCGCTCTGAATTTACTGGGCAAATGAGACTTAATATCTTTTATCTCAAGCCGACGAGCGCTAATGTAGTCCCGCTCAGAATATCAATTACCGTTAGCTGAACGTCCTGCTCGTCTCGTCCCTTATTGTCATAAAAGAAACACACACATACATATTTTTTTACAAATCTTTTATAGAAGTTTTTATGTAAATAGGGCGAAGGCGACAATTTCGAACCGCCGAACATGGACGGCATCATAACGGCGCTTGCGGAGATGTCGATAGCCGCCGAGGAGGGCCAAGCCGCTGAGAAGCCCCGCCTGCTGAAGGTGGAGCCGGCGCCGCCCCGCGACCCGTTGCAGCAACCGCAACCGCAGCAACAACAACCGCTGCCGCAGACTGCAGAGGTACTAAAAGCTATTTTTCTTTGATTAACGCGAGTATTACACATTTAAATAAAACATCTTTAAAGGATTAAAACGCATGTAATTTGCGTAAAAGTTAAATTTTTATTTTAGTTAACCCAAGGCTTTTCCAGACCTTTCCTTCTTTTTTTTCCCATCTGCTGTCTCCCTGAAAACGAAATCTGGAAAGGTCTTGAAACGGGGGTATTACTACTTGCCGACATGCAAAAATCTTAAATAAATGTATTTATAAGTAAACATAGTTTTATTACCCTTACAATGGTTAACCCACCGTGTGCGAGATGAACTCGCACTTAGCCGGTTTTTTTTAGTATAGGTAATTGATTTGGACGATCTTTTTAAAAACTTTAACAGCCTGGTCTGTCTCAAGCAAACAGTTGTTGTTATATTTTCACCTAATACCTATTTAAAAAAACTAACAATTAATTGTGGTCATAATTTTCAGGTACATTAACATCAATGGTCGTCGAGTCGAGTATTTTATTAGTAAGGCACACATAAAAGGACGTTGCTAGCATATTGTATACGCGTAGGATTCATTCCTGTCGCATTCCGGTACTAATTTCTTTATATTATTTAAGTCAATTTTTCGTTGCGCGCGGCCGTTTCTGCTTGTTGTACCCTCGGATGGTATTATGCAAAAGTAATCTTAATGAACTCATTGTAAAGTTCCCATATCAAACTTGTAGTTTTAAGGCTCGGAATTTTTAAGTGCAATTTAGTTTAGACTTAATACGTTTAAGCATTAATATTTTTCTTATATTATTATTTTGAACGGTTTCTAACCTACAATTTGTCAGGCAAAGTGCATTGATTGTTACTTTTGCATAATTTTCTTCTTTTACGTAAAACGAAATAGAATAATATTCGAAGCGATTGTTCGATTTTTGTTTTAAGCTCACTTTCGAACGGGGTCGGTTGGTATGGTATTTTGTTCTTGTCGCATTAACGGTCGCCGCTTTTGTGTGTGAGGGAGTAAGCTGTATCGGTGGCAGAAAAATAGCTTAGCTGAACACATTAAATGGTAAAATGTTTATTATGTTATCTAACTTTATATTAAGCAAAGTAGATTTTTCATTTTGATTTAAGTCATTCTTATCCGGAACTTACCGTTAAACTTTAGTATTTTTCATCAGAACCTATCAACCCTTGGTTAAAAATATTTGTTATATTATATTATAGCAATTTTTGAAACAGTGACTTAATTGTTTCTAGTAACAAGTTCAACCTTTAATGTTGTTTTTGTCTGTCACCGCTACATCGTTCTACGAATATATTTGTTTGTTCTCTAGTCTTAGAATTTAATCTACTCATGTTTTCAATACATAATATTTTAAGGATTCTTCCATGTTATGAAATTTAAAAAGAACTATTTTAATATTATACCTAATATAGATTCTTAATACTTTTATGGTAACGGTAGACATGTTCGTAAATATTTATCTTAAAAGGAAATAGATTAATTTTGTGAATTTAGATATCGCTTCGAATTGAATGCGATGGGTGGTTTTCAAAAAAATATTATTATAATAACATTTATAAATTATTATTATTTCGAATTAATTCATTTTTAATTAAATTGGGGTCTCGATTGTGTTATGTACATAAACACCTCAACATCCTATGCATAGGGTTGCATAAATATTTAGGTCAGGTAAGGTCAACCTACTTTTTGAAATATTAAATACATTGTTTAATATTTTTAAAAATATAGTCATTGGTTATATTCTTGTTTTATCTTTCCCGGTTCAACTTGATATTTATCAAATATAAATTTGAATTGAAACAGAACGTACATATTTGTCATCTTGTTTAATATTGAATACATACCGAAACACCTGATTACACATGTGTATCTATTTGTTACACCTAGTTAGTAGTTTTTTTGGAGTTGTGACACTATTTCTTTAAATAGAATAGATTATTTTGAACATGTTTATCCGAATCATGGTGCTTGTTTTGGGGCGTCTTAACTGTTGTGAAATGGATTTGATTAATTAGTCTTTAATAACTTAAGAGATATTATTTATTTATAAATTTATAGTTTCTACAATCGGGTGCCCCCCATGGAGAGTCGTGCCAATACGCTTTATTTACTCATTGCTTTAAATTTAACATATCTCGCCAAAATTTGACTCTTACGGAGTGTAGAATATTCTTTTATCAAAATGGATTCTATGATCTGAGGGTTGCTGGTGATAAATTTCAGAACTATACCTATTAGGGTTTCAAAATAATTAGAACATAACATTCTGTAAAATTTGTTCATTTTGTTTGTATGCAGTAGTGCATCCAACCAAAGCTGCCTGGCCATTGACGTAGAAAATAGAAGAGCAAAGAAGTGCACATTTTGTGTATTTTATTAAATATATTTTAATCACCGATGATAAAAAGAATCTCAAAATCAAATTTATTTGTTCATTCGTATATTTATCGACCTATTCGAAAATATATGCATCGCACCTCAGAAAAGCGGTACTTAGAAACTCGAGGACCTATTTTTATTTACAACAAAAACCAATGACAGATTGAGTATATGTAGTGAGACAAAGAACATTTCATTGCATATTGTCTGAGAGGACGTGAACATTCTGCAAAATTTGTTCCCCCACTGCTCCATAGTAATCTACTTCGTCGCTTCACGTCAATGGACATGTAGCCAACGTTGTTAGCTCATTTAATAGTAGGTAAACCATACTTCTCACTCGGTAAACATATGCTTCGTGTGTTGTGTTATGTTCTAAGTATCAAGATGTCAACAGGTCATTACGACTGTCGTAATAGTGCTATATTTATTAAGAACCTTAACGAGGTAGGCACTGCCTAATTGTCTTAGATATGGTATGCAAGCCCCTGTTACGACGGTATCTACGGTTATTGACAATTCCAGCCTAAACAGTTTTATGGGCTAGTCAACCTTCGGTCCATTAAACATAACAAGGCTTTTTTTTGTACAATTTAGATCGAAATGAATATCTGTTTTATTTATCATCAGCCCCTTTGTTTATTAAATTGGATTCTCGCTACTAATTTCAGTATTAGATTTAATGTAAGACTAGGAGAGTAATATATTATATTAAATAAGATTATATCTACTTTAAGGGTTGTGCGGACGGTGGTCTAAGTCCTATTATTGGTCTCTTAGTTAATTTTGTACGGTTGTGCTGCGTTAAGACGGTTTGGCGCTTGTCTGTGTGGGTTTTATAAGATTATTGTCTACAGCAAACCTTTTAGTCTATTAAAATATTTCAAAAGTACAATACTCATCTTTTCAGGTTCGCGTTTTGACAGTTATCCCTATACATTAAATAAATAAATGAAACATGTTGTCATTAGCCATGTTACTATTACGTTTCTATTTGATTGATATTGAATTTATCAAAATTGGAAATGGTTAATCGAAATCTAGGCTTATATTGGCTTTCAAACCGCCTTATCGCACGCAAATCTTTTCTAAATTATTATGTTCAGTCGATCTTGTTTTACTTTAGAGTTAATACTGCAGCTACTTTAAAGTTCATTTACGCACATATAATGTATATAAGTTTATTAACTTTTAAAACATCGGGTAGCATGCGTGGAGGTTTGTTTTATATTTTTTTTTAATAAATTTTATTTAACACTTTGTTTTTTGTTTCTTTTTAGACGTTTTAAGCTTTAGGTTATTGTGGAAGATATTGTGATGAACGTTTAGAGGTTGAACGAATTAAATTCTATTTTTCTAGTTGAATGGTGTTTTATTGAGAAGTGTGAAAATGTCATAACTCTTTCTGTATTTATCTTACAACTTATTCGGATATTGCCTTAGTAATTGATGGCCAACAACTGGGCCGAAACTGCGTAATTTAGCGACCTCATTTATATGCCTTATAAATTAAGTATCGATTAAAAGTAATGAATGAATAGGTTGGTAATGATATCGTTATACCTCGATTTATATTAAAAATTGTTCAATAAAATGCTAGGTACACAATCTTCTGATGATGAGTCAGCCACTATATTATATGTAATAGAAAGGAGAAGCTGAGGAGTTAATTACATCAGTTTTTTTCGTACTTCGATAATTTATACGTCTAGATAGTATTTTTTATGGTGACACTGTGTTAGTGTGAGTGAATTGCTCAATATAGAGTTTAGTTCTAATGTCTATTTTTTTAGACGTTTTCACAGCTGTCATAGTCTATAACTATATCTATCTTTCTATTTATAGAGTATAATAATGATCTAAGGGGAGATAATGATGCTGATATGCAGCTCAGCGAGACTTCACCAACAAGATAATTCGGAAACATACATACAGGTGAGGTTAAGGAACGTAAGTGGCGATGGGCAAGGGATCTCAAACCTTGCCTGCGAAACATAGCGTTACCAAAGACTATGTAATTGTACATGAACAGAAGGCGCACTCTTCAAAATCAATTAAGAAAAGGGACTCTAGCTACCATACGATAAGGTGTAATTCCGATCGCACATCCTACATTTATATTCACCTATCTTACCTCTTCTGACGTCGTTAGGGTTGTCTTCTTTACTTACCTAGTTTAAGGTTATCTTATAAAAATACCCCATTTTTTCTATAATATAAATAGGTAAATAATCGTAATTTTTAAATCAGTATGATTCGTTGTCAAAGCGACATTAGTTGAAAATAGTAATGTATGCGTTGGAAGACCACGACATAGTCAAAATAATTCATATTTCCCTCAAAATGTAGGAACTGTTTTTGTACGTGAGCGTCCCTACTGGATAGCCACGCTGACGTGGCCGTCGCGTCTACTGAAAATCCCGATTCCTACACGGAGAGTAAGACAGGCCTTTCGTTACTTGGCTGTTATCTAGCTAGGTTTTCCGTGCGAGTGTAAAACAATAGTCTGCCTCGTTTGTGCTTTCGTCGTTAGATGGCACCGTGACTCTCTCACACCTAAAATTCTGTTGCTAAAGCTAGCGAAAAAAAACAGGTGATGAGCGCAATTGACTACAATTTGGCCGCCCAGAATTTTTGGGCTTTTCAAGAATCCTGAGTGGCACTGCATTGTAATGGGCAGGGTGTATCAATTACCATCAGCTGAATGTCCTGCTCGTCCCGTCCCGTATTGTCATAAAAAAATCCAGGCGCCTCCTACGACACCCTGGATCCTAATCTCTTTACTCCCCTCGACCGATCTAGGCATCTAATCGAATTCCGGCGTTGATTAAACTTGGTATCCGTCATATTATTAACATAGGCAAAATTCACAAACTTAATAAACTCATTAATGTTAAGGAATTTGGATTGAAAGTCAATAGAATATTAATTTTAATTTACTCATTCATTAACCTATTCTTCATCGGGTTCATTTACATTTTCATCTCTGCTAGATTCATACGAACCATCCTTTGGAGCTTTACTTTTAGCAGCTGCTGCTTTCTTTTCCTTTTTTCCTTTTGAATGATGCTTACCACTTTTTTTGCTTACATTTTTGTGTTTGGATGTTTTGATTTTTGCGTCTTCTTTTTTATCAGGCTTTGTTTTGGGCTTTTCTGTTTCTTCTTCTACTGCACTTGAATTGTCTTTTGCTTTTTCGCTATTCTTTTTGGCGCTTTAATGTGAAAATATTATAGTATTAGTGGTGTGTATTACAGACATATCTGCTCTTTCAACAATTGTTTCTAGTTTTCTATGATCAATATGTCTCTTATAAAGAACGATTTAAAATTCTTCAATTCAATGAAGAAGAAATTAAATGTATAGAAAGAGGACTTCACAGAACAATAAGCGAAAATAGTTTTACATTTTTTTAAACTAATTTTATTCTATGAAGTATCTATATAATACGAAAAGAAATATTTTTATTCACAACTATATAATATTATGCACTAAACACCGAAGCAGTATTATTATCTTGCAGTAGTTTTTCATAGTGAAGTTAATTTTTTGATGTGACTATCTTAATTTCTTATATTAGCTAGCTAGACAGATATATACCGCACTACCTAAGAACAATATCTTTTTTATTATGGCAACTATTAGATGCTTGTGTGCGTGGCATCTTGACACTCAATGGTATCTTTCAAATTTTGTAACAAACGCTTCATGTTATTTTACATTTTACAAATTAATAATAGTTTTTCTAATTTAGTATTAGTTTTACTAAGCAACCCGGTATTTTAGTTTCAATTATTAGCAGAGTTTAACAGAACGTGTGGCACGTCACACATTGTACAAGACTCGCTCGAGTACGCCCACTTGGGCGTAGTATTAGTTGCCGAACTTTGCGACTACGCCTACGGTATCTAGTTGCAGCGCAGCGGAGACCAATTTTTAGTATAAGATGTCTAAAGAGTAATAACAAGCAATATAGACCGGATACCAAATATTTACCGGATAGTCGTTTCATCCTTAATACAGATGATCACATATAAAAAGGCATAAAAGGCATTTATTTCTCAAAATTGATTCCTTTAGATTTTTTTTTAATGTCATTTCTAACTGCTAGATACTACTACCGCTTCGGAAACAAATGGCACTCTGAGAAAGAAGAAGCGGCGAAAGAAACTACCAGCACTCTTTTTTTGCGCTCTTTTTAATAAAAATATACAATATTTTACAGTCATTTCTATCGCTATAAAATAATTACAATATATTCCCAGGCTGTCCGATCATTTAGATATTCAGCTTATATTAGGATTTACGACACAGCAATTTTTTTTATAAAACATTTAAACTTATTTATAGATAATGCCTGAACAGTGGCTGGGACTTTATTAGAGAAGTGTATACACTTACCCTTAAAGCTATTTTGTATCTTATGAAGCTTACTAGAATTAGTTACAAGCAATCCCTTATTTCTAGTGTTATAATATAAATAATATATATATATATATATATGAAGCAATACATGTGAATAAACAGAAGTACTTAAGTAACTAATAAACAAATATTATTTTAAGTGCTGATATAAATTTAAATTATAAAAAGGTCATATAAATACCCTTCATCTCTTAGGCTAGGCTTGTCATCGCTGCAAAGAAAGTATTTGATTAAAATATCTCATTACGTTACTTCACCCCGAATTGCATAAGCTATTGCAAAGGTTTTCTTTTATTTAAAGATAGATTCGCTTTTCCCAGAACTAGAGAAAGCTAAGTTAATGGATCTTCTATGGGCTTCTAAGGGGTATACGCCCTGTACTTTCCCCGGGGCGTAAAAAGAATAGGGGAGTCCCAGGCCCATGGGTGTCGTAAGAGGCGACTAAGGGCTTTTTAGAAGTGGGAGAGTCACGCTGCCGTCTTATGACGTCAGCACAATCGGGCCAGACTCGCCCGGGTTAATTACCACACTCGCACAGAATACCGGCGTGAAGTAGCGGCCTAGTGCCGCTATGTTTCGCATAGGTTAGTGTCGAGGACCGGAGGCCATCCCTTCCCCCCCCCCCCCACAAAATATGAGAGCGGTTCGTAAAAAGATATTACCCCAGGAGGGTACCGGCTCTACCAGAGCCGGAGAATCCCTCCCCGAGCACTCTCGCTCGGGCCGCCCTTCGTATTCTGGGGTGGGCACAGTCTACAGGTCCCATAGTGGTAACGCAGAAACCGATCATCTCATGGGCTGCGTTCAAGCGGCAATTGACGTCGTGCTTGCACAGATCCCCTCCGCTGAAATCGTAGTCTTGGGTGATTTCAACGGGCGCAATGCCGAATGGCTTGGATCACGTACCACAGACTACGCAGGGCGATCTGTTCATAATTTTGCATTGGCGTATGGTCTGTCCCAATTGGTTGAGTCGCCAACGCGGCTCCCGGATGTGGATAGCCACATGCCGTCCTTATTAGATCTTCTGCTGACTACACATCCCGATGGTTACCAGGTCATTGTCGACGCCCCTCTCGGAACGTCCGACCATTGCCTGGTCAGGAGTGTAGTGCCTATCCGACGCCAACGTCGCAGACCACCAGCGACCCGCCGCGTTTGGCACTACAAGTCAGCAGATTGGGATAGGATGCGTTCCTTTTTGCATCCTACCCTTGGGGCAAGGTTTGTTTCCCTTCGGATGATCCTAGTGCCTGCGCCATTGCAGTAGCCGATGTGATACTGCAGGGCATGGATATTTTTATACCAAGCTCTGTAGTACCGATCGGTGGCAGATCACAGCCCTGGTTCGATAGGTCAGTTAAAGCAGCATCTGACTGCAAAAAACAGGCGTATCGAACTTGGGTTGCGGCGCTGGGCACAAAGGATCCGAACTGCAAAGTTCTTAAGAGGAAATATAACCGTGCCTCCAGATTTTTAAGCGGCAAATCGCCCGTGCGAAGTCTAAGCACGTCGTCAAAATCGGCGAGCAGCTTTCCAGTTACCCGAACGGAACACGCAAGTTCTGGTCGTTGTCGAAAGCTGCTCTAGGTAACTTCAACCAGCCGTCCATGCCGCCGTTGCATATGAGGAATGACACCCTGGCCCATACGGCAAAAGAGAAAGCCGAGCTCCTGTGCGCTCTTTTCGCCTCCAACTCTACTCTTGACGACAACGGAAAAACACCGCCGACCATCCCGCGGTGCCAGAGCTCTATGCCTGAAGTACAGTTCAGACAGAAAACTTTAAGGCGAGCTCTGTTTTCGTTGGACGTCAGGAAGTCGAGCGGGCCGGATGGCATTTCTCCAATCGTGCTTAGAACGTGTGCCCCTGAGTTGACGCCGGTGCTAATGCGTTTATTCCGGCACTCTTATTCCAAAGGCGTAGTCCCTGACTCATGGAAGTCAGCCCTTGTCCATCTGATCCAAAAAAAAGGAGACAGTTTGGATCCGGCGAACTACAGGCCTATTGCTATCACTTCCCTGCTCTCCAAAATCATGGAAAGCATAATTAGCCGCCAGCTTTTAGTATACCTAGAGGGTCACCAGTTGATCAACGACCGACAGTACGGCTTTCGCCATGGACGGTCGGCAGGTGATCTTCTGGTATACCTAACACATAGATGGGCGGCGGCTATTGAAAGCAAGGGGGAAGGCCTGGCAGTTAGCCTGGATATAGCGAAGGCCTTTGATCGTGTATGGCACAAGGCGCTCCTCTCAAAACTTCCATCATTTGGGCTTCCCGAGAGCTTGTGCAAGTGGACCTCCAGCTTCCTCACTGGGCGTAGCATACAGGTCGTTGTCGACGGATATTGCTCGAACCCGAAGCCCGTGAATGATGGAGTGCCCCAAGGCTGTGTGATATCTCCTACGCTGTTTCTTCTGCATATCAATGATATGTTGGACACCTCCAACATGCATTGCTATGCAGATGACAGCACTGGTGATGCCGTATACACGGGCCATGCAGGTCTCTCTCGGGAAATCGTCGACCAGTGCCGGGAGAAACTTGTGTCTTCTATCGAGTCCTCTCTCGTGAAGGTCTCGGAATGGGGTAAATTGAACCTTGTCCAATTTAACCCCCAGAAGACTCAAGTTTGCGCGTTTACCACTAAAAAAACCCCATTTGTCGTATCACCGCTCTTCGAGAACACTTCTCTTAAAGCCGCGCCTAGTATCGGAATACTGGGTCTCGAAATCTTGAGCGATTGCCAATTCCGTGGCTATTTGGAGGGCAACGCCAAATTGGCTTCGAAGAAGCTGGGCGTCATCAATAGAGCACGGCAATACTTCAAGCCGGCCCACATTCTAGCGCTCTACAAAGCGCAGGTCCGGCCACACATGGAGTATTGCTGTCATCTCTGGTCTGGTGCACCCCAGTATCTGCTCGATCCATTTGACCGCGTGCAGAGCGTAGAGCAGCTCGAATTGTCGGGGACTCAGTGCTCTGTGAACGGCTGGATCACTTGGCGTTGCGTAGAGACGTCGCTTCATTGTGTGTCTTCTACCGCATTTATCACGGGGAGTGTTCCGAAGAGCTGTTTAACCTGATTCCTGCCGCCGAATTTCACCTTCGCACGACACGCCACAAGTTAGGATATCTTCCCCACCATCTGGATGTGTGGCGGTCTTCCACAGTGCGGTTTTCAAGAAGCTTTCTTCCTCGTACTACAAAGCTGTGGAATGAGCTTCCTTGTGCGGTGTTTCCGGGACGATACGACATGGGTACCTTTAAAAAAAGCGCGTACACCTTCCTTAAAGGCCGGCAACGCTCTTGTGATTCCTCTGGTGTTGCAAGAGAATGTGGGCGGCGGTGATCACTTAACACCAGGTGACCCGTACGCTCGTTTGTCCTCCTCTTCCATAAAAAAAAACAACGCATTGTGAAATAATCACGCTGCGCCCGTCATCCTTACGATTAACCATTGGCACATGGATGCCGGCTAGTTAATGGGCACCACAACGGCGCCTTTTTCTACCGTGAAGCAAGCAAATAATGTGAACATTATTGTATTTCAGTCTGAAGTGCGCTGTAACTAGTGAAATTACTGGGCAAATGAGACTTAACATCATACATCTTAAGGTGACGTGTGCAATAGTTGTGCCGCTCTTTTTTTGGGGTTTTTAAGAATCCTGAGCGGCTTTGCACTGTAAGGGGCAGGGCGTATCAATTACCATCAGCTGAACATCCTGCTCGTCTCGTCCCTTATTTTGATAAAAAAAATCTTAAGTCTCTAAGGTGGCAGGGTCCATCGTAATGTAACCATCGTTGTATTATTATCTAAATCAAATCAAATATCATTCATCATCAGGTCAAAAAATTTGACCCTTATGAATAGGTTTTACTTAGTGAGAAGTAGTGCCAAGAAAGCCATTTCCTCTCTTGAATTGTCACATACAATTTCAGCATTTTACAAAATATTTATACAATACCTGTAAAGACACAATACATTAATAGAACAGTACTTTAACTTCATGCTAGAGCGTCCTAATCGACGCACGCACACATTCACACTATATACACGGCCGCTAAGCAATCTTGGGGAGACAAAACTATTAATAAGTACCACGCCATACGCCGCCGAGACCGGTCGCTGTCCGAGTTAAATTAGCTGCGCCGCGCTGTCCGCGTCGTCAATCTTTTTGTATGTAGCAACCCTAGCTCTCCAGACGTAGGTATAAATTTCAAGGAGACCGCTGAGTTACCCTACTGTTCAATTACTTGTATTGTGGTAAGGAGATGCAGCACAAATACTAGAACGTTTCACCTTATTTGAGCAAATTAATTAACTAGCTCTCAACGAAAACCAAATTTGCCTTGAGAGCACCGACTTAAGCAGCGTTGGGTCAGTTCACAAGCATAACTCCCCTCGCCATGTCTTAGTTGGGGGAACGACATCACCACAAGCGAGCAAGACTAAGCTTTTTTTGTTATGGAAAAGGAGCGATCATTGCTACAGGTAGATGATTCGGCCCAACACCAGGACTATCTTCTCTTTACGTCACTTGTTTTAAAAAAAAATAAAGACTTAGATTAACAAATCGATTGATAAATTAAATCTTACCTGTCACTATCATCATCATCGTCGTCGTCATCACGGTTTGATGAACTGGGAAAATTAAATTTGAATTGAAAATTTACCTTACCTTTAAGGCTTACGAAAATTTGTGCCCTAAATAGTATGTCGTATAAAATGTTAAAGTACAGTTTGTAAGCACAATGGACCAATGAATGAGCATCATGCTGATTAATAAGTATGGTCAGCAAATAAATTCTTATGAAAGAAAGGCAACGTGACATCGTGAGAACATCCTAGCCCTCACATATTTATTTCCTCACTTATAAAAGAAACAAACGTTATAAAATTTTTAGGCTTAATCTTAAATGGAAATTGTACTGGAAACTTCAATGTCATATTGTGGCAGAAATCATTCAACAGCCACGAAATAAATGTGTTCTGCGCACCTATACAAGATTTTACTTCAATAAACAATTATTTTAAATGCAGATTTCTTTTCCAATGTAATCAGATTATTTTATCACTTTAAACGGAATTTATAATACTTAATATAAAAAAATAACAAACCTATCGTTATTTTCATTCCTGTAAATAAAATATATCATGTGTGTGTTAATCAGCTAGGGTTGCCACTTGTACTTCATTATAAAGTATTATATACTCTAGTTTTAAGTCAAAAAGAACGGGCTACTTATGTCAATGTTAGTATCGATTATTGTTGTTATTCATGATCCGCGTGTTCTCGCCTCGTCAGCGTTCTTTCAGAGAGTTTTCTGTAAAGACTTCCCTGTAAATAAGACCAGTGGAAGGCATCTTTCCAGATGATGAGATAAACAAGCAGTATTATGCAAGTGCAAGTCGTTTGAAGGGTGCCAGTGATAGTATTGTGACTTAACATCCTTTGTCTCATAGTGATAAGGTTCAATCAAGAATCCTAAGATCCACTTAATTGGGGTTTGGACTATCACATTAGTTATTAGATGTAACCTCAGGCTCTTTAATTATAAATGTTTATTGTACGATATGACATTGTAATCCATATTTAAAAAAAAATAAGGCCTGAGGCAGTCTCTTTTGAATGGGTGCTAGATTTTGATGTTTAATAAGTGATTATAAATCCTATTTTGAATTAAAATATTTTTATTTGAATAACTATTTACTAGAAGCTGATACTTTGTCCTTGTACACACATGACTGTGGAAGTCGTGCTTGTAAGAATCTTTGTTTCTTATAAGTTTAATAATAAAGGCCGGCAACGCTCCTGTGATGCCTCTGGTGTTGCAAGAGATTGTGGGCGGCGGTGATCACTTAACAACAGGTGACCCGTACGCTCGTTTGTTTCTATTCCATAAAAAAAAACTTCATATTTAATGAAGATATCGCAACAATTTTAGATAAGGGCCATGTGTTTAAGAAATAAAACATAGAAGACAATATTTGGAATCTATCCAGTAGGTCTGTGATTATGACAGATGAAAACCTCTATCATTTTATTTAGATAGATATGCAATCTTTTGCCCAGTAGTGGATGTCTTATACCTGTTAAGTAAGTATGTACAAACCTTAAGTCGATGTCATCTCTGAAAATTTATATACGTTGTATTTAACCTGCATCATTAGCTTAATTTTTTTTAGTAAAATGTTAGTCAAAAATTTGGTAAACAATCCCAATTATACCAAATTATAAATAAATCATCATATAATACCCATAATAAAATCCAATCAATTTGTTCAAAAGAGAGCACTTATGAATGTTAAAAGTTTGTACCATTTTAAACCATTTCGGAAAAGAAATTAGGCAATAACTCATGGTCACTTTTTTTAATCAAATATACAGTTTCATCGTTTCACAAATTATTTTAATTCAAATATCCTCTTTCGGAAGAAAATACATAGAGTATAGACTTTATGTGGAACTGTTTTCAACGTGAGATTGGCTCATCTGATTTGTTTCTTATTATTTTTTTATATTTATTTATAATTTAAGATATTACATAGATAAAAGTAAGTATTATTACAAACACTAAACCTTTTAAAGCTTAACTGTGAATGTTAGTCACTTAGTTTTTACTAAAAAAAAATATAAACAAAAACTTTAATTTTTTCGTGAAAAACTTTTAAAAAAAAAAAATTTTTTAATGTTTTTGAAGTGATAACTTCTTTAGCCGTGTTGAGCACTTTTATTGGGATGGGTATCAAATGTTAAACTCGCGTCAGGACACGTGGCCTGATCAAAAATTCGTAAGACAGTCGTTGAAATATAAATTGTCATTTTTGTGAATGATAGCGCAATCAATGAATATTGTAATTAGCCACATAAATGCTAGTAGCCAAATTTAGTCCCATCACCTTTGTTACGTATCTCTTCCAGGGGTAATACGAATTAACACTAAAGAAAACTCAAATCATTTGTATAAATGCTAGTACTTTTATATTGATAAATAAACCAATTCGTGCGAAATTATCCCCTTAGCATTCCAAAATATTCAAACATGCACAAACGTTAATGTTAATAACCGTTTTTCTTTTCCTTAGATCATTTATACGTCTAGATAGTTAACCTCTTTCTTGAGCAATGCACGCACAACATAAAGTGACATACAAATTGCGAGTGCTTGTCACGCACACTATATTAACCTGGCCTGTTTTCATCGGTTGTCTATCAGCAATAGGTTCTATCTAGACGTATAAATTATCTAAGTTGTTTGAATATATAAGGATAATATAAAAAACTTACTCGTCAACACCGTCCCAATCTACTGTTATCTCTTCATGAGTGATGCCTGTTCGAAATACTCGTCTGCAACTCTCCCTGATAAAGAAGAAACAATATTGTTTTTTATGCAAGAAACAGGATTTGATTTTTTTTTAAAGTGATAACCCTCACTTCTGGGATTAATTATACAAATTAAATTAATGAATGATGCGGAAATCGAACCCACGACGTCTCGCGCCCCGTGCGAGAGTTTTTCCGACTGAGACAACGGTTCGAGTGACGTATCGTTGATAAATCTTGTTTTAAATTTTTTTTTGTGTTAGAAACAAGTTGTATGAAGTTCCTCTTCAGTGCGGTTTTCATGGAACTTTCTTTCACGTACAATCAAGCTGTGGAATGAGCTTCCTTGTGCGGTGTTTTTAAAAAGATACGACTTGGGCACCTTCATAAAAAGCCTCTGTTGTTGCAAGAAATTGTGAGCGACAGTGATCATTTTACACCAGGTGATCCGTACGCTCGTTTGTCCTCCTTTTCCCATACAAAAAATTATTCTCAGTTATAAATTTATATCCTTAGATTAAGGATTGGTCTCCGCTGGGCTCAAACTAGATACCGCAGGCGTACTCGCAAAGTACGGCAACTTTTACAATGTCTCGAACAATGTTTGACATTGACCTGCCACATGTTCTGCTAAACTTTGCTAATAATTGAAACTAAAATGCCAGGTTGCGCAGTAGGACTTTGTAAAAATAATACTACAAGACTACAAAAGACACTCTGATCTATAATCAGTAATTATATTGTATTTTATTACAATCAAGAAACATTTCTTGTAAAATAACATGAAGCGTATGTTACAAAATTTTAAAGATGTTATTAAGTATCAGTATGCCACGCACACAACCATCTAATAGTTTAGCAATAAAGAAGCTCTTAGAAAGAAGAAGTTCTTAGGTAGTGCGGTATCTAGTTGTATCGCAGCGGAGATTAATCCTTAATCTAAGTCTATACCAAATTTATTTGTAAGGCTGCAAGAGTTTGAAGCGAAATATAAGAATATTACTAATACATACTCCACGTCCTTATTAATAGCACAGGAGATGAACTGTCGGTTCTTAAACACACTGGTGTAAAGGAATGGTCCGTGGCAGCTGTGACTCTTCGGGTCGATCTTGCATGCTGATATGACACCAACAACTCGTTCTTTTCCTTGGTACTTCACTATCAATGGACCGCCGTGATCGTTCTAAGGAAATGTGAATTTGTGAGTCAATTCAAAGACGTAGAAAATTACCAAAAAAAAAAGATTGACGTAAGAAAAAAAAAGTGTGTGTACTTTTATGTATGCATGCAAGAAGTTATACTTCTTTGGCCTAAAGAAGCAAAAATCATTAAAATTATTTATTCCTCGTGCTATTCTACGTTTTTAGAAAGAATAATTTTGTAAAAATCTTGCAAAGATGAGCTTGACAGTTAATTATTAAATAAAGAATAGGGCCGTATGGGCTTCAACCCTTTGCCAGTCCTAATAATGGGCGGAGAAACCAAATAAAAAAAATTACGAACGACGCAAATGTCAGAAAATTTTAGGAACCAACTTCAACCTGTTACAGTGATGCGCGCGCATCTTAAAGTTCTCTCTCACTCTCATCATTTTTTCATAACGCGCCTAACGAAGTATTACTTCAAAAGAGAAAGAGAGAGAAATTAAGAAAACAGAAAAGATATAGAAAATTGGTAAGATATAAGATAAATTTCATCAAATAAAGCTGATGAATTCAAATTCATTGCCGACTAAATACTACAACGCGAAGGCAATTTTTTCAAACATCTTTATGTTTTAACCATCTTTCGTTTTCAATATTCACATAAAATAGGGACATTCTGAAAGTTTCAAGAAGCAATTACTTGTTTTTACATTTATCTTCTCCCTGTGTTACTTTTAAGTGACAAAAAAGTGTATTAATTACATTTTAATATATAGACGAAAGGATTTCTTCATCCTTTGATTTCAGGCGACAGGTTCTAAAAGATCAGTTTGCTAAATTTCATTCATGTCTAATCACTCTTATTACAAACTTTAACGAATGAGTAGACACTTCCTACTAATATTATAAATGTGAAAGTTTGTATGTCTGGATGTATATATGTATGTTTGTACTTCTTTAACGCAAAAACTACTGAATGTATTTTGATGAAACTTTACAATAATATAGCTTACACACCAGAATAACAAATAGGCTGTAATTTATAAAACTGTAGTGTGAATTATCCAAAATATAAAAGAAGTATGAAGTAAGTAGTAAAGAAATCTGCAAGCTATTTATGCTTGCTCCCCAAAATTCACAGGAGTTACAAATATACATGTTTATCTTAAATAATCCTACAAAAAAGTGGACCATAAATAAATTAAAAAATATTAATTTATTTGCATGTAAATATTGTCGAACGCGGGCGCCGGGCAGACAGCGATGAAGGTTGTGTCCTTAATGTAATTTATATATTGTATGTATTGTAATAGTTTTAAAGTTTTTTTTTGTGGTTAGAAGACACGTATAGAAAGATAGTTGTTTTTATAACATCACATCGGTAGGTTACTTTACTTTATACTTAACAATGCAGCTAAAATTAAGTTTTGTTCTAATTTTATTAATGTAAGCTTTAAAGATATAATTAATAATACATTATGGACTACATGGGACTTAAGTCCAAGAGTGTTGTAACTCCACAAGTCGTTTAGTGTGAGATTTAATCATAATATTGTCGTCATTGTCACGAAGGACAGAACAAGGGCGATATAAAATTAGGTAGGATATTAAGAAAATTATTATTGAAAGAGATAACATTAATAATATTACCCAAACAGGTTCTTGAATCTATGCTTAATAATTTTGCTACTATTTTATGTATGCAATATAACATAAGCGTGTTGTTATCTTAATTAAGTAAAATTCTGTGCATGCTGTGATTTCCTGTAAGTGATCAGACACTTAGCATTAATTTAATTGCATTGTTTTTATTGTTGTATTAGTGTACTTGTTGTTGGAAATCCTAATAAATAAATCAAATCCTTGCCTTCACTTATTTCCATAAAATGTTATGTCTGAAGTAAGTCACCTCACAGAACCCTCCTTGCTTAGTGCTTCTACGTGCAGTGTAGTCGTCTGGATCACGTAAATGTCGCCCCAGGTCTACTTGATGTGAAGATAGATCATCATCACCTTCATTGTTGCGTCTTTGTTCTACATCCGTACAGTTGGCGTATTTTTTCTGCAAAAATATTTTTTTTGGTATTGATTTTATTTTAAATCGTCGTGTTAGCATCATTTACGATAGCGGAGTTGCATGAGGAACAAATTCTATTACAAGTTTCATTCCGTCCTATAATAGTTCTTGTAACTGGAATAGAAAAATTTCGTTTTATTTCAAGTATAACGATAAGGTACTTGAATTTTTTTCTAGGGAACATAATAATATAGATATATTAGTTATATTACAAAATTCAATATAATTATATTACAATAATGTGTATTGTCTGGTGTAAACGTCTCGTTAGGATCACACTCATTTGGGCGAAAGATCTGTTCAAGGTGATCGGCAAATATTTGAGCTTTTTGCTCATTGTTCACTGCCCATTTCTCATCTATGTCCTTTATAGGTACTTGAACTGTTATACAATTTAATTTATCTGTAGAATCTATGTTATTGTTTACATTTTCGCATAGAAATATAATGTCAAGCATACCCCGACGAGCTGTTATTTTTGTAGGTTAAAAAATTGTGACCTACTATTGTAACCACTTATATTGCTTATGATTTTATTATTTTTACATAGTTGTCGATTAAAAGTACGTCACTATGTACTGAATAATATGGATACCATATTGTTCTGTTAAATTAAATCCGTGTAATGTCTCGCGTTTGGGCACAGGTGACAGGTGGAACAACAAGTAGCATCGCACCTGGGGATATCTGGTCTCGACTAACGACTGATTGAAAGTTGAAACTGACGACAGCACTGATTAGTGAACAGTGAATACGAATTACGAATTACGAATAGACGCGCATGCGCCAACAGAGACAGACCACTATTACTGATTACTCCAACGCCATCTGACTACAGTAATGACTAATGAGTAAAGATTAGTTTAGTAAACTCAAGTCTCAACTCGGGACTCAGTCTTTTTTTTTATACGTGTGGACCCCCACGGGCCGTCACCCCACCGGGGTTTTCGGTAGGGTGGTGTGTCGGAATCGAACCGACTAAAATCACACGGTGTACCATACCACGCCTTTGTAGGAGGAGTCCGGGAACGGCGTTATTAATACATCCGGTACAAATATTATATAATTAAAAATCCTTTGTGTGGGTAGAGTTCGAACCCACACTCCCTCTCGCGAACGAGAGCTTATATCGGTGCTTCACACCACTCGGCCAACCCGATTTAACTCAGGACTCAGCCTAGCGCAACTCTCTAAGAAAAACGCTTTTGTATGAAACGTGCAGCCATTGATAAATTAACAGATTAAGTGCCGGGAGAAACTTTTGTCTTCTATCGAGTCCTCTCTTAAGTAGGTCGCGGAATGGGGTAAATTGAACCTTGTCCAATTTAACCCCCAGAAGACTCGCGCTTACCACAAAATAAACCCCATTTATCGTACGTATCACCGCTCTTCGACAACACTTCCAGCCTCGCCTAGTAACAGAATACTGGGTCTCGAAATCTCGAGCGATTGCCAATTCCGCGGCCATCTGGAGAGCAAAGCCAAATTGGCTTCGAAGAAACTAGGCGTCATAAATAAAGCACGGCAATACTTCAAGCCGGCCCATATTCTAGCGCGGTCGAAGGTCCTGACACATTTGGAGTATTACTGTCAGACCAGAGTCTGGCGCACCCCAGAATCAGCTCGATCCATTTGACCGCACGTAACGCAGAGCAGCTCGAATTGTTGGGGACACAGTGCTCTGTGGCTGGATCACTTGGTGTTGCGTAGAGACCGCTTCATTTTGTGTTTTCTACCATTAATCACGGGGAGTGTTCCGAAGAGCTGTTAAACCTGATTCCTGCCGCTGAATTCCACCTTCGCACGACACGCCACAAGTTAGGATATCATCCCCACCATCTGGATGTGTGACGGTCTTCCACAGTGTGGTTTTCAAGGAGCTTTCTTCCACGTACTACAAAGCTGTGGAATAAACTTCCTTGTGCGGTGTTTCCGGGAAGATACGACATGGGTACCTACAAAAAAGCGCGTACACCTTCCTTAAAGGCCGGCAACCCTCCTGTGATTACTCTGGTGTTGCAAGAGAATGTGGGCGGCGGTGATCATTTAACACCAGGTGACCCGTACGCTCGTTTGTCCTCCTTTCCCATAAAAGTGATGCAACAAAAATACTCAAACGTCAAAAACTAAATGGTTTACACGAATAAGTAAAAAAAAGATAATAATTAAAAACATGAGTTATTGAGTACATTACTGCATTAAAACTAAATAAGGGCCATAAACTAAGGAATACTCAATTCAGCGGTAGTCACAGACGTGTATAAATAGCACTAGACCAGGGCAATTGCATATGTTTGACAGCAAATTTTTTGTGCCTATTTGAAGCGAGCGACCACAGAACTAATTTGACGTATAATACAAATGGCTGCGAAGGAACGAACAATACTCTGAAGTTGAATTAATTTCGTTCGTTTTCCGTGTTATTTATACTTCAAGAATCAACGTAATAAAGTACACAATTTTTTTTTGTTAATAGTTTCCCACCATCTATGTTCTCCACTAGGTTGTCATCACTAGTTTTAGTACCGCATAAAAGGCATTTATTTTCTCAAAATTGATTCCTTTAGAATTCTTTCTGATGTCATTTCTTATACTACTAGATACTATTACCGCTTCTGAAACAAATTTCGCTCTGAGAGAGAAGAAGCGGCGCAAGAAACTCTCCCAGCATTCTTTTTTTTGCGCTGTTTTCAATAAAAATATACAATATTGTACAGTCATTTCTATCGCTATATAATAATCACAATCTAGTCCCAGGCTGTCCGATCATTTAGATATTCAGCAGTGGAGTAATAGGATTTACGACAGAGCCATTTTTTATAAAACATTTAAATTTATTTATAGATAATGCCTGAACAGTGGCTGGGACTTTATTGTAGAAGTGTATACATTTACCCTTAAAGCTATTATGTATCTTATCATACTCTCGCTACATGGACGATAGCGCCAAAATAGCGAATTTCAAACAGACACAAAAGTACTCTGACAGCCACCAGTCCAGTGGTATACAGGGTCAAAGATTTTCTAAAAATTACTTGCCTCGTCTGGGAATCGAACCGACTTAAATGTAAAAAAAACTCACTATACAACATACTATGTTACTTAAGAAGAATTATTAGTATATGGCCATTCTTTCGATTGGCATTATAAAAGTAGGGGTGTTTTTCTTGTAATTTTTAGAAAATCTTTGAATGCAGAAGTACTAACTCTTAAAAATAACATAAAGAGTCTTTCAGTAAAATAGCCTATCTTCGATATATAAGGTACTTTCCCTTCATGTCCCATAACTTTGGGACG
The DNA here is from genome assembly GCF_905404315.1 of Leptidea sinapis. Classification (NCBI taxonomy): domain Eukaryota; kingdom Metazoa; phylum Arthropoda; class Insecta; order Lepidoptera; family Pieridae; genus Leptidea; species Leptidea sinapis. The sequence goes on along the minus strand of NC_066267.1, from coordinate 15,107,490 downwards.
CCCTGTATAGTAGAGGTCAGTGGCGGTAGGTAATCGAATACTTTACATACGTCACATATTTCACTCAGTCGCTTCATGACGTCTCTAGTGCAGATCATGTATTGCGTTATAATGTTTCTAAATCTTTCAGCCCACTTCTTGGCGCACTGTTCGTTATCCATTATACACACTTTAGCTTCTTGCAAGCATTTTGCGTTTTCTGGCCTCATAGAATCCCGACGATAAACTCCCTAGTATGGAAAAAAAACAATATTGTATATTATAGTAATTTCTTTGATTAACGCGAGTGTTACATGTTTAAATAAAATACTTTTTAAAGGATTAAAACGCGTATTATCTACATAAGCTATATGCGTAAAAGTTACATTTTTATAATTTACATACGTAGAAAACGTGCCCTGCAAATGTCAGGAAACGTCGTGTTAAATTAATAAATTGTAAATGTAAACTATTTTAATCATTTGAAAAGTATTTTATTTAAAAAATATAGCATAAGAATATAATAATCAAACTAATACACGAATACAATTTTAACATCACGTGAAAAGTACAAATTGATGATTAATAAATTGTCCAAACACTCTCTTCTTTTGCAATACATTGATAAACGGCTACAGATACTTAATATTTTAAGCTTTTGAATAACTGAGTACAGACGATGTAATTCATTATTTCATGGCCAGTAAATGGGAAAGGTTCTAGAAGGCAGAAGACCCTAATTTCAGAAAATAAATTAAGGTTCTACGAAAAAAAGGGAAAATGGTTTGATAAATTGTGACAACAATTAAAATCGTCAGATTGCTACGTAAACGAAAAAATCAGAAAAAGTACGAAACTGTTGTATTAAAATTCAAAAGGTATAATTATAATTTGTAAAATGAAATGAAAAAATAATCGCAAGAAATTTTTTAGCCTATCTGCGCAATATAGTTACAAAGTTTTGAGTACAAACGTCATATATTTGTTAGTGGCTATCCTTACCTCTCTAAACTGATAACCACTTCCCCATCCGGCTATAAATCCTTTGGTACCAGCTTTTTCCAATTCCCGACTGACATTGTTGTAACATACCAGATCCGTTGCAAATTCACAATTGGACTCTTTCACGCCGAGCTTGAACGGTTTGTCTACTTTCACTATTGCTATATCATTAGCCGACCATTTTATACTATCTTGGAAATCAAATTTGTAATCTGTAAATTTTATGATATTATATTAATAATTTCATCAGAAAAAGTGACGAGAATAACAAGATGTTTTGATTAGTAATAAGCCCTGCCAATTATTAATTTTGAAGTAAAACTTCTTTACGCACACTTCGTATATGGACATATCATTCGCCGTCTCATAACGGCACGGCAAAAGTGTGCTTAAAGAAAATGTAAGCACATTTTTTTCCTTAGTGGTGTGTCAGCTGTGTGTCAATCGACAAGTCAAAGTTTGCATTAAAAAGACTTAAATAATACGTTAACGACACAAAAAAAAGATGGTGTGACTTATCATCGGTAAGGTTATTTTATTTATGTAAGATTGATATGCAAAAAGCCTAAGTAATTTAATAAAACGAATATTTTTTCATTAAATATGGTACAATATTATTGAAAAGTCCCCAGACAACGCCCGCTTGTCAGAATGGGACACATGAAAGGACACAGTCAGAAATTAAAACAATAGAGTCGCTCTTTATAACCGACTTCAAAAAAGGAGGAGGTTCTCAATTTGTCGGTATGTTTTTATTATGTTTTTTACCTCAGAACATTCGACTGGGTGAACCGATTTTGATAATTCTTTTTTTATTTGAATGCTGGTGCTTCCCGTGTGGCCTCATTGGTGCAAATCTACGATTTACGATTTAAGAACTTTATTTCTCAGAAGAATATTACAATATTCACTTATAGAGAAAATATATTCTAATTACTATATAATATAATATGCGAGCCGTGAGAATATAACAATATCTATAATATATCGTAAGTAAGTAAGTAAAGTGGAAAAAAAAAACAGTAAACACACACTAGATGAAACACTTAAAAAGAAATAACTATACAAATTATAATCTAAAGAACATTCATAAATAAGTTACCTACACTACACTAATGAATATCAACTAAAGACACAATTCTGAATACAATAATACAAGAACTTTAGTGAATTACGCGATCGAGCGGCGCGATGCGCATGCGCAGACCGTCATTCGCAATTTGTAAATATTATAAAGCTGTGACTACACTGCAGCAACAATTATTCATCTACTTATTTTTAAACCGTAACAATTTTTTATTTATATTTTTAAATGTTTTCTTTTAATATTTTTTTAAAAGTATTTAAGCTTTTGATTTATTTAATGTCTTTGGGGAGGCTGTTGTAAAGTTTCGCCCCTTCAAACATGATATTCTTTTTTCCGTAATTAGTTCTAGGTGTTTTTATATAAATATTATTTGCTTGTCGAGTTATCCTTTTTTGTATTTGGAATGTTTTTGTAAATGTCACGTGGGAATGTATCTCTTTAGATAGAATTTTCCTAATAAGAACGCACGTTTTATACTTATAGAGTTGAGAAATATTCATGATTTCGGTATCTTGGTAATTTTTTGCGGATGGTGTTAAGAAATTATATCGGAACAGTGATTTAATAATTTTATTTTGTGCTATCTGTAGCGGTTGTAAATTAGTCTTTGACGCAGTTCCCCAAACTTCAATTAAATAATCTAAGTGAGACTTGACCATAGAAATATAAATAGTGAAGTGCACTTGCCTTGGGAAGCATCGTGCAATGCTACGTACTGCACCAGTAAGTGATGTTAACTTTTTACGGATATATTCTATATGCGGTTTCCATGTGAGTTTGCTATCAAGTATCAGACCGAGATATTTTTCTTTATTTATTTTGTTTATTATTTCACCATTGATGGTTAAGTTATTATGGCTTCCAATTTTTTTGTTTTTTGCTGTGAATAATATGTAGTTTGTTTTAGATGTATTTAAAGTAAGTAAATTACATTGTAGCCAGGTGTGTAGTAGATCCAAATCATGTTGTGCTTGTTCTATTATTGTTGTTATAGTATTTCCAAAGTAAAATAGACTTGTATCATGAGCATACAGCGTGATATCTCCACTTAGGCCGATTTTATGTATGTCATTTATATAGACTAGAAATAATGATGGGCCGAGAATAGAGCCCTGAGGAACGCCACATGTGATGAGTTGGGGTAACCTCTCAACTCTATTAATTTTAACTATTTGATATCGGTTTGTCAGATATGATTTGAACATTTTAAATGCAAAACCAGAAAAACCAATGTTTTTTAATTTTGTTAGCATGATTTCGTGGCTTGCAGTGTCAAATGCTTTTTTTAAGTCAATGAATATTCCTAATGATATTTTCTTTTGATCAATGCCAAGTTTAATTTTTGTTACTAAGTCAATTGTTGCTGCAAGAGTATTAGAATTACAACGAAATCCATATTGTTTTTTGAAAAGAAAATTTGTAGATGTAAGAAATCCATTGAGTCGATTATGTAATATTTTCTCAAATATTTTTGATAAGATAGGAAGCACAGATGTTGGACGGTAATTACTGGGATCCATTTAATCACTGGACTTGTAAATAGGAATCACTTTTGCTATTTTTTTTTCTGACAATAGCAACCATGAGAAAACCATAAAAGTCTTAAAATTTGATGTACGTGCGCAATAAATTTACGAACACAATATCGCGCCAACCGATTTCGATAGTTCTTTTTTATTGAAAAGGATATACTACAAAGGTAGTTTGATTATGGAATCCATGGAAAAGTAACAGAACTCTTCAATTAACAGGAGTAAATTAACGATACTAGGCCGAATCTTTTTTATGCTATCCGGATGTTTGAGTCAAGTACCGTAACGTCGTTATGGTCAAGTAATTGTCGTAGTAAAATACGCTTATTATACGTTCATTGCTGCATTGCAAAATTTAGTAGATCTACACATATTTAGACAAATTATTAGTAAGTGTAGTTCAGATTCACTAAAAATCTAAAAATAACAAATAAACAACCGACTTCAAAAACACTATTCCACAACAATAGATATAATATGCACTAAAAAGTATAAACATATTTGCGTATTTTTATACAATTTAATCAATAAATCTAATTTTAGTAACGATTATTTTTATTTTTGGAGCCGGTGTCAGCCAAGGTAGGTTTGTAACTATATACATTGTTAAAGGTGAGCTGTGTTTGAGTCGCACACAGGACGTGAGGAAGCGAGAGGCGAGAACGGGGCCGCGACGGGAGGACATCGATTAAAAAATAACAGTCATGGTTACTAGAATTAAATTTTTAACAAGATTGTCTAAAAATACGTATTTTATTAACACGTTATCACGGAATTATGGTTACCTAGTGATAATTGATACTTATGTTCATCGCAAATTTGTAATATTTTTCAGCTTTTCCGTACACGAGATAATAAAAGAGTTGGTAAAGAGGGAGATGTGAAGAAATTCACAAACTAAATAAGCATATTTATATTTTACTTATATACTTATTTATTTAAGTTTTTTGGATTTAACCACTTTTAAAATTTGACAAAAGCTGTCATACATGTTGAGGTCCGCTTACATATACGTTTTTACATTATTACATTTCTAAGTCTAAACGACAAATTGTTACATGTGTGTTACATTTCATGTTAGGTTTGACCAATCTGTATTATTTATATATTATTATTATCTTATTGAATGTATGACGAGAGCGTTACTAAGGGTGTGACCGGGCGAGGCGAACGCAAGTTGAAAGGGAGATATAAGTTATTGAAGAGATACAGAGATAGTTTCGTTTCGTATCTTAATGAATAATATAATTACAACATTCTATCATTCCTTGTAAAACATATAAATAGTATTTAGTTAAATTTAATTATTATATATTTTAGTTTAAGTTAAATTGTTTCAGTGACAAGTGCCGAAAACTTCAAAGAATGTTTTCTTCAATCGCGCCTAAAGATTGACTATCGACCAAGGCATCCAAAAATTTTCTGTTCCATGTTAGCGACATTGTCTAATGCTATACTACTGTTTCATGCTCGCACAGATAAGCTAGTCAATAAGTTGAATATAATTAGTAAAATAGAGTCGAGTGCAATCTATGGTTGTTAGGGGAAACACCAGCTCTTTAAATGACCATCCTACTGAATCCGCTTAGCAGTATATATATTGTCCATTCATGCATTAGCATATTGGATTACTTACACAAATTAAATTTGAAAACACAATTTATGAACGATGAGGGAACCCGCGACCTCTCGCGTTCCGTGCGAGCGCTCTCATGACTTCGTAAATGTATAGATGTTAAGATTTGAAAGAGCGACATCTCAAGTCCATTTCCTAATATGCAAATATTGGGGTTGAACACGTTATCAACAGCTGTACAGTAGATTCTGTAGATGATGCCACAACCTGAGAGGTGAACAAGACAACTCGAACGGTTGGCTCAGTGGAAAGAGCGCCCGCACGAAACGTGAGAGGTCACGGGTACGTCCCACATCGTTCATAAATTTTGTTTTCAAATTTTATTTGTGTAATCAGTCCCAGAAGTGAGGGAAAAATAACAAATTGTTCAAATTGTACTTAATGGACAAATCATTTATAAACTTACTCTTGGGTATACATTTCCAGACAACACGCCTTCTATGGTTACAGACGCAATTATTGCTCTTATAATCAAAACTGTCAACGAAGCGGGTGGTACCAGGGACAACGTAGAAATGTTCCGCGTCCTCAACGCAGGCCGCTGACGTAAGCACGTAAGAAGGGTGGACTATGACGCCACCGCATAGCCAGCCTCTGTATTTATGTGCTTTTGCTGACTCCTTTGTTAATTGTAAATAAACCTGAGGTAAAGATAATAAAAAATAAATTTAAAAGATATAGTGGATATTCTAATATCTCGTGAAGCTATAGATATTTTATTGCATCCGTTATAATAAAACATTTCTTATCTATTATGATCATTTTAATAGCTTCATCATCATTATCATCAACCACTGGAAGACGTCCTCTGCTGGACAAAGACACCCCCAAAGATCTCCACCACGATCGGTCCTGCGCTGCCCTCATCCGAAGTATTTCGGCGATCTTGACCAGATCGTCCGTCCATCTTGTGGGGAGTCTACCAACACTGCGTCTTCCGGAACGTGGTTGGCATTCCAGGACTTTACTGTCCCATCGCCCATCTATATCTTTACGTCGCACTATGTGCCCTGCCCACTGCCACTACAGATTCCCAATCATCTGGCTATGTCGGTGACTTTGGTTCTCCTACGGATCTCCTCATTTATGATTCGATCTCGCAGGGAATACTCCATTGACCATTCTTCATTGCCAACATTGTTATACTTTATTTATAACAATGTTTTAGGGCAACGAACAAAATATGACTTTACAAACACACTTATATATATATATATATATATATATATATATATATATAAATAATATGAATAGGAGTTAATTCAATTACAATTACTGCATTTATAATTTTTAACTAAGTTTTAAGTCAAATTTGTTTTTTATAATTTAAAACTAATATCTACAAACATTATAATACAACAACAAAAATATTATATGAAAACAAAGTAAATCACTTGTGGAATTTTAGTAATTTCTTTTTATACTGAGCAAACGGCAATTAGTATTAATCAATATCCTGAGATTTGGCCAGTTTGTTAAATGAAATACAGAGTGTGGAAATAGTTGCGTTTTGACCCAGATTAGTCCTAGATAGTGGTACTAAAAACTTTTTAATAATTCTTTTTATTAGCTTTGAAGGAACGTTTATTAGGAATTTTGACAGTAAATATGTTGAATCTATCTTAACGTTAAAAATATTGTGTAAAATCAAAATATATATGTTCTAACCATTTTTGGTAGCTTGAGCGCAAGTTCAGTATCTTCGGAGATCGGATGTAGCTGCTTATATATTCTTGTTTCCTTAATCAAAATCTCCAAAGGGATAGGAAATACCAAGTGTGGATTTATGTAATAATATATAATAAACTATTTTAAACCAGACGTGGTCGCTAACTATAGGCCTTATGAGAAAGCTCATGGTCGCTCAGAGGGCAATGGAGAGGGAGTTTCCCTGTGCGATCGAATCAGAAATGAGGAGATTTGTAGGAGCACCAAAGTTACCGACATAGCCCAAATGATGGCGAAACTGAAGTGGCAGTGGGCAGGGCACATAGTTCGCCGGACAGATGGCCGTTGGGACAGTAAAGTCCTCGAATGGCGACCACGTACCGTAAGACGCAGTGTTGGTAGGCCCCCCACAGTGTCCAGCAGTGGACATCTTCCGGCTGATGATGATGACATAATAAAGATTATATTAAGTAAATACTCACCATATAAGGCCGTTTACCAATACCAACTCTCTTGCTATACAAGATTCTTCTTGTATCCACTATCGTTTGGTTTTCATATTCCCAGCCTTCATCGTCGATTTCGTCTCCATTAGTATCAGTTGCATTGGTTTTATTTACTTGGGTTTCATTATGATCGCCATTTGTGGTTTGTTTAATAGTTGTATTTGTGGTTGGATTTGAAAAAACTGCTGCTATTACTAAAATAGCGGAATAAAATATAATTTAAAGTATTTCGTTGGCTAATTACAAATTTCATCCGTAATAAGTAGTGCAAAGTACAAGATAGTAGAACTAATGAAACTAGAAAATAATTTATTCTTACCAATTAAAAATAAAGCAAATACGGCGACACGAAAAGTAGACATCGCAAAACCTAAAAGAATTCAAAGTGTGTTGGATTGGAATACCAATGCAATTTGATTATTTTAATTAAATGGCCAATTTCATAGAACGTTTTGCTCCATGATTCTTAATTAAATAAAAACTAATAATTCAAGATAGTTTTTGCAATATAATAACGAATAAATTAAAATTGTATTTTTCCATTCATTTCGGAAATTTAAATTGATGACGACCTACCTACAGAATGCAAGGAAGATCATTTTTGATTGATTAATGTCCCTCAAGAGCTTGTAGACCTGGTGTATTAATAATTAAATAATATGATTGAATTAAAGAAGATTATGATTTGAATTCATTAAATTCAAGAAGAAAGGATAAACTGTTATTACTATTTACCAGTGCGAGGCTCCTTTGCACAGGATGCCGGCTAGATTATGGGCACCACAACGGCGCCTATTTCTGCTGTGAAGCAGCAATATGTAAGCATTACTGTGTTTCGGTCTGAAGGGCACCGTAGATAGTGAAATTACTGGGCAAATTAGACTTAACATCTTATGTCTCAAGGTGAATCCTGAGTGGCACTGCATTGTAATGGGCAGGGCGTATCAATTACCATAGGCTGAATGTCCTGCTCGTCATGTCCCTTATTTTCATTAAAAAAACTGTACACGTTGTTTAATTTGTTAGCTAGAGTTAAGAGCTCCTTTATAGGTCTGTATTTAATTTTACAATTAAATACCAGTATACTAGGACTCAATGAGCACAATTTTAAGAAATATATTAGAGCTTCTTTGACAAAGAAAGCTTAGTTTAGTGTAGTAGTCACAGACATAGATCCAAGTAGATAACGCAAATCCCTCCGTCTGTACGAAAGCCATGCGTACCCATTTTTTGTACCAACTGTGACGTCGTTAAAATGACAGTGCATCGAGCCTAACGTTTAGCTACACACCTCATCATTAGTTGACGTTTTCAGTACATCAATAGTCGGTATTGCTTATTACTAAAATCGCCAATGTATTATAAATCATAATAAAAAATAAAATAAATGCGTCAAAGGAAGAGCATTGCTCCTCTTTTTGTCGTCTTTTTGACACGCGAAGTACATACACTCGCGGTATCTATTTGGATCCATGTCTGTGTTAGTAGTAATCTAGTAGAAGTATATATTTATAAAGAACTAGCTGACCCGACCGACGTTGTTCTGTAAATAATAAATAAAGTAATGTTTTTTATGAATTTGTCAATAATATATCATAACATCAAGAGTTACTTTGTAAAATATGCACCCTGCTGTCGTAATGAAATTGTTTCACAGCAGAACTGTCAAACCGTGCATCAATAAATTCTCTCATAGAAATTATGTATGGACACATCAAAGGAAAAACAAATTTGTTGTTATTATTTAATTTAGCAGCATTTTCCTATTTATTCACCTTTTAAACCTTCTCTGGACTTCCACAAATAATTCAAGACCTAAATTTGCCAAATCGGTTCAGCCGTTCTCGAGTTTTAGCGAGACTAACGAACAGGATTTCATTTTTATATATATAGATATAGATAGATAGATAGATGATGCATGGTTTTTGTCTGGTTTTGCCCAGGTCGCCTAAAATTGTATAATATTATATTAAGTAAGATAAATTGTTGTAATATGATTCAAAAGAAGATCGTCTATACGCTAGTCTATGGTACTACCAGTAAATTTTTTTTTTAATATTATACATACACAGCACCTCTACGATTAGGTACCTCATTTCGTTTAAACGAATTTTATAATGATTTTATTTTATCTAAAACTATTCTCAGTTACATACAACAGTCTCTCCATATAAAAAAATACGGATTGCACTCCGGGAGTGCCGACAGTAGTGAAAACTTCAATATTAACGTTATGCATTTTTGAAAATTTTTGAATCGTGAGGCAATAATTTCGCACGAATTACTTTGTTAATCAGTATAAAAGTACTTGCATTTATGTGGTTAAATATAATATTCATTTATTTATTATATATATTCATTTATCACCAAATTCATCTATGATTTCAACGACTATCTTATAATTTTACTGTGGGGTCATGCTGCTGACATTGATATAGTGTTTGTTCTGCAAAATAGAGCTGTTCGAGCTGTATATCAGCTTGGTTATAGACAGTCTCTCAAAGAAAAATTTAAAGAAATAAATATTATGACTGTTCATTTTCAGTACATTTATAAAAATTTATTGAACGTTCACAAAAATCTTCACCTTTTTGCTCTCAATGGTTGTTTTCATTATTATAACACTAGAAATAAGGGATTGCTTGTAACTAATTCTAGTAGGCTTCATAAGATACATATAACTTTAAGGGTAAATCTATATACTTTTATAATAAAGTCCCAGCTACTGTTCAGGCATTATATATAAATAAATTTAAATGTTTTATAAAAAAATGGCTCTATCGTAAATCCTATTACCTACTCCACAGCTGAATATCTAAGTGATCGGACAGCCTGGGACTAGATTATGATTATTTATAGCGATAGAAAAGACTGTACAATATTTTATATTTTTATTGAAAAGAGTGCAAAACAAAAGTATGCTGGGAGAGTTTCTTGCGCCGCTTCTTCTCTCTCAGAGCGCCATTTGTTTCCGAAGCGGTAGTAGTATATTAGAAATTACATCAAAAAGAATTCTAAAGGAATCAATTTTGAGAAATAAATGCCTTTTATGCCTTTTAATATTTGTTCAGCCAAAACGTGTCCTGACGCCAGTTTTACATTTATCATCCATCCCAAGAAAGTGCTCAACGCCGCTTAAGAAGGTTTCACTTCAAAAATAAATAATTTTCTACTTCTTAATCCGACTTTTAATTGATCGGACGGGAAAATTTTCTGGGCTGAAGGAATTTTCCTATTTGGCCGTCAGAGTACTTATATGCTTAAAAATTTGTTATTTTAAGTGATATACCTCACTTCTGGGATTAAGTAGAGTATATAAGGATATAGACGAACATATAATATAATATATAATACTGAAACCCTTTTATACAAATTATCTTGCCCCAAACTAGGCTCAGCCTGTCCTATGGATACAAGACAACGGTATATTTAATAGAACATACTTATTTAAACGTACATTAATATGTATAAACATCCATGACTCGGAAACAAACATCCATATTCATTATACAATTGGTTGCACCTGCCGAGATTCGGACCCGGGACCTCGAGCTCAGTAGGCAGGATCGCTAACCACTGGGCTATAGCCTAGAGGTCGTCACGACATAGAGGATGACACGAACTATTTAGATTTAAAAGAGCGATATCTCAAGTCAATTTCCTAATATGCAATTATTAGGGTTGAGCAGGTTATCAACCGTATAGAAGATCCTGTAGAATGTAGATGAAGCCACAACCTGAGAGTTGAGCAAAGCATACAAGATATATGAACGTTACGTCACTCAGACGGTTGGCTCAGTTGATAAGAGCGCTCGGAAGGATCCCAAGAGACGCGGATCCGAGTCCCGCATCGCCAATAAATTTTGGTACAAATTAAATTTGTATCGTAATATGCTTAATTTACATCAGATTATGTTGTAAATAAAAAAACTATATTGATTTGACGTAATATGTAATTTATGTAACGGATGTCTTATTAGCAGGTGTGGTGTCTTCAGCGCGCAGGATAAACCCACTGCCAGCGAAGACCTTGTCGTCATTATCATGTGCTCTGTGAACTATTTCTGGGAGTGTAGTCTTGCCGCCACCTCCAAGCTCGTTCTTTGCAGGGCTGTCACACATTTTTTAGGAATATTAAAATTAATTTAATTTATAATTTTTCCAACCTTTTTGAAGTAAATGCAACAGCATAATAAGACCCTATTTGCGAATATAAAGTCATCTAACTTATCAAAAAACACATTTAAGTTACATAAGTTATCGATCTTCTACATAATTTAATATTTTTTTTTTAAAATTGAGGATAAACGAGCGTACAGGTCCTAATGACAATTGAGGAATTACAGGAGCCTTGCTGTGCTTTTAGAAAGGTTGACGCGCTTTTTTTGAAGGAACCTATGCTGTATCGTCCTTAAAACACCGCACAAGAAAGCTCGTTCCTTGGTTTAGTTGTACTTGGATAAAAGTTCCTTGAAAACCGCACTGGTGACGAATGCCATAAATCGTGATGGTAGATGATATCTTAATATATGAGGTGTCAATAAAAACCAGCTCTTCGGAACTACTTAAGTTATCTTCACTTCATCATCAATCATAGGTTTATGTTCCAGTTCCAGTCTATAAATAAAACATTGGTTTTTGCTTAGATCATTTATACGTCTAGACGGAGTGTGACATCTGTGAAAACGTCGTAAAAGTGATAGTTAGCCTCTATTTTGAGCAATGCACGCAGACTAACACAAAGTGACATACTAATCGCGAGTATAAGACGTCGCTTGTCACACACACTAAAGTAATAAACCTGGCCTCTTTTCATCCGTTGTCTAGCAGCAAGAGGCTCTATCTAGACTTACAAATTATCCAAGGTTTTTTGCATATAGTGAAATTTTTTTGTTACCCATCGGGGTGGTCCTTCCAGGAGAGTTCTTTCTCAACATGAGTCACACCTGAGCGGAACTGACGTCTACATTTTGGTCTGTAAATATATAATATTGATATATTTTGTCATATCAAGTTATTCCAAGTTATTTCTTTAAAGTTGTAAATTATAATGATTATCTTTATTTTGCCTTACTATACAGAGCGTCCCATGGCTATGCCACATGGGGGGGAAGTAATTTACCTATGTAACGTTTTACTGAAAGAAGAATTGCACTGCCTGGTTGAAACGGAAATTGAACCCGCTGCACGAGAAAAAAATATATACAGTAGCTTTATCATACCGAGTGAGAGGCTTCATCATAAGGCTTATTTTTGCTACATAATATAGCATCAGAAATAAAAGTCTCCTTTCAGTTAAATGTTACATCTACAATATATTGTGACGAGAGAGGGTCAGGTTTTTGGAAAGTAACAAATAACTTAAAGGAACAAGCCTTTATTTACGTTCACTTCCACGAAGTTGCACTTCGCCGGTCTGCCGCTGTTCTTCTTCAGATGGCAGTGCCATCAGCAGATCACACCGCACCGAACATTAGTTCTCTTCTATCTTCTTCTCTTCATTTTCGAGTCTGAACTAGAACTAACGTAGGCCACGCTTTGACAACTCTCGTCATGTACGTCGAAGCGTTGCTACGCGGCATGAAGTTAGACAACTCTCGTCATGTACGTCGAAGCGTTGCTACGCGGCATGAAGTTAGACAACTCTCTTCATTAACGTCGAAGCGTTGCTACGCGGCATGAAGTTAGACAACTCTCGTCATGTACGTCGAAGCGTTGCTACGCGGCATGAAGTTAGACAACTCTCTTCATTAACGTCGAAGCGTTGCTACGCGGCATGAAGTTAGACAACTCTCGTCATGTACGTCGAAGCGTTGCTACGCGGCATGAAGTTAGACAACTCTCTTCATTAACGTCGAAGCGTTGCTACGCGGCATGAAGTTAGACAACTCTCGTCATGTACGTCGAAGCGTTGCTACGCGGCATGAAGTTAGACAACTGTCGTCATGTCCGTCGAAGCGTTGCTACGCGACATGAAGTTAGACAACTCTCGTCATGTACGTCGAAGCGTTGCTACGTGACATGAAGTTTTACAACTCTCGTCATGTACGTCGAAGCGTTGCTACGCGACAATATGTTAAGGTAATTTCCCTCCATGTGAGCCGTGGGACGTTCTGTATAGAATGATGGAGGCGAAAAGTTAATAAATTTGATCTTTGTGACATACGGTTTCTAACTTTGCAGTATAAAAAAGCGACTGATTCGCGATTAATGACACACTGGTACGGCCAGTGGTATAGCAGCTAAATTATATTTTAAAGTAGTAGTAAAGCTTCCATATGCTAGTATGGTATAATAACAGTCACCCCTTAATTCTAAATATGAATAAAAATTTAAATTCAAATATTTTTATTCAAAGCAGTGTATACAAAAACTTATTGAAAGTCAAAAACTACTACCCATTCGGAAATTAATGCTTCATATCAGAGATAAACGGACGCGAGAAATCCAGCGGGCTTTTCTTTTTATTGTTACAAAATTTCTATACAATCAGCAATGGTTATAAGTAAATTTTCTTGAAACTGTCATAACCAAAACATTCTTGATTATACCAGATTGGGAATGGAGCTAACGCCCTCAGGCTACAAATTTTCGAATTTCTCGTAGTTTTTGACGTTCAATAAAATGATTTCAAATCTTTTTTTTTATGAGAAAAAGGGACAAGACGAGCAGGACGTTCAGCTGATGGAAATTAATACGCCTTGCCCATTGCAATGCAGTGCTACTCAGGATTCATGAAAAATCCAAAAATTCTGTGCGGCACTACAATTGCGCTGTCACCTTGAGACATAAGATGTTAAGTCTCATTTACCCAGTAATTTCACTAGCTACAGCGCCCATCAGACCGAAATAGTAATGTTAACTATATAAAATACCGGTTCACTGTTTAAATTCATATCATATTATTATGAAATTGTAATTTCATTTTATTGTGAGTAAAAATATTTGAATTAGAACTAGATAAATGAGATTATACATCTACGTGTAGAGAGTACTCAAAGTTAATGAATGATACATACTCAACATCCTTGTAAATAGCACACGATATAAACTGCCTGTTCTTGAAAACGCTGGTGTACAGGAATGGGCCGTAGCATTTATTAGTCCGCTCTTTAACAAGACAGGCAGATATTACACCAATAACGACGGAATTTACTCCGTTTCCATAAACCAAGGGACCTCCGTGATCATTCTGCGATTTAAAATAAAGTTTTGTAACAGTACAAAATATATATAACGTAGATGATGTTAATGATATCGGCCAAAGACGTAGCACAATGCTTTTTAATAACTACAAGTGCTAAACCGGCAAAAGTTGCTTGCGAGTATATAGGTATTTCTGAGTAAAAAAATTTGGGTTCGGATAAGTAACCACTAACTTATCGTGTACTTAAACCTTCTCCGAAGTACACTGTATCTTACGGTATAAGTATAATTCCGATTGGTTCAGTAGTTTATGCAGTATAACTTAAGAAGCGCAGTTGCGATGATTCTCAGATTTATGGGTTCAATCAATAATCCTAGGCGGAAGTATATGCGGTGTTATCTGTTAAAAAAAGCCTTTTTGGTACTGAAATACAAATAATACGCAATATTGATAGTGTTTTTTTACGACAATAAAGAGCAGGACGTTCAGCTGATGGTAATTGAGACACCCTGCCCATTACAATCCAGTGCCGCAGGATTCTTGAGAAACCCAAAATTATAAGTGGCACTAGAATTGCGCTCGTCTCCTTGAGACATAAGATGTTAAGTCTCATTTGCATTTTCAGTAATTTCACTAGCTACTGCGCTCTTCTGACCGAAACACAACAACGCTTACACATTAATGCTTCACGGCAGAAATACGCGCCGTTCTGGTACCCATAATCTAGCCAGCATGCTGTGCAAGGGTGCCTCCCACTGGTATATGAATATTTTAATTAATTCGGTCAGAACCCAAAATTTTTCAATTGCCATATAATCATTTTTAGTACATACTAAATCGCAAGTAATCTTAGTTTTGATTTAAAAAAAGTTATCACTGTTAGTTCTTACGCCCTCTTTTGGTATATGATTAAAATCTTTTATATTTTCAATATAGTGAGTGAATCCTAAAACTTTGCGTACCTCACAAAATCCGCCATCTGCCTGAGATGCGTATCTCCTAGTACCATTGGCATATGTCTCGTTATGGTAAGCCGAATGCAACACCAAGTTCGTTGGAACTTTCTCAATTTTGGCAACTTTCGTATCACGTCTCATATCTTCATCGTCTGAGTAGTTGATATCTTGACAGTCCACGTATTTTTCCTGTATCATATTAAATATGTTATTATGCTCAAATTTATCGTTACCTACTTTAAGTTAGCATTTCACAATGGACTTGTGGCTCGAATAATTCAATTGAATCAAATAATTCTTTATTAAACCCGTAAGTGCTTTACATCTTTTTAGCACAATTTTCATTTACTAAATTTATAATTCTTCTCTCAATGTCATTCTGAATTAATTAATTAAGAAGGTAGTAAAAATAGACAACATAGTGTAAATACAGCGTCTTTTATTCTTATTAATCAAAGAAATATAAAAAATTGATAAAATATGTGAGGAATACAATAAAGTGAAACCATACATTACAAATCTCTGACATGGTTTGGCCAATATCCTTGCTGCAGATCATGTAGTTGTCGATGATGTTGTGATATCTGGAGCCCCAGCGACGTTTGCATCTGTTCTTGGCAATGATCTCCACGTGAGCCTCTAGAAGATTCTGCTGATTTTCCTTTCTTCTGTTAACCCACTGAAGTAAAAACAGACACATTTTAAAAGTGTTACTTTTTTCAATAGTAATAATAGTAGTATCGATTGTTATTACATATTTAAACATGTAATTTATCTTTATTCATTCCCAATTCTAAAAATTTTATCATAACTATTTTAAACTTACAAATTTAATACAATGTAAGTGTTTCATGCACGTATAAGCCTCGTCCATTTCCCCCTTTCGCTACTATTTCCATCCGCTTGATACCAGCGAATGTGTTGATATCATAGACTTAAAATACTAGAGTATAAATTACCTGACAGCCCGATAATTTGTGACCAATTTTGATTTGTCAATTGGTGCGATATATAGCCAAAAGTGGCCGACTGTTTACGATTTGTAAATCAAATTCGGTTTCAGTAACAATAGACTCTCTTTCCTTTTCTATCTTGCTGTGTCGTTAGAAATTTTCGTCTCTGTCTCAGCCTTTGTTTGTCTATATGATTGTTTACTTTCCCCTATCCCCGGTGGATATCAAATTGCCCATAGTTTTAGGGCCTACTCAGTTTCCGTTACATATTTGACCTAATATCTTACCTCATTATATCTAGACGTTGTGCCCCATCCTGCTATTGAGACTACAGTACCTGGATTCTCTAGCGTTAGACTCTGATTATTGTAACAAATAGGTTTTGGTACAAAATCACAACCCCTTATACGTCTACTAAAATCGAAACCATCTTCAATTTTCACGATTGCTATATCATTGTTCATCCATCTAATATTGTCATTCTCGTGTCCATCAAATACGTAATCTAAAATTAAAAAAATATCATATTAATGTTGGAGCCGCCTTAACTGCGGCCGTTTAACCGGTTGTGTAGCCGGACGCCAGAGGGGAGGCAACGCACGCGCAGCTTCCTATTACTACAATATTTCCGCATACGAAAATCAGTTACTTTGTGCTGTCAATAAATATTTAACTACAGTCCACTGTTTGCTTCGCCACCATATGGTCCTGCGAGCCGGATAAATAAGCCATAAATAATTACTAAGACATCCATCGAAATATTGCGGCTCTGGCAGCAGAATTAGCATACCAACAATTTTATGACTTTAAATTTAAACTTTTATTTCATAAGTCGTCTAATTTCCGATTCTTCTGATGCTTACATACTGAGCTTAGTTGAGAAGGGTCCTACGGATTCTGGCTTAGATCAAATATGTACTAATTCTGCTGCAATACCATCTACTATTTCTTTTGCCATTTTACCTTTATCTACAATAGATTAAAGTTTGCAGGTCTATTAATTTTTTCCTTCCTCTTTAAGAAATGTATATAAACTTACTTTTGGGAACACATTTCCAAATTGCTTTCTTCGCACCGTTCTTGATACATGGGTTATTGAATCTATCGTCTTCATCAGAGTATCTGTAAACATTTATCATAAGTCCACACCTAGATCATTTATACATCTAGACAATCTGTTAGAATTGAGGTTGAATGTTAACCTCTATTTTGAGCAATGCATGCACACTAACACAAAGTGACATACAAATCGCGAATGTAAGACATAACTTGTCACGCACACCAAAGTATTAAACCTAGTCTCTTTTCATCGGTTGTCTAGTAGCAAGAGACTCATCTATACATTTAAATTATCCAAAATGTCCAAAATTATTTTAAATGTTCCAAATGTTATTCCGCTAAGCTCTGTCTTTCACCAATTCAACCCGCCAAGTTCTGCTAACCCAGTATCGATTCAGAATTCGGCGAGTCATTATCTCCTGAAGATGTCTCGTGTAGAGGCGAAACACGTGTCGAATTGGTGAAATACAGAGCATAGCAAAATTACTCAATAAAGTTTGGATAATTATTGATTTTCGCAAAATAACGTCTAATTCAATAAATAATAATAATTTCCGCAAAATAACGTCTAATTTAATAATTAATATTCATCATATTTTTAATGACAATAAGCGACGAGCAGGACGTTCAGCTGATGTTAATTGTTACGCCCAATCTTCTGAGAGGCACTACAATTGCGCCTGTCCCCTTGAGACATTAGATGTTAACGGCACCCTTCAGACGGAAACACAATAATACTTGCACCTCACTGTTTCACGGCAGAACAAGGCGCCGTTGTGGTACCCATAATCTAGCCAGCATTCTGTACAAAGGAGCCTCCCACTGGTTTGTTTAAATGTTTATTAGGGAGGCTTCTTTGAACAGGATAGCGACTGATGGTAAGCAAAGCGGCGTCTATTTCTGCCCTCAAGCAGTAGTGTGTAGCACTATTTTTGTCCCGGTTTGAAGATAACGTAGCTAATGAATTTACTAAGCTAGTGATAAGACCACTCATAAATATACTTAGCTTTCTATCTTATTCAAATGATACAGTGAAGAAACAAATCAGGACTGAATTCAGTGGCCGTATTTCACCACCGTCATAATCCAAAATACCAGCAACATCACGTTTACGTCTGGCAGCCCACAACTGAATTCTTTTTGCCTCACACAGCCACTTTGTGGAATCAATTATCGGCTTCCCCGTAAGCCTCTAGCCCGTTTACCGCCACTTATCATAAAAATGTTAAAATTATATTTATTTGTTGGTTATACTTATAAGTTCCAGAAACGACGTAAAAATGTTCAGCATCTTCAATGCAAGCCGCTGAAGTTAAAATATACTCTTCGTGTACGATAACGCCCCCACATAGCCACGTCCGATAATTTGATTGTTTTATGCTTGATTTTGGCAATTTCAAATACACCTTAAAATCAAAATATCCATGGTAATGGTATGGTATCCATGCAAATATTTTAAAGAAGTTATTAAAGAGGACGTAAATACTACATAATAAGAGATGGGATTGCCTAAGTAAAGTTTAAAGTTTAGTATGAAACGTGCAGTGAGATTTGACATAAGTTTGAAATAGTACTTAGAATTGGGCTACGAAGTATAATCTTGTGGCCGAAAGAAGAAGAAGAAAAGTAGAATCGATCGGTCAAAGGTCAAAAAAATGAGTTTTTCGTGATTTTCAGCAAAACGGTAAGTTTTATCATAAAAGTACCTCAGACAAAAATGTAGATCATAAAATTATCTATAAAAAATGTATCAATACTTTTTTTCTTACGAGCCACCGTTTCTGAGATATAACGATTCAAAAAGTTATCACCTTGAATAAATTTTTTTCCATACACGGGAACGATGGAGAACTTTTAAACATTGTTTATAATTATGTTTTGAAAATTATGTTTTGAACAATTTCACTGATTTTCAGCTTGTTGGGACTCTATGTAACTTCGAATGTCTAAATTGACCGGACTACTAGTCGAGTTACATTGTTATAAAAGATTAATTTAACTGATTTAATTAATGTAAAAAATACAATTTTGCTTATAAAATCAAAAAGTATTCAAAGAATGTTCTGATAGTTTGAAGTCGCTTTCATATTTACCATATATGGCCTCCCTTCTGTTACTTCATCACCATTAATAATTCTTCGAGTATCATTTAGTATTTTAGTGACTTCAGGTGGCAATTGTGTTGCAACCTCTATTGCACCTACATCTATAACCAAAACAACATTTAATTGATCTGGCGTTAAGTTAATTAAAACAATGTATTTATCATCAAATTATAACTAACATAAACTAAACAGAGACATGCTATAAATAAATAGTATTGACGCCATGTTGTGATAAAACATAACATGAATAAGCCAATTTTTGAGTTCGATGAAATATGTTTTTATTTAATTATACGGTTACGCAAACAATGCTTTTCATTTCTGTGTAATCTAGCAAGTTAATTGGATTTTAGCTTTAGAAGTAAATTTGAGTAAACCATTTAATATTTCAATTTTACTCCTATTCTTATCAGATAAGACTACGAGAAGTTTTAATACATCTTTTACATTTTATAGAAACGCAATTTTAAATTAAACCCAAGTTTTAATTGTCTTATTACAAATTATCTCATTTCTCTATTAGGTACTTCAATGTTTTATTAATCGAACGTTTAGGTTTAAAATAAATATACACTTCAATTAGATCAATTTATTAATTATAACATAATTTGAAAATAAAACACCATCCGACGAATTATATCATACAATGTTAGATTTTAATTTGTTTAGAATTGTTTACGTGGGTAACACTGAAAATGTTTCAAACTGGCCAGTTACAAACATTGCTAATGAAAACTTTTTTGAATTTGAATTTTAGAACTCTTTGGTAACCTAATGTAGTATATTGCATTCATTTGTTTTTGTGAATTTGCGGCAAATCTAAAACTCTTGTTACACGTGAAAATGAACCTAACGCGAGGAACAACAACAAAGCTATGATAGGCTGCAATTGGAAATTCTTAATGAAGCCCAATCTCGTACCACTATTTATTTTATTTATTTATTTAATTGCTTTAACGAGTCTAAGCGTGGACGTAGCAATCTCAATGATGATCCGCGTGAGAGACGTCCTTTGAAAACGACTACTGAAGATAACATCAGTGCATGATAGAGGAAGACAAGAGAGTGACCTATCAGCAGATACGGGCAAGCCTAGGCATTGGTATGAGTCAAGTCCAAAAAATATTACACGAACATTTAGGTGGCAGGAAGCTTTGTACCAGATGGATTCGCCATACTTTAACCGACGACCAGAAACACCTTCGCATGGACTGGTGCCGTCAAATGTTAGATAAGTTCAACGGCAGTGACTCAAATGCTGTATTTGACATCGTCACAGGTGGATGAAAGCTGGATATATTGCTACGAACCTGAAACCAAAAGACAATCAGCTCAGTGGGTGTTTCAATTCAAGGATCGGTCAACTAAGGTAAAGAAAGGAAGAAGTCAAGGAAAAAAGATGATTGCCTCATTCTTTGGTCGGAAAGGTCATTTCGCGACAGTTGTGCTAGAAGATGGAAGTACAGTTACTACAGACTGGTATGTCAATCACTGTTTGCATGTTGTCTTGGAAAAAATTCGACAGCAGCGCCCTCGAAGCAGAATCCTCCTTCACCACGACAATGTTTCAGCGCACTCCTCAAAACGGAATGTTGAATATTTGACTATGGCAGGTTTCGAGATAGTGAGTCATCCGCCATACAGTCCTGACCTGGCACCCTGCGACTTTTATTTATTCCCAAGAACTAAAGATAAAATTCGAGGTCTTCGCTTTACGAGCCCTGAAGATGCGATGAAAGCGTACGAAAATGCCATAGAAGAGACCCCTAAGAAGGAAGAATGGGCCCACTACTTTTCTCAGCGGTTCCATCGAAAGCGGCGATGTGTAGAGAGGAACGGAGATTACTTCGAAAAACAATAAAAGTATTGGCAACTTTTTACATTAAGCCGTTTTTCATTTTCTAAACATTTTCAGTGTTACCTAGGTATTTTATAAATTTAGAGAAAAATGGTGGTATAACTTGAGTAGATTTTTGGTATTCTTGGGGCAGTTTTCAATAACCTTTCTATCCTTAGTTTAACTTACTAGAGTAAGACAAATCTATTCTTTTACGCTACTTAGATTTCAATAACCTATCGACATAAAGCATTGGACTATAACTATATTGAACATAACTATGGATACATAAGATCTTGTCATTAAACGGTGACAGTAATGCATCCCTAACAAGAGAAACGTTATTCAAAACGGCCGTATTTTCTTCTCAATCTCACCCAGTAGGTATATTATATGAAAAATATTATGTGTAAGAAAATTGGAAGCTTCATTTCAAAATAATATTTTCTTATATTGTCTTCACCCTTGTTTTCTTAATAATGCTATGTTATGCTATATTGACCTCATGCCACTGTTATCACTTAGGTCTCTACCTATCGCTAACTAACCAGGTATATAGAATTAATTACTCAGCAACACACAGCCTCACAAATTTGGAGAGAGTTTATAAGAGAAGCAGTGCATTTTAAAACTCTCACAGACATGCACTCCCATTGCGTGAAGAGTATCAAAACGTTATTCGGACGGTTGGCTAAGCGGTCAAAGTGCTGGGACGTATCCCGAGACAGGCATTAATAAATAAATTAATAAATAAATATTTTAATCCAATGAATCCATTTTCATATGTGTAAGCTGTGAATCTTCTAAGAAATATCCCCACAGTACAATCTAACCTGAGAGGCTCGGGTCTGAGTCCATGAATTTTATTACGAATTAAATTTGTATATTTAATCCCAGAAGAATGGGATATCACTTAAAAATAACAATACGCTTTTAAATGAATACTAGAGGTACTTTGGTTATTTCTTCACATTGTTGATTAATGATAGAAATCGAAAAAAAATCTACTCATAATCTATAGATATAGAGTTATTTTTTTGTAGAAAAATAAACTCTTTATACATTATATACTGTGTAGAAGTGTAAAGTGAAGTAAAGTCTCCTTTTTTAACTATCGAATTCTTTTTCTATAAGTTTCATAAGTCAAGTTTCAAAATTAATCTACAAAGTACGGGAATAATTTATAAAAATAAAAATTGAAATACTCTATTGTGTTATACTTTAATTGTACTACCATTTAAAACTACATCGCGGTCTTCCGAAGCTCTCAGAACAACCCCTCTATGTTTGATGATGGTATCAAACGGTGTAGAAATCGTGACATTAGCTGCAGTGCTTGTAGTTTCATTATTATCATTTCTCCTCATCTTTGCAATTTCATTTTTGGCTGGACTGAAATAAAAGAGTAAGTATTAGGTTTTCATTCAATAATTTTATGTATCTTTAGCAAGTCTTAAGCCTTATTGTAGATAATTACGGAATGGCAACAAACGCTCATGTGATTACTCTAGTACGAAGAGTATGGGTGGATTGATTAGATGATCCGTTAACTCGGTGGTTAATGTATTACATTCCATCTATCTTTTTTACTATTTTTGCGTAGCAACGCTTCGAAGTACATTACGAGAGTTGTCAAACTTCAAGGCATTGATAATTTGGACAGGTAAAGTTTCTAGTACAATTCAAATTTAAAGATGGAAGAGAATCATGTTGAAAATAGAACAGACCCGGGGGTATATAAGCCGTACTGCCTACGGCAGTTCTAGTTCAGACTCAATAGTGAAAAGGAAAAGAAAGGAGAGAAGAAGAAGTAGTGAAAAGTATAAAAAGTGGAAAGTGAAGAGAAGATAGAAGAGAACGAATGTTTGGTGCGGTGTGACTCTCTCTTGACACTATGATAATCTGATCACAAAGAGCCAATACTATTGTTACTAAAAATTATCAAAGTTTTTTGGTTCCCTAAATTGAAATGTATAACTTACCCATCGGGATGATCAGCCCAACTTATTGTTTCTTCGTAATGAGTTTCACTAGCTCTAAAAAGCTTTGAGCAATCCCCTCTGAAACATAAATTATATTCAAAGTTATTATCATGTCAAAACCTTTTTCTTTGTTTCAATATTTATGGCAAGACTAGGTAATATATGGGAAACTTTTTTGAGAGGCAAAGAAATTGTGAATGTGACATTGAAAGGAGAGTAAAAGTGGGTATCCAAGTGAATGGGGACTGAGGGACGACTGTTCATCAAGGTGGTGGTTATAACGCTTACGTACCTATGCCAATGAATGAGGCAAATAAAAAAAAAAACAAAAACAGCAAGTCAAAAAAACAGAATCAATGTGGTAGAGATGAATAATTTGCTTACTATAAATTAGGAGTTGATTTGAGGGACGGATCAGATGATACCTTGACATGTGAAAGCGATGTAAAGTTAAGAAGAAGATAGTGAGAAGGAAATATTGAGGTAGTTTGTTTAAATAGAGAGGATGGGTAAATGGAAAGGTTGACCGATGCGTATATTAAAAATTAAGTTGGTACATGATACATAAAAAGTGTGCCAGGGCTCCACCTTCTTTAAAGGCTGGCAACGCTTCTGTGATTCCTCTGGTGTTGCATGAGAATATAAGCGGCGGTGATCACTTAGTATCAGATGACCCGTACGCTCTTTTGTCCTCCTCTTCCATAAGAAAAGGGTAAGAGAACGAGAGCATGTATTAAGGTTTTGTGCGGATGGAAGAAGTCAAGCAAGTGGAGGTCCGTAAATCTCAGTTTCCCCACTGTCAGACAAGTGTGAATGTATGTTTGATATTATCAAGGAATATCATCAAATACATTAAATAAACATCAAACCTCACATCCTTATAAATAGCGCAGTTGATTAATGCTTTATTTTTATATACACTCGTATAAAGAAAAGGCCCGTGACATTTATTTGTCCGTTCTTTAACAAGACAAGCAGATATAATCCCTATCACGACGGAATTGACACCAGTTCCATATACCAACGGGCCACCGTGGTCATTCTGTAACAAATTCAAAGAATTCAATTATTATATTATTTAAAAATCATACATAAATTTTGATCTGAGAATCACAAAACGATCTTATAAAAAACTTTTGTATACCGACTACGAGAACCAAACTTAGTCGCAGATACACTACTTTAATATATAACTATATTTCTGTTCTATCACATTCATTGCATTTATAGTATTTTACGTATATAATAATATGTTTACAAAATTATTTTTTAATGAAAGCAGACATGTAAGTGTTTTAATGGGTTTTTTTTTCTTTTTAAATTTTATTGTTTACTGGCACTCCGAAAGTTAACCAGGTAAGCGCTGCAGCCAATATTGGTTTACAGCACAAGCTGAGCATCGGCCTTTTCTATTGCCACACAGCATATTTAGTTAAGATAGGATTAGGAATATATATTAAGAATTTAGATTTAGAGACATATGTGTGGCATGGAATATTTTTTTCTTATTCTTATCTTAGTCTTGTAATAATGTGAAAGGACATCAATGTCAGTAATGAGTACAACAGCAGCAGCAAGATAATAAATCTCCTTCTGCATTGGTGAATGGATTTACATTTCTTACATCATAGTTACTTTAATCCAACGGCGTATTTGTCTTCGCAAAAACAAAGAACTTACAAAATTTTATCGCAATAAAATACAGCTTTCCAGTAGTGAAATATATTTTGGTTTAAGTTCAGTAGATTCGGGAATTGCCCATGACTCACAAACTTTACCTATTTACAATATTAATACATTTTTAATTAGGAAGGGCTTAGACTTTAAGATATACAGTTACCCACTTCACAAAAGCCACCACTGGCCGCTGAACTCCGTCTGTATTCGGTATCATTGTGGTGTGCAGTATGTACAATTGTTAAATTTGAATCAGACCTCCTCGAGTCTTTAGATGAATAATCATCCGAATACATAATATCAGTGCAGTCAGCATATTTCTCCTAAAATCAAAATTCATCAAAAATTTATAGAAGCCGTTTAAATTACAGAATGGAAATCTGTGGGAACGATATTATAATGTTGATAAATTACAATATAAATTTAAATATCCGTTTTGCTTGAATAATGCGTAAACTATCCAGAAGCTAGCTTTAAGCCCACATTACGTAAATTCCACCAACCGAATTTACAATATCTATCAAAGATTCGTTGCCGAATACCACTGGGCTTTGTGGTTGAAGCAAACTATTATATGGAACGGGAATAAAGTGAAAACCACCGCCTATATTATCTTTCAACACTAGAAATTCTTTATGTTTGTTGAAGACTTAATGCGATTTCAGTAGTAGCGCGTCTCAAAACGGCATCATGTTCCGCGATACTTCCCCGATCTCATTTAACGCTACCCCTTACAATAAAATATGGAATATATTGTGTGTATTTAATTACACCAACGCCCCAACCCTTCAAACCGAAACACAAAAGTATGAGTGAAGGTGTGAGTGACTTTACTATTCCGGATGTACAATACACAGACAGCCAGTTCTACTGCTACAAAACTATACACAGGGGTCCAGATGCACAAAATATTAGACAACTATTTGGAAATAACTCTGTACCTAATAGTATATATTACACAAAGTTACAAACATATATTACATTGGCTGATAAACACATTCGCAATATTTTTATAAAAAATGGTAATGTAGTTTTTTACCAGACAAATCTCACTCAGTTCTGGAACGATATCTTTGCTGCATATCATGTAGTTGTCAATGATGTTGTGGTAGCGATGTCCCCAACGGTTCTTGCATCTGTCCTTGGCAACTATCATAACATCCGTCTCCATCAAATCTTGGTCTAGCACATCACTTCTTTTGTTTACCCACTAAAAGACCAATGTAATAATGTACTGTAATGTTAACATATTCTTAAACCATTTTTGCATATTTTCGTTGTTCTGGCATTCATATCATAAATGAAATGAATGAAATCGTGCAATTCTTTTAAATAATAAGATTGAGTATGAAATTACAGTTCAGGCATTCTGGATTTTTTGTAACTTTTTTTACATGACAGTTAAAACAATTTAGATGCAAGATTGATTTTTTTGACTTTCATTTGCTTTATTTTTCGGCTTGAAAACTAAAGATGAATGGATACATAAAAATGAGAGTAATTATTTAATACGAGTTCCGGTGTGGAACTAACACAGCATAAATAGCTTACAACATCAACGCTATGTTTCGAGAGACTACTAACACAACGTTCTTCTTTGATTTTATAGATTCCGTAGAAGAAACTTGAAGAATGAATCCCAAGATCTTCATTACCTCTAAGGTAACTAATGATGAATTAAAGGCGACAGTAGAAGCATTAATCAATCAAGGAATTGCCGGAATGGTATCTTATATTCATCAAATCGGTAAAAAAATACTTGAAAGAGTTGATGATTTAACCCTATGACCCTGTAGAAAGAAGCATGCTTTTGAAACTTACTTTGTGATCTAAAGACAGACAATATGGAACCAGTACAGATATGAAGGGATTTTGGGACACATGATGAAGATCAAATTCTTTACGTAAATCGCAAGCGAACATAGAAGGTCCGACACCAGATCAAACGATGCAATTAATGCCTTAAAGTGAAGCTTACTCGTATAAAATATTTGATGGTAATTTACTACATTCCTCAGATTCAGTCAAGGAAGAAATCCTCAGAAATGTATTTGCAATATATCGCACCTTAATAGCATTAGAAGTCGTTAGGAACGAGGAAATGGAAGCAATTAATATAGAATATGGCTTAATGGAGGTTCCTATTCGACCAATCCAAGGCCATTGGCGAAACTGAAAAGTAGGGTTAAACATGAATGTGTCAAAAACAAAACATATGGTCATTTCGGGGTAGCCACAGTTGGCGTCATATATACATATCGGACTTAACATCTTGGATCTCTCCACAACGTTGACAAGTACAAATATCTTGGGTCATGGCTAACAGACTCATGTGGACGTATCGTAGAGTGCTCCGCGTAAGTTGGGCGGCTAAAGTGTCTAACGCAGAGATCCTTGTCCGAATGTAGAAGAACATCGAATTAGTAAGAACTATCAAAAAGCGTAAGATCTCATTTTCAACCATAATTTTGTAATTCAAATGTAGAATTCAAATCCTTGATAAATAGAAAATATAGGTACATCATTATACTTATCGAGGCTCCCCCATCCTGCTATGGAAGCCATCGTCCCTGGCTCTTCTAACCTTTGGCTCTGATTGTTATAGCAAATAGGTTTTGGTGTATAATCACATCCTCGTACTCGTCTATCGAAATTGAAATCGTCTTCTACTTTCACGATGGCTATATCATTGTTCATCCAGCGAATATTATCGTTTTCATGACCATCAAATACATAGTCTGAAAAATAATCATTAATATTGCCAATCACTGATTGTTTGAGCTTTTTTAATTAAAAAGATAATATTATTTCATTAGTACTAACAAAACCTGCAATTGTTCTTCTCATACCACTTCTATCACGAGTAGTATTCCAAAGAGTTGTCTCACCTACTCCTTACAGTATTTTACCACAGACAATTATATTATATATCATCATTGCCATCTGGATGTGCGGTGATCATCTAGGTTTCTGAAGAATTCTCTTCAAGTTACTTAAGATCATAATAATCTTAATAACTCTGCCTCTATTATCCTTTAATTTCTTCTCCTTTGATGGTTGTAGAAATTGAGAGTACACTCAATAATTCCGAGCTTCTAATTCTAGTGGTTACGGTCTAACTTGGAGGATGACTTATTTAAGGCTGAAACACTATTATGGTGTTTTGAGCAAGGAAATGTGCGCTGATGGGCAACTTTCTTACCAATAGATTAATCACCCAAGACATGACGTAATTTAAATATTATTATTTATTATAATAAACCACTCACTTCGTGGGATACATTTCCAAACAGCTTTCTTGGCCCCATTTTTGATACAAGGGTTATTATATCGATCACTGTCTTCGTGAAACCTATAATTTAATATTACTAACTTACTTTTGTCATAATATAATATTACTTTTAAATCGTATGTAGGTACGTAAATTTTAATTTTAAATCTTATATTACCTATAAGTCCCAGATACAACATAGAAATGTTTGGCGTCTTCTATGCAAGCCGCTGAGGTTAGGATATATTCGTCGTGAATGATAACACCGCCACATAACCAACGCCTGAAGTCTTTGTATTTTGGATTACTTGATGGCAGTTTCAAATAAACCTAAAATAATTAATTAATGATTTACTAGAACTACGGGATATATAGCCCCCAGATGCTATAATATTGCGTCAAGATACTGCGGACTGCCGAGAAGTAAGAGGAACTCGAGGAAGATTTGAGCAGATTACGATGTGATGTTGTGGGGTTATTGAAAAACGGTGAGGACTTAATAATCTTAAATTCCGGACACCTGCTCCACTGCCGGCAGGGCGACCAACAGTCCAGGGTGGCTTAGGGTTTCTCGTTCAAAGTATTTTGTCAGCAACGTTACAGAGGAGTTTGTCAACTAGGGTAGCGTACCCTATACTGAGAATTACCGAATGGTATTCGTTGAAGGTCATTCAGGTTTACGCTCCGACTTCGACAGATGACATAGGAGACAAAGTGAAGACGTGTATGAAGTCATCCCAACAGCATCCACACTCCTAAGACCCACTAGAATTGTCATGGGAAACATTAATACAAAACTAGCGGCAATTAATTATGTGTGGGAAAATTTGGTTATAGAAATTGGAACGCTCTATGCTGGCTGACCTGATGGAGAAAGAGGATCTCTATATAGTGAACTGCTTATTCATGAAGCCAGAACAACACAAATTACGTGGATTAGTCCTGATGGTGCCACCAAAAATGAGATTAACTTCATTATGTTGATCAAAAGGCATAATATATTACATGATGTCTTAAATAGAAGACAGAGGAGTATAACCTCATCACAAATACTACAGTGTCTCAAGACAAGGGTTTTTAAGAGTTCTTGTGAGATTGATTCAGAAATAAGGAGATCCGTAGGAGAACCAAAGTTACTGACATAGCACAAATTATTGCGAAACGTAAGTGGCAATAGACAGGGCACTTAGCACGACAGACAGAAAAGTCCACGAATGGCGACCACGTACCGGAAGACGTAGTATTAGTAGGCCATGATGGACCGATGATCTAGTCTAGATTGCCGGAATAGGTTGGATGAGGGCAGTGCAGGACCGATCGTCATAGCGATCTTTGGGGGATGCCCGTCTCCAGCAGTTCACTGGTATTATTTTACACATTTCACCGGAAGACTTGGAAGTCTATGAAATGATGATGAGGATGATAATTTGTCGGCTATGCAGGTATACTCGATACACGAGACACGACATGAGGAGGTGGAGGCCATGTATTATGGTCAATTATTAGAAATGACATCAAAAAGAATTCCAATGGAATCAATTTTGAGAAAATAAACTCCTTTTACGCCTTTTATGCCAAGATTCGATCGAACCAATGGACAGAGAGTATATTACTGAGTACGTTACTAAATTATATATCGTAGACGTTTGACTTAGTACTGCCATACCATATAGGGCCTCGTATTTCTGGCTTCGTTTCCATTGATTATTCTACGACTTCCATTAAGCAATTGCTTTACATCACTTATATTTGTATTTTTTAGAATGTTCTGGACATTTGGCGGTATTGTCGTCCCGACATTGATAGATGATGCACCTATATAAAAAACACATTATTATAATTAATATAGAAATGTATTTTTATAGGAATGAGTGAAGGTACCTACCATACAGCATGATTATTATTGTAAACTATTTTAATTTTGAATTGTTAACCACTAGCTAACGCACACATTGACAAATTAGTCACGTTTTATAGGCCGTCAGGTCGTCTATACGCTAGTATATGCTAAGTTTATGATCACGATCAATCCCGATTACGTCTGACCATGCCAGTCGTTATGACACATTTAAAAATGGAATGTTATATGTGCCCGGTGGAATAAGCGTATTTTCTATACTTTTATTCTATAGTTTACGTTGCTTTATAATCAGATTCAACGATATGTTGGACGCCTCCAATATACATTGCTATGCAGGCGACAGCACTGGTGATTCAGTTTACACGGGCCATGCAGGTTACTCTAAGGAAATCGTCGACCACGGCCGGAAGAAACTTGTATCTTCTACCGAATCCTCTCTTCAGAACGTGGCGGAATAGGATAAAATGAACCTTGTTCAATTTAACCCACAGAAGACTCAAGTTTGCGCGCTTACCACAAAAAAACCCAATTTGTCGTATCACCGCTCTTCGACAACACTTCCCTTAAAGCCTCGCCTAGTATCGGAATTCTGGGTCTCGAAATCTCAAGCAAATGCCTATTCCGCGTTTATTTGGATGGCTCACCCAAACTGGCTTCGAAGAAGCTGGGCAGTTCATTAATAGAGCAGGGCAGTACTTCAAGTCGGCCAACATTCTAGCGCTCTACAAAGCGATGGTCCGGCCACATATCGAGTGAGAGAGTATTGCTGTCATCTCTGGTTTGGTACACCCAAGGACCAGGTAGAACGACTTGATCGCGTGCAACGCGAGTTGCTTGAATTGTCGGGGACCCAGCGCTTTGTAAATGGCTAATAACTTAGAGTTACGAAGAGATGTGGATTCATTGCGTATCTTCTACCGCATTTATCACTGGTAATATTCCGAAGAGCTGTTTGACATGATTCCTGACATCATGACTCATCATTTTGGCATAATCTGTTTACTTTCACATATTCCCATAAAATATAACTGTCCAGGGTGGCTGTACCCAAACCCTTCCAACCTCAGAATGAAATCATGGGTAGGTTCTTGAGAAAACCCTACCGCACTAGTCTTCCACATTCATAAAAGAAAAAATTACATTAACATATTTTTCAAGTTCTTAATATAATTAATAAATCATAACTGTCAACAAACCTGATATGTAATATATGCAGCATAATGATATTATACAAACGCTAGCCACTAAAATAATTAATTTCATGTTATCTTCGACTAAAAATTTGTTTTGAAATTCGTTAAAGCAAATATAAATCTACAATTTCACGGTGTTCGAATACATTGATTGCCTAATTCTTTGCAAGCATGCGAAACATAGTAAGCCGTGGTTTTAATAGTAACAGTAGAACTAACTGTAATGAAAAGCCTTTTGTTTTTTTACGGTCCAATATTTTCTTCTTACTCGATCACTTGCGTAGAGAGGAATTGGCGAATGTGTAATTAGGCGCCATGGATCAGGTGAAATATTAAATGCAATAGAATACACAATAAACTGACCCTTTAACGTTTACAGAGCCCCTGATCCCCGAGTTTCAGTTGATGTTGCGGTGCACCCGGGGCCCTATAAATGTGGCATTCGTTTCAATTTCGTGTTTTACCAGCGCTCTAACAAACATGGGTAGGCAAAGTAGCATCCTTTGATTGATCGTATATTTTTTCATTTTTGTCCGCCCCCAGAAAATGGAAGAGGCCATTTAGGGCCGCAAAAAAAGAGAACTTTTAGAGAGTCAAGAAATGTGTGTCGGACTCCGAATCCGGTACATCTCCCGTTGTTAGGTCTTGATGACTTAAAGGTCGGTAAGACTATGGGAGGGAGGTGGGTTTCCTTTTTATCCGTCTTTACACAATATTATATTGTCTTTATACAAAATCATCTAATGACAATTCGTTTCATGAAATCTAATGTTAGATAGTCCAAGTGAAATTTAAATTATTAATGTTCTTAGCCACGTACTGACTGAGCGAGCAGCCGCGTGAGTGCCTCGGTCGGTCAAGACGTCCCGAGGCACCCAAAGCGTGACGACCTATTTCCATCGGTCTGTGTGCATCCGACATACATGCCCAGCCTTGTCCCACTTTAGCCTGGCGGTTTTTTCTCCCACATCAGCAATGCCAGTTCTGGAGCGCAGTTCCGTATTTCTAATGCGATCGATTAGCTTGACTCTCAGGATACTGCGATCCATAGCTCGCTGACAAATCTGGAGTTTAAATTTCTGATTTATTGTGAGATCTTTTGTGAATTGCACGGTACTCAAGTGTACATGCAAACTGCCCAAGCGTACAATTGTCTTATAATCTTACATTTATCCAATCCGTATGAGTACTTATGATTTTTCATATTGCTGTTCATATCCATATGTCCATCATAGCTGCAAACTCATCGAGCTGCTAGAACTTACATCCATTTTCTAACAAAACAAAGTACTCTCACTGATAGATAGCTTTTAATCTATTTAGATCATTGAGGAGGTACTTACTTACTACCTTAACATTTTGTTCTAGTATTGATGCAATTAAATTACTTTGAATATAAGTAATAATTTATTTAAAAGTATGTATATAATATATTCTTCCAATGTCTATCTTCCGTTAACCCCACTTAAATGATATAAATCTTAAGTGAATGAAATGAAATGGAGCCGAAATTAAATTAATTTGAACACAAATCTTGCTTCTCCGTTCGTTAGCTTTCTTATGGTGTCATTATATTAATTGGATGGAATCCACAATCCAAAAACGTCATGCAAGATCTATTCCAATGTGTTTTTACTTTAGATCATTTGTACGTCTGTCTACGGCCGTTTTCAATAACCTATCTATCTTTAGTTTAATTAACTAAAGGTAGACAAATCTATCCTTTTACGCTTACTTACATTTCAATCACCTATCGACGTAAAGTATTGGACTATAACTATATTGGACATAGCTATGGATAGATAAGATCTTGTCATTAAACGGTGACAGCAATGTATCCGAAACTAGATATACGTCATTGAAAACGGCCGTATGACAGCTGTGAAAACGTCGAAAAAAATAGAACTAACCTCTATTTTGAGCAATTCACGCACCTTAAGAGACTCCGCAAACTGCAGACTTTTGATCAGCCGATAGTTTGATTGGTTTCTTAATCAGTATGAAGATGTATGAGAGTGCACACATTATAACGATTCGGTATTGGCCGACAAAAAGTTTGATAGGCTACACGCCTTCAAACTGAACCGACAGCAAACTATCGGCCGACTGTTATATCAGTACAGCGCTCTTCTAGGCGCGCATACCACCGATTGTTTAGTCGGCCAGACTCATCAAAAGCCGATTTAAAACTAATAGCGAATGGTCCCTAAAACTGTCGGCCGATAGTTGTCTAGTGTGCGCACTCATCACAGACCCAACTGTTTAGTCGGGCCAGTGTGCGCACTTAACAGTCGAACTCAACCAAACTATCGGCCGATCGAAAGTCTGCAGTTTGCGGGGTCTCTAACACAAAGTGTCATACAAATCCCGAGTGTAAGACGTAGCTTGTCGCGCACACTAAAGTATTAAACCTGGTCTCTTTTTATCGGTTCTCTTGCAGCAAGTGACTCTATCTACACGTTTAAATTATCTAAGAGTCCACAGATGTTATAAATGTTCCAAATGTTATTCCGCGCACGTCACGCACACTAAACTAATATTCCTGGCCTGTTTTTATCGGTTGTCTAACAGCAATAGACTATAGACTTTCTTAGTTAATTATAAGATCTAGATAGCTAGACGTATAATTAACTAAGGTTTTTACTGAGAAAATTTAGTTTTAACCGTATTACGGCTCGTGAACCATATATCTCGATTGATATTGATATATGAGAAATAAACTCGTCAAAAGACCAGATAATTTTGTTAAGGCTTACGTACTACCTACTTTTTCCAATTTTGTAATACAAAAAGGCAATTTTAATTAGTTTTGAGTTTATTTATAAATATTATTGTTGTCTTAGTTCAATTTTCTGATAATTGTCGTTGCTGGCGATTGTGCCTGCTCCTTTTAGCGAATTTCTTGTGGATAGTTTCGTTCATGTGACTTCGAAGATAGTTAGAGTTGTCTTCAGACTTTGCTGGTCTGCAAAAATATGAATAATTACTTTTATTTAATTGACCTATCTCTAAAATCTTTCAAAGTTATTTTCACCACCGTCAATCCGTCGAATTCACTCGAATATTTTAAATACACATTTTTGATATATGACGAGAATCGGCAGAAAAAAAATGTATTTATTGCGATATAAAATGAGGTGGATATTTAATTTAAATTCCTTTGATGCTAATTTGAGACTAAAAAGGAACAAAATAAGCAGCAGGACGTTCAGCTGATGGTAATTGATACGCCCAGCCGATTACATTGTAGTGCCGCTCAGGATTCTTGAAATACCCAAAAATTCTTAGCGGCACTACAATTGCGCTCGTCACCTCGAGACATAAGATGCCCCCGGAAGTATAAGATATTAATGAAGCCGAATTATAAGGAAATCACAATACGGCGAGTTCAAATAATTTTGGTTGAACGGTTGCCTTAGTTGGAAGCTTGTTCGGGCCGAACCCCAGAAGGTCGCAGGTGCGAGTCCCGCATCGTTCATAAATTTTGGTTACAAATTTAATTTAAATAACATCAGAAGCAAGGAATATCACTTTAAAAATATAACAAATAATCGGATTTTAAAATCACATCAAGCCTTGTTTTTAGTAAAATTTTGTAACAATAAAATTTAAGCATTAAACAACCTAGGAGCGGTCGCTCCATTCCCAATCTGTCGTATCATTTACAAAGTCTTATATGTGTAGTAGTAGTAACCTTTACCACGCAAACGTTTTTTAATAATTCTATTGAATTTCGTAACACATTTATTTCATACATTATCTGGGATCATAATATTGAAAAGGCATTTACATCGCCCAACATAAAACTTACTTCCTCGTCTTAGCCGAATAGTAGGCATAACAAGTTTATGTTTGTTCCTAGCGCTAGCATTGCATGATTATCACAGTTTATAGAAAATTATCTAATATGCCATGTGCCATCTCTCTACTATACTCTATGTACCATCGACAAGATTGACCCACTTTGCTGATATGTTTTAAAATCATAAAGACAATAAGGTTTATATTTGCACGAAAGTGGACAATTAGTGGACTATCATAGTATAATAAAATGATAACAGTTACTTAGGAAATGTATGTTCAAGCGAATTTCGACCAACTTGTTTATTAAGTCGATACTTATACAATTTTCTCAATAGCATCTACATAAAGAACACTATTACGAACTTATTGAGATGCGGTCATTTCTACAGATTTCCTTCTATTTCAATAATACATGAAGATACAGTTACAGCGAGGTAAAAATTTGAATGCTTCTGTCTTCATTGTACAAATTCTTCAACTTACTTTCAGTCATACTGTATACAACACCAAAGCAAACCAAAATAAAATAGTGTAATTCAAAATATAATTACCCATCAGGATGGTTGGCCCAGTTGTATTCCGATATGCGAGTCTTCGATGATCGTAACATTTGTTTACACGTCGCACTAAAATACCAATATAATTTGATCAGTAGAAGCACGATACAGTAATAGAACATTAACATCATTCTGGAGCGCCGAACGCACGCACACATACATACGATTTACATAGCCGCTAAGCAATCTTGAGGAGACAAGGCTATTGAGGGCTACGCCTTATGCCGCCGAGACTGGTCGCTGTTCGAGTTAAATTAGCTGCGCCGTGGCGTTCGCGTCGACAATATTTTCGTATGTACCAACCCTAGCGGTCCGCCGAGACGTAGGTATAAATTTCAAGGAGACCGCTGAGATACGCAACTGTTCTATTACTTGTGTAATTGCGTTAGAAGAGTTTTTCGACCTGATTCCTGCCGCCGAAATCCACTACGAATGGCACGCCGCCAACTAGGATATCATCTGGATTTACCTTCTTTACTTTCTTTAACGTAATGAACGATACAACATGGGTACCTTAAAAAAAGTGCGTACAGTTTTCGGTCGGCATCCCTTCTGTGATTTCTCTGCTGCTGGAGAAAAAACGTGAGTGCCGGTGATAACTTAACAAGACCCGTACGCCTGTACTTCGAACGCAACCCAAACAGGAATGAATTGAACATAAAATTGCGGACTAAATATTGACAACTGCGGTACTGACTGCTTCCTTTACCTCGAAACACACAACAACAGCTATCGTCGACCATCTGACGACATTACTGCGTACGAGTGATAGGGATAGAGATAGTAATCGCTCGCAACCGCAATGTAATTCAGTAACGGCCCTTTTGTTTACATTATTTATCTCTTCTCGCTGGCCTTAGTATAGAAGGGTGTAAAGTATCAATGTTAGTGAAAATTAATCTTACCCCAAGTCTTTTTCAATTGCACAACTGATCAGGAATCTGTTTTTGTACACACTTGTATACAAATAAGGTCCGTAACACTTCTGAGTTATATTGGCAGTTTGACAAGCCAATATCAGCCCTATTAAAATAGCCCGGGGACCATGACCTACAATGAGGGGCCCACCATGATCATTCTAGAAGAAAATAAATTTTAAATTACTAAAAACTAATTCTGGTCTAATATTCTACAGAGCGTACAGTAAAGACTATACTCAGACTTTACTTAAGTCAAACTTAGCTGAGTTCAATCTTTGATTCTGTATTGATAGTCATTTGACAGCTGAGACTGTGCTCATGCAAAAGTTAAGTATATTTTCGATTATTCTTAAACAAACGTTAGCAATACAAAAGATTATTTATTTAGTTGAAATAGCTACATAAAGGTACTGCAGTACTCCAAAACTACCTTATTTAATCTACCAGTGGGAGGCTCCTTTGCACCGGATGCCGGCTAGATTATGGGTAGATACCACAATGTCGCTTATTTCTGCCGTGAAGCAGTAATGTGTAAGCATTACTCTGTTTCGGTCCGAAGGGTGCCGTAGCTAGTAAAAATAACTGGGCAAATGAGACTTGGCATCTTATGTCTCAAGGTGACGAGCGCATTTGAATTACTCAACAATTCTGAGCGGCACTGCATTGTATTGGGCAGGGCGTGTCAATTACCATAAGCTGAACGTTCTAGTCGCCTCGACCCTTATTTTCAAAAATAAATAAAAATATTTTAATATTGAACTGACTGTATTCTAATAGGCAGGGCGTATCAATTACCATCAGGTGAACATGCTGCTCGTCTCGTATCTAAATTGTCATAAAAAAATGCGAAGTATAACATAATCTATACTTATAACAAATCTGTAGAGATCAAATTTCTGTACAAAGAAAAAAAATGATCAAAAGCAAGTCAGGGGGATGTAAGAAGAGAAATAGAACAAGTCCCGATTTTTTTGGAATTTCTTATTTCTCTGTCTGTTGTCTGTTTGTACGGGCTAATCTCTGAAACTGTTGGACCGATTTAATTGTAATTGTAATTTTGCACCTACATCCCCGGTCAACATCTTAGATACTTTTCATCCCGGAAAATTAAAGAGATCCCGTGGGAAAGTTAAAAACCTATATTTACTTATATAGCGTAGTACACAACAACTTATGCACATAATTTAATAACATTTGGCATGTTGATATCTTCCATTGCCGGTCAATATCTTGGATACTTTTCATCCCGGAAAATGAAAGAGTTCGCGTGGAAAAGTAAGAAACCTATAGTTACTTATATAGCGCAGTACACAAGAACTTATGCACATAATTTCATAAATTTTGACATGTTGATACCGTATATTGCCGGTCAATCTCTTAGAAACTCTTCATCCCTAAAAATTAAAGTGTTTCCGTGGGACAGTTAAAAACCTATACTTACTTATATAGCGTAGTACACAACAACTTATGTACATATTTTAATAAAATATGGCATATTGATACTTTATATTGCCTGTCAACATTTTAAATACTTTTCATCCCAGAAAGTTAAAGAGTTCCCGTAGGAAAGTTAAAAAACCATAATAACTTATATAGCTTAATGCACAACAACTCATGCATCTAATTTAGTAAGATTTGGCATATTGATACCTTATATTGCCGGTCAATACTTTAAATACTTTTCATCCCAGTAAAATTAAAGAGTTTCCGTGGGGTACTTAAACAATTAAAGTAACTTATGCACATTATCAAAAAAAAAATAAAAAAAACCTTATATTTCCAATCAACATCTTGGATAATTTTCATCCTGTAACAATAATGATTTCCCCCGGGAACGTTAAAATATATAGTTTCATATATAGTTCAGTACACATCAACTTAAGCACCTAATATAGTAAGATTTGACAAGTTGATCTTAAATTGCCGGTAAAACAATGTGTATTATAAAATTTACAAATACCATAACAACATAAGTGACGGGTTCCCGCGGGAAAGTAAAACACTACAAAAACATAGCCCAGCATAGCGTCATTCATATTAAATCAATTGTGTGTGACGGACGTCATATCCACCTGAGGCAAAGAGTGAGAACAACAAGTCATTCAAGTCAGACATAATAAATAGGTACATCGATACATACTAAACTTAATCATACAACCCCGTGAAAATCTCAGCCCTACCATCTGGCTTCCAAAGAAGTATCTTCTAATATTATAAATACGAAAGTTTGTAATAATGTATGGACGTCTGGATGTATGTTTGTTGCTCTTTCACACGAAATCTACTTAATGGATTTTATTGAAACTTTACAATAATATAGCTTACATATCAGAATAACCCTTACATAACAGATATTTATAGTAGATAAATTTTGTCTATACTACATTATTTGAAGAAATATTTGAATAGTTATGACGATGACGATAAACAACCGAGTCCGCGATATTGTAGTGCGGTCCGGTGGCAGGCGGTGGGATGGGCATGCGGGTTGTCGGAAGACTTTGGGTGGAGTTATTAATTTTAAACGCCTGCAGTTCCAATTAATTAGCATTTTCAATGACTATCAACAAATTGTAGGGTCAAACCCTCAAAGAAGCAGGCATACCTTTGGGCATGCCATGTTTTTCCTACTCCCAACTCTACATGATTTGCTCACGCGTTTCTAAATCGCAAATCGTTATATGGCAAAACAACGTTTGCCGGGTCAGCTAGTTATAATATAAAATTCTTACTTCACAGAACCCTCCGGATTGTACTGTTGATCTTCGCGTATTATTTAAATGCCTGGACGAATGCACCAGCAGTGATGTGGCATTTACGTCGTAATGTCTTCTAAGTGTACCATCTTCTGAACTCAATTCTTTACAATATAACTCTTGATCCTGTGAGAATAAGGTTGAGTTTTACGTAACGGATAGAAGATCCACCGGATGTTAAAGCATTAACTGATCCGAGCCAGGATGCTGAAGAACTCAATTTAATTAATGAGCAGCTTATATAATTTATACGACTAGATAGACTGTGACAGCTGTGAAAACGTCGAAAACATAGACTTCAGAACTAACCTCTATTTTGAGCAATTCACGCACACTAACACAAAGTGTCATACAAATCGCCAGTTTAAGAAGTAGCTTGTCAGGCACACTAAACTAAAATTCCTGTCCTATTTTTATCGATTGTCTAACAGCAAGAGTCTCTATCTAGACGTATAAACTACGATGCCGCAGTCGCTCGTCGTACCCGAGGTAAACTAAGTCTGTACAAAAACTTAGCAATTAAAACTTATTGTGAATTGATCAATCGGCTCAATTTTTAAATATATATAAATAGCGCGTGCTTATTTAGAATAATTTGTAAATCATGTATGTTTTTCAAGTCGAAATTCAAAGTTCTGTCTCGACTATAACATAGAAAATTTCGAAAGCTTTCTATGAGTTCAATTTTTTTTTTAAATCGGTCCAGAAATGGCCGTGAAACAATTTAACACAGAAATGAATTGGAGTCACCCGGTGGGAGCTCCGCTCAGCTTCGATTCGCTTCGCTCAATTATTTAAGCATATAACAATTAATACAATGAGTGGGCTGGTTTGTGGTGTCAGTTTTAGAGTTTAAAAAATTGCATTTGGCTCCATACCTACTTTGCATAATACAATCACAGCGATCCGGTTCTCTTTATCACCCCACTCCATTTTAATATCGCAAAATATTATACAATGTATTGGCGCCAAAATGAGAAAGCTCTATGAACAATCATATAAAAATGACAGCTTCCAAATTCAAATGTAATATTTTGTTTATTTTTAATTGTAACAGTATTTATGGCCAGACTAAGTATTAAATAAAAGTATTTTATTTTGTATCTGTGGCATCGATCCAATTTACGTTAATGTTTGCCTCCTTTGGAAAACAGAAATGTATCTTATTGGTTAAAATGAGACATATTATTATATACATAGTTTGCTTTTAGCAATAATTAATTAAATGAATATATTTTAAAAAATGTCTGAAACAAAACTATGCCTACGTGCAAAAATAAACATGACTTGATAATGTAAGAAACTATAGAATATCTATCTTATATTATATCAAATTCTCGTGTCCCGGTGTTTGTTACACCCACCCCTAAATATATTTTGTAAATATTTTTTTGATATTTTTTTTTAAATTTTATTATGATTCAGCATTATTACATACAACTTCAAATCACTGGTCTACGATCAACACCTATTTTTGTATTGCGATTTTAAATTATTCTATTCCATCCACAGATACGCAATAGAGTTGCAATCGATGGCATTGCAATTGAATTTAATAATTATTGTAGTACAACACATTTAATGAACGATATATTTGGTAGATCTGGGAATCGGTCGTCATCTATTTTTATACGCCAAAAATTTTAATTATTGATTTTTTATTACTATATCTAGGTATAACTTTAATAAAAAGGTATCTCACATTACACTGTTCATTGATGGATTCACCAGAGCTATCCCTTGCACAGATGACATTCCCATCAATGATGTTGTGATAGCGTTCGGGCCATCGCATCTTACATCTCCTCTTGGAAATGAGAACCACATCGGTTTCTAATAGCTCCGGGGAATTCACTGTCTTACGTCCAAATAACTGAAATTGAAATTAATAATAATTACCAGCACCAGCGATCCACAACCAAAACTTTTGTGTCCCCTGTATTTTTTAAGCTTTCATTTGTATGTAATTTAAGTTGTCGGTGAGAAATAAAGAAATATTAGTATTATTATAGGCATAGATACTGTAGTGCTGGAAAATGATACGTTTTAAAAGTTAAGACTTAAATAAATACAATCAGTTTTGATGGAAAATGATGTGTTTGAAGAGTTAAGAATTAAATAAATTCATAACAGTTAAGATGACATATGCAAAAAATTAGTTTACCGCAAATGTTCCAACGGTTAAAGAGTTAGCAAGAAGATAGAATCAATTGAAGTTAAGTTAATTTTGTATTAATAATCTGCAATTATCTGTTGTATATTACTCGAGCGAGAAAATAGTTGATAATTGCTTTCTCGAATTAATCGCCAGCCTTAAGTTAATAAGAATACAGTTGCATAACATTACAAAGTCAAAAATATTTGAAGAGTCGTCTTTTCTACATATGAATAAACTAGCTGACCCGGCAAACGTTGTTTTGCCATATAAAGTATAATTCACGCGATAGTTTTATAAGTAATAAAATATTGACTATATTATAGCCTGTACATCATTTTGTTCTATTGTCAATAGTTTTTGCAGCGCACGCAAAAATAGGTTTACGATTTTACACCTTGTGTTACAAAATAGCAATATTATTACGGATCCCTAATTTTGAAAAAAAAAAAACACAGCCTTCCTCGATAAATGGACTACCCAACACTGAAAGAATCATTCCAATCGGACCAGTAGTACCAGAGATTAGCGCGTTCAAACAAACAAACAAACAAACAAACAAACAATGCAGCTTTATAATATTATATATTAGTATAGATTAATAAAAAATAAATTAATTAAATTTAAAAAAAATCACACAATTCAAATAGGATTTAACAACTACAAAAATTATGAAATAATACATTAGATAAGATAGAAATTCAAATACAAGATCATATTTGCGTTCCAAACCTATACCAGTTGAAGGCTCGTTTGCTATAGGATGCCGGCTAGAATATGGGTACCACAACGGTGCCTATTTCTGCCTTGAAGCAGTAATGTGTAAGCATTATTGTGGTTCAGTCTGAAAGGCGTGGCTAGTGAAATTACTGGGCAAATGAGACTTAACAGCTTATGTCTCAAGGTGACGAGCGCAATTGTAGTCCCGCTCAGAATTTTTCAGCTCAAGAATCCTGAGTGAGAACTGCATTGTGATGGGCAGGGCATATAAATTACCATCAGCTGAACGTTCTGCTCGTCTCGTCCCTTCTATCATAAAAATTTGAAGTCAAAATGTAGAAGAGATTGAGCTAGCAAAATTTAACTTTTAGCTAAAATAAATATCTACGAATTTAAGATGTATGCTCTTAATTTTTGTATAAGAATTATAATGCATTGGTTTGATTAAATATTTACTATTTTGTTGTAAAGGACTACAGGTTGTAAAGTTTCTTATTAATTTAATGTTAATTTTCAGCAATTACTTGCTTTTTTAATCCTTTAAAAAGCGTCTTATTAAATCATTACCGTAAATAATTCAAATTCATACTAACATCACCAAATGACTCCACCGAACCCCAACCAGCGATAGAGCCAACAGTTCCTGGTTTCTCAGCTTCTTCACTTTGGTTATTATAAGCTATTTGTTTTGGTATAAAGTCACAGCCGCGAACTCTTTTCTCAAAATTGAAACTGTCTTCAACTCTTACTACTGCTATGTCGTTTATCATCCACCGAATGTTATCTAGTTGGTCAGCATCATACACATAGTCTGCAAAAGTAGATAAGTTATCTATAATATAAAATGCCGGTTTTTTTTCTTCTGTTATACTGCTAAAACTACTGATCCTAACGGAATAACACTTATAACATAAGATCTAGCGGCTTTCGGAGTAGGTTTTTCTTGTTATTCTATAGGATCACTTTATTGTACGTCCGTCTGGCTGTCAAGACCCTTTATACGTGAATGCGGAGATATCGAATTGAAATTATAAAGATATACTCAAGTCTACACAGTCTCTATAAACTGTGAAAAACTGCTTTGACTTGAATCTTCGTTGACTCAGAATTATGCAAGTAATACCATCTCATAATCCGTCTGAAAACTATATATTTGTAATTAGATCATAAAAAAAGTTCCTTAATTTTGAATTAACTTAACCATGTCATGTGGAGTATCGTATGATAGGACTTCATTGGCACAAGCTTAAACAGATTTATTTAATGAAAACTTTAAACGTTAAAACGTAATCTCTTTTTTATAAGGTACTTATAAACTTCCGACTTTTTTTAAATATAATTACGGGAAGAAATTGATCAATCGGAATCAGTTTAATATCAAAAAAACTTGAAGAGATCCTAGGTAGGTGTTTAAAAAATAATAATTTAACTATACTAATATTATAAGGTTGAAAGATTTGATTATTTGTTTGTTTGCATTGAATAGGCTCCAATGACATAGGCTATATTGCTATTTTCAAAAAAAAATTGGGAACCTTACTAAAACTTTAATAATGTAACCTATCATCAGCCGGAAGACGTCCACATCTGGACAAAGGCCTCCCCCAAAGATTTCTACGACATCCAACGTATTCCGGCGATCCAGATCGTCGGTCCATCTTGTG
This sequence comes from Leptidea sinapis, assembly GCF_905404315.1. Lineage (NCBI taxonomy): Eukaryota > Metazoa > Arthropoda > Insecta > Lepidoptera > Pieridae > Leptidea > Leptidea sinapis. Next base: position 15,063,463 of record NC_066267.1, on the reverse strand, counting down.
GGAGGCCTATCTACACTGCGTCTTCGGGTACGTGGTCGCCATTCGAGGACTTGAATGCCCCGACGGCCAACTATATGCCCTGCCCACTGCCACTTCAGTTTCGCAATCATTTGGACTATGTCAGCGACATTGGTTCTCCTACGGATCTCCTCATTTCTGATTCGATCTCACAGGGAAACTCCGAGCATAGCCCTCTCCATTGCCCTCTGAGTAACCCAATGTGTAAAAACATACTTTACTATTATTTAATATGATAGAATGAAATAGCGTACTACGACTTAGCAGTATACATCATTATTTCCAAAATCGAAATACCACTACTACGCGTTCAATCCTGTGTGTACGCGGACGAAGTGGCGGGGTATGAGCTAGTTAATTTGTTAATTCAAACAGCTAACAAAAAGTATTCTAAATTTATATAAAAGATTTCAACGGCAATTATTACCAGCCAGTTCTAAAAACAATATAGAGTGACACATACCCTTGGAAACACATTTCCAAACCGCTTTCTTCGCTCCATTCCGTATGCACTCTTCGTCAGTATTCTTTTCATACCATCTGAATATAGTTAAGAAATTTGAAAAAATGTCTCAAGTCATCAAATGCTCGTGGTAGTCCGTGGGTTGTTACCTTACCCAAGACCCTCACAAATAGCGAGGTAAGCGGTCGCTGGTCCATACATGAATGTCGTTCATGCTACCATTTACCAGAGGACTTCCCTTGCACAGGATGCCGCCTAGATTATGAATACTACAACGGCGGCTATTTCTGCCGTGAAGCAGTAATGTTTAAGCATTATTGTGTTTCGGTCTGAAGGTTAGCTAGTAAAATTACTGGGCAAATGAGACTTAACATCTTATGTCTAAAGGTGACGAGCACAATTTTAGTGCCGCTCAGAATTTTTGGGTTTTTCAAGAATCCAGAGCGGCACTGCATTGTGATGGGCAGGGCGTATAAATTAACATCAGCTGAATGTCCTGCTCGTCACGACCCTTATTATCATAAAAAAAACAATGCTCATGAAAGGGGGGCTTTTTATTTATATTTTGGTAAAATGACATGTACAATTAAAAGTATATTTCTTTAATTTTAATCTACTAGTTAGCATAAAAATAACATTTAGGTACTTATTTACAGTGTATGTTACTTCTTCTCATTAAAGCTCATCATTCCCAAAGTCGTGGTAAATGGTAAAACACGTATATTTGATATTTATAAGTATAACTGTTGGACCTAAAAGAATAAAAGTTATTTTGTTTGTTTCAAATAGTCCGTCAATAAAAAACTGTTTCATGATAAGAAACCCACATAAAAGGCCAATGTAAATTTAATTGGTTGTATGCTGTTATTATTTTTAAATGTTTTCATTTAGATGTAAGTGTCTCGTTTGGTAGCATACTTTATAATATAGCCCGAACAGCTAACTTCTGCTCCAAAATAATTGAATATGTACATACCAGCAGCAATAACCCATACAAATTGTAACTAAAATAGACCAATCTCGCAATTTTTCTTTGTCCGTTAGAGAACGAATCCTTTTTACTGCGTTTGCAGCAAGTGTGCTCAATAAGTTAACTATTATTTTTTATATTTTATCGCATAGGAAAGACAACTTATAATAATTGATTATTTGAGAGCACTATTCGAGTTTGGCATTTAATCATAAGGTAAAGTTAATATAATACATTTCGTTTCTTTACCATTAAGTAGTAATTTATTAGCTTTAAAACACTCTAAAACACCAGTAAGAGCATTGTGCACATTGTCAAAATTAGTTAATTAAAGGTTAACTCTAAACATTATTGATGTATCATCTGCGAATAACAAAATTCGATGTTTATCCTTAACGAAATAAGGTAGATCATTTATATAAACTGGGTATAGAAAATGTCCTAAAATCGAGCCCTGTGGAACCCCCATTTTAACAACTGATACAGAAGACCTTCAAAAGTCTACAGCTTAAGTAGCAAACCATCATGTCCAATGATGACCAATGTTTCGTCATTACCACACTGTCCACCGTCGCTGTCACTGCCTTCGAAATAGTAACTTAAAGGTGGAATATCTTGTGTGCCTGTTGTTATGTCGGTTACCACCATAGGCATACAATTAACTAGCATTTAGAAAAACAAAGCGTGCAAGAGAAAACAACAAGGCGTCGCGATGATTTATTAAGAAAAAAATTTATATTTTTATAAAACCTACGAAGAAAATTTAAAAATACTAATAAACTATCGAATAAAATAAGTTTTGTGTTGATAGCTATAAACTATGATTAGTTTTACGATAATATAAAAAATTCAAATAAAAAATAAATCTAATCTGATTTTTTTTCGTAATCGTGTTTCCAAAACTGCAATAATTTAGATAAAGAAATGAAGATAAACATGTCAAAAACTGGAACCGTAGTATTTGTAGAAGAAGTATTTTAAGTAGATTTTCAAAAATGTTACTTTATAAGACTACAGCGCCTTGACAGAAATACAGCAAGATAGAAAAGGTAAGCGATTCAGTCATTGACTGTAATCAATTTTGATTAACAAGTCGTTAACAGTCAGCCACGCTTGGCATTACCTCTTTCTTACCTTAGTATTTTGAATATTATACCACTAGCTAACGCACACATTGACAAATGAAAATTTATCACGTCTTATCGGGCTGTCAAGTCATCTATATGCTTTTTATTACTACACGAGCAGACGTTCAGACGAGCAGGACGTTCAGCTGATAGTAATTGTTACGCCCTGCCCATTACAATGCAGTGCCGATCAGGATTCTTGAGTAATTCTGAGTGGCACTACAACTGTGCTCGTCACCTTGAGATATGTCTTAAGTCTCATTTGCCCAGTAATTTTAGTAGCTACGCTGCCCGTCAGACCGAAACACAGTAATTCTTAGGTAAGGCTTCACGGAAGAAATAGGCGCCGTTGTGCCATAATCTATCCGATATCCTGTACAAAGGAGCCTCCCACTGGTTAAAGATAGAAAAGTAGAATAAAGAGTTATACTCTAAGTATATGGTAATTCAACCTCCTAACTAGAACAAAAGTACAAGTATATCGTCATCACAGAAATAGGTGTAGTTAAGGTAATGCCCTTAATATCTATGATAAAAACTTACTTATGTGTACCAGAAACAACATAGAAATGCTTAACATCTTCTATGCATGCTGCTGATGTCAGAATATGCTGATGGTCCACTATAACTCCTCCACACAACCAATTCGCGTCTACAGAGGTCTCTGTGCGAGCTGGTCTGAGGTAAACCTATAAAGTCAAATAAATAAAGTAAAATTTATCAATTTCAACATATTAAGGAGATATAGTCTTAAACTTACCAACTTAACTTGAACCGGTTTTACTATCTCGGCTGATAACTCTTAAAATATTATAAAGAGTTAATCAATAAAATTCTTTTGGCTATTTTTAAAGATCAGTTTATTATTTACAACTTTCTTTCTGAGTTATTGGACTACCGGGCGTAGTCAAAAATTTCAAGATACGCATAAAATATAATGGTACAAATTCAACAAACAAAATTCAAATATTGTTAAAGTTATACTTCTTAAGGTGCGTTATGAAAAAACGATTAGTGTGAAATTTTAAGATGCGCGTGCATCACTGTAACACAAAAGTAACAGGGCAGTAAATTTTCTGACGTTTGCGACATTTGTTATTTTTTTTTGGTTTCTTCGTCTATTATTAGGACAGGCAAAGGGTTCAAGCCCATACAGCCGTATTCGCTATTAGATAATTAACTGTCAAAGCCATCTTTGCAAGATTTTTACAATATTGTTCTTTGTACAAACGTAGAACAGCAGGAGGAATAAATAATTTTAAGGATTTTTGCTTTGTTACGCCAAAGAAGTATAACTTCTTGCGTGCGTACATAAGTACACACACGCACTTTTCTTTTTCAAGAAGGCGCTAGAAGCTCCACCTAAAACTGTAAGCATCTTGTGATTTTATGCTCAGGATGTGACCCTAAACCTTAAAAGAAAGAAAAATTTAATAGGAAATTTAGTGCAAGGGAAAATTCTAGTTTTACTGGCCTAGTAGGAGCCATTTCTTAAAGCTCTATAGACTACAATATAATAATTAAACAGCAAATTTCGTACCATATATGGTCTCGTGTCTCCAGCTTCTTGCCCGTTTATGATTCTTCTTGTTGCGTTAAAATGTTTGACATTATTTGTTAAACTGTTATTTGCACAAACTTGAAAACAAGAAAATTTACAATTAACACGATTTATTTACGCCGTAGCTAGTGAAATTTCTGGGCAAATGAGACTTAACATCTTATGTCAAGGTGATAAGCGCAACTGTAGTGCCGCTCAAAATTTTTGGGTTTTTGCAAGAATCCTGAGCGGCACTGTATTGTAATGGGTAGGGTGTAGCAATTACCATCAGCTGAACGTTCTGCTCGTCTCGTCCATTATTTTCATAAAAAAAACTAATGCAAATATTTTTCTTTAACATTGAATAAGTCACCCATGCAATCAATGCATCTTTGCCAACGCAGTGGCAGTTTATTGATGCCCTTCTTAAAGAAATCAGCTTGACGGGCGGCAACAAATTCTTCAAAGGCCTTTTTGTACTGCTTCTCGGTTATTGAATTTTTTTCCCGCTAAGAAGTTATCCAAATTCTGGAAAAAGTCATAAAAGGAGTCTGTAGGTGCAAGGCCTGGTAGGTAGAACGGGTGACGGAGAGCTTCGAACCCCAGTTCTTGCAACTTGGAGACCGTCTGCTGTGCAGTATGAGGTCGCGCGTTGTCGTGCAGGAGCAGCGGAGACGAGCGATTGACCAATGTTGGTTGGAGATGTACCAGCTTCTCCATCATTGTGTTCAGTTCTTCATAGAACACATCTGTAGTAATGCTCACCCCGTTTGGTAAGAAGCTATGATGAATCACACCGGCGCTAGACCACCAAACAGTGACCATAACTTTTCTAGAGGTAAGTTTTCGTTTAGGGCATTGTTTAGATGCTGAACCAGGATCCAACCAACTTGCTGAGTGCTTGCGGTTATCAAACAGAATCCATTTTTCATCACTCTGTTGAGCAGTGCAATTCACGTCTCGACGCGTACTTCACGCTAGCGATCATTGGGTTCGTGGGGCACCCATTTGTCAAGCTTCTTTACCTTGAGAATTTGCAACGCAAATGGACCAATATTGTTTTGACGCTAACTTCGAAAGCTGTTGCTAATTCAGCCGTAGCTTCCACAATCGCCTTTAATTCGTCATTGTCGACCAAAGTCTTCGGACGACCGCAAGCTTCATTTTTCAGGTCGTAATTCCCAGAACGGAAGCAAGCAAACCAATAACAAGTGGTGCGTTGGTTTGTAGTGTTAGCTCCGTAAACGTCGTTGATGTTGCGTGCCGCATACTCATATACCATAATTACTCGAATTTTTAGCATATCCATGATGACGAAAAAAATTGCTATGCGATGAAAATGTGACACTAATCAAATGACTATACACAAATGACTACTTTTGGAAAAAGAATTCCATGTTTTTAAAATAAAATTAATTTGAAATTAAAATTCTTAGCCACCCAAAAATTATTTTGATTTGAAATGGCCAGTACTGCAGAACGGCAATTTCATAGGTAAAGACCTATTTTAATATGTATTTCGAAAACTAGCGAAGCGGGTGCATATTAGTAATGAGAGGTGAAAAATCTAAGGTTTATGAGTTTGCAGCTGACTTTTCTTTACACTAAGACGAACAAATTTTTGGACGTCTTCTAGAGTACGAGCCGAATTCTCCACCTTCGCACGCCACTCCACAAATAAGGATATCATCCCCACCATCTGGATGTGTAGCGTTTCTCTACAGTGCGGTTTTCAAGGAACTTTCTTCCGCGTACAACCAAGCTGTGGAATGAGCTTTCTTGTACGGTGTTTCCAGGACTATCCGACATGGGTACTCAAAAGTTTCCTTTGGTGTTGCAAGATATTGTGGGCGGCGGTGATCACTTAACACCAGGTGACCCGTACGCTCGTTTGTCCTCCGCTATCTTTTTTTTTATGGAATAGGAGGACAAACGAGCGTACGGGTCACCTGGTATTAAGTGATCACCGCTGCCCACAATCTCTTGCAACACCAGAGGAATCACAAGAGCGTTGCCGGCCTTTAAGGAAGTTGTACGCGCTTTTTTTTAAGGTACCCATGTCGTATCGTCCCGGAAACACCGCAAAAGGAAGCTCATTCCACAGCTTTGTAGTACGAGGAAGAAAGCTCCTTGAAAACCGCACTGTGGAGGACCGCTACACATCCAGATGGTGGGGATGCCATCTTAACATGTGGCGTGTCGTTCGACTATCATAATAAAAAAAAGAGAACTTAGGGTCTTTAAGAGGTCGTTAGACCACTATTTGCGACGGTCTTCATGTACTTGTCTGTCATTCGAAAGGCAGTCGCGGAGGGAATCTAGTAAAATATAACATAACAAAGCAGATCTTGAGAATATTATCTACATAATAAAATTCTAAATAAAGTGGTAACAAATTCTCGTTTGAAACCATTATTCTTGACCACTGGTAATAAATTGTCATATTATGGTATGTTAGTATGTTGCTCAGCAGCTAATATTAAATACATGTATTACAAAAGAGAGCCATACGCGCCATTTATAATTTAAGACCGCATTTTTATTTATAGAAATCAGTATTTTGACAAATGCTTCCTAATATGTGAACCATAAACATATGACAGCATTATATAAATTTATATACATTTCTGAAGAATATTGATAATCATTATATTAACACAAGACGTAGAAATAGACTTGTTGTTCAAAATTTATGACTTCATAAGACTTATAAATATATTAAAAACATTGGAAATATGTAACAAAATTGGGTATGCAAATATATAATAAACTTCCACATCATGTTACTGAACTTCCGTTACATAAATTTAAGCATAATATTAAGGAAATTTTAATGAAGAAAGCGTATTATAGTTCAGGAATGTGTAGATGATACAAATGTATGGATAATATTATAACTGTAAAGGGAGGATAAAACTTGCTGAGATTCGGCCAGTTCTTCTCACAACAGGCCTCCTGGTACTCTCTTTAAGCAGATGGCATCAAAATTGACTTAGATACGTGAAAAAATTGTGCCTTAATGAATAAAGAAATTTCATTTCATTCGAGCGGTCAAAACTCGGAAATTGCCTCCCTTCAAATGCCTATGTATCTAAGGTCCCTATTCTCATTTTCTCAACACGTCCATCCTCGTTGGCTAATTATATTTGTCCAGACAATACTCTTTCATCTTTATTATTATCTTTAGATGACCATACCAATCAGCAATTCCTTACCAATATCAGTATTAATTAAAAAAATCACTGTTAACCAGTATTGCATCATAACTACTCTGATTTATAATAACATTGCGAATACTATTTAATTTCACGCGCGACTTGAAAGGAATCGGGCAATCATAATTGCGTTTCGTAATCTTAAACTAAATACTTATAACTAACACAGTCAAGTAGTTATTAGTTGAAAATGAAAAGAAACATTACAACAAAATACTAGATTCCACCCGAATCAGGCTGCCATCTGGTATTCTACAACGATCTGTTTTGAACAAACACTTTGCTTAATCAATTAGAGGTTGTAGTCTCGAACCGATAAGAATAATATCTCAAACACATGGTCGAATTTGGTACGGCTGGACCATCGCACGGTCCGGTGGGCGCCTCGTACCAATTGGTCCGGCGTAGTACTCAGTATGGTCTGGACGATAATAATACTTTTATGCGATGGACAATATGACATTCTATGGAATATGGTGCTCTCCGTTTTTATGACAGTACGGCACAAGACGGACAGAACGTTCAGCTGATGGTAATTGATAAGACTTGCCCATGACAATGGAGTGCTGCTCAGGATTCTTGAGAAATCCAAATATTCTGAGCGCCAATAGACTCATTGCCCAGTAATTTCACTAGCTATGGCGCCTTTCACACAATAATGCTTATACATTGCTGCTTTATGGTAGAAATTGGCGCCGTTGTGGTACCCATAATCTAGACGGCATCCTGTGCAAAGGAGATTGCCACCGCTACCAGACCGCGTCCGATGCTTCGGCCGTACTAAATCCGATCATGTGTTTAGGCTTTTCAGGGACCTTCAAACGTAGAGCTTGCTAAAACCTCTGGTTTGGGGGACGTCCATGGCAAATGTTTCACCACTTTCCATAACATAGGCCTCTTGCCCGTTTGCCCCCTCTCATATATGTTACTTAGTACCTTTTACCCCCATAGCAGGTAAACGAGATCAATGTAGAATCTACAACAGTGCTGTAAAATATTTTTATTAATTTGAAAGGCTTACGTTAGAGCCTTATTCATTCGTCTTTTTTACCTAATCAATGGGCCTGCATATATTAATAAAACATAGGTTATTTTATGTAAAAGGAGGAAAAACGAGCGTATGGGTCAACTGATGTTAAGTGATCACCAACCCCCACAATATATGGCAACACCAGAGGAATCACAGGATAGTTGCTGACCTTATAGAAAGGTGTATGAAGAAAGTTCCTTGAAAACCGGACCTAAGAGGAATGCCACACATTCAGATGGTGGGGATGATAACCTAATTTATGGCGTGTCGTGCGAGGGTAGTTTTCGGCGGCAGGAATCAGCTCAAACATAGTTTAGGTGAACACTCCGCTCATTTCATATTTATACATAATGTCGGCCGATTAGTTTTTTTTAACGTAGACTATCTACCTGCTGGATAAAGACATAGACTGAGTATTATTCTATGTTTTTATCATCGCGTATCTAAACATATTATATTTCAACGCTTTTTTTATTAAAACGATTTTATGAGACGAGACGAGCAGGACCTTCAGCTGATAGTAATTGATACACCCTGCGCATTACAATACTGTGCCGCTCAAGATTACTGAAAAACCCAAAAATTCTGAGCGGCACTATAACTGTGCTTGTTACCTTAAGATATAAGATGTTGAGTCTCATTTGCCCAGTAATTTCACTAGCTACAGCGCCCTTCAGACCGAAACATAGTAATGCTTACACATTACTGCTTCTCGGCAGAAATAGGCGCCGTTGTGGTACCCATAATCTAGCCGGTATGCGGTGCAAAGGAGCCTCCCACTGGAACGTTTACTTTTACCATAACATTACAGGCGCGACAAGTTTATTTTAGTTATTTTCATAGGGTTATGTTTGGAGGGCGCTGTAGTTAGTGAAATAGCTCGCCTAATGACACTTGTCATCTGAGACGAGCGCATTTGCGATTTCGTTCAGGTTTGGGTTCAATGAAAAATTCTGAGCTCCACTGTATTGTAACGGGAGGTCGTATCACTAACCATAACGTGAATGTGCTGCTCGTCTCGTCTCTATTAAAAATATCAACTGACGCTAGATGTCACGCGTAAGGCAGATGAAGTAGTTCCACTACTCAATACCAGATGGCGTTGATTCCTAAAATTTCGAATTCAGTGATCTTAAATTATAAACGAGACGTTATTTTGTCATCCGCGGCCGCTCATTATATGAATTATCTTGTTGACTTTAAATGATGAAATGAAATTAATGAAATATGATTGACTGAATTATTTGTATTCCGACTATGTAGGTATTTCTAAGTAAAAATATAGGTTCGAGTAAGGTAACCATAAATATATCTTAAACTAAAACCTTCTCCAAAACACGCTGCATCTTATGGTATAAGTATTATCTCGATTGGTTCAGTAGTAACCGCAGTATAACCAAAGAAAAAAACGGATCTCCATTTATTAGTATAGATTTTAATATTAACTAGATAAGGCGAAAAATTTGTATTGCAGATCTGAAGCTCTGACACTGATTTAAACGGCATCAAATGAAATTCTAAAAAAGTATTTTATGTAAAACAAACTTTTAGTCCTTTTGAACTGTATTCAAGCATCTGTCACTAAAATGTGACGAATGCAGGGAAAGTTCAATTCTAATCTATGTATTTACATCAGCTGAACGTCCTGCTTGTCGTGCCTTATTTTCATAAAAAAAAGAAAAACTGCAAAAACTACAGTCTTTTGCCCCAGATTTCGAAAACGCCTATGACTAAGTGGGTATGAATAAATTATAGCGGACTGTGAAGGAACGTGTTGTGGCTCTGAAAAGAAAACTTCCAAAACTTGTACTAAAAATATGGATAACAAAATGTTTAGAAATAGATATTTTGGTTATGATTGGTATATTCGGACGTATAGCGTTTCCCGCGTTGTTTTTTATTTGCAAGGAAGAATGTTTAGTAGCCAACAATACTGTTATTATCTAGCCCCAAACTAGGCATAGCCTGTACTATGGGTACAAAACAACGATATATTTAATACAATATACTTACTCACCTATACACACATAAATACGTAATATATAAACATCCATATTCATCATAATATAAAATGTGTGCTCTTCCCAGGGTTCGAAATCGAGACCTCTAGCTCAGTAAGCAGGGTCACTAACCATTTGGCTATAGTGGTCGTAAATTTTTTATTTATTTATTAAGAATAGGTACTGGCGGCCTTTCCACAATGGATAGCTAGGCTACTCCGTTGGAAGAAATAGCCGCCAGCACTTGGTTTTCTAGCAGCTCTATTTAGGTGCTTAGATAGTACTCTACTGCAGGACATCAAACGAAAATTATTAAAATTTTTTCACTTCAAACAAAAATTGTGTTCTATGATATATATATGTTTTTTTTAAACTAGATAATATGTACAATAAACTGAAGCAGGACTTAAAAATTACAAGTTTTTAAGTTTCCATGGATAAAATACTAAATATTACTCTATTTTAATTTAAATACTGGGTAAAAGTGAAATTAACGTCATTATATAGCGAATTCATTTTTTTATGAAAATATGGGACAAGACGAGCTGGACGTTCAGCTGATGGTAATTGATTCGCACTGCCCATTACAATGCATTTTTTTTCGAGAGGAGTAAAATACATTTACGTATTGAACACCCCGAAACGGGGCCCATATGTCGGGCTCGGGTGTAAATAAACTAAAAACTACCGACTAAAAACCTCCTCTGTGCTGATAGCCCTGAAGGCTTTTACAGCGAAGCCGGGCGCGAGCCTTGGAGGCCGAAAATGTAGCTCACAGGCGCGGGGCGTCTCGGAAGGAGACTCGAACCTCGGACCGCCTACTCACTAGGCTGGATGGAAAGAAGATCACTAACTATCTAATATATCTGTGAGTCCAGTGGACTGTAGGTTTGAAGAGACTTCGCACTCGCCGGCGAGTGTGGTGATATATGTATGTAAATATGTGTGAGTAAGTAAGTGTGTGACTATTTGTGTGTAGTGTTATTCTAGGTGTGTGATTTGTGATGTGAGTGTCATTACACTGCAGTGCCGCTCAGGATTTTTGCAAAATCCGAAAGTCTTGAGTGACGCTGTAATTGCGCTCGTCACCTTGAGACGTAAAATGTTAAGTCTCATTTGCCCAGTAATTTCATTAGCTGCGGCGCCCTTCAGACCGAAACATGATAATGTTTACACATTACTGCTTTACGGTAGAAATAGGCGCCGTTGTGGTACCCAAAATCTAGCCGGCATCCTGTGCAATGGAGGGAGGCTCCTGTGATTCAGACATTAAATTTCCTAGATACTAAATCTCCATTATTTGAAAAATATAATTCTTAAACGAACAAAAATAACAAAATTTACCGCATAACCTTGATATGAAACGAAATTGTATTTTAGTTTTTCCATTTGAATTCTCTTTAACTCACAAATTTCTTAAAAATTTAACTAATTATAAGAACTTCTGAACCTAAACTGTGTAAGAGGCCGTGATTGCTAGACTTTCCTTACTTTGTAAAAGCTGAAAGTTTCTCAACATAGCTAGGACAGATGGACTTAAAATTTGGTAATTAGATGGAAACAAATAAGCAAATATGTATTTAATACCAACTTTAGTTCATATTATTTAACAGTGGGAGGCTGTTTTGAACAGAATGGCGGTTATAGGACCCCAGCCTTAAATTCAAGTATAAAAAAAATACTATTATGTTATGAGCATTCAGATGTTACAATACCCTTAATACCATTTGTATACTTAATACCTTATTTTATTTATTATATAAAATAATGAAATAATACACATATGAAACAGAAAACAGTTTACAGAAACCAAATAGGTTTATGCGTAAACGAGTAAAACTTATCCGCATAGCATAAAAAAGATTCGGCTGAGTATCGTTTATTTGCTCCTAAGAATTGAAGAGTTCCGTTACTTTTTTCATGGATACCATAATCAGAACCTTACCAAACTACCTTTGAACTATATCCTTTCCAATAAAAAAAGAATCACCGAAATCGGTTGGCGCGATATAGAGTTGTTCGTCCATTTATCGTGCACATTCTGAAAGCAAATTTGAGATTTTTATAGTTTTCTCATGGATGCCAATGTCAGTTCTGGACCAAATTTCAAACAAAAAAAGAATAATCTAAATTTGTTTACCCAGTTGAAATTTCTGAGGTAACAAACATTTAATATACGACCGAATTGAGACCCTCTTCCGTTTTAAAATCGGTTAAAAAAAGAAATAATCTACACTTAAATCATAAAAATAAAACCCCAAGATTTAGTAATACAGTAGCAATGATATTATAGTATTAAAAGAGGTAGATATGTCACTAGCGCGCCGAAAACGAATCACCTAAATTGAGGCAATTGACCCCTTCGATCGTAGTCGCTCTCTCGATACAAAAACGGTACGCACGCGTTTATTGTTGACATAATTTCTTACAATTTGATAAAGGTACAACATTAAAATGCCGTCTTGTGTTATGGGAAGATTAATTATAATTATGAAAGTAAAAAAAATCATAGAATTATATACCACAGTCATGAATTATAACATTTTATTTGATTTCATTATTTCTCTAACAAAATAAATATGACGCCATGACATCGCCAATCGCCGTCAAGCCGATCCAAGTGCTATCGTGCTATTACAATGTTAAACTATTCATGTGTGCGTTAGTGTGTCGTTTAAAAAAACCGAATGTTGTTTAGGTAACCTATCTATAATTACTTTTAAATATCATTGTACAGTAGTAGATGCATTGTTCACTGTTACTGAAAGTACGTTATCTGCAACGATTTTTATCAACATGTGAATTATTTTTTTAAGTAGGTCATAGGCTTATGGAGTTTTTATTAAGTAAACTGAATATACTGGTTGAGTATCTTAAGCCATAATACTCGGCAGATTCTTAACGCAACCACAATCAGACAGGTCCAAATATATAAGTATAAGGTATCATGTTAAAATTTAACGACAATATTAGAGAAGGTACATGCAGGAGCGTGCATACTTAATAGGCAATCAGGCAATGCCTACCGCATTGAGAGCCTAAATAAATATACCTACTGTATAAATAATCTACACTAAAATTCTAGTTAATTCACTTAAATTTGAACAATATGTTATGTTTTTAAAGTGATAACCCTCACTTCTAGGATTAATAGATACATAATCATATTAGGAAATACCTGAGACTGCACCGGCACGGAACGCCACAGGTCGCAGGTCCGAATCCCGCATCGTTCATAAAATTTTGATTTTCAAATTTTATTAGTGTATTAATCGTAGAAGCTCACTTCTAGGTTATCACTTATTATATCCCTCAGGTTATCACTTTAAAAACATAACATATCGTTTAGATTTACAAGAGCGACATCTCAAGTCAATTTCCTAATATGCAAATATTGGGGTTGCGCAGATTACCAACTGTAAAGTAGATCCTGTAGATGAAGCCACGACCTGAGAGTTGAACAAAGCATACAGAGTTTTATAACGAGGCGGTACTTGAACGGTTAGCTCAGTTGGTTAGAGCACCGGCACGGAACGCCGGAGATCGCGGGTTCGAATCCCGCATCGTTCATAAAATTTTGTTTTTCAAATTTTATTTGTGTCATTTAAATTTGGTTCTTTTATTCTGTAACCAAACTTCTATTGAACACTCAGCCAGTAAGGTTTACGTTACGCGATATACTTAATTTAATATAATTTGACCTCAAAACCTAAGACCTAGCGTTGTCGCACTAAAACGCAACTGCGACTAGTTATATTTTCAGTCCCTAAATGCCTATCTTGCTGAAAAACCAATGCACGCCATTGAGTAGGTACGTCACTTTCCAGCTACCACAAGTAACGTCCTAACCTAACCATTGTCTATAGAACTGGAAATACAACTAAAAGCTCTTTATAGAACCACACTGTGGCTGAGCACCTCACATCCAAGAGTCATAAAAGATCTATATAAATCTCTTCCTACCATTAAATATATGTTATTATAGATATTATATTCTATAGTGTATCTTATCTTTATAACACAAAAGTTGCCTTTTATTTTATTATTATAAAGTGCATTGTCTATTATCCCTTCGACCGCTAAACGTAAATAATTTAACTGTCTTAAAAGATTCAAAAATAGTTTCTAACATTTCCCCCCTCTAATATGTACACCATTTGTCAGACCATAAGTCCTTAACTGGATTTAAACAGCCTGTAATAAGACACGCCCATTATTTTTATATGGTTCACTCTTTCACTCACATGCTAAAGCGCTTTGAGTAACTATAGCTGTCTCACTCTGGCTTGTAATCGACGATGGGCTTTCGTTTGAACTTTATGATTGAGAACAATACAGAAGTGCATTGAAAATTATACTTCAAACGGATGTGAATAGAGTTCAAAATATTATTGTATCGTCCTTAGGGGTAAAGTTTGAGCGGCATAACCAGTGAAAGAGATAGAGCAAGCTATTCTGTTTAAGTTAGTGGGTCCAAACGAGTTTTTATGTTTGGAAATCGTATTAAGCTTTTGTTGGAAACTGTTTCGCTCAACGGGTAGTGCATTTTGTGTGGTCAAACAAGATAGGTTACGTGGAGGAGGGGTTGCTCATTGGCGCGTTCTCAAATCTTATTGACATTGTGTTGTGATACGCCACGGGTGGTTGGTCAGCAGCATTGCGCGCGTAATTCAAAATTCGAATCGGCCACAGACTGCGAAATATAATTCCTCATTTGACGAGTTCTAATTTCAAAAATGTTTTCTTTTTTGTGAATACTATAGTGCCATTAGTGTTTCATTAAAATGTCTTCCGTGCATTCTGATGAGGACCAAGAGGAGATCAACGTTGATTCGGACAGTAGGCTATCAGGGAACTGTGACAGGAGTATAGCATCTGAAGATCATGACTCGGATAGCTTCCACGACAGATACCGAGATTCACCCAGCGAGCATATGACAAATACACAACAGCGAGTGAATCTACCATTTAGTATACATAGACTTTTAGGTAAACAATTTGAAGAGTTAGATAAACGTCGGAATTCTCGTGAAAGTGATGACAGAAGTGATCAGGACACAGAGTCGGAGAGTGCTAGAGATGAAGGCAAGGATAGCCTGCCATTGCATTTCGGTCATAACCCTGGACTTTATCATAACTCGGGTTTGCTTCTGAGACCTGGATTAGGCATAGGGGGTGGCTATGGGTTTAGTAACCCTGGAGTTGTTAGAGTCCCGGCGCATAGAGCTCTTGGTGCTTTAAGTGCGTGGGGAGTGGCTTTGGATCCAATGAGACAGGCGGCAGCTGCGGCGTTTGCACATCAAGTAGTTAAGGATAGACTAAATGGTAAGTTGTTATAATATTTACATTTGTGCATTTGAAGATAATAAAAACCCTGCTAAAAACCATGGTCACATAAAAACTTGACTTTGCATGACATTTAGATACCGGTGGGGGGTTCGTTTGTACAGAAAGCTGGCTAGATTATGGATACTACAACGCCGCTTATTTCTGCCGTGTAGAAGTAATGTGTAAACATAACTGTGTTTTGGTCTGAAGGGCGCCGTCGCTTGTGAAATTACTGGCCAAATGAGACTTAACATCTTATGCCTCAAATGACGAGCGCAATAATTGTAGTGCCACTCAGAATTTATGGATTTTTCAAGAACAGGATTCTTAACAGCGGCACTGCAATGTAATGGGCAGGACGTATCAATGTCCATCAGCTGAACGTCCTGTTAGTCTCGTTCCTTATTTTCATAAAAAAAAACCTATGTATCTAAATGTCATTGCTTATTCACTTCATGTTATACTTTAAGTATAATCAATACTAATCAATGGAGAGCCGTTCTTTTCAATAGTTTATACTGCAAACAGTACTGAACTGATCGGAATAATACTTATACCGTAAGTTGCAGCGTGTTTTGGCGAAGGTTATAGTATATGTTTATTATAATTTGGTGTTTTTATCTGAAGCGAACGCGGGGTACTCAATTTATATGGCAATACAACGTTTGACGGGTCAGCACTTGTTATATCCATAAGTATATACCGGATAATTTACTTTTATTATTTTTAATCTCTGTATCTACCTAAAATGCAGTTTTGAATATAATATATTTATGGGTACTTTATTTCAAAATAATATGGGTGGGTGAAACCGCAGGGTCCTATTCAGGGGCGTGCATATCATATAGGCAATAAGGCAATGCATAAGGTATGCAACGAGGTCGTTATGAACCTTAATAAATATGGCGGTAGTGTTAAAATTAATTAAGTTCAATTTGGTTCCGTTATTTTATAACCAAATTTCTATTTAACACCCACACACGAAACGTTTTATTACGCTAGATACTAAATATCTACGGTAAGCAATCTTTTCATATTCCAAAGCTCAACTACGACTAGTTAGATCTACAATACCTACCTTACTACAAAACCAATGCATACCCTGGTCCTATTATGATATAACATATAAACAGAGAGAGACCTAAGCCGTTTTCAGGATTAGCAAAACATACTAGCAACAAGTTTTGGTTTAATACTGTAAGATAAGCCTGTCTTACCTACCTATTAGTATCACCACATACCTATCAACTAGTTACAGTCACACATACATAACAAACCCCACTGGGTGAGGCAGAGGTTTCAGGTCTCCATTTGGCAAAGAGCGGGATTTACAGATTTACCTAGCAAAACAAAACACTAGCGATAGATCTTTTTCTTGGTGTAATTGATATGAACAGTATCAATACATCTTCAATCTTATCGTGTTCGACCTATAAAATCCCCGCGAGTTAAAATGGGGATCTCTCACACGGTCCCGCGCAAACCAGTATCAGATCGTACCATTTAACCGCGTGCAACGCAGAGCAGCTCCAATTGTCGGGACCCCAGTGCTCTGTGAATGGCTGGATCACTTGGCGTTGCGTAGAGACGTCGCTTCATTGTGTGTCTTCCACAGCATTTATCACGGGGAGCTGTTGCATCTGATTCCTGCGGACGAATACTACCTTCGCACGGCACGTCACAAATCAGGATATCTTCCCCACCATCTGGATCTCCACAGTGCGGTTTTCAAGGAGCTTTCTTCCACGTACTACAAAGCTGTGGAATGAGCTCCCTTCTGCGGTGTTTCCGGGAAGATATGAAATGGGTACCTTCCAAAAAGCGCGTAAACCTTTCTTAAAGGCCGGCAACACTCTTGTGATTCCTCTGGTATTGCAAGAGGATGTGGGCGGCGGTGATTTGGTGTTTTACTGTAACATATTTGATCACTGGCTGTTTACTAATTCGAATATCATATCTATATTGTCCAAATACATCTTTGTGCCCTTTGGTGTCGAGACACTTGGCCCGTAGGGCCCAGAGGCGCGGAGAATGTACAAAGTACTATCTACGCGCCTCAGAAAAGGATACCCAAGCTTTAGCAGTTATTTCGGTCAACGGATCAGCCTAGCTATCCAACGCGGAAATGATGCCAGTATTCTTCCACGTAATAATATTTATAATTTTATGTAGTCATAGTATTGTAAATATAGTTACAAGATTTGTTTTGTTTGAATAAATTGAATATCATTAATATGATTATCTTCAAAATGATATTATAAAAAGTTATATGAAAATAATTTTGTCAATATTTGTGAATAAAACACAAAAGTACAGCAAAGTGACATCCCGCACCCAATGATTTTTACGATAAAATACATTTTTTCGTTAATATTTGTGACAGAGTATGCCAATAACAACAACTCTTATAATTAAACAAAAAAAAAAACAAATCAAAACGATGTCAAAATATTCCATTACCATTGTTAAGAAGGACCTCTAACAAAGTACCTCCAAAATTTCAATTTATTATCTGTGAATAATAAATCACAAAGATTATATTTAAATCGTAACTCTCATCCAAATACTGATTTTAAATAAACCTTATCTAAAGTCACATTTTATGCAAACCTGTATCCTGGCCATAAAAAAAAAGAAAGTGGCAAAGGATGAGGTTGCGTGTGACAAATCTAATAGATTTTTTTTTCTCTTTTGTGTTCTGGCGCGCCTATATTGTAATTTGTCGCGTCGACCGTCGCGTACCATAATTTGGCCCTTTTTTGTGGCAGGTTTTTATATTTTTAGTAGCTGATTAGTATAAGAACAGTAAACAGAATGAATTATGTTATACTAGCTATTACCGGCGGTTCTGTGTGATTCAATATCGCTTTAAATTGTATTTATTTCTTAGTGGATCAATTTTGGTTCATTGTTCAAAATGACAAAATTGAAGACATCTTAAAATGTCAAAGTTTAAAGCCCATACCGAAAAAACTATTTAATACCTATTGAACTATATCAAATATCCTTTAATCAAATTTATCCTTTATTTATTTAGATACATTTAAATAAAATACTTTTTAAGCGAGATATAACTGAATTAAAACACTGATCGTTGGTAAAAGTATTAATTAAGTATTATTAATTCACAACTGTAAAAATATACTAAAGAAATAATAAGCTTTACAATTCAGTTATAATAATTCCAGGTTATGTAATCCTTTAAAATTTATGTTATTTAATGAAAATTACAATTATTTATGGATCTATTACTATCTACATATTACTCACTGGTAATAGTTAGGTACAGTTTTTTGTAGGTGAAAGAATTTATCAAATCGCTTGAGTAGTACCTTAGACCATTTTTTATGAAAATAAGGGACGAGATGAGCATGTCGTTCAGCTGACGTTCATTGATACGCCCTGCTCTTTTCAAGCTTTTCTGCAGTGCCATTCAGGATTCTTGAAAAACCCAAAAATTCTAAGCGGCACTTCAATTGCGCTCGTCACCTTGAGACATAAGATGTTAAGTCTCATTTGCCCAGTAATTTCACTAGATACGGCGCCCTGCAGACCGAAACACAATAATGCTAACACATTACTTTTTCCCGGCAGAAAATAGCACTTCCTTGCCAATTCGCAGTCAATCTACTTTTGTGTCGCAATATGAACATAATAGATAATCTGTTTTAAGAAAATCAGGAATTACCAACAATTTTATACATCCTGACGCGTGTAGACCCCCGTAACGACCAATTTGTGGTCAACAGAGGAAGTGTGGACGTTCCCTATAATTGAGACAGCAACGTCAATTGCCAATCGGCGAAACACCTTTGTCATTTTAGCGCCAATAATTTGACAGTTGTTTGAAAAAGGAATATCCGACCGCGGCGCTCCTTTGAGCTCTATGGTTGGTTGTTTTAATATGTTTTATTTCGCTTATGAATTGAATATGTTTTACTACATGGTTTACTTCTGCAGTTTTGTTTTTTGACATTCATAAGTGTCATTTCTGTGACCTACACGAATAAAGTGATTTTGATTTGATATGAAATATTTTGTAAAAATGAAATCACTTAAATTACTTTAAAGTTGTGCAATAATATATAAAAAATCTACGCTTTTTTTACTATTTCACGAGGGGCTGCTGAAAACCAATGTTGTGTTGGTATCTTTTGCACTGACCAACAATGTAGGTACGCCACCCAGTTCTTTTTAATTGTTTATTTATATTTTCATAATGTTTGTTACTTCGTTTTATTTAGTATTTTAACTTTGTGATTAATACTGTAAATTGAAGGTGTGTTTTTTATTTGCTAATAAAGTGTTTTCTATTTACCAGCCACGTGTCGGTTATAAGTATGTCCTTATCATAAAAGATATCAACCAATAATGACTTGCATGGGCACATTTTCATTACAATTTTCATTGGGATGTCTTCTTGGGTTCCGTACTTCAAAATAAAAAAACGGAACCCTTATAGGATCACTTTGTTGTCTCTCCATCCGTCTGTCCGTCAATACACTTTATCTTGTGTTCGCGTCGCGATATCGAGTGGAAATTAAAACGATATACTTATTATATCTACAGTTTCTTGAATAAATGAACAAACAAACAGTAGAATATTTTCTTTATATAATATTAGTAAAGATAATGTGCGATGGAACAAGTTAATACTCTTTTAGTATACAAGATTTTTTTTGGTATAAAAGGTTGATTGACAATATTTTGACATCACATTGCATAGAATATAAATATTTTTTTAATAAATCCTCGAAGGTTCTTGCCATTTCTTGTCGTATCTGTTATGGTGAAATAATTCATACTCAGGAAAATCAAGGAGGTTTTTCTGGAGTCGATGTCAGCCATGGTAGGATTGTAACTACATACCTACAGGTGAGGTGTGTAACTTATCGTAACTAGAATTAGATTGTATAAAAACGCAATTATTTTTATACTTTTTAGTGAATGTTATATCTATTGTTTTGGAATAGTGTTTAAGTCGGTTGTTATTTTTGTTATTTTGTTTTTACTTTAACATGAGACACAATACAGTAATAGAACAGTACTATAACTTCATAATTTAGCGTCCAAAGCGACGCACGCACACATACACACAATTTACACAGCCGCTAAGCAATCTTGGGAAGACAAAACTATTGAGTGCCACGCCGTACGCCGCCGATCGAGACTGTTCGCTTCCGAGTTTTGCTACGCCACGCCTGCTTCGTCGTATTTTTCAATCTGTTTGTATA
This sequence comes from Leptidea sinapis, assembly GCF_905404315.1. Taxonomy (NCBI): domain Eukaryota; kingdom Metazoa; phylum Arthropoda; class Insecta; order Lepidoptera; family Pieridae; genus Leptidea; species Leptidea sinapis. The sequence continues at coordinate 15,042,538 of NC_066267.1, read as the reverse complement.
TACCAACCCTAGCAATCCGCCCGAACGTAGGTATAAAGCTCTGTTCAAACTGAGGCTACTATCGCGCGGGACGTGTCAGCTAACTTGTATGTACGTGTTCAAATTGACGAGAGTAGTCGCTCAAGTTGAAGCGAAGCAAGAGCGGGACACCCGGCGGGATTATTTAATCTCACAATGCATGATGTTTCTCCACTGAAGAACCAAAAATGACACGCGGGCAGTCGCGTCTGTTTGAGAGGTTAAGCGAGCGAGCGAATTGCTGTAAAACGCATCCCCCGTCCCGTGCGTTATTCTCCTCAGTTTGAGCAGAGCCTAAATTTCAAGGAGAACGCTGAATGACGCTACTGTTCTTTTATTACTTATATTGTGCATCAGATCACCTGCTTACACCGTTTTTTACCAGAGCTATATACAAAGGAACAGACATAGTTAAAAGGCTTCAATAGTTACGTGAATCAACACCCTGATAAGTAACCGCAATGATCGAGTAAATATTGCCGTGAAGTAAGTTAAGTGACCACAGCCGGAAGCCAGAACAACAACGCCATGCTCTGTTAAGCCTTGCTTGATTGGTCAATTGTTGCGACAGTCCGTGGAGATACCTCAAATACAATCCCCGCAAGTTTAGAGATGCCGCCATCTTTGTGATTAATAAATATACATTAAATGTTTCAGTTTGTAATAACAACTTATAACATACTTATAACATACTTATAACAATTTTATCTTGTCTTATACCTTTAAACGAGCAATTCTTGTACATATATGTAATCTGAATCTCGGAAACGGCTCCAACGATTTTCATAAAATTAAGTATACAGGGGATTTCGGGGGCTATAAATCGATCTAGCTAGGTTTCAATTTTTAAAAATGTAGGTTTATCCATTTTTTAATGAGAAACGGCTAAAATAACATTAGAATACAATGGTAAATTTCGCCACTACAAAACTTAATAGCTCAGACGGGACATTGGGTGATCCGGAAAGCAGAAGACCCCGGTTCGAATCCAGATGTTCTTCTTTTTGTTTAAGTTTTGTACATTCTTAAAAATCCGAGCAAGCCTCGGTCATCGAGATATTTATGTATTAAATGACTAGCTGCTTTCCTTGACTTCAATCTTGCTGTTTTAATAGCAAAGTGTTAAAAACATCGTTGTCCAGTTGACACATTGAAAACGATGTTTCCTCATATTAATTAATTAATTACAATTTAAGTAGCGATCTCTATGTAATTCTATGGAATACAAATTTACCCAGTTATTTAGTGACTATTCAACTCGTAAAATAATTCTTCGAAATAGTACAAAATGTAAATACAATACTGAATTCATCCACAATAATAACATAAATACGACGACCCCTTTAGCCCAGTGATTAGTGAACTTGCCTACTGAGCTAGAGGACTCGGGTTGGAATCCCGGTAGGTGTTATCATTTATATGATGAATATGATTTTTTGTTTCCGAGACAGTCATGGATGTTTATATAAATTTAAGTATGAATAATGTATTAAATATATCGTTGTCCTGTACCCATAGTACAGGCTATGCCTAGTTTGGAGCAGGATAATTTGTGTAAAAGCGTGTGAATTTTATTATTATTTAATAAAAAATGGGCATCAGCCGGAAGACGTCCACTGCTAGACAAAGGCCACCCCCCAAAGATTTCCTCTACGATCGGTCCTGCGCTGCCCTCATCCATGGTATTCCGGTGATATTGACCAGATCGCCGGTCCATGTTGTGGAGGGGCCGACCAAAACTGCGTCTTCCGGTACGTGGTCGCTATTCGGGGACTCTTAGATACTATGAGTAAATTCAGTTTTATTTATTAATATCTTTCAAGACAGAGTAAGTAATTATTTGATTGTAATCTCTTAATTCGAAAAAAAAATAGGTTTTTGGCTACATTCTGTTGAGAATAAGTAATTGTCCAAATTATGTGGCATAATGGCTATTACCGTTTGCGCTACCGACCACAGCTTGTATCTTAAGCTATAAAGACTTAATTATCTTGAGACTGCCTGTTGTTGGAAAGTTGATAAATATAATCGGATAAAATAATATTCAATCTTATAGTGCCTAAGAGTAAAAAAATTGTTTAACCTATTTAAGAATGGAGGTTAAGGCTGAGATCTAAAGAGCGTACTTAGACTTTGCTCAGACTTTACTTACGTAAAACTTAGCTGTGTGTGATAAAACGCGTACTCGAATTTTGCATTGGGCTGTCTAAGCTTAAGCTCAGCATAATTTGCGCTTGGGTTTCCAGTAGCCCTATTGAGGCACGTAGATAGTACTTTGTACATTCTCCGCGACTCTGGAGGTCTACTCGCAAAATCGATATCGATACATTCCGAACGATACGATAATACTCCGAATATATCGCACCTACCCTACTCTTACAAATGCTCGTAGTCGATATCGTTTATCGTAACAACATCGTAACCATAGACTAATATTTTGATTTTTTTACGATGTTAGACTGAATGAATTATGCGCAAACCTTGAAAAACTAAATATTATCTGTGCTATGTCGCTGTTAAGTGTCAAAAGTCAAAACATAGTTTAGACGCTAAGGACCATGCTAGACTCTGCACCACCAATTTGGTATAATTTACACAAAATGTAAATATTAAAAAATTATGTAATGAACATAATATGACCACTTAAATTTAATAAGTAATACAAAACTTGCAGATAATTAAATGTAAAAAAGTAACTCAACCCTTCTCTTCAACTTCCTATTTCTCAGGCGGCCATTTGCATTACTTTCTACGCGTAAACGATCAACAAAATGACTTAAATTACTTGGTAGAAAAAAAATCCTGCTGAATAGTAAATCACACATAATTATTTTAATTTTATTTATTAAATGTGTATATTGTATGGAAAATATATCTATACAACTTGAAACGATAGTAGAAACGACAGCCTAGAAGGTGTCGTTGAGATTATCGTAAAAGTGACGTTTAATTGTTTGTCGAATTCGAATATTCGTCTCTTACATTTTCAACTAAGAGTAGGGTTAGGACCGATAATATCGAAAAATGTTTCGTTCGTTCAATCATCGTTTCGACATTGAATACGATGTAACTAAGAGTAGGATTCGACACGACTAATGTCACGATATATCGAATATCGATGTTAGGAGTAGGCCCCCTGGACCCCACGCGCCAAATGTCTCACACCAAACGGCACAAAGATGTAAGACTCACTAAGGCCAATCGTGGGGGGGTATTATCATTTGGCTCTAAAACAGCTGGTATGTTAATAATTTTAGTCTATATAAAATACTCCTTAAATAAGATTTAAACTCGTTAATACCAAATATCCAATAAGCTTAAGTACTTGTATCGACTTCTAGCCGCCATTTTGTGTTCCCCAATATGCTAATATTCACATCCGCCATAAACACGACGGGAATATTCACAAATTCTCGTTTGTCAAACACAGTTACGTATTCACATATAACCATCATCGGCATTACACCGCCAGCGATACGCGGAAACCTCTTTTCCGATTTCCCGAGGGTCGGCGGAGTTATGACAGCCGTGGCTTGGTGCTGATAATATGAGATCTTGTGTATTCATTTATAGAGGCCCTATACGCATATATCATATTCATATATAGTATAATTTTGTTCTCTTAAATGTACTAGCTATGATTAAGGAGAATTGAGTTAAGTTGAGACTATTTATTTATTTATTACTACAAGTGATTTTAGATAATCAATATTAAACAAGTAACAATTTACATTATAAGCACAGGGTATGCAAAATCATTTAAAGGTAAACACTATATACTAATTTCGCTTATCAATATTTTATAAATCTAAAAGTGATTTAAAAACAGGAATCAACCAAAACCAGAAAAATGAAATTGATACGAAAGTAATTAAAAAATCTGCAATACCTTAACAAATGAGAATTGATACAATAATGCTAAATAAATTTCTTTATTCATTTAGGTACAATTTGTACGATTATGTAAGTCAATTTTTATGCCAATGTTTTAAGAGAGTAGTTGTACTTAGTACTTGTAGTTTCTTTATTCATTTAGGTAAAAATTTTTCACCTATGAATGTCAATTTTTTGTTCTCAGATGATCCGACATAAAACTCAACAAGTTTTATCCTCCCTTTACAGTTTTCATAGTATTTATACATTTTCATCATCTATATATTCCTAAACCCTATAATACGCTTCCTTCATTAAAATTTCCTTAATATGAAGCTTAAATTTATATAATTGAAGTTCAGTAACGTGATGTGGTAGTTTATTGTATTATATTTGCATACATTTGCCCATGAATGAGTGACCAGTTTTATGAAGTCTTATAACAGCAAGTCTATTTCTACTTATTGTGTTCATAATGTGATAATCACTATTCTTGAAAATGTATCTAGATTTTTATGAACGTACATAATGTTTTCAAATATATATTATATTGGGAAGTAGCTGTCAAAATATTGATTTCTTTAAATAAATCTCTCAGCATCTTTGTAAGTCATCGAAAAAACGTAAAGAGCTGCAGCCATTAATCTCCAAGAAGTAGGTATCATAAATATCAATACACTTTATGATCGAGGGATACCGAGCCCATATATTTTCACTTGAAATATTTCCAATTTTACGATCTGCCATGTTATGGATTGATCAGCGATCCCTTGTAGAAGCTGTTTGGTTTAAATAAAAAAATTATATGTCGAGGACTTTACTTTTTTTATGAAAGGGAGTAAGGTGTTCCAAAGAACTTTTTGACTTGATCTCTGCCGTCCGATTTCACCTTCGAGTGACACGCCACAAATTATGTTATCATCCCCACCATTTGGATGTGTGGCGTTCTTCTACAGTGTGGTTCCACCAAGCTCTGGAATGAGCTTCATTATGCGGTGTTTCCAGGACGATAAGACGTGGATACCTTCAAAGAAAGCGTGTACACCTTCCTAAATGGCCGGCAACACTTTCGTGATTCCGTTGGTGTTGCAAGAATTCACACGACGAGCAAGTAAGCGAACGTCTTACTAGTCTAGTGAATTCTTCTTTACTCATGGTTCTTAAGAAAACCTTAAATTTTTGACGGCAATTCATTTGCGCTCGTCTCCTTGAAGATATTACTTCCCAATAGCCCAGTTATTCCTTTAGCTATGGTGCCGTTACAACATTGATTTGGATTTATGAAAAATAAAGAAAGTTTTTTGAATTAGACGTTATTTTGAAATCCATATTAATTATCCAAATGTTGTGAGCCTGCTTGAGTGTTAGTTCCGGTAATATTAGTCTTCAATCAATTTGACACGTGTTTTGCTTCTACACGAGGCATCCTCAGGAGATGTTGACTCGCCAATAAACTTATCAAGGGTCATCAGTTAGACACTTCTTCAACCCGGTCCTACATTTTAGCGCTCCACTTACTAGTACTTAGGTTACTTACATGGATTCGGTATTAACATACCACCAGGTACCATACGCTTGTTGGTCCAGCTACATCGTCATTCAAATTACAATAACTTTTCTTTACGTCGACAATAGTTTTTTTCTTTTTTTATAGAAGAGAAAGACAATAGAGTGTAATGGTCACCTGATGTAAAATGTTGACCGCCACACACATTTTTCTTCCAATGTTATCTATAAACATCTGGATGATATCATATGCAAAAGAAACCTCTCACTTGTAAAATATTTTATAAAGCTATTAATCAGCTGATTCCAATATTAAATACTCCGTTCAAAGCAATTATCAGCCTTCAATAATTAAATATCATAATAATATGATTTTCAATATAAATTTGTTGCTCATTTCATGATGGCAATCATTGATAAATTAATGAGACCGAGTATGCATGTAACGACATCTGTCGTACGGTTCGTTTAATTAATTACTTTAGTGTGTGCTGGTTTCGCAACAATGGGATTGAGTGCATATTATATCACAATAATATTATAAGTATAGAATTACAATTTTGATTATTCTAGTTTAATATTCAAAATACTAAAGCTGGGTTGCATCAACTAACTGTAGCAATAACAAACATGTTAAAGTACCGGTTTAGCAAAAAATGTGTTGCATCATTTGACAATTTTTAAATGACGTTATAACTGTTAACCGTAACCGTCCAATTTTCACCGGCCGAAGCTTTTTAATGCTAAATAGCTAAATAGCGACCTATCAAAAGTTTCAAATAATATTCGACATTGACTGATACTTAACAATGCCAAGAAATACGACAGGTGCAACACATTCCGCAGTGTATGTTGAAGTCAGCGATATTGTTACCGCAAAATTTGACTTAAAGCCTAATATGATAACAGCTAATATGATGCAACCCAGCCTAAAGAGAAAATATCAAGCGTAGCTGACTACTTAAGACTTGTAAATGGAAATCAGTTACAGTAACAATAGATTATCGGTCACGAGACAGACAGACAGCGGAGACTTAACAGGGTCCCGTTTGCTTTCTTTAGCACGGAACCCTATAAATGCTAAATTCGAATAAATTTTTACTATTTCCAAATGGATCAACAATTGTTTTTCAAATTGAAAGTTACAATCTAACATCCAACTGCAAAGATATGCCTCAGGCCTGAGTATAATGGGCGCAAAAAAGTTAGCGAGCCATTCGTTAAAATGAATTAGGTTACATATAGCATGTATCTAATGAAACAGCCTTTTGTGAATCAGAAAACGATGTGTTTTTGAGACCTCGAAGACCACAGAAGTAAAAACTTTATCAAGGCGATGTTGATAATACCAAATACAACATTTATTTTATATATTCGTAAAGTTGTTTAAAATATATGATATCTTGCCGGCCTAATCCGATTTTAGGACAAACTAGTTTTCCCTAGCCCAAATTAGTTCATTCTTTGGGCGATAGGATGAACCGGTCTAGATTAGGTTAAACTAGTTTCACCTATTGGCCCTTAAAATCTATTTTTGAGAAAGAACTAGTATTCACTAGGCCAAACCAGTATATCCTGAGGTGTACCTATTCATGTTAGGCTCAACTTGTTCAGCCTAGACTAAGCGGGTTTGCCCAAAGGCAGACAGGAGAAACTAGTTTAACCTTGTCTGAACCGGCTTATCCTATCGCCAACTGATTTCACCTAGGAAAAACTAGTTTGCCCTAAAATGGGGTCTATAAATAAATATGGTCTATTTTGCTCTGAGTGATTGTGTTCCCTTTTGCCAACTCGGACATCTTTAGATCTTTGTGCCTGAAGAAGTATTCACTTTAATAAATCATTTGAAAAAGCATTTATGTTCTAGTAGATAGCTTTCACAATATGATTAACTGTTTGAATCGTTCACTCATTGGAAAATGCATATCTCTGACCTGAGAAGAACGGGCGCTGGAAACCCAGCGGTCTCTTTTTTTAAATATTTTTTATTTATTTAAAATTTAATGTTACAGTAACTTCCACTAACTAAACAGCCTGGGGCGGTCGCTTCATTTTCAAGGTTTTGTATACTTAATAAAGTTGTTTAAACGTTTGCAACCTAAACGCTTTCTAACTATTCTTTTGATCTACATCATACATCTTTATATTTGTTATTATATACTTGTTGCTGATCTACGCTGTGAAAAATAAACCATACAATCGACAAATGACTTTTGTAATCAATTTATACGGAAATACACTCAAAATACTCTCTAATCTTGCGTTTGTAGAGTTTGATAATGCATCCTTAGTCGACGCCCGATTGCAGCGTCCTCTGTTTAATATTGCATGAATACAGCCCGATTCAACCCGAAATTCGTATTGCAGATTGCCTCAAATATGTATGAGATTTTTGTCCGTTCATTTTTCCATTGCAACACTGTCGTGTAATTGAGACTGGTTGGATTTTGAACGGTGTTTATTTTTGGGGAGGTTTTGTATGTTAGCTTTTTATGCATGTATAAATATTTTTTTGTCTAGTTTACTGTTTCTCTCAAAGTGACGAGCGCAATCCCGATGACGTTGAGAATTTTGGGTTCATCAAGAACCCAGAGCGGCACTACATTGTGATCGGCAATCTACGTCATACAGATAGCGTAACACTTAACATCAGATGAACGACTTGCTGGTTACATCACTTGTCATTTTTGTCTGTCTGTCTATATGTCCTTCTAAATGATCTTCCTCTTCTTTATGAAAATTGATGATATGATTATGTGATTGCCTGGTCAGCTAAATAAATGGATGTTAAATAAACTATTCTATAAAATTAAAGATGATTCTATTCATGAATCGCACGCTCAAAAAACCATCAAAACGTTCATCGTCACAGCGGCGCATTATAACGTGTGTTTTGTATGAAGATTGAATAATAAATGATAAAATTAGCATGCCAATGATGTATATAACCAGTTTACGAGTTTACCAGTGGGAGGCTCCTTTGCACAGGATGCTGGCTAGATTATGGGTACCACAACGGCGCCTTTTTATGCCGTAAAACAGTAATGTGTAAGCATTATTGTATTTCGGTCTGCTTTTAGCTGGTGAAATGAATAGGCAAATGAGACTTAACATCCTATGTCTCAAGGTGACGAGCGTAATTGAAGCGCCGCTCACAATTTTTGAAGTTTTTCAAGAATCCTGCGCGGCACTGCACCTCTTCGTTTTGCTCGCCTCGTCCCTTATTTTCATAAAAATGCATTTTCAGCTACTGGGAACTTTAAAGCTATGACAATACCTAATCTTGCGTGATGATCAAGTTTTTGTGATACATAATCTATATATATAAAAATGAATTACTGTTCGATAGTCTCGCTAAAACTCGAAAACGGCTGGACCGATTTGGCTAAATTTTGGTCTTGAATTATTTGTGGAAGTCCAGAGAAGGTTTAAAAGGAATGAATAAATATGAAAATGTTCGGAATTAAATAAAAACAACAATGTTTTTTTTCCTTTGATGTGTCCCCCGTCGTCCGATATTTGTTTTGTATGGACATATTTTCTATGAGAGAATTTATTGACGCACGGTTTGACAGTTCTGCTGTGAAACAATTTCATTACAATAACAGGGTGCATATTTCACGAAATAATTCTTGATGATATGAAATATAATTGACAAATTAATAAAAAATATTATTTTATTTATTATATACAGAACAACGTCTGTCGGGTCAAATAGTTAGGAATATACATTTGAATTATAATCAGAAAACGCACTCGTTTTCATGTAAAACGTCTTTGTATTCTTCAATTAACATAAGTAAAATAATACTTGTCATAAATTCCTCCATTCTAACTCAAAGTAACAGATATAACACGATCAAAATAAGCACAATAAATTATTCGCAGAGTGAAATCATAGGGCAGAGGAAAGTTGAGGCGTCGACAAATGCGACTATCTGAGTGATGGACCGACTGGCTGTAATCCCAGGTGACGTCAGAGTCCAATTATACGTCACGCATTCGTCTTCCAGCCCTCCAATGAGAGCGAGCTGTTATAATTTGAAAAATGGAACGCTTTACATAACGGTTCCTTTCACGCTTGTATTTTTAACGTTTATTCTAGAACTGTCTTACTCAAATAAATTGGAATATTTTAAAATGAAATCTCTTAATAAGCGTTGGGACTTACACTGGATATCTTAATCCTATATTAGTTATTCCACAATAAAATCGATTACCCACATTTATTGCATAGATTTAACTTCCGGACACCAAGTTGATACCCCCGTAATATTATTTCGCCTTTAGTACCATATTCTCATTCGCCTTTAGATCCCCAAATATTGAGAATCCTTTTACTCGAATTGTAATAGAATAAAGTTGAAAATGATAAATCATGATACAAAACGGATTCACTTTGCCCAAACTGAAAGGCTTGGGGTTGGAAACCCACGGGGATAATATCATAAAGAGATTACCCTTCCAACGCTTAAACCCTTTCAATTTTAATTTGTATCTTAATTTTTCTCGCGCGCTTAACGTTACAGGCATAACGTTTATAATATTATTCTCATTATTGTAATTATAATTGCAAAGAATGTTTATTTTATTATGTTCTTGAGGGTTTAAGTGAATAATAACTGGATTTAATAAAATCAAATCTATATCACTTTATTCATTTAGGTTGAAAATGCCAACCTAAAAAGGTAAAAGGCACTGATATCATTCCTATCAATACAATTAATAGTATTTTAATGATATTAAATGTTTGCATAAGAGGTGCATTAAATTAGATCTTTATTAAGTTATTTTATGATTTCTGAAGTCGGTTTTATGTGACGTGCCATGCGAAACACTTGCATTTTGCACATCTATCACCCTCTATTATATCCAAATTGATCAAGCTTTCATTTTATCGAGTTTGTTTTAGTTCCTTGTTCATTATGTCACAAGACATATCTTTCCGACTAAGTGTTATTAAGAATTCATCTAAATAAATCTTTCGATTGCGCGTTTGAGACAAAAATCTGTGCGATACGTACAACTGGAACTCCGACTAAATATCTTAATAAATGTAAATATATATAATAAATAAAGTCAAAACCTTACAAATTAGAACTCCGTTCTCGATTATATTCTCGACCATACATTTCTTGACGAAACAAAACAAAATTTTGGAGCTGCATGTGAAAGAAATATTCTGTGTATGTCCGTTTAATTTATCGATCGGTAAAATAGCCCAAATGATTGCGAAACTTAAACGGCAGTGGGCAGGGCACATCGATGGCCGTTGGGGCAGTAAAGTCCGCGAATGGCGACCACTAGATGGACTGACGATCTGGTCAAGATGGCGGGAATACGTTGGATGAGGGCAGCCCAGGACCAATCATCGTGGAGATCTTTCGTGGAGGCCTTTGTCCAGCAGTGCATGTCTTCCGGCTACGATGATGATGAATACAGAAAGACACAGACAATGATGATATTGACCTTTTATTTATTTGATCTAGGGAAAAAATCAAGGAGAAAAACACTATTCTGGACTGTTTGTCTCGTGGAGAAATTCTGGTAATGTTTCTTCATAATTTTTAGATCACTCTCCGTAACGACACAAAAGAAATTTAGGAGCAATTTACGACATGAATGCAATAAAACAGTATAAGATATATTATCCCAAACACAAACCATATCGCTTTGGGGCAGGCGCATGAATCATATTCTCTAAACGAATTAGGAGCCGCGAAATCTTGTTATAGCACCCTTTTCCGGTATGATGGTCCGTGACATAAAGAAATACGTATAGAACCCCATTTGCACATTCTGATAATATAAAACTATTGATCTATGTTTACTTTGCATTAGATAAACGTTTGTTTGTGTAATTGTGTAAGAAAGTCTTACAAATTTGCATGACGCCCGATTTTGTTCATAATCCTTATCTTAATAACAAAATTTAGACAAAATATTGTATACCCATATAACCTCCTTGTTAAAATAAAAGTTAAAAATTTAATTTATTTTTATAAAAAAAAATGTCAATAACTTCCATTGCAATAACTTATATTCTACCACCATTTCGGAAGCAAATCTTGCCAAGAATGAAGAAATCGCGCAAGAAGCTCTCCCAGTATCCTATTTGGGCTACTAATAATCAATGTATTGATTTTATTGACAACTTAAATTTAAAATAACAAGCAAAGTATGCATTTATAGCTAGCCGAAATATGAAGTAGAAAAAAGATTTATTGAGAGTAAATTCTATAGCGAAATGAAGCCAAATTCAAGGTTCATCTCAAGAAGAAGTCATCATTCTTATTCCAGCGCTTGGCGCGTATCTTTTTAATATGCCTCGTGTAGAGGCGAAACACACTTCTAAGTGATTTATTAAAACTTAGTGAAATCAACACAACAGATCAGCACTTAAAACATTTTCGATATTGCTTTTTGCAAAATAATGCACAAGTAAACTTGAAGAGTCCCTCTCTTTCAGACTACCAGCTTGAAAACTCCGTTGAAAACGCTTAAGATAAAATCCCTGCACATAATACAGTTAATTTTGTCATGGTCGTCAAAAAATTTATTGAATTCGGCGTTATTTTGTGAAAATCCATAATTATCCAATTGTTGTCAGATGCCTCGCCAAATTCTGACCCGAGATTAAGTCTTGGCTCACAACAATTGGATAAAGTCGTCAATACCAATTCTGACCAAGTAGTGACAGTATAACCACACGCTTGATCTGGAGACAAAAGAGATTCCAGCAGAATTGGTATTTAAATATCCCGGACCAGGTGCAAAAGGCAACGGGATCACAGTTAATGTATTTCTTAAGAGAATTGTAAAACAAGTCCTCACACAGGAACAAAACTTCAAGACAACCACGACCGCTGTGTCAAGAGAAGAGAATCCAAAAGAGAAGCTATGGAATACATTGAAACTAAATTGAAATTTATATATTTGTATTGTGCATCTAGCACAGCACAATTCGCCAATAAATCGGCATACAAATATTTGATTATGAATAATAGAATTATTATATTTAATATTAATATGTCATTAATACACATTAAATAGCTTTAATTCAATAATATCATTAAAAATATTAGTTTGTAGGTACAACTCTCAAATAATTACTTTTAAATATTATTAATATTTTTGGCTAAATAATTATTTTAAACAATAGAAACATTTGTTATTAGCCATAATTTTCATTTTTTATGCATTATAGTTTTTTTGCAATTCTCTAATATTTTTTGGAAGATGGTTAAAGACAGTAATGCAATAACATATGTGTTATTTTGATGAAGCGCTATTCTACAGTATGGTATCAAAAGGCGAGTTGGATCTCTAAATCCTAATATGGAATAGCCCTTTGCTGGTTTAAAAAGCTTATCATGTATTTTAATGAACATACTTATTTCTAATATGTAAACTAGTAACTGAGCTCCAGCATTATCAATCTTATAACTCACCGGTACGTTGATCTTATGAAACCAAGCATAAATATCTAAGCTGTTCAAGATTGTGAGAACACAAAAGCAAATTAATTTTTAATGTACTCTACCATGAAGCTAACAAATAAGTTAAAACATTCATGTATCATATAATGTAAACCCACAATTACATTATTTGCGGTCACGTGAATCCGCCATTATGTTTCATTGACCAATGGGAACACCGCGCTTAATAGGATACCATTTTGGAACATGTTTAATGAAACTTGAACACGGAATATTATGTTGCGGTATACACTTTAATGAGATTGTAAGTTATTACAATTATCCGAAACCCTTTCATGAATGTATCGTCCATGTTATAATGTATTTAATGGTACATTTGTTATGATGGTTTCTTAATGACTGAATACATCCATATATATACAGTTTACTAGCAGCTCCCTGTGGTTTCACCCGAATATTGTATAAATTTAACATAACGTACCTATTGTGGTTGACGTGTAAGAAATAGTTACATTATGGATCTTTGTGTACGTGCCAAGGATCAATATTTTGTTTAATTTTATATTTCCGCGTTACTTACCATTACTGTTTTTATTAAAAGTTCTTATATCGTTATAATCTTCTAATTTACCTCACAAAAATCTATCACCATAATCTTTATTGTATTAGTCTACTGCTGGACAAAAGCCTCACCTAATTTGCGTCACTGAACCCGAACTTTGGTTTTGGTTTTCTTATCCAGCTACTGCCAGCTACTCTGCGTACATCATCTCTCTACTCAGTCGGAGAGCACACTATACTACGTTTTCCGAGTCACCGTCTCCACTCCAGAAAACTTTGACCCCAGCAAATGTCTATTCTCCAACTGATAACACCAGCTAACTGTCACTTCAGCTTGCTTATTCTATATTATATTAAAAGAAATGGTGTAAAAAAGTTTACAAAATTTCAAAACTTTTCAAAACATATTTAATTTCAATATGAGATTCGAATTTGGCTGTGCCACATAATCTTATAGCAAGTTTTTGAAACAACCTTTGCAAATGTTTAGCGACTACACATCGCTAACGCTCTAAGCCTTAGTAATAATGCAAATAGGTTTATAATTAGTAACCCGAGAAAGCAAAATTTTGCCAGAAATTACGTGAGAAATAAAATAATGAAACCAAATCAAAATCATACTAACTAATCTATTGTCACTATAACCGATTTTGATTGACAAGTCGTAAGAAGTTAGCCACTCTTGGCATTAGCTCTTATATATTTTGAATATGAAAAGCTAAAGTACACATTGACAAATCAAAATTGGTCACATATTATCTAGCTGTCAGATCGTCTAAACATCTTAGAATACTATAAGGCTGAGATCTATAGAGGGTATTTAGATTTTGCTCAGACTTTACTTACATAAAACTTAGCTGAGTGTGATGTGAACGCGAACTTGACTTTTACATTGGGCTGTATTAGGTTAATCTTAACATAATTTCAGCTGTTAAATGACTATGAAAACGAAATCAAAGATTATGCTAAGCTTACACTCAGTAAAGTTCTACACTCTATAGATATATAGATATAGACCCTCAGTCTACGGTCAATACATAAGCTGCTATTTAAGATTTATCATGATTCTGAAATATGATTGCTTTGCGCACCGTTCATAGCAATTTGTACGGAATGTTATTCTTAATGAGATTTTTATTTATTCATACCGCCAAGTATCATTAACCGTGATTACACAGATAAAACAAATGTAATTTAAGACTAATTTCTTTAATACGGCGATGGTAGATTGATAATTTACGGAGTTATGAATAAATTTGCTTGGATGGTCATTTGAATATTACATGGTGCTAACGGCAAGTTTGAAGTATTTGTATTTAAAGTAATTTATAGTCATAGGTGTAGCCATAAAAGGGTGAGGGGAAAGAGTGGGCAAACATGCTAAGAGTTACACAAATTAAATTTGAAAACAAATCATATGAACGGTGTGGGACTCAAATCGTTCCGTGTAAGCGCTCTCCCACTGAGCCAACCCTTTGAGTGAAGTAACGTTCATAAATCTTGACATGTCTTGTTCAAGCCTCAGGTTGTGGCTTCATCTACAGCTTCTACTTTACAGTTAATAACCTGCTCAACCCCAAAATTTGCATTGACTTGAGATGTCACTCTTTCAAATCTAATCGATTATCTTAATCTTTAACAAAATAAGAAATTGTTTGCTAAGAGTTTAAGAAAGACGCCACCTAGAAAAAAAAAGGTGTGTAAGAATTATTCCTCATGCTGTTTTACGTTTGCAGAAAGAACAATATTGTGATAAAGACGTTATTAAAATCAACCAATTATAATTTTATTATAATATCTCATACATATCAATATCTCATAATTTGGGTAAATAACGTTTATTTAGATTATATTATTTTTATACAAATATAAATACCACAATTCATGGCATTCACAATATATGACAATAATATCCCCTCCTCCTTACACACTTATAGTTCAGATCATGTGCCTTTTCTTAGTTTAGATATTGCATCATGAATTTCGTGGTTGATTGATGGTTAAAATTAAACTCAAAGTCAAATAATTTATAAAGGTAAGCGCTTTTCAAACGTCATTAAAAATATTTCATTTAAGCTACTGAATCTACCTACCATAAGTGCGGAAAAAGTAACAATAGATTATACATGTTTTTAGATAATATGCAGTAATAATTAAGAATTCAGGTATATTTCTTACTGTTGTTAATAAAATAAAAAATTTCTTTCTAATATGGTACTTAAGAGCAATCGTCCTTTATCAGGCGTCTATAGTGGGCTATAAGCTTGGACGAATAAACCATTGGACACTAAACGAGGATATAATTTAAATCTCGGCACAGTAGCACGTTTCCTAGTTGGTAGCCTCTATTCTTTTTCTGAACTCATTTTTAAGACACAGGGCAGGCGCGCTAGCGCAAGCAGGGGGCACAATAGATCCTAGGATTTAAGGGCATTTTAATCCCCAAATCATAATAATACCATCGAATATGGTCTGGTAGCGACCAGACCACGTCGAATAGTTAAGCCGTACCAAATCCGATAGTGTGTTTAGGCTATTACGCGTCCAGTGTTTAGTTCGTTCAAGGTGACATCCTTAGGAAACTCAAGATTCAATACAGGTTAGTGGATTGGTTCTTGCATTAGTTGTCGCCAAAATTATCCGATAATTTTTTCGATTTACGTTCCCCGCGGTAGACTGTCTATTTACACGACAGCCTACCAACATTTATGTGTAGGGATTAAATGCCCTACCAAGGTCATTGTTCAATATAAACGCGGACAGCCGCGGGCGCAAGTTCGTTATGAACATATTTAAATAATCCAAAACAAAAGAATCGATAATAATATGATACATTTTTTCAGCATCGTTCCCAATAACGAGGCGGATTGGACATCCATATCAGAACAGAACGCCGCCGAAGCGCAAGAAACCTCGCACTTCCTTCACTAGACTTCAAATAGCTGAACTGGAGAAGAGATTCCATAAGCAGAAGTACCTGGCGTCTGCTGAGAGAGCTTCGTTAGCTAAGACTTTGAAAATGACGGATGCTCAAGTGAAAACGTGGTTTCAGAACAGAAGGACAAAATGGAGGTAAGGATTCCTAATTTTATAGACATACAATATATAGACAAGCAAAGCGTGAGTGAGAGAAAGAAAACATCTCTAACGGAGGTACAGCGAGATAGAAAAGGAAAGCGAATCTATTCTGACTATAACCGATTTTGATTTACATGATCACTTAACACCTGGTGACCTGTACGCTCGTTTGTCCTCCTATTCCATATAAACTAATAATAGCAATAAATGCAAGTTAACTCAACCATAGACTTTGAATATACATACTAGTATAGACGATAGACGGCCGGATAATGAATGGCCAATTTTGATTTGTCAATGTGCATGCAAGGTTATTTTTATTTATTTATTCAGAAAAACATGATAAGCTTTATCATGTTCGCTGAAATATCACTGTTTGTGGCTACGACGCGGGACGGGTCGTTCTCTTCCCTAAAATATGGCCGAGGGAGGCGATGGCTGGCTATGCGTCATGAACGTTAACGGGTGCTTCTTGTGGTGGCAGGATGAACTCAACTTCATGTTTTTAAAATTAAAATTATTATTATATATTTTATCATCGCCAATAAAATGCTCATAGAATACCTTTTGTATTTACGCTATGTGTGGATTGATGCATCAACTGTACTCAATAACTCAAGTTATTACGTATTAATTTACATTTATTTAATTTTAACTTACCCGTGTAAGGCATTACTTTTAAGCATTTGACGTTTGAGTATTTTTATTGCGTCAGTATACCTACATAATATATTGATTTGTAAAACGATGAAGCTGTAAATGTTGATTTAAAAAAGTGACAATGATCTTCTTGCCACTTCTCATAAAAGCTCAACCGTACCAAACGTGTCATTTCCTTAACAAATATGAATAAACTGATTTTGATTTGATTTGATTTATCTTCACGGATAATATGGTAACAATATATATATATATATATATATATGTGTGTGAGATTAATATCTATTATTTAATTCAATTTAACAATTTAGTCACGACTAAGCACGTAAAACAAAACAAAATAAACAATTACAACAAGTGAATATAGATAAAAGAAATGTGCATAAATAAGTAAAATAACATTCAGAATCGAAGGAAATCTAAAATTATTTTAGATTCAATCGTAGTGTGCACTTCGTGAGAGTAAAAGCAGTATATTGAACCTCAAAACAATATATTTTATACAGCTAGTAACCATAGAACATTGATTACAAACAAAACAAAATTCGGAATCCATGTGAGACAATGCAACACTGGCCCGTGTTGGTGGCACACCGATTACCGTCTAATGGACAAGCGCTGTTTGTGTTCGACGCAGATAACCCTTGCTCGATACGCGCGGCGCCAAGCCACTGCTTTTACGAAAAAAAAAACACAAAAAGCGAATTCCCGAACGCAGCTGATTTGAAAATAGAATTATTTGGCAAATGCGTGGTTATGTGTGCTGACTAGTTAACTGTTGCTTTATTTGTATCAGATAATTGTTTTGATTTTAATTTTAATCCAAATAAATGAGGTGTCGTACCAGTACGAACTAAGTTCCTTATGATACTGGACAATTTTTTACATATATAATGTTCTTAAATTATTTATACATCTAGATAGAATCTCTTGCTACTGACTATCGATGAAAACAGGCTCATTACTTTAGTGTGCGTGGCAAGCTACGTTTTACATTCGCTATTTGTATGTCACTTTGTGTTAGTGTGCGTGTATTGCTCAAAATAGAGGCTAACTATCAACCTCAATTTTTTTCGAAGTTTTCACAGCTGTCAACGTCTATCTCGACGTATAAATGATTTTCTTCCGATTGAAGTCACAAACAAAGAGGTGTGATCTAATACTATATAATATTGCCTACATAATTCATCAGCTGTCATATAAAAAAAACATTAAAATCCAACTGTTATGTCCCAGAGTAGCATGTTCAAAGACATAAATGAAAAATCTATTCTGTTTTGTAGTATTATAGCTATAAATTATTAATATATTAAATATATGATCGGATTTTGTACGGCCCAACCATCTAACATGGTCTGGTATCGGACGATATTCCTTAGAATGTCTTGAAATTATTGCCACATTTTGTGCGATGGACAATGGGACATACCATCGAATATTGTTAGGTACCGGACCGCATCCGATCGTTCGGTCAGACCAAATCCGACCGTGTGTTTAGGGTTTTAAAAGTGCTTATACGGTAAACGTTGTTTTGCCAAATAAATTAAGTATGCGCCCGCTCATTGTATGAATTTGAATTTTCATACGTAATGAATTTTCATTGACTAATATTTGTATTGCGAATATACAGGTAATACTAAGAGCGCTTTCGCACTACGTCGGATCCGAATCCGATCCGTATCCGTGAAAACACGGTCCTAAATACTCATAGAACTATTTCTATGGTAGTTTACGCACTAGATGCGGCTTCCGTCAACCGTTAGAAATAGTATACGAGTACCTCGGACTGTATTTTCACGGGTTCGGATCGGATTCGGATCGGACGTAGTGCGAAACCGCTCTAAGTCAAAAAAATATGGGTTTCGAATAAAAAATCACCATAAATTATATATTTAAAACATCTCCGAAACATATAAGTACAAGGAATAAATCGGCTGTCCATTTATTAGTATAGATTTTAATGTTTCAAATTAAATGAGCTTATAAACATTGCTGTCCGTAACGAGAATCAGTTTCTCTAGGACACAGACACAATAATTTATTATATAACGCGCAGTCGATTTATCAGGCGTCTCTTCATATTAAGTGAGGCAACTTAATGGGTGCCTTATCTTAGCTTGTTTTGTTTATTAAAGCTATCAGGCTCGAGAGGATTGTGTTGCTTTCGTTGTGCTTTTAATTGTTTGGACAGATTATTTGCTTTTTAAGGGCACCGTACACGATAAAAATACAGATTACTTTGTGAAATTCTTCAAGAGGTTGGAAATACTTAATTATTTATACATTTTTTTTCCTTTTATGATAGAAACCTATGTTATATCATTTTAATTACAATCTAGCCTCAGGCTACAAGCATAAATTTAAACTTAATTTTTTTAAGTAGGTTTAAATTTTGCCATTTTAGAATGCGCGGAACCAATATGAAAAAACGGCTACTTCAACCAAAACATATACATTCACTTTTTTTTATGGAATAGGAGGTCAATCGAGCGTACGGGTCACCTGTTGTTAAGTGATCACCGCCTCCCACAATATCTTGCAACAGCAGAGGAATCACAGGAGCGTTGCCGGCCTTTAAGGAAGGTGTACGCGATTTTTTTGAAGGTACCCATGTCGTATCGTCCCGGAAACACCGCACAAGGAAGTTCATGCCACAGCTTTATAGTACGTGGAAGAAAGCTCCTTGAAAACCGCACTGTGGAGGACCGCCATACATCCAGATGGTGGGGATGATATCCTAACTTGTGGCGTGTCGTGCGAAGGTGGAATTCGGCGGCAGGAATCAGGTTAAACAGCTTTTCAGAACACTCCCCGTGATAAATGCAGTAGAAGACACACATTGAAGCGACATCTCTACGCAACGCCAAGTGATCTAGCCGTTCACTCTGACAGTCAGGCAGCATTGTTGGCTTTAGACGCAGGCTTGACGACTTCAAAATTAGTCAAAAACTGCATTGACTGCTTAAACACATTAGGCATTTTAACTTAGGCAGTCCCCCTATTATTACGTAGTATTTACCAAGGAGGATGTAAAAGTAAAAATTTAAATTTAGTTTAGTATAAAACGTACAGTCATTTGACTTAAGTTTGAAATAGTAGTAATGACAGTACGGCAATTGGCGACGAACTATAATCCTGCTAAGTTTGAAGGCGAACAGTTGCATAAGACGTAGTGAATTTCGGCTATCTCCGTTTTTTACAAGATTTTAGCCGTCATCTGTCAATATATCAATGACTGCACGTTTGTTACAATCGAGTGAATTGCTTTTTTCTTGGAGAGCCTCGCTAGGCTGACTGTAAGTTGACCGGTTTTTTTTTTATGGAATAGGAAGACAAACGAGCGACGGATCACCTGTTGTTAAGTGATCACCACCGCCCACAATCTCTTGCAACACCAGAGGAATCACAGGAGCGTTGCCGACCTTTAAGGAAGGTGTGCTTTTTTTGAAGGTACCCATGTCGTACCGTCCCGGAAACACCGCACAAGGAAGTTCATTCCACAGCTTTGTAGTACGTACCCGGTTTTCGTCATATTATTTCTATTTTAAAATCATACCAAATGTCAAATAAATATAAGTCTTAAATTGGAATTAATAACAGATTGTTTCAGCTCTGTCTTAAGTGTTTTTAAATTAATCGCTTTTATGATTTAATTTTTGTATAACAATCTAGTCTTTAACGACTTAATGCCAGTTTTTTAATATAAGAACTAGTTTATTTATGTGTCCTTATCAGTAATTACGTTATTCTTTCAATTTCATTATTTTTTTTTAAATACTTAGTGATTTATATATTCAAATCAGCTTTGCTTTGTGTCTGAATGGAAATTTTGGAATAGTTCCAAAATTTTTTTACAATAAAAATAGATTACAAAAACATCCGCTTAAACTTATACTTTTATTAATGAAAATAAGGGACGAGATGACCAGGACGTTCTGCTTATGGTAATTGATACGCCTTGCCCATTACAATGCAGTGCCATACAGGATTATTAAAAAAAAAAACAAAAAAACTGAGCGGCACTACAGTTGCGCTCGTCACCTTGAGACAAGATGTCAAGTCTCATTTGTCCAGTAATTTCATTAGCTACGGCGCCTTCAGACCGAAACACAGTAATGCTTACACATAACTGCTTCACAGCAGAAATAGGCGCCGTTGTGGTAACCATAATCTAGCCGACATCAGGTGCAAAGGAGCCGGTAAGGTAACAGAAATACATATCTCAAAGACATTTTGTAATTGAAATAAGCAAGAAGAGTTTCTAAGCAAAATTAAGTGAAAAAGTTATTCTATTACTGAACGGTTTTATTTAAAAATTATAAAATATTAAAAACTTAAAAAATCGCGATACAAAAGTAACTGTTGATCGTAGATGGGTGAAAATCTTAAGTTGTATGTATTTTTGAATGCTGACTCATAATCAAACGAATTTAAAAAAAAATGGCGTGGATAGCCCCTAACATTTTGGGGGGATGAAAAATAGATTTTGTCCGATTCTCAGACCTACCCAATATGCCCTCAAAATTTCATAAGAATCGGTCAAGCCGTTTCGGAGGTTTCAATGTTTAACACCATGACACGAGAATTTTTATATATTAGAAGATATGTTCGTGTTACCAAAATCTTTGCTTCACGTTCATGCAAAATGCTCTCAATATACTTTTATTTATTTACGGTGTGTCCGGATCGTTGTATTTTCTGTATCCATATATATCTGACATATTATGTCAAAGAAGTACAATTTTTGTTAATTCATCGTGCATTTATAATTATAATAATAACTAGCTGACCCGACAGACGTTGTTCAGTACATTATAAATAAAATACTGTTTTTTATGAATTTAATAACTTAAGATATTTTATCAATCTACATACCGTTGGTAGTCAAATGAGACTCTTAGAAAGATATAAAAATTCTAATTAGTTATTCATTTGAAATTATTGTGTAAAATTGATTTCGACGGGGTCACATCAAAGGAAGAACTTCATTGTTGTTTTTATTCTATTCCTACTATATTTTTTTTCTCCTTTTGCAAGATTACAGTCACACAGAGAGACTTCTGGAGGTCTTGGGTAGTTAGCACACCTATAAACCGAGAACACCCTATCGTACGCATGTTTGCACATACACCCTCTCTCTCTCTCTCTCTCTCTCACACATACACACACACTCACACATACACACACACACACATTTACCTCTATCCTTAGGAATTTCAAGCTTTTTAGTCCCTGTGTAAAAGTGGAATCCTGGTGACCAGTAATACAGGTATTTTATTACCTACCACAGGCACCAGCGATCCACAACCAAAACTTATGTATCCCCTGTATTTTTAAGTTTTCGCTATATTGTAATTTTGGTTGTTGGTGAGAAATAAAAGTTATTATTATTATTATATTAAACCTTCTCTGGAGTTCCACAAATAATTCAAGACCAAAATTAGCCAAATCGGTCCATTTGTTCTCGAGTTTTAGCGAGACTAACGAACAGCAATTCATTTATATATATTTATATATGAATGAATTGCTGTTATATATATATAGATAATAAAATTTTATTTCAGGCATTTTCCCATAATAATCGCAAATCACAATACAAAATTAAAATCAACATTAAACATAAACTTAAATGAAAATCAAATTCAAATTTGAAATTAAAAACAAAATGTAAAATTAAAGTCAACAGTTAAAATAACATTAAAATTAAAAAAACCGACTTAAAAACTCAAAAGTATAAAATAACATAAAAAAGATTTAATTTAATACACCCCTTATGAAAATCTTATACCTTTTAATAGTAGTAAAACTACTATTATTTGTATGTGCTACCTATTGATAGGGTTTAAGTCGGTGCTTGCCCGCTTGTTGTTTGGTTCTAGACGAAGCTATCCCGCTCAAAGTCACGCGTGGCGAGTGTAGGTACCTGCTATTACATTTGGCCTAGCACCGACTTCAAACCTATCAATAGCACATAAAAATAATACTATTTTTACTAATATTAAAGGCACAAAGGCAAAACAGGCATTTATTTTCTCAAAATTGATTCCTTTACAATTCTTTTTGATGTCATTTCTAATATACTAGATACTACTACTTGCATAAGAGGTATAATACACAAATCACAAACTAGTTAAAAACTGAAATAGGTTACAAATAATAAATGCACACACACATTTTTTTTTTTTTTTTAAATGCAATACACGGTCCAATTTTCATGCCAATCGCCACTTCGTCAATGTCGGGTGAATTAAACCTCCTTGTGTGTTCACCGGCTGGTGGTTTGTCAGCTTGGATGACAATATTATGGCTGTTTGATTTGCACGAACTTGTTGCATTCTAAGCCTTTATTTACGTATATAAATAACATACATTGTCACTCTCAAACTTATGACTTATCAGTCTACATACAAATAATACAGTCTACATAAAAACTATAGTAAGCTTTAAAAATTATTTTTACCTTCTGAGAAAGTTAGAAAGATATAAAAATTCTAGTTAGATATTCATTTTCAACTATTCTTTCAATTTGATTTCTGAACGACGGGGGACACGTCAAAGGAAAATCAAAATTGCTGTTTTTATTTAAATCCGCATTTTCATTTTTACTCAAACCTTTTAAACCTTCCCTGGACTTCCACAAATAATTCAAGACCTAAATTTACCAAATCGTTCCTGCCGTTCTCGAGTTTTAGCGAGACTAACGAACAGTAATTCATTTTTATATATATAGTAAACTAATTAAAAACTGAAATAGGTTACAAATAATAAATGCAAACACACACTTTTTTTTTAATGCAATAAACGGTACAATTTTCATGCAGTGCAACGTGCGGAAGGGTCCCAAGAACATTGTAATCCCCTCTCAAGTCAATCTAAGTACATATATAGCATCCAGTAGGGGGAGGCTGTTCGGTGTTAATACTGTATGAGGAACACAACTCGGCAGTTTAGCTAATCAATTATTAACCGCAACGGGAAAGACGTACGCTCCTGTTTTTACATGTATTGTTCACTGTAGCTTTATTGGCAATTTTTGTGACTTCTAGTGAAGTTATTTATTTTGTGCTTTCGAAGCTTCATTAATTGTTTCATGGATGGTCCGTTATGCTATAATTGTAAATTAATTTAAAAAAATGTCGAAGAATCATCTTCGATAGGAATGTTTGGGATAGTTTTGAACAATATTAAGGAACACTTAGTAAGGTTAATTAAAAAAAAACAAACTCAAGTTTTCGGTTATTTTTCGTGTAAATGACGTGTACTTTTTATGTTTTTTTTACTGGGTATACTTACAGCAATGCAAATATTAAGAACATTGACATTAATATACTTTAAACATACCTGCCTATTAAAGACAGAAGATTGTCATATAAAGACAAAATTTCATTTGATTAACATTTCTTTGAGATCTTGACTTAAGTAAGTATCTAAATTTATGCTAATATGAAAAAGTAACAATACTCTTTTAGAATTTTATACAATAAAGAATAGGAGTTATAATTATTAGGTGGACTGGAGCATAAAAGAGTGAATAGGCCTTTTTCCAAATTAAATCCAATCTAGCAGTAATAAAGTATTTTTTTAGAGTTACGGGGCGACATCCTTACAGGTCGTATATTTGACCTTACAAATAATAAATTCTAAGCTGTGGCCACTACTTGGTGATTGAAAAAAAAATTGTTCAACCTAAACTATAGAATAAGCCTTAATGTCCGGTGTTTCCATTACGGTAAGATGTAACCTTACACCTTCCTTTAAGACTGGCAACACTCCTGAGTTCCTGTGATATTGTGGGCAGCGGTGATCACTTAACATTAGGTGATCAATAACCTCATGTGACGACATGTTTCACAAAAAAATCTAATTTAAAAAATGTTTGTCACATGCAAGATGGTCTAATTTTACTTACGTAATAAGGAGTATTATAGATTGAAATAAAACCATTGAAGCAACTTTTGGCATTCAATACAAAATCCCACAGTTTATTTACACATTTTCGAAAGCAATTGAAGTTACTTCCAGCTGTAATTCGAACAAATCCAATTGGGTTACCACATCTAACACTCCGTTACCCTACAGACTTCCCTCTTTATTTATTTACTTATATCGCACTACCTCCATTGTATAAGTGAATATTAAAACTCCCCAAATTAGGGGACACGGTTGTTCTATAAAAGCACTTACAGCCTTAACGAAAAGAAACATTTTCGTTGCCCTTTCTTGCAATTTAATTCCTTTTACCCTCACTTATTTAATGCACCTTATGTCTAAGAAAATAAGGCGTATTTTCTATAGCAGTTACGTCGTTTTGCTTTTAGTAATGTACAACTGTCTTTAGTATAATTGTTGCTTGTAGGCTGTCTTCTTTGGAATTAGGGTACAAATCTGTTTCTTGATTGAAGTCAAGGGAACAGAAATGTAACATACATTGCGTGGCTGTTAATTTGAGAAACTTCCTGTTTCTTCCCGGGGGACGTAATGGATTGTAAACTAGTAGTGATCTATTGAGTAAGCAGTTGTTTATATAGTGTACTTCCTTCTTTACTTATATATATATGCCATAGTTATTTAAAATACCCAATTCTTATGTCCTATATTTATAAGACTTACGACTTATTTGACAAAGATTTAGTACCAATAAGAAACCTTCTAATCTGAATTAACTTTTAATATCGGAATTAAAAAGCAAACTTACAAGTAAAAATACATGCACAAAAGTAACTTATATTAAGTAAGGAAGCGTGAATATTTAATACAACCTCTTTATCTTATGAAATAATAATTATTCTCATTTATCTGGCAAGTTTGGCTTATTTAAGGAAAGTTTAATTGAGCTTCACTTTATCTAATTATAAAGGCAGCGTTTGAAAGCGGGCAACCCTCGGCTGAGTGTTGTGCAGACAACTTATCGATCAAAATTATTACGTACGAAGTAAGGTGCAATACCAGTCGAGAGAAATATATTTATTGTATAAAGTAAACCTACCATGTGTGAGGAAGTGAGTTTATAATTACACTTATACTTTAAACATGTTTTTTTCACAACGTATATGTAACTTCAACTAACAATTTTATTTGTTGGATTTTGTTCATATTTTTTACTTAATATATAAATGTAGCTAGATCTTTTGTACAAAATTATTTATTTCAAAAGTTTAAATTATGGATACCGTGATATTTTTTTTTTAATTTGACCTTTGGCGCTTGAACTTGGCATCACTAATAATCAATTTTCTTCGGACCTGTTTTCTCCCTGATCTCATTATATTGCTCGAAAAATACGTATATATGTAGATTTTACTTTTTTTTATAAAAATAAGGGACGAGAAGATCAGGAGGTTCAGCTGAAGGTAATTGATACGCCTTGCCCATTACTTAAGTCTTGAAACAATACTTAAGTCTTAATACTTATGCTATTAGTAATGTTTGCCTCAAACATTAAGGTAACAACAATATGTGAGAATGATACTTATCGCCATGATGACAATGATGAAGAACTTATAAAATATTTAATCGAAATTTAGAGCTACATCACTAGTCGCACTGGCTGTCCTAATAAAGTTCTCGCTACGATAATATACATTGCTTAATCATTTATAATTGTTAGAGAGGACCGCAAATTTTAAGGCAGTGTCGACAACTATTTATCAAGGAGCCCTTATCTATTACGTAATTCGTTTAACCGTAGTGCAGATCTATCATGAAGAATCGAAATAGTCTTTGCCAAATGGATTTGTTTTTTCTAAGATATTGAATCATTAGTAAGCACTTTTTGATTCCGTTTTAGAAATATTTTAGAGTGTATAATTTGACGAAGTCATAGTTTCTATTGGGTACAACAGTATGTTAAAGTTTTAATATTAATAATTATAGATTCATCTTTTTTATTGTTCTTAGTAAATAACTTTGTCATAACAAAGAAGTATTATATGAAGGAGTATACTGAGGGTACCTCTTATTTATGAACATATGTAGCTATTCAGAATAAGTTTTTTTATGTGGTGAGAAGAAACGCAATAGAGTCAACAGTTTTTTTTTTCTTTAAACAGGTACTCTGTTTACAATTACGACTCTACAGATTTTCCATTCTATTTTCCAATCAAACGGCTATAAATAGTTTTGTGTAATTACTTATTTAAAAATAGCACGATGTTTATCACATGCAGTCTCAGCCTAATTTATCACATTTTTACCCACGATGTTGGTATAAATTCAGCTTTATGCTCAACTAGAAATGGCCGAAATAGAAACTACATAACAAACAAAACTTCATTAAGGCGAGATTTATTTTGTTCTATATTAATAAGTTACATTTACAATACTTATATTTAATTATAATTGTCTATTTATTGCCCTGGTAAATTTTGCTCCGACTAATCGCACTGTGATACGACGTTGCCTCGAGCCGACTTTACCGGAACAATTCAAAATCAAAATCACTTTATTCATGTAGGTCATGGAAATGACACTCATGAATGTCGAAAAAAAATTTTTTTTCTTATGGAATATACTGCTACTTCGTAAAGGGTTGAGCGAGTTGAGAAAAAGTAGCAAGAAACTCATTGCCACTCTTTTAAATCATGTTTTACATTTCCATCGTTTTACAAATCATTTCAATTACAGGATATATAATTGTTACAAACCAGCGTGACAGCATAGTCTCATTCGACAACTACAAAATAAAGTACTTACCACAAACATGAGTCTGAATATTTTCTTATAAAAAAAATTAATGAAATGTAATTCGAAAGTATATTGCGCTAAAGAACTCCATGAATTAAGCGTAGAAAGTTCGGGCAATAACTCAAGTGTGATTAAAACTGACAAGGGAATGAATTTGAAGTTAATTCTCTCCGCTAACTCAAAGTTTTGATGTATGCCCACCCTACTTAATTGTACCCAACTCTCCCGTACAACCAATAAATTTTATGCCATTTTAATTGTTTTGTGGATATCCAAAACGTTGTTTTATCTTTCCACTTAGTGGTACTCTCTCAATACTGAGCAAAATTATTGCAAAAAATGAGTCACGAAAAGTGTTAGTTAATTAGTTCCTTAAATACGACATTTGCTTTTATTTTTTTTAATTACATTAAATTTAATGTGCAACTTCGTTCGATTACTTGTTGCTATTTGTAACATGATCCCGAAGTAGTACAGATTATTGAAATTCTGTCTGCTCATCATGTTTTCCTTACACCATCCAAATAATTCATAATAATACAATTTAGAATATAGAATACAGCCGACTTCAAAAACACTATTCCAAAACTATAGATATAATATGGACTAAAAAGTATGAAAATAATTGCACATTTTTATACAATCTAATTAATTAATCAAATTCTAGTTACGATTATTGTTATTTTTGGAATCAGTGTCCTTCCACCGCGTCCTCAAATCATAGAAATCAGTTGGCGCGATATTGAGTTATTCTTATAGTTGTCACGCAAAAACTTTAAATATCAAATTTAAGACTTTTATAGTTTTCTCCTCCTTTTGAGAAGTCGGTTAAAAATATGAAAGTGCAATGTTAGTTGTGGTGGATGCAATAATAGCTTCATTAGTAGTTACATTTGTTGATTTGAATTTTCTTTGAATATGAGTTACAATGGCACTGATAAGAGGAAATCTAAATTATTTTTGTGTAAACTATAAGATCGTAATGGCAGGCTAAACATAAAAATATATATGTCCAATAAAAAAAGACGTGTGGCACTCGGGGACTGCCGCGGTAAAGCTATTGCATAGCATTTTTTAACAACTTATGCAATTATAATTATTTATTTATTTTATTTATGCAGTTTTTTTTTTGATAAAATTATTTTTAAAAAAAGCAAATGGGAAGTGAGTAAAATTTACCTTGCAAGATTTGATTGCAGACAGACAACGGGACAGGTGAAACTGAATAAAAATGCTTATAATAAAAATTAAAAGAACGTGATAAAAATAATAAATAAATTAAAAAAAAAATTAAGACGTAGGTTACCCCAGGCTCGAACCTGCGACCTTCTGCACATAAAGCATACGTGATAACCGCTGTTCCACGGCAACTGTAATTACTTTGCCGAAATATCTATATATACATCTAGTAAGTAAGTGTTAGGTTATCTTCGTTACGGAATTTCTGGATTCGGTCTCCACGCTCAAGGCCCGCGATAGAAGCTATGCAATAGCTTAAAAAAACAATTAATATACTTGTACTTGGGTAGGCGAGACCAGTTTTTTGTCTATTTATTTTATGTTATTATGTTAGATCCTTGCAGAATTAAGTGTTTAGTTAAATCTAATTAGTTCACATAAAAAACTTTGAATTAATACGCCAACATCTACGTAGGTAAACTACGACAGGTTTTCCTGAGTCCCTAATTTCTCCCAGTCTTTGTCGCGAGCTAAGATCTATTCTATTGCTTATTTAATTGAACTATTATTTATTACTTATATTATATAAGTGCATCTGCAATACATAAATAAAATTTCATAATATTTATGCAAAAAGTTTATCGATAAGTGGCAATCGACTCGACATCACTTTAGCACATAAAGAGTATCTCTGCCAAGAGTTACCGATGAGTCTATCAAAGCGAGAATAATAAATTAATTAACAATTATTATCTTAATAGTTGAAACCAATTAAATCGTATATAAACAATTTGATTCGATACCCTGATTTATTAATAGGTCAGTTAACGCTGAATTGAAGTGAAATAATACAATATGAACTCTAAATTGATACATCTATGGTTGGTTTTAGATTGGGTGTAAATTGGCATGCAAATTGTGTAGTTAGGCTATCTTAATTAGTTCGATACAAGTTTATGTATGCTGGTTGGACATTGCTAATGTAGGCGCTTTAGTGAGATAGTACCTAGGTATAGCTACCAAATAGATAGTGCTTCGAACAGAAGTTGCTATTTATGCGTACTGTTAATAAAATATAGACACTATTAGATTAGTGATAAGATAGCTTTTAGCTATAAGAATAATATAATAGTCTAAATTTAGAATGTACGTGTTTATAGTAGCATTGGGAGCGAAGAAATTTGAGCGACGTCGTGGGCTGGGTCGTTCCTTATTTATGATATGGTAAGGGGAGCGATAACTGATCGTGGACCGTCAATCTAATTTAAAAATATCGCTTGAGACATTATATCTTAGATCATTTATACGTCTAGATAGACTGTGGCAGCTGTGAAAACGTCTTAAAAAGTTGAGGTTAACAGTTTACCTCTATTTTGAGCAATGCACGCACACTAACACAATGTGACATACAAATCACCGGATGGCCTAATCCTGGCCTGTTTTCATCAGTTGTCTTGCACAAGAGGGTCTATCAAGACATATAAATCATCTAAGCATTAAATTATGTTAAGTCTCATTGGCCCAGTGATTTCACCCCTTTCAAACGGAAACAATAATTATTGCACAAGGCCAGCAACGCTCCTGCGATTCCTCTGTCGCAGCAGAGTTTAATGTGGCGGTTATCACTTAACACAGGACCTCTTCAGTAAAGAAGTGAGCCAAGTGCGAGTTTGTAAGCTACACACAACCATAGCATTTTATTACAGGTGTATGTAGGGTACTTCAAAATTGTTTCCTTCACCGTAGGAGCCTCCAATAACCTACATACTAAGTACGAACTAAGTAGGTACATATGAAAACAAAAATCGAAAAGACGCCTCACGAATGAGACGTAACAGCCTTAACCTTAGCGCCACCGACACTTATCTATACAGATATTATAGTATTGTTTCAACTCTGAAATAGAGTTGAAACAATATTATAATATCTGTAGAATTGATATTGATTTTTGATATTCTCTTGCGCCGATTCTTCTCTCTCAGAGCGCCATTTTCTTCCGAAGCGGTATCATGTATATTAGAAATGACATCAAAAAGAATTCTAAAGGAATCATTTATGAGAAAATAATGCATTTGTTCGATATTATTTATTGTAAATAACAAACAGAAGCGAGAAATTAAAAAAAAAATCGGGACTTGTTCTATTTCACTTTTTGTACAGAAATTCGATTTTAACAGTTTTATTATAAGTATAGATATCAAATTAATTGTATGACTGAGCTTAAGCTATTTTTAAAGTAAAACTTTTATTACATCGTCTCAAACTTTTTCGTCTGTGTGTTGCATGTCGCGTGACGGTCGGGCGGCGTCTATAGTTCGCAGCAGCTGACCGTGTAGTGTAATATAGACTATTACTTATTTAGTTGGAGACATACCCTCTTATTCATAATAGTCTGCTAACTTAAAGCATTGCTAATTCTCACTCTGTCTTCTTCTATTGACCTAAGTCAGAATGAGAAAACCGGTTGTTTAAAGTTAGCGGACCATTATGAATGAGGGGGATAGTCTACTTTTATTATTTCCCATTATCATTCCAATTTTCCAAGCATAAAATTAAGATTGATAAAGCGATTTTTATACCCTTAATGGAATATTATTCCAAAAATTTTTACTTAAATGTCTATAATGAGAAAAAAAGTTTCACTTTAACCGTGGTTTCATAAAACCACACAATGCTTTTTTTAAACAGTCTTATAAGTTCAATAACAAATCCAACATTTTAAAATTGAAATTTTGTAAGTGAAGGGGCGAATTTCCTTAAAACAGCGTTCGATACAGCGATCCTGCGACAAATCTGTTTTAACTTATAAATAATGTACAAGTTGATATTAAGTAAAGTGGGGTCTCGAAGTTTGTAAACAGTTGACTTTGTGTCAAGTAAATGTTGGGGTATTTATGATAATGCTCCGTCGCAATTTATAATGCCCCGGGTGGTAAGCTTGGGTTAATATTATACGTTTTAACCCATAAGGGGTGAGCAGGTGTTAACTCCAATAATTAATCTACTAAAGAAACCTATGAAACCTTAAACCTTATTTACTATGGAATAAGATACATAATCTACTTAGTCTGACTATTAATACTGTAACTATTAGAAATAAGCAAAATATTACATTTGAATTTGGAATCTGTCATTTTACTGTTCATTTTGGCGCCAATACATTGTACAATATTAAAATTGGGTGGGGTGATAAAGAGAACCGATCCCTGTGATTGCACTACACAGACTAGGTATGGAGCCAAATACAATTTTTAAAACTCTCCACCGGGCTATTAAAAGGTACAATGAGACCTCCTCTGTTTGTGTTGTGTGTGAAGAAGATCTGGCGGTCCACGTAGTGTTCGTACGAACAATGTGATCGAAACAGTAAGGGAAAGAAAATTCGAAGAAATCCAGTCCGAAAGCAAAAGACAAGGCAAGACTAGGTATATATACAAAATTTCATATCGAATCAAATGCTGATAACACAGCAGAACTGCCAGAGTGTGCGTCAACAAATCCTACAATTATTCCAACAGAAATAAAATTTGAAAATAAAAAAATTTAAATGGTCACGAATCCAAATAAACACTACCCTATCTATCTAGTTGGATCAAAATTCACACTGTGTGTTCAGTAATAAAGAAATCAAACAAGATGGCAATAACACACGTACGAACTCATGCACGCACACACACGCACACACTTAAACAAGTAATATCGTCAAATACGATCATCAGCAGGAAGACGTCCACTGCTGGACAAAGGCCTCCCGCAAAGATCTTCACGATGATCAGTACTGCCTCATCCAATGTACTCTGGCGATCCTGACCAGATTGTCGTTCCAACTTTTGGAGGACCTACCAACACTTCGTCTTCCGGTACGTGGTCGCCATTCGAGGACTTCACCGCTCCATCTGTCCGTCGAACCATGTGCCCTGCCCACTTCAGTTTCGTAATCATTTGAGCTATGCCAGTGACTTTGGCTCCCCTACAGATCTCCTCATTTTTGTTTTCTCAGGAAAACTCACAACATAGCCCTTTCCATTGTCCTCTGAGCGACCATGAGCTTTTTCATCAGGCAGATAGTTAGCGTCAAATACGATACTTTCATCTAATTCTAAATTTTGATCACATGAACTGCTTAGAAGTACGAAGAAATTATTTGGATATAGTATTTCTAAAAAAAATATGCACTGACCTAATTAATAGTTCCGACTTGTTCAGCAAAGTTAGATTTCATATACCAAATAGAATTCCAAGATCATGCCAGCGACAAATCTTATTTTCATTACCAAATTGTCGCACTAATCTAAGAAAATTCTGCCCATTGTCACGAATGTATACCCTGTATGATCTGTATAACAAGGATTCCTTAGATATTTTCGCTTCCTCAAACTTTAAGAAAATTATTCTTGAAAGAGATATCTTTAATAATATTACCCAAACAGGATCTTAAATCTATGCTTACTAATTTTTCAACTATTTTATGTATGCAATAAAAAAAAAGCGTGTTGTTATCTTAATTAAGTAAAATTCTGTGCATGCTGTGATTTCCTGTAAGTGATAAGACACTTAGCATTAATTTAATTGTATTGTTTTTATTGTTATATTAGTGTACTTGTAGTTGGAAATCCTAATAAAAAAATAAAAAAAAATAAAGATATATTACTTTTAGTTTATATATTACAATGATTGTATTTAGTCCATTTTGTTTTAATTCCAGCTAAATAAAAGATGTAAGTAATATTCTACCAACTTCAAAACAATTAATATTGCTATAGCCAATAATCAACAAATCTTGTCTAGCCGAGTTAATCACCTGTCATCAATTAGTAAAACTAATGATTCAACTAATTGACAATTCGAAACCCTTTACGAATAGCGATTCTAAACTTCATGCATTATTTAACTATGAGTGAGCGAGAGGCTAATGCTGTTTAAATTTTTATTAGTAGTGACGTACTTCTGAAGCTATAATTTAATACTAGCTAAAGCGACAGACGTAGTAGAACTTTTTAGTTTCTAACTACAGAATAAAAAATTAAAAAAAAAATCGAGAATACATTATTCCCGAAAAGTCTAAAGGCATCGGAAATGTGTAGTTAAATATATATTTTATAATATGTAGGAATAAAATGATAAGGATTAATATCGTATTTGATTCGATTTAAAATTGTTGTCACAATTCCACGATACATTATTTTGTTATATCTCATAGGGTTTGGACAGAGTTTTCATTGAAAGCTCCCAGAAGGCTTATTTTTTCTGACAGCCCATAAAATAACGTAAATGTATACAAAAATATTAACAAATACTTAACTAATTAAATACTAAGACCTTCCTCGCGAATCACGCTATCGCGAAACAGCTTGAAAATCGGTATCGTACTTTTTAAATTTATCGCGAACGAACTAACAGACAATCGCGGCGGAGGAGTTTGTTTTATAATGTGTAGTGATGATAATTAATGCTTCTTCATACCAGAACAATTCATACACTACCATGTATGCGATAAGTATTGATGTATATAACTATTTGAGTTTCATTTAACTTAAAAAATGTTTACATTTATTGATATTAATTTTATTTTGTATACCGCTTTTTTGTGGCGTAAATAGCAGTAGTTCACTTACACTTCCTTCACACTTCAATCTCTTAAAGATTTTTTACAAATAAAATAAAAAAAGTAGGATATATTAAATACAAAAAAATTAAATAATTTTTATATTATAGGGGATAGGAAGGTAGGTGTTCATTCAATTCATGTGTTTTTTTCGCAACTCGACGTCTACTGTGCGCTTATTTTGCGTAACCAAGTGCGATTTAGTAAAGTTCACACAAAATCTTAAAACAAATTTAAAAAATTCTAAGAAATCTTGTCAAGTCTAAACGTAATCAACTTATGTATTAAATTCTCATTGTCATTTAAAATCTTTTGATTTTATGATATATATTATTATGGTCTCCCCCTATTAAAGAATTTTAATAATTCAATGCTATGAAATATCAAAGACTAAGACTTGGGTGGCTATTATAGGTAGATACTTATTTAAAATCACTTTTAAAACGATTCAATGGCGTAATCGAAATAATACAATTATGTATACAGCGACATCTAGCGTAAAACTTACAAAGTAAAAGTTAACCAAATTAAAAATAACTAGGAAATACAAGAATTTAATCAATTATTTCTTTCACAGACGTCAAACAGCCGAAGAACGGGAGGCTGAGCGACAAGCGGCCAATCGTCTGATGTTATCGCTTCAAGCAGAGGCCCTGAGTAAAGGCTACATGCCAGAACCACCAGCTGGCGCACCGCTTTCAGCGCTCCATTATCAGAACGCACCAAGTTCAGCACCACCTCCGAACACCGCTTTAAGCGCTTTACAGAACTTACAACCGTGGGCAGGGAATCAAGGGACGTTTGTAACAGCGCCACCGCCATCGACACATCCGCCGGCTGTGGCTTCACCAATATGTTGAAGTTTTGTTGCGAACAAAGTATTATAAGTATTCTCATAATAGATAAAGTATTTAGAAAATCAAGTGAAAAAATAAAAAAAGCAATTAGGTAGTTTTATGAAAGAATGATCCAAGTGAAACATTTTTCATATAATAACATATTAATGTCAGCAAAAAAAACTTATTTATATATTATGCCTTACATATTCATAAAATAAAAATATAATGTAATAAAAAAAACTTTTGCACGGGTTCGAACCTACTTTGCCTCTGTGAGCCCAGAGCTTAAATCTGGCGCCTCAGACCGCGCGGCCAAACTGGCTTAAAAGCAGTAGTTGAAATTAATGATACAACTTCACCCCTACTATAATCGATTGATTGCGAATTGTAATGCGACATGCGATAGATGGGCGAAAAACAATTAAGGCGATGTAATTAAGGTTTCACTTTAAAATTATAAAAAAAAAAAAAAACAACTTTAAATATATTTGAAAAAATGTAAATAACTAACGATCACGATTTTGGGAAATTAGCAAGATATAAGATAGCCCCATTTTCTTATATTTATTATGATATACTAAATATTTATAGTATACCCTTTTAAGAACGGTTATCGTTAAAATCAGTTCTTGTAGCAAATTGTGAATTTTTTTTTTATTTGAGTATATCGCAAAACATAAATGATACGTGTAGATTCAGGTAACTAATTCTTAGCTTCATTACTTAAATAATTATATTTAAAAATTTAGAATAAAACATAACTGTAAATAAGTCTTAAATGAAAACAGTATTATAAATTAATTATATTGACTTAGAATAAGTACTAATATTCCATATAATATGTGTCGACATAGTTGTATTAAATTTAATTTGATTGTGTATATACCTACTTAACAAGTTTAAAGTTTATTTTAATTGTATCAAGTATTTGAAATAATTTTACAAGATATATATAGCTTGCGTCTTACGTATTGACACGAGAGTGGGTCAGGGATTGGAAATAATACTCCGCTTATAGGAGCGAGTCTTTATTTGCGTTCACTTTTTCTGAACTTGCACTTCGCCGGTCTGCCGCTGTTCCTCTTGTGGGCGGCGGTATCTTCAACGCGTCACACCGCACCGAACACTAAGTCTCTTCTATCTTCTTTTTCTTGGAACACTTCCACTTTTCACTACTTCTTCTTTTCTTCTTCTTCTTCTTTACACTTTCAAGTCAGAACTAGAACTGCCGTAGGCCACGCTTAGTACGGCTTATATATCCCCGGTCTGTTCTATTTTCAAAATGATTCTCCCATTCCATCTTTAAATTTAAATTGTACTAGAAAATTCTTTTTAACTATTTTTATCCTGCTTACACATTTTCCATCTCTCTTTTCTGTTCGATTTAATCCTGAACTTACTAGAAATTTCCATTAACTTTACAAAACCCAAAAAACTCCATACACTAGTAGGTGTATCGAACCTGATACACCTACTAGTGTTTACGCTAAGGCTACGAGTATTGCTGACGGAGCTGTTGAAATTATCAATGTCTTGAAGTTTGACAACTTTCTTCATATACGTCGAAGCTTTGCTACGCGACAGTATGATCTTCAACAAATTCCTGCACGACGGTAATTTTACATCGTAACATGTTATTCTAAACACATTATCGGATTTGGCATGGCTGAACCATCAGACACGGTCTGGTACCGGACTATGTTCAGTGTAATGTTGCATCGTCCATCGCACAAAATGATTATTATCACTGTCCGGGCCGTACCGTGTACGACGCCGGACCAATTGGTGCAAAGTCCGGACCGTCCGATAGTCCGGCCGTACCAAATCCGGCCATGTGTGTAGGGATTATATACAATTTATATTATGCAGTCAATCTTGCGAAATGATAAGAGCAAAATAAGTTTTAGATTAACGTCTGAATAGGAAGCGATCTTCAACCATCAAATTTAATATGAAAAGAATATCGTGTGTTGTCCAAAAAATTGTATCAAGACCATTATACCTACAATGTGTTACAAAACACCCGTAAAAATATAATTAACTTGCTGACCCGGCAAACGTTGTTTTGCCATATAAAGTATAATTCACGCAATAGTTTTATAAATAATAAAATATTGCCTATATTATACAGGCCTGTACATCATTTTGTTCTATTGTCAATAGTTTTTGCAGCGCTCGCAAAAATAGGTTTTCGATTTTACACCTTGTGTTACAAAATGGCAATTTTATTTACGGATCCCTAATTTTAAAATTAGGTTTTCGATTTTACACCTTGTGTTACAAAATAGCAATTTTATTTACGGATCCCTAATTTTGAAAAAAAAACATAGCCTATAGCCTTCCTCGATAAATGGACTACCCAACACTGAAAGAATCATTCAAATCGGACCAGTAGTACCAGAGATTAGCGCGTTCAAACAAACAAACAAACAAACAAACAAACAAACAAACAAACAAACAAACAAACAAACAAACAAACAAACAAACAAACAAACAAACAAACAAACAAACAAACAAACAAACAAACAAACAAACAAACAAACAAACAAACAAACAAACAAACAAACATTGCAGCTTTATAATATATAATTATAATAATTAATAATTAAATATCACAAAAATTTTGTCAAGCCTAGTAAGCTATCATGTCAGGGAACCAGATTATTAAACAGAAAGATAGATTAAATAAAAGAAAGAAAAGAACAGAAAGGTAGGGAAAAGTATTGAGCAAGGCTTTGAGCCGTAAAGTCAAAGTCAAAGTCAAACTTTATTCAATTAGACTTAAACTAATCGCCTTTGGAATCGTAACTACAAATATTTCTTTTAAATTACTTACCTTGAGTTCGTAAAAAGTTGAGCTCGTGAGAGGAACATGTACAAGAAACTCAACGGCCATTCTTTTCAATCAAATAGAGTATTTTACAATGGCTGTAATATACATAATAAATTAGTTTGTACGGTGCATCCAATATATGGGTCGTGTTTAAATAATATAAATTATTCCATAAACTAAAAAATAAAGTGTATAAATATAAATTATCGTATATTGGATGCACCAACCTTTAGAGCTTGAACTTATTGTTTGTGTAAGGATCTTCGTGAACATGATGGTCGTGATTACTGTCACAATTAGTAATTGCATCTAACAAATACAATTAAAGGCTTATTAGCTTTGATAGAATTTTTTCAGACAACACGTTCGGGATATATTTCTAACCATATTATATTTGAGGTCGCTTTCTCTTCATATCTTACGGCCGTTCCCAATACACTATATACAGATAGAGATAAATTACTACCTTCTACTGTCAGTAATTAGCTGTCAATAATCTGAATCTGTCCCAATATACCCGATAAGTCATTCTTATTGCCTTATATTGCAATTTCCATACAAAATTCTATCGCTGGTAAGCTATACGTCGTCCTATTGACAGAGAGCGTGTACGGATAAGGTGAGTTACCGTCGATAAGTTTATTAGGATAGAAAAGTCAACGATAGTCACGATTTTTATCTCAAGTAAGTGATAGACTGAATATTGGGAAAGGCCGTTAGACTTTATCATTGTTGCTAGAAATAGATTTGATAATTGATTCATGATAAAAATGACCTTAAAATGCTAACAATAGCATGATCAATATCTTTTTGGTAATAAAAGACACATTTACTACCTTTATAAATAGTAAGTAATACATCCTGAGTTTACAATATGGTACTTGTGGCCAGTATTTACGAGTATATCTATTTAAATATTTTTATTTT
This sequence comes from Leptidea sinapis, assembly GCF_905404315.1. Classification (NCBI taxonomy): domain Eukaryota; kingdom Metazoa; phylum Arthropoda; class Insecta; order Lepidoptera; family Pieridae; genus Leptidea; species Leptidea sinapis. The sequence goes on along the minus strand of NC_066267.1, from coordinate 15,003,337 downwards.
CTTTATTAAAATAAGGGGAGAGACGAGCAGGGCGTTCAGCTGTTGGTAATTGATACGCCCTACCCCTTAACAAGGCAGTCTCGCTCAGGATTCTTGAAAAACCCAAAAATTCTGAGCAACAATTGCACTCGTCACCCTGAGACATAAGATGTTAAGTCTCATTTGCGCAGTAATTTCACTAGCTACGGCGCCCTCCAGGCCGAAACACAGTAATGGTTACACATTATTGCTTCACGGCAGAAATAGGCGCCGTTGTGATACCCATTATCTAGCCGGCTTCCCGTGCAAAGCAGCCTCCCACTGGTGAAATGTGATTAGTTAATGTACATATTGTAAGACTTCTGTGGATTTTGGGCCTATTTCTTAAAAGTTCTTAATCAAAATCTACGTAATCTGAAAATCGAAAAAAAAAGGAGAAATTATCGAGTTCATTTTGTATTTATATTGTTATTTTATCGTAAATCCTGTTAGTGCTTATTATTTATAAATAAATGCACGTACATGTTATAACAACATATATATATACTTAAAATTCTGTTAAATTAATCTGGATATATTTGTTATAAGATAAAAAAAAATGCGCAATTGTTCTGCAAGGCTCGATGAATATAACATAACATATTATTGTTTTTCATTATCATATCTATGTTATTAACACTGGAAAACTATTCAAATAAAATTTGAAAAACAAAATTTTATGAACGATGCGGGATTCGAACCCACAATCTCCGGCGTTCCGTGCCGGTGCTCTAACCAACTGAGCTAACCGTTCGAGTACCGCCTCGTTATAAAATTCTATGTACTTTGTGGTTGTGGCTTCATCTACAGGATCTACTTTACAGGTTTACCCCAATATTTGCATATTAGGAAATTGACTTGAGATGTCGCTCTTGTAAATCTAAATCCCGCATCGTTCATAAAATTTTGTTTTTCAAATTTTATTTGTGTATTAATCCTAGAAGTGGGGGTTATCACTTTAAAAACATAACATATTGTTTGGAAAACTATTGTTAAAAAGATTTGAATAGATTGTTAGATAGATTTATTTATTTATAAAATTATTTATTGAGGCTCTTTGAAGCGACATGATGTTTTTACTATTGCCACTAATGCTTTTTGTGTCAAGAATGGGAGATCTCAACAATGGCCTATTTAAATTAAAATTTATAAACAATATTATTTATAAATATGTGATAAATAAAATATTTTTCCTAATCAACTTTATCGAGCCTTGTAAAATGAAAGATAATTTATAAGATATTTTTATTAAATGGGCTATGAATGTAAATATGTATATAATATGTAGACGATTAGCGCTTTAACTAAATGTAATGCATAGCTATTATTGACTCTGAATATACTCAATGCAATCTAAAAGAATTGTTTTATTTTATTAACCCTAAGCCACGCTCAAAAATTGTCACAAGTAAAAAGACGCTTAGGTAGAGACCTAAGCGTCTATTAGAGTTTTCGTTCAGTTGTGTTTCGACCGCGCTTAGAATACAACGCCACGCAATGACAGTGTTCAGTGATAAACTGTCCAAATAACAGAATATACAAACTTAAAATGAATGGAGTGTCGTATTTCAAGTAAGTGCCACTTAAATCAATTAAATTGATGTTTTTAATCATATTTCAATTGCTAAAAAAAAACATCGCCGGTGAAATGTGCAAAAGAGACGGACATTTCGCACCATATTGAGCTTTCTTATGAGCGTATACAAAAGACTTTGAACATTACTGCCACGAAATAAGGTGTTAATTTGAATGAATGTCTTTATTTTATCTGTTTGTTACCGGACATATTTTGACGATCTTTGAGTAAGCGATTTCCAGTCTAGTTCTTTGTTGTACGTCAAAAGCAAAACTGATTTATTCAAACCGTCTACGTTCATAGATGATAGTTCATCATAGACTTCTCTTATAACGCAGTAACTGTAGTTAAAATGAGTAACATTTACATCAAGGCTCAGTAGATTAGTAAAGCACTTAAGAGAATATCTTAGTGGCCGATATTTTCAAATTTTCGTCTCAGTTTTTAGTCCTAGATCAAAATTATTTTCAAATAAGATCAATATCATCATTACCTTTGTCTCTCTGGTTGGGTTTAGTTTTTGTAAGGGCCTGTATGCTTCAAAATGTGCTTAAAACGGCTTTACATGTGCAAGGTCAAATATCGAAACTAATTCTTATCACTCTCGGATCTCATTGGTTGATAAGTTTAAAGGAAAATAAAACATCTAACAAAAAAATTTGAGCCTGCCTTTTTTGCGTGGCCTTTGAGCAAACAGCATTAAAATTCGTTAACAATAAACGAAAAAATCAAAACAATCCGACACAGAATATTCATTTCCTATTTAATTTCCAAAATGTAGATCTTTTGGTTAAATTTTGGAGGAGTAAATTGCCAAGAACGAAACCCTGGTTTTTGAGGTTTTCACCCACGATTTTTAGTCGGAGCTGAAGTTGTTATACGTCTAGATAGAGTCTCTTGCTGTTAGACTACCGGTTAAAACAGGCCAGGAATATTAGTTTAATGTGGGTGACAAGCTATGCCTTACACTCGCGATTTTTATAACACTTTGATTTGTGTTAGGGTGCGTGAATTGCTCAAAATAGAGGTTCTAAACGCATTTTTCGCAAAAACGCACAGCTATCATAGTTTATCTAGACCTTTAGATGATCTAAGGGTTGTACTTATGGCACTGATGATTGTCTCAGCTCCGTTAGCACGACGGAGTATTGTTATAAAATTTATAATATAAATACTTCAATCTTAGGAAGGTCTCATGCCTCTATGAAAGCGGAGGACAACAATGCGTACGGATCGCCTCACGTTAGGTCAACACTGCCGCTTACATTCTGTTGCACTTGATGAGAAAGGTGTACGCGCTTTTTTGAAGGTATGTCGTATCATCCTGGAAACACCGCACAAGGAAGCTCGTTCCACAAAGTTGTTGTACGTGGAAGTACGTTTATTCAAAACCGCAGTGCGGAGAAACGCCACACATAAAGATGGTGGTGATGATATCGTAATATGTGGCGTGTCGTACGAAGGTGGAATTCGGCGGATGGAATCATTTCAAACAGCTCTTTCAACTGCTGTTCAACTATTTTTTGAAATACCCGCATAATACAAGAATCAATGATGCCTGTAGTACCTATTTCAATTACATGGAATTGTGGATTTGACGGAGTTCAAATTTAAATAAATGTTAATGACTCTTTGACTATCTGAAATACTGAAAATAAACACATTTTTTTTTTAAGGAATAGGAAGACAAACGAGCGTACGGGTCACCTGGTGTTAAGTGATCACCGCCGCCCACACTCTCTTTCAACACCAGAGGAATCACAAGAGCGTTGCCGGCCTTTAAGAAAGGTGTACGCGCTTTTCTTGAAGGTACCCATGTCGCATCGTCCCGGAAACACCGCACAAGGAACCTCATTCCACAGCTTCGTAGTACGAGGAAGAAAGCTCCTTGAAAACCGCACTGTGGAGGACCGCCACATATCCAGATGGTGGGGATGATATCGTAACTTGTGGCGTGTCTTGCGAAGGTGAAATTCGGCGGCAGGAATCAGGTTGATAATATATTAATGAAAGTATTTGGAGTAATATCAGTTTAAGTAGCTATATTTTAACTTAACAAATAATCTTTTATATTGTTAAAGTTTGATACAGATTAATCGAGAATTTACTCAGCTTTTGTCGATCTTTTTAAGGAAATAAGGGACGAGACGAGCCGGACGTTCAGCTGAGGGTAAATGATACGCCTTGCGTATTACAATACAGTGCCGCTCAGGATTCTTGAAGACCCCAAAAATTCTGAGCGGCACTACAATTGCGCTCGTCACCTTGAGACATAATATGTTAAGTCTCATTTAATTATCTGTCCCAGTAATTTCACAAGCTATGGCGCCCTTCAGATCGAAACACATTAATGCTTACACATTACTGCTTCACGGCAGAAATAGGCGCCGTCTTAGCTTACGGATAGCATAATCTCAGCTGTCAAATTACTATAAATAACAAATCAAAGATTGTGCTTAGCTTGAGTTCAGCTAAGTTTTACATAAGAAAGTCTGAGCAAAGTCTAAGACTGAGATCATTAGAGCGTACTTAGAATTTGGTCAGACTAATCTTGAGAGTTAGGTCCGTATTTATAAACATTGATTTGAGTGCGAGCTAAACTTAAGCTTACGGCGAAGAGTAAGCAGAAAACACGCAAACATGGTGCTTTTAGACAAGTTTTGTGGTGAAAGTATAGCATTTCGAGCTACTAACACTACTTAATCCTATTACACATATCCTTAAGTCCTATTTGTAGGTTGCTAATGCTTGCTGTTGGTTATAGTTAACACTGCCGAGCCTTTTTGAACTACCACTTTTCTTTGAAGTTAAACAAGTTTTTTGGCATGGCGTGACGCATTTTTTTGGTACTTCTCTCAGAAAAGTTATTCTTATAGCTTGTACTTTTTTGTGTAGGTTCATTTATTCAGATTAGTAGTGAATAACGAGGATTGTAAGCATATAAACTGTTTTCCACGCAAGAATTTTGAAAATATTGGCTTTGTTACATTGATGGCGGGCCGGCAGCCGTGAACTCATATCGCTCAAGGTCGCTGGCATTTAGTGTCGCCTTAAGTACACCATAACGATGACTTAGGAAAATCTCAGACTATAAGACGAACAAAAAGGAGATCAACAATTCCTTGCGTCATCACAACAGCTGTTCGACGTTTTCAAATTCCCGTATAATACACGCGTCGGTGTAGCTAGGTGATTCTTACCTGTCATTTTCATGTACAATTTTGCTGTCACCAATACCTGTCAAGAATCTAAAAATGCGTTAACAAGACCGCATATCGCATAATTAATTCATAGATCTCCACTTATTTCGATAAAACTTATAATCAAATGAGTTTTTGATACTGTTATAATTTAGTATACTTTTAATTGTAAAAGTTTGTTTATAAATCGACAATGTTGTGTTTTTTAAAACGCGCGCTTTTATTTGGCTGTTTTTGCTTAAGCTCAGCATAATCTCAGCTGTCAAAAAATAGTAGTTAATAAAACTAAAAAACACACTTTTTATAAGAAACCGTACTAAAAATATTGGTTTCTTTATAAAAGTGTGTTTTTTTAATATTTTTTTAAACTATTATTTGCATTGTTGAATTAAAAATTCTCTTTGGTATTCGAAAATTTTCGAATATTAGCTAAATCGATTAAAGATAATAGTTGTAATTTAAAATTAATATCAATTCCTTATAGACTATAGAGGAAAATTATATAAATTAACAAATAACTTATATTACTTTGCAAATTGAAAAATGGAATAATTTTATCAAAGTAATGTATTGTCATCGATCCTCGATAAATCTACTAAGTTTGAAGGACATCTGGCTGTTTAAAGTGGGTCTAAATCGCGCCCAAATGAACCGGTTACAAACAAACACACAGGTGAAGCTAATAAAAAGCGTGTAATTACTATAAATACCAAATCAACGAGCTCTAAGCTTGAACTCTGCTGAGTTTTACATAAGTAAAGTCTGAGCAAAGTCTGAGTACGCTTTATAGATCTCTATAGAGAGTAGACAGTAGACTGCCACGGCAAGCAAAGACCATAGGGTATGCCAATTACCCACTTTTCTATAAATAAAAAGCCGCAATGGCAAGCGTCCTGATGGAATGACGCTGGTGGCTTTGGCACGGGGAAGGGCGCTGGTGTGGGACGCGACTTGCGTCGACACTCTGGCTCCTTCTCATGTCCAAGTTAAGTCAGTTGGTGCTGGGACTGCTGCTTCCACTGCTGAAGACAGTAAGCGTCGCCAATATGTTGGTCTTTGTGAGTCATACATTTTTGTGCCGTTTGGTGTCGAGACACTTGGCCCGTGGAGCCCAGCGGCGCGGAGAATGTTCAAAATAGTATCTTCGCGCCTCAATAAGGCTACTGGAAACCCAAGTTCTGGCAGCTATTTTGGTCAACGGATCAGCCTAGCTATCCATCGCGGAAACGCTGCCAGTATTCTTGGCAGGTTTCCACGTAATGATAGTTTTAATTTTATGTAGTCATAGTATTGTAAATATTGTTATAAGTTTTGTTTTGTTTGAATAATACATATTATATAATTTCAATGAAAAGTGTCCGTATTTCTTGATAGTCAACCATAAAAACAAAGAAATGGTCAATAACGAAACGAACAGTAGGACATGTTCCAACCGAAACACTTTTCAAAGATTACCCCCAAGCTATTACAGCTAAGAGTATCAATTCAATATCAACTCTAAACGCTCTAAATGAGGCATATTATCTCAAATTACATCAAAAAAAACCGTCGAATTGTCCCAAACGAAATCGATTTGGAGTTATTTCCGTCCGAAAACTATTTAAGCACAATTTTGTATTTCTTTGTAATACAATTTTAATATTGTTGCGGTAAGGAATGGTAACTCATTATTTTGTACGTGACTTTTGTGCTATAATTAGGTCCCTTTTGTTTTTATGTCATATCATAGTAGGAGACATTTATTTAGATTACTTCAGGGAATACAAAGATTTGTTTTTTGTTGCGTTTATCAAATTATATGGTGTATGATTCGTTATAGTGTGGGTAGTGGCATTTGGTATAAGCGTGTTAAGTTTCTTGTTGTTTAGATGTTACGACTAATCGATCGCTGTTTTTCCGGGATAACGTTTTCAGTGGAACTGAAACGTGCTCGGCAAAGCACACGAAACCCGCTTAAATAAAATAATAATAAAAATGTAACTTTTACGCAAAAATCTAATGTAAAAACAACAGCAATTACACTTGTTTTAATCCTTTTAATTAACGAAAATATTAAATCTTTGTAATACAAATGAATAACTGAAAATAATTGTTTATAACAACATCGAGATAATCTATTGTAAATGAGTATTTTCAGTGACATTGTATTTTAGCTGTTGATTTTGTTTTACATATAATATTACTATCGTAAATCTATAAACATTAGCCTAATCTTGCATATAAAAGGAATAAACTTATAAGTAAATAATAAACTTTTTATGAAAAGCCGCGTAAAGGCTTAAATATTCATTCGTCGGGAATTCGAGCTGACATGAGACAAAGCAATACATGCTATCCTTAAGAACCTTATTTTAAGGATCGCGTGTTGGACTTCGAATGAGATTCCTAATGAGCTGCAGTACTTTGGATTGATGATCGTAATTGGTACAGCATGGTGTAAGCTTATTTTCAGGGTTTTCGGTATGATAAAATAAAAAAATTAACAAAATCATCAAAAAACCTATTACAAAGCAATATATATATATATATATATATATTTGTTATATATTGGTATCAGTCGGCTTGTTACTATACAATTAAATTAATTATATATATATATATATATATATATATAATACAAATCATATAATACAATACAATACTGTTTAACCTGATTCCTGCCGCCGAATTCCATCTTCGCACGACACGCCACAAGTTAGGATATCATCCCCACCATCTGGATGTGTGGCGGTCCTCGGTTTTCAAAGAGCTTTCTTCCCCGTTCTACAAAGCTGTGGAATGAACTTCCTTGTGCGGTGTTTACGGGACGATACGACGTGGGTACCTTCAAAAAAAGCGCGTACACTTTCCATAAAGGCCGGCAACGCTCCTGTGATTCCTCTGGTGTTGCAAGAGAATGTGGGCGGCGGTCATCACTTAACACCAGGTGACCCTTTCGCTCGTTTGTCCTCCTTTTCCATAAAAAAAACCAACTCAAAGAGCAACAATAATTGATGCTCCTAACAAATGAAGAGTTCCGTTACATTGTCTTGGATCCCATAATCAGAACCTCACCAAACTCTCAACAAACTACTCTTGAAGTACATCCTTTCCAATAAATAAAGAAAAATTGAAATATATTATTCTTAATGCAAATTTAAAATTTTTATGGTTTTCGCATAGATACCATTGTCAGGTCTGGATCAAATTGCAATGGGACCACTGAATATTATAACACTTTGCAGGGAAATCAAAGTGAGGATACACTTTGAAGGAAATACTTGATTCTGTGGATCAAGTCGAATCAATTAAAAAAAAGTTCATTTAAGCCTTTCACACATTCGTTTGTTTCATAATAGGTTTTTTATTTAAGCACTTCCTATTGAATCATGTATTTTGGCGAATGTCTAGTTTGCATCAAATATTAGCATGTGTTCGAAGTCACACTAATTAAAAGAAACTTTCATTGTGGGTTCAAAATAGGGTTATTATTTAAACACTCTCCATTGAATCATGTACTCTGGCGAGTGTTTAGTTTGCAACACGAGGGAGGCGATGGCTGGTCTATGCGTGATGCTCGTGAACGGCGCTACTTGTGGTGGCTGGATGGTCCTGTTACCTGGAGGTTTACTACTTCATGTTTTTATTTAATTAAAATTAAAGTTATTATATATTTTATTTAATAAAACTTCTTGTGTTTAATTTACTTATTTTTTGACTTACTCGTGTAAGCCATTTAGAACTAGACTTTTGAGTATTATTGTTGCATCACTTTGCATATATTGTAATTGACATGATTTGTAAATTGCAATAAAATAAGAACTTGTTATACCTAATCTGTTTTGAAAAGATCAAGCAACCTTAGAGTTTCTTGCTCGTTCTTCACTAAGGAAATCTACCTTCCGAATAAGCTGTAAGAAAAAGAGTGAGGAACTTCAAGTGTAATATGATTTACATATTAAATAAAATATTTTTGATTTGATTTGAATAAATACTAGCATCTGTAATCGAAGTCAAACCAATTAAAATCAAGGTTCATTTGAGATTATTACTTAAACACTTTCCATTGACCGAGAATCATGCATTTTGGCGATTGTTAAACTTGCATCAGTTACTTGCTTCTGTCGTTCAAGTCAAAAAAAAAAAAAAAAACTATTCTTTAAGCCTATCTATTATTGTAACTGTTCTTTCTCATTGACCAAGAATGATAAAATTTTGCAACGGTGTAGTTTGCAGTATATATTTAAATCTGCAGTCCAAGTCTAACCAGTTTAAAAATACATTCATTTGAGCCAATTTCCACTGACCGAGAATCGTGTAATTTGACGAGTGTTAAATTTGCAGCAATTACTTGCATATTCTGTGGTCAAACTAGAAAATAATTAAGGAATACGTTCATATGAGCCTTAGATTAAGGATTGGTGTCCACTGCGCTCCAACTAGATACACTACATAAGAACAATAGCTGTTTTATCACGGCAATTTTATATTGTAGTGTGTATTGGCTTTTTGTAAAGATAAAAGCTCGGCTGATGATGAAATATGCTTGTGTCCGTGCCATCTTGACACTCAATGGCATCTTTCAAATTGTATAACTAATTATAAACGATTCGTGTTATTTTACATTGAAATTAATAAAATACAAAATACTTACTGATGATATTATGTGATCCCAGTGTCTTTCTAATTTCTTGTAGAATTCTTTTATAAAGTTTTACTATGCAACCCGGAATTTTTAGTTTCAAATTTTAGCAAAGTTTAACAGAACACGTGAATGTCACACATTGTTAGAGGCTGGCTCGAGTACGCCCAATTGGGCCAAGTATTAGTTGTTGCACTTTGCGACTACGCCTGTAGATACCACAGTTGAAGCAAAGAGGAGACCAATCCTTAATCCAAGATTTGAGCCTATTATTATAACACTTTACATTGATCGAGGATCTTAAAACGAGTGTCTAGTTTGCAGCAAATATTAGCTCCTGTCATCCAAGTCAAACCAATTAAAAAACGGGTTCATTTGAGCATATTATTTTGACACTTCATATTGATATATATCGCAATTTATATTATTTATTTAATTTATTAATACAAAATTAAAAAAATGTGTGTGTCACGGGACGCTCGCTAAAGGTGATAATTTAAACTAATCTAGGTTTTTTTTAACTATTTAATATAGAATTGCAGGAGAGTGTGGGCGGCGGTGATCACTTAACACCAGGTGACCCGTACGCTCGTTTGTCCTCCTATTCCATAAAAAAAAAAAAAAAAAAAAGTAATTGTTTACCTGTTGAATAGCTTCGGATATTACTTAATGTTTATATATTGATATGATAATGAAAGAAAAGGGTTAATTTATTAATAAAAATTTTATTGAATATAAAATATATTTTTTTCTTAATTACAATTCTTGAATATGTAGATTAGAATTTTGTGTATGTACATTATTGGTATCACTATTTAATCCTATAAAAGTAACAATTGGTTAGAGTGAGAGAGGAGGAGCCTGCCTATCGCTGCCGTATGCATGAGAGAAAGGGAAGGCAGACAGACTGACGCCGTAACGCGTTACGTTGCGAAGCGGCTTATCCTCCCATAAGAAGTTATCACTTCAAAAATTTGACTCTAAAAACGTATCTTGAAAAGTACCTATTCGTATTTCTACATACGCAATCAGGTTCTTTGATACTACAAATGAAACAGTATTTTAAAACAAATTGTATAATATTTTATCAGATCCCATATAAGCGCCTTTTTCGGACGTGAAGCAGTCATGTGTAAGCATTACCGTGTTTCGGTATGAAGGGCACCGTAGCTAGTGAAACTACTGGGCAAATGAGACTTGACATTTTATGTCTCAAGGTGACGAACGCAGTTGTAGTGCCGCTCAGAATTTTTGTGTTTTTCTAGAATCCTGAGTGGCACTGCATTGTAATGGGCAGGCATCAATTACCAGCAGCTGAACGTCCTGTCTCTTCCCTTATTTTCATAAAAAAAAATTATGATCAAGCACGTCTTTAATTAGTATATCGCCATTTAAAACACAAAGCAACATCAGAAAACCCGTGTTAATATTGTGTTTGTATCTATATTGTTTATTATATCTATTTGTTTTTTATGACTGATAAAATAGATGAAAAAAAGCATTTCAATTTTATGTAACTATAGCTAGAAAATAAATTTCACAGAGTTTATTTACATCAGAGAGTACTATTTACAAGTAAACATAAAACTATTTTTTTTAATACGTTTTAATGTTACCTTAAAATATTTTTTTAAATCATATCAGAGTCAACGTGAACTTGACTTTTGTATTTAGCTGTCTTAGCTTAAGCTCGCCATGATTTCAGCATTCCCGACTCGTGGTCACACCAGTTTGTCACACCAGTGTGACTACGAGTAATTTTTATTTCCTCTTCGTCACACGAAGGGTTTTGCTACACCCTGTTGGTAAGTGATATAATTAGTGATGTGTAAATTTCTATTCTCATGATCTCGACATTCTCGATAGTTTAGATAACGAATGTTTATGGACGGAAAATGTTTTCACCTCGTCTGCACACGAAGGGAATGAATTATAGCTTTCAAAAGACTATAAAAACGAAATCTAAGATTATGCTAAGATTACACTCAGTAAGTTTTACGTAAGTAAGTAGAAATAGACATGCAACTTTCAGACATCATAAAACTGATCACTCATTCATGAGGAAATGTCTAAAATTATATTATAAACTCCCACATCATGTTACTTAACTTACGTTACATAAATTTGTGCTTCATATTAAGGAAATTTTAATGAAGAGAGCGTATTATAAAGTTCAAGAATATATAGATGTTAAAAATGTATGGATAAAATGAAAACTGTAAAGGGAGGATAAAACTTGCTGAGTTTCTTGCCGTATCTTCTCAGAACAAGGCCTCATGCCATCGGTTTCAGAGACTACCAAGTCTCTTAAACCGATGGCATCAAAATAGACTTGCATAAGCGTACAAATTCTACTTAAATGAATAAAGAAATTTTATATACAAACACACATTATTGTTTGTTAAGAAGTTTTCATTTATTCTACTAATTTACTATTATTCTTCTACTATCTCCATGCTATGTTTCGCGAGTCAAATGGAAGTAGCAATTTTTTTAGTAACTGTGTTTCCCGGCTTCCGTGTTACAAGCACCTTGCTTAGTGCAGAGCCACCACTCAGTACAAATAGACCACAATGTACTCGAATATTCACAATTAAGATTAAGTGTATCCTGTTCTTTAATTATTTTGTATGTATATTAATTTATTATTATTATTTCAGTCTGAGCAAAGTCTAAGTAAGTCCTCAGCTCTTGTTTGTAGTTGGTTGAAAGAGGGCTAAAAACTGCAATAAAGTTAATCTACCATTATGTATTTAGCATGTTATAAGTATATGAGAAAATGTATACTAAAATAATAATAATAAATCTTTATTTATCCATTAACGACGAGGACACTCACGACGACATGAATGAAATTAATGGCCATGTAGTCCAGTGGTTAGTGTCCCTGCCTACTAACTAGAACTAGGTTCGAATCCCGATAGGTGCAAATATTTATATGATGAATATGGATGGATTCCGAGTCATGGATGTTTACATGTATTTATGTATGTTTAAGTAAGCATATTGCATTAAATATATCATTATCTTGTACCCACAGTGCAGGCTATGTTTGGGGCAGGATGATTTGTGTAAAAGTGTGTCAATATTATTATTATTAAAACTTATTCAATTGTACAAATACTGTGTTATTACTTATTACGAAGTTGCCAATCTTATAGAAGAGTAAGTAAAAATTTATATTACTGATGTTGTAAATTTATAATCAGCTCATTGAGGTCAATTAAATATTATGTTTCACCATATAATGTTGGCAATACAAACGTTGGCAAGTCAAATAAATAATGAAATATCTCTGTCGTTATATCTACTCAAGCAGTAACATCCAATTTTGTAAACAAGTTGACAGATATTTGGTAGTGTTTCGTGTGACAGAACACGACATGCCAATCACTGGTTGTTATACATCGGGACAGCGTGATTAATGTTCGACAATGTCACGCGATCTTTATTAAACAAATGTCTGAATACTGTGATTGTGGAAGTTTTTATGGGAGCATTCGTGATTCCAGGATTTGTGAAGAATGTGTAAATATTATATTCATTATTATAACCCTAGAAATAGGAGATTTCTTGTAACTAATTCTATTAAGCTTCATAAGATACATAATAGGGGTAAATGTATACACTTTTATAATACAGTCCGCTTTAGCTCCGGGATTATCTATAAATAAATTTAAATGCTTTATTAAATGGCTCTGTCGTAAGTCCTACTAGGTACTCCACAGCTGAATATCTAAGTGATGCCGATGGCCTGGGACTAGATTGTGATTATTTTATAGGAATAGCAATGTCGGTACAATATTGTATATTTCATTAAAAAGAGTGCAAAAAAGAATGCTGGGAGAGTTTCTTGCACCGCGTCTTCTCTCTCAGAGCGCTAATTGTTTCCGAAGCGGTAGTAGTATCTAGTATATTAGAAATGACATCAAAAAGAATTCTAGAGGATTCAATTTTGAGAAAATAAATGCCTTTTAAAAACGGGATGTGCACGAGGAGTTACGACGGAAGTAAAAATTAATTATTTTGAAATACAAGATTATTCTGTTCTTTATTGAAAAAGTAATAGAATTTTACAGGGAGGCTTTGCGCTGGACGCCGGATGGGTGCATCGCAGCAGAGCCTTTTTCAGCCATGAAGCCTTATTGTATTTCGGATTGTGGAGGCTGTACTTAAAATTACTGGCAATGAATAACTCCTTGTGTTGTATTTATTCAAGGATAGGTCTGACGTACTTTTCCTTTTTTTCCAATGGCTTCTGCTGTAAGATTTATAGGAAACTCACTAATTTTATTAATTTCTAATATACTTATAAAACTGGTCACTCTATGATTGCATTTTTGACAGGTCTTATTCGTATTATCTATATCAATATATAGTGAAAATGGTCTTTGTTTCAGGCTCAATCACGTTTAAACCACTGATCGTATCGACATGAAACTACCACCCTTCGATGCGAAATTTATCCTAGATGGTTAACGGCTACTTATTTTTTGAATTCCAACGTTTCTTCATTAATTTATTTCCTTTTAAAATTCGTCGGAACGGCTAGTTTATTTAAAAAAATTAAATTTTGAAATCTGTCTTATTTATCAGATTCTCTTATTTTGTTTTAAATATATCAGCTTATAACAAAACTTCACAAGTGGTCGGAAAATTGTAAAGTGGTCGTCATTCAGTATTATTATTTTTTTAGAATAGGAGAGCATACGGGCATTAATCTTATTAGCACCTAACGGCAAGAATCTCATCGAATAGGTATATATTATGAATTCTAAAACTGAAAACACATTGGTACATTGCGGGCGAGGATCGAACCAAGAACAAAATGGTAAAGGACAACGGTTTTACCGATTGCGCCACCGAAAATGTATCTGACGATACTTGATAAAATTAGAGATAAGTTTAGCATTTCAAATGTACGACCCCCTCTTATTTATATTAACCTGTATTTAAGCATATTAATAAAGGTTATGCAATATGTAAGATGAGGTGAACTCAGTAAAGTTGTATTTGATACGACTGCGGTCCCGTAATGAGACGGAGACAGAGCGGTCCTCGTTTAGTTCATGAAGAGTAACTAAAATTATGGAGAAGGTATTTTACTAGATATTAATATAGAAAATAATTTTTGTGATTTTTTTTTGAGATTATTCCAAATATATTTATAGTTTGGAGCATGATGGGGAGTGAAATACTGAAGCGCAACACTGGCGTTTCTTTATATTATTAGCTGACCCAGCAAACGTTGTAGGTATTGCCAAATAAAATAATAAAAAATTCAATATTTAAAAATTTTGCGGCATAAAAATAGATGACGACTGATTCTCAGACCTACCAAATATATCGTTCCTAAAATTTATCGTACTACAATAATTATTATATTCGATTGCCATCTTTGAACCTATATTACAGATCTGAGGATGGAACAGAATAATATAAAAATCGCGATACAAAAATTGTTCTAGATCGTAGAAGGGCGAAAATTTTAAGTTGTGCGTATTTTTCAATGCTGAATCATAATAAAAAAAATGTGTGTGCGTGTTATCTTTATGCGCGATTGAAGTAAAACTTAATAATAATTAACTTTAGGAATAATAAAGCATTAATATATTACATTAAATATGCCGTGTCACCAACTAAGCACTCACTTATTACTGAATAGCATTGTTAGATTTTTTTCTATTTTTTTTCTCGGAAAAGCTGACGATATAACTTAATAAGACGATATAATTAATTCTTAATCTTTTGAGCAAAGTTAACATTTTCTCTATCTAAAATAAAAAAAAATGCCTTTATTAATATAATATAATTAATAATATTTTATCATGTGTTAATTTATTATTTATTTAATGTTATATTTTGATATTATTATTCATCAGAATATAAACATATACACTTTTTTACAGGTCAGGTCATTATCAGGTTCTTGATTTTCTCTTATATACCTACTTATTTATTGATGAAAGAGTAAAATGTTCGTGGGATTCCGCCATTTTATTTGACTGGTTATTATTTTCATTAAATATTCTATTTATAATTCAGTTCATTGTCCATTCGCACATTTTAAAATTTTCACAGATTAATAAAATAATTGATAATAAGAAATTGAAGGTTATATTATTATTGGCACATAAATATGGCGTTGTTATTGAATATTAACAAATATGGCTGTATGGGCTCGAACCCTTTGCCTATCCTTATAATGGAAACGAAGAACAAATACCTAGAAAAAATTAACGAATGTCAGAAAATTTCTGAAAACTTATATATTATTTATAATCAATAGTGGTAATAAATATACAATAAAAACACTTGGAGATTTTAAAAAAAATAATGCTGAGCAATTTGAAAAGTTTTTTAAAACCATTAAATTATAACGACTTAAAAAAAAATTCAATTGACTTTTGTACTGAGCGTTACTTACGTCAGAAAAATATTCTGAGTTACCCCCAAGTCGCGCCTAAATAATTTTTATACTTCAAAACATTCTTGATAAAATGTAAAAATATATATTTTGGGGTGGGTCGGATCCAACTTAACATTTAAGGGTATGAAAATAAATGTTAGCCGATTCTCAGACTTACCCGATATGCAAACAAAATTTCATATAAATCGGTTCAGCCATTTCGGAGGAGTTTGGTAACTGTACGGTGGTTTGGTTCCGTACAGAGTAAAACACAAGTTAGGCTCAAATGGTATATTGAAACCTTAACTTATGCTATATGGTAAAATGGTAAAATGTTGGTATGGTAATGAGCACGCGAATCGATCGGCGGCTTGTCGCGAACTGGTTACAATATTACTTAGGAAATAACGCGAGGCGACGTAAACGCTGATACGCGAAACGTGATGTACAGTCGACATGCTGTTGACCGTACATGCTGCCACCGCGAGAGAAGAAAGAGTGGTGGTGAAGATGGTACAAAAAAGAAATGGTTATGGTTAGCGAGTGACGTGAGACAAGGTGATAAACAAATTTGCATTATCTAATGGTAACCTTAATGTCTCTAGCCACAGTAATCACTAAAATTATGCCTATGCACTACAGGAGAAGTGGATTGGTCTTTCACTTCATCACTACACTTATCACTATTTTTACTAGCACTAGATTGCCCGTGGTTAACTACACTTACACACTGGTCACTAACACTATACACAAACGCTGCGTTCGTCAGACCCCGCGGCTCAGGGCGCGGCGGGTGCGACGCGGCTGGCCCTGCGCCAGCGGCTGCCGGCGCGGGCGGCGCGCTGGAGTCCTGGCGTCGGCTGCGGCGCGGGCACCACCGCCGCACGGCGTACGCGGCGGCCCCGGCCACCAGCACACCCGCCACCACGTATATCGCGACGTAGTGGTGAACGTCGTGATAAGATATACCACCCTTTAGACCACTCTCTGAATTCATTTGTTTTATTTTTGCGCCTATATCATCTAGCTCCTGATCGTAACCACCCATCACTGATGCTGGCTCCGAAATCAGCGACACGAACGTCTTATTCTGGTTAAAGATGTGGTTGATGGGGTGAATGTCTATAGCTGGTATATCCGTCTGTATGGTTAATGTATTGTTCTGAAGCCTCCGAGCATAAATGGTAATGTCTTGTCCTTTCAGAACACAATCTGGACCCAACCTAATAATGCCGCTATTATTAAGGTGATTGGAAAACATTTGCTCTCCACAGATGATACGTACTGGATACGAGTCGCAGCAAAAGAAAAAGTATGTATTGACCTCGCTTAGCTGAGACCACCAATCTAGACATTTGGCAGTTTTGGTTCTGCACTGCTTCGTCTCCTGGTCTTTGGAGCACATGACGTCATCATGACTCATATGAGAAATTGGTTTTTCCAAAGGACAAAGTTGTGTCTCAGTATCTAAATGAAGACAATTATTTAATTCTAAGTGTGATATGGTCATAAATGAGTCTCTTCGTAAGTTGATCGCAATGTAATCCGAAACTGGAACTAGGGTGACCATGGTTTTGCCGTTCCGTCTTGGTACAGGATAAATTTTATATACTTGGTAATGGTCTCTACTCACTAATGGTATTCTAATTTCAAAAATAAAATAGTCATTTAGCATTTTCGCTCTGACCTTGAGTAAATGGTACATTTTGGTTAATTCTGTATGCGTGTTCTCTATTGGTAAACTTAAATCGTTGGACAATCTTCCGGAAATAATATTTAATTCTTCTAGAAGCTGGTCGGGTTTCAAAAGATGTATGTTGAACTTCCCAAAGTACACCTCCGAAACAGTATCTAAAAGAACATCCTGCACATTCTTCAAATTCGACTCCAAGCTGTTAGCTGCCATAGCGCATAATAAAAATTCATTATTGTTTTCCACGTCTTTCAATTGACTCTTGACATCATTGGTAGCGTTCTTTAACTGGTTAAGGTAATGAGTAAATATTTTATATTGTTTGTCAATTGAGCCTTGCATCCTCTTCAATACATTATATTCTGCTTCTATTACGGAAGTCTGGTTTTTCCATAGAGCAGCAAGATGGTTTTGGTTTTCCCTAATTAAATCGATGTCCTGAATATACTGCTTAGCGAATTGGTCATCGAGTACACCGAACAGCGCGTGTGCAACATTACCCACAGCGTTGATAAGGCCGCGCCTGCGCCGCGCGTGCCCGCGTGGGAACTGCTGCGTCGACAGAATGTTATTGTAATGCGATAACTCTGTATAACTGTGCTGTAATTGTATTAAAATAGATTCACAATGGTTTCTGACTGACGATTCCTTGCAAATATATTCCATATGATCAATATATTTGGATAACAATTTACTGCCTTGCCAATATGGTTTTAAATCGTAGTATACAACTAGTTTCCATTCGTCCTGAACTAGTCGCATGGTTGATATTTTATCTAAATATAAACTTTGACTGTCGTTGAAGTTTATAGCGTTGTATGCACACGTGGCTGGTGAAAATAAAAAGGTAAACAACATAAGTGCCATGGTAAATAAATTAACAATTCCTCTTCTAGCTCGTCGCTTTGGTTTTGGTAAATCGTCGTTCGACTGGTGTTTCGGCTGGTTATGGTCAGTGGTTTCATGAATTTGGTTACTGTCTTCGTCGTTGGAGTGGTTAATAGGTAAAAGAGATAGTTTGACTACTGGTCGCTTCATAATGCCATTTTTGGTTTTAACAGAGACTACTCGAACTAGCCCATCTTGCCCCGGATGTAGCTGCACGATTCGACCGAGAGCCCATTTACCCGGTGGCAGGTTAGCATCGTGTATAATTACAATGCCGCCAACATTTAAATTTGGTTGTGAACGTCGCCACTTGGACCTAGCGTTCAACTGTGTGAGGTACTCCGCTCTCCATCTCTTCCACACATCTTGGTAAATCTTCTGCACTAACTGCCATCTGGTTCGTAAGTCGTGTTCTGACTCAACAATGGTCAATGTTGGTCCACTGGACAGAAAATGAGAAGGGGTCAAACAATCTAAGTCTTCGACGTCTTCACTCAGCGGGCACAGAGGTCTGGAGTTAAGGCATCCTTCTAGCTGAGCTAGAAGAGTAGAGAACTCCTCGTAGGTGAGTTTTTGTTCTCCTATTACTCGCTTCAGGTGGTATTTCAAGCTCTTCACTGCAGCCTCCCAGAGACCGCCTGCGCTTGGCCAAGATGGTGCGTTGAAGTGCCATTCTATCGACATTTCAGCTATTTCTGCATAAAACTGGGCATTCAATATGGTTTTCAAGTTAACAATCTCCTCTTGCAAAACTCTATTTGCTTTTATAAAGTTCGTCCCGTTGTCACTGTAAATGTGACCGGGCGATCCTCTCCTGGCCGCAAGTCTTCTGAGGGCTGCCAAAAATGCTGAGGCGGTGAGATCAGAGACCAACTCCAAATGTACAGCCTTGGTCGCCATACACACGAAGACGGCGACATATCCTTTGGTACATCTCACTGATCTACCCTTCGCAGACTTGACGTCAACAAAACCAGTAAAATCAACCCCCAAATGGTAAAAGGGGCGGGTCCTGTTGATTCTTGCAGGTGGTAAGTCTCCCATCAACTGGTCGTGTTTCAGGGGGTCGTGCCTTCTACATAGCACACATCTCCGTAGCCTCTTCTTTACAGCATTGTTTCCTCCCAGGATCCAATATTCTTGACGCAGCCAAGCAAGGGTTAACCGGGGACCCCCATGAAAGGTCATCTTATGCGCGTGGTCAATAATCATGTCAGTAAGCAAATGGTTATGTGGTAAAATACACGGATGTTTCATACTATCTTCTATTTTGGCGTTGGTCAATCGCCCCCCAACCCTCAAGAGCCCCTGGTTATCAATAAATGGTTTCAATTTTAATAATTTACTCTTAGGGTTAGGTTGGTTATGGTTTTTAATATATTGTATATCTTCTAAAAATTCTACTTGTTGTATATGCCTTATAATTAAGTTTTTAGCTTTTCTTATTTCTAATATAGTTAAGTAGTTTGTTTTATTAGTATTAAATGACTTAGGTGTAAAACGTAACACCCACGCAAGCACTCTTGAAGCTCGCGTAAAATCGCTGTATCTGCTAATTATACTATCTATAACCTTGTTTTGATATTTAATTGTGTTTACATTTATATTTAATAATGGTTTTTTAAGCTCTTCGCAGGTTGTATATAATTTATTGGTTAATTTGGACTCTTCAAACGATCTTAGCCAGTGGGGACCTATCCACCACATGGAATGGTTAATCAGCTGTTCTGTGGTAATGCCTCTACTTGCGCAGTCAGCTGGGTTGTCCTTTGTTGACACATAATGCCAGCTACTCGATGGTATAATGTCAATGACCTGCTTCACCCTATTCGCGACGAATGGTTTCCATTTACATGGGTCGCCGTTGAGCCAGCCTAACACAGCTGTCGAATCAGACCAACCGTAGATTTTGATGTTGTAATCTGATAGGCATTTACAGGTGATCTTCATGACCTTGGTAAGTAGAACCGCTGCACATAACTCTAATCTAGGTAACGATACATTTTTCTTTACAGGTACGAGACGAGACTTCGAAGCTACTAATACTACAGAAGACTGGTTGCTGGTAATATTGTTGACTCTGCAGTATACAACACAAGCGTAGGCATTTTGTGATGAATCACAAAACCCATGTAATTCAATGGTGTCGTTCTTAGAAGACTGCAACCACCTTGGTATGGTAATATGGCTAATTTTCGTGATGTCAGCCTCTATGGTTTTCCATTTTGTGTTGATGTCAGCTGGTAATTCGTCGTCCCACAGAAGATTTAAGAGCCATACTTCCTGGAAGAGTAGTTTCAACTTGGTGGTAACTGGTGAAAGCCATCCAAGCGGATCAAATATCTTCGATATATTCGAGAGTAAACTTCTTTTGGTGAGTTTACTGACTGGTTCGGAATTCAATTGAAAAGTGAAATAATCTTCGTCGGGATGCCACTTAAGTCCTAATGCCTTGGTTGATTCCTGGTATTTAAAAACATATGCTTGGTCTTCGCATGGTAACTGGTTATCTGGTAGTACATCTGGTTGATTTGACGACCACTTCCTTAGATTGAATCCACCTAACTTAAGGAGATTTATGAGGTCGGAAATCAGCCTCCTTGCAGACTGGAGGTCATGATGTCCATGGAGGAGGTCATCCATGTAGAGCCTGGTAGCCAGAACTTCTGCTGCTTCTGGGTAACGGTGACCTTCATCCTTAGCCAGACGTTTCAATGTCATCATGGCTAGGAATGGTGCGGCCTTGGTGCCGTATGTGACAGTGGTAAGTTGGTATTCTTCTAATGGTTGCTTTTCAGAGTCCCTCCACACGATCTTCTGGAGCGGCTGGTCATCATCATGGACATCTATAAATCTGAACATCTTCTCTATATCGGCTGTGAAGGCTATTTGGTACTGCCTCCACTTTAATATGAGAGTAAACAAATCCTCTTGTAAATTTGGTCCAGAGTACATAAGGTCATTCAACGAAAGTCCAGTCGAAGTTTTCGCTGAGGCATTAAAAACAACTCGCGTGGCAGTCGTCGTGGAATCCGTTCTGATTACACAATGGTGAGGTAAATAGCACTGAAGTATCGGATTACTATTACATTTCTTCATATGGTTTAAATTAATATATTCATGGATAAATTGTTTGTAGTTCTGTTCGATAATTTTATTTTTACAAAATCTGCGTTCTAATTGCCGAAATTGGGCTACGGCTTTGGTTTTAGACTCACCCAATTTTTCGGTAATCTCTGGTTTTAATGGTAACCGTACAACATAACGTCCGTCTGGTTTGCGCGTAGTATGCTGTTGATAATGATGAAGGCAATGGTTATCTTCATCCGTAATATTTACAGAGTTGTCTGAGATATCTTCAATCTCCCAGAACCGCTGTATATCCTGCAAGTCGACCATGACGACGTTGCAATATGTTTGGTTTGGTTTTATGGTACCACTAAGAATCCAACCGAGCTTGGTATTTTGCGCGATTGGTAGTGATGTGCCATTACGAATTAAACCTGGTAAAATAATTAATTCGTAAACTTCAACGCTTAAAATTAAATCTATTGGTCTACTTTTATAAAACTCTGGATCTGCGAGTGGTAACTTTTGTAAATACGGCCAAGCTGGTTTTTCTAATGTTTCGTGTGGTAAATTCCCGACGACATGCTTCATCACATAGGCTTCCGTTTTAAATGTGAAATTATTATGAAGAGATGACACTGAAAGCTGTGCGACTCCCTTACTATTGTTGGCTTTTGCGCCTACTCCGACCACCACACAGTGGCGCTTAATCCTGGGTAGGCCTAAAAGTTGAGCGGCATTCTCTGTAATGAGAGATGACTCCGCGCACGGGTCTATGAGGGCTCGCATGGTATGGTGACAGCCATCCATAGACATAATATTAACTTTAGCTGTTGCTAATAATTTGGGCATGGTTTCTTGTGGGGCATTGGTAACGCATATATTGGATCTTCTAGGAGAATTTTCGATCTCGGTATTTCTAGAAGTAGATGGTGCAAAAGTGACAAGAGCATTATGCAGAAGAGTATTATGCTGCTGGTTACAAAAACGGCAAGTTTTTTCCGAAGAACATTCCTTGTCATAATGGTTAATTAAACAGTTTTTACATAATTTGTTGGATTCAATGACCTTAAGTCGATTCAGCGGTGCGGATTCTAGAAATTGTTTGCATTTAAACAATTCATGGCAACACGTTTTACAGAGTATGCATTTCCGTTGTGGCGCAATATGTACTGGTTTCGTATTGACGTGGTTTATTACAGCTGGTCTTGGTTTAAAATTTCTGTTCATAAAATTATGTAAATGGTTATTGGTATGCTTTTCAGCCCATGGTTTTTGGTATTGGTTTTGGTGTACCTGGGATGAATTTGATTTGTTGAAGTCCTGCTTACGACGAGAGCTTTCTAACGAAGTAAATTTAATTTCTAAAAATTTCAAAAAATCTAACAAAGTAGGCAATTCTTTTGGATTCTTAAGCGACACAATGTAATCATTATGGGTTTCAGTATCTAACTTTTGGCACAAAATATAGACGATCAATGGGTCCCAGTTGGAAATGTCGATGCCCATTGCTTTTATAGAGTTAAGACACTCGTTGGTGGTGTCATGTAACTTTTTGATGACCGCTGCAGATTGATGTTGAATCGTAGGCATGGTTAGTAACAATTGTATGTGAGAATTAAATATTAACCTAGTATTATGGTAACGTTGGTTTAATATGTCCCAGCATACTTCGTAGTTTTCAGAATTGATGCGTAAATGGTGAACTAATTTTTCAGCCTCGCCACGGAGCTTACTTTTCAAGAATTGCATTTTCTGCGCATTTGGTAAAGATTTATTATGGTGAATTGTTTCGGAGAATAAATCTTTAAAACATATCCAATCTTGGTAGTTTCCGCTGAAGGTGGGAATGTCCATTTGTGGGGTTGAACGTTCCCTGTAAGATGACGACCACATCTGTCTGTTCACTGCCTTCTTCATGGTGTTGTATTTCTTCTCCATCTCAGCGAATGCTGTCTCATACTCTTCGTTGTCGAGCAGCCCTTCGCTGTCGATGTCCCAGTGAAGAGAATCGATGACCGACCATCTTGATTGGATAGTTCGTAAAATATCTTCGAACTCCCAGCGGTCGGAGCAGCTTTCAAGGTCGACAGCCTCTATGGTACGGGATAGCGCCTTGAAGTTGCTCTTCTGCTTTCGCAGCATTTCTTCGACCCTACTGGAGTTGCCCTGGTTCGATAGCTTTGGTGCAGGGAAGCTAAAAGAGGGACCCTCCTGAGCGGGAGAGAAAATATCGCGCCTATCTGAGCCCTGCGATAATGGTGTAGCAGGTCTCAGTAATGGTTTGCTGGGATCGCTGGTTACGTAATTAGAAATCATATTCCTAACTTCCTGGTAAAAATCTTTCGTCCGCTGGTAATGGTTTTCCGCGAAGTAGCGATGGTTAGGGTCTTCAAACTCAGCACAAAGCCTAGTATGGTTGGTCTGGAATTCACTCCAGTACGAGTCTAAAGCGTTGAGACGTTTTTCAATATAGGCGGGTGTCTTTCGTTCTGGCCCGTCCTTCTTGAAATTAACACACTGCGTGTTAATCGCGGACATAATCTGGTTTTGGGTGGTTAATAGAGCCTCCATGGTTACGGGTCAAAAGAGAGTGGTAAAGAGTGGTGAGTGATAAAAAGGAAAGATCTTACTTGAAGACTGGTACGTGGTGACCTGGTGTGTCCTCAGCAGTCTCCCCGTTGGTAGTCGCTGGTAGTATCGCCGATCTGGTGAACTGGTTACACTCCACACACAAGCACTTTGGTCAACACTAATTTGGTTCACTACACACGCGACGAATTTTGGTTAAAATGGTTAACTGGTTAACAAAAGGCCGAAGGACCACAATGTCCTTGGAATGGTTAAAAAAAATTCTGGTCACTGGTTAACAAAAGGCCGAAGGACCACAATGTCCTTGGAATGGTTAAAAAAATTCTGGTCACTGGTTAACAAAAGGCCGAAGGACCACAATGTCCTTGGAATGGTTAAAAAAAGGCTCGAAGGACCACAATGTACGGTGGTTTGGTTCCGTACAGAGTAAAACACAAGTTAGGCTCAAATGGTATATTGAAACCTTAACTTATGCTATATGGTAAAATGGTAAAATGTTGGTATGGTAATGAGCACGCGAATCGATCGGCGGCTTGTCGCGAACTGGTTACAATATTACTTAGGAAATAACGCGAGGCGACGTAAACGCTGATACGCGAAACGTGATGTACAGTCGACATGCTGTTGACCGTACAGTAACAAACACCGGGACACGAGAATTTTATATATTAGATAGATATATTTTAATATGTATACGAATATCAAATTATTTACATCTGAGGGATGTCATGTATAGAGAAGTGTATTAATGTATACTAATAGTGTAAAGAGGTAAAATTTGGAAGTCTGAGACCTGCTGACTGACCGATTTTGAAATATCTTACCCAAAGCCACTTTTTTTTTATGAAAATAAGGGACGAGACGAGCAGGACGTTCGGCGGATGGTAATTAGTACGCCCTGCCCTGCAGCACTGCATTGCCGCTCAGGATTCTTGAAAAACCCCAAAAATTCTGAGCGGCAGTGTAACTGCGCTCGTCACCTGTCTCATTTGGCCAGTAATTTCACTAGCTACGCCCTTCAGACCGAAACACAGTAATGCTTACACTTTACTGCTTCACGGCAGAAATAGGAGCCGTTGTGGTACCCATAATCTAGCAGGCACACTGTGCAAAGGAGCCTCCCACTAGTTGATGTCATAAGGCTATAAATTATCACCCGAAAAATGAAAACACTTTTTCGTGGCAGTCAGATTTGCAAACTTTTCTGCTGAACGCTACCACAACGATGATGATGCAAGATCCTAATTTCTTATTGTTCCAATAATTATTACGGCATATCGTAATTAATATTCAACCCATTAACAGAATACTTGAACACGAACAGTTTCAGCAGCTTTAATTTCTTTTCTTGTTTCTTACTCGGCTAATGTGGCGAACGCATTGTGTTCGATATTGCAATAAGCTCAAGTAAAGTAAGATATACAGAATTAGAATGAGGCACACTAAAACCAAGGTGTGCACTTCTAAGTAATCGGAACTATTAGAATTTCGAATGTTATATTTTTGAAACTTTGCAACCTTCTTAGTAGTAAAAAAAACAATTGGCGGCATATCATTTATAAATTGTTTTTTACCTCACATCAAAGTTTTACGTTCGCAACGAAAATGGAATTATGTCGCAAAGATTTTAGAGCGATGATGCGCAAGACTGTGCCGCTCATCTTCAAAATGCTTTTGGGAGAGAAGCACCCTGCTAGAGCACCGTGAGGCGATGGTTGACTGAGTTTGAGAGAGGTCGGGTTTCTTTACATGACGAATTTCGTGAAGGGCGGCCTTCAACTGCGGTCAACGAAAATAATGTGTTAAGCGGCTAATTGAAGAAAACCCGTGGATTACCTATGAGACATCTTGAGGACTATTGGGGATTGGTATGAGCCAAATTCAGAAAATTTAACAGGAAGAATTGAAAGTTTGGAATCTTTGTTGTCGTTGGATTATGTCCTCATGAACTGACAGCGGAGCAGATACGGACTTGCGTGGAATGGTGCTCACAGATGCTAATGTAAGTAAAAGTACGACTTTCTAATGCTGTTTATGACGTTTGGTCACAGCAGACGAAACGTGGTTTAATTGGATTGAACCCGAAAAAAAGCAATTTTGTGAATGAGTGTTTGAAAATGAGAACAGGACAACAAAAGTGAGGAAGGCGAGAAATATTGGTAAAAAATGATCGCATTTCTTTTCTCAGCTACGGGTATGGGACCCGTACAATTCTACTTGAAGATCAATAAAGTGTTAATGCCGAGTGGTATTCTACCATTTGTTTACCCAAGATATTCAAAAAAAGTTTGCGAACGACGACCACAAATCCACGTTCTCCTACATCATGACAACACTTTTTCACACTCGGCCAACAAAACTAAGTCAGTTTTAGTTTCCGAAAAAGTACAACTCGTCACCCATCCTGCACATAGCTCTGACCTAGCACCTTGTAATTTCTGTACTTTCCCCAAAATCAAAGAATTGATAAGAGGTTTCACTTTTACCAATTCCGAAGAGGCAGCGATAGCGTTCAATCGGCACGTACAAAACATGCCTTCAGACCTGTGGTCCTCTTATTTAAGACAATGGTTCGATCGCATGAAAAAATGTTTAAACTGTAAAGGAGAGTATTTTGAAAAGCAATAAGTAAACATAATATTTTGGTTATAACATGTTGTTTTTTTAAGTTACGCAAAACTTTTAGTATAACAGATATACTCTGTGAACATGTTTGAAACAATCTTGTACCTAATATTCGCAAGTATCTTCAAGTACCTCTAAATAAAATATGCCGTATCCATAATTTCTAAGATGTATGTAAACCTCAAATTACTTCCAAGTCCCGGATTACATTGGATGCGGCGCTAATCAGTCTCACTTACTCGCTAATTGCTTTCCGCACCGCTCCCTCATAAATTATATTTACCATTGTACTGTCATTATTTAAACCTATGCCAAATTATTAATGGCTTTAAAATTAACACAATTTTCATCTGGTTTTTACGCTGTATTATAAATTGAATATTTTTAAAGAGAGCGCCTGCGTCTTCGCAACTTTTGAAGTAAAAAGTTTTAGAAGTTTCAATACTCACACCGCACCGAACGCTATTTTGTGAGTATTGAATTAGATTGACGCGTCACGCTCGGCTACATAACGCTCGATAAAGTAAAAGTAAGGGTAAAGTCGCCCAAGGCTTCTAGGTGAGCTCGATCAGTCAGAACAAAACATTCCAGAGTAACTTATTAACTAACACATGAAGTTCTGTAGTGACACCTCAGCTGATGGTAGGTGGTCAGCAATCCCAAGCTCTCCTTTAGTATTAATACCGATTGGCTAAGTGGTGACTTGTTATCGACAGTTAAACAAGCTGGAAGTATCACCATGCTCAGCTTTTATTATTATTTTTTATTTATTTATTTAATTCAGAGAGATCTCCATATGTATTAGTAAATGAGTAACAATATTTCTTATAAACTATGTTAGTATTATAAGTCAAATATATTTATAAACCTAGAGCTAACTGTATCCAGTGTTTCTGGAAGAAACAGTCAGCTCTGGCAGCAATCATCTTTAGGATACTGTTACTGCTTACACGTAGACGGTGAAACATGGAGACCGCTTTTTTGCGCATTATGGCATAGAAACCATCCACAGATGCCTCAGCAAACATTCCAGAACAACTACAAGGCCATGGTAGCCCCAACAGCCTCCTAAATGCATTATTATATGTGACACGTAGAACACTATAAGCCCCGCGCGACTAGGACACCCACAATCCGCTCGAGTTAAAAGACTGGCAGAATGCTACGAATAAAAACACTTTAACATTATTTGTGCTTCGTGCAAATATCCGGGCTAGCATATTACTCCTCGTTGACAGCGCTCTACGCTCCCGCTCTATGTCATAGTCATGTCTTAAGTCATTCGAAATGATGTGACTTAAATATTTGAACTTATCAACAAACTTTAGCTTTTTATTTGCGAGAAATAAGCAAGTATAATTTCGTGACTCCTGTTTTGGAGTTCGAAATAACATCACTTCACTCTTTGATGAGTTATATTTTAAGCCGTCAGCCGCTGCATATGTCTCGCAAATGGTAATAAGCTTGCAAAGTCCTCCGATTGAGGGACTAAGCAGTATCATATCATCTGTGAAACTAAGATTATTACAACAGGTTTCATCTATGTGGCATCCAAAGTGTGTGCTGCTCAGATCCTCAATCAAGTGATTCATATAATTCTTACATTCATTTATTCACATTTTAATACCGAATTAATTCCACAGCTTGGTTGTAAGGGATGGTTGTTCAAAATCGCACACGACACATGCAGTGTAATAGTAATATATTTATTTACCATAGAGAGTTACAATAAAATAATATATTGCAACTACACTTGACAACAACACAGTAAGCTCAAAGCTGACAGCACTTTTTGTAACGGTGGCAACCTAAAAGTAATGTCAGCTATAATCTACTACCACCTCTCTTAGAAGACTAAAGTATTTTTTAATTAATAATTATTAGTATCATTAATTCTATCATAATATATATCATATAGTTAGATGTGCGAAACATACAGGCCTGTTTACGGCAGTTATATTGAAACTATTTATTGCAGAGATATATTCCATTAATTGATGATCAAGACGCGTGTAATTGTAACTGTATTTTTAAAACCAGTGGGAGGCTCCTTTGCACCGGCTAGATTATGGGTGCCACTAGGGCGCCTTTTTCTGCATTAAGCAGGAATGTGTAAGCATTACCGTGTTTCGGTCTGAAGGATGCTATAATAATAATAATAATAAATAAATAATTTATTTCAGGCAGCATTGCCCATACATTGTTAGTATTAACTTATTCTAGGATTAGTAATATTACAAAGATTTATTTTTAGATGTAAGAATAATATTCCATTTTCTATTAATAAAATTATGTACATTATTTAAGACTCTTAATATACTTTTTTCATTTTTATTAATTCTATCCCTAATTGAAAAAATCTTTTTCCTCAGAATAGCATAAAAATCATCTACTCTGTATAAGGCAAACATGAGATGTACTACAAAAACGTGGTAATCCCAAGAACATCCTAAAAGCATTATTATATTGAACTCTAAAAATGTTCATAGTTTTACGTGTATACTTCACCCACAAGTTACTTGTATAAAAGGACTGACAGTAGGTGGTGAACAGAAGCTTTTTAGCATTCCTACTGCACTTCTGAAATCTTCCAATTATCATATTCGCCCTAACTGACAAATTTCTTCTGTCTCTCTCAATATCATCTTCATCACTCAAACTGCTGGTAACAAAAAGGCCTAAATATTTAAATTGATTAACATTTACTAACTCTTTTCCATTAAGATATATTGGAGGGACGCAGTCAGGACCTCGCCCCGACCGAAATACTAAAACATTACTTTTTTTTCATTATAAAGTAAACCATGGTTACTTGCATATTTTTGACAGATTCCCACCATCACTCTGAGTCCTCTGATTGAGGGACTGAGGAGAACCATGTCATCTGCGTAGCTCAGGTTATTAACATTAAATCCTCCTATATAACATCCAACATGAGTCTCACTCAGTTCATCAATCAAGACATTAACATACAGATTAAACAACAATGGAGAAGTTAAACCACCCTGTCTTACTCCACAGTTTAGAACGTAAGGATCTGAATATGAACTTTGCCATTTTACATTTTGTTGATTTTGATACCAATACCTCAAAATGCGGATAATGCCGTCTGGCACGCCAGCCCTTTCCAACTTACCCCATAACTTATCGTACACCACACGGTCAAAAGCTTTGCTTAAATCAAGAAAACAGGCATATACTGATGTTTTTCTTTCTGTGTAATAAGCAATACAATTTTTTAAAGAAAATATAGCTAGATCAGTTGAAAGGTTAGGCCTAAATCCAAACTGTCGCTCATTAAGTTTTATTGTATTCTCCAATAATGGTAACAAAATCTGTTCAAAAACTTTAGAAAGTACAGTTGATAAAGATACTGGTCTATAATTATTGACATCAGAAAGATCACCCATTCTGTTTTTGGTTACAGGGACAACTGTAGTCCTCATAAAATCCAATGGCAATATGTTATGCTTTATGAAATAATTAAACAAAGCAGTTAACATGGATGTTATATTAGTGGTACTGCAACGTGTACATAGGCCTCCGAAAAAGTTTACGTGATAAATAATTAGTGTTTCTAAATCTGAGTTACCTTGATTCCAGAGAGTAGATTGGTGCCCGTGTTTCAATAATAAGTGTTATCACACACAAACTTGAAGCAGACATTACACTGAACACTACCTAAGTCTGAACACATTTCTCGAGGTTCGTGTGTTTGTGTACATTGATTAAGGCAACCGAGTGAAATCATTGTGTGAATATACTAGAAGAATCATCATTCACCAAGAACTAATAACCACAGTGCATAACCATCACTTGAGGTTCGAAATTAAACTAATTCGAGTCATAGTTTTGTGATAATAAATAAAAGTTATAACGTGAGGGTAATTTTAAATTTTAAATTGCACAAAATATAAACAACTAATCTCGTAACGTCGTTAAGCTCACGTATTAAAACACACGTTTACAAATTTCATTCAACCAAGTGTGTAGTGTGTAGCTGTGCGGTAAAAGGACGTCTAAACATTGCGGCGAACTTGGTTCAATCCCAAGATATTATATAAGTGAACTATTTAAATTTTATTTTATTATTTTCTAAATTCAGGTGTAATATTAATATTTTTGTTTTTGCTCTATTCAATTTTTTTTTTTTTTTTTTAAATAAGAAAGATTAATTAATCTATGAACAAAGAAACAATGAACATTACTGTTCGTAAGAAGACCACACCTCCTTCTTCAGCACCTGAACCTAAAGTGGACAATGAAAATTTAATATCAGCGATCAGTGATCGAGTTCTCACTTCATTTCGGTCTGAGATTCCGCGTATGTTATCTAGCGCTCTCCACAAAGAGTTATCTGAAATAAAGCAAGAACTGCTTGAATATCGGAAGTCAATTGACTTTTTGAGCAGCTCTCACGATGATTTAATAAAAGCCGTGGAGCGTCTAAGTTCCGAAAATATGCAGCTGAAAAAAGAAAACGGATCTCTGAGCTCTACCGTACTTAATTTATCCGAAAGATTGAACAATCTGGAACAACACCTGCGAGAAAATAATTTAGAATTAAACGGTGTACCTGAGAATCGTTCTGAGAGCTTGCCTAATTTAGTACAACAATGTGCAAATGTTATTGGCCATAAATTTAACGATGCTGATATCGTTCACTGTACGAGAGTCGCTAAACGGGATAAAGATAGCAAGTTACCTCGTGCAATTGTTGTAAAATTCAAAAGCCTAAGATGCAGAGATGAATTCTATTCCGCTGTATTTCGGTATAACAAAGCGAATCCCAATGAAAAACTAAACACCGCATTACTCGGCATAACTGGACATAAAAAACCTGTATATGTCTCGGAACACTTGTCCCCTCAAAACAAATTTTTACACGCTGCAGCCAGGAAAAAAGCCAAGGAGTTAAAGTACTCGTTTGTTTGGATTCGGAATGGAAAAATTTATGTTAGGAAATCTTCTGACTCAAAATACATCTTGATCAGAAATGAAAAAAGTCTTGAATTAATGAGTTAAAACATCTTATTCCTAACGGTACACTTTTTGCAAACGATACTTATTTGACTTTTCTTTTTGTACAAATGGCTATCTCTCTATATTACCAGAATGTAAGAGGTTTAAAGTCTAAAACGATTGATGTGTATAATGCTTTTTTGTGTAATAATTTTGAGATTGTATGCTTAAGTGAAACGTGATTAAATGTAAATATCAACTCTTCTGAATTGTTCGATGATCGGTATTTTGTAATGCGCAGAGATCGATGTGAAAATTTCCTTAAACATTTAAAAAAAACCATGGTGGAGGTGTACTTATGGCAATATCTAAAAAGGTTGAATATGTCCTGAGATGCGATTGGCAATCCGATTTGGTGGAGGATTTATGGATTCAAATAAAAGTAGATCCTGTTACTACTATCAATTTATGTACAGTATATTTACCGGATTACCTACCCACCAGCCTATATGTAGAATTTCTTAATAAATGTCAAAATATTATGAGCAGCCATCCAAACCATAAAATCTGCATTATTGGTGACTTTAACTTGGGTAGTATGATGTGGTCGAACCAAACAGGACTTCCTCTAAGCCACGTGTGCGAAAAATCTAGAGCATTGTTTGAGTTTTTCAAAACAACTTAACTACATTCCTAACCACTTAAATAGAATCTTGGACTTGGCGATAACGGATTCCCCTGATACTATCTCACTAAGTCATACCATTGCTGTTTGCCGCTTAGACTCACACCACCCTCCCTTTGAGCTTACCCTACTTAGTGGTCGAGCCCCGTTGCTTGAACTCAACAACTCTATAACTGAGAAACTCTGTTTTCATAAGACCGATTACGAGAGCTGTAATAGGGAAATTCAAGACTTTGATTGGGAGCAGTCGGCTTTGCAACTTGATTGTGATGAGTTCGTTCATTGTTTTTATAACACTTTGTATGAAATAATTGAAAAGTACACACCCAAAACCAAAGTACGCAAAAAATCTTATCCCGTTTGGTTTTCTACTGGGCTAATAAAGTTGCTAAAATCTAAATTTAAATTTCATGTCAAATTTAAAACTTACGGTAATCCAAGAGATTATGATACTTTTGCAATGTTAAGATGTAGAGCTAAGGTAGTTTTTGATCAATGTTTTCGCACATATATAAATCGCATAGAGTCTGATCTGGCTATAAACTTAAAAGCGTTTTGGCGTTGCACTAAAAATAAGAAAGTCACTAATGCCTACCCAAGACAGATGAGTTACAATAACCGATACGCTAATGATGGCCCTGGCATTGTGAACTTGTTTGCTGATCATTTCTCGTCGGTTTACTCTATGAACGCTAATAGTAATGTGAACTATATTCCTGACTTTCCTCCTTCGGCTTTTTCAATCTGCCAATTTTCAGTGTCTCTAGAAAATGTTATTCAACAGCTTAAATCCATTGATTTATCCAAAAATTCTGGACCAGATGGTATACCACCCATTTTAATTCGTATGTGCGCTGCGAGTCTCGCCAAACCCCTCGTTCTTATTTACAACAAATCACTACAAAATGGAATCTTTCCTGCTTTATGGAAGATTGCTAAAGTAACACCAATATATAAGACTGGGGACAAAACAGATGTCACAAACTACCGCCCGATAACCATTCTAAGTTGGTTCGCCAAAATCTTTGAAAGGCTTGTGTATGCACATGTCTTTAACCATCTGAAGCCCATCTTAAGCTCACGTCAGCACGGTTTCTTTGCGGGTCGTTCAACTGTTTCTAACTTACTGGTATATACTTCATTCTTATGTGACACAATTAACGATAAGAGTCAGGTTGATTCGATATATACAGATTTTGCGAAAGCTTTTGACTACGTTCACCATTCAGTGCTTTTATGTAAGCTACATCACCTGGGAATTCATGGTAATCTTCACAGATGGCTCACATCTTATTTATCAAATCGTACGCAACTAGTTGCGTTGAGTGGCTTCGAGTCAGTCCCATTTCTTGCTAGCTCTGGTGTGCCTCAAGGCTCAAATCTAGGTCCTTTGCTTTTTTTGCCATTTATAAATGACTTATTATCCAAAATTCGATGGGAGTGTCTGGCGTACGCCGATGATATAAAAATTTTTCGTAAAATAAACGGTCCAGAAGACTGCTCATTGCTGCAAAGGGACATCGAGACTATTTGGCAGTGGTGTAAAAGTAACCGCATGATGCTGAATATAAAAAAGTGTCAACTCATTACATTTACTCGCAAGAAAAATCCATTTGTTCATGATTATTTTATCGATGGTAATGTTCTAGATCGTGTGAATGTGATAAGGGACTTGGGCGTCATCTTTGACTCGGATTTATCCTTCAAAAGCCATTACGATGATATTTGTTCAAAGGCAAATAGGATGTTAAGCTTTGTTATTAGAATCGCCAGACCATTTAAACAGGAAAACTCCTGGATATTATTATACAAAGGTTTAATGAGAAGTATCCTGGAGTATTGCTCAGTGATTTGGTCTCCAATGTATAATGTTCACCGTGATAGAATAGAGTCAATGCAGCGGCGGTTTGTAAGAGTTCTTTGTAGCAGGTTGGGTGTTAGACGTAAAATTCCGGAATACTCTGAACGCTTACGTAAATTTAACTTGCATAGTCTTGATAAACGGAGATGGGTATCTGATATGTGCGTCTTACATAACATTGCGAATGGTTTTATGGATAGTCATCTATTAAGTTTGATAAACTTTAAAGTTCCAACACGATCTGTGCGTATTCCATGTTTATTTTCGATCAATTCCTCAAATAATAATGTATCGCATAACAACCCGATTATGAGAATTTGTAGAGAATTTAACGAAGTGTGTGCTGATTTTGATATATTCTTTACAAATGTAGACATTTTTAAAAATACTCTTTATAAAACTTTCTAGTTTATCTAAAATAATTTAATGTTTAACTAAATTTCGTTATACTGTAATTACTATTGTGTCCACTTATTAATTTTTTATTTTTTTTACTGTTTTTGGTGAATGATGTGTACAATTTTAATTGGATCTCAGGATCATAAAAATATGCTGTACTTGTTATTAGATGATAGTTTTATCTTGTTATCTGTTATTGTACCTACTTGTAAATAAATAAATAAATAAATAAATAAACACTGTGATTAGAGAGGGTCCAGCATACACTAAATGTTCAATATTTAATTTATCGTGGCCGGAGGATTAACCTCTTTTAACACTTTTAAAAGATCTAACTACATCAGAATCCTTAATTACAAAATCTACCTGCTTACAAAAATCAGTTTCATAATACACATTGTTCACCGCTAAAGAATCAACATGAAAATGCATTTTAAAGTTATTCGCGATATTCGTACAATCATTTTCACAACCAATAGTAGTAGGGATTGACTTAGGCCCTTTACAAGAATTTGTGATACGCCAAAATTTAACAAAATTTTTATTAGTGTGATATTTAGCCAATAAATCATATTTGAATTGTTCTTGACCCATTTGACACTTTCTTAATGCGGATCGAAAGCTATTCCTTGACGACCGCACCAATTCATATAATGTACCACTACGAGGCTTATTAGCTATTACCCATAATTTAAAATACGTCCTTGCTTCATCATGGTATTTCTTGACATGAATATTCCACTTAAAAATACACTTATTCCTTTTTTGTTTCTTATTAATATATGTGTATATGGCGCCTTCCTGCAAAATGTTAATTATTCTATTATATTCTGATATAATAAGACTTAAATGCATTTTAATTAACAATACGAGCTACAATTTTGACAATCAAGTTTTAATTCCGTATTTTTTAATTTACTTTCACAAAATTCAGTATATGATTTAATTTGCTGTAAAGATCTATTGCCCCAATGTATTTTATTAAGCGCATAATTATCACTCATAACGATTTTGAGTGGCGGAATATTCATGTCAAACTTACAGCACAACCGTAAAGGTAAACATTTTACAATAGTGCGTGAGGCTGATATTGTACAAACACAGTGATCTAACCACTTCTGTGACCCATGCGCGTCACTTATAAACGTAAACGTCGACTGCATATCCAACATATCAATGTCAGAGCAGCGCCAGTCCATCTCCTCACAGAAAGCCTTAAGTTCCCTCCCAAACAAAGAGTCTGGATGAGCATTGTAATCGCCTAACATATACACCATTTGCACGTCACAACTTTCGACGACAGCGCTCATTGGGCCTAGCGTACTTGTAAACTCTGGTAAGTTATCGCTACAATCACAAGGCATGTACACACTCATCGCAATAAATAATAAATTATTTATTTTAAGCTTAATTGCCACTACACGGGAACTTTCATCATTTGTAGCAATTATATTTATTTGTTGAAAGAGATTCTTCCTCCACAAAAGAGCCACGCTACCATATGGTCTACCCCTTAAAATGCCTTCGGAAGCATTTACACCTGAGATCCCATGATAAAGGAAATTTTCGTCAATTTCACATAAAAAGGCAAGGTCATGTGGCATAAGCCAAGTTTCTTGAAGAGCGACAATATCCGAGAGTTGACACAGCTGACGAATATGCTCTATAGATCTCTTTGCAGACTTACAATTGAAAGATGATATTCTTATGTTATTAGCCATTTTTGTTGGTTAGCTGAGTTCGGTTATTAATTCCGTGATATTTATTTTTATAAATACATTTTCTATAAACTATGCCAGGCGGCCAAAATTCCTCGTTTAAAAAGATATTTAATTTATGCGCTTCTATAGTTACCACAAATGTATTAAAATTGGTTTGATTATTAAATGATTGTAAATAATCAATTTTTATCACATTCTCTCCCTTTTTTCTTATATATTCCTCTAGTTTGTCTGCGGAAATATCGCATCGAACACGAGATATATATATAATGCCGACGTAGTGGGAACAGCTTCTAATAAGTCGTCAGCGTGTCCCTTACCACGCATATTTCTTTGAATATGATTTTTCCTTTTAGTAACTAATTGAAACCCATCGTTGTCCTTTAAATTAGTATTTTGTTGAGTAGTAGTGAGAGCATCTCGGTAAGGGGTATGTGTACTCGCCTTTATCTTAGTGTCTACTAGGCCACGCTTCCTCGACACAACCGGTTCCTTCGTGCATTCATTCAATTCCGTTGCTTGCAAATTTATCGAATGTGATGAGGGTACCTTGCTCTGAACTTTTTTTTGACTACCATCATAATCGGAATGTTGAACTTGTAAATCATCTGTTTGTTTAGTAGTACACAAAGGATTTTGCTGATTACAAAGTTTCATTTTAATAGTGACCATGTCGTTTTGAATTTCAGTTATTTCGCTTTTCGCAATCGTATTCAACTTCATTTGTGTAACTTCAGTTCTTAGTGATGTTAGTTCTTTTAAGATCTTAGTAACATCCAAGTGATCAAAAGTAACCGGTGGGATTTTATGTAAATCCCTCGCCACAAAAATAGGTAAGCGGTCAGGATCAGCTTCTTTCAACATTTTGATGATATCTTGAACATTTTTCACTGACCTTGAATCCCCTTTTCGCGTTGTAATCCGTGTTCCCAAATTTTCATAGATAAGGGTTTTAGCATTTTCTATTTCTTTCTCAGAAAAACTGGTCGTACATATTTGAGTAATCGCTTGTTCATCTATAACATCAATGCGATTTGATATATAGCACAAAACTTCGTTGATTATTATGTCCTTTTCTGTACTCATTTTTGCTCACATGTTAAACACTATGTATGCACTATATTATGTTTAGATAACACTTTTATATGGAATATGCACTTTTCTCTAGCGAATTAAAACATTTTACTGTTCAAACACCACTGTTTTTGAATTTTTACCATTATTTATATACGGAGCACTTGTTTACATGACGACACTAGCGACACATACACACGACTATAGCTTGTGAAATTACTGGGCAAATGAGACTTGAGTCTTGACATCTTATATCTCAAGGTGACGAGAGCAGTTGTAGTGCCGCTTAGAATTTTTAAGTTTTATCAATAATCTTGAACGGCACTGCATTGTGATGGGCAGGGCGTATCAATTACCATCAGCTGAACGTCCTGCTCGTTTCGTCCCTTATTTGATTTTCATAAATAAACCTCTACATAGCCTGTTTTCAGGGGTCGCTCTTTAAATGTCCTGAAATGTCGGGTTAAATAAATAAATTTTAAAAAAGTGTGTAAGAGTTAGTCATAGAATATTATAATAATTTTGACCATACTCCGTTTAGGTTAGGAATGAAAATTTTTACAGCTTTTATGAATACGTCTCGCATTATTATGTGCTTTACGATCTTTTTACATGGAGTAATTTCTAATAACACTAAAATATAAATAAATTAGTTATGTTGTAATATATATATATACATACTCATCTCTTTTTTTATAGAATTATTAATTTACTTAATGAATTTATATTTTATTTAAATTTAATGGTATCGAAATTTCGCCCCATTCCCAATCAGTGTTATCATTAAGAAAGTCAATTTATTATGTTATAGTCTACCTATAGTCTTGTAGCGTCTTTCAACACGTTTATTTCATTAGTTCAAGAGTTAAAACATATAGATTTAAAATTGATATTGTGTTACCTTAGATCTACTTTACTATGGTTATAAAAAAATAAATTTAAATTTAATATTCTATATAAGACCGTAAGTCAACTTCAAACAAATACATCTAAACGATTGAGCCAAATGATCTTAAGCGCAGTGCAATCCAACCGAATGCAAAACCATGAATATTTAACAAACGTTCTTTTCAATGTTTCAAATTCTCTCTACCCTATTATTTCACTCCCCAACTCGATAACGCTTTTATGTTGCCCCCCTGTACATAAAAAGTAAATTTTAACTTAAAATTGACACTGACAGATGACAGTTAAAGGCTGACCGGATCCGAGAATCGTCTTGTCATCTATTATTCACGCGACGTCAACACTTAGCAGTTTTTGCGCGCGGTTTTAGAATTTAAAGGTTTGGCTTCGGAAGTTTGGAGAATGAATGCCTTTTCTATGTTCGCGGTCGCGAAAGTTATTGAATTTCATGACCGAAACGGCTATATATGATTGGTTAGTGCGTATTCTATACATAGAACATTTCTTTTTAGATATTGATATTTTTTACGCTGCGAGATTGAATCAGTAATGATGATCCGTAGGAGAACCAACGTCAGCATAGCCCAAATAATTGCGAAACTGAAGTGGCAGTGGGCAGAGGGCATAGTTCGATAGACAGATGGCCGATGGGACAGAAAGTTTCTCGAATGGCGACCACGCACTGTTGGTAGGCCCCCACAAGAATGGACCGACGATCTGGTCTTGACCAGATCGTACATTGGATGAGGGCAGTGCAGGACCGATCGTCGTGGAGATCTGTGGGGGAGGCCTTTGTCCGGCAACGGACGTCTTCCGGCTAATGATGATGATTTATCAAATGGGTATGGCCTGATGTTTCTGACGAAAACAGTGACAATATGATTTAAATCTTAGCGCATCACAAATGGCGTAGCAACTCGCAATAACATATCATATCAATTTAAACTTGAATTGTAATCGGTGGCGCCCAACGGCGCCTATTTCTGCCGTGAAACAGTAATTTATAAGCATTATTGTGTTTCGGTCTGAAGGGCGCCGTAGCTAGTGAAATTACTGGGCAAATAAGACTTAACATCTTATGTCCCATGGTGACGAGCGCAATAATTGTAATGTGGCCAGGAATTTTTAGGTTTCTTAACAATCCTGAGTGGCACTGCATTGTAATGGGCAGGGCGTATCAATTACCAGCACCTGAACGTCCTGCTCGTCTCGTACCTTACTGTCATAAAAATAAATAAGTGGATAGACGGAAAACGAAGTGTTCTACAAGGGCTCCTAATGAGTGAATTCTCTTATTATTAAGTTATAAATAGCGTGAATACCCCTCATCTGCAATACAATAATGGTATTAAAATATATTCTAACAAAACACTCTTATCAACTATAAGTACTCTTTTAGATTTGGTTTTCTTGCTATGTAATATTAGGTTACTAGCACTAATTCAGTAAACAATGTCAGATAGAGCATTGTTTACATTATCATTCATGGCCAATGACGTTCCATACATATAGACAATGCACGTCATACAATATCAAAGCCGAAATATGGCACATTATGACACAAAATAACACCATAACAAGATTCGATTGCTATGTCTATACATTTCTGCGTCTACTCCAGTTGTTTAAAATATTATTGGTCAATATGCAGCAATGTAAACAGTTTTCAGTTTAAGCTGTGTATTTTGAATTTAGAACCTGATTTGGACAGTGACATCAGTGGAGTAGCAGTTAGGTTTTTTGAAGCCCAAACGAAAAAGAGGGTTGCTACAAGTTTTACGTTTGTCAGACAGTCCCTAAAAATATTAGTTTTACATATTTGCGGTGTAAATATGTGTCAATTATCACTTGGTTACGATACGTCTGTGATACCGTGTAAGTAGCACTAGTTTGTCCTACCATCATTTGCTTTGTAAACGTATTGTTTGAGCACTTTCTTATATTCAACTTCAAATTCAAATATTTTTATTCATAATAAGATTTAAAATCACTTATTGAACGTCATTCACCCATTCAAAAGAGACTGCCTCAGACTTGAGAAGAATGGGCGCAAGAAATTCCACCTTCGCACGACACGCCACAAGTAAGGATATCAACCCCACCATCTGGATGTGTGGCGGTCCTCCACAGTGCGGTTTTCAAGGAGCTTTCTTCCTCGTACTACGAAGCTGTGGAATGAGCTTCCTTGTGCGGTGTTTCCGGGACGATACGACATGGGTACCTTAAAAAAAAGCGCGTACACCTTCCTTAAAGGCCGGCAACGCTCTTATGATTCTTCTGGTGTTGCAAGAGAATTTGGGCGGCGGTGATCACTTAACACCAGGTGATCCGTCCGCTCGTCTATCCTCCTATTCCATAAAAAAAAATATAAAATATGGATAACAATGTGATATCGTACGAAAAACATTTATAATTAAAGAGCCTGAGGGTGTTCTCTTTATTCCCAGTCCGTGGTGTCATTAAGAAAATCGTTTATGCTATAGTAACCTTTCCCACACAAACGTTTTTAAACAATTCTTTTAAATAACGTAACACATCTGTTTTGTACATTTTCTGGGATCATATTGTAGAAGCATATACATCGCCCAACAAAAGACTTACTAACTCGACCCAACCGAGTAGTAGGCATAACAAGTTTATGTTTGTTCCTCGTGTTAACATTATGAATGTCACAGTTTCTAGAAAATTCTTCAATGTGCTTATGAACATACAGAACATTATCAAAAATGTATTGAGAAGCAACAGTCAAAATGTTTATTTCTTTAAATTTTT
The DNA here is from genome assembly GCF_905404315.1 of Leptidea sinapis. NCBI lineage: Eukaryota > Metazoa > Arthropoda > Insecta > Lepidoptera > Pieridae > Leptidea > Leptidea sinapis. The sequence continues at coordinate 14,962,266 of NC_066267.1, read as the reverse complement.
CCCTTAATGATTCTTTAGCACACTGTGGCTTGTTGATTGACTCACAGTTCACACGACTAAGGAGAAAAGTGTGCTTACATTGTCTTTAAGCACGCTTTTGCCGTTCCGCTATCAAACTTCGAATGATATGTCCATATGTATAGAACGTCATGACGTTCGAAGGTGAACAATAGTTATTGGTAGTAATATGTCATCTCTACACTTACTAAACTTTTGGCGCGTAAGGGCCAATTAAACTATCAGAGTGAATGGTTACTATGCGCGCGCACAGCGTCACGCAAATTCGACTCCTTGACGAAGTCTCTTGTATGTCTACTAAACCACAACCAATGGACGAGAGATAAATAAATTCCAATTTATAATTTCCATTTATGTACAAGTTGTAAAATAAAAAATAATAATTTCTCTCTAATTCTATGAATGATATTTTATTACACGCTATTTAACTAAATTATGCGGTATAATAATATTTTCATTGGTTGTATTAATTATCTTATTTATTACAATACATTACAATCATTATTTTTATTTTTCTAATTTGTTTCAAGCATTTGTTTTTTAGTTTAGTAACGTTGTGCATACCTTTAATTTATACATGTTCTATTATGTATCTAGTTGGTAAGACTTAATAAATAAATAAATATTGTTCTTTTTACAAACGTATGATAGCACGAGGAATATTTTTTATGATCTCTGTTTTATTACGCCAAAGAAGACACATACTTTTTTTATACAACACCAGAGGAATCACAAGAGCGTTGCCGGCCTTTAAGGAAGGTGTACGCGCTTTTTGGTACCCATGTCGTATCGTCCCGGAAACACCGCACAAGGAAGCTCATTCCACAGCATTGTAGTACGCGGAAGAAAGCTCCTTGAAAACCGCACTGTGGAGGACCGCCACACATCCAGATGGTGGGGATGATATTTTAACTTGTGGCGAGTCGTGCGAAGGTGGAATTCCGCGGCAGGAATCAGGTTAATCAGCTCTTCGGAACACTCCCCGTGATAAATGCGGTAGAAGACACACAATGAAGCGACGTCTCTACGCAACGCTAAGTGATCCAGCCATTCACAGAGCACTGGGTCCCCTTTTGTTTTAAATACAAGTGTAATATGCACTTACCCTTTGCAGTCCTCATATCTTGAATCTGATATTCGTGTGAATAACAATTATATCTCCATTCCCTTTTCCCTCCACGTCCAGTGACCCATTACCCTTTGTGACGTATGAGGGGAATCCCCGTTAACTGGTCACATATTAATCCCCCGCGTGAATCTCTAGAGAGGAATTATCAGCATTGGAAATCCAGTTTAGATCTCACTCCCACGATCTATCGAATATTATATTACTTTTGTGGAAGCTTTATTTTTCTACACGACTTAATTTTTCATTTATAGCCAGCATGAATTCATGAATTCGGTTGGCCTAAAGTTCATTTTTGAAGTTAAAACTTCTTCGACCGCGTTGAGCACTTTTTGGTGGGTGAAAATCTTATGGGTTTAAGTCACCGACATGCTCATGAGCGGCGCACACGATAAATAAATAATTAACAATCATTTATATAAATATACGTAGGTCACACTAAAACATTTGCGTAACTTAAAAAAACAATGTTTTAACCAAAATATTATGTTTATTGCTTTTCAAAATACCCTCCTTTTTTATGGAATAGGAGGACAAACGAGCGTACGGCTCACCTGATGTTAAGTGATCACCGCCGCACACAATCTCTTGCAACACCAGAGGAATAACAGGAGCGTTGCCGGCCTTTAAGGAAGGTGTACGTGCTTTTTTTGAAGGTACCCATGTCGTATCGTCCCAGAAACACCGCACAAGGAAGTTCATTCCACAGCTTTGTAGTACGTGGAAGAAAGCTCCTTGAAAACAACACTGCGGAGGACCGCCACACATCCAGATGGTGAGGATGATATCCTAACTTGTGGCGTATCAGGTTAAACAGCTCTTCGGAACACTCCCCGATAAATCCTTTACATTTTAAACATATTTTCCTGCGATCGAACCATTTTTTAAAAGAGGAGGACCACAGATTTGAAGGCATGTTTTCTACGTGCTGATTGAACGCTATCACTAGCTCTTTGGAATTGGTAAATTGAAACCTCTCATCAAATCTTTGATTTTGGGGAAAATACAGAAATCACAGAGTGCTAGGTCGGGGTGTTGTGCAGGATGGGCACCTTTCACGAAATTCGTCATGTAAAGAAACCCCACCTCTCTCAAATTCAGCAAACCATCGCCTTACGGTGCTCAAGCATGGTGCTTCTCCTCCAGAAGCATTTTGAAGACCAGCGGCACAGTCTTGCGGAGATAGAGAACTTTTAAAATCATAAAATCATCGCTCTAAATCTTCTCGACCTAATTCCATTTTCGTACGTAGAACTTTGATGAGTGATAAAAGACAATTGACAAATGATTTCCCGCCGATTTTTTTTTTTATTACTAAGATGGTTGCTAAGTTTAAACAAATATAACATTCGAAATTCAAAGAGTTCCGATTAGCTAGAAGTAAAAAACTTTTACTGTGCCCCATGTATATAGTTAGACACTTTATGGATGGGTGAAATCTTGTGAGTTCGCGTCACCGAAATACTTAAAGCAGTATACCTGTCGCTATACAGCTGACTATCTTATAAGTCAAATCAAATGGATTTAGTAAGAAATTTTTTAGTATCAATTACTAGCAAAGTTTAACAGAATATGTATAACGTCAACGTCACACATTGTTCGAGACTGGCTCGAGTACGCCCACTTGGGCGTAGTATTAGTTGACGCACTTTGTGACTACGCCTGCGATATCTTGTTGGAGCGCAGCGGAGACCAATCCGTAATCTAACAGTAATTGTATATAATATACTCTGGTAAATTTTGAGCATTAAATATCCAAGTATGAAATCTCAGTAACAGACCCACAAAACGAAGTATACAGAGTGCCTAAAAAAGTTATCGTTTTAACAATTTTCAATAGTTGTTTAGACGACAAAAGAGTTGAAATTCTCAATCTTTTAACGAATTAAGTTGTCAAATAGCACAAAACAAAAAGATTTCACAATATAACAAGTGAATCTAGCAGACCACATTACACACTGCCAATTCTTACTTTTTATTAACTCATAAACCTCCCCCATACAACACAATAACACTTTTTGTAATTCCCCAAACTAACAAGTGCGCGTTCATAAACTTTCCACCCCAAACGCTTTGGCAACCCCTAGAGATTACCACTGTTAACTCTCTTAATATTAATTCCTATATTCAATTAAAATTATACTTTATTTTCAAAGAAATATAATTTGAATTTGAACGCGATACAAATAGCACATAAGACTTTATAGATCACAATGAAGTAATTCTCAAAGGATGGAAACTCAGAGCATTTTCAATTCTAGCTGTAAGACTTAAGGTGCAAAACAGTAATATAAATGGCGGCGAATATGACCTTACAGAATGTAATGTAAGGCGTGATTCCCATAATCTGCGAAGCATTGCAGTAGTGAATTTTGCACTTGACGCGGGCTCAATGAATGGATAACATCTTGTTCATAGAAGATATAAATGTAGGGTGGCGTTATGAGCCCACTATAAACAATTAGATTTCTCACGGATCAATTCTTTGGAGTCAATTATTAGAATAGATTTATCTATTGTTTGGCTCTGCCATTCTGGTGATTTTATGTTTATTATAGTGTTGACCCAAAGTCAAAGTTTTTATTTGCATAAATATGTTAGACTGATGTTACATAAATATTATTAAGTACATGTTTGCCACATTTATGACGTGCAAATGTTATAAGATACATTTCTTAATCATTAGTTACAATAATATCCATTTAACAAAAGATTAGTAGCAGTATTATATATAGTATATAGTCAAGTTTTTAGTTGAAAATATTCGTCTAGTGAATATATGCAGTTTACTACGGTATATTTTCAATTAAGATGAGAAATTCCTATTTGACGATACCTCTCTTATTATTATGAGCAGGTTTCAAATCAGGAACCCAACTCCTATGCGTCAAAAGAATAACCTTCATACTGTCGGATAAACGAGATCTAAAATTTTATCCGTCAGAGTAAATATCATTATTACAGACATAGATCCAAATAGATATTCGAATCCCTCCATCTGTATGAAAACCAAGCGTGCCCTTTTTTTGTACCAACACTGACGTCGTTAAAAATGCCAGTGCATGAAGCTTAACGTTTAGCTACTCACCTCATCATTAGTTGACGTTTTCAGTACATCAACAGTCGGTATTACTTATTACTATTATCGCTTAAATTAAAAAAAAAATCGATTAAAAAAATGTAGCGTCAAAGAAAGAGCATTGCTCCTCTTTTTGTCCCCTTTTTGGCACGTGAAGTACATCTATTTTGATCCATGTCTTGAGTATAATACATATTTAACAGTTAACAGAGAGTTGTAAGTAGTAAGAAAATAAAATTCTAAACAAACTTGTTACCTCGCAGAGGCAATTCGTAAAATCATCTCCCAGTTGCTTATTTCCGAACGATAGAGTGGGGGATATGCCCTTCAAAGACTGGCCTCGTTTGGTGAACTCTCTTATTAGAGATGGCTGACGCCTTCTGGTTTTTAGGGTTCCATAGCCAAATGGCAAAAGACGGAACCCTTATAGATTCGTCGTGTCTGTCTGTCTGTCTGTCCGACCGTATATCTGACCGACAGCCAGTTAATCAGCAAATTTAATCCACTACTAGAAGTGGTAAAATGTGTGTCTCCCCCTCCGCCCTCTGGAACTAAAATAAGAGAATTATAAAACTAACAAAAAAATATGATGTTCATTACCATCAAAATTTCACCGAAAATGGTTAGTTTGAACGATAGCTAGTAGGTAAGTAGTATTTTTAATACATCGTAAATCATAAACAATTATATATTTTTTTAAACTTTTATATTAAGTTACTTGCTGCTACGGAACATGGGTCCGACTCCCACTTGGCCGCTTTTAAACTTCTATCGGGCGCGTGAGCAACCTGCCCGTATTCCCTGTGTTTTTTTATGACACTAAGAGACGAGACGAGCAGGATGTTATGCTAATGGTAATTGATACGTCCTTTCCATTATAATGCAGTGCCGCTCAGAATTCTTGAAAAACCCAAAACTTTGAGCGGCACTACAATTGTGCTCGTCACCTTGAAACATAAGATGTTAAGTCTCATTTGCCCAGTAATTTCACTACCTACGGCGCGGACGCCCTTCAGTCCGTAACACAGTAATGCTTACATGTTATAGATTCACGGCAGAAAGTGTGACATTACGGTACCCATAATCTAGCCGGCATCCTGTACAAAGAGCCTCCCCCACTGCTAAATGCCCTTAGTCGCCTCTTAGAAGTTAGGACAACCTTCATTCAAAAATTACCATGATGCTGTGTCATGGATATGGCCGTGTGTTTTGCATGAATACGTGTCGATATTTTCGAGATGTATAACATTTTCTGCCATTGCTTCGTTTGTTATATATCTAATGGTTGATAACAAACGAAGATAGGCCACTGGATTTTTACCTAGTTGTGCTTAAGAGCGCCGAATGCATAGTATTTGCTCCAGTCGCAGATATACTGACGCCGTTGCTAATGCTTCATGCCTTTACGTTCCCAACACTGCTTCACTCTGACGTGGTGTGAAAATACCTTAAAATGTAAATGCTTCCCCCCCTAAGTAACATTTTCTTCGATTCTTTATAGATTTGATTCGATTTTATCATCACGTGTTTGGCTTACACTATTGAAGCAAATTTAAAGACCTTATTTTCCCACAAGCACACAGCCGGTCTGAGGTTCGAGTCTCCTTAGGAGACGCCCCGCGACTGTTGTTGCGTAGTCTTTGCGGCCTCCACGGCCCACGTCCTACTTCGCTGTGAAAGCCAGGGCTGCTAACAGCACAGAGGAGGTTTTAGTCGGTATGGGGCGTCCGCTTACGCGGACACTCGAGTCCGACATATTACGCCCCGTTCCGGGGCGTAAATACGCAACAGTATTTCCTCCTCTCAAAAAAAAAAATAAAGACCTTAAAAGAAAAACTATGCCCACATAAGGCTTCATTTATTATGCATAGGACTAGATTATTGTAAAACTGGTTGGAAGAAAAAAAAAAAAAAGATCAAGAAAGGAGACCTTCACCCTAGATGGATATCCCCCGTATTGTAGGTTGAAATAAACTCGATTGATGATTGATTGATCGATAACTGACATAATAAATAGTACCTACTATACATATGTTTGGACAAAACCAGTGTTTAAGCAATACCAAAAATTATTTATCTAATTAGGATGAAATGTGCTAGTGCATAAAGAATCTATTTGATCTCAATAACAAACTCGAATACGCCCAATATATAATATTAAAATATTTAGCTCCCTATCAATACTTAACAAACAAGTGTATCAGATGTCGCGTCATGAGTATTTTGTGACACCCTTTGTACTGTTACTCTACAATAGGGCTGTCAGTTTTTAAAAATTGTCAAATTATTTAACCTTAATAAAATAACTCTTGGTAAACGATAGTTATATTTTCAAACATTTGAAACTCAGGGAGGTTGCTACAATTATTAGCAAGATTGTATATCTGTACTTAATTAATTGATTAGTAACGCGCTACTGCTTTGCTTTATAAATTAATACTAAATATTGCTCCTGGTGGTTTGCAAGCTTTATATGCACGCTGTTCCGGATCCACTAAAACAGTAGCGGTTGAGAATTTTATAATTAACCAGCATTGATACATAACCTTGGAGTTCATATTTACTTTCGGATGGTTATCTTCGACCATCCTGCATTTCATAATTAAGTATCCCAAATTCGTTTTACGCCATCCCAGAAACTTGAAAGTGATATTTCCATAGTTTTTTCTATGGAAGGAAATTACTACTTCTTTCACCGTTATTCGTTATATTATGTGGAACGGATATCCGCAACAACAGGTGTCAAGAAATGCGTTGCCGGAATTCGGGATCCCTTAAAAATATTGACATAAATAGTACCCTATGGCGATTTCTATACCCCTGGCAAGGTGTGTGTATGAGAGTCATGATGATGGTTGAATACTTTAGGTGTGAAAGTGTAACAAACAAACAAACAGACTCACATTTGCTTATCTTTTTTGCATTACCTGATCATAAATCTATGTTTGTGATAACTACCGGATTTGTATTTCATTATCCATTTAATTTATTTTTATTTTAATATTTGATCCAACAAAGTGGCAACCCTATACTGTTTATAAATTTGTCAAGTGTTTTCATGTACAAATCGTAAGCTCTGCTTTTTTTAGCATGTCCTTTTGTAAGCTAATAATAATATATAAATAAACAAATAAAAAACATAGATTGTAATGTGCAAACTAAAACATAAACCTTAAGCATAATATATATAAATTACGTGTCACGTTGTTTGTCCGCGATGGACTCCTAAAATAATGAACGGATTTTAATTGGGATTACTTCATGGAGTGCATTTTAGTCCAACTTGAGAGATGGGTTAGTTTTTATTTCGATTTGGGACCCATAATTATTTTTATTTCCAATATTTGCTTTGTATGGACATATTTTGTATGAGAGAATTTAATGACGCACAGTTTGACAGTTCCGCTGCGAAACAATTTCATTATAACAACAGGTAGCTTATTTTACGAAATAATTCTTGATTTTATGAAATATAATTGATATATTCATAAAAATCAGAATTTGACGGGTCAGCTAGTTGGAATATAAGAGAATAAGAATAATAATAAAATGATGTCATATTATTCCATATTTGAAAGCTGTTAAAAATGTGATTTAAAAAATAGAGCAATAAACTACTGATAATCACTCGCCTTGTTTTGAAATAAAAGTGATGGTAAATCAGCTCTGTACGTACTCTACTGCAATACTAGAGAAATAAAAGAAGCATACTCTCTTTTGATAAAAAAGCGTGGCCGTTGAGTTTCTTGTATGTTCTTCTCACGAGCTCTAATTTTTACGAACATATGGTATTTATTCAGTAATTTAAAGTGACGATTCAAAAGCACTTAATTTAAGCCTAATTGAATAAAGTTTATTTGACTTTGACTTTTGGCGTTTAGATAAATGTTCGCTCTTTTATTGAACATACCCATATCGTATCCACCCGGAGACAAGTTGCAAGCAAGATTCGCTGCAAATTGAACAATTTGGTAGTCACCGCCACACATTCAGATGATGGAGATAATATTTAAGTTTGTTGTGTGTGGTAATTTTTGGAATTCAGTTTCAAGAATCGCGGTTGATAATTGCGGTGGAAGACACACACTGAAGCTGCCCACATTCTCCTACAACAACGGTTGTGTACGCGCTTTTTTTGAATGTGCACATGTCATATCGTCCCGGAATCACCACACAAGGAAACTCGTTCCAAAGTTTGGTTGTAAGTGTAATAAAGTTCCTTTGAAACCGTTCTGTAGATTCCGTTCCATCTTGTGGGCTACGCCGCTAACTTTGGTTCTCCTACGGATCTCCTCATTTCTGATTCAATCTCGCAGGGAAACGCCAAGCATAGCACTCTCCATTGCCCTGTGAGCGACCATGAGCCTTCTCATAAGGCCCATAACGTATCGTCATAAAATCTTGTATGCTTTGTTCAACTCTCAGGCTGTGGCTTCATCTCTGAAGAAGTGCGGGTTTTCACTATGAAAAACATAACAAATTATATATACTTATTATAGACAACCTGACAGCCGGGTAATGCGTGATCAATTTTGAATAGTCAGTGTGTTTTATCAGCTAGTTATATTTAAAATACCAAAGAGCTAATGCCGAGTGTGGCTGACTGTTTAGGACTTGTGAATCATAATCGGTTACAGCAACAAAAGATTCGCTTTCCTTTTCTATCTTGCTTTATCTCCGTTAGATGTTCTTCTGCACGTCTCTTGCTTCTTTTGCACGTCTCTTGCTTCTCTTTCTTCGTCTATATCATATTATATCGTTTGTATCATATTAGCTGTTATAGTTAATGTTTAAGTCAAATTTAAGGTTTACAGTAACTCTGACTTCAACATAGACTGCGGAATGTGTTGCACCATCGAATTCGTTGGCATTGCTAATGTTAAAAAGTGAAATATCGAGTAAATATCGTATTTTTATTTGAAACTTTTGACAGGAAACCTTAGATATTTAACATTAACAATAGCTTTAACCGGCGATGATTGGACGGTTACGGTTAACAGTTAAAGTTATGACGTCATCTAAAAATTGTCAAATGGTGCAATACATATTTTGCTTAAGCGGTACTTTAACATGTTATACGCTTTTTATTAGCTTCAGCTGTATGTATGTTTGCATGTAACCGTCTCATTTGGGCGCGAATTTGACCCACTTTAAACGGCCAGATTTCGTTCAAACTTCGTAGATTTATCGAGGACCGATGACAATACATTAATTTGATTAAAATTTGATTTTTCAAAGATTTTTGTTAATTTATATAATTTTCGTCTATCGTCTATATTGCAGGAATTGAGGTTAATTTTAAATTACAACCATTATCATTAACCGATTTATGTAATATTAAGGAATTTTTGAATACCAAAGAGAGTTTTTAATTCAACAATGCAAATTTAGTGCAACTTTAAAAAAAACTAAATAAACACACTTTTATAAATAATCCAAACCAAAAATTCTATAAAAAGCATGTTTTTTAGTATTTTTAATCACTTTTGTTATATCTTTAACGATAGATATATAAAGTCTTGGGTCGTATGTCAAATCATAATAATTGTCATTAATTTCGCAATAGCTGTGACAGACACCAAGACCCTGCGTTGTTATAAAATCATTTATATCCCACCACATCTGTTGGCGCGCCCTTCGATAACAATAACTTAATTGTTTGCGGGGTAAGTGGATTACTTTATGCATCGTTAAGTCTGGAAGTTTTTAACTGCAATAATTCTGTTACGCTTCTGAAACAGACTCCAATAAGAAAAATGTAATATACTCTTGTGCAAATTGAATAAATGTAATAATAATTTTAAAATTAGAATTGAGTTTGAAAGGTCATTGATACATACCTTTCATTTATCTCTTTTACATTATGGTCAGGTCTGGTTTTAATATAATTTATAATTTAATTTAATTTACTAAGCTGTTCCAAGACTTACTAAGACTTACTTAATTACTAAGAATCCGCTGTCCGTCTTTCTGTCTGTCACCAGGATGTATCTCATGAGCCGTAATAGTTAGATAGTTGAAATTTCCACTTGTCTGACTTTAAAGATGGTTATTATATATAGATGGTTATTCCATACCTAATGGTATTGAACCCTTTTATGTGACTCCGACTCGCACTTGGCCGGCTTTAATAAGTTTTAATTATTTATTTAGTTTTTTTTTTTTTGGAATATCAAAAATAGGATAAAAAAAAATTTCAGAACACCCAACATATTTTTTACAACGTTTGTTGCCGTTTACTAAGCAACTTAATAAGTATTTTAAGCTAAAATTTATTCAAATCCAATGAATATTTCTTTATTCATTTAGGCCAAAGAAATTAGACTTATGAATGTCAAAATTCATAATTTTTACCATTTCGCACCAGTTCGGAAATAGTTCAAAGCTCAACCATAAGAAGCACTTAATGAGGTTGAGACTTGGACAAGAAAGTCATTACCTCACTTTTAGGTACATATTTATAGCTTCATCGTTCATATTATATTCACTGCTTACCTAATCTATGTAAAGTCATCATTCCTGCTGCCGAATTCCACCTTCAAACGACACGCCACAAATTAGGATATCATCCCCACCATCTGGATGTGTGGTGGTCATCCACAGTGCGGTTTTCAAGGAACTTCTACAAACCTGTGGAATAAGCTTCCTTGTGCAGTGTTTTCGGAATGATACGACATGGGTACCTTCAAAAACTCGCCCATGAAGGGTTCCGTAGCAACAAGTAACATAAACGATTTATGACGTATTAAAAGAAAACTACTTACTAGATCTCGTTCAAACCAGTTTCGGTGGAAGTTTGCATGGTACATAATTTTTTTTTTTTATCATTCTCTTATTTTAGAAGTTACAGGGGGAGACACACATTTTACCACTTTAGAAGTATCTCTCGCGCAAACTATTCAATTCAGAAAATGTAATTTTATTTAATTATTATGTTTTAATTATATATGAAGACCTATCCATAGATAGGCATAGATAGACACGTTTGGGTTTGATGAAAAAATTTTTGAGTTTCAGTTCTAAGTATGGAGAACCTCCAAAATTTGTTGTTTTTTTTCTATTTTTGTGTAAAAATGATAATTCGATTCTCAGAATATATCTACTTACCAAGTTTCAACAGTATAGTTCTTATAGTTTCGGAAAAAAGCGGCTGTGAAAGACGGACGGACGGATAGACAGACAGACATGATGAATCTATAAGGGTTCCGTTTTTTCCCATTTGGCTACGGAAAAAAAAGCGCGAACACCTTCCTTATACGTCGGCCACGCTCCTGTGATTCCTCTGGTGTTGCAAGAGAATATGGGCGGGGTGGTGATCACTCAACATCCTGTGACCCGTACGCTCGTTTGTCCTCCTTTTACATAAAAAAAAAATCTTATCATAGTTAAATTATTTTTATTTTTTAGTTTTAATCTTCAAAAAATTGGTAGATTATAAACTCGATTTGTTAATCGATTGTCTCTTTCTTATTTGTTAATAGGCAATCGAGACAATCAGAATGACTGAATGTCAAAATCAATAATTATAAAACGTTAACCAGTGGTAGGCTCCTTTGGACAAGGAGCCGGCTAGATAATCTAGCCGGCTCCTTGTCCAACCACAACGGCGCCTATTTCTGCCGTGAAGTAGTCAGACTTTCGGTCAGAAGGGCGCCGTAGCTAGAGAAATTACTGGGCAAATGAGACTTAACATTTAATGTCTCAAGGTGATGAGAGCAATAGTAATGCCGCTCAGAATTTTTGGTTTGGTGTTTTTCAAGAATCCTGAGCGGCACTGCATTGTAATGGGTAGGGCGTATCAATAATATATTATATTATAGAATAAAAAACGTTTGTGTGGTAAAGGTTACTATAACATAAATGACTTTCTTAATGATACCACAGATTGGGAATGGAGCGACCGCCCTCAGGCTATTAAATAATAAGTTTAATTGTACAATGTTACTTTGTTAATCTTACTTTAATTGTAAAACATATTTTTGATGAAAAAAAAAGCCCGATGAGTTTGTTGTGCCCATTCTTCTCAGGCCTGAGGCTTTCATTTTGGAATGGGTGGTAATTTTTTTACTTTCAATATGTGATTTCACATCCTATTTTGAACATCCTGCTCCTCTCGTTCCTTATTTTCATAAAATAAATAGTTAAAAAAAACAGAGATAAGAACAAACAAGGACTTACAAATGCATAACACACAGTCGTCTAAACAAACATTCTAATAATAACATTAAAGTAGATAAGTTTGTTGCTCATCCAAACAATACAAAGGATTGACTAAAAGTTGAACAAAACACATCACAATTACCAACAATCCCCGTTGTCCCCTTTTTAATTCGTCAAACATAAGTCGGTAATCGTGATAAACTCCTCTCCACCCCAGAAATTAACTCAATTATAATACAATATCTATCGTTTGCTTCTATTCGTTCCCCTTGCAATTGCACCAGAGAGAATAATTCAGAATAAAGCAGGAATCAATTTATTCGTTTTTACTTATTGCCAGTTGGTTTATTGTTGTCCAGTGGGGTCGCTTGGAAAACAATTGGATTTTTGAGTCTGTACTAACATTTTTCTTTCACAAAAAATACAAGAACTAATGAAATAAACTTACAAATTTAACAACAATGTAAGCATTGTTGTTAAGTTTGTTGTTGCACTGTAAGCAGTAATGCGCTCATTTTGTAGTGAAGTCCATGTTTTCGCGCTTCTTGATCAGGCGCAAGTAAAGTTGTACAGCCATTTCCTTAAAAATATAATTATATAAGTTTAATTTTCTATAAATATAAAATCTTATATTAAGGATTGATCTACGCTGTTGGAGCGCAGCGGAGAGAAAACATTGTACTCCTAGAATTTCGTAATAAACAAAAGAGTTTTAAATTTAGATATTAAATTTTGTAAACAATGCATTTGTTTAGGTGAAGTGAAGCGCAGTGGTCACCACCTAGTAATATAATATAGAAATCAATTTAAACGATTGAAGACTGAAAGTGCGGCTGTTATTAAAGCCAGATGAATAATAATTGCGCTGCTTAAGAAGGGTTCTGGCAATAATAATAATATACTATTTATTTGTGTGATTGTGTATAAATAATATTTTGTCCTCTGCTTGAAACATTTTAAAGGACCGGGCAGCGCCAGACCGATATACTTAGGCCCACATTCAAGTAAACTATCAAGTAAGCTAATCACTGAGTAAAGTCAATAGTAACATAATATACGAATTTCACGACCTTAAAGTAACACTAATCTGAAGATTAACTGTCCCGTAACTAACTTGCCACATCTTCTGCCAATTAGCACGGCTACTTGACAGTTGCATGATACTATGTGCCTACTATTATTATCATTTGTTGTTTTGTGCATCTTTTCAGAGGTAGCATAAAAATTAATTATTAGTTATGGATTTATTCGATTTTATTGGTCATCAATTGGACGAGTTAAGTTTTTCTTCCATGGAACAATAACCAAGTATGCGTTTATTTAAATTTCAAGATATCACCATATTTCTATTTAATAATACCAAAATATCCCTCTCGTGTAAAGTGTGCACTTTTGTCTCTTTTAATTTTATCCATAATAAAGATAATCACAAGTAACCACTTAATGACAAAAACTGTATTATACTATTTCCAGATGCTTTCTAGTTTCAAAGGTATACAAGCATCTGGCGCTAAACAGTGAAATAAACAGTGAATTTAACAAAATCATAAATGACAATCTGCAATGACGTTTGACAAGTGATATTTGACGTAAAATTGAACGAATATGACGTGTGATAGATTCATTACTCACTTAACCAATCAGTAGTTACTCAAGACATAATTTTCGCTTGTGAAATTGGCAAACGATACTCATAACATGTTGCTTCCAATTAACGTTAATTGAGAAGTTACAAATTACTTGGACATGGAGGACGAGGCCCTTAGTCTGGCCATAAATACTGTTACAATTAGAAATAAAGCTCTTAGTAAGCTTCCCAAATAGTCGACAGAGTGCAACGTGGGCACTATCCGACTTCAGTGATGGTTTGGTAGGATATTAGCTATGAAAGAGTGACTGAGCCATACTTTTGTGAAAAAGGTAACAATACATCGGCACAAGTGTATCAAGATACCATTCTTGAGAATCAGTGAAGCCCCTTAACACCACCATGTTCAATAACTAAGAATGGTCCTTCCAGTAAGACTCGGCGCCGAGTCATAAAGCTCGGTCTACGCAGTTTCGGACTTCATCAGAGCTGAAAACTGGCCGTCGTCTAGTCCCGATCTAAATCCGCTGGATTATGATTTATGGTCAGCTTTAGAGAGTACGGATTCAGTATTTATGGCAAGACAAGGTATTTATAGACTTTAAATGGATTTATGGATACTAAGTTTGTTTCAATCAAATAACTGGAATTGTGTTAGTTAGTTTTATCATTGCAAGTTCAAATCCGCAATTACTGCGCTCCTGGTCTCGCGGAGCTCTTAGACTTGCACAGACTTTACTTACGTAAATCAAAGCTGGGTGCAAGCAAAAAAAAATTATTAATATTAAAATAATGTGTTAGTAAAAGTCAGACTCGCAATCCCACCAATCAGCTGCCGTCGCTACAATAATCGTAAAACCACTTAATGTGCAATATAAATAAAATTTATTTACAATACAATTTAACAACCGCGAAAACTAATTGATTAACGAAAGTAATCGAATTACGAAACTATAAGGACGGTAACACACACTATGCTTCGCTATACAATAATATACAAAAATATGAATTTGTTGCGAGAAGTCTCTTTTAATATAACCGAGTTTCTGTGTTCACCTGATGACAAATGATAAGCCCTGCCAATTCAAATTCAAAAACTAAGATTTGGCCTTATTCTTGTACTTTATAATATAATAATGATGCATACAAATTATGACACTGTATGATTGTATAAAATAAATACATAAATAACTTTTCATTAAATATTTGAATTCAAAACTCTTCTAACTTTTAACATGATTCATGTATTGGATTCAACATTTAAAAAATTAATTCGTTATGTAAGCATATTACACCTATTGTAAAGTACTTATTGATTTAAAAGAGCAGCCGTTGAGTTTCTTGTACAATGTTCTTCTCTACTTTTTCCGTACATATTATGGTAGAATGAGTAATTTAAATTAAATATTGTTAATAACGATTCAAATGCGCTTTGTTTGAGCCTATTTGAATAAAGTTTCAATTTGATTTTAATTACCTATAAGTTTTATGAAGACAACATGACATGAGAAAAAATTAATAAAAAAATATTTGTAACAGAACTTATTTGTAAACTAGTTAAATGACCAAGCGAGCCTATGTCATAGTCTTCTGACACGGGAATGGGTTTTATAGCATTGTGTAGTATAGCATCGTGTATAGCGTCGTAAATTGGACAATTTAATGGCACGCGCCGAATTATCGACTAATTACATTTGCTTCATCTGACGTTGTTAAACTGATCATTGGTATACTCTGACCAATTGCGTTTAGTCGCTATGGAGTATTTTTAATAGCGTAGAAGAAAATATAATGGTTGTTATATTACTTATATTTGAATTGATATTTCTTGTATTGTTTTAAGACAAATTAGCTTTCTATAATTTTTAGTGATAGATAAATACATAAATATGATTTATTACTTAGATAATTTATACATCCATAAATATATACAGCCTCTTGCTGTTAGACAACCGATGAAAACAGGCCAGGTTTATTATTTTAGTGTGCGATCTGTATGTCAATTTGTGTTGTCTATCTAGACGTATTAATGACCCACATAAGATTTATTGTATAAACATGATTATTAGAATTCGCATAATTAATCGACATCTTTTCGCAACTAACTTTCGGTACTGTTAATCTAGAATATCTATACCAATAACATATTCTTAGATGCCTGTACGTAAACTTTAATATAAATATGAGAATAAAGTCCTTATTTTTTTTATTTATCGCTCATGATGCGGTTGTTACACAGAATGTCTAACGGCCGTTTTCAATAACATATCTATCTTTAGTTTAACTTACTAGAGGTAGACAAATCTATCCTTTAATGCTTACTTACATTTCAATAACCTATTGACAGATAGCATTGGACTATAACTATATTGGACATAACTATGGATAGATAAGATCTTGTCATTAAACGGTGACAGCAATGTATCCGTAAGTTAAACAAAGGGTAGATATGTTATTGAAAACAGCCGTATAGCGACAAAACTCAAGCAGTAACGGTATAGTTCAAATTTTAATACACCAATTAATGGCGCCCACTTTAATTGATTACTCTGTGACAATGATATAGTGAAGCAGTTCGTATTACTTCCCTCAGTTTAATAATACTTCTACACACTATGCATCAACGTCTATAAATATAAATAAAATGAATTATATGTTCGTAACGGCAATAAGAGTATTTTAGTATATACATTGAATCTTTTTACTGAACTTATACTAAAATAACAATTATTTAAATGTTTGTTTATCTGTTTATTCCGGTTAATTTATCGCTGAAACAACAAACAGAAGAAAGTAAATGCTGTAATAAAGTCACGTAGGGTACATTTAATGTGTAAGCATTATTGTGTGTCGATCTAAAGGGCGCCGTAGCTAGTGAAATTACTGGGAAAATGAGACTTAAGGCGACACTAAATGCCAGCGACCTTGAGCGATATGATTTCACGGCTGCCGGCCCGCCATCTTAGTAACAAAGCCAATATTTTCAAAATTCTTGGGTGGAAAACAGTTTATATGCTTACAATCCTCGTTATTCACTACTAATCTGAATAAATGAACCTACACAAAAAAGTACAAGCTATAAGAATAACTTTTCTGAGAGAAGTACCAAAAAAATGCGTCACGCCATGGCAAAAACCTTGTTTAACTTCAAAGAAAAGTGGTAGTTCAAAAAAGCTCGGCAGTGTTAACTATAACAGCAAGCATTAGCAACCTACAAATAAGATTTAAGGATAGGTGTAACAGGATTAAGTAGTGTTCATAGCTCGAAATGCTATACTTTCACCACAAAACTTGTCTAAAAACACCATGTTTGCGTGTTTTCTGCTTACTCTTCGCCTTAACATCTTATAATACGTCAAGGAGACGAGCGCAATTGTAGGGCCGCTCAGAATTTTTAGGTTTTTAAGAATCCTGCAGATTTGACGAAATAATTCTTGATGCTTTGAAATATTATTGACAAATTCATAAAAAATTGTATTTTATTTATTACTAGCGGACCCGACAGACGTTGTTCTGTTAAAAAAACCTCTCGCCGATGGAATTTCGTAAAATTCTTAGCTGACCTCTACTCGACGAAAGGAATATTCCTACCAAATTTCAAGTCTCTACGCCTTATGGTTCCAGAGATATCGTGATGAGTGACTATATACGTGGAAATCTCATATATATATATATATATATATATATATATATATATATATATATAAATAGATTGACCATGGGAAATGGATTTTCTAGATTCAGACCACAAACTATCAAGAATTGAACTTGAGATTTGTTAATGGTCATGGCGAATGCAAGACGGATCGGAAATTAAAGATTTGCGAGCTAACTCGACATGCAAAATGTTCATGAAGTAGTTGCTGCAGATCATGAAGAATTGCTTTTATCATTGCTGCATTGATCTCTTCATGTCGTTGTTCCTCCATGGTGCCCATGAAATATAATTGTTAAAATTTATGGTGTGCATCTTTGAGAGATTGCAATGATCCAATTCGATGATGAATCTGTCCTTGTATCTACAAAATCAAAAGCAAAGTCCGTATTACTGATTTGTAAACACTTATTTTTAGAATTAGCATACATAATACATAGGAATAAGTATAGTAGGTATGATATTCTTCTACTGTATTGTGTGTAAGAATATAAATAAATTAATACCCTGAATATCGGATTAAATCGTCGTTCTTAGACAATGTCTGCCCCAAATGAGGACATTTGGAAACAAACATTGTATTTTTGAGTGTTTGCTAGAAAATGTCGTGATTCGGTAGTTTCCCACTAAGGCAGCACAATCCTTGCGTTTCTCCGGAAAATACTTGCAAACAACGTCCATCGAACCAATGTGAACGCTAGTATGCAAGCGGTAATCAGTACTGAAATCTACTCGAAACGCTGCTCGATACAAATCAGTACTTCATAAATTTCTTCTTGTGCGTCGAAAATTATCTAGTTGTTGATCTCTGAGGTTTACTGGCTGCCTCGCTTTGCTCTTGTGATTCAGAAACACAACGTCGAGCCCATACTAACGCGATGCTTTTTACCTGCAATTTCTTGTTCTTCGTCAGTCCAATTCGCAATGTTTCGAATCCTAGTTGCATTACGTCTATGTCGGGTAAGATAGCACAATAAGCTAATAGAAACTCGAAACAAACACACACCCACCCAATGACATTCTATACATCTTATGTATAGAATGTCATTGGTCTTATGTATAAAATGTTATATTACGTCATTGCACCCACCAGTCACCACCAGCCAACTTGGATAACATGACGTGCACTGTCAGTTGTATTTTATTACTCATGTAGCGTGAAACTAACAAAAAACTTCATTGAATTCTTTCTATTCTCGAGATGTCATGAAAATGTTAATCCGTACAAAATGTATGAGAAAATAAATGTTTTTATAATAATATTTTTTTTTGTGATTTTTTCGATATTTTATTACTTATTATCCTATTCCGGACTAAGAGTAACCCAAAAAATCAAACAACAGAAAAAATGGTCTAGCCGTTCTTGAGTTATAAATGGTGTTACTAACACGACTTTCTTTTATATATATAGACTAGTGGACCCAACAGACGTTGTCCTGTACACACGTCTTAAATTTGAAAAATCGGTCCAGCCGTTTAGGAGGTAGTTTAATTGTGAATCTTAACCATTCTCGAATCCACCTGAAGACACACACCAATCTCAAATTCACTGGAACACACAAAAATATCATCAAAATCGGTCCAGCCGTTTAGGAGGTAGTTCAATTGTGAATCTAAACCATCCTCGAATCCCCTTGAACTCACACAAAAAATTTCATCAAAGTCGGTCCAGCCGTCTAGGAGGAGTTCAGTGACATACACACGCACACAAGAAATATATAAGATGTACAGATCAACGTCTGACGTGTCAGTTAGTTCTTCATTATATTATATGTATTATATATCGCATTCCACACAAATAACACCATGGAGAAATAATATAAAAAGAATGTATTTAGTTCTGGTAATAAAACAGAAATTTACATATTGTTTACTGTGTACCCTAAATGAGGATAAACTGGACGTGGTAATCGAATCACAGACATACAGTAATAAATATATAGCTTAGGAATGTTCAGAAATATCATGAACTGATAAATTCTAATAAACACTACCCCAGTCACGTTCGAAAGACCCCGAAATCACAGATAGGTATATCTACGAATTTCGTATCAAAATTACATAAGGGATCGAGAAATATCTTGACCGAATATTGGCTAACACGTACACGAATATAAGAATATTGATAAGAGAATCAAGGTCACCCTTTTATAAAATATTAATAGTAAGCCTTTTTTTTTTATCATAATAAGGTTCGAGACGAGCAGGACGTACAGCTGATGGTAATTGAAACGTCCTGCCCATTAGAATGCAGTTCCACTCAGGATTCTTGAAAGACCCGAAAAATTCTGAGCGGCACTTCAACTGCGCTCGTCAGCTTCAGATATGAGATGTTAAATCTCATTTGCCCAGTAATTTCATTAGATACGGCGCCCTTCAGACCAAAACACAGTTATGCTTACACATTACTGCTTCACGGCAGAAATAGGCGCCGTTGTAGTAAACCAAACCCAAAATCGAGCCGGCATCCTGTGCAAAGGAGCCTCCCACTGGTAAGATTAACATTATCTAAAAATAGTAATATTTTTCTTAGAATATGAAGATGAGTTATTAAGATTAAGAGAAGAAAGGTCAAGAAATGGATTATACTACAAGTTCAAAAAAAAATATTTTACAAGATAACATTACAATAGATAATAGTTATGTGTAACATAAAGCAACTAAGTTTGAGCAAATGAGACTTAACATCTTATGTCTCAAGGTGACGAGCGCAGCTGTTGTAGTGCCGCTCAGAATTTTTGGGGTTTTTCAAGAATCCTGAGCGGCACTGCATTGTAGTGGATAGGGCGTATCAATTACCATCAACTGGACGTCCTGCTCGTCTCGTCCCTTATTTTCATTAAAAAAAATGTTTCAACCCTATTACGTTTGGGCCCACCGTTTTCTATGTACTTTGTTTTTGATGATAATAAGTGACTAGACGAGAAAGACATTCATCTGGTGTTAAGTGATACGCCCTACTTATTACAAAACAGTACCGTTTAGGATTGATTGTCCTTGATTGAACCCAAAATTCTTGGCTGCATTGCAATTGCAGTCGTCACATCGAGACACAACATGTTAACTATTAGGCTATTAAGGCGACACTAAATGCCGGCGACCTTGAGCGATATGAGTTCACGGCTCCTATGTAACAAAGCCAATATTTTCAAAGTTCTTGGGTCGAAAATGTAAAATTTTAACAGGCGCAAACTGCTTAATTGCTTATAATCCTCATTATTGATTACTAATCTGAATAAATGTACCTACACAAAAAAGTAAAATCTATAAGAACAAATTTTATGATAGTAGTATTCTAACAAATGCGTGATGCCGAGAAAAAACTTGTTTAACTGCCAAGAAAACTGGTAGTTCATAATAGCTCTGGAGTGCTAACTTTAACCAACAATAAGCATTAGCAACCTACAAGTAAAACCTAAGGGTATGTGTAACAGGATAAAGTAGTGTTCATAGCTCCAAATCCTATATTTTCACCACAAAACTTGTCTAAAAACACCTTGTTTGCATGTTTTCTGTTTATCCTTCGCCTTAATATCAATAGTTACGGCGTCCAAACCGAAACATAGTCAAGTCAAACAGACCTTGCACTCTCTGCTTCAGGCGCGGGCATACCTCAATATCCACAAAAATTGGTGTCTTAGAGAGTCGATTACAACATAACGCAATAAAAAATTCCGACGCAAAAAACACAACGCACTAAGAAGGACTTAAAGAAAATTTTGAACCGAATAGAATATTTATATATAATTTCAAATATCCAATAAAAAATTTGGAAGTTGCTTCCCAAAAATAAATTTTGGAGTGAAAAATCTCCGAATTTCCAGCTATAGCAACATTCTTTTTTTAAAGAATTTAATAGAATTAGTACTTTTATAAAACTTCAACCGAACAATAATTTTTCAATTTAATACGTAAATTTTGAATAAACCAAAGAAAATCAGTAAAATAAATGCCCATTTGCAGCTTATCCACATGATCAACAGAAATATTGTAGGGTTGGTTGAAGCGTTTAAAATCCTAGTCAGTAGTATCAATCCTATCATCTATCCTAGCCTTCATGTCAGATCAAGGCGATGCTGCAGTAACTATCTAACAATCAGTGCTAAAAAGCCTCCATTGTAACATTGCGTAAAAGCGATGAGTTATTGAATTATATTAAAGTAAATAAAATTGGGATTGAAATCTTTACCAAATACATCTAATATATAAAATTCTCATGTCGCGGTGTTTGTAGTTAAACTCCTTTGAAACGGCTTTACCGATTCTCATGAAATTTTTAGTGCATATATAGACCTACCCAGGTCTGAGAATCGGACAACATCTATTTTTCATCCCCCTAAATGTTAAGCGTGGTCCACGCCAAACTTTTTTTTTAATTTGTTTGGTTATGAGTCAGCATTATTATTTAAAAAAATACATACAACTTCAAATTTTCACCCATCTACGATCAACAGTCACTTTTGTATCGCGATTTTAATATCGGCAATACAACGTCTCCTTTGTCAGCTAGTATTTATTATAAATATAATTTACTACAATTAACTAATTCCTGTTTTGTTTTGTTACATATTTACATTATATTGTCCACTTTATTTCTATTATCTATATTATTTATTTGTATTCTTGTGTATTTGTATTCTGTTGCCCGCCCTGTATTAATCCAACCAATAAGAGAATGCGCCTTCAAGAACAAGTGTCGCTAACGTACTCGTATAAAGGTGAAGTTAGTACTGTGGCTTTGAGTACGAAAGGAAAAAACTGGTTCTCCATAAATATTTTGTTTCACATCTAATAAAAGTGAACTATTTATTTGGGTAATCTAACGAAGAGGATCAATAGACTAAATAATTGTGTGGTGTTGTGAACTGAAGAATCCCTGGTATGTAATTGTGTAAGTTTATTATAAAGTACACATACGAGCACTCTCAATAGGAACTGGACAGGATCTTATTAATCCAGCGACTAAAACCAAGTACAAAATAATTACTATAATAAATCATTTAACAATTCCAAGTTTTCATTTTTGTTGATATTTTTTCTCCGACATATTTGGATAGACGGTTTTTGACGGGGCTTTCACTGGTATACCACGACCCCTATTCAACACATCCTGAATTTTATTGAGGAATATGAGCTTGTATCAACCGACACTTGTATTTTCATCACCATTACACCTTAGTCTAGTTTGATTATTACTTAGAATAAGGATTATACAAAGACCGATATCCCCATTTGGGAAAATCATGAAGATATTATATTCCGATCATAGAGGTAGCATAAATCCAAACCCATTATCCATAATACTGAATACCACAATACACTTATAGGTAATCTCGTATGCTCGAAGGGTAAGGCACGGTCGGCGGTGGATCGTAAATGTCCCTGACAAATAAGATAATAATACAGTTCGGTGAGGGGTGCTATGATGCTCTGTATACGCTAAGCACGTCTGCACACGCGTTCCGACAATCTTTATACGTCGATCGCTGGATCTTGATACTTGCTACATTCTCTATTGTTTTTTTCTTTTGACACACTTTTACACAAATTATCTTGCCCCAAACTTGGCATAGCCTGTACTATGGGTACAAGACAATGATATATTTAATACAATATACTTTCTTAAACATACATAAATACATATAAACAACCATGACTCAGAAACAAACATCCAAATTCATCATATAAATGTTTACACCTACCGGGATTCGAACTAGCTCAGTAAGATTACTAACCACTGGACTATATAGGTCGTCGTTAAATTTAGTCTGGCTAAATATTGTAACAAGTTGAAAATTTAAATTCTTTATCTTTCTGTAATCAAAATCTGAATTCCTTGTATTATGTTAAATAGTTGATTATTTCTCGTCCTTCCAATTTTTTCTGCGATGAATATTAAATAAGAAAATGGAATTGAAAATAACAGAATCAAATTGACTGCCTAACACAAAGTGGGAGATTGGTTATATTCATGTGTTTTAAAAACTACAAGGCTAATAGGTGAAAAACGCGTAGAGGCCAGAATACTTCTAAACCCTCTAGGGAACAAAAAATGAAATAAGAGAACAATATATAATACGAGTCACCTAATATTAAGTGATCAGCGCCGGAGCTTATTAACGTAGCAGAAAGTTTTTGAACGCCAAAATTTAGAAACGCCTCACATGAAGTCATACGATTAGTTTTGTAATTATATTTTATACAAGACCTGTGGCTATGATAGTAAGTGATCACTGCTTCGAACACGCTCTTGTAACATCAGAGGAATCACAGAACATTTCCAGCCATTTAGATGAGCGAGTACTTTTTTTAAGGTACCCATTACGTGTCGATCTGGTAGCACGGGGCAATCAAATTCACTATATATCTTCAGTTTATTTGTACTAAAGTTTTTCATAAAAACGAGCTTTAAAGGAACGGCACACATTTAAAATATTGTGAGTATGCTATTTTAGTTTGTGGCGCATGATAAGATTGTGAATGTCATGAGCCATAACGCTCCTAGGTTTGCTTTACACTGTTTCAGAATGAAGCGTCACAAAAAGAATATAAAATAATAAAGCTTGCTTACTACGAGCCAATTTGTGTGCGAGTTGGATGATCAATCGAGAAATTTTTATGGGGGTCGAGAACACTTGTACGAGGAGTTTTGAAAGTGAAAAAGTCATAAATAGCTCTTTTATTTTTATTTTTAGAGTTAGATATTTAATATGACACTGAAGAATTTTTCATTGCACTAAAAGTCGACATCTACATATGTTTAAGAATGTCAAAAATATATGTTTCTCTATTTAAATCAATAATTTTACATACATTTCCGACAGCAACATTTTACGAGCAATGACGAGCCATGATCACACTTAAATAAATTACTGATTCCTACTTTAGATGCTACAAAATGCGAACGTTTACTTGTCACCTTTTTTTTTAAATTGAAATGATTTATTTTTGTGATTGGCCGTTAAATATGGAATGACTCACGTATCTGAAAGTTGAACAAGTATCAAGACGAGCTAGTCGAGTCAAGATATGCTCATAAAAGTTACATAACAGCAAGTTGTATTTAGGCGCTGATGTCATATTGAACAATAGCACTTTCGAGTTTATTACTACAAGTAATTAAATTACACACCACAGCAGCAGCTAGCTATGACAGATGCTTCGATTACGAAAACTTTTAAAATCAACGATGTGTTTCACTCGCTTTTTGGTAAAGTACTTAAAAAAAAATGTTATTGTGTTATGAAAATATGATATAAGTATTAAATGAAAAATATTGTTTATTGTAATGCTTCCGGTAGGTCCTTTTTAAATGCAGTTAGTTTTAAAACTAATATATCCACGATTCAAAATTTAACATTCTTACATAGTTTTTTCTCTCTCTCAGGAAGATATTTATTTCCAAAGCAGTGGCAATGGTTTCAGCGTTTAACAAGTCAACAGCTCTAAAAGAAGCTTATATATCGCAAAATACGATTAAGTGAAACTTAGCTGAATCAACATTTAAAATCATAATTTATAACAGTTTGGCGGAAATCCATTACATGTATTTCCGCAGAATAACGACAAAGCCCCATATAACTTAACAGATTAGAATAACTAGTATATTATAGTTTCTCATCAATAATATATTATTATAGGTAAAATTCTTTTTATTTTTACAATTTATTTACATTTCTTAACTTACGTAAATCTATACGTTTGAGTATTGTCACTGTATCACTTTGTAAAATAATGGAGCTGTAAATATTACACAAATTAAATTTTAAAACAAAATTGCTTTGTTCAACTCTCAGGTTGTGGCTTCATCTACAGGATCTACTTTACAGTTGATAACCTGCTCAACCTCAATATTTGCATATTAGGAAATTTACTTAATTGTCGCTCTTTCAAATCTAAAGAACTTGTTATTTTAACGCGAGAGGTCGCGAGTTCGAGTCCTGCATCGTTCATAATTTTTGTGTTCAAATTTAATTTGTGTAATTAATCCCAGAAGTGAGTGTTATATTATAAAAAATAACAAATTCCGTTAATATTAATTTAAGAAATTGAGAAGCTGCAATCAGTTACTTGCCTCTTCTTTTCATTTAAGCACAACTTTTCCGAAACTGTGATAAATGGTAAATCATATTCATAAATGTAATGTGATCCTATTGAATAAATAAAGCATTGTTTTGGTTTGAACGCTACCGTGATTCACCTGCGTGGCTTACGTAGAAGTTATCTGACAATAGTCAGATTTTGTTGCGTAAGTTAATCTTACTTTACTCCTTATATTATGATGCTACATCTGCCAGTAATATTAATAATAATAATCTGTATTTGCATTCAAATAAGGTCAGTTTTATAATCGGACTTATTTTTATTAATCTTAGTTTCTCTTATTCTACCTACAAGGCATACAAATATATAATAATAATAATAATATTGACACAATTTTTACACAAATTATCTTGCCCCAAGTTAAGCATATATGTTATGCCTGTGTTATGGGTTACAAGACAATGATATATTTAGTACAATATACTTACTTAAACATACATAAAGTCATATAAACATACATAAATACATTTAAACATCCATGACTCGCAAACAAACATCCATATTCATCATATATATCTAGTATAACATTTTATTTAACACAAAATTGAACATTACCAATAAGTACATATTATAAATTTCTAGGCCATACAAAGTTTTTATAAAATTCTAATAAAAGTAATGATAATTTATAATTATGTCAATTTATTTAAGTAGTCATTTAGTAAGTAATAACAATTCTTTATTAGTCATATTGTTAAGTTAAATCTAGTCAAAATTGGTCCAATTGGTTACCACAGCAGTGCATTATTCTGTCGAGAAGCAGTGAAAAGAAGAAGAGTTTTCGATTTACATATAAATGAATATAATATATGTTAGAAATATTAGTGTATTCAAGAAAAATGTGATTTGAATTCATTCAATGAATTGAATAAGGAAAGGAGAAAAAATAAACTGTATATGCCCGGCCCGCTCGACTTATTTCCGTCGAACGAAAACAGAGCTCGCCGATAAGTTTTCTGTCTGAAATATATTTCTGGTATAGAGTTCTGATACCGCGGGATGAGTGGCGGTGTTTTTGCTGTGTCGTCAGGAATCGAACTGCAGGCAAAAAGCAAGAAGATCGGCTTTCTCTTTTGCCGTATGGGCCAGGGTGTCATTCCTCATGTGCAACGGTGGCAGGGATGGCTGGTTGAAGTTACCAAGAGCTGCTTTCGACAACGACCAGAACTTGCGTGTTCCGGTAAATCGAAAGCTGCTCGTCGATTTTGACGAAGTGCTTCGATTTGGCACGGGCGATTGTCCGCTTAAAGAATCTATCTGGGGGCAAGGTCATATTTCCTCTTTAGAACTTCGAAGTTCGGGTCCTTTGTACCCGCTGCGCCAACCCCGGGAGTTCATTCATATGCACAGTAGGACTACGTTAGAGAAACTCCCTCACCTTGACTTCAATCAACCTGTACCGTACAGACTGACTTAAAATGCTATAACAATTGATTGCACGTTTTAATTTTATAACGTAAATGGATGATGACATCTATTGGATGTTAAGATGAAAGAAAGTAAATTAATTCTAACGCCATATTCTATAAGCCTGTTTTTTTGCAGTCAGATGATGCTTTAACTGACGCATCGAACCAGGGCTGTGATCTGCTACCGATCGGTACTACAGAGATTGGTATAATAATATCCATGCCCTGTAGTATCACATCGGCTACATATTATTTTTAAAGTATTATAAGCTATTTAAGTAATGTACTTATGAAGCACGATATATCTCTTTAAGTAATGCTTATGGGCGTTTTACTTAGTTGTTAACAGATACAAATAAGACTCGAAAATATATGTAGTAGATTCATCTTTACATTTTCTCACAGTATTCCATCGAAATATAAAATATAATCTAAAAATATCACATATTAAATAAACATTAAATGAGTGCGAATGTATAATGAATCGTGTATATTAAATACATCCAATTAATTACATGTTTATATGTTTCTTATCTCAACTCGGATGAAACTTAAAAGGTTTTGAGGCATTCAATACCAAATCTAAATAGCCACAAATCACTTTGGGATACCATTACGAGTGTCGTGATTTCAGAGTTGGGTTCTTTAAAGTATTTTTAATCGACTTAAAAAAGGAGGAGGTTCCTGGTTCTCAATTCGTCGGTATGATGTTTTTATGTTTGTTACCTCAAAATTTTGGACTGGGTGAACCGATTTTGATAATTCTTTATTTATTTGAAATCTGGTGCTTTTCGTGTAGTCCCATTGCAATTTGGTCCCTTTGAAACACTATCAAGACAATAGATATAATATGGTTAAACAAATGGAAAAGTGGCAGAATGCGAAACAAAGCAATAAGACAGAAAATGGAAGATATAGGAGTCAAAGTGAGAAAACTAAAATGAGCTAGGCAGGTCTTACTATTAGAGGAAAGGACAATATATGGAGTAGAGCAACAACAGAATGGAATCCGAGCATTATGTCCTATTTAGCCCAAAATCTGAAGGTCATCGTCGGGTCGTTTTTTGCTAACTGTACTGCTCTAGTAGCAACCTTAGCTGTTACTTTAGGATCATTTCATTTTTTTTACTGCAACTCTGAAGTATATATTCGATATTCGAAAGGAGCGTATTAAAGATTATTCCTCTGTCTCATCTGGTTTTAAGAGAAGTAAAAGGCGGTGGTTACTTGATGGTCAAACATACTTACAAATTGCTTTCTAGTTAGATTGCAGTGTGTGATTAAGATTTTTCTTACAAAAAACGAAAAAAACCTAATAGGTCAGAAAAATCATGTTTTATTGTCGCAAAAATATCTACGGACCTCGAAAATCAGAGTCCATTTGAGGAGTGATAAACAGACAAAAAGACAAACGTTGAACACGTATTGGACTAAATATAAATGTCTCTCAGTGACATTAAGATAACGCGAGGAATGTTAAAAGCTATTTAATATTATGTTCTTTTCAAACTTTATTATGAGATTCGGTATGGCATCAAGAAAGTTTATGTATGATGTTTAAGATTTTTTGCATTTAACAATATTTTTTTCTTATAATGAGATATTTGATTATTCCGATTTTTGCAAACGTCATTATCGCTGATTTTATTATTTTACTCACATTTCTACAATTTATATTAATACTACCGTAATAAATAATATGAACTAGAAATGTCTGCTACTCTGAAAGATTGAACAGTATCCCAGTAAAGATACAACAGGATTGTTGGAAAGCATAAAAGAATTGTTAAATTACATGTTAAAAATTGTCTCTTTATTTACACAAATGATTAGTTTGAATGTCAAAATTATGCATTTTACCATCTATCATTGGTTCGGAAAAAAAAGTGATGAAGTGGCAAGAAACAAGTGAAAATTAAAAGAAGACTCTCAAAGACTAGAAAATATGTTATTAACATCAACACAACATTACAAATATTTATTATAATTATTTGAACGTGATTCAAAACAAACAATTGTAAGGCAAAATTTAAACTAGGAGTATAAAATAGGAGTTTTCGCTGGCCATCATCATATCAGCCATCAAACCCGCCGCTAAAATTCAGGGAAAATCTACCACACAACACAAGCAGTGACATTTTAACGACCATGATACCCCTCCACGTCACCTCTACTATGAATATAATAAAAAAGTGTGGTAAAGGATTTTGTAAGGAAAATAAGCTTGTAAATTGATTTTTGATACAACACTTTGTGAATAAAGCAAATGCCACCACACTGTTTTAGTAAGTAATTTATGTTAATTGAAATACCAACTATTTTTACCAAGCAAAAAATGGTTGTTCTACACGACAAAAGTGAGCCTAGGTGACTTCAATAATACAAAATACAAATATTTTATTTTATCAACAAAATGCAAAAATATTTTATTATCTTAATATATATAAATTACGTGACATGTTGTTTGTCCGCGATGGACTCCTAAACTAATGAACGGATTTTAATGGTGATTACTTCATGGAGTGCAGTTTGGTCCAACTTGAGAGATAGGATAGTTTTTATTTCGATTTGGGACCCATAATTATTTTTACTTTGAATATTTGTTTTGTATGGACATATTTTCTATGAGAGAATTTGGTGACGCACGGGTCGACAGTTCCGCTGTGAAACATTTTCATTATAACAACAGGGAGCATTTTTTACGAAATAATTCTTGACATATTATTGGCAAATTCCTATAAAACAGTATTTTTTTTATTATCTAAAGAACAACGTCTGTCGGGGCAGCTAGTATAATATAATTATAACTGTGTAAATAATTACTCTGGTGAATTTTACACGATTGAGCGTGACATTTTAGTTTTACTTAAAAAGTCATGCTTTACTGCTATTTTAATTTGAATACTATGGTAGTTTTCCAATTACAGAGCATAATGCGACTCAGTGCCGCACAGTGCCGAAATGTGCTGATGCTTGATTGGAACATGAATTAGTTTTGAAATGCACCAGCAGACAGTAGACAGTCGTGTGTACTAAGTTCAGTGTTGAAAAAAATATTCATAGAGTTAGCAATCTAATAAGAAAATAAGATGTTGTCTTCTTCATTTTAATTAAAAGATATGTTCATTTCCACGAAAACATTTATGATTCGAGGAAGCCAGTGCAATGTTGGCAAAAGTATATTTCTGTTCAATAAATTTGTGTATACCTACTTTACAATTTTAAAATGAAATTGTATTCACATTTTAAATGTGGTATATAAAATTGAATAGTCAATGTTTGTACCTTCATTAGTTTTAGTTTTTTTTATTTAGAGCATTGGTAACAAGACCATCAGCTCAAACCGAAATACAATAAACGAAGAATATTTAAATCATTTTTCGGTAAATTTGTACCTTTATCCATACTTACATTTTTTTAACACAGATTGAATTATGTTTTATTATTTCTAAAAAAATACGACGAAACGAAAGCTTTCAAAATTTTTTCAACAATAAACAATATTACTACCGAAAGTAAATTTTGGATCAAAAAGCACACGTTAATTTTCTGCCACTGAGTTGGTATCTATTCTACGCATCACGCGAAAGCAGTACTTTTGAGAGTGCTCGATTGTGCGAAGCGTTGCTGTAGTTGGGACACTCAAAGTTGAGCATTATGCCGCATAATGTGCTCTAGTGCTGTAATAGGAAAACAGTTTATGCATTTAAAACATACACAATAATTAAACTGATTAAAGCCATTTTTAAAACTTTCGTGCTGCCATACCGAACTCAGCTCTTACAAGAGTCAGGTATTTAAATGAAAGCGCGATAAACGGCTGATATTAATGGCCAAACAACCGACCCCTAACTATATAGTTTAAATGCATGTTACTTACTTTAATACTCTTGTTTATTCATGTTATATGTAATAATCAACTTAATCGATTCCTACTTAGCTTCACTTATCGGCGAATTGCTTATGAATTGTAATGCAGCAATATTCTTAAATTGTAATGCATAAAGATTATGACCTATTTCATGCTCATATAAATATTCTTTTACTAGCTACATTAACAGTAGGAGGCTCCTTTGCACAGGATGCCGGCTAGATTATGGGCACCACAACGGCGCCTATTTCTGCCGTGAAGCACTAATATGTAAGCATTACTGTGTTTCGGTCTGAAGGGCGCCGTAGCTAGTGAAATTGCTGGGCAAATGAAACTTTCTTATGTCTCAAGGTGACGAGCGCAGTTGTAGTGCAGTGTAGAATTTTTGGGTTTTTCAATAATTCTGAGCGGCACTGCGTTGTCATGGCATCAATTACCATCAACTGAACGTCCTGCTCGTCTCGTCCCTTACTGTCATAAAAAAAAATCTTCTTACTGAATGTAGTGCTAAAATATTTAGAATTAGTAGCAAATGATTAACTTATTGTTTATAAGTATTTTGCCCTTTGTTAGAGGTCAATCCACACGGTGTCTCTCTCTAAAGAGATAAATCATAGTGTTAAAATAGTTATCTTCCTATAGTTCCCCTTTCGACCCGCGATGCTCTCAATGGTACTAATACGATGGCTTATACCCATACTATTACTCACATTATCAACATTATTAAATCAACTGGAAGACATCCACTGCTGGACAAGGATCTTCACGACGATCGCTGCCCTCATTCAACTTATTCCGGCGATCTTGACTAGATCATCGGTCCATCTTGTACCAACACTGTGTCTTCCGGGAAGTAGTCGTCGTTCAAGGACTTTACTGCCCCAATGGCTATCTGAACTTCGAGTTATGTGCCCTGCCCACTGCCACTTCAGTATCGCATCCATCTGGGCTATGTCAGTGACTTTGGTTCTCCTACGGATCTCCTCATTTCTGATTCAATCTCCCAGGTAAACTTCCAGCATAACCCCTCTCCATTGCCCTCTGAGCAACCGTGAGCTTTCTCATCGGGTCAAATCGAAGCTTTTTATTAGTAATTTGTGGCATGTTCCATATTTCGGCTTTATATTTTTACGGTGTGTTATTTCTTTGTATATAGAACGTCATTGGGTAACGTCGAAACAGCGGCTGAGAGTTCTTTTTGTAAAAGTGTATACATTTATTTACTTCACATTTATTTATTTTACAAAGTCAATAAAAGATCCACCCAAAATTCCAAGAAAATTGTGAAGATAAAATTATTTATGGATCAGATTGCAACTTGTATGAAATCTACATAAGCAAAGTTGCATGCAGTTATACGTTATAAAAATCTTTGGTGACAAATAAAGATTGCGAACCTAAATAACGTAAATAACAAGGTCCTGGTATATAACTTCTCTAACTCTGAATAAAACAATAAACTCATATCAGTGGTCAGTATCTACACAATATAGAGCACGCGTTATCGTAACATGTAAAATAAATCGTGGACTCGTCGCGAAATAAAGTCGTCACGATATCGGGGCTATCGCGGCCACATTGCGCGATGTATGAGTGGAGCTTTACAGTTGAGGTTAGTGTACACTGTCGACTTAAAATAAATTCTTTGGAGAACTGTAAAATTATTTAAAGCATTTTTTTTATTATTCATATAATTTCTAAAAGTATACATAGTACGTTTATTTATAAGCAGTGTTAGTTTGATGCATCTATTCTACCCAAGAACTCTGTAGCAGAAAATATTTTTTTTAGGTGAAAGTAAATAATAAAAAAAAAATGCAAAAAATGCAAATAATTTAACTCTGCGTAGACGGTCCCAAGCCAGGTTAGTGAAAGGAGGAGTGTTGATCTACTTCTAAATATATTTAATATAGTGAATAGGTATGCTATAACATGGTTTGTCATGCTCACTGAATGGCATTGCTTCCCTCACATATTTGCGAAAGGAACGATGACTGGTCCATGCGTGAACGGGTGCTGCTTGTGGTGCCAGGTCAACCTGTTATATATATAAAAGTGAATTGCTGTTCGTTAGACTCGATAAAACTCGAGAACGGCTGGACCGATTTGGCTAATTTAGGTCTTGAATTATTTGTGGAAGTCCAGAGAAGGTTTATAAGGTGAATAAATAGGAAAATGCTGCTAAATTAAATGAAAACAACAAATTTGTTTTTCCTTTGATGTGTCCATACATAATTTCTATGAGAGAATTTATTGACGCACGGTTTGACAGTTCTGCTGTGAAACAATTTCATTACGACAACAGGGTGCATATTTTACGAAATAATTTTTGATGTTATGATAATATATTATTGACAAATTCATATAAAAACATTATTTTATTTATTATATACAGAACAAAGTCTGTCGGGTCAGCTAGTAGTTAATAAATCATTGTATTTGTTGGATGCAATAACTAATTGTGACAGTAATCACGGCCATCATGTTCACGAAGCATCCTTACACAAACAATAAGTTTAAGCTGTAAAGGTTGATGCATCCAATATACGATAATTTATATTTATACAGTTAATATAATTTAGATACGACTCGTATATTGGATGCAGCACCTTACAAACTAATTTGTTATGTATATTACAGCCATTGTAAAATACTCTATTTGATTGAAAAGAGTGGCCGTTGAGTTTCTTGTAATATGTTCTTCTCACGAGCTCAAATTTTGCGAACACATGGTAAATTCAGTAATTAAAACAAAAAATTTGTAGTGGCCATTCAAAAGCGCTTAGTTTAAGCCTTGTTTAATAAAGTTTATTTGACTTTGATTTGGAAAAAAAATAGCGCACATTGCACATCATCTGGAGCAAAAGCAGCCGTTAAGTAAGCTAACGCTGAGTAGTAGGCGGCCGTAAATTTAACTACTCAGTTTGATGCTTCAGAGAACTTGGGAATTAACCACCATAACAATCTCACGTAGAAGGTAATGGGAACCCACTGTGGCTAACACATATTATTTTAGTGTATGTATTTTATCAGGTAATACACAAACAAGTATTTAAATATTTTATTTCATGTTTATATGCCTATAAAAACATAACACAAACAGTCATAACACTAAAACACAGAAAAATCAGACATTCATTACACTCATACAAAATAATTATAATATTTATTATTTTATGACAGAGTCGCGGTATACGCGTAGTATGCGTATCGCGACCAAATAATCTAAAATTCTGCGGGTAGTTAAAAATATTTTAGTGATATGATCATAACTTAGTACTTGAATGACATTCGATTTTTGAAACTATAAGCTCACGCATCTCTTAGCAGTCATTTCTTATGAACTATCTTGTTAGTTAATTTCTAAAGTATTGTATTGTATTGTGTGATTAATGTAGTATATATAATCAGTATTTGTGTAAGTGCTTTATATTTTATATTCTCCTTCTATGTATTATAGCAGCTAAGAGAATTTAATTATATTAAATATATTTATTCGTTAAATTATATTTATTCGTTTTTAAGTCTTTTAAAATATTTTCACTGTTTTCATTTAATTTATAGCATAAGTTGTGAGTTGTGACGTATTATTAAGTGTTATTAGCATTAGTTGTTAACCTTTGTGGTTTTTTAGATGCTAATTTGACCTAGTTTTATACCGGTATATGTTATTTTGCTGACTAAAGTACTGTACACAAGTTACATACACATTTTGATACGCTAAACCCACTACGATTTACTCCGAAAGAACTCTATGAAAAGGGTTACCATTAGAATGTGAGTCACGATCCTTAACAGTAAGGGAACGAGAAAGACGAGATGCAAATAGTGAAAAACTTTACAAAATATAAATTAATATGTAACATAAATTTTTAAAATACCTGTGGTAATTTATACAAACTTTTACTTATTAAACTTATTTTCATTTCTCATACTCGGAAATTAATGTTGTCTTGATCTGATTATTGGGTGGAAAATACAACTTCCCTCCATAGAGAGGGAAAAACTCATACAAATTACTTTCCACCTAAGGGCTGGAATGAACTTCAAAAATAGAACTGCTTTCAGCTGTGAAGAGTTTTATGTAAAAAAAGCTGCGGCCATGTGACTTTCTTAACAGCGAGTGTGAACTTAGCGCAAACTTCTTTGAGCGGAATAAAACATATTTAAAATTTAAAAAGTCGTCATAAATTGTCCTAATTTGACAATTAATTTTAAATAGGTACTACTAGGTAATATTATGATTTAATATCAATAAATAGTTTAGATAAACAACTAGTTTTATTTTCCTCATATTCGAAATGAAAAGTAAAGTGCTTAACACTGGTAAAAGAATCAATTCCTACTCGGACTATAGTCGCCCTTGCTGCGCTCGGGCGTCTAAATACCTCGGGAATTGATTCTTTCTACCCTAGGATAACAATCTACTATTCTATTTTAAATTAATACAATGCAATATGCAATATAGAATAAGCAACAATTTTACATTTCGTATTATTATTTAAATTTCACACTAACTATTGTGTTCTAGCCCTTACAACGCATAGCTCGAATAAAGTCGTAGAATGGACGGACGTACACTGCGTATTATCCTGAACAAATAAAATGTGACACAGTGAATACTTGTACCTCTCAGCAACGATCTTTATTGAGTCGACACGTTTATTTTTGATTATTTACAACTGTTTTTGTCGACACTTTACTACTATCAGTATCAATCTATTGTAGATCTTCTAGAAATATCCGTCGGGAGTGAGCTTCTTTCGACGGTGATTCCGGTTGATATACTTAAATAATTCGAATCAAATTTTGCTCAGCAATTCTAGAGTATATAGTTGGTGATTATCATTTACTCTTTGTTATCGGTTATCAGGGGGAGTCTCCTTTGCACAGGATGCCGGCAAGATTATGGGTACCACAACGGCGCCTATTTCTGCCGTGAAGCAGTAATGTGTAAACATTACGGTGCTTCGGTCTGAACGGCGCCGTAGCTAGTGAAATTACAGGGCAAATTAGACTTAACATCTTATGTCTCAAGGTGACGAGCACAATTGTAGTGCCTCTCAGAATTTTTGGGTTTTTCAAGAATCCTGAGTGGCACTGCTTTGTAATAGGCAGGGCGAATCAATTACCATCAGCTGAACGTCCAGCTGTTCTCGTTACTTATTTAAAAAAAGAATTAAGTGCTTAATTCAAAATCTTCTAATATAACTTGGACTTTCTAAGATTGGTTGAGATGGGTATAATAACGCGAATGAAAACTTTAAATAAATAAACAAATTCCTCTAGACAGGTAAATCATTTATAAAATGAAAACAATGTTATTTTAAAAGTATATTTAAAGGCAACGCTGCGTAAAATCAAAAGTCATTAACATCCAATAAGTTGAAAGTAAAACGACGTACAATAAATCATTTTTATATTTCATCTTTCATAAGTCTTTTTTCATCAATTTAACACGGCTGGAAAAAAGGCACCAAATTGAGTGTTTGTGGAGTTTTTTTAATGGCAACCTCGTGAATAATTTCGGCCAATCGGGAACGGTTTTTGTTGGCTGTTGCCACCCTACCCTCTTCTTATTGGTCGATTTGGAATCAGATTGCGCGATGGTTGAATGGATTTCAGTTAAAGGCATCTCATTCTTACTTATAGGGATGTAACAAGATATATCGATAAAGTTACAGTAATGTATTCACTCTACGTACAACTCAATTCATTCGGAAACATTATATTCATACAGTTTACACATATGACATTTGTCAATCTGATTATCAAATAGCCGCACAATTTAATATTCCTTGGAAGCAATAAAAAAATTCAAAGAATCCCACCTTAGACCTTAGACCCAGCTTCAACCCACATTTATATCAATATCATCTCTTTGTCTATCACGGCATTTAAACAGGAATTATGCTTACAATTATTATAATTAACTTAAACTACATCACAAATAGTCAAATGAGATAAGTAAAACACATAATTGATTACTACTCGTTAAATAAACCCAATGCGAACTCGTTTGCTAGACGCACCGATCAACTAACTATAAGTATGAGTGCTTTTTAATATTAGCTAAAATTCTAATTAACTAACTAACTAACTAATTCAGCCATCGTCTTCAAATAACGAACCATTTTTTGATCATTATTTAAAGCTACCAATTATTGCCTTGAAATTGATCCACTTATCAGAGATAGTCTAGTGATTGTTTTGAAGTTTGATTTGCCTGAGTTATAGCCATTCATCAGGCTAATAAAATCATAATATTTATAGGAACATGAATCTAAATAATCAAAATATGTTGCCGGTCACGTCCAAAAATGACTGTCACACTGAGACCATCACCTTTTTTTCTTTTAAATGGAATAGGAGGACAAACGAGCGTACGGGTCACCTGGTGTTAAGTGATCACCGCCGCCCACACTCTCTTGCAACACCAGAAGAATCACAAGAGCGTTGCCGGCCTTTAAGGAAGGTGTACGCGCTTTTCTTGAAGGTACCCATGTCATATCGTCCCGGAAACACACAAGGAAGCTCATTCCACAGCTTCGTAGTACGAGGAAGAAAGCTCCTTGAGAACCGCACTGTGGAGGACCGCCACACATCCAGATGGTGGGGATGATATTGTAACTTGTGGCGTGTCGTGCGAAGGTGAAATTCGGCGGCAGGAATCAGGTTGAACAGCTCTTCGGAACCTTGAGAATTAAAAATTGATTGTTTCATAAAATTTATGAATACTATCGATATCGATATATTTTTCCAACAACACTAGCTCGTTCAGGCATTAAGTTTGAAAGTTAATTTCAAATAACAACTCGGAGTTAATATAACAGTAATGACGCTTGTTACAAATGATAGATGAAACACAAATTACCACAAACGTACATAGCTATCGATATCGATGGTTACACGACTTTACTCCTTAAACAATAGTGTTAGAGTGTGTTTTGCGTTGTATATTTAGTTTATAATGATAAATGCTTAAAGTATTCATGCAAAGCAATTTATTGTACATTCGTATCTGTACATAATTTATTTTATCGTACATTAATGCTCGCGTACAGAAGAAATGATTTAGGACTTATGGATAACGTTATTAAATTGAAATTTTATTAGAAACATATTTTAATCTTAATACTTTTAGACAAATCCAGGTATCTATTATCCATTTGGGAAGATGTAAGACTCAAAGCATTTGGCGTTCACAAAGAGAGTGGTTCGTTCGTTAGTTCCATAGAGTCGAGATGAGCAGGATGTTCAGATGTTGGTAATTGATACGTCCTGCCCATTACAATACAGTGCCGCACAGGGTTATTGAAAAACCCAAAAATGATGAGCGGCACTGCAACTGCGCTATTCATCTTGAGACATAAGATGTTACGTGTCATTTGCCCAGTAATTTCACTAGCTACAGCGCCCTTCGGATCGAAACAATAATGCTTACACATTACTGCTTCACGTCAGAAATAGGCGCCGTTGTGGTACCCATAATCTAGCCGGAATCCTGTGCAAAACTGCTTTCGACTCGTATACCTAGCACGGTTCGTCATGCTCACTGAAATAGCATTGCTTGCGGCGGCGTCGTGTGTCGGGTCATCTCCTTCCCTCAAATATGTGCTAAGGGAACGATGGCTGGTCCATACGTGAAAGGATGCTGCTTGTGGTGCCAGATCGACCTGTTATATTTATAAAAATCATTGTATTGTCATCTGTTGGATGCTAATTATGGCAGTAATCACGACCATCATGTTCACGAAGCATCCTTACACAAACTATATATATAACTAACTAAGTATGTTGATGTGAATGTAACTAATTTAAATGAGTGGCAATGAGTTTCTTGTCACTTCTTCTTATTATAGCTAATCCTTACGAAGTGGCGGTAAATTTAAAAAGAAATGTAAACTGTTCACATTCGTAAGTGTTAGTTATTTCCTTGACCTACATGAATAAAGTGATTTTGATTTGATATATATGATTATATTTTATGTTAATTTATTAAGATTTAATTATTAAAGAACACCACATCTTATTACACTATACAATTTTCTTAATTTAATGTTACAATTAGTAGTTCTAAAGTACAGGACAATTATAGTGAACACAAAAATGACCAAAAATACTCCCTAATTACTTCCGAAAAATGAAATTATCTAATATGGCTACAATAAAAAAAAACAAAAGAAGAAATAAAAGTACAAATAATAAATTTAACCTATTAATTGAACTAAAACAGAAAAAAAAAGAAAATACTTATTTTACTAATTCAGATTTAGTACCAGTTTTTATTAAATCACTTCGACGCAAGTTTCGCTTCTACACGAGGCACCTTCAGGAGCTGTCACTCGTCAAACGTTTATGATAACATTTTACATAAACACAGTTCACTTTCACTTATATGTTAATATATAGTATAAATGAATAAAGTTTATCTCTAACTACTAGACTACAAGTTTCATTTGCACTCAACCTACTCATGTTTTATTGAGGTCCCACCCACATGGATTTGACCACAACATTCACCGCTTTAAGTCGACGACACAGCTTAAAATATCGTTGCTAAGCACCATTTCTCATGTTAATTATAATTCCTGAAAGGCTAGTAACGCAACCCGCCTGCCAAGCGCGGCGATCAAGACAAAACCCTCCAATATTGTATATTATTATGATCTATTTATTAATAAAGAAATATTTAATTAAACTCCAAATCCATGTCCAAATGGAAATGGACTGGTCATATGATAAGAGAAAAGACAGAGAAATGGGCGAGACTAATAACTGAATGGCAACCACTAGATAGCAAAAGAAATAAGAGGTAGACAGCCTATGAGATGGGAAGACGACATCAAGCAAACAGCGGGGCAACTATGGACTCGTACAGCAAAAGATAGGACAGAATGGAAATCTTTGGAGGAGGCCTTTGTCGGAAGACAAGCTGTAGCACAGTAAAGACCGTTTGCCGATAGTATTTAGAGGCATTTTTATTTACTTTATTTTAGTAACTACTATGTAAAATTTGTACAGCAATAAAGGCTTTTTTATTTTATTTAATTAAACTCACTTGCTTTATTCATTAATTTACATTCAAATAAATAAGATAGGTTGAGGGAGTGAGAGGACTTTCATGATGGATTTATGGATAACGCTTCATCCAATTTAACTTATAAATCATACTATGCATATTATGTTTATTTTTTTATATACCTAGTCTTGCCATAAATACTGAAACAAAGAAAAAAATTTGACATGGCTTAAAGGTCTCGTTACCAGGCTATAAAATCCAAAAAAAAAATCTATTGCAAATAACATTTATTACTTTTACAGTGTGTTAGATTAATACATAAATATATAACTCCAAATTATCATGGCTTTTCTAAAAGCCATAATAATTTGCTCTCAAAGCTCTAGCGTACTCTCTAAAACTGATCATAAATCATAACCCAGGGGATTAAGATCGGGACTAGACGACGGCCAGTCTTCAGCTCTGATGAAGTCCGTAACGTTCGTTTCCAACCAAGACTGGGAAGACCCGGCGCCGAGTCTTGCTGGAAGTACCATTCTTGGTTATTGAACATGGTGTTGTTAAGAGGCTTCACTACCTTCTCAAGAATGGTATCTTGATGCACTTGTGCCGATGTTTTGATACTTTTTTCACAAAAGTATAGCTCAGTCACTCCTTCATAGCTAATACCCCACTATACCAGCACTGAAGTCGGATAATGCCCACGTTGCACTCTGTCGACTAATTGGGAAGCTTCCTTAGAGCTTTGAGAGCATAAATACGGTTATATTGTTTGTTAAAATGTTGCTCAAATGTAAAAAAATTCTCATCTGTAAACAAAATTGTGACCTCCTTTTGCGTACCGCTTCAGTAGTAGTTTCAATTTTACCACCCTATTCTTTTTAAAATTATCAGTTAAGAAATGACCAGTACGTCTGTTATAGGTTGCAAGTCCTGAGTCATCTTTTAAAATACAAAATATTGTACTATCTATTGGCGCCAAAATGAGAAAACTCATCAAACAATCATATAAAAATGACAGATTCCAAATTCAAATATTTAATATTTTGATTCTAATATTTTGTTTATTATTCATTGTAATAGTATTTATGGCAAAACTAAGTAAACAATTAAAAGTTCCACAGTTAAGCTCAGAGTTGAAGAGAACGGGTAGTAATATTGTGTCAAATCATATTATCATTTTTAATATTTTTCGTAAAAGTAAAGATTAATTAAAGGGACGCTTAAAAACATGTCTATTAACAATAAAACATTAGTATTTACCAACAACTCCAAATTTTGTAGAGACAACTTATTTTATAACTCTTACATTACATTGTCTCATAATATAAATCTATAAGTGAATATTTTTCTTATTTTATACTTTATGGCATAGCAACGCGACAACGTAATAATTATTACGATAGACAATAATATCTTTCGGTTATTTATATAAAGAAACTTCATATGACAATTCTAATAAGGCTTAAACACGGCCAGCTTTCAGACAACCAAATCGTTATTTATATGATTATAAATATTTAGGAGTTCATTAAATTACTCATACTTTAGAATTTAGATCATTGGATTTGATTTTTTTTATAAAAACCTATACGCCTTGTACGTTTTCAAAGGAAAGAAGATTTTTAAAATTGGTAACACACATCCTGTTTTTGAATTTAGGAAGTCGGTTACAAGTCTGAATGATTATCATTTATCACTGAAATTTGGTCTAATCATGACTAGTCACAATTTACTTTAATAACCTTGCACTAGAAGGCTAACATAAAACTAATTAGACAAGAAATATACTTTATGTCTTATGATTACACCACGAAGTTCTAATATTTAAATATAAGAGGGGAAGAAGTATGGCCGTGTGAACAAACCAGTTAATTGTTAAAATATATTGTTGTACTTTAAAGATGCAGTGACATCTGGCGGGGAGTAGCACATAATTTTCACTTGTGTCTTTGTGATTAGGTGTCGCGATACAACCAAATATCTATCTAGTTGTCGTTGAACATTACAGATGGCTCTGAAAAATACATTTATAATTTGTTAGAAAACATTAACTAGTGGCAGTATTAATCATTTTAATTTGTATATTGATTAAAATCAGTGAATTTGTTATACCTACGTCGTAACTCTTTAGTTTAAGTGGGCAATTTACGCTCTAAATCCCCTTGATTGGGCCATTGTGCGTGTCGGTTAATCTTCTTACTCCAACCAGCTAAAATATTTGCCGCTTTTTTTAATATACATAGTTACGTTAAGTCACTTTTAAACATAATATCATCAGCTAGACAACTACGAAACAATATTTAGATTCCTTATG
The DNA here is from genome assembly GCF_905404315.1 of Leptidea sinapis. Lineage (NCBI taxonomy): Eukaryota > Metazoa > Arthropoda > Insecta > Lepidoptera > Pieridae > Leptidea > Leptidea sinapis. The sequence goes on along the minus strand of NC_066267.1, from coordinate 14,919,918 downwards.
GTGACAATATAGATTGCCCCGTGAACTTTGTTAAGTTTGGCAAGAGTGCTTGGTTTTGATAAGCCATTGACATCCGATTATCAAGCAAAAGAAGTCAAGACACGAATGCCTTCTGATTTATCTCATAGATGGGTACCACTATGGCACCCACAGATATCGCGTGAGTTGAATGCAGTCGGGACCTGGGGTACAGAGCGGGAGCAACTCCCCTGGCTGTCCGCATAGCCTCGCCTCGTTCGCCTACAGTGTAGTGCTGGGCCGTCGTTGACAGTTATCGTACGCTTACCTTGTTCGTTTTTTTCCTAATTCCTATCGCCTTAATATTAAAGTTGCTATCCCGTGTTATTTTTTTTATTTTAATAATGACTGACCCGAGTCCATCGGGTTGCGTTCCAAAAGAAACGAATTTTATTCACCGCTAAGCACGAGAAATGGCGAAAAATGTTTTAGACATATTATGTGTTGAAGAAAGGCAGAACAAACATTTGAGATTAATTAATTAGGTTAAAATCATGAAACAATTAATAAAATACTATTTCATCATCTTTACCTAGTGTAAAATAGTAAACTTAAAGCATTGTTTAAATTTATCGACACACCCATGATTATCGTCATCAATAATAATTAGGTCACAGCACTATCGCATTCCTGGACTTTGCATTCAACTTGCGCTTTATCTGTAGTTCTGCCGGTAAAAATAGTGTGACAGCACTTTTTGTGTTTTGGTTCGAAGGGGGTTGAAGATGTTGAAATTATTAGGCTAATGAGACGTAACATTCCATGTCTTAAAGTGACGAGAACGATTGCGATGACGCTCAGTACTTTGGGTATTTCAAGAATCCCGGTCGGGACTATGCATTTTAATGGGTGGAGCATATCATTTAGCATCTGCTGAAGTTCTTGTAGACCTCGTTAATTTTTCTCATCAATAAAACACAGACGGGTTAATTGAATAAGAACTTTACATCTTTGTTTAAAAGATTGAAAAAGCGGACGCAACTATCGTTAAAATGTTAAAATCTGAAGATGAAAGTGAAAAAAAAAATGAAGAAGAATGTGACGTGAATATCAATGTTAAATACAACACGAATATATGCCTACACACATGGTCGGGTTTTTGACCGGACCATCGGACGGTCCGGTGGGCGCTTCGCACCAATTAGTCCAGTGTCGTACTCGGTGCCTACGGTCCAGACGGTAATAATAATAATTTTGTACGATTGACAATGTGACATATAAAACATGGTCTGCTACTAGACCGCGTCCGATGGTTCGGCAGTACCAAATCTGATCATGTCTTTAGGCTAGACTAGACAGGTCAGACTTACCGACGGTGGAATATAACACTTTATACCATCGATAACCTTTTGTAAAATATATATTTTATTTATTAGTATTGCGGTCGTTTTGTACTTACAGCTGTTGAATTATGTGTAGCCGTTTATAAGATACAGTCCGCCAGATAATGAACTGGCAGTATAGTTTCAGTAATAGGGTTCCTACATTAGTGATAAGGATAGCCTTCAGGAAGGAATCCTGAAAAGTAACCCCCAGAGGACTCAAGTTTGGGTAAAGTAACCCCAAAAACTCTTTTGTCGTATCACCGCTCTTCGACAACACTTCCCTTAAAGCCTCGCCTAGTATCGGAATACTGGGTCTCGAAATCTCGAGTGATTGCCAATTCCGTGGCCATCTGGAGGGCAAAGCCAAATTGCCTTCGAAGAAGCTGGGCGTTATTAATAGTGCATGGCAATACTTCAAGCCGGCCCAAAATTCCAGCGCTCTACTTAGCGAGGTCCGGCCACACATGGAGTATTGCTGTCACCTCTGGTCTGGCGTACCACAATATCAGTTCGATGCATTTGACCGCGTGCAATGCAGAGCAGTTCAAAGTGCTCTGTGAACGGCTGGATCAGCTGGCGTTGCGTAGAAACGTTGCTTCATTGTGTGTCCTCTACCGCTTGAGAGTTCCGAAGAGCTGTTTCACCTGGTTCCTGCCGCCGCTGAATTCCACCTTCACACGACAGGCCACAAGTTAAGATATCATCCCCACCATCTGGATGTGTGGTGGTCCTCCACGATGCGGTTTTCAATAAGCTTTCTTCCACGTACTACAAAGCTGAATGAGCTTCCTTGTACGGTGTTTGCGGGACGATACGACATGGGTAACTGAAAAAAAAGCACGTGCAGCGTATCTTAAAGGCCAACAACGCTCCTGTGATTCCTCTGGTGTTGTAAAATAATGTGGGCGGCGGTGATCACGTAACACCAGGTGACCCGTACGGTCGTTTGCTCTTTTCCATAAAACTACGTCTAAGATTTTTTATGACAATCATGGACGAGACGATTAATACATTCAGCTGATGGTAATTGATACGCCCTGCCCATTACAATGCAGCGCCGCTCAGGATTCATAAAAACCCTTAAAGTTCTGAGCGGTCCTACAATTGCGCTCGTTACCTTGAGAGTTAAGTTTCATTTGCACAGTAATTTCACTAGCTACGGCGCCCTTCAGAATGAAACATCATAATGCTCTTGCAATATGTATGGTGGTTTATTATATGTATATAATTAATTATTAAATTATAGATGTTTTATTGTGATTGGATCCAAAAGCTATAAACACGTAGATTTGGTACGGCCGAACTATCGGACGCGATCCGGTAGCGCATCACATTTGTTGGTATGTCGCATTGTCCGGACCGTACTGAGTACGACGGAGGATCAATTGTTGCGAGGCACCCACCGGATCGTCCGATGGCCCGGCCGTACAAAATCCGTTCATGTGCTTAGGCTATAAGGATTGTATACGCATTACAGAGTAAGTACAGACCTAAGAGAAAATTTTAGATCGGGATTATTTAAAGAAACTTTAAGCACACCAATATGTTTTTTATTACTCAATATATACAGGTCAACTTGTAGTAGTAGTCACATTTTCATATCCAATAACCATTTTATTATTTATAATAAATATTATACATAATCTATAGTTATAATTTAAGCTATTATACTTCACATATAGATGGCGCCAGAAGCTTACATTCAAATTGCATTTTGGATAATAATAATTGTTTAAGTTTAACTTATAAAATTTTCAAACGTTCAAGAATGTGCTTGATTAGAATTACTCAAAAAGACTAAAATGTGTCTTTCTTTTAAGTGTTCATGTGTTTTGGATATTCCCTGTTTCAGTTACTCCACTAATAAAAATTATTATTAATTAAATATTCATGCTTCAGTATTTTTGCTGAAAAGCGCCATCTATTGATAATCGATAGCAATTGTTCGAGCAATTGTCTGTTCTATTGAAACACGTCCATGAATGTGTCCTGATGTTCGGGTCGGAATTTCTTCATTTCGGAGTCGTCTTCAGTAGATTGGCAAGAAATCAGTAACTGAAATCATAAAATGTTATCAGATTGAGTTGCAATTTTCTTGTCACTTTATTGTTTTTACAATTATAAAAAAGTCATTAATTTCAGTTTTGGTTAACAAAATCCTATCGTACTAATCCCGAAAGTTTATAAGAATGTATGTTTGTTACTCTTTCACGCAAAAAGTACTGAATGGATTTTGATCAAACTTTAAAATAATAAACTTACACATATTATTTATAAAGACATAGTGTAAAATATCAAAAGTATAACAATCAGTCGCAAGTGAATAGGAAAAAAATCTGCCATCTGCGAGCTATCCTGGTGTTCGCAGCAAAAACCGTTGGAGTTACACTTATATAATGTTGGTAGGTAGAATGGAAGTGTTTTTCTTTGAAAGTCCTACAAAAAAGCCCGTACCGGCATATGTTTTTTGTGTTAGCCATTATGCCAAAATAGTGAACCATAAATACAATAAAAAACTGAAAAATCTAACTCTGGTATTTTTAAATTGATTCTTATATCAAAAAATTAATTACTTTTATCGCTTCTGTTATTTAAAGTAGAAAAACTTTGCCTTTCACGCTACATCATTTTGAATACGTTAAGAGTTACGACCATGACCAACCGCGTGCGCGATACTATGGTGCGGTCCGGCGGCGGGCGAACTACTGAATAGGTTTAATTCAAATTTGCAATATTAACAAGAGGTCGGAACAACATATAGGCAATATTAACTACAATTTGTCAAGCTAGATGCAGTCATATTGTACAGTCCACGTGGACAGCGACGCGGGAAGCAGCTAGTACTAAAATACAAATATTTCGTCTCAGTAAGATTTGTATAAAAATCGTGAAGATTGCAAAACGCCCTTACCCTGTCGTTAAAAGGCTTCCCTTCCAGCAGGTACTTTAACTTTTGCACCTGACAAGGTGACAAAATCTTCTCCAGGGCGTCACTTCTCCTAAGACCGTCGCGTTTTCCGTTCGTCCATCCTCGTGAATATTGAAAGGTTTGTGACGTCACGGTGGTTAGGGTGACCACAATAATGAATAATGCAAGGTTGGCCATTTTTTCTGAAAGAACAAAAAAATTTTTTTTTGAAAAAAAAAACAGAATTTAATCATTTTTAACATCTTAAGTATTTTCAGCTTTTGTAATATACAGCGTGGCACTACAATGGCGACATGAAATGAATACACGGTAATTACTCAAATTCAAAAATTAAGTTAATAATTAAAATTTTGAAATTTCCAAGCAAACAAATTTACATTTCGAATACAAAATTTTAATAACCTTTACGTGGGCTCTCTTAAGTTTTGTTTCGTGACGGCCGCGCCCACGCCGTAGCCGTTAAAACTCGTAGGTTTTGACGGCTACGGCGCGGCGTGGAAGAAGTAGGTGTCAGTCGCTACGTTAGCTCGCGGCTACAAGATTACTTACCGAGGATTTTCCAAAATGATTTTATATAGATTAGATTCAGCTGAATTATATATTTATATTTTTGAATTAATATTTTTATTATTACGGTTTAGTAGTCCTACCGGTGTGTTTATTTAATGTCGGCATTGTAGCGCCAAGCTGTATAAGCCCCGCGATTTGAAAAAGGATGAAACTGTGTGATATAATAACTTCAGCACTCTGCGTGAAGTTATTTTGCAGGTTTGAGTTTTAATGGCTTGCATGGAGACAGAAAAGGCGGCTACAAACATCATCCTGGAGTGCCGAAGTGTGTCCACATTAGGGGGCAAGGATCTGGGGTCACCGAGGACTCTACGAGATCATGGGTGACATCAGAGGATTGAGTATCCTTAGGATGGCAAGATTAGCAACCCAACCCTACCACGCAATATAGGCGCACACAAGACGTTGAGTTGCGGAGAATAGCCCGTGAATACCTATATCTATGTGATTTATTGAATTTACTTGATGTTACAAAAACGTGAAACGTTAAAACTTTTCCTACAAAGACAATCCACGTTAGACACTCGGTAGGTAACCGACTATTTCCAATATTAATAGAGAGCTTTTTGAAGTAATTTGCTGCGGGGCCCCCCAATTACTTAATGCGGCACTGGAAATGTCTGCATAGACTTGACGAACTAAGATGGCAGTCTGTTCCTCTCTCAACTTGCAAGGATTATAAATTAAATGTATCCATTCAAATGCAATAGTTTTTATATCAATATAACTAAATTACGAATGTTCTTCTTAAAAGACTATTTTTATACATCAGAGCGTGTACAATTAGTTATTACCTATTTAGTACTCTATTACCTACGTGAATTAAATTTGAAAACAGAATTTATGAACGATGCGAGACTCTAACCCGCGAACTCTCGCGTCCCGTGCGAGATGATCGAAATTGTGCGAGCCGCAAGCTCGATCTCACAACTCTTACTTTTATTAAACATAGTTCGTTTCTATGGTGGTCATTCTGACGTGGGAAAATATTCCAATGCTGGTCGCATGGATCGAACTTGCAACCCTCTGCTCGACAATACGTCAGTGACCTTGCTGATACGGCGAGGGCGTTTGAGCCGTTTTTAAAGGTTAAATTTTTTTTTATAATATTGACAAACTCTTACACAAATCTTTCCCCAAACTAGGCATAGCCTGTACTATGGGTACAAGACAACGATATATTTAATACAATACTTACTTAAACATACATAAATACATATAAACATTCATGACTCGGAAACAAACATCCATATTCATCATATAAATGATTGCACCTACCGGGATTCGAACCTGGGACCTCTAGCTTAGTAGTCAGGGTCACAAACAATTCGGCTATGTGGGTCGTCACTAATCATTAATTAATAATAATTGTTGACAAAAAAAAAATAAGACAACCCAATGTAATTTACATTTGGAAAGCAAAATTATGTTTTTTGGAGTAATATTAACCCAACGTTTAGTTTACCTAACTTAACCTAGATGTTGCGAGGGCAATTTATATTTTTCAGTAACAGCATGTGATTTGAAAAAATAATTAGTACAACTACCATCTGACGTATTATATCGTACAATATACCACTTATTTTTTTAGAACTGCTAGTTATATTTATTTTGAGTAAAACGGTTTTAACTTGAGTGTATAAGTCAATTTAAACCTGAAATAGAAACGTACAATATTATTATTGCACCAACGAGTTCATCTACGTAAATGGCGGAAGTATGTAAAGTCAACAAACGCTTAAAATATTATTCTTATATCAAGATATTTATCATTTTACTTGAACAAACAAAAGTGTGTGAATTTTATTACGTAACTCGGGCGATGCTATTTTCGTGATCAAACAACTCATATCCCTATCTTTTAAAAAGTTTTTTGATGTTAATGTGTCTATAGAAAGATAAGTTGACTGGTCTTGACTTCGTCAACCTTAAATTCGTGTCTTGTGTCTTCAGGAACTCTTTAAATTTTCGCGGTAAAGGTATAGACATTATTTAGACATTCTTTTTTTAACCATTAATCGTTGAGTAATTTCGCTGTGCAAACGCAGATCCAGCCACATATGGAGAATTACTGTCAACTCAGGTCTGGCGCACCCCAGTAGCAGCTCGATCCGTTTGACCGCGTGCAACACAGAGTAGCACGAATTGTCGGAGACCCAGGGAGTGTTCGGAAGAGCTGTTTCATTCATCTGATTCCTGCCGCCGAATTCCACCTTCGCACGACACGCCACAAGTTTCATATCATCCCCACCATCTGGATGTGTGGCCTCAACACTGCGGTTTTCAAGGACCTTTCTTCCACGTACTATAAAGCTGTGGAATGAACTTCCTTGTGCGGTGTTTCCGGGACGATACGACATGGGTACCTTCAAAAAAAGTGCGTACAACTTCCTTAAACGCCGGCAACGCTCCTGTGATACCTCTGGTGTTGCAAAAGAATGTGGCCGGCGGTAATCACTTAACACCAGGTGACCCGTACGCTCGTTTCCATAAAAAAAAGGGCAGAGAAGTTTCTTTGTCTGGAGCGAATCCCGAATATGGGTCTTGCTAAACATGAAACTGCCTCTTAGCTAATGGCTGAGGAATTCCTTCGTTAGATGTGAGCAATGTGTGCAGAGCAGTTCCTTGTCTGCAGCTAATACTGGTGTGGGTCTTGCTTATCTGTCGGTGCTGCAAACAGATATTCCATAGTGCTGGCCATAAGTGCTGGAATGTTCCTTTATCTGGAGCCAATCCTGACTATCACTCATGCTTATCATAAAAATGCCTGTGTTGCTAACAGTTGAGGAATTCCATCTTAAGAACAGATCGATAAGTGCTGGAGAGTTCCTTTATCTTGAGCCAATTCTGGATGTCGCTCTTGCTTATCATGAAAATATCTGTGCTGCTAGGAGTTTGGGAGTTCTATCATTGGATGAATGAATGTTGGAAGAGGCCTCCACCGATGAATATGAACGAGGAGTTCATATCCAATAATTACCCATAGAAATAAGTAACACATACCAACATTTATAATATTATTATAAAAATTGTAATAAAAAAGTATATAATATTAAGAAAAATATTAACTAACACTAAACAACAACATATGAAACATTTGTTAAGGATATAAAATAAAAAGGCTTTATTACTATCGTTGGATGCTATTAATGAGTGCAGAAGAGTTCCTTTATCTGAAGCTAATCCTGGATGTTAAACATGGACTTCAAACATGCACTTTAACATGAGGTTGGTAACTAAAGAGTTAAAAAGTCGAAGTTGTAACCGACAAGTCTTACTTAAATTAATATTACTACGTTCAATACTCACTCTACGCAATGATATATAATATAACTAGCTGACCCGACAGACGTTGTTCTGTATATAATATATAAAATAATCTTTTGATATGAATTTGTCAATAATATATCATAACATCAAAAATTACTTCGTAAAATATGCACCCTGCTGTCGTAATGAAATTGTTTCACAGCAGAACTGTCAAACCGTGCGTCAATAAATTCTCTCATAGAAATTATGTATGGACACATCACAGGAAAAACAAATTTGTTGTTTTTTTTTAATTTAGCAGCATTTTCCTATTTATTCACATTTTAAACCTTCTCTGGACTTCTACAAATAATTCAAGACCTAAATTTGCCATATCGGTCCAGCCGTTCTCGAGTTTTAGCGAGACTAACGAACAGCAATTCATTTTTATATACTGGCGTAAGGCAGTAATTACCACTTTTAGACAGAAGGCAGTATAATATATAAAATCTATCAGTTGTGTGACTCTTTGTTAATTAAAGCTGATACTAAATATAGCCCGATATCCAACAACAAAATGAGCCTTCATCTAATATATAAAATTGTTGTGTCATGGTGTTAAACTATGAACTCCTCCGAAACGGCTTGACCGATTCTCATGTAATTTTGAGTGCATCTTGGGTAGGTCTGAGAATCGGACAACATCTATTTTTCATCTCCCTAATTGTTGAGGGTGGTCCATGCCATACTTTTTTTTTTCAAGTTTTTTGACATTTTTTTTTAAATTTGTTTGATTATGAGTCAGCATTAAAAAATACATACATACATACATACAACAGTTACTTTTGTATCGCGATTTTAATATCGGCTATACAACGTTTGCTGGGTCAGCTAGTAATATATAAAATCTATCAAGCTGTTTCACTCTTTGTTAATTAAAGCTGATACTAAATATAGCCCGATATCCAACTACAAAATGAGCCTTCATTTTAATATAAAGGTGAGTAATAAACAGTCGATATGTCGATATGAAGTAATTTCGCTCTCCGATGACCAAGCGATAATAGCACACTTTTATTTTGAACGAATTAGAAACGGGCCGATCTGTGCGCTCATTGTCTATTAAACTATAATTTGATATCAAACGACTCTAGGAGCGAAATATTAAATTTGAAGTTATTTAATAATTTCGTTAAATGAAAAATACTTTCGTTCTTATTCGTCCGTTATTCTTAAAGTCCTTAGGTATTATAGTATTTATAGTTCTATTTCTTGTCAGTCTGACTGTTAACACCCTTTGTCAAGAAATGTAATGTTTTGCACCAGAACTACGCCTACTTGAAGCTGTAAAAGCATTCTTAACAAAGTCAGCATTAAACAATACACACAACTTCAAATTTTCACCCATCTACGATCAACAGTTACTTTTGTATCGCGTTTTTAATATCGGCAATACAACGTTTGCTGGGTCAGCTAGTTTCTTATAAATTACTGAATCTACCATATGTTCGGAAAAAGTAGAGCTCGTGAGAAGAAAGAAGAAACCAGTAGTAATATAACTGTCATCCGGGTAAAAAGGAAAAAAAAACTTTAGAATTCTGCCTCGTGCACACACAATTTGCTTTATCATATTTTATTATCTTTAATTACATGAATCCCCATTTAAAAGTCGTTAGGTGACTTAATAGTATCAATAATGGTTTTATGCTAATTCGGTACGTGATGCCAGCGACAATCCTAAGTAATACTTTTTCAGATGTGAGTTGTTTTTACCAGTGGGAGGCTCCTTTGCACAGGATGCCGGCTAGATTATGGGTACACTAACGGCACATAATTGTGTCGTGAAGCAGTAATGTGTAAACATTACTGTGTTTCGGTCTGAAACTAGTGTCTGTAACTAGTGACATTACTGGGCAAATGAGAATTAACATCTTATATCTCAAGGCGACGAACGCAATAATTGTAGTGCCACTCAGAATTTTTGGGCTTTTCAAGGATCCTGAGCGGCACTGCATTGTAATTGTCCTACCCTTACCCTGGCAGCGTTTACGTTTATTCCGAAGATCCTAAGGCTTGTGCTGTTGCAAGTAGACCATATGATACTATAGGGTATGCGATGGCTGGTCCATGGGTCATGCTCGTGAACGGACGCTACTTGTCGTTCCTGGTTGATCCTGTCATCAAGAATCTGGCGTTTGTTTGTTAAATTTAAATCGACATTTTCTTTAAATTTTGTAATCAACGTTACTGGTCTAAAATTGAGCACAGCCCTGAAGATAGCTGAGGACAGCACGGAGAAAAACTTGGTGAAAATCCGTGACCCAGATCCGGAGCGTATACGATCTTCAGCAATGAAGAATACGATCGAGAAAATAATATCTATAACATAGGACTAATCTAATATCTATAAAATAAAGACACTGGGATCACATATCATCAGTAAGTATTTTGTATTTTATTAATTTCAATGTAAAATAACACAAAGCGTAGGCATGTTACAAAATTTGAAAGATCCCATTGAGTGTCAAGATGACACGCACACAAGCATATAATGCCGTAATAAAAAAGCTCTTAGGTAGTCGGTATCTTGTTGGAGCGCAGCGGAGACCAATGCTTAATCTAAGATCCATAACTTCCTACATAGCAGTTGAGGAAATATGGAAACTGCGTTATGTAAAGTTGTCAGAATTATAGTTCGTCAAAACATGGTCAAAGATTTGATTGTAATAATTGTACCTCAATAATTTTGTACCTAATTTAATTGTACCAATGAGGTAGGCTCTATAGGGTGCTAAAGGTTGATAAGCTTGTAATATGATAAGATAGATGAAAAATTTTACTCGACATACCGAGTAAATATAACGTATGATGTATCAAAATCATCTGTAAAAAATAGTACTTAAAAAAATAATAATTAGAAAACGGAACTAAAAAAAATAGAGAATATTTCATACTTTTCGTTAATTGGATTATTTTCATTGTTGAATTAAAAATTCTCTTTGGTATTCGAAAATTTCCTAATATATCTTAATATCAATTCCTGTCTCAGAAACGATACATGAAAATTTAATAAATTAAAAAAATCTAATTTTTCAAATTGAATAATGGAATGATTTTATCAAAGTAATGTATTGTCATCGGTCCTCGATAAATCAATTATCATCGGGTCAAAATCACGCCCGAATCAGTCGGTAATTACAAACAAACATACATACAGGTGAAGCTATTAAAAAGCGTGTAAAACTGTCAGTAGTTCTATACCAGTTACTTGTGGAAAAACTATGTAAAACGAGCTTACCATATGCTACGTGTGCAGTACAATAACGCTTTTTGAGTAATGCTTGAACTACCGTAGCGCTGTAGCGCGTCGGGCATGTTTGTGGAGAAAAGGGTCGACAATTTCTATACTGTTGGTACTAGGTATCAAGCTGGCCCCATACACACGTTTTCTGTATTCGATTTCCGAATTCGTTTTCCGAATTCGAAATCCGGAAATCATCCGAATGCATGGAATCAATATAAAATACATTAAATGTCGCACGCTGGGCCGCATTAGAAAAAGCTGTTATTTTATATTTAACGCTTTGTGAACAATTTATTGCTATATTTAATGGTTCGAATCCCGGTAGGTGCATTTATTTATATGATGAATATGGATGTTTGTTTCCGAGTCATGGATGTTTGCATGTATTTATGTATGTTTAAGTAAGTATATTGTATCAAATAATAAATATATCGTCGTCTTGCACCCATAGTACAGGCTATGCCAAGTTTGGGGCAAGAAAATTTGTGTAAAAGTGTGTCAATACTATTATAATTTAACATAATATTCTAATTGTATCGGACTACATAAATTTTATTTATGATTTAATTATTTTCTTTTTTAATTGTAATATGACATATATTTCATTTTATCTGTATTTTAATTGAAATCAATGTAAACTCAATTATGTAATGTAATTTTAGTCGTTCATTGTCTGTAGGTGTATGGAGGAAATATCTGAAATAAATGATTTATAATTATTACTATTAAAACTAAAATGAGAGCGCTTCGACTATTATAGTATGGTATGGTATGTGATCCCCTATTTCATCAATCAGACAGTGTTAACCAGTTACTCCAACCAGTCTAGCTCTTTCCAGAAGTTCAGAACATTCCAGGAATGTTAGCAGACTTATAGGAGAGACCTTTTAAAGATTTTTGCCATTTTGATTTTTGTAATAAATACAATGCATTGCCGCTCAGGATTCTAGAAAAATCCAATAATATTGAACGGCACTACAGTTGGGCTCATCACCTTGAGACTTAAGATGTTCATTTGCCAAGTAATTTCAATAGCTACGGTGCCTTTCAGGCCGAAACACAGTAATGCTTACACATTACTGCTTCACGGCAGAAAAAGGCGTCGTTGTGGTTCCCATAATCGGTTGGTCTCTGCACTTTGGTCTGTCCGTTAAGCCGATTGTGAAAAGATGCTTGTACAGTGGTATTTGACCGATTGACTTGACCTAATGAGAACTTAAACTTATCACTTTCGGAATATCCCCCACGCCGAAATATATAAAAAATAATTATGGAAAAAGGAGGACAAACGGGCGTATGGGTCACTTGGTGTTAAGTGATCACCGCCGCCTACATTCTCTCATTCTCAGAGGAATCACAAGAGCGGCGCCGGCATTTAAGGAAACTCATTCCACAGCTTTGTAGTATGTGGAAGAAAAACTATAGTTATAAATAAATTTAAACTTGCAGTATGAATTTCATTCGATAGACGTGTGAGTAAATGAGTTTACTCTAATTTTAAAAGCTTCTATTTTATGATACTTTTAGATTTCTCTCTGTGATAAGTAAAACGTAACAATTTTATTTAATTTACTAGAGCCATTTTCACCGTAATTACTTCGTTTAATATAATCGTTTGCATAAGCGAAACGCTGCATGCGAATGTTAATCAATAGTTAGTTAATTAAGTGTTTACAAGACTAAGACAAATTTAAAATGTATACTTATTATTTTCTCTTTACAATATCTCTCTTTTGGTTGAATAGTGTTATTTTGTATCGTTCTCATTCTGTCACATCTCGCCACAAATGTGACTAGTTGTTGCAAAAACATAATAGTTTCGTCACTCTTTTATAATTTCATGTAAAATGTATTCATAAAAATATTAATATAGCTATCAACTTGGAACATTTATATTTATGATTTATTCATATGGTCTTATGAATTGTAGAAGAAAACTCGAAAAAAAGATTGTCATGTCTTATTACGCAAGAATATGCGTACAAATTCAAAAATATACATTTATTATGTTATTATGTATAATTTATTATTATTATGCTTTCAATGATTCTTTAATTTTTAATTTGTTCTTAGTATTTTTAAGTTTCCTCTTTTTTTATATACGAACAAGCATGATGATTGTTTGACGTTAGCTAGTAAAGTTATATTAATACTATCAAAAATTTACACAAATAATTACATATACCTAAATGTTATTGTTTTTAAATTTATAAAAAAGGACACCTGCTTACATTTTTGCGCTTATTCTCCTCAGGTCTGAGGTAGGCATCATTCAAATGGGTTTTGACATTCAAATATTGAATTTGTATTTTATTTTTTATATATAATAACATTTGGGTTTGATGTTGAGTGCAAAACTTTCCAACGTTCTCAACCAGGACCGAATGCTCGACTAAGTGGTCGAAATATTAATGAAACTTATAATATTATCATACATTAATAAGCTGGATTATTTATTTATTATTATTTAGGGAGATTTACTAAATTCAGGGCTCAACGATTCACAAACTTACAATTAAAATATATACTCACAAAATTACAATATACTTAAATCGTGGCTCATTGCCATGTTTTAATAAACTATTTAATTATTCCCATTAACACCAAGAAGAAATATATATATATATATATATATATATATATATATATACTAGCTGACCCAGCAAACGTTGTATTCCCGATATTAAAATCGCGATACAAAAGTAACCGTTGATCGTAGGTGGGTGAAAATTTGAAATTGTGTGTATTTTTTAATGCTGACTCATAATCAAACAAATTTAAAAAAAATATCAAAAAAATTAACATTAAGGGGAATGAAAAATAGACGTTGTCCGCTTCTCAGACCTACCCAATATGCTCTCAAAATTTCATGAGAATCGGTCAATCGGTCAATCCGTTTCGAAGGAGTTTAACTACAAACACCGCGACATGAGAATTTTATATATTAGATAATATGTTCTATGAGAATTTTAATACTTTATTTGAGAACTGTCGAGATATGCCAACTTGTGAAAGGCGAGAAAAGTCGTGCACACCTTCGTGAAAGTGGTATTCGTGAGGTTTTCTTTATCTCCCCACGTCCATAAAAAATGTTGAATTTGACAAAGATTCTATTCAATAATTCGAAACTCTTGATCTTCTGAATTAATGTTAATAATGCGAGAAATTTAGGAAATGTATTTTAACATTTCAAAAATAGGTACTACACGTATACTTTTTTATTTTAAGAAATATTTTTATTTATCTATAGTATAATAAAGGACTGTTCTCTTTGAAAAATTTGCTTTTTTGTTACATATATTTTTTATTAATTATTCTGATTGATAGGTACTGGACACTGATAGGATTGCATCACTCTAAGTGGTTTTGGGTTTAATTATGAGTTCTTGCAAGATCTACTCCTATGACTGGCATATTTACAATAACAGATAAATTGTAGTATATTTTTATTGATCAAGAGGTCAAATCATTGGCTGGCCCTGATAATAAGTTAATTTATTACCCATAAACTTTTTATCCCATATAGGCTTTACCTACGATATATTTCAAGGTATACCTTACCTAGGTAGGTACGTCATATCTACGAGGTAACTCTATTAGAAGATGATTGATTTGAAATTGAAAGGAAAACAAAAATATATAGTTTTCGGTTTTAGTATTTTAGAGCTAAAATGTTTTCCGTATGGAAAATATTCTAACTAATAAATCCTTGTTTGATTTTCTTTGTAAAAATGTCAGTAGATAGTGTTAAGGATAAAAAAAACCTTTTAAAAACTTACTATTTTATCAGGATCAGTGTGAGCGGCTTACTTCGTTGGAAGTTGTTCCCGAACTACGATTCCTTGAGACTAACCCTTTTCTTTTATAGGACTCGAGGCGTTCTACAATGTGCGCAAATATTACCTCGCTATTAATTTGAAAATATATTGACACAATATTTTTTTTATTGAAATTCCTGTGAAATCTTTCAAAATTTGGTTTTTGGAGTGTTAATTATCAATACCTTGTGATAATTTCTTGCAATAATAATTAATCTTCATTCAAGAAACTAATACTTAGTCTCGAATCGTCATGTAAAAGCAAGTTTTCTTGAAAAGAATCGGAATAAATTAGACGGATCCCATTCATAATTACATTATTAATAATATATTTTAATACGTTTTATAAAGGATGGTCAATTTTGACAAGCACATTTCATACAAATATCTTATTCCACTGGTAATATTTACACTGACAATATTATTAATATACATTTCAACAGTCTCTATTCTGACAAGAAACTGGGATTTTTATAAGATCTTGATAAATTATTATATTGTATGAGTGATGTGTCTATTGCATTAGTTATTTGACAAGTTTAATTATGTATAATATTCATTTCTAAATGAGTGATGTAAAGAAACGTGAATTCTTTGTTTGTAGTGTCGCATATCGACTCTGTCTATAATTGCATGTATCACCGTCTTATATGCATAAAACTTAACTTTCTTTTTTTATTAATTTTAAAAATAAAAACAAATAAAATTATTTGCTACAAAACCAGTGATGAATAATATGTTTACATTAAATACCTATACTTATTGTTATTAAGTAAATTTACTCATATGATTTTTACAGTTTGTATGTGTAATTAAACAATAAGTCAAAAAAGATACAAAAGTCAATCTATTGAAAAGTAAGTTTAATTTTAGTAGTAAAAAAACTAAATAATATAATATAATTAGTAAGGTAGAAGTGTGACCATTGTAGAACGTCCCGTACTGATCGCCTTTAGTTCGCATCGAGATCAAACGTTAATATATCTAAAGGGTGAGTTCTACAATTAATAGTTAAACAATCATGGTTTAACTGAAAATTAGAATTCTAGGACATTATCGTTACAGATTCGATTGCAAAAAAAACAGTGAGTTGAATATAGGTATTTTTTTATAAGAATCTTATATGTATGTATGCATGCAGTACAGTAAGTTTTATCATAAAAGTACCTCAGACAAAAATTGTATTATCTATAAAAAATGTATCCATACTTTTTTTCTTACGAGCCACCGTTTTTGAGATATAACGATTCAAAAAGTTATAAAAACACGCTAAGTACACTACCTCATAGGTTGCGTGGAAACGTGCATAGTATGACGATAACAACTTTTATAACTTTTTGAATCGTTATATCTCAGAAACGTTGGCTCGTAAGAAAAAAAGTATGCATACATTTTTTATAGATAATTTTATGATCTACAATTTTTGTCCAAGGTTCTTTTATGATAATTCTTACCGTTTTGCTGAAAATCGCGAAAAACTAATTTTTTTGACCTTTGACCTTGAATAAAAAAAAATCCATACACGGGAATAATGGGGAACTTTTAAACATTGTTTATAATTATTTTTTGAACAATAATATCACTGATTGGCAGCTTGCTGGGACTTTAAGTAACTTCGAATGTCTAAATTGACCGGACTATTGTATGTACACCATATTTTTTTAAGTATTATAAAAAAAAAATGTGCGAACCACGATGCCATTTTAAAATACAAACACCATCAACAGCCTTTAGGAATCGAGCACAGCTAGGCTACCTACCTCTCTCGCACAAAGTCGCCATAGTTTTATTTCAGAATTAGAATCATTTTTAATTTATTACAATTATAATACAACTTTGTTTACAAAACTATGCCATGTTAAATAGTATTGGTCTACTATCAATATTTTTTTTGTACAAGTTTTATTTAGATTGAATGATTCGCATGGCTCCAACGGTAAAAGGGGTGTTTTGGTGAATTAATCGCACTATCTATAAAAAATAGAAATGTCAAGAAAAAATGATTTTTTTTTCTCATATTCTGTTGGTATACAATTATTTTTTGTAAAAATATAAGCTTTATATAAACCGTTACGAAATGGTTTAAATTATGCGTTATTTTGGCGATTTCTTGGTATAGCGGTCTTAAAGTTGAGGCCCTGTTGCACAGTTTTCATTCATTTCAAACTGAATACATCTTATTTATCTGAATTAATACATCAGAAAATACAAAAAAAGATGTGGTGTCATGGGACACCAGGTAGGAACGAAGTTTCTTCGGCTAATGTAGAATCGACACAATTTGTAAAAAAAATCGTGTTCAATTTTATGTAGGTTTTCATGATTTTTCTCTTAAATTTTGCAGATTAGTTTTTATTTAACTACACGAAAGTATTTAGGAAATTCAGTATTTTAGGAAATAATAAATTACGTAAAATAAAAAAAACGTAATCCAAATTATCAATTGAAATAACAAAATATGTCTCTCTTTATTTTTGTTTGACACCATAGAAATAGAAACGACTGTCGCGCCTGCGCACGTCTCATTTAACGGTTTTATTCCACGGACTTTTCTTACGGTTTTACTACCACATTTTTTTCAGTTCGGCCCCGCAGCAAAATCCCTATCTCCTCCAAGCCTGCCGTAAGGAACTTCGTTCCAATAAATAATATGATTTGAAATCTTTCTTCTCATATTTATCTTTTTGAATTCTTCTTCAATGCAAACAACATTCCAAGCTTATTGAGTTAAAAATAAAACTAAGATTTAGTTCTCTTTTAATGGAACTGGTTTTAAAACGTTTTTGTTTCGTAGTTTTTTATTTGTTACTTTACGTTTACTTACGTTTGTTGTTTGTTTTACATATGAAAATAATTTTACATGAAACTCTTCTATTTTACGTTCGACTTTTGCATATCACTTAGGTTCACTCCAACTATGAGCCCGATAGCCATGTCGTCTAACAAAGAATTTTTATAATTAAGTACGAACCCACAATGTTATTTACCAGTGGGAGGCTCCTTTGCACCGGAAGCCGGCTAGGTTATGGGTACCACACCGGGACCTATTTCTACCGTGAAGCAGCAATGTGTAAACATTACTGTGTTTCGGTCTGAAGGGCGCCGTAGCTTGTGAAATTACTGGGCAAATGAGACTTAACATCTTAGATCTCAAGGTGACCAGCGCAATTGTAGTGCCGGTCAAAATTTTTGGGTTTTTCAAGAATCCTGAGCGGCACTGCATTGTAATGGGTAGGGCGTATCAATTACCATCAGCTGAACGTCCTGTTCGTCTCGTCCCGTATCTTCATTAAAAATAATGTTATATCATCTACTATTATTCATCAATGCAGCTCCTTTATGAGATGCTGACCTTTTTTTCTAAAAATTAAACCCACATTCACAGTTCATTCGGTTGATGGTAGCTTAAAATTCAGCTTGAAAAATCTGTTGAAATTATTATTTCCTGATGAATCCTGAAGAATATTTAAATGACAAAATTATTTGGAACAATTGTAATTTAGTGGCAAAACAAAATAAATAGATGATAGGTAACAGGTATTATATGTACAATACCGATTTTCATAATATTTTCGGTGCACTAAAACACGTTATTAATGAATTTTCATACAATTTTTCTGTCTGAATAATTGTATGAAATAAATTTCACAATTCCGAGCAGGTGTGGTACAGACATTTATTCTTACATACCAATATCACTTCATAATTCGTCTTTGATCGCAATACATCATAATGTAACTTTTGTCATTCTCGTAGATAGATACATAATTTTGTTATTGTATCCTTATGCGATCAATTCATGTCCTTATTTTTTCAATAGTCCCGTCTATCTTTAGCAGTTGAGAATTGATAAAAGAGTTATTTTTAAAGTTATACATTGGCACGTGAGAGGAAAAACACTGTCTTAAATTGATTGTTGTCTCCCGACGCGAGTTTTCCATTGTTTTATATGTATTCACTGTTTTATACCCATCCTAAGACAAGTGCTCAAAGCCGCTAAAGAAGTTTTCATGTCAACAGACATTTCTATCACCGCAACCATATTTATGTTCTCCTGGTATCTTTGCAGTAATTACGTGGTGCAAATGACGTCAGAATATCTTAAGGTATACTCGCGTCATAGATATGACAATCTCTTCTTCAACTATGATCGCCTGGTACCAAAACACTGTACAAAATTGTCTTACGAACTTTCGATCAGGACACGTGTCATGACGCGAGTTTATCATTTTATACCGATTTCATGAAAAGCGCTCGACGCCGATAAAGAAGTTTTCACTTCAAAAAATTATGGACTTTATGCATACAATGACATGAAATTAACACTATTAGTTATTGTTAATCTTCCTGTAAATATTTAATTTTTATGTTAAGCAATACAACAATATTCACCAGTTCTATAATATAATATATTTATAAAACAATTTTGTGTTTTTATTATTAGATTATTTTTACACCGTTTTTTATCATTGAGGTCAATGATCTCTTTTAATACTATAATATCATTGATTGAGGTACTATCATTGTTGTTTAATTAATAAATTATAAATATTATAAAATAACACATACTCTTTTGTTTTTTATAATGTTTCAATAATGAAAATGAAATGTGTGAAAAATTATGCATGATAAATTCGATTAGCTTCCCTGTTTTTGGATCGGTTGTATATGTAACTAATTAATATTTCTCATAAATACACTTTTATATGTTACTAGCTGACCCAGCAAACGTTGTATTGTCGATATTAAAATCGCGATACAAAAGTAACTGCTGATCGTAGATGGGTGAAAATTTAAAGTTGTATGTATTTTTAATGCTGACTCATAATCAAACAAATTAAAAAAAAATGTCATTAAAATCGCGTGGACCACCCTTAACATTTAGGGGGATGAAAAATAGATGTTTGTTTGATTCTCAGACCTACCCAATATGCACTCAAAATTTCATGAGAATCGGTCAAGCCGTTTCGGAGGAGTTCAAAGTTTAACACCATGACACGAGAGTTTTATATAAGTATTAGATGTATTCATTCGCGTCAAGTTACAGCTTCTTTGTGTGCTGCATTTATTTCAACAAACTCTTACAATCCATGATGGCGGCTATACCTCAAGAATAATACTTAAAACAAGTGTACCTTAGGCGTAGATGTGGACTAAATCTATTCTACATCTGAAAATGAAACCACTTGAGCTTCGCGTTCTATAATTCCAGTATGAATGAAGTATTCCATACATAAAAATTATCATCCAATAAAACAAAAGCAATATTAACAGGCGACAAACGTGGGCGTACGTCATCTAAAGCCTCAGTCACACTAAGCTAATATCCGTTTTTTTTTATGGAATAGGAGGACAAACGAGCGTACGGGTCACCTGTTGTTAAGTGATCACCGCCGCCCACAATCTCTTGCAACACCAGAGGAATCACAGCAGCGTTGCCGGCCTTTAAGGAAGGTGTACGCGCTTTTTTTGATGGTACCCATGTCGTATCGTCCCGGAAACACCGCACAAGGAAGTTCATTCCACAGCTTTGCAGTACGTGGAAGAAAGCTCTTTGAAAACCGCACTGTGAAGGACCGCCACACGTCCATTATTATTGTCGTTGGTATTAGACGCATGTAGCGCGAACAGCGAACTCGCCTATTTGCTGTGAATTGATTGATCAGTCGTGGGTTGAATTCTCTGTGATTTTAATTGTTCCATTTTACTCTTCGAATGTCTACTTACTGGTAATCGTAACTAGAATTAGATTAATTAATTAGATTGTATAAAAATACGCAATTTATTTTTATACTTTTTAGTGCACATTATATCTATTATTTTGGAATAGTGTTTTTGAAGTCGGTTGTTTTTTTGTTATTTTTTTTTATTTTATGATTTTTAGTGAATTTGAAGTACACTAACTAACAATTTGTCTAAATATGTGTAGATATACTAAATTTTTCAATGCAGCAATGAACTTAAGTGCTTTGCAATTTGATTACGGACAGAAATTCTGCCACAGATCGTACCATCACTGTAAGCCCTTAAGGAGTCTCATTGATCATCATATTCGACTACGACAATTACTTGACCATAACTATGTTATGGTAGATGACTTAAATATCCGGATAGCATAAAAAAGATTCGGCCGAGTATCGTTAATTTGCTCCTAAGAATTGAAGAGTTCCGTTACTTTGTCATATATATTGCGTAATCAGAACCTTACCAAACTCTCACTAAACTATCTTTGAAGTATATCCTTTCCAATAAAAAAGAATCATCGAAATCGGTTGGCGCGATATTGAGTTATTCGTAAATTTATCATCCACTTTGCTATACGTATGTATAGCGAATTAAAGACTTTTATGGTTTTCTCATGGATGCCATCGTCAGATCTGGCCCAAATTACAATGGGACCATACGGGAAGCACCAGCTTCCAAAAAAAAAAGAATTATCAAAGTCGGTTCACCCAGTCGAAAGTTTTGAGGTAACAAACATAAAAAATAGAACATACCGACGAATTGAGAACCTCCTCCTATTTTAAAGTTGGAAAAAAAAAGATTGTCTAAACTCAACGTGAGGAAATTATGATATACTTAATTCATTCATTGAGTTAGCACAGAAAATTTGAGAAGCTGTGCTACACAAATAAAAGTTAATTTAAAAATAAGCAAAGAAGACGCAAGTATTTGTTTCGACGAATTGACGACTTATTTTTTTAAGAGGTACCTACAGACAATCAAAAATTCTCGTCTCACTGTCTCGCTGTCTGTGACAGGCAGAGGCAGGTATCGAATTATCGCCGCGAGTGTACGCATTGTGTGAACGAGGCTTTAAGTTTATTTTTAAGAGATGAGAAACTTATGCAAACATACAATTCTCTAAACCATTTTGTCGAACATTGTGGGGATAAATATTTGTTTAATCTCGTGTAATAATAGTTTAAACTGCTGCTGTTAAGCATTTGCTATATGGTCTGAAGCGATTCGCGTTGTATTTACATGAGTTTTAAGATTTATCTATATTGTTATTAGTTATCCAGCTGCGTCATTAATATGGAAGTGAATAAATAAATTTTATTTCGTATTTACAATAAATACTTGATAGACACTTTTTTTTAGACAATTTTACTAAATCAGTACTTAATGCTTCTCAGGATTTCGAGTGTGATGATAGGCTGGATATGTGACTACAATTTCAAGTAACTGCGTTCTTTTTTTTAGAATCTACTAGGAACATACCAAATTCTAGAATGAACTTTCTGTTTTTCGATACTCAACTTAAAAGGCAGCAAAGTTACTGTCAATCCGCTGATTTTGTAAAGTATAAAGAGCGGATATAATCATTTACTACCAGCTCAGCCACAGTTTTACTTGTCCTCCAATTTCACAAAAATATATTTTTGGGCAAAACTTTTCAAAACCGATTACAATTTATTTAAAAAAAAAAAGAAGAAGAATAATTCAAGACCAAAATTAGCCAAATCGGTCCGGCCGTTTTCGAGTTTTAGCGAGACTAACGAACAGCAATTCATGTATATATATATAGATTACAAAGTAGTCATAAATGAAGAAATACACTTGGATATTTAAGATTTTATTTTCTCTCACAATCACATAGTATAAGTACACAGGTTATTTATATATACACATTGTTTTAATTGTGAGAGACCGGTGCTTGAAACAGGTAATGAATAGTTATAATAGTCACCGTTTCCCCAACGCACATGGTTATAATGATGAAAAGGATAATATACAAAAAAATTAATATATTATAATGAAACTTAACTAGATAAAGAAAATAATTGCCGTTAGTGTAGGTGATCGTTATGTGTGTGTGTGTGTAATGACTTTGTGTATGTGTTCTAGAAATTTTTTACCTTATAATATTAAGTAAGTTTTCATTTTCAGTGTAGTGGTTTAGTTTGAGCCATTCGAATAGAAGTTTTTTACTTTTAGTAATAAGAATGTACTTAAACAAGAGTTAAATAATGTTTGTGTAAACGGTCCTATCACTATAGGTGAAACTGAAATTTACACATCTAAGGAACTATTAAAAACACTGGAGCCAAGAACTAATATGTTAGTGCGTTCAATTAGTGGATTATTAACATTGTACACCTTCAAGCTACTGTGCACTAAGGAATTTAATTTTTAACTAGCTGACCCGGCAAACGTTGGTTTGCCATATAAATTATTTTTAGAGTTAGACCGTTTCTTGCATTTTCTTTCTTCATTGCAACATTACTTTATTATTATAAAATAAAAGATTTTTTCTAAAATAAACGTAGCCTAAGTTACTCCTTATTACATCAGCTACCTGCCAATAAAAGTCCCGTCAAAATCGGTCTAGCCATTTCAGAGATTAGCCGGAACAAACAGACAGACAGATAGACAGACAGATAAAAACTGTAAAAAATGTTATTTTGGTGTATATATATTCATATACTTACATATAGTAAAATCGGTTCTTTCAATATTACAAACAGACACTCCAATTTTATTTATATGTATATATTAATATTACCTAATCAGCAAAAAGTGTTTGTATTGAACCTTATTTAGTTATAAGAAATTAATTTACCTTTAATATACAATATCTGGACGACCGAGCCTTGCTCGATTTTTAACAATATACAAAACTTCAACAAAATAAAAAACTAATAGGGCATCTGGCTTCGAACCGGGGTTTTCTGCTTTCTGGTTCACCCAATGTCCCATCTGAGCTATTATAGTCTTGTAGAGTGGCGAAATTTACCATAGTATTCTAATGTTATTGTAGCAGTTTCTCAATAAAACAATTTTTTTAAATTGAAACCTTGCTAAATCGATTTCTCGCCTCCGAAACTACCTGTCTACTAAATTAGCCGTTTCCAACATTCAGAATATATATACAAGTATTACTAGTTTAAAGATATAAGATAATACATAATATAACATCACTAAGTCGACTTAACCGAGTAGTCGGCATAACATTCAGAAATATTTCGGGCACATTGCTCGAAGAAGCGAAGATCTCACGTCTCGAAAGACTGATGGTGACGGGGTTGGTAGAAGGGAAAAGACCGAGAGGCCAAAGTCCAAAGAGATGGTCGCATCAGATATCTGAACATCTGGATATCCCTGTCAACGTCGCAATGCATCAGGCCACCGAACGTAACCGATTCAGGCGTTCCGTTGACAGTCTACAAATTCAAATATTATTATATTCAAAATTGGATGTGGCATCACTTATTGAAAGTCAAAAACTACCACCCATTCCAAAATGAATGCCTCAGACCTGAGAAGAATGGGCGCAATAAACTCAGCGGGCTCTTTTTTTCATGAAAAAAAAAATATATATATATATATATTTACCAAGTAATATCGAACAATTAAACTTATTATTTAATAGCCTGTGGGCGGTCGCTCCATTCTCAATCTGTGGTATCATTAAGAAAGTCATTTATGTAAGAGTAACCTTTACCACACAAACGTTTTTTAACAATTCTTTTGAATATCGTAATGCTTGTGTTTTGAAGACTTTCTGGGATCTCGTTGTCAAAGCATATACATCGCTCCACTAAAGACTTACTAACTCGACTTAGCCGAGTAATAGGCGTTATAAGTTTATGTCTGTTCCTGGTGTTAACATTATGGTTATGACAGCTTCTATAAAATTCACTTATGTGTCTATGTCAGAGTCACAGTCACATTAGTCTGTACAGAGTCACGTCCTCAGCAGTGAGGGGACGACGGAGACGAAGAACTGTAAAGTTCATCGAGACGTTGTCTGCTCCTATGAGTACCAGCTTTTACCAAATAATTAAATGACAAGAAACAATCATCCCTTCCCAAAGGAAGAAAGATATATCACACACACTACCGCACTCATCAGCTTCCGTGGCTTTACATGAGAATCGACGTTATACCATCGCCTCTTGTTAGCGTCTCGTGGTTTTATGAAATAGTAAGCATTAATTTACTCCAATTTGTTTACCCCAATATAATAATTACCCTAATGTCTAATTACTGTGCTCTCACTGTAACGAATCGCTCTTGTATCAATATTCGGGGGTATTAATTATAATATGAATTAATTAAATAATTACAAAGTCCATCCAATCATAATTAATAGACAGACTAGAAGAGACAGTAACTAAAACATTGGCAAAACTAAATCAGTGGCCCTGCCTACTGAGCTAGAGGTCCCGGGTTCGAATCCCGGTAGGTGCAATCATTTATATGATGAGTCATCGATGTTTATTTGTATTTATGTATGTTTAAGTAAGCATATTGTATTAAATATATCGTTGTCTTGTACCCATAGTACAGGCTATACCTAGTTTGGACCAAGATAATTTGTGTAAGAGAATATTATTATTGTTTGGCCTTGCATGTCGTTCTGACACACAGTCACCGCCTCCCCTCCCCCTCCCCCCCATTAAGAACAGAAATGCTTCCCTTTGAGGAACGCAACACCGTCTTGTTAAGGCTATTATTTTTGCGTTATACAATACTAACGATGAATATTTATTGAAATGATATCCTATTCACTTTTATTACTTCCGTGGAATAATATTCGTGATAAACGATATACTACCTCAACTAGGTGTCGTGTTTGAGTACAAATCGTAGGTAAAGTAAATAAATATGTGAAGCTGAACGCATCCATAAAAATAAAACCACCAAACTTGGCCAAAGTAACGAGATTCCTTGTCCATAGTCAAACGTCTGGAAATTATTTCGGTCATCTTTGATTATTTGTCGATATTTCATACAAAATCGTGTTTATCTTCTATACATATAAATAAAATTGCGAGTGTCTGTTTGTAATATTGAAATAACCGTTTTTTTACTATATGTATATGGTTATATATACGGTACTTACACCAAAATAACATTTCTTTACCATTTTTGTCTGTCTGTTTGTTCCGGCTAATCTCTGAAATGGCTGGACCGATTTTGACGGGACTTTTATAGGCAGGTAGCTGATGTAATAAGGAGTAACTTAGTAGCATACGTTTTTTTTAGAAAAATTCTTTTATATTAGATAAATGTTGCAATGTCCAAGAAACGGTCTTACTCTAAAAATAATTTATATGGCAAAACAACGTTTGCCGTGTCGTGTCTACATTACAAATCAACGAACAATAATCCGTGGTCAAAAATTTTTTATCGCGATTTTTCAAAAAGTTGTCCATTAATTAATTACATTTGTTTGTAGCACGAACATTAACATTGCAAATGCGATAATTGTTAAACTATTAATGTATTTTTTCCTTTAGTGGAGCTATTTTTTTTATTGAATATGAGGACAAACGAGCGTACGGGTCACCTGTTGTTAAGTGATCACCGCCGCCCACAATCTCTTGCAACACCAGAGGTATCACAGGAGCGTTGCCGGACTTTAAGGAAGGTGTATGCGCCTTTTTTGAAGGTACCCATGTCATATCGTCCCGGAAACACCGCACAAGGAAGCTCATTCCACAGCTTTGTAGTACGTGGAAGAAAGCTCCTTGAAAACCTCACTGTGGAGGACCGCCACACATCCAGATGATGGGGATTATATCCTAACTTGTGGCGTGTCTATTTTTTAAAGGTCTCAGAATAGAATCTTAAAATTAACCACGGATTATTGTTCATTGATTTGTCCTGTAGGCACCTGAATTTCACCTTTTCAATTTTTAATTTTCATATTTAATAAGTTTAAATAATATTTATTCATTAAAGGTCCGACAGGGGCGTGGCTTAATCAAGCCGCAGTACCCGTTTTCGGGCGTATTTTCAACCCTCTGGGAAAATTATAAATATTGGTCCTACAAATTCCTAGAGTCGGATTTTTTAGTAATATTCCCTTTTCTTTTTGAATCTTTTTTCAAATTTGAAAAAAAATCTATTACTTTATGAGATATTTGCAAAAAACTAAACCCCCTTTTTTTTAGTGAATTGTTAATAACTTTTGTAATTTTTGCAAACGGAACTTCAATTTTTCTTCGAAAACCATCTAGATGCCATTCCGAATCGAATGACACCTCAATCATAATTTTTGGAGATTGCTCAAAAAAGTTGACCAAAAAGGCCCTTGCTGACTAGAATAAGTCTCTCTTGTACACAATTATCACGACCATATTTTAACATTTTGCTTACTTACACCCTTATCGCACGATGCACGGAAAAGAGCAATAGTTTAATACAATTTATAATGCTAAAATCTATTTCGATATGTACATGCATGCACTTGTTGAGTAGCAAGATATTTTTATTGTTTACATTAATTATTCTAAGTTCTAACATAAGTTACATCGATTAAACGTAAAGGTAAATGAACTTTAATTGTTTATTTTGCACAACACATTAAAATATGAATTGTATATAAATTGGAAAATTGTGATTACCGATGGAAAGAAATCCCTTCGTTGGACATATTTTTATTGCGGCTATGATTTCTACACTCAAAAATGGCACAATAAGGCATATTTGTGTTTTTTTAAAGATAATTATGCTTCTCTTGACATCAAAATATGACTGATCTCACTTGAGCCTCGACTATTCATTTGTACACAATAGTGGCGACACAGTCATTAATAGAGCACGGCAATACTTCAAGCCGGCCCACATATTAGCGCTCTACAAAGCGCAGGTCCGGCCACACATGGAGTATTGCTGTCATCTCTGGTCTGGCGCACCCCAGTATCAGCTCGATCCATTTGACCGCGTGCAACGCAGAGCAGCGCGAATTGTCGGGGACCCAGTGCTCTGTGAACGGCTGGATCACTTGGCGTTGCGTAGAGACGTCGCTTCATTGTGTGTCTTCTACCGCATTTATCACGGGGAGTGTTCCGAAGAGCTGTTTTACCTAATTCCTGCCGCCGAATTCCACCTTCGCACGACACGCCACAAGTTAGGATATCATCCTCACCATCTGGATGTGTGGCGGTCCTCCACAGTGCGGTTTTCAAGGAGCTTTCTTCCTCGTACTACAAAGCTGTGGAATGAGCTTCCTTGTGCGGTGTTTCCGGGACGATACGACATGGGTACCTTCAAAAAAAGCGCGTCCACCTTCCTAAAAGGCCAGCAACGCTCCTGTGATTCCTCTGGTGTTGCAAGAGAATGTGGGCGGCGGTGATCACTTAACACCAGGTGACCCGTACGCTCGTTGGTCCTGCTTTTCCATAAAAAAAAAATAAAAAGAAGGGTAACGCCCACATGCCATTTCCACAAACTTTTTCTGTTCCGTGGTTCAACCAGACATGTATAGAATTGGCAACAAGAGCCACAAATGGTATTTGAATAGCTTTTATCATATTATGTTGGATATCTGTTTGATTAATACGCCTTTGAGGCGAAACAGGTGACATAACAATGGCTCTGAAACCATTTAAGACTTTGTGGCAAATGCACTGATGCAATCCAATGTACAGTGTGTACAACAACTACTGTGTATAGTAACAGGAGAACAGGTTCGCCTCATTTCTAATCCAATAGTGCCCAGACCACGACAAGAAGCAATGTCTTATATATATATGGCGCATTAGGACATCAAGATATCATACACAAGGGTGGTACCCGAACTACAAATATGGTATACTAAAAATGTAGAGTATGATTGTGCCTTCTATAAGTTGTGTTTACACAAAATGACTTCGACGACCTGTATAACGGAGTGGTTAGCGATCCTACCTACTAAGCTAGAGGTCCCGGGTTAGAATCCCGGTAGGTGCAAGCATTTATATGATGAATATGGATGTTTGTTTCCGAGTCATGAATGTTTAAATGTATATATGTATGTTTATATGACTTTATGTATGTTTAAGTATGTATATTGTATTAAATATATCAATGTCTTGTAACCCATAACACAGGCTATATATGCTTAACTTGGGGCAAGATAATTTGTGTAAAAAGTGTGTCAATATTATTATAAAATCCATACAGAGTAGGACTATACTCACATTGATATTTTATATTTCAAGTGCTGCGAATTGGAGAGGCGGGTAGTTAGATATATGATCTTGAATAAGCTGTTGTTATTAATGTTTCCTAAAAATTTTGATCTCAATCTTGTTTATGAATAAATATTTTACCTTTGTTAATTCGACCTTGTCTTTTAGGTTCCTTAAAACCTCTACTTTATATGCTGCTTTTAATTATATTATTAATTTTATGTTAAAATAGCAATGTCATGGGAAATATTATTCTTTTAACATTTACCAGTGGGAGGCTCCATTGCACCGGATGCCGGCTACATTATGGATACCACAACGGTGCCTATTTCTGCAGTGAAGCTGTTATGTGTAACCGTTACAGTGTTTGGGTCTGAAGGGCGCCGTAGCTAGCGAAATTACTACGTAAATAAGACTTGACATCTTATGTCTCAAGGTACAGCGACAAGCGCAGTTGTAGTGCCACTCAGAATTAATGGTTTTTAAATAATAATAAAATAATCTTGAGTGGCACTGCATTGTTTTGGGCAGGGCGTATCAATTACCATCAGCTGAACATCCTGTTCATCTCGTCCCTTATTTCAAAAAAAAATATCTATATAGTGGATACCAAAACTCTTAAGTGTATTATTATTTTCTTTGATTATATTCTGTACGATATTACATTGTAATCCGCCCGCTGAGTTTCTTGCGCCCATTTCTTCTCAGGTCTGAGATAGTCTCTTTTGAATGGGTGGTAGTTTTTGACGTTCAATAAGTGATTTTAAATCCTATTTTGAATAAAAATATTTGAATTTGAATTAACGCAAGTGTTACACATTTAAATAAAACACTTTAAGGGATTAAAACGCGTGTAATTGTAACTGTTCTTATATTCGTTTTGCGTAAAATTAAATTATTGTCATTATTTTAGGTAACCCAACGTTTCGGATTTCAGGAGGACTCTGTGTTAAGTGTTCCTGTTCTTTGTCCTAAATGTTAACTCAAAAAGCAAGTAAGATAAGTAATTAAGTATATTAAATATTAATGTGTGTATTTACAGATCCAAGTTTCACTTTCATGCAATTTTAGATTATCGAGTATTTTGAATTGTCGTGATTCAAAACCACCCAGAGAAATGCACGAAAAAAATATCAACTAGTTTGATTTATACATCGTGTAGTTTTTGTATATGGTGTACTAGGGATGATTTATGCTTAAACTTATGTTTGCAGATATCACAAGTATATGGGGTTTCACTTGTGTGTGTTAATTTATGTGTTTTCACATGACCAAGCCGACTGAAGCTTTTACCACAAATATTACAAGAAAACGGTTTTTCCCCTGTGTGTGTCCTATTATGGAACAGCAGGGAACTTGAGTAGGTAAATGTTTTTTCACATAAACTGCAAGAATACGGTTTATCACCTGTGTGTAATCTGTAATGTACCACTAAAGAACTTGCCTTTGTATATGTTTTGTCACATACATTACAAGATAGTCTTTCCTTTTCATTTCCTTTTTTCAATTTTTCAGATTCATTATCACATTCCTCGGCATCATTACTAGCTTCTTGATGTATTTTAATGTGCCGTCTCAAAACACCAGGATCATTGAAAGTTTTCTCACATATATTACACGAATAAGGCTTTTCTCCTGTGTGTATAATAATGTGTCTTTTCAAAGAGCTACATTCGTTAAAACCTTTTCCACAAACCTGGCAGATATACGGTTTTTCTCCTGTGTGAATTCTGTTATGCCTTTTTAAAACATTAAAATTACCAAAACTTTTTCCACACACACTACAAGTATAAGGCTTTTCTCCTGTATGTGTTCTCGCATGTACCTTTAAATCGCTACTTTGGTTGAATGTTTTACTACAAATACTACAAGAAAAAGGTCTTTCACCAGAATGTATTCTATAATGTTTCTTCATGTTACTCATAGTATTGAAACATGCTCCACAAACTTTACATGAATAAGGTTTGTATCCTGTATGCGTTCTATTATGTATATCTAATTGAGTCTTAGAAGTAAAAGCTTTACCACATATATTACATGAATGCTGTTTTTCTAAATCTTGTTGTATATTACTTTTTTGGGATATTTTAGGCAAGGCCTTCTCTTCATTAACTTGCACATTTAGAAGCTTGGAATGAACTGGTGTAATCAACAAGATATTATAAATTTTGTCTGATTTATTAGGTACTTGATAATTTGTTTGTACATCTACATTCCAATTTATTATAGGACTATCCGTTTTTTCGATTGTGTTCTCAGGTTTCATTTTGTTAGCATTAGTATTATCTTCACAATTCTTCAAGAACACATTACTGTGAAATAAATTAAAATTTCCAATATTGGTTTCATTTTTTAACGAATTTTCTGCAACAAATTCACCCTTTATGTCACCACAATCATCTCTATTGTTATAATCAATTAATTCTGCATCTTTAGTTTTATTTAAATTTTGCTTGGTATTCTCATTTACTTTGTTAATATTCCATACATAGCGTTGACCATTTTCTAATAATGACGGTGTTGCAACTGTAAAATTATATTATTATTATTAAGAGATCAACAACAAACATGGCATGGTTAGGTTCACGAAAAATCTATTTAACTATAGAAGACTATATGTACACAAGCAGCAAAACACACTTGACAAATTGTGAACATATAGCAAACATATAAATAAATGGTGAATGTCTTGTGTTGGTATTTTATATCGAAACAGCAAATGAAATAAATCTATTTCAATAAGCAGTTTGGTTGCCACAACCACAAAACAGTAACAGTTGTTTTAGCTCTGCTTTTGTACGCTATGTGTGCAAATATACCCATTTTGTAATTAGGTCATCTCATGTCACAGATAATTGGTAAGTATTTTCTGATGCCGAGCCAATTCTACCATTAATTGGTTATCCATAAAAAATTTAAGTATGTGCCTATGCAGCAAAATTGCATTGTGTCATGAGAAGGTGGTGTATGTGATATACCTACCTACGGAGCCAGCAAGCCGGTAGAAATGTAGGTGTCACAGGCAGAAGGGGTATGCTACTGTCCTTCATACTGCATCCCATTGTTAGTCCTTCTAATCACAGAGTTGACTGACTATTTACAGACATGGCAGTCTTATTCCATGTGAATACCAACAAATAAACCACTTCTATTTTAAAATGGCTTGTATGTGTATTTACATTGACCAATGACCATGAGATTCGGATTTATTTATAATTACAGCAAACAGAACTTTTTGTTCCTGCAACTGTGAAAAGCTCATGAAAATGCTTAAGTTCATTGTTGGGTCAGTTGAGGTTGCTTTGTCTTGGTCCTTAGTCACTTTCTCTTCCTACTCCCCACTATTCACCTTAGTTTTCAAAAATAATAGTTAAAAAAAACTAAAAAAAACCCTTTTTATAATTATTCTGGTGCTTTTTAAGATATTATTAAAATAATAATTCTTCTACACCCCACGCTTTTTTTACAATAAAATATATTTTTTTTTACACTATTTTCAATTTAAATTTATTTTCTATTTTTTAGTTGAATTTTATATAAAGCGTGCTTTTAGTTTTTTTTAACTATTATTTATTTTTTATTTTTTATTCAAATTAGTGTAATGTCGGTCCTCGATAAATCTACAAAGTTTTAACGAAATCTAGCCATTTAAAGTGGGTCAAAATCGCGCCCAAAGAAGTCGGTTACAAATATACAAACATACAGGTGAAGTTAATATAAAGCGTATAATAAAATAAACTTACTTACCATCTATTTGTCCTTCATGTTCAAATTCCTCCATTCTTTCTTTTTTTATGGCATTGTCTTCAAATTCAATATCTTCCTTGGTCTCCCTAACGGAAACTTCATTTGGCACATTGTTTGATGTGTATGAATCTGGATTTTAAAATCTATGTCTCAGTGAACATTGAAACTGTAATAGATGAACTATACCATCATTTGTACAAGGTACCAGTTAGATGGTACCACAGCAACACCTTTTGTAACAACAAGTAGCATTGTGCAAATACTATTTGTGGGTCTTAGGCTACCTGTCATTCATAGCTAACAAATGTTCGTCAAATAGGAGGGATCAATATTTCTTAAGACATGCGGAACCTTTCATATGCCTATTCATAACTACTTAAAAAATTACTATTTAATATATGACAATCAAAAGCAATAAAATCTTACCCCCTTATTCATAATAGTCTGATAACTTAAAGCATTGCTAATTCTCACTCTGTCTTCTTCTATTGACCTAAGTCAGAATGAGAAAAAACACTCCTTAGCGGCTGTTTAAAGTTAGTGGACCATTATGAATAAGGGGGTTATAGTTTACCTGATTAATGACACTAAATAGGGAAAAATAATAGAAAAACTAAGTTTAAGAAAACCAACTGCAAAACAAAGTATAAAATAACTTAATAGTAATAAACCTCCTCCTTTTCAAAGTGGGTTACAAATAGTGCAGCTAATCGTAACAACATTTAAAAATAAAAGACTGCATTTATTTTGTTGTTTAATGATGTATATATTAATATTATTATTGTAGATTCGACTTGGTATCTTTAAATCTTATCAAGTTCCTGTTATTTTCGATATTACTGTAAATTCCATCTGATGCTTGTACTACAGCCAGGCTCATGTATTTTTAAGTTCTATTTCAACCTAACATAGGTACATTTCGTTTTTTGTTTAGGTGGCTGTGTATAACAGTATAGATAATAGCAATTTACCGGGAAATTCCTGTTGTTTATTTTCATCCAGACACTCCTGTTTTATTAGGATCCTATTTACATCTCGTTTATCAATCTCATTTTCCATCCCTATTGAATTCAATTCAATGACATTTTCTGAATGTTTGTGGTGTTGTTGTTGTGGACTAAAAACAGACTAATTTTTTGATAATTATATTTCTTCTATCTATAAAGCAACAACTTTAATCTGTTAATAAACAATATTACGGTACCTACTAGTCCTACTACCTACTTATTATTTTTTGAGTATTCACATTTCACTATTCTGCAAAGTAAGATTTATTAATTATTAAAGACTTAGACTATGGATATACTCTATCTACGAATAAAGCACAGAACACTTTTATAAAGTGCACTGTTAGGTACTTGTTTTACAAAATTTGTCATTGCCATTTCTTACTAGTTTTTTGACAGCTCGGCGACTGTCAAGTTATAGTGATGTCCTACATGACGTTAAAATTGATAATGCTTATTTTTTTGTATAAAATGTAATGCAATATTGATTTTAATTTTTAACTCAAGGTCAACGTGGCGAAGACTCAGGCGATTGCCATCGGGCGGGCGCGCCTATTGCCGCTCCCAGTGTCACTCATGGGCGAGACCGTCGAATGGTCCCCGAAGGCTAAATACCTCAGCGTGACCATCGACAGGGCACTCTCGATGCGGCCCCATGTTAAGAACGTGGTCGTCCAGACGCGCGCCGCACGGAACGTTCTCCACCCCGTGCTGGCGTCCCACCTGCCTCTCCGTACGAAGTTGTGCGTATACAAGGCGTACGTTCGCACGCGACTCACCTACGCGGCCCCCGCCTGGTTTGCGCTGACAAGCGAAACAGGTCGCAAGTCGCTGCGAGCGTAGTAGTCGCTGACGCTCCGCACCATCTCCGGAGCACCACGCTTCGTACGGAATCAGGTCATCTCCAGAAACCTGCGCATAGAGAGCTTGGACGACTTCGTTCGTCGCCTGAGCACCTCTGTGTTCACGCACGCCGATGCAGCGCGATCCCAGCATTTGCGTGGCATCGCGCTATACCATCGACGACTGCCGGACATAAGAGGACTACCACGTGACCTAGTCTCCTAAGACACGACTGCTTCCTCGCCGCTGGCTGATGGGCGCTCACCGGTACACTACCGGCGGCCTCGACCTCGCTGAGCGGCGGGCGCAAGCCAACCACGGACCTATTACCCTGCCGCAGTCCGCAGATCGCTTGCGACTTTTGCAACATCACCCAAAATATGATTGTAATATGAACCTATTTTAGACCCTCTAATAGTCTGCGCCATTTTGTTATATGATTTCGAACATGCATTTCATAAAAAAAATGTAAATGCAAATTGCTGGGTGTCTTTAAATAGAGTACGGCAAGCTGGCACATTCTAGCGCTCTACAAATCACAGGTATGACCAATAATTACTGTCATCTCTGATGTGGCTCACCCTAGTAGCAGCTCAAATCACTTAACGGCTCGTAACACAGAGCGAATTATTGGAGATCAAATCAGTGACTAAGCTATAAAAAATAATATTTTGTTTATTCGAATAACCATGGTGACTACTAAATTGATTGATGGGGGGCAGAGTTATTCGCGTCCGTAGGAACTACCTAGCCACTACCCTACACGTGCCCCCTGGGTGGTGCCAAATGAATAACAACGCCGGGTCTCGGGCGGCGGTGAATTATCCCGACCAAACCAGCCTAATCAGCTTGGTCTAACATTGAGAGTAGGAAATGACTCACACAAACCGCAACCCTGTGAACTCTATCTGCAGGATCGGTAGCCTTGGCTTAATTGTCCGGACTATGAAGAAGACAACTTCTATAAAAAATTACCCTAAGCCTACGGTGAGATTCGTGCCAAGAGACTGCATGGCTGGTGGGAGACCAGTCGCAAACGATCCACATCGACGGACCTGGCAAACGTCGTTGCATTAGCCTTCTAGGGAGAATAGGCGTCACCTTCCTAGCGACCTGTTATATCGGCCTTACTCGTGGGAATAAAATGAACCAATTAAATACAAATAATCAACAAACTTTACCAAACTCTAAAAAACCAACCAACCCTAACAGCATGATCCAACAAACTCTGTATGAAAGCATGTTTACTCGGAACAGAAGCAACTCGACATCGTCTCTGCCAACTAAGCTTAATTACTATAATTACAACCAACAAAACAAGGAGAAAGACAATCTGGATTCACAGACCGATACTCTGCCGATTGCCAGTGACGACATAATATCAGACCATGAAGAATGGCAAAGGGATGAAATTCCCACCAGAAGAAAGAAAAGGAAAGAAACAAGTCCAATTCACAATGACGGGAATAAAAAACAGAAAAATTCCCCAGACTTTGTGATTCCTACACGCAATAGTTTTGATACGGAGCCTACGAATAAAACCAACAATACAGATAAAGTATATGTACCAAAGCCAGAACCCATCTTTGTTATGGGCGTAATTAATGTAAATTCTCTTAAAGAAGTACTAAACAAATTTGTAAAAAGCGATCTTTACCTCATGACCACACTAAGATCTGGGCACGTCATAAAAATTATACCTAAAGACATCCAGACATACAAAACGATTCGAGAGAATTTCATTGCCGATAATATCTCACACTATACTTACCAGCTTAAAAGCGAGCGAGCGTACAGAGTAGTATTACGCGGACTCCATGCTTCAGAAAATACCACAGAAATTTCAAAAGAATTGTATGAAATTGGACATGAAGTGAGACAAATAGTCAATATCAGACATCGAGCTACAAAGGAACCGTTGCCTGTTTTTTATGTCGACTTAGAACCAAAACCAAACAGCAAAGCCATTTTCGATGTAAAATACTTGAATAACATGAAGATTACTTTTGAAGCCCCATATAAGAAAAAGGAAATCATTCAATGCAAGAGGTGTCAGAGATTTGGGCATTCCAAGAACCAATGTTTCAGGCCCTATCGCTGTGTTAAATGCGGTAGCGCTCACCAAAACCAGACACTGAGGCTACTTGCGCGAACTGTGACGAAAAACACCCCGCTAGTTACAAAGGATGCAAAGTGTACAAACAGTATAGAGAAAGAATTCTTAAATTAGACCCTAAGACAAAAGAAACACCAATGCCTAGCAATATAGAGATGAAAAACCCGGGTC
This sequence comes from Leptidea sinapis, assembly GCF_905404315.1. Classification (NCBI taxonomy): domain Eukaryota; kingdom Metazoa; phylum Arthropoda; class Insecta; order Lepidoptera; family Pieridae; genus Leptidea; species Leptidea sinapis. The sequence continues at coordinate 14,882,914 of NC_066267.1, read as the reverse complement.
CCCACCCGGGTTCAAAGCCTAACTGCACAGATAATCAAAACCTAATTAAAACCTATTCAGAAGCAACGAAAACCAAAAAACAATATACTCAAAAAGACATAAAGAACGACTTGGCCGACCTTACTGACTTAATGGACATAATGTTCGAAAAACTACAACATTCAATGTTGACAATGATGGAAAAAATCATGGACAAAATGATGGACCGTAAGGTCCAGCTAGTCAGCAGCCTGGTTAAAAAATGACCCGAAACCTCCAAGTAGTCACTTGGAATGCCAACGGCTTGACGGAACGACGTCAAGAACTAGAAACTTTTCTCAGAACAGAAATGATTGATATTGCACTAATCTCTGAAACAAGATTCACACCGAAGACACACATAAACTTTAATAACTATACAGTGTATACAACCAATCACCCAACTGGGAATAGCCATGGAGGAACAGCAGTGATTATTGAAAGCAAGAATACCGAACAGAAAAAATACAAGCAACATCTATTAAACTTGTAGACAGCAAACTAGAAACAGTATTCTCCGCTGTATACTGTCCTCCAAAACATACTATAACTGCCAGCGACTTCGTAAACTATTTTTCTACATTGGGTAACAGATTTCTATGTGCTGGCGACTGGAATTCAAAACATTTAAATTGGGGATCTAGGCTGACCAACACTAGATGAAGACAACTCTGTAAAGCCACAGAAGAGATGAAGTTAGAATGTCATTCCGGCAGAGAACCTACCTATTGGCATACCGACAGACCAGACTTATTAGACTTTTTTATTGTTAAAACATAGATAGTAACTACTTAAACATAGAACCACGTATAGATCTCACATCTGACCACACACCAGTTATACTGAATGTTACTACAACAGTTAATCTGGTAGAACCCCCCCTTAGAATATACAACTTGAACACTACAGACTGGACAATCTATAAAAATATAATCACGACAGAGACAGAACTAAAGACCAAGATTAATACAATAGAAGAACTCGAAAGACAACTGGAACAACTTAATATGACTATTCACATTGCTGCCAATTCTGCAACTCCAAAAAAGACAGGTAAAGGAAAACCTATGAAACATAACTCATATCCAAAGGATATTAAAGAGAAAATACAAGAGCGCCGTCGTTTGAGAAAAATCTGGCATACTACTGGATATCCCAGTGATAGGACTGCATTCAATAGGTTCTCAAACGAACTCAAAGGCCTTATCAGCACCCTAGAAAATGATAATATTCAACACTATCTTTCGAACCTAGATCCAACGAGAGACACAAACTACTCGCCGTGGAAGGCTACCAAGAATCTAAGGCGCCCGAAAATCCACATATCTACTATAAATTATGGAAAAGGAGGATGGGCAAGATCAAATAAAGAAAAGGCAACAATCTTTGCAGAACATTTGAAAACAGTTTTCCAACCATTCCCTGAAAACAATCCCGAACAAACTATGGAAATCAAGTAATACATTGAATCTGCGAACCAAATGTGTCTTCCACTAAAAAGTACCAGCCCAAAAGAAATCATGAAAGAAATAAGAAACCTTAAGGAAGGTAAAGCACCCCCCCCCCCCCCCCCCAGAGCAGCTCGAATTGTCGGGGACCCAGTACTCTGTGAACGGCTGGATCACTTGGCGTTGCGTAGAGACGTCGCTTCATTGTGTGTCTTCTACCGCATTTATCACGGGGAGTGTTCCGAAGAGCTGTTCAACCTGATTCCTGCCGCCGAATTTCACCTTCGCACGACACGCCACAAGTTACGATATCATCCCCACCATCTGATGTGTCTCCACAGTGCGGTTCTCAAGGAGCTTTCTTCCTCGTACCACGAAGCTGTGGAATGAGCTTCCTTGTGCGGTGTTTCCGGGACGATACGACATGGGTACCTTCAAGAAAAGCGCGTACACCTTCCTTAAAGGCCGGCAACGCTCTTGTGATTCCTCTGGTGTTGCAGGAGAGTGTGAGCGGCGGTGATCACTTAACACCAGGTGACCCGTACACTCACAAAAAAAAAAAAAAACATTTCCCTGGGCAATGGAAAATTGCACATGTAGTCATGGTACCGAAACCCGGTAAACCCCACACGAAGCTACTTCATATAGACCTATCAGCCTGCTACCAGTTATTGGCAAACTGTTTGAAAGAACATCTAAGTGCAGTATTACCGAACCATCAATTTGGATTTCGGGAAAAACACGGGACAATTGAACAGGTACACCGTATAATTGACACCATTAGCAGATGCCTTGAAAATAAATTATATTGCTCGGCAGTCTTTTTGGATATCAGCCAAGCGTTTGATAAGGTATGGCATGACGGCCTCCTGTTCAAGATAAAAAAGCATCTCCCGCATTGTCTATTCCGAATACTTAAATCTTACTTAGATAAAAGATGCTACCAAGTGAAGTACAGCGATGATCTCTCAGAAGTACACGAAATAAAATCAGGTGTCCCTCAAGGCAGTATCTTGGGCCCTGTACTATACCAAATTTTTACAGCAGATATCCCAATAACTGACTACACCACGACTGCAACTTACGCTGACGATACGGCATTACTGTCGGCTCATAGCAACCCAGAAACGGCTTCATCACAGTTGCAAAACCACCTAACAGAAGTTGAGACGTGGCTGAAGCTTTGGAGAATAAAAGCCAATGAGAACAAATCGGTACATGTAACATTTACACTTAGGCGAGAAACATGTCCACCAGTAAAGCTAAACTGCAAAGTTATCCCTCAAGATAATAACGCAAAATACTTGGGCATGCACCTAGACAGAAAACTTACATGGCAAAAACATATTTGGACAAAGCGGAAACAACTAGATGGAAAATTGCGGTCACTGAACTGGTTATTGGGACGCCAATCACAACTAAATCCCAACAGCAAGATGCTAGTGTATAAAACTACCATAAAACCAATCTGGACTTACGGAATACAGTTGTGGGGAACTGCCAGCAATAGCAATATAGATATCCTGGAAAGATTCCAGACCAAAGCTCTGAGAACAATGTTTGGCATCCCTCATTGTATAAGTAATAGATACATATACTTCGACTTCGGCCTAAAAACAGTTCGGCAAGAAATAGCCCAACACAGCCTGAAGTATCAGGAGAAGCTGACCGTCCATGTAAACAAACTGGCACACGCTCTAAGTGGAGAAGATGCTCTTCAGTATACCCGGCTAAAAAGAAGTGACATACCGAGCCTACATAAAAGATTTACCACTTGACAACAAGAGAGTCGTGTGAAAAGAATTTTCACACAAGTGTGGCTCTTGAGGAAAACATAAACTGAGAAATCAAGCAAAGAAGTGGCTTATTGTTGGAAAACAGATTGCCATTAAGCAGAAATCATCAAAAAAAAAAAAAAAACTAAATTGATTATCGAACGCACAAACTTCGATTCATTCGATTTCGATTGTTTTTTTTTTCAAAAAATATTTGGTTGATGTTTGGTTGCCTAGATTTCGTGGTATCTTGATTTAGTTTGTTCTGACAAGACACTAATAATTACCATACTAAAACTATTATACCCTACTAGGTATATGGTGTGCTTACTGAATACTAAGGGCGAAATTCGATTAGTATCACAGAGTACTTTTACTTGAAAATTAGTATTGCCTATCTGTGGCTGAAGTGTGTATTCATTTATTACTATAGTCTGTATTCTGTAAGTGTATACAGTCACAGATACACTATAAAAGTGTTCTGTGTACACTATGCTTGTATAGCGAAAAGTGAAAACATGTCCGCCTGTTAATGTTATGTTTTCTTGACATAAATAATACTAAAAATCATTGTGTTTGAAGATTACTAAATCCGTTTTTGTGATTTTTAGTGATTGATTATGTGTGTTATTGTGTTGTGATCTGTTCATATGAGGCTGCTATATAAAACTGGTCCTATGGAGTCTCTCAGAAAATGGTTTTACAAACCAAAGGTATGTCACTGCAATATTGCCTTAATTTTAACGTTGCCTTAAGATTTTATAGTGTCCTTGTCGTGATTTTATATTTTAATATTCATCATATTGCGTAAATGAAACAACTCCGGTTAATAATCTTTTCCTTTGTGTTTTCTAGCGAGGTATAATAGATTTCCTTTTCATTGCATATTGGGGGTACAACTTTGAGTTTTTATTATTTTAAGTGGCTTCGTAATTCCAATTGCCTCCTTTAAGATAACGTGATACAATATTTTTGAAATTATGATGATCAAGTAATTATGGGTTATGGACCGCTAACTATTTGTGGATTTAATGGTGAAATGGCACTACCATCTATTCTAAAATCTGGCATACTTTAGCAGCAGTATGTGATCTCAATCATTCATGAATATGTAAAATACGTCCAGCAGGTAAATGGTAACTTATATGCTTTTCTAAAAGCTAACAGTGTGTTCCTGTTAATATAAGACTCTTAGTGTAAATGTGACTACATTTTTTGTGATTTTGTCCAATTTTTATGCTCTTAAGTATACATAAAACACTGTTGCAAAACTAAGGAAAAAAGTAATTAACCAGTAGGAGGCCACTTTGCCCAGGATGCCTAGGTGGGTACCATCATGGCATTTTTTCGGCAGTTATTGTTTCAAGGGCAACATTTCTAGTGGAATTACTGAGCTGGACTAATGTGAAATATCTTTTGTCTCAAAGTGACAAAACTTAAATGTGATGCTACTCAGAGTATTGGGTTCCTCATGAATCACAAGCAGTATATTATTATAACCATCACTTACTATCAAAATTTGGGTAAATGTGCAACATTATTATGAAAATACTGCATCTCAATATTACATATTACAATATTAGAAAATGTTACCTCTATATAAAGCTCTATGAACACACACACATTAATTCTTTATAGTATTCATAAATCTGCAGTCTTCTATTTGGTTATAACAGATGTTGTGTGCTCAATGTCCTGTTAAATCTATCATCTAGTTTTTGTCAAAATTTTAATATAAGCCTTTATTCAGATAGTATCATTTACATACTTACAAACTATCCTTATCTAAGTATCTGTCACTATCTGGTTGTCTATTGACAAAGGCCTCTTCCAACTTCTTCCACTCTTTTCTATCTTTAGCTAACCTATACCATGTCTTGCCTGCTACCGTCCTAAGTTCGTCTGAGCATCTCCTGTATTGTCCCCCCAGTTTCCTTTTTAAGTTTCTGGGATACCAGTCTGTGATACATTTGCTCCATTTGTCTATACCCCGAAGGGTGTGTCCTGCGCCATTTAAATTTTCCTATTCTTCTTTTGTCAACATGACATGATTTGAATAGATTAATTCTACTAAATATAATATGCACATAATAAAATAGTTTTCTAGAGAAAGTTGTAAGTTGCAATTTAAACTGTCTGCTATTGGCTTTGAATTGTTCAGAGAAGCAATAATCCAGGCCATTAGGTACATTGTTAGTCATAATAAATCAATAAACTTGTAGATAATAAATATGTAGTCACTGTTGTTTACTCAGAATAATTATATTAATTATACTTTAATTATTGTATAAGTTGATATTGTTTACCCATGTAACATACTGAACTATTTAAACTACTTACAAATGACTTATTTTTAATGCATAAATATTGTTCTGTTCTATAGGAAATAGATGTAGTTGGTTGACAGTAATAAAATGTACCATGAGTAGGTAACTAACCTACCTCAGGGTAATAATTAATCAGTTAACAGCAATTTACTGCAACTTGTCTGTGTGTAAGGCTAGTTACAGTAGAGAGGTGGTATAGTCTGATTTCAAACTTGGGAGTCCAAAGTAATTCATGTATATTATAGATAAAAAATTATATTTAACTAGCTGACCCGACAGACATTGTTCTGTAGATAATAAAAAAAATACTGTTTTATAGGATTTGCCAATAATATTTCAAAGCATCAAGAATTATTTCGGAAAAAATGCTCACTGTTGTTCTAATAAAATTTAACAGTTAAAAGTTTAACAGTGGAACTGTCAAACTGTGTGTCACTTAATTCTCTCATAGAAAATATGTCCATACAAAACAAATATTGAAAATAAAAATAATGATGGGTCCCAAATCGAAATAAAAATTATCCTATCTCTCAAGTTGGACCAAACTGCACTCCATGAAGTAATCCCCATTAAAATCTGTTCATTAGTTTAGGAGTCCATCACGGACAAAAAACATGTCACGTCATTTATATATATTAAGATAGATAAAAAATTATATTTAATAATAATATCATTTATTTGACACACGCATGAAACATTACATAGTTACAAAAAGAAACATCAAAGAGAAATTATACCGAAAACAATTACTTATGATTTTTTTTATCAAAGAGGAGCACAAACAAGCATATACATGCAGGTCACCTGTATGACGACCCATATAGCTGAATGGTTAGTGACCCTGACTACTAAGCTAAAGGTCCCGGGTGCAATCCCGGTAAGTGCAATCATTTATATGATGAATATAGATGTTTGTTTCCGAGTCATGGATGTTTATATGTATTTATGTATGTTTAAGTAAGTATATTGTATTAAATATATTGTTGTCTTGTACCCATTGTACAGGCTATGCCTAGTTAGGGGCAAGATAATTTGTGTAAAAGTGTGTCAATATTATATTATATTATTAATAAAGAAATTTGATAATTAAAAATACACAAGTGTGTGTCAGGCAAGAATAGAATGGGAGTCACTAGTGTCCGAGTAATCTATTGAGCCACTGACCATTTCTCATGTTATCATTCTCCACCACATTGAAAAAGCTGATCTTAATTGAGTATGAAGTGATTACGCCACTCTTTTACATTGTTATTTCCCATCACTTTGCTTTTTTTTGGTACAATCTATGCCAGGTGTGCTCAAGCTTGATCTGCTGGCGAATTACCTCAAAATTGTTAAACTATGATTGACTGTCAATTGGATTGTCGTCTCAGTAGTGTCATTATGACATTGATATTAGTTTTGCGCACAATAATATGCATTTTTTTAGTCTAGGTAAGTGTAGGTCTGCTCTAAAATATCAATGAAAAATTCATAATTATTCAAAATTGCGAGTTTATTGGTTCTTACAAAACATACGCATTCTAGTGTCTAAAGTTCTAAACTTAACTAAAGAGTGACTTTGGATGTTGAATCTGCATGACACTGTTTGTCCTGAGCATACTTTTCATAAGATGGTACATAATTACCGATTTTAGTTACTTAAAACAATATCTGTGAATAGTTAGTTCTATATTGGATTTTGTTCTCAAGATCAACTCAAAAAGCACCAGCAATCGACCTGTTGATCACAATCAACAGTTTGAGCACCCCTGAATTCTATTAAATAGCCTGATGGTGTTCACTCCATTCCCAGTCTGTGGTATCATAAAAAAAACTGTTTGTGTAATGTATAACCTATACAAATATTGTTTAAACATTATTTTGAATTTGGTTACACATGTGTTTTGTACATTTTCTGGAATGATGTTGTAAAAGCATATACATAGTATTAGTACATATAATGGTTAGTGATACTTATATAATTAAATAGTCCTACAAAAATATTTATTGTTATAACAACTTAAAAAAGTATGTGATAACATATACAGTCTGAGTGACAACTGGTATTGTATGAAAAATAAATATTATATGTTCAAAACCACAGAAGTTAAAAATAAGATAAGTACATATCATACATATGTACTTACTTCAACGTAATATGTAGGTACATAGATTTGAATTATAAATAACAATATATAAAATCTTTTGTAATTATTTGCTTAATACCATACAAAACATGTTGGGGCATTTATGTACTTAAATCTGATTGTTTTGCAATATCTAAAGATAAGAATAACTTTGACGTATACTGTGATGTCACTGTTTGTTATCAGTTAAATAAGGTAATTATCAGCACTGTCGTTGGAAAGACAATGTTATTTTGAAATGATAGGTTTGATAATTGCTCCAGCAATCATTCAAAATAATGTTTCATTTTTCAGCTGCAATTCTACAACACTAATGTTAATCTTGTCTCTGTGTATTACCTAGTGTTTTATTTTCTATCATAAAAGTGCTTAGTTGAACTTCTTTTCTTTTTTTTGTGATTTTAAGATTTCATGATAATATTATCTTTCATAATTGATGTAATAATATATATGTCGTTGTCCCATATTCAGAGCATTATATATATTTTGTTGGTGCAGATGTCTATTTCAACATGTGTGGGTTTGAAAATGGAGATGAAATTTTGTATGGAAGTCCAAAAAAAGTCATGCCTATCTATTCGATTTTGATTATTTTTAGTACAAAGTAGAACACATTTAAGTTACAGGAGTACTTTAAGAAAAATTATGTTTTTACTGAAGGAAACTATTTAATAGCTCACGAATATCAAACCCACTAAATCTATGTTTTAGCAAAGCGTAGAAAAATAAAATAAAGTCTTTTTTAAAAATGTATTATAATAAGCAATTTATAGTTAACCGCAGCAGTTTGTATGTTTATAATTATGTAAAGTATTCTAAAAAATAAAAAATGCTGCGCATAGTAACTATTCCACGCGGACGAAGTCGCGGGTAAAAGCCAGTTATAATATAAATGTATTAGTGGGAGGCTCCTATGCACAGTACGCCGGCTAGATTATTGGTACCAAAACGGCGCCTATTTCTGCTGTGAAGCAGTAATGTGTAAACATTACTGTGTTTCGGTCTGAAGGTCGCCGTAGCTAGTGAATATACTGGGCAAATGAGACTTAAGAATCCATATGTCTCAAGGTGACAAGCGCAATTGTAGTGGCGCTCGGTTTTTCAAGAATCCTGAGTTGCATTGCATTGTAATGGGCATCAATTATTATCAGCTGAGTGTCCTGCTCGTCTCGTCTCTTATTTTCATAAAATAAATGTACAGCTGATATTGAACCACAATCAAACAATATGTCCTAATTATGATTGTGGTTACTACATTACTAACTAGGTTCGCCTCAAAAATCACGATGTCCACAAAGGAAATTAGTATTATTTCCATACGCTAAAAACATCATCATCTCAATGTTCGCAAAATATTCGGCTGAGTGACCAACATTCAAGGCCTATTGGGAAAGCAATGAAAAAGTGAAAGCGTGCAAACGAAACGACAATATAGCGCCGATACAAGGATGAAAAGGAGAGCGAATGATAATATATTTTACTAGCTGACCCGGCAAACGTTGCTTTCCCATATAAATTGTATTAATCTTTCCTTGCTAGTTGATAAAAGATGGCGCTAGTTGTATCCATTAGTAACAATCACACTTCTTTTATATTTTGTATAATTCACACTAAAGTTTTATAAATTATAGCCTATTTGTTATTCTGGTGTGTAAGCTATATTATTGTAAAGTTTCATCAAAATCTATTCAGTAGATTTTGCGTTAAAGAAGTTCAAACATACATCCAGACATACAAACTTTCACATTTATAATATTAGTAGGAGTGGAGTGGCTTATCACAAAGGCTTTCAATTCACCGAACATACAAAAGTACATACATCTAATAATTAAATAAGAAATTAGATTGCTAGATTGATAGCATACCACTTGAGTAGGTGCAAGATTTTTTTTGTGAGAATAAATAAATGCTGATAAATCAGTGTGTCTATTAAAATAACAATATGATGGCTAGTAGCCACTAAATGATCTGAGGCGTAGATTAACTGCTTGCTTGCTTGCTCACGCGTTTCTAAATCGCAAAATCTGCATGTTTATGCTGACCGAAAAAAATCGTTTAACATAGTCTATAGGAGTATATTGCGGTATAACAACAACTTCAACTTATCACCTTAAAAAAGTGTCGTACAAATGCTGGCATGCGCTATCCAATTCATAGGATGGTCACATCTTATAACCAAAACTTCCTTGACATTGGCATACTAGAAACAAGAGTGGGGTACCTTTAAGAAACTGATATTTAACAAGTTGCATAAAATAATTTCGTATTCTTTGACTAATATTGTTATATAATGTGGATAAGTTTTAATATGTATATTTGTATGATTCTATGTATGTATTTAAAAACCTTTGCGATAAGGTGATTTTAGTGACTTTGTTTCTCCAACACAAATAAGTAATCTGTGGATAACGTAGTTGATTATACATGTATTTATATTATAAGAATTGTAATAAGTAAGATGTCATGTATAGTTGTTTGTTGTTCCCAATAAAAAAAAAATAATAAAATATTGCGGTACCAATGGTTTGCATTACCATCAATCATCATATACATTCGTACCAATCAATTCTTACAAACTATAGCGTTTTAAATACGTTTTAGTGAGATTATCGTAAAAATACTATGTTCCGAATTACATACATTACACAATATAGTTGTCCCAACACTAAGATCTGGATTTTTAATTTGTTGGATTTGTATCCCTCAAAGCAGAAAAATAAGAAAAATTTAAAAATTGACATAAAAATATATAATCTCTTATACAAAGCCACATTTTTTGTTAGTGTCATATAGTCGAATTTAAAAAGTAAAAAACGTCCGAACACTAAATATAATCTATATGGCCAAACAACGTTTGCCGTTGAGTATAAAAACTTAAGTACAGGTTTGCCGTTTATGTAAAATCCGTGACGTTTTCTTCGGTGAAGGTGATGTTGCCATTACTTCCGTATTGTTTGTGATAACAATACGGGTAGGCGCATATTTTATATCGTAGGACCACGGTTAATACTTACGAAATATATTATTGATGACGTTCCAAGCATTTTTTCCTGCAAACGTGTATAGTATTCACCTGATTTTATGTCCTTGCTGCACTCTCTTAAGTGCATTACGCGCTCTAGGGTTCCGTAGTGAAGAAGGTTCCTTGAAGGGTTAAACACTATACATTTCCAATTCCAAAAACGTCGATTTTACAAAAGGATTAAAAAAATTGTTGTATCATGTAAGGTGGTGGTTTAGGGCTGTGTCGGTGACTTTGTTCTTCTACGGATCTCCTCATTTCTAATTCGATCTCGCAGGGAAATTCCGAGCATAGCCTCTCGTTTGCTCTCTGAGCGACCATGAGCTTTCTCATTTTCTTATGAGAATCATTATTATTGGATGTTAATTACAGTCAACGGTTCTAACCGTTACCATATCCTGATACTGCTACATCTCAATTGTAGTAAAGGGTCATGGAATGCAAAAAAACGTATGATCATAGTTCCATCCCGGTACGTTCTTGATTGCGTCTCAAATAGGAGTAGTTTTTATGTGTATATATAGCTTATTATATCATACAATTCGTCAAGAGTCATTCAAGGATTTTTTGTGAATATAGTAAAATAACGTAGGTACTAAAAGAAAAAATAATAATTGCAAGTTTCTGCGTTTAACACCAAAAAATCCCTATTTGTCGTATCATCGCTTTTCGACAAAACTTCCCTTAAAGCCTGAACTAGTTTTGAAATACTGCATCTCGAAGTCTCAAGCGATTGCCAATTCCGCGGTCACTTGGAAGGCAAAGTCAAATTGGCTTTGAAGAAGCTGGGCGTCATTAATAGAGTACGGCAATACTTGAAGCCGCCCACATTCTAGCATTCTAAATAGCGCAGGTGCGGCCATATAGGGAGAATAGCTGACATCTCTGGTCTGGCGCACCCCAGTAACAACTTGAACCATTTGACCGCGTGCAACGCGGAGCTGCTCGAATTATCTGGAATCCATTGCTGTGTGAATGGCTAGATCATCTGGCGTTGCGTAGAGACGTCGCTATATAGTGTGCCTTCGTGTGATAGATGCGGTAGCATCTATCACGAGAAGTGTTCGGAAAAGCTGTTTTACCTGATTCCTGTCGCCAAATTCCACCTTCGCACGACACATCACAAATTAGAATATGATCCCCACCATCTGAACGTGTAGCTTTCCTCCTCAGTGCGTTTTTGAATGAATTTTCTTACACGTACAACCAAGCCGTGGAATGAGCTTCCTTGTGCGGTGCGTATGTTGATTTAACCGAGACAGGCAAGGCAAGCTAAATAAAATTGTTTAAACACTTCTTCAGTAGGCGGACATTAAATCACATATTACGTCAACACACTTCACAATATAATTCATACAACAAAACAAGCCGTGCATGCCATAGTGGATATTATGGCATTCATATATGTCTATCACGTGTTTTTGAATTGATTACGAACCAGTACGATAAGATTGCTTATTTTAAATAAAATAAGAATCTGAAAGAAGAACCGTTGCATTTTCTACAATTGTTTGTTATCCTATCTATAAGAAGTGTTATAAGAGATTTGTTATCGTTGCCCTGTGCTTCCCCGGGGCATAAATAGAATAGGGTAATATAATATAATAAGTCCCAGGTACAAGTGTGTCGTAAGAGGCGATGAGGCATTTATCTCTGGGAGGCTTAAACCTATCTGGACATATGATATAGTCATAGCATATGATGATTATCGGCTGCAAAGAAAAGCAACCGAACGAAAGAGAAGGTGTGTGTCAAAGTGAGGCAGGAAAGAGGAAATTTGTTTATTGCAATTATATTACCCATATTTTGTATGCCACCGAAAAGTGACACTGCGAGAGGTTGAAAAGAAGATGACGGTCTGGAAATGTGATGCTCAAGAAGGATGCTTCGTGTACCGTGAACCAGTCAGTCTCGTGCCAGATTTTGGCGAGTCAACATCTCTTGAGGATACCTTGTGTAGAGGCGAATCACGTGTCGAATTGATTGAAGACATATCTTATAAAAAAATATATCAAACAGCGTTTATCTTCTATAGTGCAGTCCCGCATACTCGCCTTCTTAGGACACGTATCGAGACGAGGCAACCAGTCTGTAGTACGCTTTCTGGTCCAGGGTAGTGTGGAAGTAATGAGACCGCGCGGAAGGTCACTTTTGCTATAGACCGATCAGATGAATCAGTGAGGCGCATTACATCTGCCCCTATTGAAACTTCTTGACAATTACGATCGCCTTGTTAAGAGCGTATCGAACGAGAAGAAGAAGATTGGTATTCTAAAACATTGCGATAAAACGCGTTGCTTGATAGGCAGAGACTATAACTTAATCCAGGAGACAGAAATGGCTTTCGCCAAAGAAGGATACCAACCTACTTGTAGTCGAGCGAAAGATCCTGCGTAAGATCCTGGACCCCACCCTGTCTGAAAATGGGAAATGGAGAGTCCGCAAAAATGCCGAGAATTCCTCGTGGTTGAGCTCAACATTATTTGAAATGTTAAGGTTCACAGACGCTGCTGGCTCGACCACGTATAATGCATCAGAGAGGATCGTGGAGTGAAAAAAGCATACTCGGGACTTGTAGAGAGCTGACGCCCAGTAGATCGCCCTAAGTACAGGTGAAAGCCCGGGTGAACGCTGACCTGTGCGAGATGAAAATCATAAAGTACCACTTTTGGTCGCTACGCCGCAGAGTAAGTAATTAAGTAACGGCTTGTTAAGGATGGCTGAAATAAAAACATCCGTACGATCCGCCAAACGAAACGATAGTTGAATGGCGCAATAGCGCTCCGATATTTCAATTTGAATAACAACATGCACATAACTTTTGTAGCAGTTCAAGTTAGAATCAACCTTGAACTTGTCCCGTCGCCGCCAGTTTTCTCATTGAGCACGTTCCACAAGGTCTTTTGAAGGCTACCGCTATTGTATGATTTATAGAATAGAACGGCTTAATCGATGCGTGCTTTCGTTTTTTGTTCTTTATGAGGAACAAATTCTACGAGATAATCATTTTCTTTATACATTTATGTCATATTAACTATAATATATATATATATATAGCACACACAACCACTAGGTTGTGTGTGCATGTCGCACACATTAGGGTAAAATGCGATCATAAAATAACGTACAAGGTTTAAGAGTAATTTAATCTAGATTGAACAATATTTTGTCATTTCCGAATAATTCCTAAAGAAAAATGAATAGGTAAGACCGAGCAGCGATTTCGAGGCACTGATCATCGTTCAATTCGATCCATTGCTATCAAGAATTATTGTCCGCGTATGATGGAAAAAGATGGCGCCTCGACCCCGCTCGAGGTACGTTCCCTGCTCTGATTAGTCGTTTCATGGATTACAATATTAATAACTTTATAACTACACATTAGTGTCCTGAAGCTCTGTGAACAGGCGTGAACGTGAATGTGGACGGTTTTTGCGGGGTTCACACGCTTTCAGATCTATTCCCCGATCAGAGTCGGTATTTTATCCTGCGACTTATGGTTCGGGCGCCCATAAGGCAAACAAAAAGGCATACAAAGGCGCATTCCGGACTACGCGTGAACATTTTGAGTAACGAAACTGAAATACCCTTTTTAGAGCATAATCATTCCGAAAATGTACTGTGGGATGCAAAAAACCAGCATCATAAAAATAAATAAAAAAATTACGATGCTTGGAGGCGGATTTGTACCCAAATGAATATTGGAATAATACTCTTTGATGTTCAGCTTGTTTTGGACATCTGTATAAGCATATGTTACCACAGCAAACAAAGTTGTTACAGCAGCAATATCAACATACATTTCGCGGGGAGATTCACGTACGATTGCGAGTATCCCGTGAATTGTGGATGGCACAATTTCTGCCTTGAATTCAGGCCGTGAGTTTGCGCGTAAATACACTGCATTAACGTGGAGCCGCCATTAGATTAATAAGGTTTCATAGCTGTGGAAAAATGTAGCAAATTAATTTAGGGATTAAAAAGTAATTAGCACACAAACAACAATGAACACGACTCGGCTTCCTCCGACATATTATAATTAAAATTTTCAATCTCGATCTCAGAATATCGTCCAGGGGTTAATTGAAAATTTTGTAACATATCGCAATGTTTTGAGCGAGATATAGAATAGGTACCTACAGTGTTTGTTCAGGGCGACGTTACTCTTTCACTACCTAATTGACGCATAATAGCAGTGGACATACTGTTATATTTCGGTCTTGAAGGTAGTTGGATAATTTTTACTTTTAGATAACTTGCTATTAGTCAAAGCATGAAAATAACCCACGTTTATGAGTGTGCGTGTCAAGCTACGTGTTAACTCGCGATTTGTATGTCGCTGTGTGTTAGTGTGCGTGCATTGCTCAAAATAGAGGTTGACTGTTTACCGCAATCTTTTTGACGCTTTCATACCCTCACTTCTAGGATTAATACACAAATAAAATTTGAAAACAATTTTTTATGAACGATGCGGCGACTCGAATCCACGACCTCTGAGGTAAGGGTTATATTTAAAAACATAAATTGTTTAGATTTGCAAGAGCGACATCTCAAGTCAATTTACTAATATGCAAATATTGGGGTTGAGCAGGTTATCAATTGTAAAGTAGATCCTGTAGATGAAGCCACCACCTGAGAGTTGAACAAAGCGTACAAGATTTTATGACGATACGTCACTCGTTGGCAGGGCACTGACACGGAACGCCAGAGGTCGTGGGTTCGAGTCCCGCATCGTTCATAAAATTTTGTTTTTAAATTTTATGTGTGTTTTCATACCTGTGTCAGAGAGTCAGTATCTAGACGTATTATAGATGATCTCAATTCTGGGGTGTAGGTGCTGTGATTGGTCGAATACATTACCGATGCAAATGTATTGGATTTTTAGTCAGGGTTCGTTTATCCTTAAGGTAGTACCGTGACCCGATAAAATCTCGTTTAATTTAAATATCACGCCACAGTTCATTCAACTTATACTTTAGAAGAATTTGTATTTATCCAAACAAAACAAATCTTATAACTATACTAGCTGACCCAGCAAACGTTGTATTGCCGATATTAAAATCGGGATACAAAAGTAACTGTTGATCGTAGATGGGTAAAAATTTGAAGTTGTATGTATTTTTAATGCTGACTCATAATCAAACAAATTTAAAAAAAAAAATCGTGTTGACCACCCTTAACATTTAGGGGGATGAAAGTAGATGTTGTCCGATTCTCAGACCTACCCAATATGCACTCAAAATTTCATGAGAATCTGGCAAGCCGTTTCGGAGGAGTTCAATGTTGAACACCATGACACGAGAATTTTATATATTAGATTTACAATACTATGATTACAATAAATGAAACTATTATTACGGGGAAGTGTACCAAGAATACTGGCAGCATTTACGCGTTGGATATCTAGGCTGATCCCCTATGCGTCTGGGCCCCACGTCTCAAGTGTCTCGACACCAAACGGCACAAAGATATAAGACTCACTAAGATTGACATATTTGCGACGCTTGCCGTCTTCGGCAGTGGAAGCAGCAGCCCCAGCACCAACTGAAGTAACTTGGACATGAGAAGGAGCCAGAGTGTCGACGGAAGTTGTGTCCCACACCAGCGCCCTTCCCCGTACCCAACACCTTTACATATATCTGATAATAATTTAAAAGTGTAAAAACTAAAAATACACAAGATTTTAGAAAATTTATTGAATTAGGCGTTACTTTGCGGAAATCCATAATTATACAAATGATTTAAGTTAATTCCGCCAATATTTGTTTTTAAAACAATTCGACACGCGTTTCGCCTCTACACGAGGCATCCTCAGGACGTGTTGTCTCGCCAAAATCTCGCACGAGACATCGAATTAGGCGTTACTTTGCGGAAATCCATAATTATACAAATGATTTAAATTTTCTTTAGTGCTAATTCCGCCAATTTTTTTTTTTAAAACAATTAGACACGTGTTTCGCCTCTGCACGAGGCATCCTCAGGACGTGTTGTCTCGCCAAAATCTGGCACGAGACACAAGATTTTATTTATTTAAACTCCTGCCTACATACATTATAAACACAAAAAGAAATCTTTAGGTTGAGTGAGAACCGCGAATTATTAGTGAGTGACTGTCTCGTCAACGAGCATTATAATAATATAGCCTTTGCGCTTACTTCTGTCTGTCATACCAAATGTGAAAAGGCGATTACTTAATATACTTACCAATTATAAATCAAATCAATAAAAAAAAATAAAAACTCATAACAGAGTTATTCAGGCGTCTAACCGATTTAACAGGTGACCCAAGATCTGGTACGTACCTCTGTCAAAGGATAAGTTTGGCCATACAAAGAGGTAACGTTGCCAGCTTCATGAGCACCTTACCTGCCGATAGCGTTCTTAATGATATTTACAATGTGTAGTTAATTAATTTTATTAGATTACTTAAGTTTTATTTTATTATTTTTTATATAAGCAGTGTTATTAATTATTAAGTTACATGTAAATTAACATCTATTATAATATAAAGTCACAATTTTCCTTCTTTTGTCTATAAATGAATATCTGTAATGAGTCCCATGTTGTTTATTATAAAATACTAGCTGACCCAGCAAACGTTGTATTGCCGATATTAAAATCGCGATAAAAAAGTAACTGTTGATCGTAGATGGGTAAAAATTTGAAGTTGTATGTATTTTTAATGCTGACTCATAATCAAACAAATTTAAAAAAAATAAAAAACAATCGTGTGGACCACCCTTAACATCAAAGAAAAATCAAAATCGTTGTTTTTATTTAATTCCGAGCATTTTCATATTTATTCACCTTTTAAACCTTCTCTGGACTTCCATAAATAATTCAAGACCAAAATTAGCCTAATCGGTCTAGCCGTTCTTGAGTTTTAGCGAGACTAACGAACGGCAATTCATTTTTATATATATACTAGTGAACCCAACAGACGTTGTCCTGTACACACGTCTTAAATTTGCAAAATCTGTCCAGCCGTTAAGAGGAGTTCTTATTTATATGGACGGAGAGAATTATATTATATGGACGGAATTGAGAATCTAAACCAATCTCAAATTCACTGAAACAAACAAAAAAATCATCTAAATCGGTCCAGCCGTTTAGGAGCTAGTTTAATTGTGAATCTAAACCATACTCGAATCCACCTGAAGACACACACCAATCTCAAATTCACTGGAACACACAAAAATATCATCAAAATCGGTCCAGCCGTTAAGGAGGTAGTTCAATTGTGAATCTAAACCATCCTCGAATCCCCTTGAACTCACACAAAAAATTTCATCCAAATCGGTCCAGCCGTCTAGGAGGAGTTCAGTGACATACACACTCACAGAAGATTTATATATATAAAGATGGATTAATTTATACTTAAATAAATCGGCGTGAGCCAATTACAATATTATAGTAAGTAAATAGTTACAAACAAACAACTTTAATATGTAGGTACACAAATAGTAGTATATAAATACAAAATTTATCGTTATTAATACATAAACATCCAAATACCGTTAATCCATCCCTCTCACAAAAACGCAAGCACTCTGTTAAAATCGTCTGCCATCCAACCGCAAACATATAACAAGCAGGGTTGGCTTCGAGAAGAGCGTTGAGAGCAGAAGATACCTCGGTATAGGTGAGTTGGTGGGAGCCACAGTAGGTACGTATATTTCGACGATACGAAAATATGATTGTGTAAGCCCTCGAACAAATTCAAAATTTGCGGTTAATATATATTATATATATATACAGTCGTGGACAACTAATTAGGGTCACTCTGTAGTTAAACCAAATTGTGAATTTATTTTTTATTTTCGAACGAGTCTTAACAAGATTTCATATCCCTTACATGTAAGTATAATTAGTCATTTATGTGCCCGATTATACAAACAATAACAACTTCCTAAACATTAAAACTCTTTACAGAATAGCTTATAGATTATCACAGTGCTTTTTGTTCAAAACATGCTGGCTGGTCATTTAATTAGGGACACTGAGATATTGCGTTCTATTTTCAAAATCTGAATCTCAATATTTTTTTATTTTTTCTGCTATTGTTTCGTGGTAGTTTTGGCGGCAATCAAGATTATAAATTTTAAGTTTTGAAAACTATTTTGAAGAAAAATGGGCAAAAATAAAAGTTGCGATCCAACACTACGAAGAATCATTATGAAGTTTGTCCCGTGGTTGGTCATACCGAGGGATAGCAGAATATTTAAATTGTTAAAAAAACTAGGGTGTACAATGCAGTGCAACATTTCAGGCGCAAAACAACACAGCTTTAAATGTGCTCAGATAAAAAAGATCGAGAAAAACAACTTCGCAAGAAGATAGAATGATAACCAGGCTAGCTAAGAAAGATCCATTTTTAGACTCTTTTTTTTAATTAAACACGAAGTGTTTGGGGCGGACGAAAGAGCCGCTGTTACAGCGAGGACCGTTAGACGACGTCTGATAGAAGCAGGGTTGTTCGAAGGAGTGGCTCGCAAAGTACCGTTGTTAAAGAAAGAACATAGAAATGCACGTTTGACGTTTGCAAGTAAATATTTACATTGGACTTACGCCGAATGGCAACATGTATTATTCTCTGAAGAAGCTTATTCTCTTCTTCAAATGGAAGGAAATTCGTACGGCGTCCTGTAAAAGCGGAAATGAATCCAAGACTCACAAATAAGCAGGTGAAACATGGCGGTGGAAACATTTAAATGTGGGGTTCATTTTCTGGACGTAGAGTGGGACCTGTGAGAAAAGTTCAGCGGTATTTAGACCAACATCAATACAAGGCAATATATGGGGGAAACTATGCTTCCCTACGCTGAGGACCATCTCCCTATTATCTGAACGTTTCAGCATGAAAACGACCCGAAACATACCACCCGTTCAGTCAAGTCGTTTCACAACAGTCAGTCGGTATCAGTGCTAGATTGGCCAGCAAATAGCCCAGACCTCAACCCAATCGAGCACCTTTGGCACGAAATCAAGAAAAAAGTTGCCACTTATCGTACCATATTTTTAGATGAACTTAATGAAGCTTTTTGTGAGGCATGGTCAAACATTCCTGTCGAAACTTGTCAGAAACTGATAATGTCTATGCCACATCAGTGTCTAGCGTTAATTACTAACAAAGGTTTTGCTACTGGGTACTGAATTTTACCCGTAATAAAATGGAGTTGCTAAAGAAATTAAATTACTGGAGATTACTAGTTTTGTTTAACTCTATTTTTCATTTTACTTCACTTTCCTTAATTAAATGTCCAGCTACAGAATTATACGTTCCGCTCCGTTGATCCACCGGAGATCCTTCATTATGTTTTCATTAAATTCTCGCTTAAAATAGGTCCTAACCAAATCCAGTTTCAAGAATATGCATTCTCGTAAGATAGTTTGTGGGCCAAAACCAACAAAGCAAGCGCGACACGATTACCCTTAATCGATACCGTCTGCTGCCAATCAGCGACATACTCTTAAAAACGTATATTTATATTACATTAATGTAATATTTTCTCGAAGCAATCGTGAGTTGAAGGAAAATCAAGGCACTTACGTAATTTACTTTAGTCATGACAAAGGAAAATGACTAAAAGTGGTCTAGCGATGTTTCATGATTTTATGTTGCAAAAACAAAATTGATTTTGTTAATTTCGAAGTAAAATGAGTTTAGTTTGCCCTTTGATATATCCGTTGACTCTCACAACTGTGTCTCATTTGAATTCTCGCCCGCCACGTGCAATGTTATTTCGGTTTTCGAATTCATATATTATATTCATATACGCTGTATAAGGTCGGCAACGAGAGACAAGAGAATTGGCCGCGGTTATCACATACAACCAGGTGACTTGACGATGCGTTATCCTGCACCATGACAGCGTAAACTCACTCAGCATTACTTAGAGCATTTGAAACAGGAAAACGTATAAATTCTAGGCCAAGATCTGATGATTTTTGTGAAGGTACTTGTAATGGAAGCCCTAATGATTTCATTGAATATCCTGTAATCTTAGATCAATTTATACGTCTATCTAGACTAGGATGCACGCACACTAACACAAAGTGTCTAACAAATCGCGAATGTAAGACGTGGAATGCCACGCACTCTAAAGCATTAAACCTTGTCCTTGCCTTGGTTGTCTAACAGCAAGAGACTATCTGGCCGTATAAATTATCTAAGCCTGTAATTAAGAAAACTCTTCGTTGTCGAAGATTCCAGTCGGGTGAAGACGCTTTCTAGACACTTCCAATTATGAGAGGAAAAATTGAATTGATTGATTACTGGTTCAAGCGAATGATGAAGTAAATTAAACCACGTGGTTAATACATCAAGGCAAACCTAGCAATCCATCCGTTCTATATGACTAGACCATATGACATTGCAGATCGAATACTATTTTATTTGGAGAACTGGATACATTTACATATCGAAGCAGTACCTAGGAATCTTGCATCGGCCTCTTAGCAAATATATATAACTTATATTATTTTACGATTTGAAAATGCTAGAAAGCGTTAAATACTTTGAAGGAAATAGCTCCCGGTTTGGATTCTATGCTAATGGTAACTAAGTGTCGCCTACCAATAATTAATTATCATGTAAGAAGCCTGAGTAAAATTAAATGTCGTAAAAATTATAAGCGATTTCGGATGTCACATAAGCAAAATACTTTTTACAATATTACCTTTAGAGATGCCCAAAGGGGTTTGACCTCGGTGAGTTCGCGAAATTTTTATCGTTTTCTGAAATCGCTAATTGCCAGCTGACCGGCAAGCCGGTTCCGCCAGACGCCAGTTTAGCGGGCATGCTCGGGAAGTATGGACGTCGGTGAAGCCCTTTTTATTTACGTACTCTGCAGGAGTATACGCAATGTAATGTCCTTTGTCTCATTATTCTCGCTTGGTTGTTGTTTTTTGTGTTTGAGTGTTTTTTATGGACTATTTAGAAAAGCGTAGTGATTCGCCGATGTTAAACACTGCCTACTGTGTTAAGTAAATTTAGTAGATATTTATTATTAAAATAGTTATTTGTTTGTCAATCAAGCCAAGTGCAGAACGTTTTGCGCAGAAGCAGTGTTGAATCTATAGTTTCCAATTATGTGTACATATTTCTTTGGTCTTAGTTAATAATGCAATATAACACAGAATAGGTAGTTTAAAAGTTGATTTAATATATGTGCTTCAAGTCCACAGGTGCAACTAAACACCTTTTGCTTGCAGATAGGCCTTTAAATATTTGGTAGGCAGATGGCTGTAAAAGGTCGAGAATTGTTGTGTGTTTTAGCGTATATTTCCAATGCGTTAGAGGTCAGGTCTATCACTTTGGTATATATATGTTACGGGCAACGTTATTAACTGGGCATTATTAATAAGGACCGGCCATTATTAATAATGCCCAAGAGCAATGGGCAAAGTGATTAATTTATCACTTTGACCGGCCATTATTAATAATGTTTGAGATAGCTTGAATTTATCACTAATTACATTCTTAATAACTTTCTTGCACAGTCAGTCCTTAATTATTAGGTATTTTTGTTGATTTTTCTCAGCTTACTAATTTTTAAACAATTTTTTCTTAAGTAATATTTTTGTCAAAATAAAAGTAGTTAACTAATGATGTTATTACATTTTTAACTGTTTATCTTTTAACTACTTTGTTCAATAGTTTATTTTTTGCTAACTTTTCATGATAATTTTGTAAGTTTAATTTCATTTAATGAACAAAAACACTATAGTTCACCTATTTTATTACTTTTAGATACCCAAGATAGGGTGGGCATTATTCATAATGGCCGGGAAATGTGATTGATGCTGTTTTTAATCACATTGTCCAATTGAGCCGGGCATTATGAATACAGACCGGCCATTATTAATAGTGCCCGGACTTATCGAATTGCCCGTAACATATATAATAAATAAACGGAGCGTGTTTTAGTCAACATTGACATTTGCATAATATAGTTTACACGCGAACCGGTTTGAACAGCGACGTTCTATATATACAGACAAATCACGTCGTATGAAAACAAAGCCGAAATATGGTTCATGCCACAAATTAGACCGTAATAAGCTTTAACTGTTTTATCTATTCATTGCCGCATTTACTGAAGCTGTTTAAAATATTCTTGATCAAAAAGCAGCAATGTAAAACATATATGCAGTTCAGGTTTGATTGGGACAGAGACAGTTCACACACGACTTTCAGCCGTTACATTTCTGTCCCAATAAACTTATCGACGGTAACTCACCTTATCCGTACACGCTGTCTGTCAATGGGACAACGTATAGCTTACCAGCGATAGAAGTTTGTATGGAAATTGCAATTCCCTCGTACCAATATAAGGCGATAAGAATGACTTGTCGGGTATATTGGGACAGCTTGAGATTATCGACAGCTAATAACTGACAGTAGAATGTAGTAATTTATGTCTATCTGTAGATAGTATATTGGGAGCGGCCATAAGGAGAAAAGCTTTTGCCGTTCCGCGATCAGACTGTGCGAATAATACGTTCTTATATGTGTATAAAACGTCATCGGATTTGGAAAATATTTTTCATTTCTCATACTCGGAAAGTAATGTTGTTTTGATCTGATTATTGGGTGAAAATGCTGTTTCCCTCCATAGAGAGGGTAACACTCTTACAAATTACTTCCCACCTAATGGCGGGAATGAACTTTAAAAATAGAACTGCTGTGAAGAGTTTTATGTAAAAAATAACTAATTAGAAAAATACTGCGGCCATGTGACCTTCTAAACAGCCATTGTGAACTTAGCGCAAACTTCTTAGAGCGAAATAAACCGCAACATTTACGCGGTAAGTTCCATATTTGAAATTTAAAAAGTCGACATAAATTGGCGGGATACTAATCTGTGCTTAGATTAACAACTAGTTTTATTTTTCTCATATTCAAAATGAAAAGTAGAGTGTTTAACTCGATTAAAAGTATCAATTCCTACTCGGACTATAGCCGACCTCACTGCGCTCGGGCGTCTAAATACCTCGGGAATTGATTCGGTCAACAATCTACTATTGTAACTGTTATAGCAAATAATGTCTAAGTTCAAATTCAAATATTTTTATTCAAAATAGTATTTAAAATCACTTATTGAACGTCAAAAACTACCACCCATTCAAAAGAGACTGCCTCAGACCTGAGAAGAATGGGCGCCAGAAACTCAGCGGGCTTTTTTTTAAATATAAAATATGGATTACAATGTGATATCGTACAATAAACATTTATAATTAAAGAGCCTGAGGGTGTTCGCTTTATTCCCAGTTCGTGGTGTCATTAAGAAAATCGTTTATGCTATAATAACCTTTCCCACACAAACCTTTTTTAACAATTCTTTTAAATTTCGTAACACATTTGTTTTATACATTTTCTGGGATCATATTGTAGAAGCATATACATCGCCCAACAAAAGACTTACTAACTCGACCCAACCGAGTAGTAGGCATAACTAGTTTATGTTTGTTCCTCAAGATAAATACTTTTCTAATAGCGATAACGGTAAACCCATTACTGCAATACTTAGCTGATAGCTGTGTTATTTGGACGTGACGTATCATTTCCGTTGACATTGTTAGTGCCACACAATAGGAGTTATCAGACGGTGTTATCAGTTCACGAAAAGTATTTAGTCTAGGCTTTCAAGAGATATATATGTAACAATAAATAAAATAATAATTTAATAATACTTTATTTCACTTTCTTTTACACTCACTGCAAATAACTTAAATTACTAATCCCCTCATTCATAATAGTCTGCTCACTTAAAGCATTGCTAATTCTCACTCTGTCTTCTTCTATTGACCTAAGTCATAATGACAAAAAACTGCTTAGCGGCTGTTTAATGTTAGCGGAACATTATGAATAAGGGGTTAAATGTACAACATTTATTACATAATACCAATTATTTACATCTTTTTATCGCTAATTCTAATAATACATTGAACATAGAAAAACGGTTTTGCAGTGATATTAAAATTTGTGGACCTCTGACCCCGAAACTAGTTAAAACTGTATCTTCGGGGTCAGTGATTCCTCGACAAATGACAGTGACAAACGAAACAAAATTAAAAATAAAAATTAAATGTGAATGTGTGTGTGTGTGTATGTAATTCTTAGTGAGTAGGTTTCTGTAGTATTTTCGTTTCTGAATGTGATAATTGTTTAAGATAAGCGGTGGTTTTCTTTTTTTACCTCAAAATTGCTTAGTGTGTAGATATAAGTCTTCTCGTGAATCTTATGATGGATAAAATGACTCAGGCTTGTATTCAACGGTATTTTATTTTGCCTATTAAAAGGTTTACGAAAGTCCCAAAAGATAGTATGTATGTACTAGGCTATTTATATTTTTCTCCAAATTTATTTCTTATGTCATCCCACTTCTGAGCGAAAATATCATAATCTGAGTTTGCATTTGCATAAACATGTTAAAACTTAAAATGACGTATTTATATTATTGTTGTGTTTCTAACCATATTATATTTATGACAGGCTATTAATTATTATACAAAATATAAACGTAAATAAAATCTGTTTTAAGTGTTGCGTTATTATTGTATTCATTATTGTCAAAAAAAATATTTGCACAGACAGTTAATGCCTTTTTAGATTGTTTTTTTGTTAGGCATGGCATATTTTGTTTTATTTTGTACTGGCCGATCCGGTAATCGTTGTTTTGTCATATAAATAATTTTTAGAGTAAGACCGTTTCTTGGACATTGCAACATTACTTTATTTTTCTAAAATATAAGATTTTTTGTAGAACAAACGTAGCCTAAGTTACTCCTTATTACATCAGCTACCTGCCAAAAGAAGTCCAGCCATTTCAGAGATTAGCCGGAACAAACAGACAGAGAGACAAGACTGGTTAAAAATGTTATTTTGCTGAAAGTACCGTGCATGCAGTTAAAAAACGGTTATTTCAATATTACAAACAGACACACCAATTTTATTTATATGTATAGATGAAAATGTATAATTTTGACGATACCTCGACTCTGTGACCTTTATGATGATTTATATGCAGTTTTAAGGCAAAACATGGGCATTTTTAATATTCAGAACGTCTACAAAGTTTCCTAACGAATCGACTTTTGTGTCCTGCTTCATAAGCATAATATTTAATATCTAATAATCGTGCATTTCCTTGATAATAAATTAGTTGTATTATTTCTAGATTACACGATACTGGAATATCCAGTTTTAGTATAAGTTACCATTTAAAATGCCGATTTCTAGATACTGCCAAATAGGACCACACACATATAAGTGTTAAGGTCGTTCAGTTTTTTCTAGGAATCTATTGCAATGCCTTTAGAAGCATGGTATTTTAAATGCATTCGGGTTGTTAAAGTATTTGCTTCGCAAGTAATGAATTTTGAGTAACAGTTAAAGGACTGTTGAGGAATGCTGTATATTAACATCTGGTTCTGCTTGTTTTTAAAATATTGACGGAATTGACCATTTACGTGTATGTATTAGGGGCGTGCATTGAATTTCTACCTGGTGTTAAGTGATCACCGCCGCCCACAATCTCTTGCAACACAAGAGGAATCACAGGAGCGTTGCCGGCCTTTAAGGAAGGTGTACGCGCTTTTTTGAAGGTACCCATGTCGTATCGTGCCGCAAATACCGCACAAGGAAGCTCATTCCACAGGTTTGTAGTACATTTGAGAAAGCTCCTTGAAAAGCGCACTGAGGAGGACCGCCACACATCCAGATGTTGGGGATGATATCCTCGTGGAATATCATATCCGATCGAATTAATAACCTCCTCCTTTTCGAAGTCGGTTAAAAATCTAGTTACACTCGTTTTAATCTTTTGAAAAATGTTTTATTTGAATGTGTAACACTTGCGTTAATCAAAGAAAATACTATGTGCAAACAGTGCGGAATAGCTTCTCTAATACATAGTACATAAAATTACTTCAATGCAATTGACACGCTTATAGAGAAACGAGAAACTCCCGAGGTTTCGAATCCGTTAATAGCGTATTTCCTGGTGTTGAAAAGAGCTGCTTCATTAGAATATGTTCTGGTTATGAAAAGTGATTGTTTATGCACTTGTAGGACTGGCCTTGCGAATGAACAATTAATGCTAATAATATATGAGAGCATTCAAGTCGCATACCTGCATTGTTTTTGATTTGACGTAAACTGGATGAATGTGTATAATGAATAAGTGTTGTTCATTACAGACAGAATTAAATTATACATGACTTGCCGTTCCCGCCCGCTTTGCTGAGCGAATTTTAAAAGGAAATAAATTAAATTTTATTCATCTCATTTCAAATACCTACAATAAAAAAATAAGTAGCCATAAACCATCTAGGATAAATTTCCTTTTCATTATTATATATATATATATATATATATATATATATATATATATATATGTGTATATATAATGAAAAGGAAATTTATAAGGAAAGGAAATAACTTTTCATTATATATATATATATATATAATAATGAAAAGGAAATTTATCCTAGATGGTTTATGGCTACTTATTTTTTTATTGCAGGTATTAGAAATGAGATGAATAAAATTTAATTTATTTATATTATTATTATATTTATTATTATATTTATATATATATATGTATATAGATAGATAGATAGATAGATAGATATAGATAGATAGATATAGATAGATATATAAGATCAATAAATTATTAGCTTTATATTCTGGCATTTAGTTAAAAATATATTATTTTATACACAAATAAAACTGTAATAAAAATTTTATGAACGATGCAGGACTCGAACCCGCGACCTCTCGCAATCCGCGCGAGCGCTCTTTCCAACTGAGCTAACCGTTCGAGTGACGTATCGTCATAAAATCATGTATGATTTGTTCAACTCTCAGGTTGTGGCTTCATCTACAGGATCAACTTTACAGTAATTGATAACCTGCTCAACCCCAGTATTTGCATATAAGGAAATTGAATTGAGATTTCGCTCTTGCAAATCTAAACAATTTGTTATGTTTTTTTAAAGTGATAACCCTCACTTCTGGCATAAAGAAAAATATTCTTTATAAGATAAAATACAGGTGTTACAGAAGTCGACGTCAAGCCGGAATCAGGCCTAGTCATAATAAGTAACAGATAAATGTAAAAAATCTGAGTGTTGTATTTTACAATAAAAACGAAAAAAAAATTTACACCCCTGTGTCGGTCTTTTCACTCCTGTTACTACGATATTTATTTTTTATGCCGACACAGGTGTACTATCTTTTTTTTTAAATGTCTATAATTTTTAAATACTTTACTCCGATATTTTTTTTCTTTTTCTGCTAAGTACTTATTATGACTCGGCCTTTTAATACCTTTATTTATTTATGGTGTATGTGGATGGTGCAGCTACTGTACTCAATAACTTTTGTATAAATTTACATTTACTTTTTTGACTTACTCGTGTAAGACATTGACTATTTGACGTTTGAGTGTGTTCGTTGCATCATTTTACATATTACATATTATATTGTAATTGAAATGATTTATAAATCGATGTAAATGCAAATCTTGATATAAAAGAAAAGAGTGGCAATGAGGTTCTTGCTACTTCTTCTCATTAGCTCAACCCTTTACGAAGTAGCGGTAGATTCAATAACAATTTTTATTTTTATTTTTGACATTCATAAGTGTCATTTACGTGACCTACGTGAATAAACTGATTTTGATTTGATTTGATTTTACTCGATTCCGGCTAGACGTCGACTTCTGGGACAACCTGTATATTTTTTTTATGAAAATAAGGGACGCGAGGACGTCCGTTCAACAGGACGTTCAGCTGATAGTAATTGATACGTTACGCAGTGCCGCTCAAGATTATTGGGAACCCAAAAATTCTGAGCGGCACTACAACTGCGCTGGTCACCTTGAGACATAAGATGTCAAGTCTCATTTGCCCAGTAATTTCACTAGCTACGGCGCCCTTAGATCGAAACACAGGTATACTTACACATTACTGATTCACGGTCGAAATAGGCGCCGTTGTGGTGCCCATAATCTAGCCGGCATCCGGTGAAAAGGAGCCTCCTACTGGTAAACTAATTATGTACTATACATACTCAGCACCTGTTTGCTTTGATTTGTCAGCAGACGAGCCTGATGTTCATTTGATTCAGCGATCAATTCCGTCCGTTGCATCAAGAACGATTTTATTTAAATTTCGTAACACGAATTGATAAACATCGTTTGTAAAGTTGGCGCGTGACAAGGAAAAAAAACCACGAATAATTTTGCATATTTATTAAGTTTTTTAAAGTCTCAAGTATTACTCATAAAGTGAAATTTGATATTCTGGTATGCAATACCTGTTGCACGAGTCTGGATCGAGCTTGATCGCTCTTCATTTAAGTATTAAGATAGGCATTATTTGAAAATTTATATAATACTAGCTGACCCAGCAAACGTTGTATTGTTAAATCGCGATACAAAAGTAACTGTTGATCGTAGATGGGTGAAAATTTGAAGTTGTATGTATTTTTTAATGCTGACTCATAATCAAACAAATTTAAAAAAAATGTCAAAAAAATTAAAAATAAAAATCGTGTGGACCACCCTTAACATTTAGGGGGATGAAAAATAGATGTTGGCCGATTCTCAGACCTACTCAATATGCTCACAAAATTTCATGAGAATCGGTCAAGCCGTTTCGGAAGAGTACGGGAACGAACATTGTGACACGAGAATTTTATATAAAAGATTTACGAAACACGTGCGACAATGTACTATTTATGTGTTCAACCGTTGAAAGGTGATGATGTGCCAGAAAAATAGACTAGAAGTGGATTTCGAAATGCGTTCTCTGATAAAGACTGCTTTAAATTTTCTGGTGAAAGTTTATTACAGCGAATAGGTATAAACTCTCTTACAAATCTTATGCTGTATTAAATATTATTCATAATGGTCCGCTAACTTTAAACAGCCGCTTAGGAGTGTTTTTTCTCATTCTGACTTAGGTCAATAGAAGAAGACAGAGTGAGAATTAGCAATGCTTTTAGTTAGCAGACTATTATGAATAAGGGGGTTAATAAATAGGTAAACATATTTTGAATGATGCACAGTTTCCAAAATGACGTAGGCGATGCGGAGCGCGGTCACTATACTACGCATAGCGGAGCGCGGTCACTATGCTACGCATAGTGGAGCGCGGTCACTATGCTACGAATAGCGGAGCGCGGTATCTATGCTACGCATAGCGGAGCGCCGTCACTATACTACGTGTAGCCGAGCGCTATGTTATGTCATGCGATCTCTTAAACGCGAGCTCTGAAGATTATCCTTATTGATTGATTTTATTGAAACAAAAATAAAAAATAAGCTATACTCTCATGATTATGTTTTGTTGGACTGTGATATTCTCCGATATTTTATACCTTTAAACGAGAAATTTTTGTGTAATATATATATTATCTCAATCTCGGAAACGGCTCCAACGATTTTAATAAAATTTAGTATACAGGTAGCTTCGGGGGCGAGAAATTGATCTAGCTAGGTTTCAATTTTAAAGAAAAATATACTTTTATCCGTGTTTACAAAACAGCTACAATAACATTAGAATACAAAGGTAAATTTCGCCACTGTATAGAAAACTATTATATCTCAGATGGGACATTGGGTGATCCGGAAAGGCATTGGCATCATCCGATCACTATAATTGTCATGATACTCTGCATTTAATGTGCGAGTTCTAGGGATATATTTCACCGGAACACACGGTGTCGCAACCATTCGCCACTATCAACAAAATATATGAAAAGGCATAAAAGGCATTTATTTTCTCAAAATTGATTCCTTTAGAATTCTTTTTGATGTCATTTCTAATAACTACTAGATACTACTACCGCTTCGGAAACAAATGGCGCTCTGAGAGAGAAGAAGCGGCGCAAGAAACTCTCCCAGCATTCTTTTTTTGAGCTCTTTTCAATAAAAATATACAATATTGTACAGTCATTTCTATCGCTATAAAATAATCACAATCATTTAGATATTCAGCAGTGGAGTAATAGGATTTACGACAGAGCCACTTTTTTATATGACATTTAAATTTATTTATAGATAATGCTTGAACAGTGGCTGGGACTTTATTATAGAAGTGTTATACATTTACCCTTAATGCTATTATGTATCTTATGAAACCTACTAGAATTAGTTACAAGCAATACCTTATTTCTTGTGTTAATAATGAAAATGACTATTAAGAGCAAAAACGTGACGATTTTTGTGAACGTATATTAAATTTTCATAAATGTACTGACAATCAGCAGTCATAATATTTATTTCTTTAAATTTTTCTTTGAGAGACTTTCTATAACCAAGCTGAATGTATACCTAAAGCTCTATACGAAGTTACTCACCTGGTGTCCGTTTGGTTGCGTAACCAATTTGGTGGCGCGACCAGCTCAGACGCGTCGTGCAAGAGCGTGCATTGGTTTTCTAGCAAGGTAGGCACTGTAGATAAAACAAGTCGTAGTTGCGCTTAGTCCAACATTACGACAAGTTGTATGAAACGCTGCTTTCTTACCCCCTTATTCATAATGGTCCGCTAACTTTAAACAGCCGCTTTGGAGTGTTTTTTCTCATTCTGACTCAAGTCAATAGAAAAAGACAGAGTGAGAATTAGCAATGCTTTAAGTTGCAGACTATTATGAATAAGGGGGCTAGTATATGCAATCTGTAGACTGCCTTCCGTAGGTAGTAAATTAACTTGAACACTACTGCTATATTTATTTAGGTATATAACGAGGTAGGCACTGCCTGATTGCCTATATGGTATCGCCCCTGGCGTCATGACTTTGGTGTCTGTATAGTGTTCAGTTTGGTAGCACTATGGTGTCCCGGTGAAATATATCTCTTAATGTCTGAATCCAACTATTCGACGTACAGCATTTTAGATTAATAGCGTGAAGATTTGTCAGTTTGGTTGATGGTTAAAATGATAACATTCGAAATCAGCCTTACAACTTCGGCAGAAAACCGTCATTTTCTGCCCGGAAATAGTCGCAATGGTCTGAAATTGACTAGTTTCGGGTGGCTCAACACTAATAGGGATTTAAACTCGGACTTTCAAAACTTGTTATGTGTAAAAAAAATGATGTGGTGTCGTGGGACACCAGGTAGGAACGAAGTTCCTTCGGCTAATGTAGAATCGACACAAATTGCAAAAAAAAAAATCGTTCTAATATTGCTATAATCGTTATCATATATTAATATAATAATATTGATAATATATACACTACTCGCTTGTGTATGCGACTGTCGCGCTTGCGCACGTCTCATTAACGGTTTTATTCCACGCACTTTTCCACGCACTTTTTTCCACGGATTTTTTCTTACGGTTTTACTATCACTTTTTTTTCAGTTCGGTCGCGCAGCAAAATCCCTATCCCCTCCAAGCCTGCCGTAAGGAACTTCGTTCCAATACATTATATTGTGGTATAACACGGAGAGATTCTTATAATGACCTATTGGTTACAGAGGGACGACCGCTCGCTGCTAGCACAGTTTTTCTTCGCGGACGAGGCGCTGAATATGATCGCGTCGGAGTTGGACTCGTTCGACGGTCGCAAGGACCCCGAGCGGTGTTCCACGCTTGTCAACCAGCTGAGGCATGCACAGGTATAGTATATACTTATCACGACTTATAGAATAGTATCCAAATAACATCTCTATGCTCAATAACCTCGACTATTTACACTGGACTGGGGGCCTACCATGAACTCTTATTGCGATTCAATTGACAACCTAAAATGATCTGCTTTGCTATTTCGTACCACGACGTGATTAGAGCTATTTAATTTAGGTTGACGTCAAATCAACTGATTAAATCGCAATGATGTCAATTGAATGTCAAAAATGATATCAACTGATTCGCAAACTGATTTAGTTCGTTCATTTATTCGTACCATGAGGTGTTATGTCAACCTAAACTGGATAGCTTATTTGTCAAAGTAAGCGATTCGAAAAAAGTTGCTACTTCCTTAGAGGAAAGTGAATCATGTTAGACAATAGAGAAAACATACAGAAAAGGAATTTTATTGATGAAAGATGAGATGTGAATACTTTATTGGACTTTTTTGTAAAATACTGAAAATAAATACCAAAATGAAAATACTAAAGACGAGGCAGTAAGGGCCCGGGCTATAGCCTATTCTCAAGAGCGAATTAAAAAAAATGTACTCTGTGGTCCTGTCAAATCAAACATCAATGGAGGTGCGTTCATAACTCGTTATTTTTACGAAAACACCTAAGCAAACATTTAATTTGTAATTCAAAGAAGCATATTTATTTATTTTACTATTATTTAATAAGTACAAAAAAGGGTATAATGGTTTATAATTTGACGCTATAAAGCGATTTTAAAATTTATTTGTAGTATTTTCTACACAAAAAAACCGCTAAAATCATATCATTTTAGGTTTCGAAACGCACTTTTATTTCGTTCATTCTTCTATGCGATCCAAACGCCATTCAGTCAATCAAGGCACTTCATGGTAAGAATTTTAGTGATTCAGCTTAAGTACCTAAACTGAACTGCATCGGATTCGCATCGATCATTAAAAGTTGATGGTAGGCCCTCTGGCCGCGGTTGTCAAAGTCCTTTTGTGCCTATTTTATATTAGAGATTTTGGCGCTGTTGGCCAAGGCGAGAGTCTGCGGTAGTAGACTAGTGATGACGACTTCAGTTAAATAAATATTGATAGGTGGTGGGAAACTATTTACAAAACAAATGTGTAGGTACTTTATTACGTTGATTTCTGAAGTACAAATAACGCGGAAAACGAACGAAATTATTTCAAAATGCAAAAATACTTCGGAGTACTGTACTCTTCTTTCGCAGCCATTTGTACCATACGTCAAAATTAGTTCTCTGGACGCTCGCGGATGGCGCTTCAGATAGGCACAAAAATTTGTTGTCAAACATTTGGAACAGCCTGTCCAGTGGTATTTAAACAGGTCAGTGTTTATACTACACGGCCACATTATATCCGGACCTCGCTGGAACGTGAAGTCTCCTCCGTTCCCCTTTCACCCCCTCGCGCCGTAGCGTCAGTACGGTTTGCAGTTTCATTACCGCATTAGGTACATGTCCTGATATGATTTCCTTTTAATAACAAAAACTGCTACACAGTACTTTTAAATTAAGATAATTCCTATAAAATTATACATATACTTGTTTTTTTTTTGTCATTTGTATTATTTTTATGTAATTAGTTCTTATTTTTTTTTACCTCTGTAAATTCTTTTTAACTTTTATTATTCTGTGTGGTTTGTGTTTGCTATTAATAAAGTTTTCATTCATTCATTCATTTCGTATATCACTGCTTTGTTTTTGAAGTTAACATTGTTATGTTTTGTTTTTGTTGTTGATAGTTCTGTAGTTTCTGTTGTTCTGTGTACTGCCAGAAAAATAAAATATTATACTTTTTTTTTACTTAAACCAGATTCTTTTCTTGACTTTTCATCCTTAAAATAATAATAATAATCAGCGTCACAACACATTTTTTAACACCTTTACATCAATATGAAATTATGAAAAAATAAATCGTAATTTATTTATTGATAACTAGCTGACCCGACAGACGTTGTTCTGTATATAATAAATAAAATAATGTTTTTTATGAATTGTCAATAATATATCAATCAAGAAATACTTTGTAAAATATGCACCCTGCTGTCGTAATGAAATTGTTTCACAGCAGAACTGTCAAACCGGGCGTCTATAAATTCCCTCATAGAAATTATGTATGGACACATGATAAAGAACAAAGAACAAACCAAAATTGTTGTTTTTATTTAATTGCGAACATTTTTTCATATTTATTTACCTTTCAAACCTTCCCTGGACTTCCACAAATAATTCAAGACCAAAATTAGCCAAATCGGACCAGCCGTTCTCGAGTTTTAGCGAGACTACCGAACAGCAATTCATTTTTTTATATATAGATAAGATTCTTGTTTTGCACGCCGTAACAGAGCGACGATGTGACGTCATCGACGTCAGGTCCTGACGTAATGTAACCGGTTAGTAATAGTATGGCCCATTAACAAGGTACTATCAAGAGTCACTGTGCGTTACAAATAAGAAGAATGGTATGTAATTAAGCTGCGATAATGTTTAAGTCCGTAGGTAGGTTACCTTATTTTGTTTACATGCAACGGCTCCGCCTAAAATTTTTTTTCACAAAAACACAACCCACTTCAAAAACACTATTCTAAAACAATGGATATTATATGCACTGAAAAGTATAAAATAATTGCGTATTTTTATAAAATCTCATTAATTAATCTAATTCTAGTTACGATTATTGTCATTTTTGGAATCTGTGTCCTTCCGCCGCGACTCGCTTTCGTCTCTCGCCTCCTCATAACTAAAGCACATTTCACCTATAACTATGTATGTAGTTACAAACCTATCTTGGATGACACCGACTCCAAAAATGACAATAATCGTAACTAGAATTAGATTAATTAATTAGATTGTATAAGAATACGCAATTATTTTTATACTTTTTAGTGCATATTAATCTATTGTTTTGGAATAGTGTTTTTAAAGACGGTTGTGTTTTTGTGATTAATTTTTTTTTTTTTCCCTTTCCAATAAAAAAGAATCATCAAAATCGGTGGGCGCGATATTGAGTTATTCCTAAATTTATCATCCACTTTGCTATACGTATGTATAGCCAATGGACTTTTATGGTTTTCTCAAGGATGCCATTGTCAGATCTGGGCCAAAATACACGGGAAGCATCAGCTTTCAAATAAAAAAAGAATTATCAAAATCGGTTCGCCCAGTCGAAAGTTTTAAGGTAACAAACATAAAAAAAAATACCGACGAATTGAGAACCTCCTCCTTTTTTGAAGTCGGTAAAAAAATGGCGGTCTCTTTAAAAATTAGGGTTGTCTAAGAAAAGAAAGTGAAAAATAATATTTTTATTTAGTAGGGGCTTTTTTTATTTTTATTTATTTTATTTATTCAAATTTAAACATCACAATACTATTGCATATGACTTATATAACGTAGCATTGAAGGGATGTTTTAGACCCTTTCTGATTCACGCAGTATAAAAATTTATTGCCTCGCACAGCCACTTTGTGGAATCAATTGACAACTTGTATAGCCGAGTTGCTAGCGATCCTACCTACTAAGCTAGAGGTCCCAGGTTCGAATCCCGGTAGGTGCAAGCATTTATATGATGAATATTGATGTTTGTTTCCGAGTCATGGATGTTTATATGTATTCGGGGCAAGATAATTTTTGTAAAAGTGTGTCAATATTATTATTATTATTAATTAACGGCTGCTGTTTTCCCGAACCGATACGACTTAGGGACCCTCAAGAAAAGAGCATAATCCCACCTTAAACACCGGCAACGCATCTCTTGACTTGATCTCTCCCGATCTCGTAAGCCTCTTGCCCGATTATTATATATAAAAAAGAAGACAAACATACATATAGTAGAACAAACTCACAGACGTTGTACTAAAAGAATTCCTATGGCGTCGTTCCAGTGCTCAATCATACCTTATAAGGTAATGCAATATGACCTGCAATAAAACATCGTCTCATATTGTTGGTGCCGTGTTTATTTTCGTAGTGACCATAAGCGGCACGGATTCGCATCATGGCGTATGTAGGCTGAGTGACACAATAAAAAGCGAAATCAATGAACAATCATATCCTATAGGCTCAATGGGGTTGTGCTATAAGTTGTGTTTTATATTCCGCCTGTGACTAATGCCTTTCAGATAACATATTATGTACAAATAAAATTTGAAAACAAAATTTATGAGCGATGCGGGATTCGAACCTGCGACCTTTTGCGTTCCGTGCGAGCGCTCTGAGCCAACCGTTCGAGTGACGTATCGTTGATAAATCTTGAATGTCTTGTTTAACTTGGTCTGGTAATTAATCCCAGAAGTGAGGGTTATCACTTAAAAAAAAACACAATAAGTATATTATGTAGTTGCAAATTATAATATTTTTATTCAAAACAGGATTTAAAATCACTTATTGAACGTTAAAAAACTACCAGCAATTCGAAATAGTATGCCACAGATCTGAGAAGAACGGGCGCAAAACTCAGCGGCCTTTTTTGTTTTCTTAATTTAGTTACAATTATATGTAGTATCGTTAAATAATTTTTTTATTTAAATAGCCTGAGGACGTTCGCTTCATTCAGAATCAGTAGTATCATTAATAAAATCATTTATGTTATAGTAACCTTTACCACACCAAAGATGGTATTAATATCGGCTGCACTGCCCCATAATAATATACCATAGAACATATTAATATGATGATATTAACTATAGTAAACTAGTCGCGCCGTATCTATTTTTTATTTAACCGTCTATTTTTAACCGCAGATGGGGGGATATAAGCCTTTTCGCCAATTCTTCAATATAAAAAATTGAATTACTATACTCCTATCTTTCAGGCCTCATCAACCGGCCAATATTAAGTTCAGAGCCTAAAACAAGCCGACACTACCCTTAAACACTTTTGTAAAATAAACTTTTTAATTTGCATGGGCGCCATTTTATTGGAATGCCAACACACTATCCAAATTGTCTAAGTAATGCAGCCTATAACTGGCTAACAGACGGGCATACCTACAGCTTTTCCGTTGGTAAATAAAAACTTAGATCAGCTTTGAATAGGTTAATACTTTTTTATGAGAAGAAGTGTCGAACGAGGTTTTCACCTGATGTTAAGTGGTATACTGATACGCCCTGCCCATTACAATACAGTGCCGCTCAGGGCTCTTGAAAAACTAAAAATTCTGATTGCGTTTCGTCAACTGGAGAAATAATCTTTATTAATTTAATCCATAAGATGTCTTTGTACCTCCAGTTACTTCACTAGCTGTACGTCCTTCAAACCAAAATACAAATAGTGCTAACACTACTGCTAGTAGAAATAAAAAAAAAAACCGAAACAGAGAAACATTAATAATGGTATTGAAATTGATTTAAAAAAAAAATGATCCAGAGTTAAAAACCAAAGAGACAAATGTCGAGGCTCAACACCTATTGTTACGGTGGTTATTTTTAAAAATCTTAAAAGCGCACCGAGACATTCTGGCGCGATCGCACGTTGTTTCGACATTACCAAAAAAAATTAACACAATAAGTCTGTTTCTGCCTTTATTTCTCTTGGTTTTAATCTAGTACGAAATAAAATTCCAAAACAAACCCTGTTAAAAAAGTATATAATTCCTATTATGGTACCCTTCGGGAGCGCAGAATGCGGTAGAATTGAACGAATTCTGCGAATCGAGGCTGAAAGAATAAAATTTTCTCTGAAATTCCAAATGTACTTATATGAAATAGAAGCATGTAATCTTATATTGGATTTGCCCCTTTAAGAGGAAGCTAAAACGATGTATAAGTTGGTTAAGTTAGGCTTAGATAGGCGACCTGTATAGCCGAGTGGTTAGCGATCCTACCTACTAAGCTAGAGGTCCCGGGTTCGAATCCCGGTAGGTGCAAGTATTTATATGATGAATATGGGTGTTTGTTTCCGAGTCATGGATGTTTAAATGTATTTATGTATACATATAAACAATATGAATTTATGTATGATTAAGTAAGTATATTGTATTAAATATATCATTCTCTTGTAACCCATAACACAGGCTACATATGCTTAACTTGGGGCAAGATAATTTGTGTGAAGTGTGTCAAAAAAAAGAAAAGTGTTTTTCTTTTGTTAATTGTACCATTATGAGGGTGGCATGTTCATTCTGTGGTCAAAGCCTGTAAGCTATTTAAAAAAAAATCTTCGTGCGTGAATTCGACTCGCATTTAACCGTTATTGAATAGTTAAAATTATTGGTGTCGTGTGTTCAATCAATTTCATTAACATATTGTTTAATGTAAACATTGAGTCATTCACACTCGTATAACTATAGTAAGTGTGAGTCAAGCTATTTTACTACATCTTAATATATATAAATTACATGACACGTTGTTTGTCCGCGATGGACTCCCTAAACGAATGAACGGATTTTAATGGGGTTACTTCATGGAGTGCAGTTTGGTCCAACTTGAGAGATAGTATAGTTTTTATTTCGATTTGGAACCCATAATTATTTTTATTTTCAATATTTGTTTTGTATGGACATATTTTATATGAGAGAATTTAGTAACGCACGGTTTGACAGTTCCGCTGTGAAACAATTTCATTTATTAATTTAATTTATAACAACAGGGAGCATTTTTTACGAAATATTTTTTGATGTTTTGAAATATTATTGGCGAATTCCTATACAACAGTATTTTTTTTATTATCTACAGAAAAACGTCTGTCGAGTCAGCTAGTATTTTATAATACAAAGTTCTCCGCCGCGTCTGTCTGTCTGTTTGCGATGAACTAAAAAAATACTGTACCGATTTTCATGCTGTTTTAACCAATGGATTCTCGAGAAAGGTGTAAGTATATAATTTGTTAGGTTTTTGCATACATTTTTGAATACATTAACGATATTTGTTGGAGGAGTCGGAAAAAAAAAGCTGTTTGAGAGCATTCAACGAAAACGCTGTCTAAACCCTTTGAGATATAACAAAATAATGTTTGGTGGAATTTGGTGGAGTCTTATATAGGTGTACAGAAAAGTCCGCGTTGGCATATGTCTATATCTTAAGGATAACATACTATATCAATCTTAAGACTAAAAAAATACCAATTAAAAGCCGGTATTGTAAAAGCTGTTTACACGATACGATATTAATCGTTATCATTTTAAATAAGTTAGATATTTTACTCTTCTACAGCATATTAATATAATTGATTTAATACAATAAAATACGTTTGTGTGTCAATTTTAAGTAATTAAATAAGATTGCACGTTTCCGATAGCTTTAGACTACATTATTCTCGAAAAAGTAACAGAACAGCGTCTGTCGGGTCAGGTAGTTTATTAGATTAGACTTTGAAATATTTGTCATGCGGATATTTTGGTACTATTTTAAAACGAGATCAGGAGATCTATTACCAAAATTGAAAGCCGAATTTTCGGTCCGAAACGAAAGAACGACGAACTTCGAATTAAATCCTGTTACCAAAGTTTTCGGAATCCGAATAGTGCGGAAGGACATCGTTTCAGAACCATAGACATGACCATAAAAAGTGAGGTGAAACAGCGAAAAAGTAAATGTCAAGAAGAGAATTTGGGAATAAGGTGAAAGACAAAATGTCTAATCGCGACCTTCGTATCCGAAACACTTTCGTAATAGGAAAACGCACGGTCTGTTAACCGATACTTCGTATTTCGATTTTGGTAATAGGGCTCCAGTATCAAATACATGATGTAAGGGAAGCGTAGATGCGAATGCGTAGATTTAACGGAAATTTGAATGCGAAAACCAATAACATGTTATTGTTTGTTTTGTTTTAATGACGTAGAACAATTTTATCTTTCAACAGTTTGACATAAATGATTGTATGTGATTTAAGGGAATCGTAGATGCGTATGCGTAGATTTAACGGAAATTTGAATGCGAAAACCAATAACATGTTATTGTTTGTTTTGTTTTAATGACGTAGAACAATTTTATCTTTCAACAGTTTGACATAAATGATTGTATGTGATTTAAGGGAATCGTAGATGCGTATGCGTAGATTTAACGGAAATTTGAATGCGAAAACCAATAACATGTTATTGTTTGTTTTGTTTTAATGACGTAGAACAATTTTATCTTTCAACAGTTTGACATAAATGATTGTATGTGATTTAAGGGAATCGTAGATGCGTATGCGTAGATTTAACGGAAATTTGAATGCGAAAACCAATAACATGTTATTGTTTGTTTTGTTTTAATGACGTAGAACAATTTTATCTTTCAACAGTTTGACATAAATGATTGTATGTGATTTAAGGGAATCGTAGATGCGTATGCGTAGATTTAACGGAAATTTGAATGCGAAAACCAATAACATGTTATTGTTTGTTTTGTTTTAATGACGTAGAACAATTTTATCTTTCAACAGTTTGACATAAATGATTGTATGTGATTTAAGGGAATCGTAGATGCGTATGCGTAGATTTAACGGAAATTTGAATGGGAAAACAATAACATGTTATTGTTTGATTTGTTTTAATGACGTAGAACAATTTTATCTTTCAACAGTTTGACATCAATGATTGTATGTGATTTAAGGGAATCGTAGATGCGTATGCGTAGATTTAACGGAAATTTGAATGCGAAAACCGGAAACATATTGTTTGGTTTATTAAATCATGTAGAACAATTTTATCTTTCAACAGTTTGACATACATGATTGTATGTGATTTAAGTGTGTAAATGCGTATGCGTAGATTTAACGGATATGTGAATTCGAAAACCGGAAACATCGTTCGGTTTGTTTTAATCGTGTAGAACAATTTTATCTTACAAACAAACGCAAGAGGTTGTAATGAATACTTAAACAACTTTTATAGCCTACCAAACATCACTTATCAACTATAAACAATGTGAGTCCATAACAATATTAAGCCGAGCTGCGTAGTGTGTTTACTCATGCGGATCTAGTTTATTTCCAATGCCTCCGACCCCGATGTGCTAATGTCTGTTTGACGAAGATATTTGATTAGCAGCGCTACTTCCCGACACGCCGAGAATCTGTGATTAGCTTGTTAGTTGTTTGTATACGGCACTAGCGTAGAACGTGACGATGTTGGTTCAATGAATACATTGTAAGTATTGCACGGATTCATTCACGATAATATCAATGGCTCCGACGTGACTATGAACACAATACGTTAATAGAACCCTTATAGATTCGTCTTGTCTGTTTGTCTGTCCGTGTATGCCATAGCCACTTTTTTCCAAAACTCTAAGAGCTATACTGTTGAAACTTGATAAGTAGATGTATTCTGTGAACCGCATTAACATTTTCAAACAGAAATAGATAAAAAAAATATGGGGTTTCCCTATACTAACTGAAACTCAAAAAATTTTGTTCATCAAAACCATCTATTTATTGATATTCTAAAATTATTTTGAGGTTTCTAATATAATTTTTTTCCAAACTGAATAGTTTGGCCGAGAGAAACTTCCAAAGTGGTAAAATTTGTGTGCCCGCGAAAAGTAAAAAAGATATATGATGAATACGAGAATGATGAGAGCTCATTTGCACTGTATGATTATGAGCAAAGATTATTTTGCGTTTTCCATTTATATACTTACTTTAATATCATTTTCCTTTCTATATAACTTTTATATTTTGTTACTTGCTGCTGAAACGCTTCATGGGCGAGTCAGACTCGCACTTGGCCGTTTTTTATTTAAATGTGTGTGACAAGCTGTGTCTTACACTCGCGAT
The DNA here is from genome assembly GCF_905404315.1 of Leptidea sinapis. Taxonomy (NCBI): domain Eukaryota; kingdom Metazoa; phylum Arthropoda; class Insecta; order Lepidoptera; family Pieridae; genus Leptidea; species Leptidea sinapis. The sequence goes on along the minus strand of NC_066267.1, from coordinate 14,840,851 downwards.
TTGTATGTCACTTTCTGTTAGAGTGCGTGCATTGATCATAGAGGTTTGCACAGTATCTAGACGAATAATTGATCTGAGCATATTTTTGAAGATTTCATGTTTATAAAGGTACCTTTACCAGAAAAGCAAATTATTAAATATTTGTAGAAATATCTAAATATGTTGTGATATTACTAGATTGATTTTGACAGGACTTTATATTTTGATAGATAGCTCTTGTTAAAGCAAGGCTTCTTTTAATTTAAGAAATTAATTATGAGTCCACGATACGATTGCTATGCAATTAAATCTTATATCAATACATAAAAAAAATAGTATTTATTAATATATTTGGCAATTTACTAATAAATTATTATATTGCAAAATTTATTGAAGTAGGCGTTACTTAGCGGAAATTCATAATTATCCAAATGATTTGAGTTTTCTTTAGTGTTAATTCCGCCAATATTTGTCTTTAAACAATTTGACACGTGTTTCGCCTCTACACGAGGCATTCTCAGGACGTGTTGACTCGCCAAAATCTCTCACGAGACATCAAATGTCCTGAGGATGCCTCGTGTAGAGGCGAAACACGTGTCGAATTGTTTAAAGACAAATATTGGCGGAATTAACACTAAAGAAAACTTAAAACATTTGGATATTATATTGCACGCAACGAAAGTTCTTATATTTGCCGCTTAATTAATTTAATTATGATTGCGTGATAAAACCTCGCACTGTATCTGTTTCAGCAAAAACTTGAATACGTGTTGATTGATTTCAGGACCGTGTTTTGAACATCACGAGTCAGATAATGGACCAGGTGCTGGGTGACGAGCGAGTGGCGCGGGGCTTCAGGGTCAAGTTTCCCGAAGATGTCCTTCAGGACAACTTGGCTGGCCAGCTCTGGTTTGGCGCTGAGGTGAGCAGAGCTTGAGAAATCCGAAATTATTAAACAAAGTAACGCTGCCGCAAACAAGTCACAAATTAGGATATCATCCCCATCACGTATCCACGTGATGGGGTGGATGCATGTCTTCTACAGTACAGTTTTCATGGAACTTTCTTCAACGTACAATCAAGCTATGGAATGGGCTTCCTTGTGCGGTGTTTTCGGGACGATACGATATACCTTTTAAAAAATAAAAACAAAGCGCGTACACCTCCTGTGATTCCTCTAGTGTTGCAAAAGAATGTGGGCGGCGGTGATCACTTAATACCTGGTGACCTGTACTCTTATTTGACCTCCTTTTCCATAAAAAAAATCATGTCTAATTCGATATATTATTAATATATACCAGTGGGAGGCTCCTTTTCACAGGATGCAGGCTAGATTATGGGTACCACATGGGCGCCTATTTCTGCTGTGAAAGAGTAACGTAAGCATGTGTTTCGGTCTGAATGGCGCCGTAGCTGGTGAAATAGCTCGGCAAACGAGACAACATCTTATGTCTCAAGGAGACGAGCGCAATTGTGGTGCCGATCAGAATTTTTGGGATTTTCAATAATCCTGATCGGTACTACATTGTAATGGGCAGGGCGTATCAATTACCATTAGATGAACGTCCTGCTCGTCTTGTCCCTTATTGTTATAAAAAAAAATATTATAATATAAAGTGTGGCAACATAAGATTTGTCGCAATAGTTATTATGGATTGTCAGGTTTAATACACAAATAAAATTTGAAAAACAAAATTTTATGAACGATGCGGGATTCGAACCCACGACCTCCGGCGTGAGAGTTGAACAAAGCAAACAGAATTTTATAACGAGGCGGTACTCGAACGGTTAGCTCAGTTGGTTAGAGCACCGGCACGGAACGCCGGAGGTTCGAATCCCGCATCGTTCATAAAATTTTGTTTTTCAAATTTTATTTGTGTATTAATCCTAGAAGTGAGAGTTACCACTTTAAAAAAACATAACACATTGACAGGTTTGTTTTAGGCAAATCGAATTACAAAGTGTAAAAGATTAGACAGAGGCTGGATTAACGTGCGGCAAATCGATCTAATAATAATCGAATCTTTGATGGAACGAAATGGAGAAAATGATTGCACATATAACACTTATGTCGCGTTTTGTTACATTGCAGTGTCTCGCTGCTGGTTCATCAATAATGAACCGCGAAGAGGAATCGGCAGCTATGAGGCCCCTGGCCAAGGCCCTCACGCGCAGCTTGGAGACAGTTCGCTCTCTGCTCAGGGAGCAGTGTCTGCGCCCTCGTGGCCTGGCCTTGCAAGACCACGACGACATGCTGCAAGAAAGCCTGAGGATATTCGACAGGTTTGATACTAAATATATCCGTTGTTCTTGGTAGTCTTCTTCTCTTCAGTAGTGAAAGTTTTTAGGGACAGTGGTAGTTATTTCCTTCCATCTTTAACGCCAGTGTGTATGGCATGTTAGTATACCCGAGGTTTTTAATCTTAACTTTTCGATACAACGTGGTTTTCGGCGAGAACTATGGCCAAATAAGAGGGTATTCAAAAATGATGTGGGACAATTTTAGCGACTTTTCAACCTTTCCCTTCAAATCTCTCTCGAGTTTTTTCAAAATACGTAGTAGAGATAAAAAGTGAAACAAAATAATAGTAGGATGAAATCCATTGGAAAAGGACGAGAACATAGCAAAAATTAAGTGAAAAATAAATTACGGGCGATCTGAGGACGGGAAGTGGAAAAGGGGGGGTGTTTTAGGGTAAAAAACGGTTTATCTCGATTTCCGGCAAAACTACAAGTCCTATGGCAAAAAGATTGGCAAAGTTGTAGGTAATAAGGAGATCTACAACTTTTGTAATTACACTTTTTTCACATAACCTCAAAATTTAGGTGAAAAATTCAAAAAACCAAGTTTATGGTTTTTTATTTATCTTTTTCAAAAAATTTTTTTTTTACGAAATTTGGCGAAAACTTACCTTATTATATCCCAAATAAACTGTAATTTATTTGATTTAAAATATTTATTTTAACTTATAATCAAAAAACACCCTAATTTTCAATCGAAAATTCTGACGTCAAAATATCAGCTTTTTTCAAAAATTTTGGGGGCTTTTTGTTCGTTGAAATATCTACTTTCTGATGGTGTAAAAAAAAATATAAATTACAATTGTAAATGTTCGGAAAATTTAAGTCCAACAAAAGGCATTTCATAAAGAATTCATACCTGTTGTTTCGTAGCACCATAAATATGGATTACGATTAATCAAATCTATTTATAAATGTTAAAAGGATAATGATTCAGTGTTAAATTAACCTTTTTTTTCAATTTTATTGATTTTATAATCCACATTTTTGCTGCTACTTAATAACAGGTGTGAATTCTTTATGAAATGCCTTTTGTTGGACTTAAATTTTCCGAACATTTACAATTGTAATTTATATTTTTTTTTACACCATCAGAAAGTAGATATTTCAACGAACAAAAAGCCCCCAAAATTTTTGAAAAAAGCTGATATTTTGACGTCAGAATTTTCGATTGAAAATTGGGGTTCTTTTTTCATATTAAGTTAAAATAAGGCGAACAAATAAATATTTTAAATCAAATAAAATACAGTGTATTTGGGACATAATAAGGTAAGTTGTCACCAAATTTCGTAGAAAAAATTTTTTTTTGAAAAAGATATAAATAAAAAACCAAAAACTTGGTTTTTTGAATTTTTCACCTAAATTTTGAGGTTATGTGAAAAAAGTGTAATTACAAAAGTTGTAGATCTCTTTATTACCTACAACTTGCCAATTAACTTTTTGCCATAGGACTTGTAGTTTTGCCGGAAATCGAGAAAAACCGTTTTTTACCCTAAAATACCCCCCCTTTTCCACTTCCCGACCTCAGATCGCCCGTAATTTATTTTTCCCTTAATTTTTGTTATATTCTCGTCCTTTACCAATGGGTTTCATCCTACTGTTATTTTTTTTTGTTTTTCAAAAATTATCGACCCTGGTCTATAGGTATTTATATATGCATTGGATTTATGCGTTATTATTACGTGAATATATATATACAGTAGACTCGGTAATCCGAAAAAGGTTTTAGAGGAAAGTGTCGAATTTGTCGGATTATAGACTACTGATTAAGACCTCCTTATAGTCTGGAATTTATTGAAAAAAGAGTACCTTCACAGTGCTCGACTTTATCTGAGGGAGGCTCCTTTCCTTTCCTAAAAAAAAGCAAAAAGCAACAGTCAAGATGTTCTAACTTTCAGATTATTCGCCGAGTTTGAGCTGTGCTACGTGAGCGCAATGGTGAACGTGAAGACGCCGCACGAGTTTGAAGCACAGCAGCTGATCTGCGTTCTGTTCTCTGAGAGTCTCCGGCGAGCTCTCAAGCAGAACCTGCTAACACAGGAACAGGTCAGTTTGATTAACAATAAACAGCCCTGTGGTTCCCTGGGGCGATTTAGGGCATTTACCAGTGGGAGACTCCTTTGCACAGGATGCCGGCTAGATTATGGAGCAGTAATGTGTAAGCATGATTGTATTTTGGTCTGAAGGGTGCCATATAGCTAGTGAAATTACTGCCAAATGAGACTTAACATTATACGTCGCAAGGTGACGAGCGATCGTGGAATTAAAGAAATTTAATTAGTATTTTATATTTTTACTATAAGTAAAATTCCAGTATTGGGGTGGATTTTTTTCCGATGCCCAGGGGCGGCATTAAGTTTAAATCCGGCCCTGGGCGTATTAATTACCATCAGCTGAACGTCCTGCTCGTCTCGTCCCTTATTGTCATAAAAAAACATCTTGAAGCCATTTTCCGAAGCGGCACCGATCGCCTAAGCCGTCCTTAAAGCGTCATAGGTTGGCAACGCATCTTTAAGACTTGTGTATATTGTGCAGATGTTTATGGTCACTGGTTATATCGATACCAAAAAGTTGAGCCGGTTGCTTATACAGGATGATTTTTACAAGCAATAGTTAAACCCTATTGTTGGTTAGCTTATACCTATTGCGAACTGACGCTTTTTACGCTACAGACTGTATCAATTTATTCGTTTATGTATAGATTTAAAGATAATTATTTTTATTATTATTAAAGTAGTTATTGTTTTATTCTTTAGTTTTTTCTTGGTTATTAAGTAAGAACATAGTTATTTTATTGTTTTATCAGCCTTTTGCTTGTGGATTTAATTTGTAAAAAAATTATCAAAAATTGTTTACAAAAGTTTTAGTTTAACAAAGGATGTATATAATACTATTAAGCATGTCGAGTTAGCCTGTAAGTGGAGTATACAACATTATAAAAGAATTTTTAAATGTATCTATAGATTAAGATAGTTGTATGCACGTTGGCTTCCTAATAAATAAATAAATAATTAAGTGTAAGAGAGTTTTCCATTTAAACACACACAATTCTTGGTATGACAGGACAGCCAACCGTGTAAATGCTGTCAAATGTTAGTTGGCACTGCTGTAGTGCCGACTTACTTACACAAATTAAAACTTAACTTACTACTGTCGGGGACCCAGTGCTCTGCGAACGGCTGGATCACTTGGCGTTGCGTAGAGACGTCGCTTCATTGTGTGTCTTCTACAGCATTTATCACGGGGAGTGTTCCGAAGAGCTGTTTAACCTGATTCCTGCCGCCGAATTCTACCTTCGCACGACACGCCACAAGTTAGGATATCATCCTCACCATCTGGATGTGTGGCGGTCCTCCGCAGTGCGGTTTTCAAGGAGCTTTCTTCCACGTACTACAACGCTGTGGAATGAAATTCCTTGTGCCGTGTTTCCGGGACGATACGACATGGGTACCTTCAAAAAAAGCGCGTACACCTTCCTTAAAGGCCGGCAACGCTTTTGTGATTCCTCTGGTGTTGCAAGAGAATGTAGGCGGCGGTGATCACTTAACACCAGGTGACCCGTACGCTCGTTTGTCCTCCTATTCCATAAAAAAATACTAACTTACTCAAATTAAAGTTAATTTAACTAAATATCTGTATATTAAATGCTTTTATAGTTATTTATAATCATCTTTAAACTGAAGTGATAGTTATATAAAATAGCATTACTAAAACAGTAATGAATAACCACATTTATATAAATGTTATTATTAATTGGGATATCTTATGGCTCTATGGCGTATGTAGCGCTTGTTAACACCTAAGATTAAGGATTGGTCTCTGCTGCGCTCCAAATAGATACCGCAGGCGTAGTCGCAAAGTGCTGAAACTAATACGCCCAAGTGGGCGTACTCGAGCCAGTCTTGAACAATTTGTGACGTTGATGCGGTCGTCAGAAAGTATTTTGTATTTCATTAATTTCAATGTTAAATAACACGAACCGTATGTAACAAACTTTGAAAGATGTCATTGAGTGTCAAGATGCCACGCACACAAACATCTTAAAGTTGCCGTAATAAAAAAGCTACTGTTTTTAGGTAGTGCGGTATCTAGTTGGAGCGCAGTGGAGACCACTCCTTAATCTAAGGTTAACACATTAACTAATCAATATATCAATAATATTGCTGATATATATTATAATTATTACTTAATTGAGTTTTTTTCAGGTCGATTCGTACGACCCGGCTTTGATGTTCGCAGTGCCTCGTCTCGCAATTGTGAGTGGACTACTAATATACTCCAGCGGACCTCTGTCCATAGACAAACCACCGGGTGAGTTGCCTCGACCTGCTATCTTAACAAATTATATATTAACCAAAATAAATTAATTAAAAAAAAATGGCTCTGTCGTAAATCCTATTACTCCACTGCTGAATATCTAAATGATCGGACAGCCTGGGACTAGATTATGATTATACAAATGATTTATGTTTTCTTTAGTGTTAATTCCGCCAATATTTGTTTTTAAAACAATTCGACACGTGTTTCGCCTCTACACGAGGCATCCTCAGGACGTGTTGTCTAGCCAAAATCTGGTACGAGACTGAATCAAATGAGCCGGAAGCCGCTCTTTTATACCCTCGTCCCATGAAATGACGCGCTGTGATTGGTCTGCTGTTGTGACGTATTCAATAAATTTTCTTAGATTATGATTATTTTATAGCGATAGAAATGACTGTACAATATTGTATATTTTTATTGAAAAGAGTGCAAAAAAAGAATGCTGGGAGAGTTTCTTGCGCCGCTTCTTCTCTCTCAGAGCGCCATTTGTTTCCGAAGCGGTAGTAGTATCTAGTAGTTATTAGAAATGACATCAAAAAGGATTCTAAAGGAATCAATTTTGGTAAAATAAATGCCTTTCATATGCCTTTATGCCTTTAATTAATCAATCAAATTATTTATTTGGGTATAAACTTGATATGGTACGATGGTACAATCGTACAGTTTCACATGTTTCGCCACGTTTAACAAGACATGCAAATTAATTTAATACAATTAATGGTATAAGTTATTAATAATATAACAAAATCAAATAATTAGGCTTATTGATTTAGTATCTCACATATTTCATAAATATAATAATATTTACACACTTTTTAGACAACTTATCTTGCCCCAAGTTAAGCATATATAGCCTGTGTTATGGGTTACAAGACATTGATATATTTAATACAATATACATACTTAAACATACATAAATTCATATAAACATACATATATACATTTAAACATCCATGACTCGGAAACAAATATCCATATTCATCATATAAATGCTTGCACCTACCGGGATTCAAACCCGGGACCTCTAGCTTAGTAGGTAGGATCGCTAACCACTCGGCTATACAGGTCGTCTAATATATATATAACTTGCAGTTTTTACCAACAGTGTCAATAAACTCAATAACACTCTTTGATATAATAAGATATTATTTATTCAATATTATACTATTAATTTGTTATGTTTTTAAAGTGATAACCCTCACTTCTAGGATTAATGCACGAATAAAATTAGAAAACAAAATTGTATGAACGTTGCGGGACTCGAACCCACGACCTCTCGCGTTTCGTGCGAGTGCTCTTCCAACTGAGGTAACCGTTCGAGTGACGTATCGTCATAAAATCTTGTATGCTTTGTTCAACTTTTGTAATTTTATTTGTGTATTAATCCTAGAAGTGAGGGTTATCACTTTAAAAACATAACTAATTGTTTAGATTTGCAAGAGCGACATCTCAAGTCAATTTCCTAATATGCAAATACTGGGATTGAGCAGATTATCAACTGTAAAGTAGATCCTGTAGATGAAGCCACAACCTGAAAGTTGAACAAATCATACATGATTTTATGACGATACGTCACTCGAACGGTTAGCTCAGTTGGAAGAGCACTCGTACGAAACGCGAGAGGTCGTGGGTAGAACCCACGTAGTAGGTAGGTAGTCCCGCATCGTTCAGAAAATTTTGTTTTCAGATTTATTTGTGTATTATACTATTACTGTTGCCTAAAAATTATCCCAAATTCTTTCTAAACTACGAGATGAGCTAACATTGGAAACGATATCCATAACACTGTTAAATTAATTCAAAATTTGGACCTTGAGAATCTTGAAATATACAATTTTTGTGACATAGACGGCCGTATCTTTTTTACGTTAACTAAGAAGTTTGATATCGTTTTAATTTTCTTAATTACAACTCAACCTGCACGCGTTCCCGAGAAATAGGGTCTTGACAGACAGACGGACAACAAAGTGATAGGATCACTATCCGGATAGGATCACTAAGTGTTAAATTTTTATCATTTTGACGTACGGCACCTTAAAAATGGTCCTAAATTATTTCTCTATTTCCCCGAGATCTATAGAAACGTTCTTCAAATGGCTGAACATAGGCATTTAGGCACTTTGAAACAAAAGCCATGTGTTTATTTAACAGCACTGTTGTTTTGTATGAAAAATAATCTTATGTTCTTTTAACAGTTAATGTAGCATTATTGTCTATAATAATTGTACTTATTCCCAAAGTAAAGCTGCAAAAATATTTATCGATAAATAATTACTTTAAGGGATAATATTATAAATATAACTAAATAAAAAAAAATATTTTACTTAACTCACAGACTCTAAACAGAATCACCAAAGTGTGTACTCATTTACGATATACAATACATCTTGAGTAAATTTCATTAAATATTTTTTTATGGAAGAGAGGGACACACGAGCATACGGTTCACCTGATGTTAAGTGATCACCGCCGCCCACATTCTCTTGCAAGACCAGAGGAATCACAGGAGAATTGCAGAACGTTGTCGAAGGTGAACGCGCTTTTTTTAAGGTACCCATGCCATATCGTCTCAGAAATACCGAACAAGGAAAATCATTCCATAGCTTATATGTCATTTAAATTTATTGAACACCAACTGCGCGTTATATGCATACTTATTATTGATCCCGCAATATTGGATACGATTCCCAGAGGAAATGTCGGACATGTTTCGTCCGTTCCGCACGTTGCTGCACAAGATCCGCTCGCTGCTGTGGACCTTGGACCGGCGGGAGCTGCTGGTACTGGAGCGACTGCTTTGCAGCAACGAGGACGTCTCCAGCCTGGTGCATCTACCAGACCTACCAGGTTAGCTCAGTCCCTTTAAGGTATTTAAAGACTTTTTTTTTAAACTATTAATTCGTGGATCGATTGGTTGGAACTCAGCCGCAACTCAAATTTTAATCTTCATATTCAAATTCTATCAGATCAAAAATGACTAAAAACTGGTTTAATGTGTTTCCCTAACTGTTACTATAAATATAATTGCACGTAGTGTTTAAATTCTCTTTGAACATAATAAATGTAATACCTATGTAATTATTAACTTATTTTATATAATACTTGTATAAAAAAAAAGAAGATGCACCTGTATTATGGTATGTGTTATAGAAACAATATGCGAAAAATATTAAATGGTGTAAAATGTTCACACTATTGTTTAGTAATTAAGTTATTGTAACACTGTAAGTTTTCCAAATAAAATAAATAAAATATTTTTGTCGAGTTTTGGGAATATGGTACAAATGTAGCTGTAAAATGGGATGCACCGGAACCAGCAAAATTTTGAAAAATAATATATAGAAAAAAAGTTTGGAAACCTTTGGTTTTACACGATACACGTAGCTATTTAAATTCGCCTACGTAAAGTCCACTCTTCCCCTACTTAATTTGCGGGGATTAATTATAATTTTCTTTTGTGAACTAGGTGAAGATTCAACAGCTGACTCGTGCTATCCGGACATTGGTGAATTTGTTTCCAAGTTCTATGCAGACCATGTGCATTGCAGAGAATTATACACACAACTAAGGTAGATTAATTTAACGAATTTTTTGTAGTATATATAGAGAAAAACTAATCTATACTAATATTATAAAGCTGCAGTGTTTGTTTGTTTGTTTGAATCCATTTATCGAGGAAGGCTATAGGCTATGTTTTTTTTTCAAAATTAGGGATCCGTAATAAAATTGATATTTTGTAACACAACGTGTAAAATCGAAAACCTATTTTTGCGTGCGCTGCAAAAACTATTGACAATAGAACAAAATGATGTACAGGCATGTATAATATAGGCAATATTTTATTTCTTATAAAACTATTGCGTGAATTATACTTTATATGGCAAAACAACGTTTGCCGGGTCAGCTAGTAATTTATACATCTAGTAAAAGCCAATTGTTGCTAGACAGCAGATGAAGGATGACAGGCCAGGTTTATTTTACTTGTTGTTTGTGTGAGTGCGCTTGCATAGAGGTTAACTGTCAAACTCATTTTTTACGACGTTTCCACAGCTATCACAGTTTTTCTAGATATATAAATAATCTAAGGATAATAAAATATCTGAGTATATATATATATTTTTATTTCACTGTTAAGGGATCTGTGGAGTGTGGACCGAAACATTTAGTTCAGACAATCAATTATCGTATAAGAAAGAAGTTCTATTATTGTTCATCGTATAATATTTTTATGTCAATAATAAGATACGAAAGTAAGCAACACTTGATGGTTAGGAAATCACCCCATCTTTTACATCTTTAATAGTGAAGTAGGTTGAAACTGGGAAGATATTAAATCACGATTAGATAATTTCGTAGTTATTGCTAATTTACCATCTAAATATTGTAATTTTATGTATAAAAAATCTATTTGTTTTGTCAGTTCCAGTGAACCAACAATAACCGACGCCGATTATTTGCCAGACAACATTGAAGTTATGACACCGATCATAGACGGACTCAGACGTTTGAACGAAGATTTTGACGATAGAACATCGGATGACACAGATACAAAGACAGATAAACATACAGTAGACACGGCAAGTACAGACACATATCAGACAAATGAGAGTTCAGAAAAAGTGAGAAAAATGAGAAACGAAAGTGATTTGTCCTCTTTAAGAAATCTATCAACGAATGGACTCATGATGTTCGACCCTCTTGTTATTAATGCTGTGGCTGCTTCAACTTCTAATGATAGTCCCAGACAAATACCAGACCAAGACTTAGTGACATCACTAAACGAACAAGTGACTGAAATAGCCGACAGATTATCATCGATAGTTAGTGACGTTGACATAGTAGGTCAAATGCATTCGTATTCGACCAACGACGTCCCATCACTAACTGAAAGTTCAGAGGCTTTTGGATTTTCCGCCCCCAGAAACGAACAGATAACATGTATGCCGTCTACTAGTCATGGATATTTAATACCAAACGCAATAAGTCAAGAACCAGTCGTGCTAGCTTCATTGTCTCACAACAACTCCGCAGTGTTCAACGAAGACGAAAACGATTTAAACAATGATCTCCCAATGATATTTCCGGATAACATTGACGCGGAGATTGTAAATACTAATATATGTATCGCTAACGCTAACCTGTCTTCACTTTTACTAACTAACGAAGAGTTTAGAAACATTGTAGAAAACGAAACTAATGATAGAAGCGATGACAATGCCAGTTTCCATTCGGCGAAAATGGGTAGCGATGAACGTGTTAAATTTATCTTAGGTTATGAAAGTGAACATGAGTCGCCGGTAGATTCGGGTGTCAGCACTGAAAATACTAGTTTAGATAGATCGCCTGATACAGATCAAAATAAAATGAAAGATGGTTATATGGAGAACAACCGGATTTTACCTGATAGTAAATTAGAAGACTTAGATATAACCGGTGATGTTACTGTAAATATAACTTACGAAGAAGAAGAGAATTTAAAAAATGAAGCAGGATCATCACATATAGAACTAGATAGGAATGGTGAAAGTTCACAGACTATACAGAATTGGGGTTCTAATTCAAATCATGAAGAATTAAGAACCATTGAAGAAGTTATATCTGAATTACGGAGACAGAGGTTGTCTGATAAGAATTTGAGCACTGTGGTAGAAGAGAATAGGAGTGATGTTGGGAATAGTTCGCATAGTAGCAGTAGAAAGAAAAGGAAATCTGGAAAGAGTAAAAAAAAGAAATGGTCGCCTAATATCGTACTTATGGACAGTAGGACGGTGCAGACACAGAATAATACACTCAGATTGAATTTGGATCATTTTGTAGACGAAAGGTAATATATATTTTTTTCATTACATGTTTTATTTTTGCTTGTATTTATGAAAGATGCAGCAATCGCAGCTGGGTCTAGGGAGATAAAGCCTCGCGCGTAATAAGTATTACCGCTTAGTTTACTGATCTTTGTGTATTTATTCACCCTGTTGCTTTTGTCTACAGATTTATTTTATTTTTATCGTATTTATGTTATTTTGTACTTGTTAAATTCAATGTATGTGTATAATAAACCAGATATGTCGGTAAATTATAGTATGAGAAATAAGAAATCGAGAAAATATAAACACCATTTTTCTTAAGGTAGGGGAGCTTTCTTTAAGAGCGGACATCTAAAATTGTAAAGAATAAAACTTGCAAAAGAACTTAAAGTTCAGATAAAATTGAAAATAAATTCCGATTGAAAGATCAATTTGAGTATAGAAAATAAAAGAAAAAAGTACGAGATACCACCATATTGAACTCGACATACAAAATTATTTCAAATACCTTTAAGGACAAATTTTGCTCGAAACTCAGTTCTATCCTGTATTGCTGAAGCATAAAACTATGATTATTAAAACTTGATCTATTTCATTTGTCGAAACATAAATTAAAATGTGGAATTAGGTATGTAAATGCACAGACCACAATAAATACATGCACAGACTACAATAAATACACGCACGCACGTATGCACACAACAAGCACGAACGAAGTTTGGGGCGGTCACACTTAGTATATTATTCATATCCATATAAATAATTCAAAAACCACCAATCAACATTACAGTCAAACATATTTTTGCGCACAAAATGGAGATGTTAATCTATATATATAAATATGAATTGCTGTTCGTTAGTCTCGTTAAAACTCGAGAACGGCTGGACCGATTTGCAAATTTAGGTCTTTAATTATTTGTGGAAGTCCAGAGAAGGTTTAAAAGGTGAATATATAGGAAAATGCTGCTAATCTATATATATAAATGAATTGCTGTTCGTTAGTCTCGCTAAAACTCGAGAACGGCTGGACCGATTTGGCAAATTTAGGTCTTTAATTATTTGTGGAAGTCCAGAGAAGTTTTAAAAGGTGAATATATAGGAAAATGCTGCTAAATAAAATAAAAACAGCGAATTTGTTTTTCCTTTGCTGTGTCCATACTTAATTTCTGAGAGAATTTATTGACGCACGGTTTGACAGTTCTGGGTGTCAGCAGGGTGCATATTTTACGAAGTAATTTTTGATGTTATGATATTATATTATTGACAAATTCATATAAAAACATTATTTTATTTATTATACGAGTATACAGAACAACGTCTGTCGGGTCAGCTAGTATGAAATGAAATTATATATACTAAATATGCCCATACACTTATTTGTGTAAATATATGAGTGTGCAAGTATGTGTAGTTAATAATGAACAGGTTCCCAAAAAGCTCCTCTAGTGGATGCGAAATAAAACAAACCATACAAGACTAGAGATCGGTATATTCTCAAACCAAATATTTGAACCATATAAAATTTATGCAAATATTGTTTGTGCGATTTCAAATACAACTAGCGCGATCTCTTATCGACTAGCAAGCAAAATGATATATAAAATGAAAACTTAACTTTTAAATCTTAAATAATTTGTAAAAATGTAATTTCAGGGATTGCGGTGTCTCGGAGTGTGGCGATGACGAACAGATAGCTTTAGCGCTGCAAGCACAAGAGCTGGCTGCGAGGCATCAGGCGAGATCCAAGTTCAAGTGAGTGCCTGTAATTTTCCAGCTGTTGCCTTACAACATTGTGCTTAGTAGTTATAGGCAGTGATTTTGTATGTGCTGTTAATATAATAATAATATTGACACACTTTTTACACAAATTATCCTGCCCCAAGTTAAGCATATATAGCCTGCACCCACAAGGGTTACAAGACAATGATATATTTAATACAATATACATACTTAAACATACATAAATTCATATAAACATACATATATACACACATAAATACATTTAAACATCCATATTCATCATATAAATGCTTGCACTACCGGGGTTCGAACCCAAATATGAATACTGTATTCTGCTTTGAATAATTCTAGTACTTACTCTTTGATAACCTTCCTGGTACATCTGTAGTACCCCGTCCCCTTCACCGTCTGTCACCCCGTGAGACGGTCGCGCACAAACTTGTCGGACTATAGCGTTTCGAGGGGCTTCAAAATGATGGCTCCATTTGTTTTCTTTAACACTCCATTCCATTATTGGGATTTAATATTAATGTCGAAAAAAATATGTGATGTGTCCGGAAATGATCGACGCTTCTAGAATTTAAAATTCATATTAATAAATAATTGTAACAATACTTACCGTCGGAATTGTTACAATTGTACGAATAATAGATAAAGCAATATATCCGCTGTAAAGGTATAAAAGATTGGAGCGGCCGCGTCCAATGAGAACTAAAAAGACTGTCGAAGATGTTAAGTTCAGAAATAGCCGAAATACTATACGGAATAAAAAAATTATGACACGCCGACATAAATTCGCTTAAGAAGCCGACATAAGTGCGTAAGTCCATATAGATTAAAAAAAGTCCGCGGCCCGACAGATTAAAAAAAGTAAAGATAATAATATAGGTATAAGATAAGAAAGATAAAGTAATTATGAATAAAAAATACCCCTATATACTTATTGAACATAGTTTATGCATCAATGTACACACGTTGTAACCCCCCCACCATTTAATCTCGCATAACTACTTGACCTCCGACAATTCTTCCTGCTCTGTGTCAATAAGCCCAAGATAGGGTGGGCATTATTCATGGCCGGGAAAAGTGTTTAATCATGCTGTTTTAATCACATTGTTCAATTGAGTCGGGCATTATGAATAGTGCCCGGACTTATCAAATTGCCCGTAACATATATATTACCTTCAAAATATCCGCTTTTTTACGCTATACGGTATATAGCTTTTACCTAGTATACACCATCACTTAAACGAGAATGTTAATTCAGATCCAGTGAAGACCTGATACACCGGCTCTTCGTTTGCATCGCCGGTGTAGCCGACCAGCTACAAACGAACTTCGCAGCCGATCTCCGCAACATATTAAAAGCTGTGTTCCTCATGAATCAGACGGTCGATACGCCGCCCGAAAAGGAACCGCCATCTATCGAATACCAACCGAGTGAGGACCAAGTGATACAAAATGGTAAATTTTTATTCATAAGTAAATATAATTTTTATATGAATTTGTAAAAAAAAACACAATCTTTTTACTACTGCATCTAACAGTTTAAGGAACTTTCTTTCACGTGCTACAGAGCTGTGGAATGAGCTTCCTTGTGTGGTGTTTCCGGGACGATATGACATGGGTACCTAAAAACAGCGCGTACACCTTCAGGCCGGCAACGCTCCAGTCATTCCTATGGTGTTGCATGAGAACGTGGGCGGCGGTGATCACTTAACACCAGGTGATCCGTACACTCGTTTGTCCTCCTTTTTCATAAAAAAAATATCAACATTATTAATTTTAACATTTACCACCCCCTCCAGTTAAACTTTTATGAGAAATGACAAGTAACTCATTGTCACTTCTTTAAATCAACACACGTCGTATTTACAAACTTGCATACATAGATTAAACATTTTTTTTATACAATATTTGCTCGGTGATGGAACACAAAAACTAAGAAACATGTATACAAATTTAATAATTCCGTCCGAGCGCTCTTACCAACTAAGGCAACCGCCTTCGTGACCCATTTTTAAAAATAACAAACTGTTTGGATTTGAATGAGCGATATTCCAAGTCAAATTTATAATACACAATTATTGGGCTTAAATTTTTAAGTAGAGCCTGTAGATCGAGCCATAACCTGAGAGTTCAAAAAGACATACTAAGATTTACGGTCAATGCGTCACTCGGACGGTTGGCTCAGTTGGTAAGAGCGCCAGGGCGGAACCCGAGAGGCGCGTTTCCGAGTTCATGAATTTTGGTTCAAATGAAGTTCAGCTGAACGACCTTATTTGTTAATTTAAGTAAACCATAACTCAAGTATACTATTTGCAGGTAGTTCATTCGATAGTGTCTACTCGGCAGAGGAAGTGTACGCGGACAGTTCAGACTCGCCGTCGGAGAGCGGGCCCGCGAGGCGAAACACAGGCAGCTCGAATGACGGCGACGAGAGGAAAGTGGAGACTAGCAACCTTCAAGCATCGGTATCTACCGGAGACCTTACATTAAGGTGAGTTAAAACTCAACTGATGACCATTCGTCAACCTTTTTTTTTCTTTATAGAAGAGAAGGACTCTGTCAGCGTCGCACTGAACGTACTAATTTACTGCTCTTTTCAATAACCTTTCTTCTTCTTCGGCGTTACACTCTTGTCAGAGTGGTCGTGGTCGTCACGTCGAGGTTAGTGGCCTGTTTCACAATGCGACGCCACTCGTCACGAACTGCCGCTCTTCTCGTGCATTCATGCAGAGTACCGTCGACAGCTTGCCTCACTTGGTCCGTCCACCTCATCGGGGACCTGCCTCTTGGTCTAGTGCCCTCGACTTTACCCTGCACTATTAAGCGTTCTATGGAGTCGCTTCCACGTCGCGATACATGCCCGAAGAAAGTGAGAATACGAGCTTGTACGGTAGTGGACAGTCTCTGTTCGATGCCGAGCTCCCGAAAAATGGACTCATTGGTTCGGAATTCGGTCCACGATATACCGAGCATTCTTCTCCAGCACCACATCTCAAGAGCATTGATCTTTTTCTTCTCACTTTCTCGTAGGGTCCATGTCTCAGCAGCGTAGAGGAATATGGGGAATATGAGAGCCCTTACAAGTCGTATTTTTGTGGTTTTAGTGATATTGCGATCCTTCCATATTTTCCTCAATTTATCCATAGCCGATCTGGAGATTGCCATGCGTCGTTTGATTTCGTCTATGCAGCCGCCATTATTTGAAATCAGTGCCCCCAGGTAGTAAGTAATATGTAAGTAGGCACTACCTCGCAATTTGCTACTTTCTTAACCTCTGGCGAGTTGTTCTTAGCACGGTCGACAATCATCACTTTGGTCTTGCTGCGATTAATTCTGAGGCCAAAATCAAGACTAACGTTTTTCAGCCTGTGTAGTAGCTCTTCCATATGAGGGATGCTACTTGCGAAGAGGGTGGTATCATCCGCGTAGCGTAAGTTCGATATGTTTTGTCCTCCAATAGTGATACCGTCTGTCCAACCATCCAAAGCAATTCTCATAATCAGTTCTGTGTAGATGTTAAACAGTAATGGAGAAATTATACATCCTTGTCGGACTCCTGCACTGGGGTGGAAACTGTTGGATAGAACCTCATCGGTTCGCACTGAGGCCGTACCATCTTCGTAAAGGTGCCTAAGAAGTGATACCAGATGTTTTGGGGTACCCATTTCTAGGAGAGTATTCCAGAGTTTCGGCCACTTGACAGAGTCAAACGCCTTGGAGAAATCAACAAAACAAATATATGTAGGTTTATTGAATTCTCGGGATTTTTCGATTATCTGGCGGATGGACAGTATCTGCTCCCGTGTACCCTTTCCTTTTACGAACCCAGCCTGCTCTGGCGATATTTCTCTAGATAAATAGGATTTCAGACGCTCATTCAAGATGTGAAGAAGGATTTTGCTAGCATGGGGTATCAGAGCAATCAGGCGGTAGTTGCTGCAGGATTTGGTGGAGCCTTTCTTGTGTAGAGGGATTAACACGGTGTGCGCCCGATCGCGAGGCCAAGCGCAGGTCCTCCATATGTTGTTGCACAGCGCGTGGAAGATTTGTACACCATACTCTCCTGACGCCTTGATTGTCTCTATAGGGATAGAATCTCTTCCTATTGCCTTGCCATTTTTGAGATGTTTAATGGCTGCTCTTACTTCATCTTCCAGTATGTCAGGCTCCAGTTCATTGGTATTAGGCTCAGTTGAAGGAAAAGAATGCGACTGCGGATCAGTAGGCCCTCCAGGTCTCGGAAATAACGTCCAGTTCTGTTACCGTTTCTCCCCCGGCATTCCCTATAGCCCACGTTTTGGAAGAGAGGGTTTTCGTGATGGACTTGATCTTGTGGTGGAGGTCTCTGGATTCGTGCTTATCAGCATGAGCTTCTACTTCGGTACATATTTTTTGAAGATGAGTGTTCTTATCTCTCCTGCATGCCTCCTGAATACGTGCTGACTTTGCGTTAAGGTCCCTCACGTTAGCTCCTGAAGCCTTCATCAACCTTCTTTCCTCAACAAGGGTTAAAGTACTGTCACTCATCCAGTGCTGTCGTTTACGTATCCCCGCAGGTGTTTTTGATTCCTTGACAGCTTTGGATATGAGAGCTTTCGCCTGATCCCAAAGTATGTCTGAGCTCTCTGTATGGGGATACAACTCCGTCCATTGACTCCAGTTTTGCTCTAATACAGCTGAAAATTTTGAGACATTGTCTACTGTTAATCGCCTTTGATTGGATGTTTTTCGAGCTGTTTTCTTAGTTTCAGCTTTATTTTGGAGATCAAAAGTTGGTGGTCAGATCCACAATCGGCTCCAGGAAGCGTGTGGGCGTTCCTGATTGAGGTTTTCCATCGTGACCTGATTAAGATATAATCTATTTGATTGCGATAATTCCCGTCTGGTGAAGTCCAAGTATACAGTCTCCTAGGGTGGTTTTTAAAGAAACTGTTCGCTATAATCAGGTCGTTTTCTGCCGCGAATTGCATCAGGCGTTCTCCTCTCTCATTGCGCTGACCCAGTCCATACTTTCCGGCACAAACGCTTAGTTGATGGGCATTCATACCTATCTTTGAGTTAAAGTCTCCCAGTATAAGCAGAAGTTCTTTTGGGTATCTTAGAGGTAGCCGATTCCAGCTTTGTATAAAAGTTCTCCAGATCTTCTTCACTCGCAGTAGGAGCATATGCCTGTATTATGTTTAAGTTCACAGGTGAAGCTTTTAGCTTTATGGTTAGGATTCTGTCACAAATGGGTTCATATCCCACTACACAGTCTTTTCGGTCTTTTGGCAGGACAACAGCGACTCCATTCCTGCTGTGCGTGTCGTTACCGGAGAAATAAACGACATGGGTGTCCGTTGTGAAATGGCCATTTCCTTTCCAGTGGGTTTCACTCAGACCACAGATACTGAGTTTGCAGCGAGTAATTTCTCTTTCAAGAATGTCAAGCTTTCCAGGTTGGAGTAATCCGCGCACGTTCCAAGTACCTATCGTTTGGGTGTGGCACATCTTTACTGAGTTTCCAGTAGTCCATTTTCCATGTGTTGCCTGGTTTCCTACATCCACATGGCCGGTAGCCCATTTCCCACCGACTGCCCCGGACGCAGCACGGCGCCGGTTGCTAAGCGGGTCGCATGGCCACTTATTATTCGTTACTTGTACTGACATGATGACTTTCATGGGAAAATAATGCAGTGGTTTCCCGTTGCCTTCTGTATCAGGCATTTCAGGAAACTCCTAGGCCGCTGTCACCTCTTCTGACCGGTTGGCTGATCAGGCCCGCCCAAATCAAATCAATAACCTATCGATATAAAGCTTCGGACTATAACTATATTGGATATAACTATGGATAGATAAGATCTTGTCATTAAACGGTGACAGCAATGTATCCGTAACTAGAGATACGTTATTGAAAACGACCGTTAGTCACATAGCGCATCAGTGGACCGACTATTCTCGTCAGCGTGTCATAGCTCTAATAACTAATTCATCACCGCTGGACTGAACGTGTTCATATGTTTTCATAGTAATCAACTACACTCGACGAAGGTCAGCGGTGACCGTCGATCGTGCACTAAATGCAGCCTAAAGAGGTTTCAAGTGTGATATATATGAATAGCAGTAAATTATGCAGATTATATGATTCAAGATGGACGGAAAGAGTTACGGAATGGATGCCATGGGAAGGCTCTAGTCAAAGTGGGAGACAAAAGAGGAGATGGCGTGATATTCTTACTCAAACAGTTCCGGACTGGATGAGAATAGAGATAGAGCCTATTGGAAAGTTTTATTGTAGGCCTTAACCATAGAGCTATTACCTACTACTTATTAAACTTAACCATATAGTTAATTTATTTGTACTATTTAGTCTAATGTCACTTGTGGTGGTGATGCAGGACGGGTCGTTCCCCTCCCTAAAATATGGTCGAGGGAGTCGATAATGGAGATGACGGAGGGAGGGAGCTACAATCCTGTTACCAGAAAATATGCTTCATGTGTTTAAAATTAAAGTTATTATTAAGTTTATTCATTTACGGTGTGTGTGGATTAATGCATCTACTCTACTCAATAACTCTTGTTTTTACGTATTAATTTACATAATTTATTTTTTTGACATATTCGTGTAATGCGTTGAGTATTTGACGTTTGAGTGTTATTGTTGCATCACTTTACATACATTGTAACTGAAATGTTTTGTAAAAAGTGAAAGCTGCAAATGTTGATTTAAATGATGGCATTGAGTTTCTTGCCATTTCTTCTCATTATAGGTCAAATTTCGTAGTGGCGGTACATATAAAAAGAAAAGAAAACTTTTGACATTCATAAGTGTCATTTCCTTGATCTACATGAATAAAAATATAGTAAAAATTTATTTTTGACATTGTACCACCACACATTTATTAAATTACAAACTAGAATGAGTAATAAATTCTTAGAGCTAACTAATTAAACCAATTAAATAATACAATTTATTGATAAAAACGAAAAAGGCACTGTGCGGCAGTGAATGTCGTCACCAAATGGAGTTATAACTCAGATATAAGCTGAAATGGCGTGGCGCCAATGCAGCACTGGTTTTCAGTAGCCCCAACATTATTGAGTCCTGGAGTAGCAGTGACTAGTGATTTTTTAAATTATAGTTATGAATATAGTTCAATTGAAGTTAAAATCAGTAAATAACGTGAATTT
This sequence comes from Leptidea sinapis, assembly GCF_905404315.1. Lineage (NCBI taxonomy): Eukaryota > Metazoa > Arthropoda > Insecta > Lepidoptera > Pieridae > Leptidea > Leptidea sinapis. The sequence continues at coordinate 14,819,528 of NC_066267.1, read as the reverse complement.
GATTTGATTTGCTATAACTGTGCGTAGTAGTAGAAGCTTTTTCGATTTTCATATAAGGCGCCCGGTATGAGAAAAATATGGAGAGTAAAACCTACTCATCAAATGGGATAGTAACGTTTTTCTCATTTAAATAAAAACAGACTGTCTGCTCGACAAATAAGGCATCAATTAGCATTGTATTTACCTGTCGGCCACCTAGCGTTGCTTTTGAAAATTATTTATTTCATTTAATATATGAATAGCAGTCGAGAGCCGTCGTCGGGTATCGAGCGGGCCGAGAGAGACGGGCGAAGCGACCGTGTGGAGCGGGCGCCCGAGTGGGTGCCGGATATAGCGTGCGCGGCTTGTATGAGATGCGGCGCACACTTCACCGCCTTCCGCCGGAGACACCACTGCCGAAACTGCGGTGAGTCAGCATTGGACGATCCATATATTAACCCCGTGGACAAACTCGTAGACTATGCACTTTTTTTTAATCTTTATTTATTTATAGAGGGTTTGATCACAGAGTGAACAACCCTCAACAATGGCTCAGTTTGCTGCTTTTTAAACTTTCAATGGCGACATCTCAAGTCAATTTCCTAATATGCAAATATTGGGTTGGTTGAGCAGGTTGTCAACCGTAAAGTGGATCCTGTAGATGAAGCCACAACCTTGAGTGTTGAACAAAGCAAACAGAATTTTATAACGAGGCGGTACTCGAACAGTTAGCTCAGTTGGTTAGAGCACCGGCCCGGAACGCCGGAGGTCGCAGGTTCGAATCCCGCATCGTTCATAAAGTTTTGTTTTTCAAATTTTATTTGTGTATTAATCCTAGATGTGAGGGTTAGCACTTTAAAAACATAAGATATTGTTTACATTTTATATTATCTCCTATCTAAAGCTAGCTTAACCAACATACATATATACTCTTAGCTTCCTCCGAAAGGGGGAAAAGCCAATATAAGATAACATGCTCCTATTTCATATAAGTTCCTTTGGAATTTCAGAGAACATTTCGTTCTTCTTCTTCTTTAAAAAAAATAATTCTTTCAGCCTCGATTGGGGCACATTCCACCATAATAATATGGTATGAATCCACAATTCTATCGCATTCTACCACATAAAGGTGAGGTTACTTTACCCATAAGATACGCAAAGTTATTCAATGGAATATGTCCGAATCGAAGCCTCAAAGCTGTAACAATGTCATACCGGTCATATTAACCTTTTTGAACCAAAAATTGTTTTCAAAATTTCAGTATGAAAAAGGCTATTAGTAAACTTAGACTACCTATGTTATTTCTTTTTCTAATCTTATCATGTAGTGTACACCTTCCTTAAAGGCCGGCAACGCTCCTGTGATTCCTCTGGTGTTGCAAGAGAGTATGGGCGGCGGTGATCACTTAACAACAGGTGACCCGTACGCTCGTTTATCCTCCTATTCCATAAAAAAAAAATCATGTCGTGTGCAATTGTTTTATGTCCCAAATAAAATTAGTTAGTGACCCTGCATACTGAGCTAGAAATTAATATATTTATGTTTAACGGTATATTTACCAATTTCTTTAAATATTGTATTATTATATTTAAGTTTAAAGATTATATTGATTGAATATATATAATAAGTAATAATAAACCGTTCGAGTGATGTATGGTTCGTAAAACTTGGTATGTCTCAGTTGGAAAAGCGCTCAGGCAGAAACCGGGAGCTCGCGGATTCGAATCCCGCATCGTTCCTAACTTTTGTTTACAAATTTAATTTAAAGCCCTTAGAAAGCGCATGTGTGCGTTTGCTCTAAAATCAATATTTTATTTTCAGGTAAAGTGTTCTGCGCGTCGTGTAGCTCCAACTCTATTCCATTACCGCGCTACGGACAGATGAAGCCGGTACGAGTTTGTGAAGAGTGTTTCCAGAGTGTAGCGACCTCGTGCCGAAACTTGCAGCGGTGAAACTGATATTGTGTAGATATAGACGTTTAGTAAAAGGTAATAGTTAAAGACCGGGAGGATGTTGGCGCTGTTCTATTTTTATAATATTCGAAATGACCGGAAAACGATTTTAGATAGAATGAACTAAATAAGAGACAATTATTTACAGATAACGCGCGAGTTGAATGCAGAGTTCAGAATGCGATAGTCCTGTGACCTAATTATAATTGATTGCCATAATCATAAGTGTGCCGATAAATTTAAACAATGCCTTAAGCTCATCAGATTAACGTAATTATTATATAAACTAAACTTTGCCTTTCTTCAACACTCGTGCCGTAAAAATTTTTCGCCATTTTTCGTGCTTGGCGATAAATAAAAACTCGTAATATCAAAGAGCTCGCTCTTCACCCCAGACCCCGACTGCATTCAACTCGCGCGCTAACTATATTTATATGGGAATCTTTAGGCTGAACCAATAGATGGCCCATTCTAAACGCTCCACAAACTAACTAACGCCTCAAGGCGAAGCATACCGAAATGTGACACAAATTTGTCATGTAACTGAAATTTTTAATTTCAAAACCATAACTTTGGTAGACAAAAACAGTAGATTAACCCCTCTTGTGTGATTTTATCCGTTCTCGTTGGCCGGTTTTTAAATACGACAACAATCACAATATTTTATTTATACCCACGTGGATATACATTGACTTAGAACCACGGGGTTATTTTTCATTAATTTATGGAATACAACAGTTCCTAGAGCCGTAATTTTTGACCTTTTAAGAAAATATTTGATACAATCAAACTATATTTTTTTATTGATTCCACAAAAGCGCAAACACCCCCAAGTATAATGTTTACTATAATTTGAAAATTATTGTTTAACCGCGGTGATGTAATCTTATTGTTTATTAACAATAATTGACGTAATCAAAATCGATGTTTAATGGAGCATTATTGCTGCCTATATATTCATTGTTAGGTTTATATTTAAGTTTATTACAATTGTACTGCCAGACAATTACAAAAATTAGTAAATTAATATTAATATTGAAATTTAATTGTATATCAAGTGCGTATTTGTTTTTTTTTATAGCATATCTGCATAGAAATATTGCCAATTTGTTAGAACAATTCAATGTCTAACGTCAATGCTTTATTAAATTCATATTTAAGGTGTAGATTTTTATGACTCCTTCTTTCTATTCCTTTGCATGTTGGTGCACAAATTCTTGCTTGAAAGTGTGCTGGATAAAGGATGAAATAATTTGTTTTTGCAAATCACAAACATTAAATATTTACAAAATATCGTCGTATAATTTGCTGTGCTTATGATCTCATTTCCATTAGTTTCTTCATACATCCACTTGGGAGTACCCAAATTCAAAGTATTGAATTGGCTATTTTTTTTAGTCTACCCTCAATTAGTGCCTATATCGAGGCAATGCTCAGAAGCGGTTGACTATGCACTGTTAAATGAAAGTATAATTACTTGAGTGGTTCTCATTGACGTACTAGAAGCAACTAGACTCGCAATCTTTATCAATCCTTAAAAATTATACTTTACATTATAATTTACTTATACATATAACATTAAAAGATTCATTCAAATTAACACATTATTTCGTGGCAGCAATGTTCAAAGTCTTATGTATACGCTCATAAGAAGATCTTTGATTATCATGTGAAATGTGAATGAAACAGATGGGCGCGAACACGAAGCAAGAACATTCTGTTTTAGCAATTGAAATGAATAACATTTAGCAAAATGATTAAAAACGTGAAGTTGGTTACTCAATTTTGTTAATTTAAAAGGGCAGTTATCTGAAATACGAGACACTCCATAATTCTTAAGTTTGGATATGCTGTTATTTGGATAGTTTTTCACTGAACACTTTGTCATTGCGTGGCGTTGTATTCAAAGCGCGGTTGACACACAACTGAACGAAAACTCCAAATGTTTTGCTTTACACAATTTTTGAGCTTGATTGTGAGTCGAGTTCTTTATTGCACTTCAATGGTTGTACTGCGTAATCCATTTTGGTTATTATTACTCTAATTGGTTTGGTAGACTTTGGCTTACATCGTTACGAAGTTTTAAGATTTAACGATTGTAGATTGTCTTAAAATCGGCTCGTGTATGACGAACTTTGTTTGCGAAATTTATCATGACACTACATAGTTTTTAAAGATAACTCGCTACTTGTATAGGATTACGTTATTAGTAAAAGGTGGAGGTCTAGTGTAAATTGAGTTATAAATAAAATTGTGAACTTTCGCAAGTGGTTCCGTGTCTGTTGTACTTTCTAGTATCTGTTTGGCTTTACTCTAGGGTTCTTCGATTTGAGAAGAAAATAAAATCCAGTGGGAGGCTCGTTTGCACAGGATGACGGCAAGATTATGGATACCATAACAGCGCCTTTTTCTGCCGTAAAGCAGTAATGTGTAAGCATTATTGTGTTTCGGTCTGAAGGGCGCCGTAGCTAGTGAAATTGCTGGGCAAACGAGACTTAATATCTTATGTCTCAAGGTGACGAGCGCAATCGTTATTGTAGTAACATCAGCTGAGCGTCCTACTCGTTATTGTCATAAAAAAACGTCTTTAAGTTTTTTTCTTAAACAATATGATTAATTTATGTACGCCAAAGTCCACCATTGAATTAAACATAAATACAATTAATTGTATTATTTCCATTATTTCGACTGATGTTAATATGACTTTCTTTTCTCTAATTTTCTAAAGTCAGTAAGGCTCTCTAACGTTTTAACGAATTGTTTTAGTCGCCAAACATGTTTGTTATACGAGTGAAATATTATTTTACTATCTCTACATTTATCTGTATGTGGGCCCCTATTCGAGACGTTGTCTTAATACTAAATCCGTGATCAAGCGTATTTTGTCTCTTATGTTACGATTATGAAAGCAGTGACAAAATTCACTGTCGAGCAACGTTTTGGAATTCGGGCCTTGCGAACCGAATTGAACTTTGCATTGTTGGTGGCTAAAACTTAAATAGTATCATAATCAAGGTTAGATGTGTTATTTCAAAAAAAGTTAAACATGTGTTGAACACTCGTTTTAAAGAAGTTCTATTACAAATCTGTTTCTTTCTGTTGTTTAGCGTTCGACAATCTTTAGGCATTGCTTATATTTGAACACGAGTCGAAGTTTGTCTAAGGTGTGTCTAACGGATAGATCATATTCATATATGACAGATAGGTGACAGCTGTCAAAAATTCCGTTCAGTTCCTTTGATTGTTCCAGTACACTTCAGTTTATGTTGTGTTTAACGACGTTTTAGTTAAACACAAGCTGAACATTGTTTTGTAATAGAAAAAGATAAACTTCATTTTAGATGTCGTTATTTGTAGGTCACTGACCTTGTTATATTATAGTTAGGTCACTCTCTAACAAAACACGTGTCTAAGCCATGTTTAAATTATTTTTTTGTAATAACACAGTTAGTGTTTAATAAAGAGAGAATAATATTTGGAGTTACTGTTAATTTAGAAGTATTATAAATCTATTTTTAAGATGTTTATATTTCTAGCAGAAAATCGAAAAAAAGGTTTAAATATTATATTCCATATTGTTTTTTATAGTCGTTGATTAAGTTAACATTTATAATAAGATTGCGATGTGTAAATTTTGTAAATCCTTGATATTGTAAAGGGCAGAAGTTGTTCTTGGTATTTGTATGATATAAGGGTGACCATAAAGTGATATGTACCTATTGTAATATATGTAATGTTTATAAGTTACTATTGGTTTTATTTCGACTTAAATATCCTTATATAAATCCAAGTATTAGTATTATAAGTATTATTTAAATAAAGCGCTTTTTAAGGCATTACATTATTACAACGCTTGTAATTGTAGCTATGTTTTAACATTAATTTTTTACCTAAAAGCAGGCCTGTCTCACTCCCCGTGTAGGTATCGAAATCGTAAGTATGTGCGGCAGCCTCTACAGAGTAGGCAAGCGAGTAGGGACTCACGAGCGAGAAGTGACACACGTGCTAGCTTTGTCGACACCTACTTCAGAGATCCGACCGTTATTTTAAAAATGGAGAAACATAAATAAAGCAAAGCATATTAAAGGCCATTGCGATCCAAATTTAAATTTTTTGAAGGTTCCTAAAGACGCTGAAACAATCTTATTTAAAGTGATTATTATTATAATGAAAATACCTTTCATTATAGCTACCTATTTATTTCCTATATTGAGTAGGTTTGACTATGTCGTGGTTTCCCAACGCATACATTATTATGTGCAACTTATGTAGGTTTGACAATGAAAGAATATTTATGTAAAATTACGATTTATATTATATTATATTTAATTATATTATAGAAAAAACTGAGCTATTTTTATGAGATGATTTTATACTAGGTAGGTACAGTTTTAGGTAAAGAAGACAACCCTAATCTCGTCAGAAGAGGTAAGAGTCACGCGATAGAAAGAGCGGCAACTTCTTGGTGATTAAAAATGTAGGTTAGTAGCGCTGCGATCTGAATTGCACCTTATTGTATGACCGCAAGAGTCCCTTTTTCTTTAATTGAATTTGCGGAGTGAGACTTCCGTACTTGTCCAATTATATATTCTATGCTTATGTGAATAAGGCGTTTGACATGAATACTTACTTAATTATGAAGAAGTTGAAACCGAATTCAACTAGATGGATTTAGTCAAGTTATTGAAATCTATTGTCATGTCAACGACGGAAGTGGCGGATGTGGTTATCTTAAATTGTTAAGAATCAGTGACACTCTTTTAAAAAAAAAATAAAAAAGGTATTTAGGCCAGCGGGCAGAAGACTGGAGGCTCATTATTATTTTTGTGGTTTAATAGCTATTCTATTCCTACATCCAATTTGTAGAATTGTGTCCTTTGTAAAAACGGAATTGGTGTCAAAAGATAAGTATATTTGATAATTTAAAGAGATTCTGTTAGAAATTATTTTTATGCTGACTAGACGCCATTTTGGTTCTTTAATGTCCACATTGTTATTTGTTATAAGATTTCTGTTAACCTTTTGAACCAAATAAACCTTATAATTATTAATATTATCTTGATCTAGCTAAATCACAGGGATAACCTGTTATTTTCTAAAATGTGAGTACTATAGAGCTATGTAACGGATGAATAGTTATTTCCTTGAAATTTGTAATGGTAGTGGTGGTTATGTATTCATTAAATATCTGTAAATGCTTTTATGTGTTATTATTTCATCGACGGGGTTAATCAAATTAATTACCAAATAGATTGGAATATATATATTACTTAGGTTCAGGTTTTTAGGTAGTTAGGTACATAGATACTAGTTGAGGTTATGTATTATTTCAGTGAAGTAGGCTTTTACGTATATTATTAGGTGCAGTTAATTAATGGGTTTTAACACTAAATTTAACATTTTTAATACAGTCAGTTTTATTCAAATGTGTAACGCGTTATTCAAAGAAATTGCTTCTATTCCTCACTCGGCTTTAAATACCTTTTTGGTTAAATGGTATAACTATGGATATTGAGGAACAGGTTACGAGTTCAGTTCTAACTGGGAACATTGCATATGGCCAACATGGAATTTGCCAATCCAGATAGTAGTGCAGATGCGATTGTTGAGAATATGAAGCAAAATTTTGCTGGCATGCGAGATGAGGGATAAGGTTCGATAATTGCCGCAGCTCTTGGTTGACCCTTTCTTATGCATCGGAAGAATTACGGATTCCGAACAGTCCCGCGGCCAATCACCGTTTTGCCAGACGTGTGAGTAATTGGTCGCTTCCTGGTGCCTTCCTATTCTTGAGAGACTGTAGAGCATTAGATATCTCGGAACGAAGAATCATGGGCTCCAGTGCTAGGTCCCTCCAAATCGGGGTAACTTCGGGCGTTGAGTGGGGATCTGTGTACAACTGCTCACAGTAGGTACGCCATCTTTCGGCAATTCGGTTGAGCTCGTGTAGTACAGTGCCGTCGGCATCTTCTATAATCCACGATTTAGATTTGAACTGCTTGGAAAGGAGTCTAACCTTCCTGAAAAGGTCTGCAGTTTGTAGCTTGTTCGAATGTTTCTCAATGTCGCTGCAGATGCCCTCAATGAAGTTGTTGTTGTCGCGGCGACAACTGGCTTAAATGGCTCTACTAAGCCCGGAGTATTGAGTCATTACTTAATTATCTTGTAGACCCTTTGTTTTTAAGTGTTTCCTGCGTTGAATTGTTAGCTCAACAATCGGAGATCCGGCATCCTCTCCTCCGCTCCGGCATTTTCCGCTTTGAGATCTGGTCCAGCACATCGTTGATATGACCTTTCAAGTGTTTCCACGGAGTATCAGCGTTAGCGTGTTCATGCGCTGGGTCATCCCTTAGTTTGGCCTCTAACGCCTCCCGGAAGAAGGGTCGCTCATGAGGAATCAGGCTTCTGGGTTTTGGCGATTGGCGTCAAGGCGCCTTTAAGCGGAGCAAGAAATTGGTCACGAGTAGGTTATGGTCAGAGCCGCACTCTGCGCTGGGATAGGTTTTCACATACGAAACTGAGGATCTCCAGCGGGTATCTAGAATGATATAGTGGATTTGATTTCTGTGCCTATCGCCTGGAGATCTCCATATGTATAAACGTCTTGGATGATGTTGAAAATACGTGTTCATAATACTGAGATTTCTGGCTGTACAGAACTCGGTCCGTTTTTCACCCCGTTCATTCCTATGCCAAGTCCAAATTTTCCAACTGTGCTTCTGATATGGTCATCCGTAAGTGTACTACCGACTTTGGCATTCCAGTCACCAAGGATCATTTTAATTTCCCGACCAGGAATTGAATTCAGCGTTTCCTCCAGTTTCCGATAAAAGTCGTCAATTACCTCATCTTGAGCTTGTGCCATTGGCGCGTATATTTGTAAAATATTCAGCACACACGATTTGGTGTTCAGCTTCATTGTAAGGATTCTATCCGACACCGGGTTATAACCGAGGACATACTTATTTATGTGTGGCGGCAATATGATTCCGACCCCGTTCCTACTCGAATCTTAACAGCCAGTTCTCTGGCTGTTAAGATTCGAGCGCCAGTACATGGTGTTCCCCGCCGTAGTGTTGAAGTGGCCATCACCACGCATATGAGTTTCAGCAACGACCAGTATGGAGATATTAAGAGATTCCATTTCCTTTTCCACGATGGCCAGTTTGCCCGTGGCAAATTTTGCAGATCTCGGACTTTCCAAGTGCCGATGCGGCGATGGGTTCGAATTGAGGTCACCGACAGTAGCACTTTCTCCCTCTGAAGCCTGTCGACTCACCCCAGGGGAAGCTTCGGTCGTCAATTTCACACCATCCAGCCCGGGTACTGGGTGGCGCCGATGGTTAGTCGGGTCGCCCAACATACTCACTTTTTCTATTTCTGATACCATAAGGGGGGTTTTCATGGGAAAATCATCGGTGGGCTCTCACATCCTTCCGCGTTAGTCTTTTTACAGGGTATTTAGATCCTCACGGTGACTGGTTCCCCCCCGTGGGCTCTAGGTCCACACAGGTCTTCTCCACACCAACTCTCCTCCTTTCTCATTCGGGCTTGGGACCGACAACGGTGGAGTTGACCTTACATTTGGCGCAATAAAACTTGCGCGCTATTTCCCATAATTTTCATATTTTGTTTGAACAATTTATGCAATACATGTTTATTATTTCATCGGCAGTGTGTTGAAAAAGCGCATATGAAACTCGTGAGCAACTTGCTCACTAGACACTCAACTGATTTATGACCTCGCCTATGACTCGGGCTGCAACCTACGGCCTCGTGTATAATGAGCAACCTAGCTCACTTGTTTCACAATATACTATAATGACATTTATGAAAAGTCACATGAGCAGTGTCGGCTTTTGTGAAGGTGCACACTGTACACACTTATTTTGACGCTATCCATGTTGTGTCATATTGGAAACGACGCTGTGTGCTGCGCCAAACTGTGGAAACTCATTCCACATTCGTACGTATTCACACTTTGTACGTGGCAGAAAATTCCTTGGAAACTGCACTGTCCGGGAACGCCACACATCCAGATGCTGGGGATGATATCCAAGTTTGTGGCGTGTCATATGAAGAGGTGGAATGCTCTTCAGAACATATATCTATTTTTTACTATAGTATTGTTAAGTTATTACTGAAATTAGTCAGCATCTGCGTTCTGACCAGGTTGTCCTCGACCTCCCCTCATTCTCGAATGCGCCAATGGGCTCAATCCCTAGCTATGGTACGCTAACCTCGTGGTAGGTCATCCCCTACTTTTAAGGTTACCTTCCCCTCTATCTTTCTCTTACCGGACTTGTATTTAGTCCACTTATTCCTAGTAGTTCTAGTTAAATGTCTTATCCAAAGAATTTTTTTTATTTTGATCTTCCTGGAGCCATCCGTCACTCCAGACCCTCCCTATTTATGGGTTACTTTATCATTACAGACATCCACTGCTGGACAAAGGCCTCCCCCAAAGATCGCCATGACGATTGGTACTGCGCTGCCCTCATACAACCTATTCCGGCGATCCTGACCAAATCATTGTTCCCATCTTGGCCTACCAACACTGCGTCTTCCATTTGAATACTTTACTGCCCCAAACGCCATCTGACCGTCGAACTATGTGCCTTGACCACTGCTACTTCAGCTACGCAACCATGAGGTACTTACAATGAATCGAATAAACTATCATCATTCAAGTAATTAGTCATTTAAACAAGTGTGATATTCTGTTTGAATTGGAATAACAGTTAAATCAATAACAAGTAACGTAGCTATAATGCAATTAGGAGCTTTAGTGAACCGATGCAATCCATTCAAGCATGATATTGAACAAACAATCGTGAGATAGTCGTTCCTCAGCAATTAATTTTGATGAAATTGCATAGATTATTGGATTATCTGGAAATTGATTATGGATCGTAAAGGATGAGCGTACTTTTATAGTAGTAAAGGATTAATAAAGTGAAATTTAAAGTACCTACTTGCCTATAAATCCAGTAATTTATGAAATTTTAATGGATTGCGACCTTTTGAAGCTAAGAGTTGCTTGATGCCTCGTCAGGGCAAAGCGTCGTCATAGAAAGCTCACTTAGGGATGAGATTGGTCTTTAGTTACCCTCAGCGTAATAAACATGAAAAGACACTATTTAATACCAACGACTTGAAAATTTAAATTTATTAATATTTGGACAGTTTTTCACTGAACACTTTATAATTGCGTGGCGTTGTATTCAAAGCGCGGTTGACACACAACTAAACAAAAACTTTACCTACTAGACACGTAGGTAGAGTTTTGCTTCAGATAATTTTTGAAGGTGATTGTGAGTCTTATAGTTGTTTATTGTACGTCAATGACCTAGTTACCTAATTAGGCAAAGTAACTAGGCTTAGATTATGGATTGGTCTCCGCTGCGCTCCAACAAGATACCGCAGGCGTAGTCACAAAGTGCGGCAACTTTTACTACGCCCAAATGATTTAGGACCGTTATACCGTAAACAATTTTCAGTGTGACGGTTCGGAAACTTTATTTTAAAAACTATGTATTTTTGAATACCGTGAGTATTTAATTACCTTAGTGTTATTAATATTACTTCACGTAGCTGTGAAAGTAATAAATTATTAAAAAATAAAATTTGTTACTCATTAAAATTATATTTTGTTGCCGGCGCAAAATTTGTTTTAACATTCCTACCGTATCATATGCGAACTGGAGTACATTGCCGTGGCGGAATTTATTAGGTAGTCAAACGTTTCTATCATCCGAAATAATGAAGGTTTCTACGATCTAATTGTGACAGTCATCACTACCATCATGTTCACGAAGCATCCTTACACAAACAATGAATACAAGCTCTAAAGATTGATGCATCCAAAATATGGTACTTTATATTGTTATCTAAAATAAACCTCAAATACCGTTCCAACATTCTAGAAAAAAGAATCTCCTCCATATTCCACTCATGCGCACAAACTATAGATCACACTCCTTTATACCACGTATTCGTATAATTTTAACAAACTAAAATCATCCGAAATAGATTTTTGTTCCAGTTTACGTAGTTTTAAGAAACATATTATACAAGATTATTTGCAAGTCACAGAAAACTAATATAATGACAACATACACTGGCCTTCAAAAGTAAGTATCACACTTTTAAAATTGGGATAACGTTTTAAGTTCACAAGATATACTTTCGAAATAAAAAGGACTCCAAAGAGAATTTAATTTTGTACATAAAAACTTTATAGTCGGTAACCTTCTTTTAAGAATTGGCTGAAAAAAAACTTCGCCAGGTGAGCGATACCTTCAAGCCTGCATCTCAGAAAGAGTCCAATACGGTGGAGACAGTGTACATGTGGGGGCTGGCATATCTTCAGAAGGTCGCACAGAGCTCGTAGCCATAGAAAATGGCACCCTCACTGGGCAAAGATATGCTCAAGAGATTCTCAATGAGTATGCAGGGCCGTATTTAGCAAATATGGGTGATGGATCGATGCTGATGCATGATAATGCCCGGCCACACGCGGCTCATATCGTACAAGAGTATATTCAGGAGGTCGGTATCAGCGTGATGGCTTGGCCATCAAGAAGTCCTGATCTCAACCCGATTGAACACGCCTGGGATGAGCTTCTGCGGCTAGTCAGAAATCGCAGACCACCACAGCACACCCTCAGGGCACTAAAGCAGGCCCTGGTAGAAGAATGGGATAATATTCCCCAACATCGGCTCCGAAACCTAGTGTTCAGTATGCCAAACCGGCTCGAAGCTGTAATCAGAGCTCGAGGAGGCAATACCAGTTATTAAAAATTAAATAACATGTAATACATTTCAGTTGATTTTTTTTACACTAAACTAAAAATGTCTATTTTCATTGTTTTATCTTTTTTAAGTTAAAAATGTTACTAATGTATAATTTTAGTTTCTAAGAATTAAAGCCTATAAAATTTGCAACGAAACGTTTTTAATCTTAAATCTCTACCTTCTATAGTTAAGAAAAAAAATTAATTTGAAAAGTGTGATACTTACTTTTGCAGGCCAGTGTATGTATACTTTAAGTCAATTTAAATTGCAAAAATGTGTAAGTTACCTAGTACATAGTAATGCCTTTAATTAGTTTAAGCATTTGTAAAAACGTAAAAAAAATACTATTTAATACCTATTTGTGGAGGCTTTTAATTGGCCCATATATAATAATGTAGATATATGTATTTGTATTGACGGCTGTTAGCCACCCTATGAAAAAAAAATAAAATAAAAAATATTAATATTGTAAATTATTTATTACTTTTTACGAAATAATTTATATTATTTAAACACGACTCATATATTCGATGCTTCTTACTAATATATTACAAACTAATTTGTTATGTATATTAAAGCTACTGTAAATTACCCTATTTGATTGAAAAGAATGGCCGTTGAGTATCTTATTTGTGTTCTCACGAGCTCAACTTTTTACGACCATATTTTGGTAAGTAATTCCTAAGAAATATTCGTAGTTACGATTCAAAAGCACTTATAATAATATTAATAAAGCCATTTAATTCCGAACTCAAAAACATTTAACATTTAAATAACCAATAATCTTAAGCTATAAAGTATAAACTATAAAATGTCTCTTAGTACGGCGTGCCGATTGGCAAAGGGCTCCTCCAACGATTTCCATCCACTCTTTTCTGTTTTGGGCAACTCTTCTCCAGTTAGGTCCTGCTGTTAATTTTACTTCATCTTCCCACCTTGTGTGCTGTCTTCCTCGTTTTCTTTTGCCATCTCTTGGGTACCATTCGGTAAGTCTTTTGCTCCATTTCCCCACTTTATCACGCATCATGTGTCCTGCCCATCTACACTTTTGTTGGTCGATTCGTTTGAATACGTCGGTAAGTTTCGTAATTTTCCTTAGGTCAGTGTTTCTTATCTTATCCTGCAGCTTATAACCGGCCATACTCCTCTCCATTGATCTCTGTGTAACGGCAAGTTTCACTTAGTTTAAGCCTAATTGAATAAAGTTTATTTGACTTTGTACAAAACCTAAAAACGTAAAACCATATTTGTAAAAAATTAAAAAGTAGTACGACCTCTGTCACTACATTGGTAATGGTACCTTCTGCTTATAGCTGTGGTCACCTACCGGACAAGGCTCTGTTTGGGGATAGACCCAGCTTATAAACTTATTTCCCCGAACAAATACAAACATTAATTATTAAATATATATTCTATTCATAGATGTTGTAAAATACAAACGTACTGTTGAAAATAACAAGACTTATTACAAATAGCAGTGAAGCATGAAATATATCGGCTCTACCAATTAACAATGTTTTATTCACGAATGAAATGACACTTGTATGGCTTTATATTTGTAGTGTCGTGATACTGTTTCGGTGTAAGTATTATATGAATTAAAGACAATTTGTTACATTTTTAAAGTGATATCACTTTATTGTGTAATAATCACTTCTGGGATTAATTACACAATTAAAACTGAAAACAAAATTTTATGTTGTTGTTTCTTAGGATATTACAACTGTAAAGTAGATCCTGTAGATGGAGATGAAAGATACGTCACTCGACCGGTTCGCTCAGTTGATAAGAGCGCTCGCACGGAACGCGAGAATCGCGGGTTGCAGTCCCGCATCGTTAATAAAATTTAGTTTACAGTTTTATTTGTAAACTAGCTGAACCGGCAAATTATTTTTAGAGCTAGACCGTTTTTTGGACATTGCAACATTACTTTATTTTTCTACAATAAACGTAGCCTAAGTTACTCCTCATTACATCAGCTACCTGCCTAACAGTACTTGAATAAATTAATTAAAAATAAACAAAAACATTTAATTAATTCAGAACTTTATCCCGTCCCACCACAATCAAATACCAAACATGTGGGTATTTTGACATATATTGGTCCAATATTAGATAAAATAGGTAAAATATTTAGGAAAAACAATATTAAGGTATCCTTCCGAACGAATCACAATATCAATCGAATATATAATGGCAAAGATCGATTAAATAAATTCGAAAAATCCGGCCTTTATAAACTAAGTTGTGACACTTGTATATATAGGTCAAACGGGTTGAAATTTCGAAATAAGATTAAAGGAACATATTGCCGCATGTAGGAATATTCATCCCGAAAATTCACACTTAATTGACACCGGTCACTCACACGGAAACAATAATAATTTTAATATTTTACATACATGTGAAAAACGATTTCGCTTGAATGTGTTAGAGCAATTAGAAATCATAAAACACAAAAATAATATGTTTACATTGTTGAATGAACAAACAAATTTGGTCCCTTCACCATTGTTACGTATCTCTTCTGGGGGTATTACGTCACAACAGCCGACCAATCATAGCGCGTCATTTCATGGGATGAGGTTATAAATGAGCGGTTTCCAGCTCATTTGATTCGGTCTCGTGCCAGATTTTGGCGAGTAATACGTCCGGAGGATGTAGAGGCGAAACACGTGTCAAATTGTTTAAAGACAAATATTGGCGGAATTAACACTAAAGAAAACTCAAATCCAGCGGGGAGCCGGCGGAGACGGGAGGCAGGGGCATCGACCAGCTCTCAAGTGCTACACATTTGTAATATTTCCGCATACGGTTACTTTGTGCTGTCAATAAATATTTAAATACAGTCCACTGTTTCTTTCCCCACCAGCCGGAAACCCTCATTTCATTACTCTTGTATTACATGAGAGTATTGTCTGCGGTGATCAACAAACATCAAGAGACCCTTACGATCCTTTGTCCTCCTATTCAAATAAAAAAAATTAAAACTCTACGTTGCAGGTTCGAACGGAATCAGAGGTGGGATTGAGGTTTCTACCGCGAAGGGCTATGTGGTAACTATTTATGTGATTTTAAGGCGGTATTATGGAGTGTTGATTATTTTGATTTCTATGGAAAAGAAAAACAAACGAGCGTAATGATGTTAACTGATCATCGCTGCCCACATTCTCTTGCAACACCAGAGCAATCACAGGAGCGTTGCCAGCCTTTAAGGAAGGTGTACGCGCTTTATTTGAAGGTGCCCATGTCGTATCATCCCGGAAACACCGCAGAAGGAAGTTCATTCCACAGCTTTGCAGTACGCGGAAGAAAGCTCCTTAAAAACCTATGGAATTGGCAATCGCTCGAGATTTTGAGACTCAGTTTTCCTATACTAGGCGAGGCTTTAAGGGAAGTGTTGTCGAAGAGCACTAATACCACAAATGGGATTTTCTCGGTGGTAAATGCGCAAATTTGAGTCTTCTGTGGTTTAAATTGGACATGGTTCAATTTACCCCATTCCGCCAACTTCTCAAGAGAGACCTCGATGGAAGACACAAGTTTCTCCCGGAACTGGTTGACAATTTCCCGAGAGAGACTTGCATGGCCTGTGTATACGCCATCATCAGTGCTGTCGTCTGCATAGCAATATAATATGTTAGAGATGTCCATCATATCATCGCTATGTAGACGAAACAGCGTGGGAGATAGTATTTAGCCTTGCGGCACTGCAGCGGTCACCGGCTTCCGGTTTGAGCAATAACCGTCGATAACGACCTGTATGCTGTGCCTAGTGAGGAAGCTGGAAGTTCACTTGCATAAGCTCTCGGGAAGCCTAAATAATGGAAGTTTTGAGAGGAGTGCCTTGTGCTATACACTATGATAGGCCTTCGCTATATCCAGTCTAACTGCCAGTCCTTCCCCTTGCTTTCGATATCCACCGCCGAGCATGGTGAAAGCCGTACTGTCGGTCATTGATCAACTTTTCTAAGAGCTGGCGGTTTAATTATGTGTTTACCAAGAGCTGGCGATTAATTATGCTCTCCATGATTTTGGAGGGCAGGGAGGTAATAACAATAGGCCTGTAGTTTATGTAAGTAAAGTGTGAGCAAAGTCTAAATAGACTCTATAGATCTCCGATAGCCCAAGCTGGGAGGTTTCTTACGGCCGTACCTAATATTCAGTCTATGGTAACTATCGTTGACTTTTCTGTCCCAATAAACTTATCGACGGTAACTCACCTTATCCGTACACGCTGTCTGTCAATGGGACGCGTCTCAATATAAGGCGATAAGAATGACTTATCGGGTATATTGGGACAGCTTCAGATTATTGATAGCTAATTACTCACAGTAGAAGGTAGTAATTTATGTCTATCTGTAGATAGTATATTAAAGGTAAATGATTTCCAGCTGAATCTAAAAGGTGGTGAATTCCATGGGTGTGATACTCTGTGGTAAGCCATAAATAAATCTTCCGTTTTCAGGTTTACTTAGTAATGGCAAAGGATTCTGATCAAAAGTACATTGGCTGGACTTGCGGCGGGGCAATAGTTTCAAAATGGCACATTTTGACTTCTGCTGCATGTGTAACGGACGTTGTGTACATGTACGCAATTGCTGGCTACGATACATACGTGCCCACTGATGAACTTGATAAAGATAAGTGCACTAGGAATACGAGGAAAAAGATAGTCCACCTTTATTCACATAGAGGTAAGTTTGACGTTGGTTAGTATTGCTTCGCAAAAACTGCGGTCGGTAACTGATTCCACGAAGAGCTTGGCGAGAATAATGTAAAACTTCTTTTTAAAATAAAGTAGTAGTAGTAGTAGTTAAAAAGGAACTGAAAAACACCCTTTTAACAGAAAACCGAACTAAAAAATAGAAAATTCTCCACTTTATAGTTTGGCTTATTTATAAAAGCGTGTTTTTTTTAAACTATTATTTGTTTTGTTGAATTAAAAATCTCTTTGGTATTCGAAAATTTCCTAATATTAGTTAAATTTGTTAAAGATAATGTTTGAAATTTAAAATTAACGTCAATTCCTGCCCCATAGACGAAAATTTTATAAATTAACAAAAATCTTATTTAAGAATAATTTTATCAAATTAATGTATTGTCATTATTCCTCGATAAATCTACGAAGTTTGAACAAAATCTGGCCGCTTAAGGTGGGTCAAAATCGCGCCCAAATGAGTCAGTTACAAAAAACATACATACAAGTGAAGCTAATAAGAAGCATGTAAAAATGGGCAGGTTTACCCTTTAATTTTCAGGGACATGTAGAGCATTGACGAATTTACAAGCAGTTACCTTAATTAATATTACTTAAAAATTTTATTAGTATTTGAAGAAAAGTATGTTCAAACTACAGGTATTTAATTATTTACAACTCATCGTCTTTTATAATAATTCTAAAAAAAAGTTAAAGATACACAATATAAAAATTGATTAAGGCAAAGAGTAAGCAGAACACACGCAAATGGTGTTTTAGACAAGTTTTATGGTGAATGTATAGCATTTCGAGCTGTGAACACTACTTAATCCTGTTACACATATCGTTAAGTCTTATTTGTAGGTTGCTAATGCTTGCTCTTGGTTATAGTTAACACTGCCGAGCCTTTTTGAACTACCACTTTTCTTTGAAGTTAAACAAGTTTTTTGGCATGGCGTGACGCATTATTTTGGTATTTCTCAGAAAAGTTATTCTTACAGCTTGTACTTTTTTGTGTAGGTTAATTTATTCAGATTAGTAGTGAATAACGAGGATTGTAAACTGTTTTCCACGCAAGAATTTTGAAAATATTGGCTTTGTTACATAGATGGCCGGCAGCTCATATCGCTCAAGGTCGCTGGCATTTAGTGTCGCCTTAAATGATAACTTTAAATAAATTATAATGGAGCAATTGATTGCAGATTACAAATTTCGCTACAAGGAAATGACCCAATGGGCTATGATTGACATAGCTTTGGCAAGAGTTGAATCACATTATATATTTGATGATGAGGTCTACACTACTTATTGTTCATACAAACCTACCATTATACCTATTAACTATGACTCGAAATACCAAGGACCTACAACTGATGTAATTATATTCGGTTGGGGACATAGACGTTACTGGCGAGAGGTGAACCAAATTATCATAATTAATATAATGTCGAATTTAGATTTTGTTTGGATTTCAAGACGTTATGTTTTCTTATGTGACTAAAGTTACCGACATAACCCAAATGATTGCGAAACTGAAGTGACAGTGGGCAGAACAGAGTTCGACGGACAGAGTAAAGCTCAAAAGTTTCAATTATTTAAATATAAAGTCTTATACCTACTATAGACAATGCGGCGAATGAGTTATTTGGACTTTACTCCTTCAGAATTAATTTTCATATATTGGCCTCCGGTGTGAAAAAATTATGGCTAAAATCTATTGAACGAATGACAGCGTAACGTTTTTGTGTGTAACCTATTCTGCGCACCTTTCTGTTTTGAACATAAAGTGAAAAAAGTCTTAGGTCTTAACCTAGAGACCATAGACCATCCTTAGATGGTCTCCGCTGTGCTCCAATAAGATACGGCACTACCTAAGAACAATAGGTTATTTATCACGGCAACTATTAGATGCTGGTGTGTGTGACAACTTGACACTCAATCGCATCTTTTAAATTTTGTAACTTACGCCTAGTTTTATTTTACATTGAAATTAATAAAATACGAAATACTTACTGATGATATGACGTGATCCCAGTGTCTTTCTTATATCTTGTAGTATTATTTTTACAAAGTTTTACAACCCGGCATTTCAATTATTAGGAAAGTTGAACAGAACATATTGTGGCATGTCAACGTCACACATTGTTCGAGACTGGCTCGAATACGCCCACTTGGGCGTAGTATTAGTTGCCGTACTTTGCAACTACGCCGGCGGTATCTTGTTGGAGCGCATATATTGGAGTATTTGATATCAATATCGTTAATTAATATTATTATTTTGGAGTTTTAATATAAATCACTTTATTATAAAGTGAAAATTATATAAAATATGGCAGAAAGTGGTGTGGATTGTAGATAATAGTACTATATACGACGATATAGTACGATATAATACTAGTGACAACCTTAGCAAACATCGATAGATGGTGGGAAAATATTTACAAAAAAAATTGTGTACTTTATAACGTTGATTTTTTAAGTATAAATAACACGGAAAACGAACGCAATTAATTTAAAATGCCAAAATACTTCCGTGTATTGTACGTTCCTTCGCAGCCATTTGTATTAGGTATACGTCAAAATTAGTTCTCTGGACGCTCGCGAGTGGCGCTTCAAAAATGCACTAAGTATTTGCTGAAAAACATATGGAACAGCCTGCGCAGTGGTATTTGTACAGGTCAGTGGTCGGAGCTGTCACACACACACTTTTTTTTATTTTTAGGAAGGAGATACCACTGACTACAATCAAAAGAAATTACACTATGCCTCGACAAAAATATATCCCCAGGAATTATGTAAAGAATTTTATGAGCCTGACATGCATTCAGCCATAGAAAGATACATGTTCTGTACACACGGGCGGGGGAAACTAGATGAAACCGGAAACCATATCAATGGAACAACAAACAAACTAATAGATGGGTGCTCCACAGTGTTGCAAAATGGGGAGGTAAGTAAGGGATACCAGTGGGAGGCTCCTTTGCACAGGATGCCGGCTAGATTATGGGTACCACAACAGCGCTTATTTCTGGCGTGAAGCAGTAATGTGTAATCATTACTGTGTTTCGGTCTAAAAGGCGCCGTAGCTAGTGAAATTACTGGGCAAATGGGACTGGAAATATCTTATGTCTCAATCTCAGGTGATGAGCGAAAGTGTAGTGCCTCTCAGATTTATTGGGTTTTGCAGGAATCCTGAGCGGCACTGCATTTAAATGGGCAGGGCGTATCAATTACCATCAGCTGAACGTCCTGCTCGTCTCGACCCTCATTTTGAAAAAAAGGGAAGGGAGATTATTACACAGATGAACAAACTTACAGACCTTGGATAAAAATTTAATTCAAAGCGAAATCCATGATACCTCGCGAATTAAAATCATTTGGAAATATTTAAGTATATTTGATTTGATATAATTGATAATTAATACCACAGATTGGGAATGAAGCGACCGCCCACAGGCTATTAATTGATAAATTTAATTGTACGATATTGCATTGTAACCATATTTTTATGAAAATAAAGGTGCCCGCTGAGTTTCTTGCGCCCGTTCGTCTCAGGTCTGAGGCATACTTTTTTGAATACGTGGTCGTTTTTGACTTTCAATAAGTGATGTAATATCATGATGATTTACAATATATTTTTTATACTAAATATATATCTGTTATTAGATACGATGGCAATGTATAGGAGTACAAGAAAAGGAAACTTTAGACAATTGGATGAAAATTAATAATACAACTTCAGTTAAGTATAAGAAAGTTGGAATATGTCAGGTGCGTATTTGTTTAACTCACCCTTTACTTCCGGGTGTTATCATTTTGACTATCACAGTTTCTAGAAAATTCACTAAAATATGACTATGAACATACATTACACTAAGAATATATTGAGAGGCACAGTTATAATTCGTTTTTTTTCAGTACGTATAATTTTTTTTAGCAATATGTTGTAACGCTACATTATGATTATAAACATTTAGTGCAGAAATTATCCTGTAATTTTTGTTTTTGTATTAATTTAACGAGGCGTGTATCTCATTGAAATAAAAACTTGTTCTTTGCTTATTGAAATACCTTTGTCTTTAAGTTGGTAAGGTTTAATTGACTTTAATACATAATTGAGCGAAGCTGAGCGGAGCTCCCACCGGGTGACTCCAATTGATTTCTGTGTTAATTTGTTTCTCGGCTATTTCTGGGCCAATTAAAAAAAAATTGAACTCATAGAAAGCTTTCGAAATTTTCTAGATTATTGTCGAGACAGAAATTTGAATTTCGACTTGATTCAATTATTATAATTAAAAACATACATGATTTAAAAATTATTCTAAATTAGCACGCGCTATTGAGCCAATAATAAATTGAGCCAATTGATCAAATCTTGTTTGATTAATTTTGTTTTGTTTTTGTACACAGACTTAATTTATCTCGCTTCGCTCAAATATACACCGCAGCGAAGCGGTATTTCGAGCGACTGCGGCATCGTAGTATTGATATAGCAATTATTATAACCACTTATATAAAAATGAGAACAGTTTTAAGCAAAACTTAAACTTAGAAATCATGACGACTATGGTGGAGAAAAGTTGTTAACGTTGTTAGTCGAGAAGATTTATGAATGAAAAATTATCATGCATGCAAATAAAATACTAATAATGTGAGAAAACTTGAGTAATGTTTTTACTACGGTCGGTTTATTCTACTGTATCTTGCAAAGCTTTTGTAAGTGATACAAATTATTTAAATATTTTTATTAAAAAGTGGCTCTGTCGTAAATCCAACTATTCCACAGCTGAATATGTAAGCGATCGGGCAGCTTGGGACTAGATAATGATTATTTTATAGCAATATCAATGCCAGTACATTACTGTATATTTAATTTAAGAGTGCAAAAAAGAAGGCTGGGAGAGTTTCATGTGCCGTTTCTTCTCTCTCAGAGAACCATTTTCTTACGCAGTGGTGGTAGTGTTTGAACTGACATCAAAAAGAATTGTAATAAATGCCATTTACGCCTTTTAGTGTAATAAAGAGACAAATTTTAAGAAAATAAATACTATTTACGCCTTTTAGAATGATCACGGCGGGCCTGTTGTAGCTTGGGTGGGTTCGCGAGAGGTAGTGATTGGAGTCGCATCTGGGTTCAGAGTATCATCACAACTGAAGTGCATTGGCCCTTGTTTAATGACCAGTACTTTTTGCAGTGGATATTTCTTAGATTGCATTTTAAGCAGGTGAGTTTATGAAATACATAATATGTTGTACATACATTATCGTAAGCTTTTAAGATAAACAGATGTGTAGTCTTTTCATTTCGTCACACGTTTCTCCTAGCACGTTTACCAGTGGGAGGCTCTTTTGCACAGGATGCCGGCTAGATAATGGCTACCGTGAAACAACTGCCGTGAAGCAGTAATGTGTAAACATTACTGTGTTGTGAAATTACTGGGCAAATGAGTTTCAACATCTTATGTCTCAAGGTGACGAGCGCAATTGTATGCCGCTCAGAATTTTTGGGTTTCTCAATCATCTCATTGTATGGGCAGTGCGTATCAATTACCATCAGCTGAACGTCCTGGTCATCTCGTCCCTTACTGTCATAAAAAAAAACAAATTTAATGTTAGCATGAGCACACACCTACTCTTTCTTTAAATTCCGATACTGAAAATCAGAAAACAAGGCGTATAATATACGTTGAGCTGGTCGAATTTGTAAAGTTATAATCGGCCAAAGCTGTAGTCAAATCAATTGTTAGAGAGCTTCATACTCATAGAACCTTCTACGTTTAAACGCGACGGCCATAGTTTCTTCAAATACTTATTTCTCAAATTTGCCGCACATGATTTAAAATTTATTTTCCACAACAAAATAGTATTTAGTATTACTCATGGGGTATATGTAGTATCTTGACGCTCGCTGTTGCAGTTGAAAAAGAGCCGTTTGCCCCTTTTTTATATTACGTGTGTGCATTTTGTGTGAAAAGTTTACTGTCGCACTTTTTGCACTCAAACAACATTTGCGTGCGACAAGTAAACTTTTTGCACTCAAACAACATTTGCGTGCGACAAGTAAACTTTTTGCACTCAAACAACAATTGCGTGCGACAAGTAAACTTTTCGCACTCAATGCACACACGTGATACTACTTTTCCCGCATGAGTAATACAAAATTTATTACTAGAACTGTACGTTTAGTTTTTTGCCCAATCATCAGCTGTATTATACCCCTTTACAGTTTTTTAATAAGTTGCATTTAAACAGTTAAAACATTTGTTATTTTAAAGTGAAATCCCTCACTTCTGGGAGTTAAACAAGACACACCAAGATTTACGATCCATGCGTCACACGAACGGTTGGCTCTGTTGGTAAGAGCACTCGGACGGAATCCAAAAGGCGCGGGCTTGAGTCCCGCATCATTCATAAATTATGGTAATAAATTTAATTTGTATAATTAATCCCAAAAGAGAGGGATTTCACTTCAAAATAACAATTTTTTAGACTTGAAAGAGCGACTCCATTAGTCAATTTCTTAACATGCAATTATTGGGGTTGAGTTGATCCCGTAGAAGAAGCCACAACCTGAGAGTTGAACAAGACATATCAAGATTTACGATCCTTGCGTCAGTCGGCAGGTTGGCTCAGTTGGTAAGAGCGCACGGACGGAACCCGAGAGGCGCGGGTTTGCCACATCGTTCATAAATTTTGATGATGTGATGAGCAGGGCGTTCAGCTGCTGGTTATTGATACGCCCTGCCCATTACAATGCAGTGCCGCTCAGGATTCTTGACAAACCCCAAAAATTCTGAGCGGCACTACACTGCGCTCGTCACCTTGAGACATAAGATGTTAAGTCTCGTTTGCCCAGTAATTTCACTAGCTACGGCGCCCTTCACACCGAAACAGTACTGCTTACAAAATACTGCTTCACGGCAGAAATAGGCGCCGTTGTGGTACCCGTAATCTAGCCGGCATCCGTGCATAGGAGCCTCCCACTCGTATAAATTGTAATTTGTATGTTTAAAATATTGACTTGTAGTACTAGAATCGTACAAGGGATAAAGAATGCAGAAGGAAAGTGTGTAGCGAGACCGTTCGATGACGTCGGCGGTGATATCACCATATTGGAACGAACTATTTCCTGGTACAACCATTCTGATGGGTAAGGTTCTTTTAACACAACTTAAATATTACTATACTATCCAGATTTTGTTTTCAAGGGGACTGCAGATGAAATGACAAATACAATCTTTGACTCATTTCATCTGCAGTCCCCCTGAAAACGAGATCTGGAAAGGTCTTGAAACGTCGGGTCAACTAAAATAAAAATGTAACTTTTACGCAAAAATCTAATGTAAAACGGTTACAATTACACGCGTTTGAATCCTTTAAAAGTGTGTTATTTTAATGTGTAACAAATTAAAATATTTTTATTCAAAATTGGATTCAAAATCACTTAATGAACGTCAGAAACTACTACCACCCATTCAAAATAGACTGCCTCAGACCTGAGAAGAATGGGCGCAAGAAACTCAGCGGGCTTTTTTTTATTTAAAAATATGGATTACAATGTGATATCGTACAAAAAACATTTATAATTAAAGGGCCTGAAGGTGTTCGCTTTTTTCCCAGTCCGTGATGTCATTAAGAAAATCGTTTATGCTGTAGTAACCTTTCCCACACAAACGTTTTTTAAATTTCAAAACACCTTTGTTTTGTACATTTTCTGGGATCATATTGTAGAAGCATATACATCGCCCAACAAAAGACTTACTCACTCGACCCAACCAAGTAGTAGGCATAACAATTTATGTTTGTTCCTCGTGTTAACATTGTGAATGTCACCATTTCTAGAAAATTCCTCAATGTGCTAATGAACATACAGAACAGAATTGAGGATACTCGCGTTAATCAAAGAAAATACTAATACTTAAGGCGACACTAAATGCCGGCGACCTTGAGTTTGAGACCGGCGGCGACTTTGAGACCTCGATATGAGTTCACGGCTCCTATGTTATAAAGCCAATATTTTCAAAATTCTTGCGTCGAAAATTTAACATTTTAACAGGCGCAAACAGTTTAATTGCTTACAATCCTCATTATTGATTACTAATCTTAATAAATGTACCAACACAAAAAAGTAAAAGCTATAAGAACAACTTTTATGAGAGCAGTATACTAAACAAATGCATCATGCCGAGAAAAAACTTGTTTAACTGCAAACAAAAGTGGTAGATAATAATAGCTCTGGAGTGTTAAGTTTTACTAACAGAAAGTATTAGCAACCTACAAGTAAGACTTAAGGGTATGTGTAACAGGATAAAATAGTGTTCATAGCTCCAAAAGCTATATTTTCACCACAAAACTTGTATAAAAACACCTTGTTTGCGTGTTTTCTGTTAACTCTTCGCCTTAAGGAGTTCACTACTATTAACTTACTAATAATATCTGCAATATGTCCCCAAACTATGAACAGATTTGCTAGATATCTAGAATTTGCGGGGAAGAGTATTTTTCTTTCTCTTACTTGAAGTCCAATTCGACAAAGCCATTTCGCTTGAGTGTCTTAAGATAGTTTATACTTAGTAACTCTACTGTCAATGGGTTTGGATGAATTGCTTCATATTCTTTGTTATTTGAAGAGTATTGTTTGATTTCTTATTTATTACGGTAGCCAGCTCTGGGGATCAGCATGCAAGTTCAACATTGAGAGAAAGCACAAAATGGCATCCTTATTAATCTATAGAATGCCTAGAATTCCTAAAAACATTGAACTAAATAATAATAGTTTATTTTATTGAACTCGGCAGAAGTATGTTAAATATTGATAATTACTATGCTCATATTTATAATTACTATACTGAACCTAATTAACAACCTAAAAATGTATATCTTTTGATGAATAAAATAAAACAGATATTTAAACTTATAATAAATCTCTAGACAAGTACACTAGAAAACCTTAGTAAACGCGTATTTATTATATAGGAATATAAGCAGATGTACGTGACATCAACGAAAATAATTTGTCATGTCAATATAGATTAAAAAATTTGTTAACTATTGTACGTTATTGATAGACAATGCTCGTCATGAATAATTGGATATGTGATCACCAAATAGTACACAATTATAATCAACAACTTCGAGAAAATCATTTTCATAAATTAAAAATAGTAAGGGTCTCATAAGATTGCCTTGGCAAACTCCAAATTTATAAATTTAGTACTGCATGAAGTTTCGCAGCAATTAATACTATGTTTGAACAATTCTGTTCTTCACTGTCTAAAGTCAAGGGCAGTTATAAAATTGATCGAATATAAAAAGGAATATTTCGATATTAGAAATATTTACAAACATTGCTTTTTCCAATACTTTTTGAGAAAATAGATATAATTTTTGATCTCTTTTTCATATGAATACTTTATAATAGATAGCTCAAGTGTCCTGGAACGGGGTAATATACCTTTTCCACGGGGTGTCTCCCCGTGAAAAAAGTATATTATTAATAGAAGGGACATAAAAATGTGCACAGAAACATTTTTGTTAATACATCCTAAATATTTTTGTTAACATCCTAATAGTTTTCGTCAGTAGTAAAATGACATTTTCGAGCATTTTAATATCTCATATATAACGCACATGTTTCTGTTACAGGCCAGCAGATAATGAATAGTATCATCACACGACGCCTTAAAATCACAAGTATTCCTTAAGATGATAATTCTTTAATGAGTTTGAAGTCACAACTCATAACAAAGAGTTGATTAAAGATACAATTAATAATAAAAACCGATGAAAAAATAATTCAAAAAGTCTTATTGAAAAAAGAGTTTTTTATCATGAAGCCACAACCTGAGAGTTGAACAAAGCATACAAAATTTATCAACGATGCGTCACTCCAACGGTTAGCTCAGTTTGAACAGCGCTCGCACGGCATTCGGATTCGTCTCGGATTCGAGTCCCGCATCGTTCATAAATTTAGTTTTCAAATTTAATTTGTGTAATCAATACCAGAAGTGAGGGTAATCACTTTAAAACATAACAAATTGTTTAGATTTGCAAGAGCAACATCTCAAGTCAATTTCCTAATATGCAAATATCGGGGTTGAGCAGGTTATCAACTGTAAAGTAGATACTGTAGATGAAGCCACAACCTGAGAGTTGAACAAAGCATACAAAATTTATCAACAATACACCACTCGAAGGGTTGGCTCAGTTGGAAGAGCGCTCGCACGGAACGCGGATGTCGCGGGTTCGCGTCCCGCGTCGTTCAGAAATTTTGTATTCAATTTTTATTTGTGTTATTAATCCCAGAAGTGAGGGTAATCCCATTAAAACATAACAATTTGTTAAGAGTTTTAAAATCACTCATTGAATGTCTTTACCAAAAGATTTACCACAGATATGAGAAGTAAGTAAACTGCATTAGAATTAAATTTTTACAAAGAATATCATACAATTAATAATTAACTCACGTCTTTAATTTTAATGTTGTTTTTTTAATTTCGAATCGAATTATTTTTCGCAGCTTTTTTGTGCATTATTTATCATTCTGTTGTATAGGACTTAAACTGTTTATGTTTGTGAACATATTTTTGATTTCAGTTTCTAAAAAATCGATAATTTGCCCATAATATTTATAACGGGGCAAGGCTTGTGGTTGTGTGTTGTTGTGGGATTTTAACACGACAGCAAGCAAAACGCAGTCAAACAAACACACGGTATCATTATTAGCAACAAACGTTACAATCGTAAAGATATGTACACTTCACAAAGTCTAAGATTATTTAATAATAACAAAATATTATAACCTGTCGTGCGCGTGCCACACAACCGCCTCGCTCGATAGCGCTTCCCTGACTGGCTCGGTGATCGCCCGGCACCCCATCTCGACCGCACTCGCACTACACGCCGATTACACCCAAGCCAAGACAAGTACCGAATAATCTACGTACTCGCTCGTGGCTCGACGTTCTTATATCGACTACGACATATTATATATACCTACACATTAAATTAATAAGAATTTATTAATTTACTAATAGGAAACTGTCAATATATTTTAAGTAATTTTTCTCTCAATGATTCTTTAGGATCTAAATTATAAATAGCGCAAATAACCCCCATCTGCACCATTAAGATGGTATTATTATCGACTGTATGGCCCCATAATGATATACTAAAAGACAACCTAATAATAAGTTAAAATCGTATGTGAATAAGGCAAACCGTACCTATGCCAGTTAATTTAATTATGTTCTTTATTATAATAAAGAAGAAAGAAAGACAGAAAGATTTTAGAAGAATTTTACCACTCAAGATACTTTTCAACTCTGTTGTCAGATCTAATCTAGAATATAACTCAGCTGTTTGGTGCCCATATCACAAAAAATATATATCACGAATAGAATCTGTACAAAAAAAGTTTCTTTCAAAGTTAAGTTTTTTTTCAAATAAATATATCCGTAATGATAGCTATGAGAATAGATTAAATACATTTCAAATGAGGTCTCTGCGAATACGTAGAAATGCTTCACAATTGCTGTGTTTACATAAACTTTTAAGCTATGATATGAACTGTCCTTCGCTTTTATCACGAATCGGTTTGCATGTGCCTGCCTTCAATTGTCGGCTTAGTACTTTTTCCCCAATGCACATTAAATTCCACCACAGTAACTATGGCTTAAACTCTCCTCTACAGCTAATGTTACAATTATATAATTGTATTTTTAATATAGATGAAAACACTGATATCTTCTTTTCAAACTTTCTTAATTTTAAAAAACAAATTTATATTGCTCTGCAAAATTTATAGATTTTTAGATTTTAAAATATCACATGTATTTCTTATAGTAATGTACCTATAATTTAAGTACATTCAAACTATTTTATTATATTTGTTGAATTCTTAGTGCATAAGTTAATAAATTGTATTTATTTGGTAAGCTTTTATGAATAAATAAATTAATAAATAAATAATATATTGTATTAATTTTAATATGTTCTTAACCGGAATGCTACAGAACTGAGTCTATTAGCCAATACTCCAATATTGAGCCCGATTATTTTGAAATATTGTGTAACGCCAAAGAATAAAGCTATCGCACAGTTTTTACCTTCTGTCGGTTTAAAAAAAAAAGGTCGTACGTAGGTTGCAGTTAATTTTTTATTTAGTTTTCTTGCTAGTAATTAAAATTGAGTTATTGGCAATCAACTAGTACACGATGCATGATAGAGGCTTAATGCTTACTTCGTTAAACGTAATTTGGTTCCTTCTCACTTTGAATATGCTATCTGAAAACAATACTACATTATGTTTTTTTCTACTAGATTAGGTAGATTATTAATTTATATAAGAAAAAAGTATACGCTGAAGGTTTGGGAATAGACCTTTGCGCTATCCCCACATTAAGAGGAGTCAAAGGACGTGTGCCATAGTAGCAGGGATTCCCCGGTTCTGACTCCTGGGTTCAGGCTCACTTGTTCGTGATCTCTAATAAAAAGTTTGGTGTCATACTGGGGGTTTTCATGTATTTCCGAACGATTGCGCTTCGATCCGTTTCTCGCTATCTCTTATAGTTTCAAAGTTAGCTTTTTAAATTAATCAGATCCATCGTCATTACTAATCATTGTTCATTAAGCTTAATGATTGGTGAGCGACTATGTCCATGAACGTGATAGAGGTAATTAGTAAAGATTCAAACGACAGTTTTGAGGAGTTATTTATTTTTCACCATTCACATTAATTTTCTTATTTCTATTGATTCAATATCAAATCTAGCTGAGAAAAAAGGAAAGATTAAGCGTAGTCCCTTTTGTGATATAGTTTCCTGACCAGAGTTGAATATGAACACATTTGAGTCAAAATGCGAAATTCTACCTGCATCATATATTATCATTATTACTAGTATTCTACAACCGCGCGTTTCGTAAGATGAGTTCTCTCGAGTCTTGCCTCTGTTGTTGCAGATGTTCATGGGTGGTTTCCACACCAATGCCCATCACTTGAGTCGCTTATATAAAAAAATTACCAAATGTTTGTGTATGTGTCCAGTTTTCACGAACCGATACGACTTAAGGACCTTCAAGATTAAAGCATACTCCATATTTAAAGGCATTAAAAATATATTATCATTTGTCTCTTGGATCAAGTTCTGCCACTCTCGGTGCGTTGTGCAATTCTCCCAGGTGTTTGGAGAGCGGTGTTCTGGTTGATATCTACGCTATTATTTAACACGTCCCATGCTCCATAGCTTTGTCATCCAGGGATCGTGCTGGCAACTGTATCACTGTTGTACAAGAACTGTCAGCCGAACATTATCCTGCATGAGAATAAAGTCGTAATCATTATAATATAGCGAATCAGACAATGTGTTCTTTTTAGATACCCTGATATACAGATTAGCAGTCAAGTTTGCTCCATCGACCACCACTAACCCCGTATAAATTCCAAAAAGCATTCCACCCCAAATCATAATTGAATCACTCCATAAGTATTCGTATTCGCATAAAAACTAAATATGACGTTTACCTTTGCGTCTCCATAATTATTTGGTTTCTTCTATCGATCTGGTATAAAAGCACTCTGCATTCATTTGTCCTGATATATTATATATTTTTTTTTATAAATTGCATTGCAAAAAATTAAAAGAAATCTTCGTCTTAAATGTGATTTTATTTAAATTTTTTCCAGGTAGTCTATTGTAAATGTATTCCTGCCGGGCCTACGCACTTCCATTCACCGTAAAGGCGGTATAAACAAATGGCGTTAAGTTTTGCTATCACATCGTATCTATCATGAAAAAATTATAACATTACCCCAATCACGTTCTAGAACGTGATTGCATTACCCATTTAAAAATAATGATTTTCAGTGTATAATATAAGTAACCATTTGTTATTGCAAAGAAAATTTTCGCGTACTAAATTGTACAAATTGAATGGAAATGGAGAGAATTTGCTCTATTATGTTGCAAA
Source organism: Leptidea sinapis (assembly GCF_905404315.1). NCBI lineage: Eukaryota > Metazoa > Arthropoda > Insecta > Lepidoptera > Pieridae > Leptidea > Leptidea sinapis. Next base: position 14,788,132 of record NC_066267.1, on the reverse strand, counting down.
CAATAAGGCACAAATCTCTACGCAATTTTGTATGCTATGTTCCCAAAGCCTGCGGCGTTTTAACCACGTATTCAATAAATGGCAACCTATTTATCACTAAACATAAAACACGCTCACAAATTTGACCAAATATTATTTATGTATTTTGTTCTGTGTTGCAAACATTTGATAATAATGTACAATAAATTCAATATATTAAATCAACTATGGAGATAATGTACATATAAAGTCCGTAAGCCGATGTTTAGTAAATAAATAGGTATTCATTATTTCAAATTAATTAATTGAAGATTTCAATTCAGTAATGAATATTTCCAATTCAATTTCTATTTCTGTACATACTAATCCTTTAGAGTTTATACTATTTGCTTTTGTAGTTTATTTTGTATATGTTTTTTATGGAAGTATCCAATTTGGATGGGTACTAACTGTACAAGTGTTATTGTTTCGTTGGCCGTGTAATATTCTCCGTATCGATTATTGTTCATTTTTTATCATCTATTAACAAGCTAAGTGGTTCCTCTAATAGGCCACTGGAACTTTGATAGAGGACAATTATTGAATGTTATGTAATTGGCAAAGGCCTCCTCCAACCTCTTCCATGACTCTTTCTGGCTGTTTAACGGCTCTAAGTAACTAAATTAATTCACGTGTGGTGAACATAAACAATGATGTAGCCATTTTCAAAGTCGTTGAACTCCACTCTTGGCTTGCAAGCTACTTAGCGACGAGTAACTTTACACTGACTGATAACCAGCTAATATACAGTCCACCTGACGCTTCAAGATATTGTACAGGAACTGATACGACATCTGTATTAGATTGTAATTTCCTTCTAGTATAAAAAATCGTCCACGTAAACCGTAAAAATTAATAAACTTTAGAAGTTATTACACTAAATAAAATAAAATTTAAATTATAGCATTTAATTGGCCTTTTTCGAAATTTATATAATATGTATACATACAGTTTTTTTTTATAATATGTATGCATACAGTTTAAACAGCGCTGATAATATTTTCTTTTGTGTCCTAGTGTTCTCGATATTAATCTGTATGCTACGCCCAGTGAGGAAGCTGCTCTCTAGTAAAAACTCCCAGAAAGCCATAGAATGAAAGTTTTGTAAAAGAATCGCCATCGGCAACAAGCAGCAAGAAGTCTATAAATCACATCGCCAGAGTATGCATATACCTGATTCATCTCACCCGCTTGGGATGACAGGTACAGTTATAAAATATCACAAAACTGGGAAACGCACACTAAAGAAGAAAACATTCCGATCTTAGTACAGGATTACAAATGTCAAATATTTTTTACAAATTACACCTATTAAAATATAATAATTATAAATACGATGCAAAAAACTAAAATATATATTGTTATGCTTAAATGGAGACTCCGATGACAATACGATAATTGAATTGTTGTGGTGAAATAAAAAAAAAATTCAATATTTCCTTTACATAATTTGTCTTCAGATACAATTTTTTCACTGTTTTTAAATACATATTTATAAAGAGATATATTATAATATATTTTCAAACCCTTAAAACATCTGATCATTGAAAAGAGCTTAATGGAACTTGTGGTCTGATTTTAATCTTCTCACTATTTGCTGGCCTGTAACAACATTGAAGCATCGTAAAAAATATAGTTTTGCTAGGCTCCCATTTGATGTTAAGTAAACACCTTTATGCGTAGAAAGAAGGTACAAAACATTAAAATAACTAGTGAAATAAAATACTAATAAGCGAAATAGCTTACTGGGCGAAATTTCATGTAATTGAAAGAATCGTCACAGAAATATTATTTTAAATTTTTGATTTATTATAAACTTACTATGAAAAATATGGAATTTAATTACCTTAAGGCACTGGGTTGTCATAGTTAGGTCTCATCGAAACCGTCAAACCCACGCCCATACCTTCAGTATATTTTGACTGAATACCCTAAAGGTACGAAACGCGAAAGGGCGCTTTAAGAAAGAGCTGGTAATTTAAATGTGAAATTACCCGTCAGGATGGTTGGTCCAGGATATTCTTCGTTCAACTAAATCGTAACCTCGCTTCTTAGGAGGATAGTCACATTCTCGCTTCCTTTTAACATTATTGTCGTCACTGTAAGTTGATTTTAAGTATATGTATATTGTATTATGATTACAATACTATGGTTGCATTAAATTAAAACTATCATAACTAACACGGGGAAGTGTACCAAGCACCGACATAGCCCAAATGATTGCGAAACTGAAGTGGCAGTGGGCAGGGCACATAGTTCGAAAAGATAGCCGGTGGGGCAGAAAAATCTTCGAATGGCGACCAAGTACCAAAAGACGCAGTGTTAGTAGGCAAGATGGACCAACGAAGTGGTCTAGATCGCCGGAATACGTAGTATGAGGGCAGCGCAGGACCGAACGTCGTGGAGATCTTTGGGGGAGTAAATAATTTAAACAAGAACTATTATAGTTAGGAGTATACCATAGCGGACTTTTTTGTGAGTTATATTTAAAGAACACTATTTTATATATCGTTACTAATAGTATTCGCAGCGCATGCAAAATTATGACCTTTAAAGGCAACATTTTGACACCTAGGACTTTATTGTTCCAATTTAGATAAGGATTTTGAAAATATAATATAGCCTTAGCCTGTTGACATACAGTAAAAAATTAAGTTTTGTTTTAATGAAAATAAGGGACGAGATGAGCCGCACGTTCAACTTATGGTAAATGATACGACCTGCCCATTACTTGTAAATATAAATACATTGTTTAAATGTATTTATGTATGTTTAAGTAAGTATATTGTATTAAATATATCATTGTCTTGTATTCCATAACACAGGCTATGCTTAACTTGGGGCAAGATAATTTGTGTAAAAAGTGTGTCAATATTATTATTATTACAATGCTGTGCTGTTCAGGATTCTTGAAAGACCCAAAAATTCTGAGCGGCACTATAACTGCTCTCGTCACCTTGAGACATAAGATGTTAAGTCTTATTTGATCGGTAATTTCACTAGCTACGGCGGCCTTCAGACTGAAACACAGTAATGCTTACACATTCCTGCTTCACGGCAGAAATTATGGTACCCATAAGGGTACAAATTACTAGCTGGCATCCTGTGCAAAGGAGCTTCCCACTGGTGACATTTCATTATAACTGCACTGGTTGCTCTCTGAAGTCTGGATATATTATTGTATGACTATGGCTGACATGGTTTACTGTATTGATTTAAATTATACGAGATTTATTGTCCATATAATTGGTAGTTTATAAGCGGTTTACTGTGCCCTGTTTGATTTTAAAAATACGATGCCGTTCAGCGTATTTGGTGAAGGACTACATGTTTCGGCTAACGCATATTTATATAATACCAGCTGATGCCCGCGACTTCGTCAACGTAGGTAAAAGGGTTTTTAAAAATAATAAGCAAGTAAGGAATTGATGATTATATCATGTCCTATTCCAGTTACGGTTCCCGTTTTCGCTCCCGTTCCCAACATATTACATGAATCCTATTCCGAGGAAACCTACTATTGGTATAGTTATAGCACATCCACGTGAATTATAGTTTTTCACAAATCCCGCTTGAATCATGGATTTTTCCGGGATAAAATGTAGCCTATGTCCTTTCCCAAGCTATTTCTAGTCTATTGCTGTACTAAATTTTATCAAAATCAGTTCAGTAGCTCCAGCGTAAAAGCGTAACAAACAAACTTACATTCACATTTATAATATTACTATTATATGTAATTTTTATGTAGTCAATTTCTTATACTTATTTTTTAAATATAATACTTGCTAAATATATAGCTTTCTTGTAGTGAAATCGTTTTTAAAATCGGTCTAATAGTTTTCGAGTTAAATCGTTACAAATAAACTGAATAATCAAATCTCTCCTCCTATTATATTAGTATAGATGAAACATCAAAATAAATTCAATCATTCGGGGATACTACTGTTGTGTGTTCGCTGTCACGTCCAGTCTCATACTACGAATTTCCGCTCGTAGTGCGCGGCTTAATAGAGCGAGGGGCGCTGGCAGTGATGACGCACATAATTACAATGATGTACTTACTTTTCGCTTATAACGCAATGCAGAAACAATCCATTGCAATGAGTGCTGGTGAATAGACTGGGTCCAACACATTTCAGAGTAGGTGTGACTCGAAACACAGATGCAACACCAATGAGCAATTCACGAGTACCCTTCCACGTCACAAGAGGTCCACCGTGGTCATTCTATAAATATTTAGATACATGAATGAATTTTGAGATCAAATGGAAATAAATAAATAGGGCCAACCAACCAACCAACTGAAAAAATAAATAGAAAAATATTTCAGTACAAAAATAAATTTATATGCTTAACTTGTAGGAATAATACAAATGATTTAAGTTTTCTTTAGTCTTAATTCCGCCAATATTTGTTTTTAAAACAATTCAACACGTGTTTCGCCTCTACACGAAGCATCCTCAGGACGTATAGAGGTATATTTACGGATATATTTGTATAATTACGGATTTCCGCAAAGTAACGCCTAATTCAATAAATTTTGCAGGAATAAGTTACGAATCATAACTAATATAACAATAATAGGACGGAGTAACGCCTTAACTCGATAACAGTTGAAGCAAAAATGAGGCGACGCCAGTGAGACATCGCGTGTTATAAATATCTCCACCCTCTCCACCCTCTATAATATATAAGTCTCTTTCTTGTTATTTGATTTGGTTCGCGCTAACAAGTGAGACGACCCGCAAGTCGCTGCGAGCGCAGCAATTGCTGACTCTCCGCACCACGCTTCGTACGGAATTAGGTCATCTCCAGAGACCTACGCGTGGATGACATCGTACGCCGGCTGAGCACCTCTATGTTCGCACTCTATCTGCGTAGCGACATACTATCAACGACCGCCGGACATATGAGGACTACCGGACGCAATCACCGGTACTCTACCGGCGGGCTCGACCTCGCTGAGCGGCGGGCGCAAACCAACCACGGACCTACCCACCGCAGTCTGCAGATCGCTCGCGACACTGCGTGGGCTCGATCGCACTGCAGCAGGATACCACCGGATCCGGATAAGAGCCATAGTTAGCGACCACATCTGCGTTCCATATATATGTCATCACTGGCAACACACACTGGTTAAAAACCACGTCTTCAGACACTGGTATTTTGGATGAGAAGATTTTCGAGCTTCCCGAACGCTGCCCGAGTTGGACTCGAAGAGTGATCTCTTTCCCGAAATTAGACTTGCGCAACTGGATTATTTGTCCAAGGTATTCGTCAGCAATTTCGAGAGAACAGTTCCTAACTAATACAGGAGTAGGTGCATTTTTTTTTATTAATGGACACATACTAAATTTATCAGTATTCGAGCTGTCAAAAGCAAAATAAACAATTGGACGAAGGGTAACCAGTTAAATAGTCCTTGAAAATATTCAATACACGAACAATAACAGAAATAAAGAACGTGAAAGGATTTTCATATAACTGTTCTGCCCGCTAAACAAACTTAGTAATGGATTTTCTTACAACTTTTTCGCACATACCGTATATGTTTACTTACTTGAATTTCGGAATGGTTGTCACATCAATATGAATGCACAAGGTATAAGTATACTAAGGCCAGTGGGACGAGATAAATAATGTAAACGAACGGACCGTTGCTGAGTTACATTGCGATAGCAAACGATTACTATCTCTGTCCCTATCACTCGTACGCAATAATGGCGTCAGTTGGTCGACGATAGCTGTCGTCGCGTGTTACATGGTACAGGAAAGCAGTCAGTACCGCAGTTGTCAATATTTGGTCCGCAATTTTGTGAACTGACTGAACTGTTCATTCCTGTTTGGATTGCGTTCGAAGTGTTACGTAAGTTTTCGTTTCCGTTTTTATTTAGTTTTTTGATATTATTGATCCGTTAGTGTTAGTTTTCTTTGTTGATTGTTGCTGTTATTGTGAGTAGTTGTTGATTTTAATTATGGAATCACAGCCTGGCAGCTCTTGACAACCTTGGAAATATATCAATTCTTAATCATTCAAGAATTTCAAAATTAAAAATGTTTTGAACCTCTGAAACATTGCTTACATCCTTTATCTAGTCTTGTCGGCCTTACAATAGTCTATTGCAGAACTCAATAATGGCAGATCAATATTGAGATCTAATTCGTATAAAATAAGAATAACAAATATGCACCTGACATATTCCAACTCGTCCCGTTCTTGATGAAGTCTTATTTATCATGAGCCTTCGATTGTTTTCATCGTCAAGCCCGCTCACTCCCTGACATTCCAGATGTTCCTAAGAAAATAAATTACTTAACATAATAGACACTGGTACCAATTAAGGTTTGGAAAAGTTAGGACTTGGAAAAAGTAAGGCCAAGGCAATAACACTTTAATGAAGAAAAGTGCTTATTAGTTTAAATAAACATAAATGATCTTATTTGGAGAAACTTTGTATACAAATTTATTAGTTTTGCATATCCTACAAACGCCTGTTAGATTTACCTTAAAGGCCCAAGGCCCTTCTAAATAGATGAATTTGCTGGAAAAACTGTTTTCTAGCAAACATTTAATTTTAAACTAGCTGATACCCGCAAATTGGTACACACTTGAATGAGTTTGTAGTGTTTATAAATGTCGTTGTTTCGTAAAAAATTATATCTTTTATTTAATGAAAATAATAATAATAATAATCATTTATTCAAGTCTAAAAATATATGGTTACAGAAAGTTTTGTGCCCTACAATCTGCGGTAGCATAATCGCATGTAAATATCGCAATAAGTTCTAAAGTCTTCAAGTAAATTTTAACGTTATCTAAATTTCGAATTTAATCGAAGTTTTTCATTCCTAAATTCTTTTTTAAACCTACCTCACCATTGAGTAGTGTTTTTTTCCAATAGCACCCATCAACTAGTTCTACATTTATTCCATCCATTACGTGTCCTGTTTCATCTATTGATCCAGAATCATTAGTGCAGATCATGTATTTCTGTATTACTTTATGCATCTTCTTATCGAAGTAAGGTGTACACCTCTCATGGGCCAATATTCTAGTTGAACCAACGTGTAGTTTTTTTTGATTATAATCAGTCAAATCCCCTTTCTAGAAGTAAATAAAATATAAATTTAATCGAATGATATACATGTAAGTAAGTACATCATTTTGTGCAAAGAAACAATAATATTTTAGCGGTGATAAAATTCACAGATTTGAGATTTTGGCAGATATTGTAAAGCATTCATACTATAAATGGAAACGCTGTCGTGTTGATTACAACGTAATCACCAATCACGGTGAATATGACACAGAGATTTTAAATTTAGAAAATAATATTATATATAGCTACAAACATTCCAACTACATGGATGTTAGAAAGGAAATCCGTTATCTGACTTAGTATAATTTAAGCTAGAAGAAGTTAGTTCATTCTATTGTAATAATTATCAAAGACAAATAAACTTTATTCATTTAAGGCTTATTAACTAAGCTTTTGAATTGTCGCTATAAATATTTCTCTTAATGATGGTGATTATTAAAAATCTATTAATATTTACAAGTTTCAATAACTAAATAATTCTTTGGTAATTTACTAAAGGTTTTGATAACAATCTCGTTATGGAAGTACACTTAGATTGATACTGAAGCTCGTACATAGTTCTATCATTAATGGCAATGATGGGCAAGAATCAATCTATATTGATAACGTTACTAGTGAGTTTGTAATATATCGGTTTTAATGCTGCATATTAGAAATATCATTTATTTTGTTTAAGATAATAATGATAATAACGTATTAAAGTTTATTGTTCCCCGTTGGCAAGTCTTAATTTAAAACAATACAGTTAAAAAAATCGCAACCAAGACCTAGAAATAATTTGCATTGCATTGCCAAACTTGCCCAGCATCACGGATATCACTACTTATCAAAATCTTTAGGATGTTCAAGTCTAAGAAATAATTTATACTTAGCTTAACTATACATAACGTTCTAAAACAAAGCAGACATTACCTCACGATATCTCTCGGTATGACCCCAACCCATTATAATTACATCGGTATTAAATTGATAGTCTTGGGAATAGTTGATTGGTATCGTAGTCGGTTTGTATGAACAGAACCTTATATAAGCATCATCCTCGAAGTTGTAAGGTACTTCAACTTTTACTAGCGCTATGTCAATCAAAGACCATTTTTCCAATTTGCCGTATTCTAACTCGTAATCTACAATCAGTTTTCTTGCGTTTAATAGATTATTTATTTTTATATCGTTTACAGAATCTATATTAGAATCATTAATTGTACATGAGCCTGATTTTTTATAGTAACAGTAAAATACACCAAATATTATTTAGTTTTCGTCGGGCTGCTGAAAAGCGGTAGCTTGGAGTGTGCGACTCTACATATTATGTCTGTACATATGAGACATTTTATATACCATTCATATACTTACTACCTTATCACTTACTAACTGATGTTGTTGCATGTATTTGCAGTATTTTGTCTGGGCAGTCCTTCTTACCTATTTTTTACCCAAATAGTGTTACACTCTGTTTTTAATGGGCCATTGTTCCATTTCTTTTTCGTTCACATTTATTTACTTTAACTTTTAGGGCAGCGTAAGCGTTTCATCAATCTATAATTGTGTACCTATATTCGAATGATCAAAGGGGTCACCAAACAATTTAAAAGATCGATAAAGATATTGTGGCCATCCGTGATTTTTCGCGCTTTGGTATCGTTTTCGTTCCAATCCAACAATTGAAATGGTGCGGTGTTTCCTCACAATTTCACGGATATCGTCATTTTCTTATAACAGTAGTTCAAATTATTAAAGTTTTGTGTAAACTTACTTCTAGGTATACAAATGTACATGATTCTTTTCCTTGTATTAACAATGCAATCATCTTCTTCAATTTTGTTCCAGGGCACGTATGTGTCGTAGCCTGCGATTGCGTACAAATGTTCAACATCTTGCACGCACGCAGCAGAAGTAACGATAAACCATCTTGAGACTATCGATCCACCACAAGTCCAGCCGAGATATGTGTGAGCAGAGTTCTTTGTTATTGCAAAGTATACCTGAAGAAGGCAAGGTTTGAGAGAAGGTATTTTCAAGTCCACCGGCTAAAATTCGCCTGTGCACCCTGCACCACAAACATAAGTATAGTGCTGCACGAAGGAGTAGATGTTAAACATTTTTGTTAATTTCGTAAATCTTGCAAGTTGAACTAGCAACAATCAACAGAATTGATTTAGATTTCCTATAATAGTGTATATTTATCAGAATAATGAGCTAGGTGACAACCAGGACAAATCCAAAGAGAACAATGAAATTTTGTGTAGCATTTATTGTATACATAGCTACTGTAATCAAGGTTGGCTCCAAACACGGGTCAACAGTTGACAAACTAGCTTTTTATGCACCACCAAAACATTTTTATTTAAGAAAATGAAATTTATATAACACATGTTCTTGTCGGTTACTCAGTCTTAAAAATAAATATTATTTTAATAGAAAATTATAATTATTCACTTTTAGTTCCTTTATTTTTGGTGTAATGGCTATGTCGATTCCCCGATCTTGGCCCTTTAAAAGAGTCAGAGTGCGTTTTACGCTTCCTTGAACCTCCGCTAACAGAATCGAAATGATATTGAATATTGAAAATTAAGGTACATACAATCTTGGCCTAATAAATTTGATTTGAAGAATTGAGCGTAAAAAGTAAAGTTCAAAAACCATCATGGAAGCTACAACAAAAATATTCCGTGTAATGTAAGTGCAACTGACATCATCAACTACAAAATTAATAGAGAATAAGGGAATCAAGGAAGATATAAAAAATAATAGGCCTAAATAATTGACAATCGCATAACAACAGGTACGAGTACATATAGAAACAAGCAAAGAATATGTAAAGATCTACTAATCTAACTTTTGTGAATTACCATAAGGCTATAAAAATTTAATTTGTGACAAAATTTGTATTCGAACCAGTCTCTGGAGATGACGTAATCCAAACGTATTTATTACTTTCGCCTATTTTTAACTTACACGTGACAGTGACATTAACCGTGTGACATTAGGTGCCATGTAAAGAATGCACTGCACAACGGTGCGGCAGTTCCAATCGGTAATTGGTCGGGCTTGGGAGTGGACGTCCCCGAGTGCAGATCTATTTACTAAACAATAGCGAAAGGTGCAGATTGTAATTAAAGTAATACCTTGTTGTAAAACGATGAAGCTGTTATAAGTATTGGCTCCTAATGGCAATGAGTTATTGCTACTTCTTCCATTGCGAGGAAAGTGCAACCTTTACCGAAGCGGTGGCAAATTGTTACATTTCATTTCTTTGACTTAGGTCATTGTGTTTATTTTTGATTTTAATATTGATTTGAATACTTACCACATAGCTCTTCACAGAAGTTGCTTCATGTCCACCTCTGATTCTTCGTTCGAATCTGCAACCTACAAGGAGATTATTTTAAAACCTACATACAGATTATGAAAAGACCTATATAATATGCTGATGACTTTATTAAATACATTAAAATAATATTCAAGTGAATATGTATGTGAAAGTAAACTGCGTATGCGCGCAACTAATATGAGTTTTAATCTTTATTTTGAGTAAGTTTGGAAAACTAGATAAAAAAGACTGAACAAGTTACTAGAAATGGATATAATTGTTATAATGAACAATGAATATATTATTAATCTCTATTAATGTATTTTAATTTTTCTACAATATTATCTCTGTGTTTTCTTTATAATGCATTTCAACATTAATTATTTGGAATTATAACCACGTAAATAACATCTTTGGTCATAAATTTATTTGGATTTAACCTGATTCCACGTCACAAGTTAGGATATCATCCCCACCATCTGGATGTGTGGCGTTCCTCCACAGAGCGGTTTTCAAGGAGCTTTCTTCCTCATACTACAAAGCTGTGGAATGAGCTTCCTAGTGCGGTGTTATGGACGATACGACATGGGTACCTTCAAAAAAAGCGCGTGCATCTTCCTTAAAGGCCGGCAACGCTCCTGTGATTCCTCTGATGTTGCAAGAGAATATGGGCGGCGGTGATCACTTAACACCAGGTGACCTGTACGCTCGTTTGTCCTCCTATTCCATAAAAAAAATTATTCAAAAAGAAAATAACAAAAAAAACACTTATATTTCTCAAAAAATTTAAAGAAATAATATTGCCATTTTTATTATTAGAAGCACCCTGCCCCTATTTTATGAATGGGAATACTGTTTTAATCAGTTAGCGTGTATTGATCTCTTCCCGAAGCCTGGTTGGTAAATAATTAAATTTTTGCTAAAATAGACCTATACATAAAATCGCGAAATAATCATTTCCAAAAAACACCTACGAGTGGTCTGATAGTCCGACCAGAACCTATTTTAGCTATAATAAATAAGTATCTATTCAACGTAGAGAGGATCCAGGTGGTTCTTTTGCGCCAACATATGGAATTAGATTCTCCAGTCGTTTGAAGTGTCTGTCGGACCGCACGTCGGTACTTGAAGATTATGAATATTAAATGGACTTTTCGAATGCTTCATATTTGCCCGGTTTGCATTAGAAATCACTGAGATGTATTGTAAAATAGATTTTGCACGCTAATATTTCATGCACATACTTGTTAGATCTTTTTATTATAAAATTATTGAAGTGTTAACTTCTTATTTCCATAAGGTAATAAATATAAGGGTCAACTGCTTCGTAACGTAACGCGTTACGGTGCCAGTCTATCTGGCTTCCCTCTCTCTCACGCATACGGCAGCTGTAAGCAGGCTCCTCCTCTCTCACTCTGAACCAATTTTTACTTTTATAGGATTAAATAATAATACTTATAAAGTACATACACAAAATTCTAATGTACATATTGAAGAATTGTAACTAAGAATTAAATATATTTTAAAATGAGACTTAACATCTTATGTAACAAGAGGACGAGCGCAGTTGTAGTGCCGTTCAGAATTTTTGGATTTTTCAAGAATCGTGAGCGGCACTAGATTGTAATAATAATAATAATAATATTGAAACACTTTTTCACAAATTATCTTGCCCCAAGTTAAGCATATATAGCCTGTGTTATGGGTTACAAGACAATGACATATTTAATACAATATACTTACTTAAACATACATAAATTCATATAAACATACATAAATACATTAAAACATCCATGACTCGGAAACAAACATCCATATTCATCATATAAATGCTTGCACTTACCGGGATTCGAACCCGGGACAGCTTTGTAGGTAGGATCGCTAACCACTCGGCTATACAGGTCGTAATGGGTAGGGTGTATCAATTACCATCAGTCGAACGTCCTGCTCGTCTCGTCCCTTATTTTGATAAAAATTGAATAAAAGATATTTATCAACAAATAATCTTTCCTGACATTATCATATTAAGATAAAAAAAAATAACCATAGTTAAATAATTAAGTTGAACTTAAGTTAGCGAGATTAGTTTAAGTAATCACTTCTGTTGGGCGTCTCGAGTAGCATACTTTTGTAGTTGTAGGTAGTAGTTTTTGAACTTCTTACATGATAGCCTCAGTAGTATTTAATCAAATTGTTACTTACTCTGTAATAGTATTACTACACTCAAAAGTTGAAGCCATACAACAGCCATTCTTATCTTTTTATTTATGGATATTTTTAATTGTTAACATCGATTTTTCATGCTTCATTGCTGGTTGAAATGCACCTTGTTATTTTCAAGGTCATTGGCATGACGGTGAGAACGTCTGCAAGAAATTATTTGAGCCTCAATTGTTTTGATGCATAGCTGCCTAAGTTGAAATAAAATGGTATACAGACATTGCATTTTTAAGTTAAGGGGCAATGTGCTAAGTGACGTGTACTCCATAGCTCTTTGATGACTAAGCTTTTTAAATGTACCTATTATTTTCATATATTGTATTTATTTTAATATAATTAATATTACTTTATCAAGTGATATTTTATATATTTTACAAAGAATGATAAAATTCATCAGAATATAAACACCTACACTTTTTACAGGTCAGGTCATAATCCGGTTCTTGATTTTCTCTTTTATTCTGATTTATTGATGAAAGCGTAAAATGTTTGTGAGATTCCGCCATTTTATTTGACTGATTATTATTTTCATTATATATTCTATTTATAATTCAGTAATACCATTCGCACATTTTTACTCATTAATAAAATTATTGATTATAAGAAATTGAAGGTTATATTATTATTAGCACATATCAATATGACGTTGATATTGAATATCAACAAATACGGCTGTATGGGCTCAAACCCTTTGCCTATCCTAATAATGGAAACGAAAAACAAAAAACAAGAACAAATTAACGAATGTCATATATATATAATATTATTTATTGCAATAGTAGTATTAATAAACAATGAAAACACTTGGAGGTTTTGAAAAATACTATTGAGCAATTAGAAATATTTTTTAAAACCATCAACTTATAACGGCTTATAAAAATTCTTTCAATTGACTTTTGTACTGAGCTTTACTCAAGTCGCGCCTAAAGAAGTTTTAACTTCAATGAATAAATTAAAAATGATGTTTCAGATCATAATATTGTCAATGTCAAAAGACAAACATTAAAGTAATCTATAGTTTGGCTGAGAATGACTTCCTTAGATTAAGGATTGGCCTCCGCTGCGCTTCAACAAGATACCGCACAAGCTAAGAACAATAGCTTTTTTATTACGGCAACTTAGTGTGCATTGGCTATTTATAAAGACCCTTGTGTGCGTCGCATCTTGACACTCAATGGCATCTTTAAAATTTTGTAACTTATATATGCTTCGTGCGATTTTAGTTTCAATTATCAGCAAAGTTTAACAGAACATGTGGCACGTCAACGTCACACATTGTTCGAGACAGGGTCAGGTTTTAGTTGCCCCACTTTGCGATTACGCCTGCGGTATCTAGTTGGAGCGTAGCGGAGACCAATCCTGAATCTATGTGTAGCAAATTTACTCATTAATGCGTACGTAACGTATTAGTGTTACTATAAGTATGACTGATCTGACCGTGGAATCCTTATATAAAATCTTTCATAACACTTCTACCTAAGTGCCTTCTATAACATGTGCTGTCTATCTTCTTCTTATATTATCTCAAAAATACCAAATCATCAAAGTTCGAAACTATACAAACTTATAAGAACTGCATACACTTTACAATTACATTATTCTTGTAAACTTTGATCAAATATGTTGTGCTACATTAAAGATAACAGCCTTAAAGACGGCAACAGAAATAGGGGCACAAATAAACATGTGGCAACACTACAATAGTGGCTACACAAATTTCAAAATGGCCTTTTTTTTTTTTTTTTAGTAGTGCGTGAGTGATATAATTTGTGTAATGTACGAAACCCATTGTTTACGGGTCCCCACAGCACGTGATTGGCTTATCCTGTTAGACGTACTAGCATTAGTAGCATTCGTTTGCTACTAATACATGACACACACGATTCCAAAATAACAATAATTGTAATCTTATATATAAAATTCTCGTGTCACAATGTTCGTTCTTGTACTCCTCCGAAACGGCTTGACCGATTCTCATGAAATTTTGTGAGCATATTGAGTAGGTCTGAGAATCGGCCAACATCTATTTTTCATATACCCCTATGTTATAAGAGTTGTTCGCCCTTAATTTTATTTTAATTTTTGGACGAAATTTTTTGTTTAATTTTTTTATAATGTGGCATTAAAAAATACATACAACTTCAAATTTTCACCCATATACGATCAACAGTTATAGTTGTATCGAGATTTTAGTATCGGCAATACAACGTTTGCTGGGTCAGCTAGTTACATTATATTATCGTCATAATTTGATTGATTTTCAGGTAAATAATCATGAAAATCAATTCACCCAGTTGACAGTTCTGTGGTAACAAACAAATAAAAAAAATACAGTCGAATTGAATACCTCCTACTTTATTGAAGTTGGTTCAAAATGCCAACATACATGTTATCTATGAATGTACATACACAATATAATATTATGTACATACAGAGATGTTGGTAACGGTCACTGAAAATGCCCAAAACTATTTGTAGAATTTTAATTAAAACAAAGCGCTGTGCGGTTAAACAAAATCTTGTAATGGCAAATAAAACTGTACTAGTTATTGTACGAATGCGTTCTCGGGTCAGATGTAATTATATAGCAGCTGTTAATGGAATAATTATGTCTATAGCATTTATATTTAACAAACGATTAACCACAAATCTGTACACAATTCGTTGTTTTCGCAAAATGCCGACGGCGTATTTCAACACGTATTCGATAATACCTCGCTGTAAATTATAACATAATATCAATTATTACGGTCACAAATAAAAGCCTATTCATGTATGTCTATTGTTTAATAATAATAATCTTTATTTGCATTTCAATAAGGTTCAGTTTTACAATCGGTCTTATTTTATTTAGATTACGTTTCTCTTATTCTACATAAAATGAGTGCAAATATATGTAGTTTAAAATTGTATTTTACACAACATTGAATAATCCATTAAGTTTTATATAGTTAAATTAATATTTGTAAATTTTAAATGATTCTTTTGTTTATGTGTTTTAAATTTTGCATAAATCTGAAATAAATTAATAAAGGTTATTCCATATAAAACTCAGAAGTAACGTTAGGGACCTACAAGAGTAGGTTTTCCGTTTTCTATTATCAATTATGTATATGAATAACCCCGCTTTGAAAAAAAATAGCGGACTGGGAGAGAAAAGACGGCACATTTTAATTTCACAGGATTTATTTTCATGCTCTTAGAAAAACTACACACTGGCTATCCGCAACACCAGGGGCCAAAGGATTAGTTATAAAAAGATAGTCTCTGGTAACTATCTGAATAAAGCCTGATAATGATTTCTTTTTAAATATTAAATCAAAAACTATCTTTACTACGAATGCAGTGTTACGTAAAACTGTAAAAATGAATAACAAAGTTCAAAACAGATCCAATTCACCCCGGCCTGGTTTCAATAAACCGACTTCAATATGACATCTGACTATTTCAATAAACTTTCCACGTTTTGCTGCAATGCGCTTCCATCTGCTTTATAAGGCATAATTCATGTTTGTAATTCGAAATATTAAAACTCAGGCTCATTCTGACATAGCTAGTAGCTAGTATTCTTAAACGTATCTATCCGGCTGAGATGATTATATTATTAAGTATGGGAATGAAGTAAAATGTGGTCTGGCGTAACCAATATTATTATGTTACTCGTATTTTGAGACGAATAGCCTTCATAGCTTAGGGTTTCTATTCATTATTAGGGAATACACAAGGATTGGGTTTTCGAACGGTCATTAAGAAGTTCTTGTATAGACCACATGTATACTAAGCACATAAACAGGACCTATTTACATCGGCAATAGGCACAACACTGGCTGATCACCGTGCAATCATGCTCGCATGTGTTTGGTCAGTCTGATTGTATACAGGCTTCTTGTCTTAATAATAACAGGGATTGATAACGCATCAACCAAATTGAATGGGATAAGGTGTGTATGGACTCTGTTTCCCCTACGGATATAAACAGTAATAACATAACAAGAAAATTCATTGAAATTTATACAGAGTTGTCAATAGAAACTAAATTAAAAATTAATTCAATACGCCGCCAAAACTACTGGATCAATCCTAGAATCATATAACTGTGTTCCTACTGAGATGAATTATCCAATAAATTGACAAAACATAGGAACAACTCACAATTAAAAAAGAGACTGAAAGAAATCCAGAAATAAAGCTAATAAATTGATACAAAAAACTAAAAATAAATGTCAGATACCAGCGGGTCTACCATGAACTCTTATTGCGATTCAATTGACAACCTAAAATGAACTGCTTTGCTATTTCGCACCACGACGTCATTAGAGATATCCATTTTAGGTTAACGTCAAATCAAGAAATTGAATCGTAAGCTGATTTAGTTCTTTCGTTCATTCGTACCATGAGGTAATATTTCAACATAAACTGGATAGCTTATGTGTCAAAGTGAGCGATTCGTAAAAAGTTGCTACTTCCTTAAAGGTGAATTGTGTTGTTAATAACTTTTAAAAAATAGTGAAAACATACAGAAAAGGAAAATTTTATTGATGAAAGGTGAGATGAGAATACTTTATTGGACTTTTTGTAAAACAAAATACTGAAAATAAATACCGAAAATTAAAATACTGAAGACGAGTCAGTAAGGGCCCGGGCTATAGCCTGTTCGCAAGAACGAATTAAAAAAAATGTAATTTGTGCTCCTGTCAAATCAAACATCAATGGGGGTGTGTTTATTACTTGTTATTTTTACGAAAAGCAAACATTTAATTTGTAATTCAAAGAACTATATATATTTATATTACTATTATTTAATAAGTACAAAACAAAGTAACGACTGTAGAGCGTCATCTCTTTCTCACACCGTGGACCACAGACAAATTTATTTCGTTCATTCTTCATAAGCGATCCAAGCGCCATTCAGTAAAAGGCAATTCATGGTACGAATTTTAGCGATTCAGTTTAGGTACCTAAACTAAAATGCTAATTAAAAGTTGATAGTAGGCCTTCAGAAATAGCAATGAATAATAAAAACCATATGATCTATAAACGAACTATGAGGATAGTTAATGAAACAGACGAAGAAAAATACCGATTGATGCTCTAATAAAAATTCATTTGGAAACCACAATATACATAACGGTGACTTATCAAATAATTTTGCAAACAACTTTAAAAATAGTATTAAAGTTCTTATACCAAAATGTTCACAAATATTACAAATTAGGTCAACATACACTAATGCTGCAATGTATCAATGCATTTGAAAAAAAGCAACTGCAACATACTATATATATAGAAAAAAATATTCAACCCATAAAGTATGTTAATAAATCTCCTGGTATTGACGGTATAAGAGCTATAGACATTAAAAAATTAGTAAAATTATAGCGAATTTAATAGATAAAAGCGAAAGCGTAAGAATACATTTATCCAAGCAACTTAAACATTTGTATAGTAAGACCAATCTACAAAAAAGAAGAAATAACAGTCCTTCCAATAGTAACTTAAAGAAATCCAACTATTATGAATTTTTTTTAAAGAAAAAAACATTTTAAACAGCACCTAATATGGCTTTTTGTCACAAAAAAAGTCACAATTACTCAGTGCATTTACACAAAAAAAGACGCGTAATGGTCACATTTTTAGACTATAGCAGGGCTTATGACACTTTAAACCAACACATATTACTACACTGCCTTGAGGACAGTATAGTATACGCGGTAATATGCTTGAGTAGTGCAAAAGCAATCTTGGAAATAGAATATTCATTGTTTATAATAAACAACATATATAGTAACTCAATATCATTGTCTGAAGGCACAGCACAGGGCTCAGTTATTGGGTTTTACACTACATAACCTACCAAACATAGTTACACAGTCTGAGATGTTCCAATTTGCGGATGACACCTGTGTGCTAGCCTACGGGGATAATCCAAAAGATGCAATGGGGAAAATAGAGCTTGACTTTGATAAAATTATTGAATGGTCACATGACTGTGGCCTGCTAATAAATGATAGAAAAACCAAGCTAATGGATATAAGTGTAGGCCATAATAGAGCAAAATACGAAGCCTAGACTAATATTACATAGCCACAACAATTGCTTACACATATGTACCCCGCGGGACATTATGTGTGTATTGTCCTGTGGGATGTTGCATGCGTATTCGGTAGTTGAATCGTTAAGAGCTAGACATATTATGAATATGTTTTTAAAGAATTTTGATGAAATATACCGACGATGTTTTAATATTGCCAACAAATAAAAATTTTGCCAGTTATTTTTATTATAATTCTGTAATAACATGTTCATAATAAATCATAGTATTCATCATAATGTTTTATATTATATTGCTACAAAATAATACTATGCTTTTAAATAAGGATTGGTTTTGTAAATAGAGAAAAAAATGCTGTTTTTCTATTACTGATATGTGTGCTGCTTTGTTATATATTAATAAATATTTCGTGATGTCACAGGTTTTCACATTAAAGGTATTAAATAAGCTTTATTCAAAGCATGAACTAAACTCGAGCGTTGGCCACAAATGACCTATCTCAGATCCTCGTTTCACATCCATTATGCTAATACTAACTCAAATCACCAATGAATGCAGCATTAGCTTGCAACCGTTAGGATCAATCACATATAATGCCTTTGAATAAGTAATGACATTATTGTAATCTGTATATGTTGGATTTCTGTATTATTGGATCTGTATATTGAATACACGAACTTTAATAATATTAGCTATGTATCTACGGTTATTGTTATTATCATGTCATCTGGCATGATAAATTTAAAAATAAAATTTTTAAAAGTAGGTATAACAGCTGGATCTGGGAATCGCGAGGAAATTTTGTAAATAAATTTGTAAGAAATTTTGTAAGAAAATAATAATATTTAAAAAAAATGCAGACTGAGTCTACAGATTAGGTTATAACATGCTTATTTTATATATTTATTTCTTTTTTGGTCCAAACCCTATCATTTCTAACAGACTTCAACTATTGTTTGTTAAAAATATATTTCAACGATAAAATTATGTAAATTTAGCAAACCTAAAAATAACATTATAGATTCAAAAAAACAAAGCACAAAATATAATTTTCTCTTTTAAAAACATGTTCCGAAAACAATATCCCTTGTAAGTCAACTGTGAAAATTCTAGTGAATTTCAGCATCCCCTTTAAGGCTTTCATTATTATCAAATAATGTATCTTCAGCTGAACATAAATTTTATACGGAGATTCAATTCAATTTCGGATGAGCACTCAAGTGTAATAGAGTGTCTAAAGGTGATTTCGAACGACGGAAACACGATTATTTTATCGTTTATTGTCAGCACATTATCTTGAAATTATTGCTCTGAATAATTTATGCTAAACTTGTTCAGCAAAATGAATCTAATAATTTTAATATAAAAGTATTTTACGGAAATTAGATTAATGCCGCAAATGATCCTCGAAATCTTAAAGAAAGTTAAATTTCTAAGCGAACGAGGGTGCAATATATAGGGCTGAAACGCAATAAAGTGACATGAATATGGGGCGATATGTCGAAGAAGAGGGAGAGATCGATTGAGAACGCTTGAGACTGATAGACAGAGAGTGGCAAATGGCGATGTAGCATGAAGCACATATCGCCGTTAGTAAGTAGAACATATGCATATACTTACATATACTAGCGTTGTACTATGCAGGTTTAGCGCGCAGCCGCGAGTAAGTAGAACATCTACCCTACTAGCGTTGTATCCTAATGCATAGTATAGGGTGCTATAAATTATTTTGACACAGAAGTTTCAGCTCTGACATGTGTACATACACCATTACTTAGGTAAAATCGCCTTTTAATATTCGATATGGCATTCTTCAAGAAACTCTTGTCTGGAGACATTGCCAAACTTCTGAGTGAAATAAACTTCAATATTCCTTACAGTATCCATGGCATCCAATTGCGAAAATTCTTCATGTTCTCGCAGTAGAACGGATGTCGTGGATATCTTTTCGTCTCAAGTTTAAAACTAAAAAAAAACTAAACGCACATCTCTGTAATTATTTATATATTTGTCTAATTTAGCACTATCTTGTATTTATACTTATATTACCTACCTTTTTACAACAGAATATTATTGTATTAGAATTGATACAATATATGATGAACTTTTCGAAAGGTTGATGAGTGATAGTTGAGTTATCAACCATTTCTCCAATGTGTCAAAACAGAGTCAATAAAATATTATGTGACCGATAAGCCAAGGTTTGACAAGGGTGCAGAATCCTTCACTTCCTTCAATTAACACTGCGGATTTTTTTCTTAAAGGATGAAAAAGTATTTCCTCTAGTGCCCAGTTTTCGATTCATTATTATAGCAAATTTTACAGTTGATTTTTGTATTGACTCAGTTTTATGTAAGAATCATTTCATTAATATATTGGAAGAAAAAAATCTGATTAAGCCGGAATGTGGGCATCGGAGTTCTATATTAAAATATATCCTAGTTGTGTTTGCACATAGTTAGGAGACTATAACCAACCAAATTAAAAGGGAATAAGATAGTGATTGCACTATCACTATTAGATTGCTAATCGTTCTGGTGTAGGTACCACATATCTTTTAGAATCTTCTTTAGACGTACTCTTTCTTTATATAAATATAATTTCTTGCGGCTCTCATTGCAATGTTCCCCGTCATTTGTCTGAGTTTCAAGGATCTTAGTTTTCATTGTTTGAACTCGATTTTTTTAAAGGAGGACAAACGAGCGTACGGGTCACCTGGTATTAAGTGATCACCGCCGCCCACATTCTCTTGCAACACCAGAGGAATCACAGGAGCGTTGCTGGCCTTTAAGGAAGGTGTACGCGCTTTTTTTGAAGGTATCTATGTCGAATCGTCCCGGAAACACCGCACAAGAAAGCTCATTCCACAGCTACGTACGTACGTACGTAGTATGTGGAAGAAAACTCCTTGACCAGCGCACTGCGGTGGACCGCCAAACATCCAGATGGTGGGGATGATATCCTAATTTGTGGCGTCTCGTGTGAACCTGGAATTTGGCGGCAGGAATCAGATGAAACAGCTCTTCGGAACACTCCCCGTGATAAATGCGATAGAAGACACATAATAAAGCGACATCTCTACGCAACGCCAAGTGATCCAGTCGTTCACAGAGCACTGGATTTTTTCCAATGAAAGTATTTTAAAATATATCCTTTCATATAAAAAAATCTAAATCAATAAAGTACATTGTACTGAGGTACCCATGTGAAAAAAACACGAATTGATACCTCCTTTTTGAAGTCGACTAAAAAATGACATAAAAAGCTAACAAGACACAATTACCGTCCTTGAAAAGCCTTAGATACTGTCAGCATTGTTATGGTTAATGAGGATTCTGGGATACCTCATTAGTTGTTGAGTCAGCGGACAATACCTGAGGACTCTGGGGCTTATACAATCTTAACGAACATCTGTAGCTATAAAGGACTTCTGGTCGTGTTAATGATGAGTCGTATCCTTCATCTATAGCACCAAATGCGAATCTATACAACAAAAGGTAATATACTACAAGCTGATACCCGCGACTTCGTCTGCGTCCACACATGACTGAGCATGTAGTACTTGTAAAAATCTATGTTTCTTAAAATTATAATAGCATTATATTAAATGACGGTATCGCAAATTTTTTTTGAATAAGGCCCAAGTGTCTAAAGAATATAACTTAGATGATTATATTTAAATCTTAGATAACTTATATTCATAGGTATGTAATTTTTTTCATTATTGTTGTAAACACTGCTGTTCCTTCAATTAGGTAAACCGTGGTAGACTATAATTGGCTATGTTTTTGTATTTAATTATGTGATTATATTGTATTAAGCTGTTGTGAACTCCAATAAAATAAAAATAAAATACGTCAAGATAGAGCCTGTTGATCTAGATAACCGATGAAAACAGGCCAGTTATGACTTTAATGTGCGTCACAAGCTATGTCCTACACTCGCGATGTGACTTTGTGTTGGTGTGTTAAAGGTTAACTGTCAACCGCAATTTTTGTCGTCGTTTTCACAGCTATCACAGTCTATCTGGACGTATAATAGATCTAACATTTAAATATCAATAAATGTATTTCGTATTGTCAACCCCGTCATTCTCGCTCACTCCCACCGATTTTTTTATGTTTCACTTCGGTTTCTAACGTTTTTTATAATAGTACTACTCGAAGTTGACCCGACAGACGTTCTGTAAATAACAAAACAGAATACAGTTTTTTTATGAATTTGTCAATAATTTTTCATAACATGAAGTATAAATCTTTCATCCGTAATTTCAACGACTATCACAAATTTTCGATCAGGCCACGTGTCCTGACGCGAGTTTAACATTTTATACCGATCACAAGAAAAGTGCTGAACACCGATTAAGAAGTTTTCACTTCAATAAAATTAAAACTGCATGATAGTCGTGGTAAATATACAATTACAAAACTAATTAAACTAAGTAATGCAAATTAAATAATTCTCCCTAGAAAAATCAAATCCAACCCTTTTTTTTATCCCAGTTTCCGCGCTCTTTATGGATTTCGTACGCTTTTTAAAACTCTCGAAGTTTTATTATCGTTTCATTCACAGTTACTTTTTGACACGTTCACAGCTCTTACAGTCTGTCTAGGTGTATAAATTATCTAAGTATATTACATACCTAGGGAGGGACGGAGCCACCCGAGCCGAAGGCGAGGTTGTCGAGATTGCCAAAACGTTGCACGTCTTTGATGCGTAGGGTGCTATTCTCAATTCATTTGCGAGCTTTTAAGACCTCATGGTACCCCAGAGATGGCAAAAGAAATAGAGGCAGACAAAGCAAAAGATGGGAAGAAGATGACTTCAAGAAAGTGGCTGGTCCGATATGGACCCGTTTAGCGAGAGACAGGAATACGTGGAAATATTTTGAGGAGGCCTTTGTCGATAGACAAGCTGTCCTTCACAAACATCCAGTTGCCGAAAGTTCAAATAATAGACTCGATTAAATCAATTAAGTGTTTAGTAAGTAGGCATGTATATACTAATTGTACGGAAAAGCAGCAATAAAGGCTATTTTATTTTTATTTTATTTTATAAGACCTCATGGATAAGTATTTGAACCCTTCTGATATGATACTCTCTCTCTCTCTCACACACATACATCGTGCAATTTTTGACTTTTCACATCATATTGGTAATGTAAACTGGATATGCGAGAAAGTGTCTGTGTAAAAAAAAAAAAAATAAAATAAAATAAATGATTCAATTGCTGAATCAAAGAAATATAAAATTTAGTATTTTTGCTATTGACTTATGACCCAGGTTAGTATAATAAATAAATAATAATAATAATAAATTTACATTATAACAAATAATAAAATATTTACTCGTCGATTTGATTGCTATGATGTTTTTGCTATTCACAGTCTGTACGAAGCAAAAGATTCTGCGGTGTGTTTGTAGCACAAGAAACCGATTAGGTGCCGATAGATGACTCATCAATTTGATAAAAGAAGGCACCCGAGAAAATTCGCTGTAAAAGGTTTTTTAAATCAATTAAAATTCTTTATAAAGCGATTATTTTATTAAGTCAGATCGTTCGAAGATAAATTTATATACAATCATCATTGTCGTATTCGAAAAACTCAGGACAACGTGCGTTTATATCATTATCCTTCAGAGGAAACTCATGGTATTGAAAATATGCTGCGTTATGGTTTATTTAGATAAAACTACAAATTATTCTCTAAAATTTAAGCTCCATTGTGCTACGATAGTTTCTGCAGCTTACGCAAACTTATGACGTAGACCTTATAAATTTAGACCAGCCTGTACTTTACATTGCATGAAATTACTAATAAATATCCATTATTCTATTAAGAATTAAATATTCTATTAAGAAGAATTACAAGGGCCTTATAATTCCAGCCGGAAGACGTCCACTGTTGCACAAAAGCCTCCCCTAAAGATCGCCATGACGATCGGTCCTGCGCTGCCCTCATCCAACCTGTTCCGGTAATCTTATAAATTCTTCGGACCATCTTGTGGGGGGCCCACCAACACTGCATCTTCCGGTACGTGGTCGCCATTCGAGGACTTTACCAACGGCCATCTGTCCGTCGGGCTATGTGCCCTGCCCGCTGCCACTTCAGTTTCGCAACCATCTGAGGTATTTTATTTTTATTCTATTCGGAAAACTAACAGCTAGGTAATTAACGTGTAGGTATTTAATTAAGTACTGAAGGCTAATTACAAATTTTAACTGATAAATGTATATAGTATGCCGGTAACTTTGGTTCTACTACGGATCTTTACATTTTTGATTCGATCTCGCAGGGAAACTCCAAGTATAGTATAGGAATCACTAACAACACATATGCTAATTCTTCATTCACTCGTTAGAAATATGTCCTGAAAAAGTTAAAACTCGCCCTAATATTTAGCTCTTTGTACGATACTCAGCGCAATTTGGGGTGTAGTTTTTTTATTGATTTTCAATGATTGGTTCGGGATATAGGTTGTTAAGCCCACACAGTTATTATTCACGACGGAATCAAGCAATCTATTAAGTTTTCATCACATTATATTATCCAATTTTATGTAAGGACTAATGCTGATAAGTTTGACAAAAATGCTATCACCGCTCTTCGACAACACTTCCCTTAATGCCTCGCCTAGTATCGGAATACTGGGTCTCGAAATCGAACGATTACCTATTCCTCAGTCATCTGAAAGGCATGGGCAAGCGTGATAGATAGGTATTTGAGAGATAAGGTTCTACCTGATTACTCCATCCACCGAACTCAGCATGCCTATTGTAGAGGTAAAGTAACTGAAACTTATTAGAGCTTGTTGATAGGGTTGAAAGGGCACTTGAAGACAAACAAATTGCGCTTTGCGCCTTCCTCGACATTGAGGTTTTAAGGTTTTAGCCGATAAGATGGGCGAATCTAGTACAGTCAGACCGTTGCATCTCTATGAGAAATAGAACTCTTCAACTCACTGCAAAAGTTATACTAAGATTCATCAAAATAATCAATCTTAGCTAGTTAATTGTAGCTATCACAATAAACCATAACTATAAGGTTTAAATATTAATTTCCTCAACAATTGTGTGTTTAAAACATTTCTAGATACCCGTTAAAAACAATTAAGCGTCTGGGCACCAAAGCTTCTTAATTATCATAAGGACCTTAACACTTTTATTATTTTATTATTTCTGAAATGAAATACTAAATCTGTCTAAAACATCACAGCTCTATATTTTATCAACCGCTAAAGTTAACAACGGTACACAAACCGCATCTCAAACTTAGTCCTACTTACACTTGGAAGTCTGTTCTCTACACAATAATACATCTTTTGTAAGCCTTACATATTTTGTAGTGAATCATTATTATTCAAAATTAAATCAAATATATTTCAACGTATTTCTCGTTGAGTTAGTAAGTAGTTGGTAGTATGCAAATTCATATATTATATTATTCAAAATGCGAGAATATATTTTTAGCTGTAGGTTTCATAGAGTCGGCCTCGATGTGGCTCAGCGTATGCACAAATGCGATCTTCGGCAAATAGTTTTAAAGCAGCATTAAAAAAGTGTCAAAAGAATGAAGAACAGATTAACTTTGATTTATTAGCTAAACATAAACAAAGCAGTAAAAGTTTCGGCAAATTCTGGCAAATAACAAATTCGTCTTGGTCAAACACTAGGATTATTTATAATATAATGGGATGTGAGAGTGACTGCACAAAAATTGCAAATAGTTTTAAAAACCATTTTCAAGTGCAGTACAAATTTTTATTTCTTAAAGGAGAAAGAATGTGAAATGGATTGTGATTATCTGATTGATATAGAAATCGCAGATATACTAAGATCTTTTAAACATGTCAAAAGAGGCAAATCATCAGGTCATGATAGACTGAACATTGAGCATCTGTTATACGCTGGATCCACTTTTATAACTTTAATAAGTAATCTGATTAATAATTTTACTATGCATAGTATGTTACCAGAAGAAATAATTGACGACCACAATTGTCCCAATTATAAAAAAATAAAATGTGACCTTTGCGATATAAATAATTATAGACCTGTCTCGGTGGCTACTGTATTGTCAAAAATATTTGAATACATTTTATTAGACTATCCAGAAAGAAGTATACAAATTAATGCCCGTCAATTTGGTTTTAGGAAAAATTTGTCTTTAAAAACGGATCTTTCCATATTTGCTAAATTTGGAAACTTTCACCACCGTGCCCCTGGTTCGATTATCACCCTCCTCGTTTTAGATTCTTGTGGAGAGAGAGAGATAGAATGAGAAAACGAGAGATAGATAAAGAGGGGAGCGATATAGGGAGAGAGAGGGGAGAGATATAGAGGGAGAGAGTGCAGTAGCGAGGAAGAGATAGAAGAGAGAAAGAAAAGTGAGAAGGAGAGTGAGTTAGTAAGAGAGCATAGGTGCCAATGATCACTTACCATTAGGGTGGATCGTTCGCTTGTTTGTCCTTCTATTCTATAAAAGAGTGGTGTTTCTTGCTTCTCTGGACAAAGGGAGAGCGCATCAAAAATTCTTGAAATGTTTGATAACTAGATTGAGATATATGATAAGACTATTTATTATCATATAAACAGTCAAAATACAGCATTACACTAATAGAACTTGAATTACAGATTTGATGGTAATGAAAACCCAAGCGCTGGAAGCAATTTCGGTCAACGGATCAGCCTAGCTATCCAACGCGGAAATGCTGCCAGTATTCTTGGTACGCTTCCAAGTAATGATAATTTTAATTTTATGTTGTCATAGTATTGTAAATATAGTTATAAGATTTGTTTTGTGTAAATAAATAAATAAGTATCATCAAAAGTTAGAAAGCGTTTATTTTGTTTGAATCTTCGATCATTAATTCCCATATGTAATATAATATAGTTATTGTTAGCTATTAGGACATGAATAGAACTCAACTTATCTGATTATTTCAGTTCCTAAATCCTAGTTTTATTTCACATAAAATGTTAGATATTTTGAATGAAAACTACCACGAAATCCGCATATTCATCAACTGCTATTAATTTGAACGCTGATGAGTAGTTACCCGCAACTCAGATCTGCCACACAAGCTGGGTCAATCCTATTACGATGCTATTTCCTTTTACGAATAGCAAACGGACTATTTTGAAATATCAAACAAATCGTTTTCAGTTTTGAATCTCGTTATTTAATGTAGATTTAATTTTGGCATAAGATTGAAAATACACGCTGTCTCACTAAAGTTAGTAAGGTAAACAAAAACCTTCAAGATTTATCTGAATACAAAAAAACACTGGGTACTAAAAAATAAGTTGTTCAAAAAGGGGAAAAAATTATGATTTAAATAAAATACTTTTTAAAGTATATTATTCTTAAACTTAATAACATCGTAAATATCAATGTTATTCGTATTTTCTGATTCGTTGATCTTCCATTACGATATGTTTTATATGATAATAAGCCGTGTAAAGAAAGATAACAGAAATTAAGGTAGAAAGGATTAACCATACAATTTATAATAATAAGTATTGCATTTAAAATAAAAAACACTTTTACGAACCACTTGAATAGAATATATATTCAATTATTTTTCTATAATCACAACTATATACAAGTTACATTAAAAGATTTAAAACAATTCGCAGTTGGCAGCAATTGCAGCAATTGGCAGTCGGGTGACCAACATCCAGCACGTCCGATACTTTCGATTGCCCCAACAAGAAGTGCCCAATAGCCGAGAGCTATTCGAAACAGTTACCCTACTACCAACTTTAATAATACGAAACTACCCACATCCTAATAAAGTGACATCACTAAGATTTTGCATGTGTTTATATAATATTACAATTACTAAAAATAAATTAACAGGTTACAAATTATTCTATTAATATTACCATAATTGAATGTTCAATGCTCTAAAAAGTATTGCAGCATGTATTAATGAGATGATATATATATAGATGATATACTTTAACAATATAAATTTGTAAAGTACGTCTGTTTGTCTTATACACAGAACAGTTATAAGAGATTTCTTTTAACTGTTCTGTGTATAGTAGTATAAATAACATCATAAATAAGAACATACTTTGAGAATGAAGCAATTTCCTTTAATATTATGAGTAAGTTTTGTTCTTATAGAATTTTGATTAACAAAAAGGCCCGTTGCCTTTATTTTTGCGATCGTTCATCTGAATCTGAGACATATCTTTGAGCACAGTATAAACTGGATAATGCCAGTAGTTGGATTATACTGTAACTTTTCTGTTGCACTCTCATATTATGATACGATTGATATTTTTTTTTATGAAAATAAGGGAGGAGAGGATCAGGACGTTCAGCTTATGGTAATTGATACGCCCTAACCATTACAATACAGTGCCGCTCAGGATTCTTGAAAAACCCAACAATTCTGAGCGGCACTACAATTCACTACACACTACACTAATTTCACTAGCTACGGCGGCCTTCAGACCGATACACTCACAGTAATATTTACACATTACTGCTTCACGGCAGATATAGGCGCCGTTGTGGTACCCATAATCTAGCCGGCATTCTGTGCAAAGGAGCCTCGCACTGGTTAAGTAAAGTAAAAGTATTTAATACTTAGTTTTAGAAACTTTGTCTATTATGAAGCTCGTATTCAGTAAAATTATCAGTTAGAAACCACAACAGTGTTAGTTGTGAAGTTCACTCTATTGACGTTACAAACTGTTAAGACTCTTTCACATAATTTTCTTAACATGACGCGTTTATTGGTTATAATATAAAAGATGACAAAACCAGTACGATGGTGTGTTTATTTATGACAAATGTACAAAGAGATACATTTCCAATTACATTATTTAAAACTTTTGTTGGACATTACAAATTATTTGTTTCTAAAACGGTTTCACATACGTTCAATCGGTAAAGTTTCCGGATCCAGGAGGTCCTGTATATGGATGAGTGTGATGAGTTTGCGATGGCGCCCATTCATTTGATGATTAATTTATAAATTTTAAATTTATATAAAACAAAGATTCCTCTTTCATGCGGATTGTTAGGATATTTAAATTTTCTGAATATTTCTTGTAATAACTAAGTTATACAAAACGCGAGGCGGTTATCTACACTTATGTGAAGCACTTTGTCAAACTAGCTGCTAGAATCTTCTCATGCAGGTTAAACTTTGTTGAAATAGAGGAATTTTTTCACATTCAAGGAGTACCTACAAGTTATATCTTCTCAATATAATATATAAAATTCTCGTGTCACAATGTTAGTTGCCATCCGTCCCCCGAAACGGCTAGATCGATTTTTATGAAGTGTGTTTGGTAGAATTGGTAGCCTATTTTTTAAATTCCAAAAAAAAAAAATGCATTTTTTTAAATTTATATGACAGTATAAAGTTTGCCCTGGTTAACTAGTATATATATAATTCCCGTGTAACAATGTTACGAGTAGTTGCCATACTCCTCCGAAATGGCTTGACCGATTTTTATGAAATTTATATATTTTGTAGGTCTGAGAATTGGTCGTAATATATTCTTATGTTTTAAAAAAATCTTTTAATTGCATTTTTTTATGAATTTATGTGGTAATACAATGTTTGCCGGGTCAGCTAGTGCTATTTTTAAATTATGAATAAAAAAATGTGTGTGAGTATATTTGTCTAAAGTTGAAATATATTATGTAGAATATTAATTAAATCTTCTAATAAAACAACAATATTTGAATAATATTTTGAACTATCAAATTTCGTTAGATAACAAAAGATGTTTATATTTCAGTTGTAGTGACAGGAGCTGTTAATCCACCTCAAGTTAAAACTCATTTCAGAATTCGGCAAGTCAATATCTCCTGAAGATGCCTCTTATAGACGCGACAGGTCATATTTGTGAAAGGCACCGGAATTAACACTGAAGATAAGTAATAACATTTGGATACTTATGGATTTCCACAAAAAAACGTCTAATTCAATAAATTTCAATCCCCCTCATGTTAAGCGGTGCCATATGCAAATAACAGAGTCAATATGACTTGAGTCATGACGAAATACGGCGTAGTGTAGTTGGAAATGACCCCAATCATATCACACTGCGCCCGTCCTTATAACTGAACCCAACACTACAAGTGCGCTGCTACTTTGCGACAGAAACAGGCTTAGTAGCAATACTACCCCCGACGAACTCTGCGCATACAGTTATTTCTACCACTTCTTCTCTAGAATAAGTAGCTAAAATCCAAAACAACAATTATATTTTATGCTCTCTATTAACAGTTTTAAATCATGTATTCGAGCACAATTTAAACTTAATTATTTCGGTGTCGTAAGTATTCTCAGACACTCTTAACTCTCAAGTGCTAAACGAAAATCAAATTAATTCATTTAATAAATTACAAGTTAATGAACCTGGTTATGATTGAATTCTTGTATTTTTTTGGTTATTTATACGAACGTATTAAAAGCAGCGAAGTGCGAGTTGGACCCGCCTATATATGTAAAATAACTATATACTATTGATAAGGGTTTTATGATATTTGTTTTGAGTAAGTTTATCGTATTATGTACTAAATATATAAATAAACTAGTGGACTCGACAGACGTTGTCCTGTCCACGGTCCAGCCGTTAGGAGGAGTTCACAAACATACACATGAGCAGAAGATTTATATTATATGAACGGAATTGAGAATCTAACCCAATCTCAAATTGACTGGAATACACAAAAAAAATCATTGAAATCGGTCCAGCCGTTTAGGAGGTAGTTCAATTGTAAATCTAAACCATTTTCGAATCCACCTGAAGACACACACCAATCTCAAATTCACTAGAACACACAAAAACATCATAAAACTCGGTCCAGCCGTTTAGGAGTTCAATTGTCAATCTAAACCATCCTCGAATCCACCTGAAGACACACAGAAAGTTTCATCAAAATCGGTCCAGGTCTAGGCGGAGTTCAGTGACATACACACGCACACAAGAAAAATATATTACAGCTAACGTTCGAGATCAAAAATGAAAAGCGAGTTTTAATGTTAAAGTTTATTATAAAGACTTCACTCCAGCGCTTTTTAATATTCTCGACTTAATATGAAGAATATATCCATCTCTCTATTTTCCTGAACGTAAATACACACACAATTATCCGAAGCATGTTTAAATAAAGTTGACTTAAAACTTAACTCAAACATCTTGGGTTCTATTGTTATGATGAAAAGGATTTAGCAAAAGATTTCTAGTACTTCCAGCGTCTTTTATTTGAAGTATTATATTGAGTGTCCAACTGCAGACTCTTATTGATATCTAGCTTTTAAGCTAAGCTTTGTTCAAACTAAAATAACTCTAAGCAACCAAAGAAACATCAAACCTTTATACGGTTGGTCTCCACGGCTTAGCTGGAAAATCTTTTTAGCAGCACAGAGGAGGTTCTCTCGAAAAACAAAACCTTTTGTACACCTGAGTATGCATATTATATTACAGCTTTGTTGGTGGATGGATTTCACTTCAATGGGTCCAGATATGGATCTCGCCGTTCTGAAAATACAATGGATAGTAGAATAAATTGGCTATTGAAATGGTACAAGTGAGTACTTACAGCAATGTTTGAAGATAATTTGTGGACATCCAGCATTGCTTTATTCGGCACACATGTGTGTCAGTGTGTTTTGATTTTTTTTATGAAAATGAGGTTCGAGACGAGCATGACGTTCAGCTGATGGTAATTAATACGCCTTGCCCATTACAATGCAGTGCCGCTCAGGATTATTGAAAAACCTTAAGGTTCTGAGCGGCACTACAATTGTGCTCGTCTCTTTGAGACAGAAGATATTTAGTCTTATTAATAATTTCACTAGCTACGTCGCTCTTCAGACCGAAACACAGTAATGCTTACACATTACTGCTTCACTGCAGAAATAGGCGGCGTTGTGGTACCCATAATCTAGCCGGCATACTGTGTAAAGGAGCCGCTCACTGTCTTTCGGTGAAGTGTCTTTGGCGTAACAAAACAAACGTCCATAAACAATATTCCTCGTACTATTTTACGTTTGTAAAAAGAACAATATTGTAATAAAGAAAGTATACAACCAATGAAATTATTATCCTAATTTAGTTAAAAAACGTTTATTTAAATATCATAAAATTATTTTTATACTATCAGAAATAATCTCGTTCATAGTGGGGTCCACATATTACCCATCTAGCAGATAGACTCAGCTCTGCGGCATATGCAGTAAGAAAGATTAGAGAGTACACGAATGTTGCGACCGCTAGATTAGTGTACTTTAGTTATTTTCACAGCATCATGACGTACGGTATATTACTATGGGGTCATGCTGCTGACATTGATATAGTGTTTGCACTGCAAAAGAGAGCTGTTCGTGCTATATATCAGCTTGGTTATAGACAGTCTCTCAAAGAAAAATTTAAAGATAGAAGATATATGTTCACAAAAATCGTCACCTTTTTCCTCTTAATAGTGATTTTCATTATTATAACACTAGAAATAAGGGATTGCTTGTAACTAACTAGTAGGCTTCATAAGATACATAATAGCTTTAAGGGTAAATGTATACACTTCTATAATAAAGTCCCAGCCACTGTTCAAGCATTATCTATACTATAATATTATAAAGCTGCAGTGTTTGTTTGTCTGTTTGAACGCGCTAATCTCTGGTACTACTGGTCCGATTTGAATGATTCTTTCAGTGTTGGATAGTCCATTTATCGAGGAAGGCTATGTTTTTTTTTCAAAATTAGGGATCCGTAATAAAATTGCTATTTTGTAACACAAGGTGTAAAATCGAAAACCTATTTTTGCGTGCGCTGCAAAAACTATTGATAATAGAACAAAATGATGTACAGGCTATAATATAGGCAATATTTTATTACTTATAAAACTATCGCGTGAATTATACTTTATATGGCAAAACAACGTTTGCCGGGTCAGCTAGTCTATAAATAAATTTAAATGTCATATAAAAAAGTGGCTTTGTCGTGAATCCTATTACTCCACTGCTGAATATCTAAATGATCGGACAGCCTGGGACTAGATTGTGATTATTTTATAGCGATAGAAATGACTGTACAATATTGTATATTTTTATTGAAAAGAGCGCAAAAAAAAGAATGCTGGGAGAGTTTCTTGCGCCGCTTCTTCTTTCTCAGAGCGCCATTTGTTTCCGAAGCGGTAGTAGTATCTAGTAGTATAAGAAATGATATCAAAAAGAAATTTAAAGGAATCAATTTTTTTTTTTTATTTTTTGAGAGGAGGAAATACTGTTACGTATTTACGCCCCGGAACGGGGCGTAATATGTCGGACTCGAGTGTCCGCGTAAGCGGACACCCCATACCGACTAAAACCTCCTCTGTGCTGTTAGCAGCTCTGGCTTTCACAGCGAAGTAGGACGTGGGCCGTGGAGGCCGCAAAGACTACGCAACAACAGTCGCGGGGCGTCTCCTAAGGAGACTCGAACCTGAGACCGGCTGTGTGCTTATGGGAAGGAGAGAGAATGAAAATGAAGATGAAAGATGAAAAGGTGATAAGAGCACACTCGCCGGCGAGTGTGGTGATGTTTTGTGTAATGTATGTAAGTGTGTATGTATGTGTTTATGATTGCATGTATGTGTGTTTGTATGTGTGTACGTAGTGTAAATGTTTGTGTGCATGTATGTTTGTGTTTGTGTCTGTTTGTGGAGTGTGTTTGTGATTGTGTAAGTGGTGTATGTCAGTCCGTCAGTCAGTCCGTGTGTGAGTGAGTGTAGTGAAGCGATTACAGGACGAGGACTAACGTCTCGTCGGGTATCAAAAGAATGTGTGGTGTATCTAGGGTGCGGGCCGCTGGCTATCGTCAGAGTGACGAGTGCCAGTGGTTTGCGGTGGTTGACCGCGCCTACGCCTGCGAAGGCGGTGTGTGCGTGTCTGTGTCGGTGTTTGTGTGGGTGTCGCGTTCGCGATGGTGATGTCGTCATCCGGGTCTACCGTTACATGTCTGGGACGTCTTATTGGGTTGAGACTATGGTGAAGGGGGGTGTACCCGCATGCCTTCCTAACCAAGATGTTGGGATGGTTAGGCGCCTTGTCAAAGAAGCGTCGCGAGATCTCTTTAAAGTGTTGAGCTATTGTCGGAAGCTCTAGGTCGCGGTGAAGGTCAACGTTTCGGATGAACCACGGGGCTCCGGTTGCCATGCGCGTGAATTTATTTTGAACTACTTGCAAACGACGTAAGTAGCTCGGTCGGGTGTGCGCGAAAACGACGCTTGCGTATGACAGTATGGGCCGTACGATGGTTTTGTACAGCGTCACTTTGTGTTTGAGCGGAAGTTTGCTTCGCCCACACACAAGTGGATAAAGGCGACTGAGGACAAATCGGGCTCTATTGCATACCGTATCAATATGTTTCTTGAAGTTCATATTGCTGTTGAACGTGACTCCTAAGTATTTGTAATCCTTCACCCACGGTATGGGTGTTTCATACAGTTTAATAACGTCAGTCGGTTGTTTTTTAGCGTGGATGCTATTCGCGTTACCGAAGAGTACCGCTGCACTCTTGGTGGGGTTCACTTCAATCCGCCATTTTCTGAACCAGTTGCCTAGTTCATCGACGGCGGCTTGAAGCACTTTAATGTTCTTGCTCAAGGTTGAGCGGTTGGAGCCGAAGTAGAGTGCCGTGTCGTCAGCGTACTGAGCGAGCTGGACACTCGGAAACTTGGGAATGTCGCTCGTGAAGAGCGAGAAAAGAGTGGGAGAGAGGACCGAATCCTGTGGCACGCCAGACGTGATGGGTCTGGGTGAGGATAGGGTGCCCTCTACTCGATATCGGAAGGAGCGATCGGTAAGGTAGGCTCGAATGATGCGCACGAGCCTGTCTGGCACTCCCAGTTGATACAGCTTGAATACTAAGCCGTTGTGCCATACCTTGTCGAAGGCCTTCGCGACATCGAAAAACACGGCTGCCGTGGTAGCGTGAAATTGACGCCGTATGAGAATGTACTCGGTGAGTCGGTGAGCCTGCTGGGGACACGAGTGAGCGGTTCTGAATCCGAACTGTATGTCGGGTATCAGGTTAAGCTCCGCGATGTAATGATTAAGACGCGCGAGAATTAATCTTTCGTAAAGTTTCCCGATCGAGTTAATTAAACTAATAGGCCTATAGCTACTCGGATTAGCTTTAGGTTTATTGGGTTTTGGGATACCGATAACAATGGAATCCTTCCATTGTTCGGGGAACGCGCTATTAGACAATAGAATATTGAAAATGGTAACCAATAAAGTAATAAGAGTCGAGGGTAGGATTTTAAGAACCCTATTGTTTATAGTGTCGGGCCCCGGGGCCTTCTTGAAGTGAAGCTCCTTAATGATTAGCTTCACCTCTTCGTAAGAGGTGGGTTTTATTACATCGCCTGAAGGGCTCAGAGCGGAGCGACGTTCAACTTCACGATCAACTTCGTCAACGTGTGTCGGGTCGGCTGCTGCATTTGGAGAGCACTGACTCTCGAGACTATCGGCGAGGCATTCAGCCTTCTCATCGTCATCGAGCGCCGGCTGCAGTCCCGGTCTGTCCAAAGGAGGCATGACAGTGGGCGGCTCCTGTTTGAACGCGCGAGGCAGCTTCCAGAAAGCCACATGAATCAATTTTGAGAAAATAAATGCCTTTTATGCCTTTTCATAGGCTCCAGTAGAATATGAGTTACGAGAGGCTTATGGTAGTTGAAGTATCATAATATAAACGGTCTAGCCTTTCCGTTCCGGGAAACATTGATCGCGCGCGGTATGCCTCAGATCGGCGTGACTCGCGCGTAGCGTTCTGTTATTATTTAACGTGTTTTAATAGATTGCTTATAATTAGGATGATTTGAGTGAATGTAACTGAAATCTATTGGAATATATTGTAACCATATTTCGAAACAAAAAATTTCGGAAGCCTACTTGGACAACTGGTAATCGTCAATATTAACAACTGAGCTAACCGTTCGAGTGACGTATCGTCATAAAATCTTGTATGCATTGTTCAACTCTTAGGTTGTGGCTTCATCAAAAGTTGGGAGAGCACTGGCACAGAACGCTAGAGGTCATGGGTTCGAGCCTCGCATCTTTCATAAAATTTTGTTTTCAATTTTTAGTTGTGTATTAATCCTCGAAGTGAGGGTTATCACTTTAAAAACATAACAAATTGTTTACATTTACAAGTGCGAAATCTCAAGTCAATTTCCTAATATGCAAATATTGGGGTTGAGCAGGTTATCAACTGTAAAGTAGATTCTGTAGCTGAAACCACAACCGGAGAGTTGAACAAAGCATACAAGATTTTATGACGATACGTCACTCGAACGATTAGCTCAGTTGGGAGAGCACGGGCACGGAACGCTGGAGGTCGTGGGTTCGAGCTCCGCATCGTTCATAAAATTTTGTTTTCAAATTTTATTTGTGAGTTTATAAATTGTTGTAGTGGATTAAAACAAGAAAGTTTACTTTAAATTTGCTTAAGAATATTGATGTTTTTTTCCATAAACAATGCGGATTATAGCTTTTTTGTCGTAGAATATGACAAAGACGCAATATCTTGATACTGAACTGGTCTTCTATTTTCACGTTAATGTTTTTAATTGAACTATTTATTAATATCTCCTCAAGTAAACAGAAAACTTATTCACTATTATTGTATCCATTCACACAACATTACGGAAATACCTTTATATAACAAAGAAAAGACTTTGAAACTGAAAACATGCATACAGGCGTTGAATTTATAACGTATTGTAAAGCAAATTGTTTTACCTCTTACAAAGACGTGAACATTCTATTTCAATTTTGGCTTAGAGCAGCTTTAAACCATCGTACCCGAGTTTACAAAGTTATACTTTACAATTTAAAGTCGTATCTCGTAAGGTAAATATAGATGTAACGTGGGCAAAATATATTTAGTTTAGAATAGTATCACATGAGTGTTTTAATACTTTATCATCAACAGTTGCATACAAGACTTTATCTCGACCCATAATATGAATCCTCTATAAAAGATTCTGAAACAGTTAGGTTACTGTTAACATTAAAGATGCCAGTCCTCCAAAATATCATCCAAAGGAGTTTTATTATGAAAACGGATGATATTTATTGTATTGTGTTATATATTAGATCGTTTGGATGATGTAATGGTTATGACACTGACCTGTATAAATTCCACTGGACAGGCTGTTTCCATGTGTTTGACAGCAAATTTTTTGTGCCATTTGAAGCGCCACTAGCGAGCGTCCAGAGAACTAATTTAGACGTATAATAAAAATGGCTGGGAAGGAACGTACAATACTCTGAAGTATTTTGCAGTTTGACTTAATTTCGTTCGTTTTCCGTGTTATTTATACTTCAAGAATCAACGTTATAAAATATACAATTTTTTTTGTATATAGTTTCCCACTGTCAATCGTTTATTGCTGAGTTTGTCATCACTAGTTTTAGTACCGCAGACTCTCGCTACATGGCCAACAGCGCCAAAATGGCGATTATCAAACATGCATAGAGGTCAGTGGGTTATTAGGACATTCGGTGTTTTAATGTTGACAATGAGCTAACTGTTTTAGAACCTTTAATAGAAGATTTAAAGCATGGGTGCAGATAAAATAAGAAACGCATTGACAAATATTGACATATTGTATTTTAGTAATTATAATGGCGGGACATGGTAGCTTGTAATGTTTTTTGAAATTAATTTATCTTTTTATAGTGTTTTGAAATTTACCTTATAAGACTTCAATTTCCTTTTAGTATATATATATATTTATACAATGTATATATTGTATTTTTATGTGCACGATTTGTTCATTTGTAACTGAAGGAACTCGATTCTTGGACTTGACATGTTTACCTTGTGTAGGTGAACCTTAAGTAACTAAATGAAGTAAATTGTTAAAAACATATATTATTATATAATGTTAAAGTATAATTATGACGGGAATCGACCGATAATTATGTGATTGTATCAGTATTATTTACATTAACCTTATAAAATATATAATAATTTTACTGAGGTTACTTTTTGATGTTCGCATTAAAAAGTAGCTCCGAATAAGAACTTTGTACTTGTACTTTTTTTATGATAATAAGGGACGAGTCGAGCAGGATGTTCAGCTGATGGTAATTGATACGCCCTGCCCATTACAATCGAGTGGCGCCCAGGATTCTTGAAAAACCCAATAATTGAGAGCGGCACTACAATTGCGCTCGTCACCTTGAGACATAAGATTGTTAAGTCGCATAAAATTTTGGCGACATTCGCTTCATATTTTTTTTTAATTATACGTTCAGTAGCCCATCTAATTGGAAAACACCCTCCAACCGTTGATAGTTACGAAGCTGTTATTGTCAAATACTAATTTGTACCACAGATCGAGTTACTCCTCTGTGCCGTCCCAAGCGAATAACTGCCGAGGCACAAAACGAAATCAAAAATAAAAAACTCTGAAATTCTACATACGTAAGCACAGCAACTGCGACAATTATTCGACGACCGTAGAGACTTAGTTAAGGTGAGACCACACTGGGCGTAACAGCGCTGCAGTGGAGCGACGAGACACTCTTTAAAGAAATTCAATATATCGCACTAAAACTACAGCGATGCGACAGTTTTATCCGTTGCTAGGTCGGCAATCTTAAAACGCGATGAATGAAATTTGTGAGTATAAATAAATAATAATAAAATAGCTTTATTTAATTCCACACTAGTTACATAAAAAGTTACAAAAAATTGTTTAGTTTGATATTTTATAATTATATTACAAATTAACTTTAAAAAATCTACTACTAATCCACTTTAATCTCCTTATAATGTGGACCCACAGGGTAAAAGCCTCCTCCAAAGAATTCCATTATTCGCTATTTTGGGCAATGGTCATCCAGTCTCTCCCTGCGTTGGATACAATCACGTCTTGCCACCGGGCGCCCGGGCGACTTCTACTTCTGACGCCTTGCAGTCCTTTCCATTTTGTGGTGTAAATTGTCCATCGATTGTCATCGTATCTCCTAACATGGCCAGCCCATCTCCATTTGAGACTTTGAGCGTAGTGTAGAGCATCCTTTAGCTTGGTTATTTTCCGAATTATTATGTTTCTTACTGTACCTCTCAGTTTTATATTTAAACAGCTCGGTGCAAAGGTGTCGGTATTTTGTGTCTGTGGAAATTTGTGAGTACGTGATCTTAATGTCACTGCTTTTTGAGAAAGAAGAAACGAATACGACCAACTCTTTAAGTGCGTAATATACTCGCACCAAATATAATTTCGGTAATTTCGGCATTCACTTTTCCAGATAGTATTCGATTTACTAAGTCAACAAAATCCACTAGCAAAGCTCTATCTGCATCTCCTATGGAAGGACATACGAGATCTATAAGATAAGATAATAGGGTGTCAAATCATCGGGGCCACAGGCAGTTTTAAAGGCCATTATTGCTTTTAATATATAACTGTCATTAGCCTGTAGATGATTATCGTAAATAGATGATTCCAGAATAACACAATTAGTATCTGGTGATGGGTGTTGACTTGGTGATCCATTTATCAGCATCAATAGTCCATTTTCCTTTTCGATCAAATGCTGCTCTTCTTGTCGTAATGTGCATATATGTAATGTTGATTGTGTAAATCATATAGTTCTGGGTAATTAGTAATTGTTATTTTCATTCATTAACGCGAATGTTACACTCTTAAATAATACACTTTTTAAAGGATTTAAGCCCGTGTAATTGTAAGTGTGTTTTTACACACATTTAGTTTTGCGTAAAGTTACATTATTTTTATTATTTTAAATAACCCGACGCTTCGTGACATTTTCAGAACACGTTTTTAGGGTGACTGCGGTGGACAGGATTTGATTTATTTAATTAATAATTAATCAGATTAATTTTTCTTCATTCATTTTACAAAACAAATTGTACGTTTGGTGCGTTTTGACTTGTATGAAGTATGAGGTGGTATGTCGCAGTCTTGCTACTAGGTAAGGTGTAGTATAAAGTACTGAATTTTGTCTCGTTTCTGTTTCATACCTGTTAAGGTAAGTTCGCACTTGGCGTAACTGCGCTACTGCGGAGCGACGCAACATTACACGTTAAAATATAAACGTATAAGATATCCGCTGCGCGATACTACGTGACATATTTGGCTAAGTAAAATAGACGCACGAAGTCGCGATGACGACAGTACGCTCAGTGTGGTCTTACCTTAACAGCTGTGAAACAGAAACGAGACAAAATGCAGTTTCAGTGTCGTTGCTATTCAGTAAATATTTTCTCCCGAGTTATACTCAGTACTTTATACTACACCAACGATGAAAATAAATTAATATCGTGTATTATCACAGAGTAGGGATGGAGACTTAGGCTAGGGTTACTATGGATGCGAGTTCTGACGAGTTCTGACGGATTCGTCAGAAGAAACAAACGCCTGGTATCCAATGACAGTGTTTACACTGGCAACGACGAACGCGTCAGAACATGCACGACATCGTCAGAACCACTCGAGCGTTCAAACGAGTTTGATTTTTTCGCACGACCTGCGTCTGCGAATTTCGAGTGATTTGGTTTCCACCATAGATAATTAAATTGATCAGTCTCGTGTACGAGAACAGGGATATGAGAGACAAAAATTATCACAACAGAGATATTTCTCGGCAAAAGTGGGAGAAAGTTGCTACAGAACTCAGCAGTAGGTACAATTTTTTATTTTGATGTGGGGTTTACATTAATTAGGTACATGAGCAATTAGAATTAATGTTAACATTTTATTTATCAAGAACATGACTTGTAGAGCTATAGATTATTACAGTAGGTTGTATTGAAACGGAATTTCACCTGCTGGACTAATAAAATAATTTTTCAAGGTTTTTCTAGTCTCATTCGCGCTTCTTCCGCTTATATTATCTCCGTGAAACTGGCACATTGTGTAGGGACTCAAAGTCCACCTCGGGAATATCAACGGAAGTAAGAATTTCTTTATCGATGTCAAATCAAATTCATCAAATTCGTCCATCTTCGCTGGACGGCAGAAACGATCTGACTATCTGAATAACAGAAAACGCGCACAGTGTAAACGCCTTGTTCTGACGAGGATTTCGGACGTACTCGTCAGAACAAATTTTCGTCAGAACTCGCATCCATAGAACCCTACCCTTACCTATTATGTATTATAAAATAGACCTCAATTACGTAGGGTGTTTAATAAAGATTGAGAAAATGTATGTTGGCGGAATTATTATTTAATCTGATTTTTATTGGAATATTTTTTCCAAATGATTTGAGTTTTCTTCAGTGTTAATTCCGCCAATATTTGACTTGGAATTGGACAATTGGACACGTGTTTCACCTACGAGGCATCCTCAGGATACGTTGAGTCGCCAGAATCTGCCATTTGTCATTTATGCCAGGGTGAAACACGTGTCGAATTGTTTAAAGACAAATATTGGCGGAATTAACACTGAAGAAAACTCAAATCATTTGGATGATTATGGATTTCCGCAAAGTAACAATAAATATATATTTATTCAATAAATATTTATTCCAAGCTGATACTTTTTTCTTTCGTTTTTTATTATTTTTTATGAAAATAAGGGACGAGACCAGCAGGACGTTCAACTGATGGTAATTGGTACTTCTGCATTGTACGCTCAGGATTCTCGAAAAACACAAAAACTCTGAGCAGCACTACAATTGCGCTCGTCAACTTAAGACATAAGATCAGTCTCATTTGCCCAGTAATTTCACTAGCTACGGCGCCCTTC
The DNA here is from genome assembly GCF_905404315.1 of Leptidea sinapis. NCBI lineage: Eukaryota > Metazoa > Arthropoda > Insecta > Lepidoptera > Pieridae > Leptidea > Leptidea sinapis. The sequence goes on along the minus strand of NC_066267.1, from coordinate 14,745,681 downwards.
AGACCAAAACACAGTAATGTTTACACATAACTGCTTCACGTTAGAAATAGGAGCCGTTGTGGTACCCATAAACTAGCCGGCATCCTGTGCAAAAGAGCCTCCCGCCGCCCATATCCTCTTGCCACACCAGAGGAATCACAGGAAAGCTGCCGGCCTTTTGGAAAGGTGCCTGCTTTATTGAAGGGACCCATTTCATATAGTCCAGGAAACACCGCACAAGGAAGCTCATTCCTGTACTGAAACGACTACTGCTTCATAATTATAACATTTATTTGATTTCCATTACATTCCAAAGATTAAAGATAATACACAGTATTCAGATTCGTAAGAAAAATTTAAAACAAATGTCAAAAGTGATATTTTTTATAGATGACAAAATTTATCGAGTTTCGAATGTGTATGAATAATTTATGAGAGAAAAGTATCAAATAACATTTTGACGGAGGAACATTGTGCTGAAATTGCTTGAAATTGTTTTCGAATTCGATTTAGAAACAAATAACGTGGAACTACAGAATCGGAAAACACTTAAAAAGTTTTGAAGTGAAAATTTCTTTTGCACCCACATTTTTTCGTAGGTAGTAGGTTAGGCTGATCCGTCACGCTCTAAAGTGAAAAGCACAATCGGGTGAACTCGGGACTGCCGAGTGTATCTGAGTGATAAAGAAACAGACAACTGATCTTTGCTGCTGAACGGTGAAAGTCTCAATCGGGTGAACTCGAGACTGCCGAGTGTACCAGAGCGAGAAAGATAGAGTCAGCTACTCTTCGCTGCTGAACCGTGAAAGGCTCGGGTCGGGTGAACTCGGGATCACCGTGTGTACCCGAGCGAGAAAGATAGAGGCAGCTACTTAAGCTGCTGAACGGTGAAAGGCTCGATCGCTGCTCTTTGCTATGGTGTCACTATGTTAAGTATATTCAATTAATACGTTATAATTGTCGATATTTCACTATCACATTCCTCTCTCACTCAAACCAATTTGTATTTCGTATTATTAACATCGCCTTGATAAAGTAATAACTTCAGTCACGTGGTCTTAAGCAGACACCGTATTTTATTTGAATTAGGCGTTATTTTGCATAAATCCATAATTATTGAATTGTACTGAGTTATCTTAAGTGTTAAATCAGGTGAAATGTGCTCGTTTACGTGGAGAATACCTACACTAAAACCCTAACGTCTAAGAGTTATATGCGTCCTCTACCGAAAAATCTACCCACGCTAACCCCCCATCGAACGACTGGGTTAATCGATCTCTCTAAGCCGTACGGTTGGCCTGTGGGTGTATTCTTCAAGTAAAATAATTAATCTTAACGGAATTAACGCGATAACTCATAACATTTAGACGGTAAAACTATTAACGCTTTAGTGCTGCAAAGATCGGTAATTGTTAATAATATAACATAAGAACTTTTATGTGAGTAACTGATAAGAATTGCGAAACGGGAATTGCTAAAAAATAAAATTAAAGTGGCGTATTTTTTTTTGGTTGGTTGGTAAGGTTGAAGAGAGTTTAGTTGAGAGGTGTGTAATGGAGATGCTTTTAGGTGAGTCTACTCGCTTTTGTCCGAAGGTACCCATGACGTATATCCCAATATACGACACGATGTGTTACAAAGCTCATTCTTCAGTTTAGTTACTTCAGATTACCAGTGGGAGGTTCCTTTGCACAGGATGCCGGCTGGATTATGGGTACCACAACGCCGCCGTGAAGCAGTAATGTGTAGACATTACTGTGTTTCGGTCTGAAGGGCGCCGTAGCTAGTCAAATTAGCTGGGCAAACGAGACTTAACATCTTACGTCTCAAGGTGATGAGTGCAATTGTAGTGCCGCTCAAATTTTGGGATTTTCAATAATCCTGAGCGGCACTGTATTGTAATGGGCAGGGTGTATCAATTACCATCAGCGTACGTGCTGCTCGTCTCGTCCCTTATTTTCTTAAAAAAAATCTGAAAGAAAGTTCTTTATAAACCGCTCTCTAGAGCACATATCCAGATTGTTAGAATGGTACGTAATTTGTGACATGAGGTCAAATAGCGTCTTCAAAACTCCCCGTGATAAATACAACACTAGTTCCCTGACAATACAAGCGAGCAGCTTTGCGTTGCTGTGCTCAAATGGTACGAGGTGAGACGAGGATGCACCAGACGAAATATGAGAGCGATACTCCGTATTTTCTTAACAATCAAAAATAATTCTGATCGTTCATTCCTGCTGTTTCGACTGCCATTATACGTCGCAAATATGTTGGTCTCAGTTAGTTACCTTTGTGCTGTTTGGTGTAGAGGCTTGGCCCGTAGGAACCGGAGCTCGGAGGCGGGGAGGGTTTAGGTACAAAGTACTATCTACGTGCCTCAAAAGGATTACTGGAAACCTAAGCGCTGGCATCTATTTCGGTTAACGGTTTTATTTATATAAATATTAACCAAGGTATCCAACTCGGAAATGCTGCCAGTATTCTTGATACACTTCCCCTTAATGATAGTTTTAATTTAATATAATCATAGTATTGTAAGTATACGAACTCTATTGAATAATTGTTACTATATACTACTCTCCTATCTTACATAACATGTTCAACAATCGAACGAGACAGTAAGCATGTTTCCTTCAAATTAATAAATGGTCTTTAATCGCAATGTTACCAAAACAACTAACGTCTGTTACATATACGTGTTAGCACTAATGAATTTCTTAAGTAAGGATCGTTGTTATTATTCGTTTTCTTATTATATTGGGAATAATAGGACCATATTTGCTATGAAACGAAACGAAATGAAATGAAATTTATTTATTAGATACAGTATACATTATATTTACATAAAAAAAAAAGATCTCAACAGAGTAGTCTCATTTTTTCGGCTAATTTAAATAGTCCTGCTTTCAATCGCCATATTTACACATACTTCTAAATAGCATGTAGGTTATTCAATGTTCTATTAAAAACAAATTTTTCCATTATTTTTTTATATATGTTTATTTGAGGTACAGACTTGTCTTGTAGAATGATTTATTTCTATACGTTGTCTCTGTGTTAATACTTATAGTTATATATAGTCCTATAAAGTTAACCAGTGGACTTTATATCACTGTACATATAGAATAATAACACTCAGAACGATAGTATCATTTATAGTTCCTGTCAATATAGAAGTAACATTATAATTAATGTGTACGTGAGTGTCACGTCCTTACACTCGCCAACACGCACACAGACAGCCAAATAATGTTGCAATTGAATATACATTTCCCTAAATCAGTAAATTGTAAGAAATTCTAGATTATATGTAATAAATAAAGATGAAATAAAATAAAAATTTAGAATTTAATAAAAACATCACGTATTTAATTATTCTTGCAACAATTTTTGAAGTGTAAGTAAAGAAGTTCTTTAAGTGTAAGTAAGAAGTTTTTTGAAACTCGGTGAAACGAAAAAGCGAGACGATAGAGGCGCCGTTTCCAGTTATATCCGAAGATTTCTAGAGTGCAGAGAACGAATTTGGAAAAATTTTTGAAATCCAAGGTGGCCGAGGTGCAAAATTATATATTCAACAATATGGGTTTGATACCCATATTGGGAATAGAATAGAACCTCGGATACGTTATCCATATTGTTGAAATCATAATTTTTTTTTAATAATAAAGCAGCCCCAGCACCAACTGACGTAACTTGGACATGAGAAGGAGCCAGAGTGTCGACGCAAGTAGCGTCCCAGACCAGCACCCTTTCTCGTGCCCAAGCGACCAGCGTCATTCCATCAGGACGCTTGCCATCGCGGCGGGTCCATCCATCCATTTGGATCTAAAACAGCTGGTATATTAAGAGCGGCAAATGCCCTGCGGATGACTAAGGCTGGCGTGACGACTGATACGGCCTCCCGATTTTAGGCACGATAACCCGGGACGTCCAAGAACATCTACCTGAACGCCACATCTACATTGATGTGGTTCATTCAGTTTTATACCTAGCCGGAGTGATACCCATATTGAAAATGTCATATTGTCAAGTAGCGTTCCAATCGGCAGAGAAGGCAAGGCTTTTAACCAATAGCCCGACTCATTTTGTGTCACGGCCAAAAGACGAGCACGCTCTGTTATGTCAGTAGATGAGATCAAAAGATCATCAAAGGCTGACTTACAAAGAAGTGCGTCCCATGCTTTTTGACACTTTAAATCGTCTGGAAAATTTTGAATGTTTACAATATTTAGCCAAGCATTGTTAGCTTCGTTCGAATACACAATCTCTGAGTTACCTGGTACATGATTAACAATTCTAGTAACCAAAGGCTGCGCACTATGAACTGAAGATAGAAATGCTGGGAAGGCCACGTCCGAAACTTTGCGAGTACCCAAACCACCAAACCGTATCGGTAAAGAGGCTTGAGACCATGCACGATCTGTAAACGCGCAATTCAAAACGGCTTCTAAAATATTTTCAAGTGAAATATCTATCACATCAAGCAAATTTGGAAATTTCCATAACGGGCTAGACCTTAAGAGGTACGTAAATTTTGGAACATATAAACAAGACCGAAGGCCATGTGAGAAATAATTTTCAATAATCTGTCCGAAACGTTATTAAATTTTTTAATGTGATCGTTTAAGATCGTTGGAATTGAAACAGGAAATAATTGAGCTCCAAAAAGGTGAAGTGAATTCTTATCCAAAATTTTAATATTGGGGGCCAGAACATTAAATTTATTGGTTATATCAACCCGGTCTGAAATTTGAAAATTTTCGCCGATAAAAAGCTCGCATTTCGATAAATTTAACTCTAGGCCGATTGAGCTAAATCTTTCTACTACTACTTTCAAATCATCTAAAACAGAGTCCACTTCACCATCCAAAGTACCATTATCCAAGTACCAAACATTAAATTTTGATTTTAGTTTTGTTATGGCGGAATGAATGGCAAGGCTAAATATTGCTGGACCCAGAGGGTCGCCTTGCTGACAGCGAACGGAAGACCAGATATTATGATTTTTGAATAATAATTTGGATAGTTTACTATAACACTGCCAAATATACTGATAGATTGAAGGAATTGAATTTTAACTTCTCTCAGCAGAGCTCCCCTATCAACAGAGTTAAAAGCATTATTCACATCTAATTTTAGAAAGACATCACCAGAGTTCCTCTCCAAAAAAGTTCGCGCAGCGTGGACTGCAGCTTCGCAACCACTTTTGCAGCCCAAACCCAACTGAGTTGGAATGAATTTAGTTGATAGTAAAGGAGAAATATGTTTACAACAAATTTTAGAAACAAGGCGTCGAAAAGTGCAGCCCACGGCTATAGGACGAATACCACCATCATTTTTCTGAAGAGCACATATATTCGCACCATATAAAATTTCGGTAATTTCCGTATTAACTTTTCCAGAAAGCATGAGATTTACTAAGAGAACAATGTCCTCAAGCAACGCTCTACCCGCATCCCCCGTGGAAGGACATACCAGATCTTTAAGATGCTGGGGTGTCAGTCCATCGGGGCCGCCGGCAGAACCAGTCTTAAAGGACATTATTGCTTTTAGTACATTTTTTTATGGAATAGGAGGACAAACGAGCGTACGGGTCACCTGGTGTTAAGTGATCACCGCCGCCCACATTCTCTTGCAACACCAGAGGTATCACAAGAGCGTTGCCGGCCTTTAAGGAATCATGATGATGATTATCGGAAAAAGATGGTTCCGGAATAACACAATTAGCATCTGGTGATGGGTGTTTACTTTGTAAAGCCAAAAGTGTTTCACTTGAGTCGAGTCATATATAATTATTTTAAAATTATTTTGTGAGGGAGACCACTGCCATCTTAACTTTAGTTGTCACCAGGATTCATCTGCCATACTCAAACGCATGCCATTCAACCTGTCGACTTCCAGTTGCATTGCTGTTGCTGTTGCATGACTGTGTATTGTAAAATAAATTAAACGATTACGAGCCTTAAGACGAAGCAATAAAACCCACGCTCAGAACAAGTGTGATGAAAAATGTAATTTATTTAGTTGACAACCCTACATTATTTTGCTTACAGCTCAGTATAATGTATTGTTGGAATTTGTTATGAAATGCTCAGTTCATTGAGGAAAATTCCCAAGCAAATAGCACAATTTACTAGACATATATTAGATGACAGTTTTTGTAAGACATTTCCTTATATTATATTTTAGCTTATTTTAGTTAAGGTTGACAAATCAATTAAATTACAGGCATGTGTTCAAACAATTTGAATTGATGTCTGAGTGTTCAAGTTTTTGCGTTCATCTACCACAGCCTGGATCGGCACGACGTCGGGTATGTTTGGCAACAATATATCGATCGATGATGGTACTGATACCATCGACACTTGGTAGAGAAGCCCAAATTGATATCTTAAAACCTTGGTGTACCTAGAAATGCGAGCCAGTTCCTTCACTTCAAGCCATCACTTGCAGCAACATCACAGCAACTGTTTGAGCCAGAAATTTGGCCTCACATTTAACATCAAAAGTCCTTAGACGAGCGCATTTGTAGTGCCGCTCAGAAAATTTGGATTTTTCCGAATCCTGAACGGCACTACATTTAAATGGCAGGGCGTATTCATTACCATCAGCTGAACGGCCTGCTCGTCTTGTCCCTTATTGTCATAAAAAAGGCAAGACGAGGCAGGTTACTAGTAAAGTAGCAAATTGGTAATTAATCACCTAAGCAACTAAATAGGCAATCTGTATACACGTCAATTGTTTTGACGATTTAATTGGAAATCTAATCGTATCGTCTTAAATTTAATTTAAAGGGTTGCAAGTATAATTCTCCAACGAACCCCTGTGTCCCTTCAAACAGTTAATTTCACGGTTTTGAATATTTCGTTACGTTAAATACATCTGGGTCGCAGTTAATTACAATATTCTTGCATAATAAATAATTAACAGGAGGTACGCGTCATTTGTATGATTAGTATTCGGTTTTATGACGAGATAATTCCTTCAAGTTCATACATATCTTTTTTATGTTCATTCTAACCAATTGTTACTTTTATAGGATTATAATAATAACACTAATAATGTACATATACAAAGTTCTAATGTACATATTCAAGAATTGTAATTAACAATAAAATATATTTTACAATCACGAAAGGTTTTATTAATAAATAACCATACTATACAATAAATTAAAGTAATAACCTAAGCTATTCTCAAGTTAAACATTCCGCGATTCCTGCCGCCGAATTCCACCTTCGCACGACACGCCACAAGTTAGGATATCATCCTCACCATCTGGATGTGTGGCGGTCCTCCACAGTGCGGTTTTCAAGGAGCTTTCTTCCACGTACTACAAAGCTGTGGAATGAGCTTCCTTGTGCGGTGTTTCAGGGACGATACGACATACCGGGTACCTTCAAAAAAAGCGCGTACACCTTCTTTAAAGGCCGGCAACGCTCCAGTGATTCCTCTGGTGTTGCAAGAGATTGTGGGCGGCGCTGATCACTTAACAACAGGTGACCCGTACGCTCGTTTGTCCTCCTATTCCATAAAAAAAAACAATTTCAATACTAAATAATTCAACTTAGATTAGTTTATGTTATCACTTCTCATTGTTTTCAGTAATGGTTTTGGTGAAGGATGCTTTGAGTATCGCAAACGTTTTGATAATCCAGGATCTAGGTATCAAGCAGCGTTTTATCTCCTGTAGCACAGTCCCGCATACTAGCTTTGATTTATTACATAATTTTACTGAATACGAGCTTCATAATACACAAAGTTTCTGAAACTAACTATTAAGTACTTTTACTTTACTTTACCAGTGGGAGGATCCTTTACACAGGAGGCCGGCTAGATTATGGGTACCACAACGGCGCCTATTGCTGCCGTGAAGCAGTCATATATAAGCATTACTGTGTTTCGGTCTGAAGGGCGCCGTAGGTAGTGAAATTACTGGGCAAATGAGACTTAACGTCTTATGTCTCAAGAGCGGCACTGCATTGTAATGAGTAGTTCGTATCAATTACCATCAACTGAACGTCCTGCTCGTCTCATCCCTTATTTTTATAAAAAAAATCTCAAGTCAATTTCCTAATATGCAAATATTGGTATTGAGAAGGTTATCAACTGTAAAGTAGATCCTGTAGGTGGAGCCACAACCTGAGAGTTGAACAAAGACATATCAAGATTTATGAACTTTATGTTACTCGAACGGTTGTCACCGTGAAAGAGCGCTTGCACGGAACGCGAGAGGTTTTCGGTTTGAGTCACGCATCGTTCATAAATTTTGTTTCCAATTTTAATTTGTGTCATTTATCCCCAAAGTCGGAGTTATCAGTTTAAAAAATTACAAATTGTCTAAATGAGATATTAAAATCGATAAATATAAGATTAATCTCTTGGTAAAGTCTTTTTGTTTGATCTACATAATATAATATGCTTCACTCCCAGGGACTTATGAATTTGATCTTAGAAAACTAATACGACGGAAAGGTTTTATCGAGAGATGGGCCTTTGATCCTTTTTATAAGATTGTTTAAATTGAATTACTTAATATTCAGTTAATACATATAATCAAGTCTTACGCTACATCGAATAGTGCGCTTGAATAGTGAATATAAAGAGTTTTGTAAATATAATTTAAATATATATAAATCCAGTGTCCTGATGTTTGTTTCCAGTGAACTCCTAAACTAATGAACGGATTTTAGTGGGGCTTGCTTCATGGAGTGCAATTTAGTCCAACTTGAGAGATACGATAGTTTTTATTACGATTTCGGAACCATAATTATTTTTATTACCAATATTTGTTTTGTATGGACATATTTTCTATGAGAGAATTTATTGACGCACGATTTGACAGTTCTGCTGTAAAACAATTACATTATCAGAACAGGGAGTATATTTTACAGAACATGGACTTATTTAAATATTTTTCACAAATTTATAAAAGACTTTAAGTATTTAATTTATTATGTACAGAATGTCTGTCGGGTCACTTAATCTATGTAAATATTCGTTACAAAGTTCCATTCATATATACTTGTCTGGTCATAAATTCTTATATATATATACATGATTCATCTACAGTACGGTTTTCCAGGAACTTTCTTCGCCGAACAACCAAGCTGTGGAATGGGATTCCTTTTGTCGTGTTTCCAGGATGATACGACATGGGTACCTTCAAAGTTAGCGCGTACAATAAGCAAAAACGGCATAAAATGCATTTATTTTCTCAAAATGTATTCCCTTAGAATTCTTTTTAATGTCATTTCTTATAAACTAGACACTACTATAGCTTCGGAAAAAAAATTGCGCTCTGAGAGAGAATAAGCAGCGCAAGAAACTCTCCGTCTCCTTTAATTTTTTTGCACATTTATTAAAGGCTGACAACGCTCCTGTAATTCCTCTGGTGTTGCAAGGTAATGTACGTGGCGGTGATCACTAAATATCAAGTGACCCGAGTGCTCATTTGTGCATAAAAAATCTTATAAAAATAGTTATTGTATAATCATTGACGTACACAAAACAACTAGACTCACAATCACGATCAAAAAATGTCTGAAGAAAAACTCTGCCTACATAATCCAGGAAACTGGGAAATGTATAAGTATTGCTGTGTTTCGGTCTGAAGGGCGCCGTAGCTAGTGAAATTACTGGGCAAATGAGATTTGATATCTTATGTATCAAGGTGACGAGCGCAGTAGTATTGCCGCTCAGAATTTTTAGGTTTTTCAATAATCTTGAGCGGCACTGCATTGTAGTAGGCAGGGCGTATAAATTACCATCAGCTGAACGTCCTGCTATTCTCGTCCCTTATTTAAAAAAATATGTATATAAATGTCTGGACATGCTGGGATTCTAATCCGGGACCCCTAGCTTAGTAGGTTCACTAACCACTGGGCTATATGGGTCGTCAGTAAATTTTTACAACAATCTAATTTCATAACTCGTATCATACTGTTTGACAGCAAAGAAAATATTACGTTCATTATTTATTAACTCTGGACTTAGTCGACGCTCGAAACATTTATCACGGAGAGAGCTCCCTCGTGGTGTCGAGGAAGTAATATTTTCAAAAGAAAATCAAGTTTACTTTAAAATAATGTTGCGGTAACGAGAATAGACAGATCCGTATGACGCCATGGGATTACTGCCGTAGAAATCAGTCTGTACGGTCATTTAAACTATTAAAATATATTGTAGTGAACCGAGAAATCCTTGATACTATTTTTACGCACTAGTTATTCTGTGTACTTATATGGGCTTGCTAGCTATTGGAGGGGCATTTAAAAGATATTTTAATAACAAAAAACGTTTTTTTTTTTTAAAGGGAAAACTTTAAAGAAATAAACATTTTGACTGTTGCTTTTGACACATTAAAGAATTTGCTAGAAACTGTGACGATCATAATGTTATCTCGGAACAAACATAAACTTGCTTTGGCTACTACTCGGTTGAGTTAGTAAGTCGTTTATTTGGCGATGTATATGCTTGCACAATATGATGCCAGAAAATGTACAAAACAAATATGTTACGAGATTTAATATAATTGTTAAAAAATGTCTGTGTGGGAAAGGTTATTATAACATAAATGATTTTCTTAATGATACCACAGACGGGAAATGAAGCGGACACTTTTAGGCTCTTTATTAATAAATGTTTATTGTACGATATTACAATGTAATCCATATTTTTCCAAAACAAAAGCCCACTGAGTTTTTGCGCCCGTTCTTATCAGGTCTGATACTATTTTGAATGGGTGGTAGTTTTGACGTTCAATAAGTTATTTTGTATCCTATTTTGAATAAAAATATTTGAATTTGAATTTATAAAATAAAAGAGGTTCCTTAAAATGCTTGTAGATGAAATCACTAGAAGAATTGTAAAGAGACTAACAATGAAATGTTATTCAATGAATGTAAAGTGTTATCAGTTCATGAGAAGGTGCAATTTTTGTTGCTATTGGAACAGCATGAAAAAAATTGTTATAAAAATCATATTTCATATAAATACAACAGTCGTCGCAAAGAAATGTATACGCTGTCTGTACCTAGAACGCATAATTATTATGTTGAACGAAACTGTTAAACAGTATGCTTAGGCATAAACATCAGAAATAAACCCAATAGCAAAAGGTAATACAAAAGGAACATTCTAGCTCATCTACTAAAAAATTTAAAGGAAAGCAGGAGGTAATTTAAATATTTATATAACTTTGGAAGCTATTTCTGGAAACTGCTTTTATTATTATTAGATACATGTTATCCCTTCACAAATTTGCCCTAGCGTTCCTGTTTTTGTCTTTAGGTATATAATTCGTTAGATTTAGTGATGTTTTACCCGACTTAAAAAAGGAGGGTGTTTTCAATTCGTCGATATGCTTTTTTTACGTTTGTCACCACAAAACTTTCGACTGGGTCAACCGATTCTGTTCATTCTTTTCCTTCCCGTGTGGTCCTATTGCAGATCCATCCAGATTAGAAAACCACAAAAGTCTTAAATTTGCAATAAGTATGCGCGCGAAAAATTTACGAATAACTCAATCACGCCAACTGATTTCGATGATCCTTTTTATATTGGAAATATTGGCCGAATATCGTCATGGAATCCATGACGATATTCGGCCGATTCTTTTATATGCTATCCGGATATTTGAGTCACCTACCTTAACGACGTTATGGTCAAGTAACTGTCGACTACAAATATGATAATCAATGGAACTCCTTAACGACTTACAATAAGGGTGCGATCTGTGACAGAATTTTTGTCTGTTATCAAATTGCAATGCGCTTAAAAAAAATAAAAATTAACAAAAAATCACAACCCCAAAACAATAGATAATATTAAAGCACGAAAAATAATTGCGTATTTTTATACAATCAATTAATTAGTCCAATTCTAGTTACGATTATTGTAATTTTTTGAATTGGTGTCAGCCAAGGTAAGTTTGTTGCTTAAAACATAGTTATAGGTGAGATGTGCTTGAGTCGCACGTGCGAAGTGAGGAGGCGAGAGGCGAAAGTAGGCCGCGGCTGGAGGACACCAATTCCAAAAATAGCAATAATTGTAATTAGAATTAGATTAATTAATTGGATTAGGTTTTTGAAGACAGTTGTTTTTTTAAAAACAACAATTGACAAATAAATTTTTAATTGTAACTAGAAAAACAAACATCTCATTAAGCAAACTAATTACTTGATAAGTAATCTTTTAACATAATACAGTTTGTATAAGTGTTTTATTTTGCAAAACATTTACGAGTTCCCACTCGTAATCGTAACTCGGCTCCTTTGCACAGAATGCCGGCTAGATTATGGGTACCACAACGGCGCCTATTCCTGCTGTGAAGCAGTAATGTGCAAGCATTACTGTGTTGCGGTCTGAAGGGCGCCGTAGCATGTGAAATCATTGGGCAAATGAGACTTAACATCTTATGTCTCAAGGTGACGAGTGCAACTGTAGTGCCGCGAAGAACTTTTGGGGATTTTCAAGAATCCTTAGTGACACTGCATTTTAATGGGCAGGGCGTATCAATTACCATCAGCTGAACGTCCTGCTCGTCTCGTCCCTTATTTTCATAAAATAATTCATGTAACAATCCAAAAATTCATTTCACTACGTTTATAAAATTTTTTTTGGGACCTACTTGTAAAGGACTGATTCTGTTCTGGCACTCAGTGACCATACTTAAACATATTTCTGTATTTGTTAAGTAAGTTTTGGAAATTCATACAATATTCAAGCATTGGATTTTGCCAAACTTTATTTAAGCCTTTGTTTTGCCTAAATTACATATTAGGTACAAAAAATATAAGTTTGTATACTAATGTTATGAAGTATTGAAATTTTATCTTTCAATTTCGTTGTCAAATGAGTTATTTAGGGAAAGAAAGGATAGTTAAGTGATAACTTTATTAACTATAAATTTACCTTACGTTACTTTTTATATGATTATTACTCACACCATTTAATCGTCATGTAATCGATAGTCTGTAGATTGACGTTGAACTGTTTAACCTCTATTTTGAGCAGTGCACGCACACTAACACAAAGTGGCATACATATCGCAACCTGCCCTGTTTTCATCGGTTATCTAAAAGCAAAAGCTATATCTTGTGGTATAAATTAACTAAGGATAACTAATCGTTATACGTTTATAGTCTAATGATAGGAAACCAATTCATTAACTTAGAGACGTTAGTTCAATCGAATGATTTTTTAATCATACATATAAATAAAAACCAATGTTCTTAAATTTCTGCGCCTTGAAGGAGAACTATGCGAAACTAATTTCCCATAATTTATGTAGGGTTGGACTTTTAATCTAGGTACGACCCATTTTGTCTCTTATGAGTTGGTTACGGCAAAGAATATTACCTTCATCAAAATTTTCACGTAGGCTGATATGAGTAGTTTTGTCGATTTGGGTAAAACCCACTTTGTTACCCTAGAAAACTCAATCTTTGATAACCAAGATATCGCCGTTTTTGTCGCCATGTTTAATAACACAATACTGGTCTCAATGCTGCTGAAATGAAATGCTTGTTATTTTTACACCCTCACTTTTGGGATTAAATATACAAATTTAATTTGTATTAAAATTTATGAACGATGCGGGACTCGAACTTGCGCCATTCGGGTTCAATCAGAGCGCTCTTACCACCTGAGACAAATTAAGAGTTGAACAAGCCATACCAGGTTTTACGTTCGATGCGTCAATCGAACGGTCCATAAACTTTGGTACGCATTAAATTTATATATTATGAACTGTGTTATATGGAAGTCAAAGTATATTTGGCCTCTAAGAAATTCTCCGAGTCAGAATGTTAATTTTGAAATTTAAATCGAACTAAACTTGGTTGCAAACAATATAACTCCTCATAATTCAGTAGGAGTCTTACGGCGTGGTGTAAAGCATTAATTCCCAATTATAATTTTACGTCGCGCGGGCGTTAGGCTGGATTTGCTTGAATTATGTTACGGTAAGCCGTCAGTTATATGGGGGTTTGTGATAAGCCTCAACAAATATTGGTTATTTGTACATAATAATTGTACTACGCCTTGACAGATATTATACAAATAAAATAAGAAAATCAGCTTTACCTAATTCGCACACAGATATTCCGAAGTTTGAATTAAGCAACGCATTATTAATAAGTTTCAATTATTCTTTAAATCAAAATAGTATGGCTGGAAATAAATTTTAATATTGACACACACAAATCATCTTGCCTTAAACAAGTATAGCTAGTACAATAGGTGCAAGACAACGATATATTTAATAGGATATACATAGATATAACAATAATAATAAAGTTCTTTATCACTGCTAATAAACCTGATATTCTGTTGGTAGATCGGTTAGAGTGTCGGGCATTTATTGTTGATATCACCGTTCCGTGTGATGACATCCTCGCGCTCGTAAAACTGAGATAGACAAATTGCGGAAGTATCTAGACCTAGCACACGAGGTAACTGACATGTGGGATTCGTTGATTCAAAAATAATTATCCCGATAGTCGTGTCCGTAAACGGTCTTATCGCAAAGAGCCTCGACCATGATCTCAAATAACTGCAATTATGGGTCAGATACAGAAGGCAGCTATTTTGGGAACGGCACGCATCGTGCGGAAGTTCGTCATTCTGCTGCCCTAACCACACCGGCGGAATTGTATTGAATCAACGCCGGTCGGACTCTATTTTATATTTAAATACATAATGTTGTTTTATATACATATAGATAATAAGATTCAATTGTAATAAAGTGTATATTATTAATAAATACTTATTGTTATTAACTTAATACATGACACTTATTTAAATACATATTTGTGTATGTCTGTGTGTCTGGGCAACTGTTTCATCTTCCTATCTTTTAATTTGCCTACCTCTGTTTCTCTTGCAACCTCTTGGGTACCATGCAGTTATGCTCTATTTATCAGGTCGTCTCATCAGGCGTCCAGCCCATTTCATTTTAGACTCTTTATACCATGGGCAACATCGTACTCTTACTTTGTCTCTCAAATATTTACTACTTATTTTGTCTATTCTATTTTTTCTTCTTTATTCTATTTTTCCACAGATGATGTTAACATTGATCAGTAAATCTAGCAATCGTATTGATATTATATTCTTATACTTAGAAATAATACATTTACCAGTAGGAGGCTCCTTTGCATAGGATGCCGGCTAGATTATGGGTACCACAACGGCACATTTTTTTGCCGTGAAGCAGTAATGTGTAAGCATTACTGTGTTTCGGTATGAAAGGGCGCAGTAGCTAGTGATCTTACTGGGCAAATAAGACTTAACATCTTACATCTCAAGGTGACGTGCGTAGATATAGTGCCACTCAGAATACTTAGGTTTTTCAAGAAACCTGAGTGGCACTGCATTCAAATTCAAATATTTTTATTCAAAATAGGATTCAAAATCACTTATTGAACGTCAAAATCTACCACCCATTCAAAAGAGACTGCCTCAGACCTGAGAAGAATGGGCGCAAGAAACTCAGCGGGCTTTTTTTTTGCTAAAAACAGCTACATAGTTTTACAAATCATTTCAATTACAATACGTAAGGTGACGCTACAAAAATACTCAAACGACAAATGCTTTAAACAAATGCCTTACACGAGTAAATAGTAAATTAATACGAAGAAACAAGAGTTATTGAGTACAGTAGATGCATCAATCCACACCGTAAATAAATAAAGGTATGCTGTGAGCATTTTATTACGCATTGTAATTAGAATCGCTTAAGCAGTAATCTAAATATTATATTTGTAAATTTTTTGGATGCGAATAATTATTATGACAGTATCCTTACACAAATAATGAATTCAAGCTCTAAAGGTTGAAGCGTTTATTTATATGATAATTTATATTTTTATGGTTTATTCTTTATTATTTTTTCTTAAATATTTCGTATTTAAACGCTTTTAACTAACACAATTAATATACTGGATGCAGCGCCTTACAAACTAATTTGTTCTACAAATAACAGCCATTGTAAAATACTCTATTTATTAAAAGTTAAGTCTTGTATGTTCTTCTCACGAGCATTACTTTTTCAAAACATATGGTAGATTTAAAAGAAACATTTATTGACGATTCAAGAGTGCTTTTTTTATGGAATAGGTAGACAAACGAGAGTACGGGTCACCTATTGTTAAGTGATCACCGCCGCCCACAATCTCTTGCCGGCCTTTGAGGAAGGTGTACGCGCTTTTTTGAAGGTACCCATGTCGAATCGTCCCGGAAACACCGCACAAGGAAGTTCATTCCACAGCTTTGTAGCACGTGGAAGCAAGCTCCTTGAAAACCGCACTGTGGAGGACCGCCACACATCCAGATGGTGGGAATGATATCCTAACTTGTGGCGTGTCGTGAGAAGGTGGAATTCGGCGGCAGGAATCAGGTTAAACAGCTCTTCGGAACACTCCCCGTGATAAATGCGGTAGAAGACACACAATGAAGCAACGTCTCTACGCAACGCCAAGGGATCCAGCCGTTCACAGAGCACTGGGTCCCCGACAATTCGAGCTGCTCTGCGTTGCACGCAGTTAAATGGATCGAGCTGATACTGGGGTGCGCCAGACCAGAGATGACAGCAATACTCCATGTGTGGCCGGACCTGCGCTTTGTACAGCGCTAGAATGTGGGCTGGAAGTATTGCCGTGCTCTATAATAATGCCCAGTTTCTTTGAAGCCAATTTGGCTTTGCCCTCCAGATGACCACGAAATTGGCAATCGCTCGAGATTTCGAGACCCAATATTCCGATACTAGGCGAGGCTTTAAGGGAAGTGTTTTCGAAGAGCGGTGATACGACAAATGGGGTTTTTTTAGTGGTAAACGCGCAAACTTGAGTCTTCTGGGGGTTAAATTGGACAAGGTTCAATTTTCCCCATTCCGCGACCTTCTCAAGAGAGGACTCGATAGAAGACAAAAGTTTCTCCCGGCACTGGTCGACGATTTTCCGAGAGAGACCTGCATGGCCCGTGTATACGGCATCACCAGTGCTGTCGTCTGCATAGCAATGAATGTTGGAGGTTTCCAACATATCATTGATATTCAGAAGAAACAGCGTAGGGGATAGCACACAGCCTTGGGGCACTCCAGCATTCACGGGCTTGAGGTTCGAGCAATGTCCGTCGACAATGACCTGTATGCTGCACCCAGTGAGGAAGCTGGAGGTCCACTTGCAGAAGCTCTCGGGAAGCCCAAATGATGGAAGTTTTGAGAGGAGCGCCTTGTGCCATACACGATCAAAGGCCTTCGCTATATCCAGGCTAACTGCCAGGCCTTCCCCCTTGCTTTCAATAGCCGCAGCCCATCTATGTGTTAGGTATACCAGAAGATCACCACCAAGAATTGTCACTCCTTGATCAACTGGAGACCCTCTAGCAATAGGCCTGTAGTTTGCCGGATCCGAACTGTCTCCTTTTTTTTGGATCGGATGGACAAGGGTTGACTTCCGTGAGTCAGGGACTACGCCTTTGGAATAAGAGTGCCGGAATAAACGCGTTAGCACCGGCGTCAACTCAGGGGCACACGTTCTAAGCACGATTGGAGAAATGCCATCCGGCCCGCTCGACTTCCTGACTTTCAACGAAAATAGAGCTCGCCTAACAGTTTACTGTCTGAACTGTACTTCATAGCATAGCTTAGAGCTCTGACCGCGGGATGGTCGGCGGTGTTTTTCCGTTGTCGTCAAGAGTCGAGTTGGAGGCGAAAAGAGCGTAAAGGAGATCAGCTTTCTCTTTTGCCGTATGGGCCAGGGTGTCATTCCTCATGTGCAACGGCGGCATGGACGGCTGGCTGTAGTTATCATGAGCAGCTTTCGACAACGACCAGAACTTGCGTGTTCCGATCGAATAACTGGAAAGCTGCTCGCCAATTTTGACGACGTGTTTTGACTTTGCACGGGCGATTTGCCGCTTGAAAAATCTGGAGGCACGGTTGTATTTCCTCTTAAGAACTATACAGTTCCGGTCCTTTGTGCCCAGCGCCGCAACCCAAGTTCGATACGCCTGTTTTTTGCAGTCAGATGTTGCTTTAACTGACGCATCGAACCAGGGCTGTGATCTGCCTCCGATCGGTATTACAGAGCTTGGTGTAAAAATATCCATGCCCTGCAGTATCACATCGGCTACTGCAACGGCGCAGGCACCAGGATCATCATCATCATCATCATGAGCTTCCTTGTGCGGTGTTTCCGGGACGATACGACATGGGTACCTTCAAGAAAAGCGTGTACACCTTCCTTAAAGGCCGGCAACGCTCTTGTGATTCCTCTGGTGTTGCAGGAGAGTGTGGGCGGCGGTGATCACTTAACACCAGGTGACCCGTACGCTCGTTTGTCCTCCTATTCCATAAAAAAAAAAAAAAAAAAGGGAAACAAACCGTGCCCCAAGGGTAGGATGCAAAAAAGGAACGCAACCTATCCCAATCTGCTGACTTGTAGTGCCAAACGCGGCGGGTCGCTGGTGGTCTGCGACGTTGGCGTCGGATGGGCACTACACTCCTGACCAGGCAATGGTCCGCGTCGACAAAGACCTGGTAACCATCGGGATGTGAAGTCAGCAGAAGATCTAATAAGGACAGCATGTGGCTATCCACATCCAGGAGCCGTGTTGGCGACTCAACCAATTGGGACAGACCATACGCCAATGGAAAATCATGCACAGATCGCCCTGCGTAGTCTGTGGTACGTGATTCAAGCCATTCGGCATTGTGCCCGTTGAAATCACCCAAGACTACGATTTCAGCGGATGGGATCTGTGCAAGCACGTCGACAATTGCCGCTTGAACGCAGCCCATGAGATGATCGGCTTCTGCGTTACCACTATGGGACCTGTAGACACACGCATAGATGCGGACGCGGTCCTTTAAATCTACGCGGAGCCAGAGAGTGGACAGGTCCCTACCCTCAAAATTGTCGAGACGGCGACAGCAAATATTCTCCCTAACGTACACACAAACCCTGGCATGAGGCAAAAAATTGTGCTCAATTTTGTACCCGGGCTACGTTAAATATGACGTATCGCTAGGTCGAGATATCTGCGTCTCCTTAAGGAAACACAAGGTCGGCTTCGCCGTCTCAAGGTGGTAGTGGACGGCGTTTAAGTTGGAGTGAATTCCCCTGATATTGCAAAAGTCCACGTTGAGAGTGGAGCGGGGTGCCGTGGTGTTACTGCCTCGTTTGTCCTTGGTCATGCGCGGTTCTGTGCCCTCCCCAGAATACGAAGGGCAGCCCGAGCTGGAGTGCTCGGGGAGGGATTCTCCGACTCCGGTAGAGCCGGTACCCTCCTGGGGTACTATCTTTTTAACGACCGCTCTCATAATCTTTGTTAGGGAAGGGGGGGGGGGATGACCACCGGTCCTCGACACTAACCCATGCGAAATATAGCGGCACTAGGCAGTTACTTCACGCCGGTATTTTGTGCGAGTGTGGTAATTAACCCGGACGAGTCTAGCCGATTGTGGTGACGTCAAAAGACGGCAGCGTGACTCTCCCACTTCTAAAAAGCCCTTAGTCGCCACTTACGACACCCATGGGCCTGGGACTCCCCTATTCTTTTTATGCCCCGGGGAAAGTACAGGGCTATTATTATTATTTGATTATAATTTGACTTTGACTATTTCTTTTTAGTCACAAGGTCTATTTTATGCTTTTTAGTTACTTGAGCTGGTGATTGAATAGCTTGTTGTAACAAAAAAATACATATTTCAACAAGATACATAAATTTTCCATAATATAATTTCGGAACAACCCGCTATTAATCTAGCAGCTAGCGTAGGCACTGACACCTATCTGTTCCCACGTTGCGCCGTAGGCGTTCATAGCTCGTAGGCTATGTCGTAAGTGAGTAGCGCCTACGTAGGGGAAGAATAAAATTTTGTTCCATATATGTTATAATTGTATAACTAAAATAATTGCATTTTAATGTAAATTTATTTTTTATGATAACGGTGAAGTAGTGCTAGCCGTGTGTTTATTTAATGTTAATGTAATGCCGCTGTATATTATACTTATATACACACCTAATAGTGATTAAATGTATATTTATCCATTGGATGATTAAATATTGTTACTATAGACCATCAAGACTTTTTAAGCCGTTCTAGAGTTATATTAAGAGAAACGGACGGACAAATTTTCAAAAATCATAGATGTAGGGCCAGTAAGTCATAAAACCTGTATATAATAATATATTAACAGACGGAGCCTTTTCATATTACTTTTCACTAGCATTTTAGCTTCATTAGTATCTTATTTTATTTCGTTCATTTTATTAATAAATTTGAGCTGAATTCAAATTGATGTAGCAAATATTGAATTACTTGCTGCCCTGTTATAAACTTTAAAGTCCTTTTTATTTTGGATATGATTCACAATATTTGCAAACAGCCTGCGTAGGTTAAATTATGTTAAAACTTTAATGTAGGTAATACAGTTAGTATAACTTTAACGACGAAATAATATATACTTTATTGCCTACTTATAATTTTTTGTCCAGTTTATTCAAAATAATCAAGTACCACAGAATATAAATCCAAATATAACAGAAGTATTTTTTGTGAACAATCTGAATAAATTCATCGCAACACGATGAATATTTCAGCAACAAACTTGGCGTTTTTGATTTTATGTTTCATTCACCTCACACAATGGGTATCAAACGAATAGAGACTAAATCGTTACAGAATATAGGGCAACCATTTTCATCATGTTTTGTTATTTTTTATCTTTACATATAAATGTAACTGATACGAATCTAGGAATAGATTTCCAGACTCATTTTGTTTCACAATTTTAGATATTACTAGCTGATCCAGCAAACCTTGTATAGCTATATAAAGTAATAAAAAAATTCATTAATTATTTTTTTTTGGGATTGCCATCTTGCAACTCTATTGCGTATCTGTGGATATAACAGAATAATATTAAAATCGCGATACATAAATAGTTGTTGATGGTAGACGGGTGAAAATTTGAAATTTTATGTTTTTTTTAATCCTGAATCATAATAAAATAAAAACAAAAATATTGTCAAAAACATACAGAAAAATATTTAGGGGTTTATAATTAAAGTATAAATAATAGATTTTGGCCGATTCTCAGACCAACCCGATATACACACAATTTCTTAAACAAATTTGTTTAGCCGTTTTGTAGGAGTCTGTTAACAAACACCGGGACACGAGAATTTTATATATAAGATGAAACCATGTTAAATTTGTAAGTCTTGTGCTTATACAAATTTTCTACGTAGAAAATGCATTCCGTAAAGGCTTTCGGTTGAGCGAGTAGCCAATATCCCGAGGATAAACTATTTTAAGCTTTAGAATTTCGGTTGGGATATTATCTGGAGTTTTGCGAAAATACTGTGTGTTACTTCCTGTAATTCAGCTTGGTATTTTGAAACTAAATATTTATATATAGGTCGTGCATTCACTTAAGCCTCTTTACCAATACGGTATGGTAGTTTTCATACTCATAAGGTTTCAAGCGTTGCCTTTCAAGTATTTCTATTTGAAGTGTTCGCGCTTTTTGGAAAAATTGAACTCATTGCATTTGTTTCCATTAGGAATAAAGTACCTTGAAACAGTTTTTTTTTATTCGATTTCAAGAAACTTCGAAACGACAACGATATTGCTATAGTCATAGTATAACGCGGGGCCATTTTGGATTTCAAAAACAATCCCAAATTTATTCTCTGCTATCTTGAGAAGCTTGGAATCGATAGCCATATTTTTACAAAATTAATTATAATACTTTGAATTTTTGCGGCAGCCATCTTTGATTTCACAAATTAATCCTAAATTCGTTTTACAACATTCCAAGAACCTTGGAAATGATTATGTTTCCTTCAGTTGCTCTATTTGGCCGTCATTCGTAATAATGTAGACCCAACAAAAATTAGAACGACGCACCCTTGGGAACTTATCAATTTTACGGGATAAAAGTATCCAAATTATGACCTTTTCTATTAACATCGTATATGCAAAATTTCATGAAAATCATTAAGTTTTTCAGCTAGTCATTTGTATATTTGTGTAACAAACAAAGTTGATTCATGTTTAAAAATTTAAAAATATTCCAAAACAGCATTTCCAGTAATTTTCGACTATTGGATCTAAGGGATATTTTCATAATATTATATCTGTTACATATCTAGTACATATCGGGTACATATCTCCGCTGTTTGAAATTTCGTGAATCTTGTTAAATTAATACAATAACTGAATTATGATATTCTGTGCTTCCGAGCTAATATTATTATAGAAAATAACTATTCAATTCGCAGTTTTTATGAAACATTACATCACTGCGATTGTAAATTTTTTTCGAGGGAACATTCTTAGTTGCATCTAGTATGACTCAAACTCAAGATTTTAAATAAATTTATATGCAATTACATAATCTAAGGCAATTAACAAATATATCTGAGATAAACATAAATTTAAATAAAAGAAATTAAATTGATATAAAGCAGGCAAAATAAAAAATAAAAAAGTAAATTTAAATTGATAGTTATTTAAGTTTTTTATGTAAACTTATAAAAGAAGGCTACAGAAATACTTGGCATTGTAGCATGCTATTGAAAAAAAAAAATCATGAGAATTGAAATGGAATGAAATTTTGTTGGAGCCGCCTTAACTGCGGCTGATGAACCGGTTGTGTAGCCGGACGCCAGAGGGGAGCCGCCGGAGAGGGGAGGCAACGGTCGTCGACCCACTCGGCAGTGCCACGTCCCGCAGTCGCGTCAAACCCTATCAGCACGACACCCGCGCACGCGCATCTACCTATTTACAATATTTCCGCATACGATAACCAGTTACTTTGTGCTGTCAATAAACATTTAACTACAGTCCGCTGTTTGCTTCGCCACCATATGGTCCTTCTCACCTTGTCTACATGAAATAGCGACCAGCAGTACAAAGGAACAAAGAAAGTTAACGGACCCAAACCGGCCACGTAACATTCTTCGAGTTGTCGCCTGAATCCTTCAAGTCATCGTGCCTGCTTTCTTTTGGTTGTCGTGGAGTGCGTTCTGAAGGTCTTGGATTTACCGCCTGAAGCCATCCACCAAATCAGGGACCACTTGGAGGGTCATCGGGATTGCGGATCATCAACTTCGGTTGCGCGTGATCAGCATCAACGCACACGATTCGTCGGGCAACGAGGCTACGTGTTAATTTCATTCATCACCTGTGGATGGCATAACAACCGTGAGATCGTTCCAACCTACTCCTCAATATATAAAATCATTTGCTGTACTGCATAATTTAAAATCATTTGTCATTTTATTCTTGTACATTGCCTCTCATTTTTATTCTATTTATATTCATCTCATTCATCATATCAACTAGATTTTCTTAGTCTCATTTATCGTCATATTTGAACATTATAACGCCTGACATCATTCTATAGCAAAATTGCTTACACAATTTTCGAATTATGTTGAACTATCTAAATCTTGTAAAAAATTAAACGAATTGCAGACTATAGAACTGGAGTTCAGGCTGGCTGCTATTGAGGCCCTACATGAAAAGTATGACGCCTTGCAGGACGAGTTGGAGATGTTGGCGGACGACCCCGACGAGCAATATGCGGAACGCGAAGAATTTGATAAACTATACTGCAGTCTAGTGGCTACTGCTCGCCAGCTGATCACTATCGCGCGCAGAGAGTTGAATGCAGACATCGCGTCCGAGGTGAGCTCTTGTTCAAACACGCATAAGCATAATAGGGTGCGTCTGCCTAAAATTGATTAGCCCAGATTTTCAGGCAGCTATCATGATTGGTTGGAATTTCGTGACACATTTCAATCAATAATAAACAGTAACCAGTCTATCGATGACATTAATAAGCTCCACTATCTTCGTGCATCACTAAAGGGGAGTGCTCTTTTAATAATTAATAATCTCGATTTTAAGTCGGAGAATTACAACGCTGCCTGGAAGTTGCTTTGTGAGCGTTATGACAATAAGAGGCTGCTTGTGAATAATCATGTGCAAGCTTTGTTTAACATTGAGTCATTTTCAAGGGAATCAAGTAAGTCAATAAGACATTTAGTAGACGAAACTAAAAAAAATTTAAGAGCCCTGGCGACCTTGGATCAACCTGTTCAATATTGGGACACCTTAATTATCCACATTATGACGGGTAAACTAGATCAAATCACAAATAGGGAATGGGAGCAGCACCGCAACTCTATGTCACAGCCTCCCACCTTACCAGTCTTTATTACATTTCTCAATAGTAGGGCAGATTTATTAGAAACACTAGAGGAGTCCAAAGTTGCTAAAACACAAAACTCACAAGCTTTTAACAATACTAAACCTAAAAGCTTTGTAATTAATACTAATAATAATTTTACTAACCATAAATCATTCAATCATAAATCTTCATTATGTCAATTATGTAATCAGTCACATTTCCTATTTTCTTGCCCTAACTTTAGAGACTTACCTGTAGAGTCCCGTATTAAAAAGGCCCAAGACTTAAAAGTTTGTTTGAATTGCCTACGTCCAGGTCATGTACTTTCAAAATGTAAATTAGGCTCTTGTAAATATTGCCGTCTGAAACATAACACTTTGTTACATATTGAGAATGAACCAGAGCAATCTACCTCTCAAAATGTAGCGCTTACTCTTAATAACACGTCTGAAACAAGAACTGTGTTACTCTCCACAGCGCTCGTGAATGTGGTGGATACTAACGGAAAGCTCCATACCGCACGGGTCTTGCTGGACAACGGGAGCACAGCCAACTTTGTTTCAGAGGATTTCTGCCGTAAGCTGCACCTTTGTACTTTGAATACCAAATCCAGAGTGTTTGGCATCAATAATCAGTCTTCAAACTGCACAAAATCATGCAATTTTAAATTACAGTCATTAGATAAGGTATACGAAGTCAACATAGAATGCTTTGTATTATCTAAAATAAGTACTAAGCTACCATCAACTTATGTTGACACAAGGAGCTTTCAAATACCCACTGGCATTCGTCTTGCCGATCCTACTTTCAATTGTCCGTCTTCAGTCGACATCTTAGTTGGCGCAGAAATATTTTGGGAAATTTTAGGCGCGAATCGTATCAGTTTAGGAAAGAACAAACCTTCTTTATTTGAATCTAAGTTAGGCTGGTTGATTTCCGGCTTATTTATAAACTCAAATCATAATAATGACTCTTCTTCTCCCGTGTGCATGTTTTCAGACAACACACTATCAGATTTGTCTCGATTTTGGGAGCTTGATACTATTTCTTCAAAACACAAACTCACTCCCGAAGAGAAGCGCTGTGAGCAGATATTTGCGGATACCACGTATCGAGAATCTGATGGTCGTTTCGTGGTGACTCTACCCCTCAAAGAGCCACCCACCATTCTAGGTGACTCTTACAACATGGCCAGGCATAGGTTTATCTCTTTAGAACGTAGATTACAAAAAAATCCAATTCTTCAGAAACTCTATTTTGACTTCATGCGTGAGTACATAGAGCTAGGTCATATGACTGAAATTAATTCTTTTGATTGGAACTCTACAGAGCCATCTTATTACTTGCCACATCATGGAGTCATGAAGGAGTCGAGTTCCACTACGAAACTGCGTGTCGTATTTGACGCGTCTGCAGTTACTACGTCGGGAAAGTCTTTCAACGACATCCAAATGATAGGAGCCACTCTTCAAGACGATTTACAATCGATTCTTCTTCGATTCCGCCAGCATAGAATTGCAGTGTCAGCGGATATTCAGCAATTCTATAGACAGCATCTTGTCACTTCTCCACAACGATGTCTGCAACAGATACTATGGAGAGAAAGCCCTAGGACACCGTTGAAAACATACGTACTTAATACAGTCACCTACGGTACGGCATCTGCACCTTTTCTCGCAACTAGGTGTCTGTTACAACTAGCGCATGATTGTAATAACAAGGCCATTCAATTTACAATCGAACATGATTTTTATGTTGATGATTATTTATCAGGTTCATCATCTGTCGAAGAGGCGATACATCAATGTCGTGAAGTTATCGCTGTCTTACAATCAGCTCAGTATAATCTGCGTAAGTGGCATTCTAATTCCGTGGAAGTCATGCAGCACTTTCATGGAATTAATTGTGATACACAAGGCTCTGTTGATCTAAGCTACAACTTTAACGAGATTTCTAAAACATTAGGCCTCAACTGGAAATTATTTAATGACACATTTTCTTTTACAATTAATTTAAAGCACACTGACATTATTTCAAAACGACACATTTTATCTACGATTGCACAAATATTTGATCCCTTAGGTCTTGTAGCACCATGCATCGTGGAATCTAAAATTATCATGCAACAGTTGTGGTTAGCTAAATGTACTTGGGACGAACCTGTTTCTGAAGACATACAAAGGTCTTGGGAGAGTTTTCAAAATACTCTTCCATTGTTAAACAACATAGAGATTCCACGTTGGATTTCATGTGACTCTCCTATAAAACTGCAATTGCACGTGTTTACAGATGCGTCTGAGCGAGCTTACGGTGCCTGCGTCTTCGTGCGCAGCATACATGCCGATGGCTCTGTTCACGTTCATCTACTTAGTTCCAAGAGCAAGGTAGCTCCTATAAAACCAGCTACTATGCCCCGACTCGAACTATGTGCAGCCTTGATGGGCGCTCGATTGCATTCTAAGGTACTTCAATCACTTACCCTAAAATTCAACGAGTCAGTGTTCTGGTGCGACTCTACCATAGTGTTGGGCTGGCTATCGATGACACCCTCGAATCTTAAACCTTTCGTCCGTCATCGTATCTCTGAAATCCAGGACATTGTCGGTGGTGACTGTTGGCGCTACGTTCCTTCAGCAGAAAACCCCGCAGACCTCGTCTCACGAGGACTCTCAGCTGACAAGTTAGCTCACTCTTCTTTATGGTGGTCAGGGCCACAGTTTCTACAACAAGACCAATCAATTTGGCCGCAATTTCCACGATCGCATGACAAGTCTACGTTACCAGAGACAGTTAGAATTTTTCATGTCAACGTCGACGGTGAAAATGTAATTTCTACACTTTTCAATCGGTGTTCAAACTTTAACGCATTGCAACGCATCGTAGCCTTTATGTCACGGTTTCTTAAAAATTGCAAATTACAAAATCAAAATCGTACATTTGGTCCACTAACAACATGCGAATTAAATAATTCATTAAATTTAATTTTAAAAATCTGTCAACAAGAATCATTCCCTGAGGAGTACAATCTTCTCACTTCAGGTAAACTATTACCTCCTAAAAACAAACTCTTATCATTATCGCCTTTTCTTGACGATAATAAAATTATTCGAGTAGGGGGCAGGCTTCATAGTTCCTTTTATGACTACAATGTTAAACATCCTGTTCTTCTTTGTAGCTCGAATCGAATCTGTAATTTAATATTTCAAATGTTTCATCATAAATTATTTCATGCAGGGCCTCAACTGTTACTTGCCTCCATTCGTCATCACTACTGGCCCATCGGTGGTAGAAATCTAGCCAGGAAGACAACACATCAATGTGTAAAATGCTCTAGAATCAAGGCTAACACAATCCAACCTATCATGGGCAACCTTCCAGTGCAGCGTTTACATCTAGAATTTCCCTTTTTAGATACAGGTGTCGATTACGCCGGTCCTATCATGATAGCTGACCGCAAGGGCAGAGGTTGCAGGCTCGTCAAGAGCTTTATATGTGTATTTGTGTGTTTGGCCACAAGAGCAGTTCACCTTGAGCTTGTTTCAGACATGACAAAAGAAGCTTTTTTAGCAGCTCTCAACCGATTTATTGCTCGGAGGGGGAAACCACGCCACATCTTCTCGGACAATGGTAGTACTTTCGTCGGGGCCTTCAATGAGCTAGCGCAGCTTCTAGCACAGGATCTCGACCTAAATAGAATCGATCCAGGTATAACCTTTTCGTTTATTCCGGCATATACTCCACATTTCGGTGGACTATGGGAATCTGCCGTCAAATCCACCAAATATCATTTAAAACGAATCTTAAGCCTTACGTACCTCACCTTTGAAGAAATGGCAACTTGCCTTATTCAGATTGAATCTATATTAAATTCTCGTCCTCTAACTCCTATATCCAGTGACCCGTCAGACCTCACTCCACTTACACCCGCACACTTCCTTATTGGGCGATCTTTACTGACGTTGCCTCATCCACAGGTCACCAGAGCCAGTGTGTCCTCGCTTCAGCGA
Organism: Leptidea sinapis; assembly: GCF_905404315.1. Taxonomy (NCBI): domain Eukaryota; kingdom Metazoa; phylum Arthropoda; class Insecta; order Lepidoptera; family Pieridae; genus Leptidea; species Leptidea sinapis. Next base: position 14,717,483 of record NC_066267.1, on the reverse strand, counting down.
TTCCAGAGAATCGAATATCTGAAGCAACATTTTTGGAATCGCTTCTCAAACGAATATGTTCTCTGGCTTCAGGAAAAATCCAAATGGCATCGCTCTACCAGAGAAGAACTAAAGGAAGGGGCTCTCGTTGTAATCAAGGACATGACCTCTCCGCCTCTTATGTGGCTGATGGGACGAGTCATCCGTGTGCTACCAGGGAGTGACGGCGTCGCAAGAGTTGCAGACATACGCACACGCAAGGGTGTGCTCAGACGGGCATTCAAAACTATTTGCCCCCTGCCTCTACAGTGACTCTACCTTGAAGACCACGGCTCTTCAACAGGGGGAGCATGTTGGAGCCGCCTTAACTGCGGCTGATGAACCGGTTGTGTAGCCGGACGCCAGAGGGGAGCCGCCGGAGAGGGGAGGCAACGGTCGTCGACCCACTCGGCAGTGCCACGTCCCGCAGTCGCGTCAAACCCTATCAGCACGACACCCGCGCACGCGCATCTACCTATTTACAATATTTCCGCATACGATAACCAGTTACTTTGTGCTGTCAATAAACATTTAACTACAGTCCGCTGTTTGCTTCGCCACCAATTTATTTATTGCCTCGAATACAGTATACATTATAGATCTTTAATTTTTTTTAAGTGTCTTCTGTAACGTGTTTTAGTTTAAAGTTATTCTAAGAGGACAATTAATGCTGGTATAAAAATAATTAACATTTTATTTGTTTGTTTCAAAATCAAAATCAGTTTATTCACGTTGGTCACGGAAATGACACTTATGAATGTCAAAAAAAAATATTTTTCTTATTGAATCTACCGCTACTTCGTAAAGGGTTGAGCCAATGAGAAGAAGTAGCAAGAAACTCATTGCCACTCTTTTATATCAAGATTTACATTTAGATCGATTTACAAATCATTTCAATTACAATATAATATGTAAAATGTGAAATGATGCAACAAACACTTTCAAACGTCAAATAGTCAATGTCTTACACGAGTAAGTCAAAAAAGTAAATGTAAATTAATACAAAAGTTATTGAGTACAGTAGCTGCATCATCCGCATACACCATAAATCAATAAAGGTATTCTGCGAGCATTTTATAAGCGATTATAAATAAATATATTGAAATATATAAGGAAACAATAAAATATTCCACTTAGAAACTCAAAAGCTTCAACGTAACGGACGTTAACGCAAACGGAAGTAATTTGTGGTTGAATTAATTAAACATCTGGCTAGTTCAAGAAAGTTCTAGTTTCAAAACGAACCAGTACAGTGAGGCACAGACATTACTAACACATACATAATATATAACATTTAAACTCAACGTCTGCAAGCCTTAATTTGCACTTTATGCAAATAATAGAAACGGACTAATTGCATTAGCAACTGCTGTTTTGTTTTGCGCAGACTGTTTAAGTTGCACAATTAAGATGATTTACTACTTGATAATGTGAAGGAATTAATCATATGCATTTATTAAAGCACGAGTATCGTATACAATTTTTCCTATTAAGTTGCGCAAAGATCGATCACTATAATTATTTTCAAACATTCCCGCACGCTCTTGTCAACGTGTGGGAAAGTTATACTTTGCGAACGCAAATACATGCACAAAATCAAACTTTGCGCACGATAATAGGGAAAAAATAAACACACAAAGCGTATTTATTTATGCAAATTGGTAATGAGATATTGTTCACTTTGATATTAGAACTATCTCTCAAAATCAAACCAAAATCACTTTATTCATGTAGGTCACGGAAATGACACTTATGAATATCGAAAAATATATTTTTTCATATTGAATCTACCGCTACTTCGTAAAAGGTTGAGCTAATAAGAAGAAGTAGCAAGAAACTCATTGCCACTCTTTTAAAAGCCGTCTTGTTTTTATTGATTCCCAAATGGTCATTGGTTACCCCAGGGAAATTTGAGTGGACTGTATTTACTTAATAAAAGTTTAGGTGAACAGAACAGTAATCATAGGAATAAGGGGGGAAACTAGTACTAATCTCTTTTCCAAGTTCCTGGATTCTTCTATTTTCGTCATAAATTGTGTTTGAATGTTACCATACCATAGACTTGCATATACGGGCATATAGACAAAGAGTGTGCAAGAGAGAAGAATATCTCTAACAGAGATACAGCAAGATAGAGAAGGTAAGCGAATCTGTATTACTCGAACTGATTTTGATTGAGAAGCCGTAAAAAGTCAGCCACTCTTGGCGTTACCTCCTTAGTATTTTGAATAGTAAACCACTACCGACAAATCAAAATTGGTCAAGTACTATCGAACTGTCAGGTCGTTCATACGCTTATTATTATGAGTAGGGGATAAGATGCACTTAAATCCTAGAATATATTGTGCCCCTTGCTTGCGCTAGCGCGCCTACCCTCGACTTCTTGTGTCTTAAGACAACGAGCTGTGGTGAGATCGAGGCTACAGACTAGGAGACGTGTGCCGGGATTTAAATTGTATTCTCTAGACCTTTTCCTTTTAAGAAGCGTAGGATCCTCAGAAAGTCTAGGTCAGGCACGTCCTCTGCTTTGAGTGAGGGTGTTATAAGACACCCTAGCCTGATTCTGGCAATGGCTTTGCAATTCAAAAGGTTGTGTATGGGGTCTTCAGCGGCTTTGCAGCAGAATCTGCACAGATTTGATTCACTGAGACCCATTTTGGTTAGGTGCCCGTTCAGCTTGCAGTGGCCAGAGAGGAAACTCTTGAGGGCTCTCACTTCTCTCCTGTCCAAGCTTATGTATTGTTTGGCACGCTTACTTTGATAGTTGCCTAGGAGCAGCTTAGCCCATCGATTCATATGCTTACGGCCGTTCCCAATATTCCGTCTATCTCCGGTTGTGGCCTACTTGAGATAAAAAATCGTAACTATCGTTGACTATTCTGTCCCAATAAAATTATCGCCGGTAACTCATCTTATCCGTACAAGTTGTCTGTCAATGGGACGACGTATAGCTTACCATATAGTTTGATAGGATTGGATAGAAGTGTGTTTGGAAATTGCAACAGTGAACTGGCGATAAGAATGACTTATCGGATATATTGGGACGGCTTAAGATTATTGACAGCTAATTACTAACAGTAGAAGGTAGTAATAATTTATCTCCATCTGCAGATAGTATATTAGTTACGGCCGTTAGTATGTTGTACCAACTATTAGATTAAGATTTGACAGAGGGCGCTTAATGTAGAGATATTTTTTTTTTTTTATTGTACCCACGTTCATTACTCAGGAGATTAATTAGCACCATCAAAACACTTCAATACACCGCGTATCAATTAATGAACTCACACAAATACCAATAATCAACTTTATTCCAATAGAAATATAGGTTAAAATCATATTGTGAGTTATTAAAAAATGTTTTCGTAAGCTCCAGCGTTCCTTGGGGGATAATAAATCAAAAGGTTCTTGCTTGTTTGAATTTGATGAAGTTTTTTTCTTTTTATTTACTTTGATGGATCTTTCTTTGGTATAAAGACAATGTTGTCTTGTTAGTAAATACTTATATTTGTAATTGTAGCTATTAAAATTACTGGGCAAATGAGACTTAACATCTTATGTTTCAAGGTGACGTGATTAATTGCAGTGCCACTCAGAATTTTTGGGGTTTTCAAGAATCCTGAGTGTCAATGAGAATCAATTACCATCAGCTGAATGTCCTGCTTGTCCCGTATTTTCATAAATATAAAAAAAATAGAAAAGTGAGCCAATGGGAGTTGTGAATGAAAGAAAAACTGTAAGAGAAGTAATGAAAGTAGATTGGACAAATCGTTTGTAAGTGTGAATGTGGAAAGACTTGTTGAACATCAAGTCGAACTGCGTGTACTATCCAACATTATATGTTAGGGATATACTGAAGAAGATGATGAAGGCTGGGCAAGTGTACCATGAACGAGAAACATTGCATGAAGGCTACAGTACAACTATTTTCATCGATGAATGTTTTATCATGTTTCAAAACCTAAGGATAAAACTTTCTACTTAAATATGAATAAAAGAAATTTTTACAGATAATGTAAAATAATAGCTATTATATCCGACAAGGGAGTCATTAAAATTGCATCGGTACAGGTGAGTTGTAGTGGAAAAAGATTTCACAGGTCGTTAGGTATTCAGAACGTTCCTGTGCTCGCAATAATGTGAACACATACGGATAGATATTTGAAGCGATAATGCGACTGTTGTTTAAAAAACCTTCAATAATATTTTACTAATCGATCTAGTAATAAGTGGAAGAATATCTCACTTTTTAGTGGCAGTCACTAGCTTTATTGCTGGCCTGTCGACTGATTTTATTAAAAGTAGTATTTATGACGAGGCACCTAAAGTTGGAAATGTAAGCCCGAGTACCGAATCAAAAATTACGAAACCTACGATACGATAAAAAAAGTACTCAGCAAATTCGTACATCAGGATTGTTATAAGTCGACATTATAAATATGTGCTCGTGATGGTAGGAAGTCTATACCGTGTTAGATCATAATATATTATATAACATGTTATAAGTCGTCGGTAGAAAATTTCTCAAACATTCTTTTTGGATTCCTAGAGAAAATAGCGCTTTCTTAATTCCAATTATGTTCGCAGTTTTACGGCAATTGAAGACGCTGCTATAAACTATAAAAGATCATGGAGAAAAATGCAACTGTAATATTATAGCGAACATCAGAGGGTGATCATTACAATATTAATTAATTGTACAAACCCACCTGGTAAACCTTTACAAAACAACGTATTTTATTCAAATACATGGACTCATATTAAGTGGACCCGCTTAACCATTATCAGATGATAATACAGCAACGCGCGGATGGGCGTAATTATTTCAAACGATTATATTTTCAGGCCATAATATTGTGAGAAACAAGCAGGTTGGCTAAGTACAATGTCACATAAGTGATTTAAATATTACTTACCAATTTGCTTTTAGATTTTGATTTTCTTCTTGTGTAATTTAAGAAAATTATGATATCTTTTCTTAAATGTCTTTGAAATGTAAACATTTGTAATAAAACCAGAATTATCTGTATGTGGAGTGGTTTTCTACAATAATACTTAATTTCGAGTAAGGACAGTTATTGGTTCTGAGAAAAATTTTGTACATGTGCATGTTGCTTCCATCTCTATAGGCTCGTTCGAGATAATGCTTGGTCTGTCATAGAAACGTGGTTTCACCAGTCTCTTTTGGTATTTATTTAATATCCTACTATATATTAAAAAGTCTTTTATCAGTACTACTCTTTTCATTTAATACTGTAATAATGACTGAACATAAGTACTACTTTGAAAAATTTGCCAACGCATTTGGACAGGATACTCCACAAAATTTTCACTTGAAGACTAAAGGAGAGTAACAGAAAATCGCAAACAACATCAAAACAATTTAATAAATCAACAACCATGTATGCCATATAACTTACACCTCGTGTTTTAGATCGAGTGTGTTGCGATATTTTTATTAATAATAATTTTTTTCCCGCGGCTTGTCACATTTTATGTGCCCGTATGTTTTATTGCAGGAGGATACTGTGATTGTATGCAAATCTGAATACTCTGCAGAACAGTTCTTTAATAACAATTTTGTTATTAATACCACCTGAGTTCACATTAAGGTGGGTTTACATGAGACTATATTAATTGGATGTCATTATTATCAGAATATTAGCCTTTTTTATGTAAACATATTATTTTATATATATTTATATGTTTAAAAAAATGTTCAACAATAGCTGAAGCAATTCGGCTAATTATTCTTTTATTTTAAATTTCTCCTGGCATACACATAATATAGCAATTATAATATTTCAAATCAAGGATTTGGATCAAAAACTATAGAATATTTTACGAACTTTTTTTTTTATGGGAGAGAGGACAAACGGGCGTACGGGTCACCTGTTGTGAAGTGATCACCGCCGTCCACATTTTCTTCCAATAATAGAGGAATCTTAAGAGCTTTGCCGGCCCTTTAAACTTTATTTTTCTTATGAGTGGTATACAGAAATCTTTTGTAAGGGGTCTTCACGTGGCAGAAAAGAAAACATTGTAAAAATTCTATTCCAAAAACATTCAGCTTCAGAAATAGATTTTTTGGTCATTCGATATCGAAACAAATTTATATATTATGTATGTATATATATTATAGTATTTAGTTTAGACTAATTTTATATTTATTTAGATAAATCTATAAAATATCATCATGTTTGTTGAATGCGATTACTAATTGTGACAGTAATCACGACCATCATGTTCACGAAGCATCCTATAAAGGATATTTATAGTAAAGATTCCAAAGCGCTAAGCCTAATTGAATAAATTTTATTTGACTTTGGCTTTCACTTTGATAACAAAGATTGGGAATGGAGCGACCGCCTTCAGACTATTAAATAAAACATTTTATTGTATGATATTACATTTTAACGATAATTTTATGAAAAAGAAAATAAGCCCACTGAGTTTGCTTGCGCCCGTTCTTCTCAGGTCTGAGGCATACTTTTTCGATTTTATCCTTATGTTGAATAAAATTATTTGAATTTCAATCATTGGACATACGAAACAAATAAGATTGGACAATTCTTAACTGTATTTAAAAACAAAATATCTTATTAGAAACTGAAAATTAAATAGAAAATATGTTTAATAAGCGATTCAAAAATATTCCTTCAAAGCATTGTTTGCCTTCGGAATGCAAATGTATCAACTTGAAATAAGTCTGTCGTTATTTCTGTTTCGAGATTTACTTAAAACGAGACGCGAAGTAATAAGAAAAATATTTGTCTTCAGGTATTTCTTAACATTTGCGTATTAAACATTTTCGCTGTTTCTATTGAGATCGTAAATGAGGTTAGCATTGTAGATAATTTGAGGTATATAAATATAAGAATTATAGTTTTTTTTTTATTTAACGTCATTCTGGCTGTACTTAAAGCCAACACCAACTAAACACAAACTCTGTACTGGTAAGTCTGGTTCTTAGCTACAATAAAGTTTATTGTGATATAGATACATTTAATTTGTTCAAAATAAATATAAAAAAGGGTTGCACTCCGGGAGTGCCGGTAGATGTGAAAATTTGAACATTAACATTGTGCATTTTAGAATATTTTGGAATGGTTTGGGAATAATTTCGCACGCACGAATTGCTTTATTTATCAGAATGAAAGAGTTAGCATGTGTGGTTTATAACAATATTCATTTATTGCGCTATCGTATACAGAAATGACAATTTATATTTAAAAAAAAATAACACTTCAGAACAATTACAATTATTTTATGTCATATATCGGTAATTTTATATTTAGCTGGCAACTATCTCTTGGCTGTACTGTGAATTGTGTACTATCGCTGTGCAAATAAATTCGTATTTAATTAAGTGGTTTAATTACAAAATTAAACAATTGGTGACGAAGATGGGATAGTTAGATCAATTGCATTTGTGCAGAAATTAATCTTATAAAATTTGATTTCGAACTAGATACTGGATCAGAAGCAACTACAATAAATTTAAAAGATGTAAAAATGTTAAATATGCTTCATAAAATTGAAAATAGAAATATGACCTTTAAAAGTTATGATCAATCAACGTCAAAACCCATAGGAATCTTAAAAAAATTAAAATATACCCTTTTGACCATTTCTTCCCCCTCCTAAAATCTCTTACCATCACCTCATTCATCATTAAAAAGTTTATCCCCCAGAAAAATCAACTTACATTCATAATTTTAACGACTGTCTTACGAATTTACTCTACGACCTTTACCACGTTTTGCACTAGATTTGTAGTCTTCTATCATTTCCCTAGAACGTTTACTAAAACGAAACTGCGCGTCAACGACATTTACGGCCATACACAATATTCAGTCTTTCTCCAGTTGTGGTATATTTGAGATAAAAAATTGTAAATATCGTTGACTTTCTGTCCCAACTTATCGACGTTAACTCATCGTATCCGTATACGCTGTCTGTCAATGGGACGACGAATAGCTTACCAGGGATAGAAGTTTGTATGGAAATTGTAACAGTGGACTGGCGATAAGAATGACTAATCGGATATTTTGGGACAGCTTCAGATTATTGACAGCTAATTACTGACAGTAGAAGGTAGTAATTTATCTCTATCTGTAGATAGTATATTGGGAACGGCCGTTAACCGACAAGCTCACATGTAGTTACCAATATAGTTATACCAAATGTAAAATGTTTATCTCTGCTCTATTATAATATGATGTTTTAAGTTGTCACATGAATGAATGAAAAAGAAAAAATAATTGTGAGGTTTTATGAAACCGCGGTATAAAGTGAAACTTGTTTTCACATAATAGACAGTTAACTAAAAATTTTTGCTAAATTATGCTTTGCTGCTATTGTAATATTTTTCTTTCGCTACTTGAGGCAAGTTTTAGCAAAATGCACATACGAAAAATAACCTCTTTGTTGTATTTGTACTCTTTTGTCCTTTGTCTACTAATTTTTATGATGATCGAATTGAACACAAAGTTGAATGTACTGTAACGCCATGTCTGACTAGAATTTTTTTTAAATCAGTACCTAACTCAAAAAAGTTTTACCATTAATGACCACAACGGTACGAAATCTGAATCGTTATATTAAAGTTGCGTTGTTATACTGAGCTTTAGAAAAATTCCCAAATTTACCTTAAAAACCACACAAAAAAGTCTTTAAAAGTTATAATTCAGTTCGTTATACAACTCTCAGCTCAATTAAGACTTTACTCGTTGTATTTAAACAAACGTGGAATACGCGATCTCATTAATACTTTCGCCGAGTTTAATCTAAAGGTATTTCTTTTCATTAAGCTTCAACTTTTCCGAAGTGGTGGTAAAATCTTTTAAATGCATAAGTGTCATTTTGATCCAACTGAATAATTGATTTTCTTTCTTTCCTTAGATTAGTTATTATAAGACCAGTGGGAGGCTCCTTTGCACAGGATGCCGGCTAGATTATGGGTACAACAACGGCGCCTATTTCTGCCGTGAGGCAGTGTAATGTGTAAGCATTACTGCCTTTCGGTCTGAAGGGCGCCGTAGCTAGTGAAATTACTGGGCAAATTAGACTTAACATCTTGTCTCAAGGTGACAAGCGCAGTTGTAGTGTCGCTCAGAATTTTTGGGGTTTCAAGAATCCTGAGCGGCACTGTATTGTAATGGGCAGGGCGTATCAATTACCATCAGCTGAACGTCCTGCTCGTCTTGTCCCTTATTTTTGAGACCGCTTCATTGAAAGTGACTTATCTTCCTCGGGATGCATTCCTTCCTATCTATACTCATTCCAGTCTATATTCTATGGCCTAAAAAAGGATTGTTTCCTGTAATAAAATGTCGCCAACAAAGGACAGTTGTTTGGTGCCACAGACAAATAAATCTAGGCTAGGTATGGTAGTAGTAGGTATCATAGAATTAGTAGTTAATACGTAATACATACTACATACATCAAATTTTCATGTTTAAATCATAATACTAATGTTTTTTTTTCATTTTAATGTCAAACTAAGAAAATAATTTGGTAATATAATTGGCCAAGATGCTGCTAGGTATATTCTGTAATTATCAATTTTGCCATGTTGGCTGTATGGCCATGTATAACTTTGCCATCCCTTGAAGGAAAAATGAAACCACTCGCCAGAGATAAGTACCTATGTTTTTTTTTATGGAAGGAGGACAAACGAGCATGCGGCTCTTGTGTTAAGGGATCACCGCCACCCACATTCTCTTGCAACACCAGAGGAAGTAGAGGAGCGTTGCCGGCCTTTAATGAAGGTGTGCGCGCTTTTTTTCAAGTTACCCATGCCGTATCGTCCCGGAAACACCGCACAAGGAAGTTCATTCCACAGCTTTGTAGTACGTGGAAGAAAGCTCCTTGAAAACCGCACTGTGGAGGATCGCCACACATCCAGATGGTGTGGTTTTTTGTTTTGGCCAGAAAACGCTCCTGTCGTCTTAGACCCTCTATAAATCGACAAAAAATTTGACATAAATCTATTTTATCAAACAACTTAATTTACTTTGGCTTTTATTCCAGGAATTCTATGCAGCGAGCAGATTGAATAGAAGAAGAACTCTTATATTATTGTTTCAGTAAAGAGGCTTGATAAATTTTCTCCAAAATATTTTCAGCGCCAAAATATATTTACAAAAGGTAATTTAAAACGACGCTACTGCTTCGATGAAATTTTAGGAGATAATATTATTTTTAGATAAAAGCAAGACGCAGTTTACTTCGCAAATTTTGTCTCGGAAATTTAGGGAATTATTTTGCATTGATGCTTAAGTCAACTCTATCTTGATTGTTTTGAAGACCTGTATAATGAAATTAATAATAGTCTATTTTGTATTAAACAATTAATTACATACCACATTAATATTTAATATCTGCCATCAAAGGGATATTTAATTATCAATTCTTCAACCATCACAAATCTTTGCAATTTCTGAGCGAAAGTTCATTAATATTTTTTTCCTCTTAAGTAATATTTTAACATCTTGATTTATTAATATATATATATATATAATTATAAGTTTTGGTCATCATTAGCCGGAAGACTTACGCTGCTGGAATAAAAGCCATTCCCTAAGGATCTCCACGACGACCGGTCCTGCGTTGCCCTATTCCAACGTATTCCGGCGATCTTGACCAGGTCGTCGGTCCATCTTGTGGGGGGCCAACTGACACTGCGTCTTCCGGTACGTGGTCGGCATTCGAGGACTTTTCTACCCCACCTGCCATCTGTCCGTCGAACTATGTGCCCTGCCCACTGCCACTTCAGCTTCGCAATCATTTGGGCTATGTTGTTGATTTTGCTTCTCCTGCGAAAACTCCAAGCATATCCATAAGCACCGCCCAGGTCTCGATCGAATCAAAGGCTTTCTCATGATCCACGAACGCCAAGCATAATGACTGGTTATACTCCCCTGTCTTCTGTATAACCTGCCGCAGCGTATGTATGCGGTCTATGGTGCTAAAGCCTTTTCGGAATCCGGATTGTTCGGGAGGCTGGCAGTCATTGAGCCTGCGAATGAGACGATTCATGATAACTTATATACATAGCTCAGAAGTGTCAGTCTGCTTACTGTGGAGTGTACTAAATTATACTTCTCAGACAAATACAAGGAGAAGTCGTAAATAAAACCTTACCAAATAATTACATATTTTATTGATTCGATAGCAGTGTTACAAGTTCTGCCACTGCTTATACTATTCTTATCTCATCTTCTTAATCATGATTCATCAAAACAGATCATATATTTGAAATATTTGATTGATACATAAGTTTAAAGACCATAAAGGCACATTTTTAAGAAACTGTACATAATAATAAGCAATTTACATAATTATTATTTTATAAACTGCATAGTTTTAGTTTTTTAATCTTAAATCGACATGATTATGTTACACAAATAAAATTCACTGTGGTTTTGATCTCCCCTTGGGAGTTGAACAAAGCATGCAAACTTTATCAACGATACGTCACTCGAACGGTTGGCTGAATTGGAAGAGCGCTCGCAAGGAACGCGGGAGGGCGCGGGTTCAAGTCCCGCATCGTTCATAAATTCTGTTTTCAAATTTCATTTGTGTAATTAATCCCAGCAGTGAGGGTTATCACTTTAAAACATAACAAATTGTTTATGATTATGTGAAGAAAAAATCAAGTAGAGTTTAATTTCAAACATTTACTTTGCTGGAAGGTTTTCCAGCGAGGTAAATCCATCAATAGAATTTAGAACTTTAATAGAATTCGTTCGATATAATATTCTTCTTAAAGTTATCTTTTAAAAAAAAATACGCTGACGATATTTATGGATTTAATAAGTGATGACAGTTAATTAATTAGAAAATTATAGAAAGTACGTCTACAGGAATTATATTTTATTTTGTATTTATTTATTGTTTGTTTCTGTAGCTAAACATAATATTAATATTGTTTAAATCGCATCGCCCTTTTGTCATAAGTGATAGAAAACTGGGTGTGTGGCTTGGAAACGACACTCCTTGTTTTATTATGTCAGATTTACAACTTTTCTTTGGTGATCGGTTGAACGACACAAAATTTAATGTTTTGTCGTGCCATCTACTAGTGACTGACGTGATACATGGATACTATTGAAATCATCTTCATTGAAAACCACTCCAACAAGAAAAAAATTACATATAGGATGCCTGTTTTTCATAGAATCTGTGCTGTTATATTGAGCTTGACGAAAATTCCAAAACTAATCTTAAAACAACACAATAAAGTGTCGTTAAAAGTTATAATTCAGTTCGTTGTACAACTCTCAGCTCGTTGTATTTTAACAAACGTGGAAGTCACGATTTCATTAATATTTTCGTTATGTTAAGTGTGTCTGTATTCCGAATGATTAACAAATTTACATCACAACATAAATAAGAGGTGTTTCAATGTAACAATAACAAACGTAAATCGCCCCTATATTATAATATTATAAATGCTAAAGTTTGTGAGTGTGTGTGTATGTTTGTTACTTCTTCACGCAAAAACTACTGAATTTATTTTAAATAAACTTTAGAATAATATAGCTTGCACATCAAAATAACACATACACTATAATTTATAAAGATACAATGTAAATTATCCAAAATATAACGCGATAAGTGCCAAGAAATAGGAAAAAAATCTGCAATCTGAAGCCTGTAGGAGTTACAAAAATACATATAATATACAAATATCAAAATACATGTAATTCAATATACCTATTATAAAGACAAAAATAATGAGATTAATAATTTTACTCTAAAATTAAATCATAAATTATCATTTGATTACATTGCGATGTAAAAGAATTGTTAAATAGCATTAATCAAAAATGCGCGGCGCACGTGCACGTGGCACGTGCGCCGCGCCTATACATTCGGCTACACTGTAGACACTCAAGGTATTCGTTGTCGAGGTGTCGTACGGTATGGACTGCTCTGGGACGTTGTTACACATACGATCCTTCCTTTGTCCTATTATTCTATAAAAGAACTCATGCCATACCATAATATCTTCCCAGAGATATTAAAACACAAAAAATTTATCTCGATTTATGAATTGTACTTTCATTCTCAAACAAATTATAAATTTTATACTAGAAATAGAGCTGAGATCTTTACTGGTCTACAAAGAACAAATTACATCACGAAATGTAATTAAATGTTGTGCGAAGTTTTAGTCCGCCTTTGAATATACAATAAATCAACATATTAATGCTTTAGGCAAAAGTGTGGACTAGATGGCCCACACTTTTGCGTTTTAAATTTAAGATACCAATTACTTTGATTTTGAAAGGTAGAATGACATTCACTTTTTGACAGGAAGTTAGTTATATGTGCGACATTTTAAAAACTTACTATAAGTACATATTTTATTCAGTCTTCGAAAAAGTCTTCACTCTATGGCATAAAAAAAGCATTGATAACTATAATGTCGCCACAAATGCACAGTTTTTGGGTGCCACAGACAACTAAATCTAGATTAGGTATGGTAGGTTCATAATCATTGTAACGAAAAATATATACAAATAATAATACACAACTCTACTGCTAATACTACTAGCATAATTTTATTGGCATTTACATCATGATTTGTGAGTCTTGCGAATCAATTTAACATAATTTTTTTACGTAGGTAACATTTCATTCTGTATCAGAATATCACAGATTCATTAAAAATCGTGAATAATTCGTTTATATTTATTGTTTCGATGGAAGTGTTGCGAGTTCCATCTGACGTTTAATTTTTCTTTTCTCATCTACTGAAGACTCGCTTTGTCCCAATAGACTAGCTTATGAATATTTAATGCGTTTCTCTATGCTTTAGAAATATGAATAAAGCTGGATTATATTCTGATATTATAAAATGATAATTTAGTTTACTTTACATCAGTTCACTTATATCATAATATATTACTAAGTTGTTTTGAATCCTACAAACCGTTTTACAATTTTCGAAGGAATTACGCACTTGGTATATTTTTCTTTACGGAAAAGAAGGATAAACGAGCGTACGGGTCACCTGGTGTTAAGCAATCACCGCCACCCATTATCTCTTGCAACACCAGAGGAAACACAGGAGCGTTGCCGGCCTTTAAGGCAGGTGTACGCCCTTTTTTTGAAGGTACCCATGTCGTATCGTCCTGAAAACACCACACAAGGAAGCTCATTCCACAGCTTTGTAGCAGCTGTGTAAGAAAGCTCCTTAAAAACCGCACTGTGGAGGACCGCCACACATCCAGATGGTGGGGATGATATCCTTATTTGTATCGTGGAATTCGGCGGCAGGAATCAAGTGAAACAGCTCTTTGGAACACTTCCCGTGATAAATGCTATAGAAGACATACAATGAAGTGACGTCTCACACAGCGCCAAGTGATCACGCCGTTCACACAGCACTGGATCCCCGACAATTCGAGCTGCTATTATGTAACTACTAACTATATTACAAAACAAAGACGCTTGCCAGGTCTGTCTGTCTGGAAAAGTCACAATAAACTCAAATATTTTAAACTTGAAGGTTATATGCCCATTCAGATATGAACCGATGTATATCGATGTAGTTGTAATAACTGCAGTATGTTATTAAATTACATATAAATCCATGTCATAACCATAACAACATATGTTTTAAGCAACCGTTTGCTTTCAAACTAAGCCGGATATAACTACGTTGCCAATCGCCATACTGTAATTACTACATAGAAAAACATAGACCAATCGGGTATAATAATGTCTTTATAAACTCATATTTGCTCAAGACCTAAATGATGGCGCGGCGTCAAAATTACGCCAGACGGGAATACGTCCAGTCATTCATCATTCATTTATAAGTTAGAGATAAGTTATAAGTAGTAGATATATTACCAGAGAATGGTTTGTGGTTTTGAACAATATGTTTGAAATCCATATTGTAATGCTGATTTGGAAACTATAATATAATGCAATGGAGCCCCCATATTGAAGGATTGGCGAATAGGCTTAGTTCTGCAGCATATTCGGTAAAAAAATTAGACAGTTAACTGACATAGATATGGCGCGACCAGTTTAGTTACTTTCATAGTATTATGTCACTTGGTATATTGTTATGGGGCGGCGCAGCCGATATTAATCTTTGTGCTGCAGAAGAGGTCTATTCGCGCTATTTATAACCTGGGTCCTAAATAATCGTTAAAAGAGATAAAAAAAAACCATTTGTCTGTTGCATCTCAATATATTCTTGATAATGTTCTATGTGTTCATAAGCACATTAAGGAATTTGGCAGAGACTGTGACAATGATAATGTTAACATAAGGAACTTTTACAATATGATCCCCGAAAATATACAAAACAAATGTGTTACGAAATTTAAAATAAATTGTTAAAAAATGTTTGTGTGGGAAATTCAATGATTTTCTTAATGACACCACAGACTGGGAATGACCTGGACACCCTCAGGCTGTTTGTTTATAAATGTTTATTGTACGTTATTAAATTGTAATCCATATTTTTATAAAATAAAAGCCCATTGAGTTTCTTGTTTCTTCTCAGGTCTGAGGCACTCTATTTTGATTGGGTGGTAGGTTTTGACGTCCAATAAGTGATTCTGAATCCTTTTTTGAATAAAAATATTTGATTTTGTATATATATAAACTATAAGAGTTGTTTCAGTATACATTAACCATTATGGCATACTGGCTATTTAGATATAATTTTTATTTCACATGACACGTAGAACATTCAATAGTGAAAAATGTTCGATTGTTTGATTTTAATTGTTTTGGTTTGTATTTGTAATATAAAATGGAGGTCTATCCTACATCAAAAATTTTTAGGACTCAAACATTACGGGGATTTTTGTTGCAATCGAGAATATTGAAACATGATTTAAATATGGTTCTTTAGTTGTATATTGGTTTGAGCTGATAGTCTTTTAACCAATGCTCTAAATAAATAAAACTAAATTAACATTTAATTATTTTCCACTCGCTTTTCAGAATAAAGGTAAATTTAAAGGATAATTTTTGAGTACAAGTTCCAGCGTGGAGTTTGCAGCGTTTGCTGTATTTGGAGGTGATACGGCTAATGAATGTTTGTGAGTTTTAGGTATTAATATTAAAAATGTAAATGAAATTGAATGAAAATAGTCCATGGCAACCCTATTTCACCATTCAAATAGAACGCAATTACACTTTGAACAGTTGAGTTTACAGATTCAATTCTGATTTAAAAAGGCGTTTAAATGCTAACCGCCGAATTTTAGACGTCCAACATATTATTTGATCGCGTTCAAAAGCTGTCATTGTAGTTATCGTAATAGAAACATTGACATTTAACAATTTTGATTTAATTCATACTTATCAATGACAGTTTTGATACATTATATTGTTTATGACATGTAAGCTCAGTTTACGTCAACACGCTCAAAAGGTATTGGTGAAATCGCTTTGTGTTTAATCGAGATCAAGATTAGCATTGGATTTCGTTTACGTAAAACTGAGTTATTGAAATCAGTTTAAAGTGTCATTCATGAAATCGGAGCTAAGGTAAATAATGATAAATTGAATGCGATGGTGGAAGCCGCTTTGCACTAAACTACGATGAAATATTAAACTGGGTGGAAGAGCGAACCACAATTGATAGCTGACATTAGCAAAGCACTGATGCAAGTTAGACTAACCATAGACGAAGAATATAATATGGAAGAACGTAGCCTACTGAACCAGGTGTTCATCAATTAATAGAAGGTCACATCATTTATGTTTGTAGAATTTTTGTTACTGAAATAAATATTTTTAAAATTTTTCAATATAAGTATATTGTTCGAGCAGTCTATAAAATGCGTTCAAGTTTAGTGAAACTAATATTATGATAGGACACTGCCAGTACATATACGGGAACCTCATATACGCTCATAAACATATTAGCCAATTTAAAAAGAATAGTGATGTACAAAGTGTCAATACTCTAAACAAACATAAACTCGCAATTCCATCTACTAGACTCCGTAAAATTGCTAAATCTTTTAAAGTGGATTGTGTTATATTCTATAATAAACTCCCAAATGATATTAAAATATTACCTATTAAAAAATTTAAATGTATCGTAAAAAATTAATTAACATCTAAGGCCTATTATAATGTGAAAGGTTATTACCGATTCTCATGAAATTTTGAGTGCATATTGGGTAGGCCTGAGAATCGGAAAACATCTATTTTTCATCCCGCTAAATGTTAAGGGTGGTCCAAACAATTTTTTTTTAATATTTTTGACATTTTTTCTCAAATTTGTTTGATTATGAGTCATCATTAAAAAATACATACAACTTCAAATTTTCACCCATCTACGATCAACAGTTACTTTTGCATCGCGATTTTAATATCGGCAATACAACGTTTGCTGGGTCAGCTAGTATATTATAAACGACTAGGTAACACACACATTGACAAATCAAAATTTATCACACATACGGACTGTAAGTTCGTCTGTGCGGTTCATTTTGTAAAAATAAATGTCGTACCTTCTCCATTCTCTTCTCTCACACAAATGACTTATTCATGCACTATTACCATTTCATCTCGAACAGTTGATGGCAAATGGCATTTTCAGAAACTTGTAATTATTTATAATAGACTATTGCGGAAGTGCTATGAATTTTCCAAATATTTGTCCATACGATTCTTAAACTTGTTGCGGTTTTAACAAAAGGTGAGATATTCTATTGAAAAGTCGATTAAATTGCTTCTCATTGCAAATACACGCAGTCAACTTAGATTTTATACAGTGTATTTATATAGATTTCTCTTAAGGCGAAGAGTAAGCAGAAAACACGCAAACATGATGTTTTTAGACAAGTTTTGTGGTGAAAGTATAGCATTTCGAGCTATGAACACTATTTAATCCTGTTACACATATCCTTAAGTCTTATTTGTAGGTTGCTAATGCTTGCTGTTGGTTATAGTTAACACTGCCGAGACTTTTTGAACTACCACTTTTCTTTGAAGTTAAACAAGTTTTTTGGCATGGCGTGACGCATTTTTTTGGTACTTCTCTCAGAAAAGTTATTTTTATAGCTTGTCCTTTTTTTATAGGTTCATTTATTCAGATTAGTAGTGAATAACGAGGATTGTTAGCATATAAACTGTTTTCCACGCAAGAATATTGAAAATATTGGCTTTGTTACATAGATGGCGGGCCGGCAGCCGTGAACTCATTTCGCTCAAGGTTGCTGGCATTTAGTGTCGCCTTAAAGTAGTTTTTATTATCATTTACACACGGTCCTTCCGGAAATCGTGAAACATTTAATTTAATCGAAGTATTAGCTCGCAAATATAGTTTAACAAATTAGAACAACTTGAAAACCACTTTCCCACTGAAACTGTAGTTAATGAGGTTAATTGATATTAGCTGTGAGTTTCACACGCTTATATAGAACTTTGAAAAGTTAAATAGATATACTTTAGGTAAAATTTGCAATTGTTGTAAATGACATATAATTTTTGAAGCCTCTGAAACTGTAATGTGGCTAATAAGAGTTCTAAATTGTTATTGTTGTATTGTTATTGAAATTATGTGTAAAACGATGAAGCTGAAAATGTTAATTTAAAAGAGTGAAATAGAGTTGCTTGCCATATCTTCTCATTAAAGCTGAACCTGTCCCGAAGTGTTGTTAAATGTAAAAAGAAAAGTTTTTTTTTTAACTTTTGACATTCATTTATTATCTCATTTCCTTGACCGACATGATTAAAGTGATTTTGATTTTATTTGAAACTAAGATAATATAATATAAAGTGATTATTTAAGTTTCTGGAACCACTGGACCGTTAGTTTGGAAGACCACATGGCAACATAAAATATGAGTAAATTATAATATATTTATAAATGATTTACAATTCATTTATCATTATTAAAATCACATTACTGGAATAAATTAATATTTAGTTTGTAGATTTTAAAAATTCCTTCACATATATATTATATTATTCATAATATGACTGTTTTTTCCTCTAAAATCAAGGAGTAAATAAATAAAATTATTTATGTTAAACAAGTATCATAATAAAGCAAAAAAAACATTGAATAATGACTTATAATGAGAATATAATGCACGAATATGGGTATGAAGATTAATATTAACCTTTTATCTGCAGAATGTCTTTATGCCTATTTTTCCTCTCGACCTAAATGATGGTGTCAAAATTACAACGAACGGGAATACGTCCCGTCATTCATCATAATCATAGTAATATTAATAATATTAAACGTTGTTTTGCCTTTTAAATTATTAAATAAGCCCCTACAACCCAGTGTTTGTGACCCTGCCTACTGAGCTAGAGGTCCCGGGTTCGAATCCCGGTAGGTGCGATCATTTATATTATGAATATGGATGTTTGTTTCCGAGTCATGGATGTTTATTTATATTTATTTATGTTTAAGTTGTAATAATAATATTGTAATAAATATATCGTTGTCTTGTACCCATAGTACAGGCTATGCCTAGTTTGGGCCAAGGCAATTTGTGTAAGAGTGTGTCAATATTATTATTATTAAATACCTTGCACCCGCTCATGTTATCGTCCGAATTTTTAATTGTATTGCAAAAAATATATAGGTATTTCTAAGTCAATAAAATATACCTATATATCCATTCTGGATAGGCAAACACCAAGAAGCATAATATATTAAAGCCTTCACCGAAACATGCTGCCTCTTTCTTCTTCTTCTTCTGACAGCCTGGTACACCTGGTGCTATGCACCGCCCATAGCAGACAAAATTTGGTCAGTCTATCGCATGGGCGACTTTCCTCGCCCTCTGGTGCCCTCTGGTGCCCTCCACTTTGCCCTGCACGACAAGGCGTTCAATGGACTCACTTTCGCGGACACGTGTCCGAAGAACTTATGGTATAAGTTGTATTCCGATTGGTTCAGTAACTTTTACAGTAGGAAGGCGAAAAGCGGCTCTTCATTTATTAATAAAGAAATGTAGTAGATATATTATTTGATATATTTTTATGTGGTTTTTGATGTACATATTCGGAATTTATATTATTTTGATTAAAATCTATGATAATTGTTGAGGCTGGGGACCGAACTTGAGGAATCGTGGAGCTAGGTTACCTCTCTTGCACAAGATTGTCATTGTTTTAATTCATAATAAGAAGCATTTTTAATTTATCACAAACATAATACAATAAGTATGCCGGCTAACTATTTAAATGTGATGAAATAATATTATGCGTTATGCATACAAACAACAATCTAATTCCTCCGACATTATAATAGTGAATGAAAATTAATTTTGTTTAGCCAGTGTCCTATTATATATCTATTTAATAGGTACAATACATGGAATAGCTCTTAATACAAAGGAAGTTTGCATTCAGCTTCATGTCTCTACATGGGACGCTGGATGGATACTCTGGGAGTCAATTTCCGTACAATAAACTTAGAAGCTATTGAAATTCAAATTTGCACGTTGGACATAACACCCCAGTACAATAGTAAAGAGAGCTTTAAAGGGTAGGTTTTAAGAATAATTTATTTGTATATACATATTATATACACAAATAAAATTTTATGAACGATGCGAGACTCGAGCCCACGAACTCTCGCGTTCCGCGCGAGTGCTCCTCCAACTGAGCTAACCGTTCGAGTGACGTATCGTCATAAAATCTTGAATGCTTTGTTCAATACTCAGGCTGTGGCTTCATCTACAGGATCTACTTCTACTTCATCTTCATCTTCATCTACAGTTGATAACCTGCTCAACTCCAATATTTGCATATTAGGAAAAATACTTGAGATGTCCCTCTTGCAAATCTAAACAATTTGTTATGTTTTAAAAGTGATAACCCTCACTTCTCGGATTAATATACAAATAAAATTTGAAAACATAATTTTATGAACGATGCGGGACTCGAACCCACGACCTCTTGCGTTCCTCGTGCGAGTTCTCTTCAAACTGAGCTAACCGTTGGAGTGACGTATCCTCATAAAATCTTTTATGCTTTGTTCAACTCTCAGGTTGTGGTAACAAATTGTTTTAACAAACACTTTTAAAATAAAGTTCCAGCCACTGTTCAGGCATTATCTATAAATAAATTTAAATGTTTTATTAAAAAATGGCTCTGTCGTAAATGCTAGTCCTATCCTTGTTAAAAGTTTAGTTTATCAACATTTAAATGCACCCAATGTTATGCCGCCCTTTTTAACTTCACATTTTTTCTATCAAAACTGCAACAGGTTCCATTCTAAGGTTATTTTCTTAGCCTAGCAACGAACAATTTCTATATAAAAAGCTTCTTTATTATTTACTAGTGGGAGGCTCCTTTGCGCAGAAGCTGGATAGATTATGGGTACCACAACGGCGCCTATTTCTGCCGTGAAGCAGTAATGTGTAAACATTACTGTGTTTTGGTCTGAAGGGCGCCGTAGACTTCACATCTTATGTCTCAAGGTGACGAGCGCAATTGTAGTGCCACTCAGAATTTTTGGGTTTTTCAAGAATCCTGAGAGGCACTGCATT
The DNA here is from genome assembly GCF_905404315.1 of Leptidea sinapis. Taxonomy (NCBI): domain Eukaryota; kingdom Metazoa; phylum Arthropoda; class Insecta; order Lepidoptera; family Pieridae; genus Leptidea; species Leptidea sinapis. The sequence goes on along the minus strand of NC_066267.1, from coordinate 14,695,956 downwards.
GTTATGGGTAGGGTGTATCAATTACCATCAAATGAACACCCTGCTCGTCTTCTCCCTTATTTTCATAAAAAAAATACAAAGTTAAAATATAGCCAACTTCAAGTAAACTAAATATTTTAATGAAATGCAAAACCAATAAGCTCTCCTAGCATGTGGATAAGTAAACAATGTGAATAATATATTGAAGTCATTCATTGTATTGTATTAAGAGACCAAATTGTTTTATTTAATAAAATGCAACATGGCCTCTGGTTATTGTTTGCGTATTTAAAGCTATCAGCCTTTTCAATTAATTATTAAAATGCTTAAAAAGTGTACAATATCATTGAACAACATATTTACAGTGTACCTTTTGAATCATTTTGTAAACAAGCACTTTTTGAAATTGCATTGCAGCATTCTTGGAATTCACAGATTTCTTTTTTTTATTTATAATAATAGCCAATGTATATATATTAAATAAGGGTATTATCATTCGCTGTCTGGTAACGGAACGGTAAGAAAGTCATAAAAGTCAATTATTTTCTCAAAATTGATTCCTTTAGAATTCTTTCTGATTTCATTTCTAATATACTAGATACTACTACCGCTTCGGAAACAAATGGCGCTCTGTGAGGGAGACGCGGCGCATGAAACTCTCACAGCATTTTTTTTTGCGCTCTTTTTTATAAAATATACAATATTGTACTGTGACTGTTGTTGCTATAAAATAATCATAAACTTGTTCCAGGCTGTCCGATCACTTAGACATTCAGCTGTGGAGAACACAGGCCTTTCAATTTAACGGCAATAGAGATAGTTATTATAGTTGATGTTAGCTGAGATTGTTAGGAAGACCTTAGTTAGAAGACTTGTCAGGATATTGTATATGCGTCAATTAAAATCTATACATATAAATAAAATTGGAGTGTCTGTTTGTAACATTAAAATAACCATTTTTACTATATGTATATGAATATATATACGGTACATACACCGAAATAACATTTTCGTCTGTCTGTCTGACTGTTTGTTCCAACTAATCTCTGAAATGGCTGGACCGATTTTAACGGGACTTTATTAGCAGGATTGCTAGCTGATGTAATAAGGAGTAACTTAGGCTACGTTTATTTAAAAAAAATCTTTTATTTTAGAATAATAAAGTAATGTTGCAATGTCCAAGAAACGGTTAAACTCTAAAAATAATTTATATGACAAAACAACGTTTGCCGGGTCAGCCTAGACAATATGGAGGTACTTACGACAAGGCATTGAACTTTATTAAGAAATATAATTTAAAACTCATAGTTAAAACTCAAAATATTTTTTGTTCGATTATTGTGATTACTAAACGCCAGGTTTTTTTAACAAATTTAAAAATAAGATTAAGTGATAGTACTGCTTTGTGAAAAATAACAGATGAGATAATATTTTATGCATTATTGTGTTTCGATGTGAAGGGCGCCGTAGCTATTGGAATTACTGGGCAAATGAGACTTGACATCTTATGTCCCAACGTGACGAGCGCAATTGTAGTGTCGCTAAGCATTTTTGGGTTTCTCAAGAATCCTGAGCGGCACTGCATTGTATTGAGCAGGGCGTATCAATGACCATTAGCTAAGCGTCCTGCACGCCTCGTCCCTTACTGTCATAAAAAAATGCATTTCTTTCTATTATTCTGCGAAAGTCATTACATTTTATTTAAATACAGCCTGCTAATTTATCTGACAAACATGAATTTTATACGTGTGATAAATTTAATTGGAATAAAATATATATATTTTTTAAATTGCCCCAAGATAAATAATTAGTTCAGTTACTAACGTATGCAATTCCTTACTTAATCACGGGAAGGCTAGAGGGAATTTCATGAAATCCCCCGTGATGCTATGACATCATGCAAGGTTAATTTAATGTTTTACTACAGAAACTATAGTTTATACGGTTATATAGAGCCCCTTGATGTTAGGCAGCGCATGACAACAGGACTGTTTTATTATTTTAATGTGCACGACAGCTACGTCTTGCACTCGCGTATACATGCCACTTTGTTTAAGTGTGCGTGCGTTGCTGAAAATAGAGACAAATTTTTTTAGACGTATCCTCAGTCTATCTAGATGTATGCTGCACACAGACTAGCATAAAGGTTAGTGCTTCACTTGATAATACCACGGCGCGGAGTCCTTCTTTTTTTACTAGTCCGTGATTATAATATACTAGCTGACCCGGCAAACGTTGTTTTGCCATATAAATTATTTTTAGAGTTAGACCGTTTCTTGGACATTGCTTTATTTTTATAAAATAAAAGAAGCCTAAGTTACTCCTTATTATATCAGCTACCTACCAATAAAAGTCGCCGGATTAGCCGGAACAAACAGACAGACACACAAAAACTGTAAAAAATGTTATTTTAGTGTATATGTATTCATAATATATATTTAGTAAAAAACGGGTATTTCAATATTACAAACAGACACTCCAATTTTATTTAAATGTATAGATAATTCACAATATATTTTTATTAATTATAGCCTATATGTTATTCTGGTGTGTAAGCTATATTATTGCAAAGTTTCATCAAAATCCATTCAGTAGTGTTTGCGTTAAAGAAGTTCAAACATACATCCAGACATACAAACTTTCACATTTATAATATTAGTAGGATATAATAGTACCATATTTAAATAATAACTGAAATCTCCATGGCAACCATTGTTTGTTGGGAGCCGATAAATCGTCTCGCAACGGTGTCGCGCGTACGGAGATTTTATCTCATCTAAAAATATGTGTACCGCGCTAAAAGAAGTTTAAACTTCAAAAAGTGTGTGAGTACTTAAATTTGTATATTTAATCTCAGAAGGGATATCACTTAAAAATAAATTGTTTAGATGCATTTTGATACTGATGTAGGTAGTGTTTTCAAACCAAACTTACGTGAAAATTTCCATTGTAATCGGTTGCAGACAATAGACTCCAAATTCAGTTGAATGATACTAGCGAACACAATTGTCAAGTCTTTGAATTCAAATCATATTTTTGGATACGTATCTCTTTGTGTTATAAAGTAAACAATTCTGCTAATAATAAAGATTTATGTTGATAATTTTCTTATAAAATAACTAGCTGACCAAGCAAACGCAGTATTGCCACACAAATTAAAAAAAAAAGTTTTTGGGCTTTAAAACATAAATGTTGGCCGATTCTCAGACCTACCCGATATGCACACGAAATTTCATACAAATCGGCTCAGCCGTTTCGGAGGAGTTTGGTAACAAACACCGCGACACGAGAATTTTTTATATTTGAAGATGTGAATTGTTGATTGTGTATTGTTAATAATAAATAAATTATGGCAACTTATATTTTTGCATAGAGAAATAAAATAAAAAAATGGCGTGCGTACAAAGTACACAATATGTCAGAAGTGAAACTTCTTTGGAAAACTAATTTTTAAATCTCTTTTGTATCAACTATCGTAATCTGTTATCTAAACCAAATGTTTATGTCAATATTAGAAATTATTAGAAGTGCTACTTACTCGCGGCCACGCGCTAAGCCTGGACGATACAAAGCTAGTGGGGAAGAAGTTTTCGCAGCCGCGCGCTGAACCTGTACGACCTAACTCTAGTAGGGAAGTTTTTGGATCTTGGATTGAAAAAAAAAAATCCCAAATTCGTTCTCTGCACCCTCGAGAACCTCGGATTCGATATCCATATTGTTGAAATCATAAATTTGCGCGGCGGCCATCTTGGATTTAAGAAATGGTCCCATATTCGGTATATGCTCTCTCGAGAACCTCGGATACGATATCCATATTGTTGAAATAATAAATTCTGCGCGGCGGCCATCTTGGATTAAAAAAGAAATCCCAAATTCGTTCTCTGCACCCTCGAGAACCTTGGATTCGATATCCATATTGTTGAAATCATAAATTTGCGCGACGGCCATCTTGGATTTCAAAAATGATCCCAAATTCGTTCTCTGCACCCTCGAGAACCTCGGATACGATATCCATAATGTTCAAATCATAAAATTGCGCGGCGGCCATCTTGGATTTAAAAAAAACTGCACTATACAAGGCTAGTAGGGAAGATGTTGTACTTACTAGTGGCCGCGCGCTAAACCTGCACGATACAAGGCTAGTAGGGGAGCCCGAAAGTGACAAATACTCTTCCTGAATCGGTGTCAATTGCTCTCTCCCTTGAACAGAAAACCTCCTCCACTTTGGACAAAAATTTCTGTGACGCTCTATTCCGTTTCATTTGTTAAAATTTTACCCTCCTAAACTAAAGAAGTTTCACTTCAAAGGTATTTTGATAAATGGATAGATGTAATTATAATGTCACGATTTAATTTAGTTATTTTTTTATTTTTTCCCTTTTTGACTACTTTTGGTTCGCACAAAACTTTCGGTTGCGTATTGAAAAATATTTGCTAAGATAGAATGTTTACTTTAAGCATATTTTGGTTATGATGTTGCTGGAATTTGAAAATCATAGACACTTTAAATGTACGTTAACATGAGCAATACGGTAATCTAATTTAATAGTACCTACTTATATTTATTACTTAAGTGCGCTACTTGTAATAAAAATAGGTAACTCTTAAGAGAGTACAATTCAATTTCAAACGTGCATGTACAATAATAAATCAATTTTAAAACAAGGGAATTTACTAAAAATTTAAATTTTCTTTTCAAGTTTTCCTTGAAAGTATTCTAGTGCAATTCATATGCAAATCCTATTCGTATAAATTAAAATAAGGATTTCAAATGCTAAGATTGTGACAAAACTCGTTGCTGAGTTTTTTTATGAAAATAAGGGAAGAGACGAGCAGGACATTCAGCTAATGGTAATTGATATCTACCCGTTACAATGAAGGAGCTGAAAAGTGTAGCGTTCAAGAAGTACAATGCAGTGCTGCTCAGGATTCTTAATTGAACCCAAAATTCTGAGTGGCATCACAGTTGCCCTCATCACTGTGAGACATAATAAGTTAAGTCTCATTAGTCTAGAAATTCATCTAGCTTTGGCGTCCTTCAAGGTAAAAACAATAATGCTTGAACATTTGAACTTTTCATCAGGAAATGTGCCGCTGTCACAATACTGTAACAGAACAGTACCTTAACATCATACTAGAGCGCCCGAATCCACCCACACACACATACACACGGTATACACTGCCGCTCAGCAATCTTGGGAAGACAAAACTATTGAGTGCCACGCCGTACGCCGCTGAGATTGGTCGCTGTCCGTGTTAAATTAGCTGCGACGCGCCGTCCGAGTCGCTAATCTAAAGTTTAATAAAAAAACTTCGTTTAAAAAAACCGACTTCAAAAACTGAAAAGTATCAAATAACTAAATTTTTAATTTAATATTAATAAAATGCTATTATTTATATATGCTACCTATTGATAGGTTTTAAAGTCGGTGCCGGTGTGTAAATTACGTTAATCGGATCATAAATCTCAGAGTAATCGGTGTACATACATAAAAAAAATACCGATCGAATTGATAACCTCCTCTTTTTTGAAGTCGGTTAAAAACGGTTTACCTCGATCTCCGGCGAAACTATAAGTCCTATGGCAATAGTTAGGCGGAGGCGGAGTTTTGATTTAAAAAAAATTTAAAAAAAACATGTCAATGAATGCAAACAGTCAAAAAGTTATGAATACTACTATACCATTCGTGACTTTTTGAATAAAAAACAAGCGTGGAAGACTGCTCAGCCCAACATAGGCAACCAACAAAAATTGTATTCTAGCCTGTAATAAAATTGTATTAATGTTGAGTTGGATTTTTTTTGCAAATCTTTTCCCAGTGGACGTAACGTTTTGCCATGACCATACATAGGTAAACTCATTAGATGTAAGTTTCACTTATTTTTTTGCTATTCACCTACCCAATGGCACTTAGTGTCCTACGGATAAAAATAAATATCTTTACATCTTTAAATAAATTTCATCTTATATATTTTTTATAAAGTCATTTCTACTTAAAAAGTAATCCACTTAAACATTAATAATTTTTACGACTTGGTAACTTTTAAATTCAAGATAATTAAGAGGATTGTTTTTCGGAAACTCCCGAGATTACAAATGAGAATTTTACTTTGCTTCAATTATCTTGCTGAATATTATTTTAATATTTTTGTTCTCATTTCTGAGTTTCCTGCAAAAATAATATATAGCTGGAAAAAGGTTATTATAATATTATTATTAGGTTATTTTTGTTAATAGCTAGTGAAATTACTGGGCAAATGAGACATAACATCTTACGTCTCAAGCTGACAAGCGCAATTGTCGTGCCGCTCTGAAGCTTAGGGTTTTTCAGGAATACTGAACGGCACTGCATTGTAATGGGCAAAGCGTATCAACTACGATCAGCTGTAGGTCCTGCTCGTCTCGTCCCTTGTTGTAATAAAAAAGTAGGATAATGAAAAAAATACCAATAAATATCTGAGTCTCTCCCTTGAAAACTGGTACTTATACTAAATTCAAAAATAATTGGTGTTTTAGGTAATTTTCAGAGAAACCACATTATACAATAAAACTTTTTATCAATTAAAATAGTAGTTATTTTCCATAAACTTGCAACGCTCAAGCGGAAATAATTTTAATATTTCCTCAACTAAATGAGAGTAGATAACTATAGCGTTATTTATATGCAAATAATATTCGTCTGCATTTGCATCATGATTCTAAGCTTTAAAATGGAGATTGTTCTTAAAATTGTTCCAAAGATACAATGTTCACAGTGGTATGAATGACCGCTGTGCAATTTTTATATTATTCTTTTTAAATTATCATTTTCAAAATGACCAGTACGTCTCTTATAGATTGCAAGTCCTAAGTCACCTTTTAAAATACGCAACATGGTTCTAGGTGCTATCTTCATCTCCTAAAGGTAAAATCTTTTGCTTTCGGACAGGATTTCTTCGAATTCTTTCGCTTATTGCTTTGACCACCTTATTCGTACGTAAACTACGTGGACGGCCAGATCATTTTCTGTCACAAACAGAGGAGGTCTCTTTGTACCCATTAATAGCCCGGTACTCAAACATTTTACTAATACCAAGCATATGGAGAGTTTTAAAAATTACTATTGGCTCCGTACCTATTATGTGTAAGCAATTTGTTATGTTTTTGGTTCTAGGTGCTATCTTCATATCCCGAGATGTCACGCCATGTGACGTATTTTAAAAGATGTCTTAGGACTTGCAGCCTATAAGAGACGTACTGGTTATTTCTTAACTGCTAATTTAAAACAGAATAGGTTGGTAAAATTGAAATAACTACTGAAGCGGTACACAAAGGGAGGTCATAGAAAATTATTGTTTACGCATGAATGAAGTTGTATAAAAAAAATTAAATGAAATTTGTAACAATTGAGCAACATTTAAACAAACAAAATGACTGTATGCTCAAAGCTTTAAAGAAGCTATTAGTCGACAGAGTGCAATGTGGCCACTATCCGACTTCAGTGAGGGTTTGGTGGGGTATTAGCTGTGAAGGAGTGACTGAGCCATACTTTTGTGAGAAAGGTATCAAGACATCGGCACAAGTGTATCAAGATACCATTCTTGAGAAGATAGTGAAGAATGGTGTTATTAACCATGTTCAATAACCAAGAATGGTTCTTCCAGCAAGACTCGGCGCCGGGTCATAAAGCTCGGTTTACGCAGTCTTGGTTGGAAACGAACATTTCGGACTTCATGAGAGCTGAAGACTGGCCGTCGTCTAGCCCCGATCTTAATCCGCTGGATTATAATTTATGGTAAGTTTTAGAGAGTACGGCTTGCTCTAAACGCCATGATAATAGGAGTCCCTAAAACAATTCGTACGTTTGGAAGTAAAGATTTTTCCCATGGAAAGAGTGCGTGCTTCTGTTGATAACTGATCTCAACGTTAAAAGACTTTATTGCAGCCAATGGTGACCACTTCGAATGAACTTTGTTTTATATTTATGTATTTAACCAACACAATGTAAAAGTTATAATTGTTTCAATATTTATGGCAAGACTAGGTATTATAAGGAGGAAAGCTTTGATAGTTTGTTTGTTTGCATTGAATAGGCTCCGAAACTACTGAACCGATTCGGTAAATTCTTTCACTGTTGGGAAGTTACACTATCGGCGGGTGACAAAGGCTATATAATTACATTTAAAAAAAATTGGGATCCTTACTAGAAGTCTAAAAAAGTAGCCAAAGTGTAAAAAAATGTACGCGGACGCCGTCACGGGGGAGCTCGCTTTAATACTAGCTGATAAACTAGTATTAAATATTTTGAGTTCTAATTTGTACTCTTCATACCACCCTTATTTATCTTATGATTTACCTTAGAAGGTTACTAAAACATAATATGTCAGGAACTAAAATTTGCCATGACTGTTCGTTAAAAAAGACATTTTAGTCACTTTGTACTTTTGTTACCGAGGCCAAACAATTTTTTTTATCTAAATAACCTATTAATATTTTAATGACAAGCAATTTGGCTTTCACATTCACCTAATTTCACCAGTTAAATGACAAAACATAATTTAATTAAGTGTGTTTTAAATATTATATTTAGTAAAGATTACTCCTTGACTTTTACTTGTGTTTGGAGACATGAAAACAGTGTCTCAATAAACATGAAATCAATTTAAAAAACGCAGCAATCAAAAACGTGCTATTGCTACAAACGCGTAGCATTGTCTAAGTCAGTTGACTACATCCGACCACAACTCATAATCAATCAAGTTGTAAATAAAAATGACACATATTCATTTAATTGTATAAAGAGTAAGTAAATAAATAAAACAACATCAAATAAACCAAACTCCTCAAAAACATAACATCATCAAACAACATTACAGTGTAAAATGTAATTTGGCAACTTTTTATGTCCTCCCTTCTTATAATGTCATCCAATAAAATATTAATGTCGACTTTGGACTTTTAAATTGGAGGTAATGAAGAAGACTGTGTTCCCGTAACTCCCGAGATTACAAACGAGAAATATACTTTTCTTCAAGTTCCGTACCGTGAATAATTTAATTATTTCTTGTTTTCATTTTTGTATTTTACTTTTAAAATAATTGCGTAGAGACGTAAATATTATTTTGTGCAAGCGTATTAACGCTTATGAATTCGCGTGTTGTAAATTTCATATTTTTTTTATATTATTTACCAAACTCTAATGTGCAGTGAAATTTTATGAGTATTTATATGCTATTCAAAAGAGGACAAAAGTACTCTTTTAAGTGCCTTTTTTACGTATCATTTTACGCGTGAATCACGTGCCCTTAGAGTTTGGGCACTATTGTTTATTAAAATATATATAATTGAAATATATTGTTGTTTAGTTTTACTACTTGTACACAACCTTCTCGTCCCTCACATGCGTCCTGCCCGAGTATACATGTACGAAATGTTTGAACCTGACGGAAGCTTTTGATCCCGACGAAACCCAAACTCTACGATCTTAACGTTTTCTCATCAAGAACTTTTAAACGATAATACTGGAGTCTGTTCCTATTGTGGTTGCTTTTCAATAAAATTTCCATCGCCATTTTCGTGCTTTTACATGTACAAAGACAATTCCGTGTCTAGTTTGATACGACAGAGATTATCTCATCCAGCGCTTCAGGGGTGTTCGCAGAAGTGTGAGTCGATAGTTTTAAGGGAAAAAACTGAAAAAGGCACACTTCTTCTAAAGGTTTGCTCTTATCCTCGAAATAAGAAATAGAAGAAAAAATCTCAAGTATTTTTGATTGTTCATGTTTAACTGTCATACCATTTTAAAGGCGTAGATTTTAGGAATGGTGATAAAATAACTACAATACTAAAGATATTATATAACCAACATAGTTTTAAGAAGCACTGAAATTATATTTAAGACTGATAAACATTTATATATATTCATTAATTTGTTCAATGGTAGCAATGGATAGACAGCAGTGATATTTTTTTTATAAATATATTTAAATAAGGGACGTTCAGCTGATGGTAATTGATACGCCCTGCCCATTTAAATGCCGTGCCGCTCAGGATTCTTGAAAAACCCGAAAAATTCTGAACGGCACTACAACTGCGCTCGTCACTTTGAGACGTAAGATGTTAAGTCTCGTTTGCCCAGTAATTTCATTAGCTACGGCGCCCTTCAGACCGAAACACAGTAATGCTTACAAATTACTGCTTCAAGGCAGAAAGCCGTGCATCCTGTGCAAAGGAGCCTCCCACTGGTAATTAGATTTGAGGTAATTTTTTGACCTCATCTTGTTAGTTCAAATAATTATTATCACTTGAGACATACCAGACGCTTTGACTAATAATACTAATTCTACCCATGAAATATATAAATATAACTAGAGATAGGTCTTTTGCTAAGTTGAAGAGTTTAAGTAATTGAAAAAAACCATATAATTTTATCTTAATGTGTAAAACCTAGAAGTTATTCCGCATGTAATGTTGGAAGATTTTATGGAAGCCGCTGGATTACAGACTGTCGATAAAACGCCTCAGCATGAATTTGGGTTTCATTCCAATTTGCCCCATCCACAAATGCAATATGTCATAACCATACGTATTATTATTATTGAAGTTTTTATTAGTCAATCGGCAAATGTCGTCGATATAAATTAAGAACAGGATAGGTCCTAGGATATTACCCCGGGGCATTCTAAAAGGCACAGATTTTTATGGCCCTTAATAATATTGACGGCACAGAGTACAATGTTCTGTTAATGCATGCCATGGCATATCAGTTATTTTAAAGAATTTTGTTTTAATATTGCATCAGTAAAATCAGTAAATCTGTACACTGATCCAATTTAAAATAATTTGAAGTGATCTGTTCTGATTACCTGCTGGAGTAATATTAAAACAAAATGCTATTTCGATGTACGAATTTTATTTTTAATTCAAATTATTCTTAAATAACATAGATTAACTAATTAGAAGGCAATCGATTGATCTTAAGTATCAAAAGTATTATTCATCTTTGTTTCGACTTGTTAATGAAGACCAAACAAGAAGCTGTCACTTAACGAGCAGCTAAATAATTCAAACATCAAAACTTTCCCCATCGAACGTTATTGGAACTCATGTTTATCAGAAGACTGAAAACAATTTGGTGAAGTCACCTGCTGCTGAAGACGCTGAATAAAACATCTGTGAATAATTATTTAGTAATTAGGTCAAAGAATAACACATGATTGTTTTATTAATAATAATGATGAAACTAAGCATAGCCTTTACTATTGGTACAAGACAACGATATATTTAATACAATATACTTACTTAAACATACATAAATACAAATAAATATCCATAACTCGGAAACAAACATCCATATTCACCATATGAATGATTACACCTATCGGGATACAAAATATCTAGTATAATCTAAAGGGATCCCGGGACCTCTACCTTAGTAGTCAGGGTCTCTAACCATTCGGCTATATGGATCGTCAAATATTAATATATTATACTAGCTGACTCGACAGACGTTGTTCTGTACATAGTAAAAAATACTGTTTTATAGGAATTTGCCAATAATATTTATTTCGTATAAAATGCTACCTGTTGTTATAATGAAATTGTTTCACAGCAGAACTGTCAAATCGTGCGTCACTAACTTCCCTCATAGAAAATATGTCCATACAAAACAAATATTGAAAATAAAAATAATTATGGGTCCCAAATCGAAATAAAAAGTATCCTATCTCTCAAGTTGGACCAAACAAAAGCGCGTACACCTTCCTTAAAGGCCGGCAACGCTCTTGTGATTCCTCTGTTGTTGCAAGAGAATGTAGGCGGCGGTGATCACTTAACACCAGGTGACCCGTACGCTCGTTTGTCCCCCTATTCCATAAAAAAAAAAACTGCACTCCTTGAAGTAATCCTTATTAAAATCCGTTCATTAGTTTAGGAGTCCATCGAGGACAAACAACGTATCACGTAATTTATATATATTAAGATTTATAAAATTAAAATAATAATAAGATTGGTCACTTTGCAAAGTTAATTTCCTAATTATTTTTTTATAAATAATAAAATATAATAAAAAGTTAAGTATGTAATAATCAAACCAGTTTTTTTCTCATCAATTTTTTTTATGATAAGCATTATTATTACTATCATCTTTTTCTCCTATACAAAAGTATTGACATAAAATTAAAATAACTAGTGTGCCGACTTAACACATTATAAATATCCTTTGGAGAGATTTTACTTAGTTTTTTACTTTTGTAAAAAAGTCTCGCCTACTCTTTATAGGAAAGACATAAGAAATAAATCAATAATAACAGTTACTGTCAATTCATTGCAAAGGGAAATATTCTTTGAAGTCCTTAGGAAATTACCCTTGTGTAAACGGATCGTTGAACAAAAGGTTTTGAGTATTTTACAACGTGGTTCTGTTACGATTCTTATAATTTATTGTTCAGCAGTTATTTTTTATCTAATACTATAAAAAATACAGATTTCAAATATGTATACATACTAGGATGAAGTCTCAACTGGATATGCTATACACGTACACACCAACGGAACATATTTCTCATGTTGTGGAATTATTTATCACGCACTAATATGCAACTGCTGTTATGTTTTATGATTTCCGTCCAGTACGACTTTTGCAGCCTTCACCATGTTTCTTGAGATGAGTTATATATATGCAGCGACGACGACTTGAGACGAGCAGAACGTTCAGCTGATAGTAATTGATACGCCCTGCCCATTTTACAATGCAGTGCCACTCAAGATTCTTGAAAAACATAAAAATACAACTGCGCTCGTCACCTTGAGTCATAATATGTTAAGTCTGGGCAAACCCAGTAATTTCAGTTGCCCTTCAGACTGAAACACAGAAATGCTTACACATCACGGCAGAAAAGGTGCCGTTGTGGTACCCGTAATCTAGCCGGCACCCTATGCAAAGGAACTGTCCACTTAACTTTAACACTTAAATAACTGGCATCAATATGAATTACGAACACAACCAACTGTTGGTTGTAAGTGAAACTAACAACAAACAAAACAGTATCTATGAGAGTCTTAGAACATGTGATCTCATTTATACACGGTATTTATATAAACTTGTCACATCTAGTTGTATACTTTATTCTAGAATAAATATCTTTGCTTTTTTCTATTTATTTATTAATTGGTTGACAAACAACCTACTTCTTTTAAACTTTACAAAATAACGCCAATTTAAGTAGATCATGATAATATACGTCAATTAAATGGAAATACTTATGATGACGTTATATATAAGTAACTAAAATAAATGTACAATTATAAAATACAATAGGTTATTTTATTAATAGCCTTTGGGCGGTCGTTCCATTCCATTTATGTTATATTAACCTTTACTACATAAACGTTTTCTAACATTTCTTTCGAATACATTTGTTTTGATCATTTTTTGGGATCTTCATATAAAAGCATATACAAAGCCCTGCAAAAGACGTAACTCGACTTAAACGAGTAGGAGGCATTATAAGTTTATGTTTGTGCCTGGTGTTAACGTACCTTGAATGTTTTAGTCTTCCGATAGTAAAAACGCTACTAAATATTCCATCAAATATGTACATAACACCATAATTCTCTTATTTATAATATATTATACAATGGCAATAATATTTTCCTATAACAATCGTAAATCCATCGAAGTAAAAAAATAAAAATTCTTTAGCAAATTCACACAGTCGAGAATCTATTTGTTTATTATCCCCATAGGCAATCTCAGCTTAGGAAAACATTTCGATAAATTCACACAATTGTAGACCTTAATACTTTATGAATAGAACTTACAGTTGATGTTTATGTCATTCGTGTAATTGATAATCGTCCACAACTGTGTATTTTAAGATGTTAAATTACGTCTTAAGGGAATGGGTCTTGCGTTTAGGTTTAATTAAAGTAATTAATATATTCTAGGATCAAAAGGGTTTTTAATATTACAAATTTTAATATCACCATTCCGAATAATTAACTGTAAAATTAAATAGAACGTCGTTGTGGGCTTACTCAACAACAAAGCTATCCTTCTTTAAGGTTAGGTAAGTTCAACGGCAGTGATTCAAATGCTGTATTTGACACATCACAGGTGATGAAAGCTGGATACGAATACTACGAACCCGAAACCAAAAGACAATCAGCTCAGTGGGTGGTTCCTTTCGAGGATCGGCCAACTAAGGTAAAGAAAGAAGTCAAGGAAAAAAGATGATTGCCTCATTCTTTCTTCGGAAAGGTAATTTCGCGACAGTTGTCCTAGAAGATGGAAGGAAAATTACTGCAGACTGGTATGTCAGTCGCTGTTTGCCTGCTGTTTTGGAAAAAATTCGACAACATCGCCCTCGAAACAGGATTCTCCTTCACCACGGCAATGCGGACGCAAAACGGACTGTTGAATATTTGACTATGGCAGGTGTCGAGATAATGAGTAATCCGCCATGCAGTCCTCACCTGGCGCTCTGCGACTTTTATTTATTCCCAAGAACTAAAGATAAGATTCGAGGTATTCGCTTTAGGAGCCCTGAGGTGCGGTGAAAGCGTACGAAAATGCCATAGAAGAGACCCCTAAGGAAGAATGGGCCCACTGCTTTTCTCAATGGTAGTGGAGAAACGGAGATTACTTCAAGAAACAATAAAAGTATTGGCAACTTTCTACATTAAGCCGTTTTTCATTTTCTAAACATTTTCAGTGTTACCTAGGTATGCAACGAATGTCAAATCACTGCACGATTCATACTAAACTAAATTTAAAAATTTTATCTAGGCAGTTCCGCCTCTTATTACGTAGTATTTACTATCTATTATCCTATTATCGAAAGTGTGTCGACGCTAGGGAAACATCGCCTTTTATAGACATCTTTCACTCTGTCCATCTGTCAGTGTCAACAATATATATATATCAGAATAATTTAACATGGAATCAAGGTTAGTCAATATCCAATATTGATTCAAGCTAATCTTATCTTTTGCCATTTTATATTTTAGTGAACAATTTATCGCACATGGTGAACTCCGTCCAACAACAAATATAATGCAGGATGATGATAGATCACATTTAAGTTATACTTACTTTATGGTAATAGTGAACTTTGGATTTTGAGTAATCTGATGAAAATAATCACAAGATTATTTTCAAAAGTTTACTGAAATAAATCAAAATGGAAAAAATATATGAAAATGTTCAAAAAAAGTCAGTCTGAAGATAGGAGTAATTTGCAATGTATACTTCGGTATGTGCTCTCAATTCACTCTATTTCTAGAAGGGCTCCTGACTGCTAATATTTTTCTTGTATTTAAAAGTCACACTAATATTATAAAGGCGAAAAATTGTGAGTGTGGGTATATGTTAGTTACTTCTTCGTTTTTGTCCGCCCCAGTATCAGCTCGATCCATTTGACCACTTGCAACCAGTGCTCTGTGAACGGCTGGATCACTTGGCGTTTCGTAGAGACGTCGCTTTATTGTGTGTCTAATACCGCATCTACCACGGGGAGTGTAAGAAGAATTGTTTTACCTGTTACCTGCCGCCGTATTCCACCTTCACACGACACGCCACATATTAGGATATCATCCCCACCATCTGGATGTGTGGCGTTCCTCCACAGATTTTCAAGGAACTTTCTTCCTCGTACTACAAAGCTGTGGAATGAGCTTCCTTGTGCGGTGTTTCCGGGACGAAACGCCGGAAACGATCCTGTGAATCGCCTGGTGTTGCTAGAGATTGTGGGCGACGGTGACCACTTAACACCAGGTGAACCGTACGCTCGTTTGTTCACATTTTCCATAGAAAAGAGTTTTCCTTGTAAACGCTGGGAAAACAGTCATAAATAGAACTATAAAATGCTTTAAGAAATTACTGAATTTTGAAATATTAACAAAAAATTCGCGAACTACTATATCTACATACTACGGCCTAGCCACAGAAACTGCTTTTATGCTTTTAAGAAAAATAAAATCCTATAAGAAGGTTTTATTGACAATATATCACAATTTTTTATCAAATTGAATTACTTCATCATATATAACACTTTCCTATATATGCTATAGATAGTAAATTGATGCAATAATAAAACTTTTATTATTATTTGACTTAAAGATTCCACGAGTCGTTAAATATTCCGCAAGTTCCTTACTCATAATAATGTGAACACACACGGATAGTAAATTGATGCAATAATAAAACTTTTATTCTTAGATAATTTATACCTCTAGAATGTAATAGAGCCTCTTGCTATTAGGCAACGCAAGATAACTGGCCATGTTTATTACATTAGTGTGCATGACAGCAAGGTTTTACACTAGCGATACGCCAGTCACAACGTATTAAGTGTGCGTGCGATGCCAAAATGGCGTCAAAAGGCTAACAGTTCACTACTATTTTTTTTCGACGCGTTCACAGCTGTCACGGTATACCTAGACACATGAATGATTAAAGTTTTTATTATTATTTGACTTGTCGATCTGGATAACTACATCAATAAATGAAATTTGTGTTATTTTAAACCACACCACAAACTCCTGCCTTACTAGACTGTGCCACGATTTTAATTTTTTAAACTGTATCGGTGCGCTTGTATTCTTTGATATATCACAATACATAAATTATTCAAACTTTCGTGAGACAAAACTATTTATTTAGATCAGCTTTACTCACAATTCATCAGTATTAGTACCAACTAGTTTTCGACAATTAAGAGGTCCTTTATCAAGAAGAGTCTCATGAGTTCTCGGTAACATTCCGTCTCTCACTACGAATTTGCGCTCGTAGTGAGCAGCTTGACAGAGTGGGGGTGCACCGGCTGTGAAGACGCACAAGTAAGGAAAGAAAATATTGTGTCACTATTATCGTTCACCGGTGCAAAGAATGTACTCACAATATCCACCATGTTTTTATGGGCACTGAATTGTATAGCCGAGTGGTTAGCGATCCTACCTACTAAGCTAGAGGTCCGGGGTTCGAATCCCTGTAGGTGCAAGCATTTATATGATGAATATGGATGTTTGTTTCCGAGTCATGGATGTTTATATGTAATTATGTATGTTTATATGTATGTATGTTTAAGTAAGTATATTGTATTAAATATATCGTTGTCTTGCAACCCATAACACAGGCTATATATGCCTAATTTGGGGCAAGATAATTGGTGTAAAAAGTGTGTCAATATTATTATATTATTATCGGCACTGAATGTTATTCGGGAGAATAAATTTTAATTACATAATATTATGAATAAATTGTGAATCCGTTTAACTTTTCTTATAGCAAAACAATAGTGGGGAAGTATTTGATTAGATTAAAATTTATTCGTGGCGGCTGTTATCATTTTATAAGCCCGTATGTTTACATGCGGTTGAATTGCCTGAGGATGTTGTGATTTTATGCAAGTTTGTAATAGTTTGTTTAGTAGTTCTGAATTAAAAGTAATATCATTGTTTATAATATCACCACAATTCGCACTAATATATTATATTTGATTTAATATTTGTTATTAAAATTAAAATTTAAAGCAAGTAAAGTCTGAGCAAAGTCTCAGTACGCTCTGAAGTTCTTAGCTTCAGTCTCTACTGTCCATGTGTTATTATAGCTTAAATTTTGAAACAGTGTTACAAGTAATAAAAATCCAAGTCATAGAAATTTTAAGCGACCACTAGGCAAAGAAAATTACAAAAGTTTGTAAATGTACGGCACTTGAACGGTCTTGAGCGTTCTAATGAGCGTTACATATACAAATTGTTATGTTTTTTTAAAGTGATAACCGTTCTAGGATTAATACACAAATAAAATTGGAAAACAACAAAATTTTTTTGAACGATGCGGTACTCGAACCCACGACCTCCGGCGTTCTGTGCCGGTGCTCTAACCAACTGAGCCAACCGTTCGAGTGTCGCATCGTAATTTGAAAAACAACAATGAAATTTAAAGTGATAAGGAAAACATAACATATTGTTTAGATTTACAAGAGCGACATCTCAAGTCAATTTCCTAAAATGCAAATATTTGGGTTGAGCAGGTTATCAACTGTAAATGAAGATCCTGTTGATGAAGCCACAACCTGAAAGTTGAACAAAGTATACAAGATTTTATAACTATGCGACACTCGAACGGTTAGCTCAGTTGGTTAGAGCACCGGCACGGAACGCCGGAGGTCGCGGGTTCGAGTACCGCATCGTTCATAAAATTTTGTTGTTTTTCAAATTTTATTAGTGTATTAATCCTAGATGTGAGGGTTATCACTTTAAAAAAAAACATAACAAATTGTTTAGATTTACAAGAGCGACATCTAAAGTCAATTTCCTAATATGCAAATATAGGGGTTGAGCAGGTTATCAACTGTAAAGTAGATCCTGTTGATGAAGCCACAACCTGACAGTTGAACAAAGCATACAAGATTTTATAACGATGCGACACTCGAACGGTTGGCTCAGTTGGTTTAGAGCACCGGCACGGAACGCCGAAGGTTCTCAAATTTTATTTGTACACATACAAATATCTCCAGATCGATACAAAGTTATTATTAATAATAAGTAATTAAAAATATTTATTATTTATTACAACCATAAGTACATACTAAAGGTTGTACTAAATATTTTTGGTAAAATTATAACTATTACTTTGCTACACGCTCTGATTTTAAATATTTTCATATAACATAAAGGGTAATATTTATATTGTCAATAAATCACTTATTACATACATACATATTATATGGTTCATGTGACATTAATTATTCATAAGGTTTGTAATTAAAAAAAAAGACGTGACGCACTCGGGGACTGCCGCGGTAAAGCTATTGCATAGCATTTTTTATCAACTTATGCAATTATAATTATTTATGTATTTTATTTATGCAGTATTTTTTTTTGATTAATTTTATCAAAAATTAAAAAAACACAAACGGGAAGTGAGTAAAATTTAACTTGCAAGATTTGATTACAGACAGACAACGGGACAGGTGAAACTAAATAAAAATGCTTGTTATAATAATAAAAATTAAAAAACGTGATAACAACAATAAAGAAATTAAAAAATATCAAGATGTACCCCTGGATCGAACCTGCGACCTTCTGCACAATAAGCATATGTGATAACCGCTGTTCCATGGCAACTGTAATTACCGTGGCGAAATATCTATATACATCTAGTAAGTGTTAGGTTATTTTCGTTACGGAATTTCTGGTTTCGGTCTCCACGCTCAAGGCCCGCGATAGAAGCTATGCAATAGCTTAAAAATCTCTTACAGAAGTAATGACTGTAGTATGGAGACGGCTTGTCGAATATAAAGTTCAATTATTCTATAAATTCAGCTTAATGTATTTAATAATAATTTTTTGATCATAAATCTGGTTTGGGACGGGTTGAAATTTTCTATAACCTTTTTTTAATATTTATTACTTAGTTCGTTACTCAAGTATTATTTAATCAAAATGCAGCACCTCAGTAATTGTTGACTTCAAGAGTCAGTTGATCATAAAATACAAAAATATACAGATTTAAGTCTTAGATAATTTATACATCTAGATGGAGCTTCTTACTGTTAGACAATGAAAACAGGCCAGGTTTATTACTTTAGTTTGCATAACAGCTACGCCTTACAGTCACGATACGCCAGTCACGTTGTTTTAATGTGCGTGCGTTTGCAGAAAATAGAGATTAGCAGTTCACCGCTATTTTGTTCGTTGTTTTCATAGCCATCACAATAGTTCTCATCTTACAGACCGAATACAAAGTATTTAATTCACTTTTTAATATAATAGAAGATAACATTAGTAATAATGCCATTAGCCTTATATTTTATTTAATGCCCTGAATATATTATGCGAAATTTTGTATTGTACCAGACACTATAGAAACAAGACAAAAGATTCTTCCATTTGCCGTAGACATTTTGCTTACAATGCCCTTCTATTGTCTGCGATTGTGATTATATCTTAGTGGATTTCCATCTTAGTAAATGTTTATTGTGAATTGTTAGTTCGTTATAAATATACATACTTTAATTTTAACCTGTAGCTACCAACTTGGTTGTTAGTTGCACTAGTACCGAAGTGGGGCTTGAGAGGCCGTACACCACTGAATTGTAAAGAAAATATGTATAGTACACATCCATCCTTAACATTTATTATTAACTTGGGTCTAAAAATGAAAACTGAGATTAAATATTACAATCAACTTTATTAAAATTTTAAGTTAAATGAACTTTAATATTTGGCTCCGGTTTTTAACTAAAAAATGACACTGTACTTAATAAAATAATTAAAAATAATAATAATTCAAAGGAACCAATAAACACACTTCTTATTAGTTTTAAAGGTTGGAAGAAAATTAAAAAATGTCTGAAATACAAGAAATATCCAACAACTAAGTTTTGTTTAGAAGACTGTTAATAAACATGTTTCTTACAAGAAAAGCATTTATATGTGGATTTTCTTTGGTTCACCTTGATCTGTATTTTGATTAGCAGAACCGATTATTCTGGCTACTAGTATTCTAAATTCATACGAATTTCCCGAGGTAAATGTAAGTTGAACACTCTTCCCTTCTTGTGCTAGAACAACTAAATACCTGTGTTAGTTCGTTATAAATATACATACTTTAATATTAACCTTTAGATACCAACTTGGCTGTTAGTTGCACTAGTAACGAAGTGTGGCTTGAGGGGCCGTCCACCACTGAATTGTAAAGAAAGTATGTATAGTACACATTCATCTGTAACATATTTTAATATTAACTTGTGATAGGCCAACTACAAAAAAATCTTAGAAATTTCTGTTAGTACTACTATTACTTCTAGGTTATTCTCAGCATTAGTACCGGTATCATGTTCGCTGATTTCCGGTGCATAATTATCTCTGATTTAGTCTTCCTCCGATCCGGTCGTGTATTCTGCAGTCAAATTCAAAATCCACTTCAGGTTTTTTCCATCCAAGATAAAAATGTTATTATTCAATTAAAAACTTACATATTATATTTCAACTATTCAAACGCGCCATTTTGCGGGGGGCTTTTGTGACGTCAAAGTCTATGTCAAGAATCTATATTGTACTAATAAATGTATGGCCAGTTTTTACCCTTGGTTATACTGCGAAAACTTATGAATCAGACTAAATGTACATAAGTATCTAAAATGAAAACTATGATAAATATTTTATTCAACTGTATTAAACTTTTAAATTACATGAGCTTTAATGTTTGGCTCCGGTTTTTATTTAAAAAATGACACTGTACTTAATAAAGACAGTTAAAAATAATAATAATTCTAAGGAAACATTAAACACACTTTTTATTAGTTTTAAGGGCTGGAAAAAAATAATAAATGTCCTAAGTATAAGAAATATCGAACAACAAAGTTTTGTTTAGAACACTATAAATAGACGCAGAGTAGCATTTAACATGTTTCTTTAAATATGATACCGTCACTTTCTTTTTCATTTTGAAAGTCAAAGATAACATGTGATAGAATGAAACATAAACTATGGACTACTATAACTATAACTGGATGGGACAGAATGTACATATATACTTTGATTTTTTGTTAGCTTCACCTTGATCTGTATTTTGATAAGCTGGACCGATTATTCTGGATACTAGTATTCTTAATTAATACGAATTTCCCGAATAAGCTCTAGCTTATTGCCTTCTTAACTCACCACGATCAGTTATTTGATTGAGATTTATCACACATTATATGTTAATGTAATTGTAACATAATATGTAAATGTAATAATGTAATAATGTAATAATGTAATTATAATAAAATATCGTACAATAAACAATTATAACTAAAGACCTCAGACTGTTCGCTTCATTTTAGTCCACAGACTAACGAGCGAACAGTCTGAGGCCACAGCATCATTAAGAAAATCGTTTATGCTATCGTAACCTTTCCCACACGAACGTTTTTTAGCAATTCTTGTAAATTTCGTAACAAGGTGGTTGTAATTACTTAATAATATGACGTGCTAAATAGTTGTTAATAACAGCTGTCAGTATTAAACGCAAAACTGTATGCAGCTCATCATTTAAGAAAGTTCCAATCAATAACAGCTTGGTTTGTATTAATGGGGCCAGAGAAACCTCATTAGTGCTTCAGTCTGTCAACAATACCTTGGAGCTCTACTTCTGTGACTTGATCTATTGTAGCATTGTACATAGATTCTTTGTGAGGAATATGTTGACTTTTATTTTTTATTAAATTAGTTTCTATACTTTTTTCTTTATTAAATCTATCTCTGTTTTATGATAGTCAAAGACTCGACAACTATGATAAATTTTCAAACTTTTAATTGTATGCATAATAATTATATATGTCATTGACTGAATTCTTGTATTTCGAATATATAAGTATAGAATTTATAAGGTTTCGGATGAGTAACCACTACATGCAATATACTGAAACCTTCTCTGAAACACGTTGCATCTTATGGCATATATTTTATTCCATTCGGTTCACTAGTTTTCGCAGAAAAATCGAACAAAAATGGCTCTTCGTTTATTTGTTTAAAGAAACATAGTTATAATATCTATAATCTTCAAACGAGCAATTCTTGTATATATATAATCTGAATCTCGGAAACGACTTCAACGATTTTCACAAAATCTAGTATACAAGGGATTTCGGGGGCGGTAAATCGATCTAGCTAGGTTTCAGTTTTAAAGAATGTAGTTTAATCCGTGTTTTAATGAGAAACAGCTATAATAACATTAGAATACAAAGGTAAATTTCGAGACTATATACAAGACTATAATAGCTCAGATGGGACATTAAGGAAAGCAGAAGACCCCGGTTTGAATCCAGATGTCCTATTAGTTTTGTTTTTTGGTTCAAGGTTTGTACATTCATAAAAATCCGAGCGAGGTTCGGTCGTCCGGATATATCAATAATATACACACTTACACAAGTTATCTTTAAGCTTGGGGTCTACTTTAATGTTACATTGGCTAACTTGTGGTAACCTTCCGCAGAAGACACACTAGAAAGTATTAAATAGAATAGAAAGTAGTAAACCTGGCCTGTTTTCATCGGCTGTCTAGCAGCAAAAGGCTCTATCTAGAGGTATAAATTATATTAGACAAACATATATGATGGTTCCGTTTCCTCTTAAAGAGAAAAGGGATCATAAAAGGATGACATCGTTGGAAATACTTCCGTCCGTCTAAATCAATAAACGCGTTGAGGAACAAATGTAAAATTCACATGAAACACTCAAATCCAAGAAACCCAGCATTTTAGTTTCAATTATTAGCAAAGTTTGACAGAACATATTGTGGCACGTCAACGACAGACATTGTTAAAGACTGCCTCGAGTACGTCCACTTGGGCGTAGTATTAGTTGCCGCACTTTGCGACTACACTTTCGGTATCTAGTTGGAGCGCAGCAGAGACCAATCCTTAATTTAAAAAATATTAATGTAATGATTGCGTTTCTACATTGCAAAAAGCATTGGTCCGTAAACAATGCTATAGAACCACTGGAACCAATGACATTCCATACATATGGACATATCATTCGCAGTCTGATAACGGAACGGCAAAAGTGTGCTTAAAGCTAATGTAAGCAGACTTTTCTCCTTAGTCGTGTGTCAATCAACAAGCCTAAGTGTTCTATAAAAAAGTGCTTAAATAATACATTAACGACTCAGAAAATAAAGATGGTGTGATTTATCATCGGTAAGGTTATTTTATTTATATAAGAATATTTTTTCATGAAATATGGTACAATATTATTGACATGTCCCCAGACAAGACCCGTATGTGAGAATGGGACAGATGAAAGGATACAATCAGAAATATATAGACATAGCAGTCGAAGGTTATTGTGGTGTCATTTGTGGCAAGTGCCATATTTCGGCTTTGAAACATCAACAACAGTATGAGGTGCATTGCCACGAACATATAAAATTTTCCATTTCGTAGTTATTTTCACATTTTTAAAAAGATGAGTTTTCAAATAGATTAAAATGTAAACTGCGGATTTCCTTAAAAATGTTATTATAAATTTCAAATAAAAGTAAAACGTAATATCTGTGCTAGAGGGATCTATTTAAACTAGACACGGAGTAATGAAAATGTAATACGACACAATATTTGTGTACGGAATTGCTTCAGAGTTCCGTCATATAAATTATCTAAATGTAAATTGATATCAGAAATGGGTTTTATTTTTTCAGATAATACTTAAGTATACTTAAGTATACTTTTATTCTAACAGCTTTACGATTGTT
The DNA here is from genome assembly GCF_905404315.1 of Leptidea sinapis. Classification (NCBI taxonomy): domain Eukaryota; kingdom Metazoa; phylum Arthropoda; class Insecta; order Lepidoptera; family Pieridae; genus Leptidea; species Leptidea sinapis. The sequence goes on along the minus strand of NC_066267.1, from coordinate 14,671,750 downwards.
TTAGAAATTATATTATGGCACGTTTTCGAAGAAAAATGAGGATTAATATATTTTACGATTCGCTATTACAGTGACATGATTTTTGAAGATGTTTGCATAAATAATCTTCCTCTGGTACAGTTTGAAGTGATATCATTTTTTAAGATATTTATTTAATCAAGCGAAACTGTCTATACATAACAACAGGTAACTGGTAACAGTGGGAGACTCCTTTGCACAGGATGCCGGCTAGTTTATGGGTACCACAACGGCGCCTATTTCTGCCGTGAAGCAGTAATGTGTAAGCATTATTGTGTTTCGGTCTGAAGGGCGACGTAGCTAGTCAAATTACTGGGCAAATGACTTGACATCTTATGTCTCAAGGTGACGAGCGCAATTGTAGTTCTGCTCAGATTTTTTTTTGGTCTTTCAAGAATCCTTAGTGGCACTGCATTGTAAAGGACAGGGCGTATCAAATACCATCAAATGAGCGTCCTGCTCGTCTCGTCCCTTTATTTCATAAAAAAAAACCAAACGTCACAGTACTAAAGAGGTTTTTCAATTCAACATAAACTTACCATAAAATAACTCGAAACAATAGGCTGAACAATGATGTACAAAAATAAAATTCCAAATCTGAATATGAATTTTCGAATTTATATCCAATATATGAATGATTCTTTTCAATGTTTGTGTCGGAATTTCTGCACTGTTTTGCATAAAATTAGGAATTTGTTACAATTTAGCAAGTTATGACAATAAATTTTTTGTTCGATTCCGTTCTTTTTCTTTGATTTTTTTCCAGAAAACATTTACTTTAATGTATTTACTGTAACAAAATTTACTAACAGACAAAAGGAACCCGAAAAGGTGTTATAAAAATTTACTTCTTCGGAAAATTTGTCACAAGTGTAACAAATGACCCCTTATTTCCGTTCTAAAAATAATCGACCTCAACAAAATATTACGTGACCGGAGCAATGGTTTGACAAGGGTCCGGAAACCTTCGTTCAATCGACAAGGGCTGCATCGACGAAACGTTACAAGCCTGTACTTACCTAAACGACTTAAAATATTTTACGACAAGATTTCTATTTTATCATCTGTTATTACTTATTTGACATTAATAGAATGATTTGTTACCTGTTAATATTTTATTATTTTAGCTATTATATTTAGTAATAATTGTGATATTATATAATATATATATAAGTTGGTAGTTTCGTATTATTAAGTTGGCAGTATTGTAAGTGTTAGGAATTGCTCTTAAATATTGGTGGTGCAGTGTAAATTTAAATTTCTTAAGTATGGGTGGTAAAGTGGTGGACGTGTTGGCTGGTGGTCACCCGACTGCCCTAGTGTAAAATAATATAAGTTAGTGTTACTAAGTATAGTGAAATTTTAAATATATATGTATCAAATTTATGACGTTGACGTGCCACATGTTCTGTTATACTTCGCTAATATTTGAAACTAAAATGCCGGGTTGCATAGTAAAACTTTATAAAAATAATACTACAAGACACTATAATATCACATAATATCATTAGTAACTATTTTGTATTTTAATAATTTCAAAGTAAAATAACACGAAACGTATGTTACAAATTTTGAAAGATGCCATTGAGTGTCAAGATGCAACGCACACAATCATTTTTACAAATAGCCAATACACACTACAAAATAGATTTCCCGTAAAAAATCAGCTATAAATTGTTCTTATGTAGTACGGTATCTAGTTGGAGAGCAGCGGAGACCAATCCTTAATCTAAAATTACAAAATACTTCAAACACTTTAACGTATATTTATAATTCCGTTGAATATTTTGTCATTCTTCAACGAAGCGTTAATTGATGCTTAATATTCAAGAAGTTGTGAATTCCCTCGGGCTCAAGTTTAAAGTAAATTTTGTGGCTGTCATCCCCTTGCTTTGTATATATATAACTTGGGAGTTCAGATTTCTGGTGAGCTGTTTTTACGAAAATGCAAAGTTAAATTGAATTACTCAAAATTATACTGTTCAAACTGAAAGGATTGAAGGTTGAATGTTTTCATTACCTTAAAAAGGATATTAGGCGTGGCTTCTTTGGAAGTGTGTGACAGCAGAAGTTCGTGTTAAGAGTGACTTACTCATACGAGTTACAATCATGTCAGTGGTAACGCATCACAAAACAAATTAAGACGAAGTGTAAATGTTAATGATGTAAATGATACTACCCCAAATACATTTCTCTGTGAAAATCACTGCCCAATGGACGTTATGTAAGTACATTTAGTTGCCAGTAGGCTTTGCACACACATTGCCTGTACGTGGGCTTACCATGAAGTGCTCTCTTAAATGATCAATCAATGGATTGATGATAGATGCTCGAACGCCACCCACATTCTCTTGTAATGAAATAATAATCAATAATATTCGATTTATTTCTTTAACATTACTTCTTTTATTAATAAAATACATACTGATAATGTAGCTTAGAAAGTTGAAAGAATTCAAAAAATCGGTTCAGTAGTTTCATTGTTCAAACAAATAAACATACAAAACTCGTTTAAAACTTAAAATTATATTGAATACTAGCTGATCCAGCAATCAATGTTTTGCCATATAAATTATTTTTACAGTTAAACCGTTTCTTAGACATTGCAACATTACTTCAATTTTCTTAAATAAAAGATTTTTTCTATAATAAACGTAGCCTAAGTTACTAATTATTACATCAGCTACCTGCCAATAAAAGTCCCGTCAAAATCGTTCCAGCCATTTCAGAGATTAGCCAGAACAAACAGACAGACAGACAAAATTTGTAAAAAAATATATTTTGGTGTATGTACCGAATATATTATATATTCATATACGTGTATTAAAAAACGGTTATTCAGTTTTACAAACAGATAGATTACCTACTTTACAAAAACGGTTATTTCAGTATTACAAATAATGCAGAAGATATTATACACATTGCTGTTTCTATTATTGCAGGCGGCGAACTAGAAATGTAATATTCTAAGAACAAAATAACAATTTTCGGATTTAAAATGATACAACATAGAGATCAGAGATCCACCACTTTTCCTGGGCTTGATTGAAATGACAATAAAAATTTACCGACGCGGAGAAAATTTCGGTATTCAGTATCTAAGAGAAATATTTAAATAAGAATAATAAATATCCTTTCAGAGACTAAATCCTTTTTGCGGGGTCCTTTTTTAATATGCTTTGATAAAACTGACGATTGTCGGATTAGAATTGAGGCTCACATAACAAAGATAAAAATAACAGACCCGTTTTAGCGAATCAAGTAACTTTTAATTTAAATTTCCTTTATAAACTTAGCAATAGAAAGTTTTATTAAACATTATATATATTTTTTAAATAATGTTCGTTGTTCTCTGAGATTTGAAAGCATAATATTCTTTCAAGTAAAATGTAAACTAATTGAAGATATATCATATACTAGCTGACCCGGCAAACGTTGTTTTGCCATATAAAGTATAATTCACACGATAGTTTTATAAGTAATAAAATATTGCCTATATTATAGCCTGTACATCATTTTGTTCTATTGTCAATAGTTTTTGCAGCGCACGCAAAAATAGGTTTTCGATTTTACACCTTGTGTTACAAAATAGCAATTTTATTACAGATCCCTTATTTTGAAAAAAAACATAGCCTATAGCCTTCCTCGATAAATGGACTACCCAACACTGAAAGAATCATTCAATTCGGACCAGTAGTACCAGAGATTAGCGCGTTCAAACAAACAAACAAACACTGCCACTTTATAATATTAGTATAGATAATCGTAAATTGGCGATCCGTGTTTGGTACATTTCCTGGCATCAGCTGTACTTACTATTTAATAATATTATGAAGAGGAAAGTTTTGTTTGTTTGTATTGAATAGGCTCAAAAACATAATTTAAGCAAATTAATTGAAAATATATAATTTACAAAATATAAGCAGAGCAATATTAATTTTGATGACAGCCTTTATTAACAGATTTTAAAAGATCTAGAAGCTTACAAATTGTTTGCTATCAGTATTTCTTTTCATTGAGATATTCAACAGAAAATGAAACAAAAATAGACGTCACCGAATAAATGGATTTTCATACAATTTTTCACACCATGTGCCTGGCGAAGCATGTATAGTTCGAATTAATAACACACATGTTTCAAATTGAGAACCAGTCTATAAATGTTTTTAATATGACGTGATACATTTAACAGCTCAATAATTCTTAACTTATTAACATTTTAAACATGCAATACGCAAGTTCATTAATATGCTGACTGTACACAGTGTTAATGCAAAACGATTTACAAAATAATTTCACACTCTTAACGTAATGACATGTAAATTTAAATTTTTGTTAACGGCTAATGAAAATGAAAGTGGTATGAATATTATTATATTGTTTATTAGTAATGTTGAGTAGGGTTAGAAAGGTAAGAATTTCTAATATTATCAGTTTATCATCAATATTATGTACGAGTAGGTAATAATTAATTTACAATATTGTTGGGTATATTGTTACAAATTTGCATATTTGCAAGATGTTTTTGAAAATTTTATATGTTTGTTGGTATTCATCGCCAAAGTCAAAGTCAAATAAACTTTATTCAATTAGGCTTAAATTAAGCGATTTTGAGTCGTCAATATAAATATTTTTTTAAATTACTGAATTTACCATATTGTGTTCGGAAAATGTTGAGCCCGTGAGAAGAACATACAAGAAACTCAACTGCCACTCTTTTCGATCTCTATTCTTACAATATCTGTAATATACAAAACAAATTAGTTTGTAAGTAATACATTTTGATTTTTAACTAATAATAGTATATTGACCATCTTTTTTAGTAGGTATTCTGTTTGGGGTTAAGAATTTAGATATTATATGGATCTATTACAACCTCAATACATAATGTTTGTGCATACGTCCTTATATTACACACCCTTGGAATATCATCCAAATGATTGGAAATGATTTGGAATTGATTTGAAATTCCATATTTAACCCGCGATGTCGACCGCATTCTTATCTTTAATTCTTAACAAATTCACGTCTTGTGTGAAAGATGTGGAACATAATATGATATTCAAATATCTTAGTAAGATAAACCAAAAACTGATAGTAAAAAAGAATAAAGAAATATATCAGTATCTCCCCTGTATGATTGGCTACCAATTATGTATACCCAGATCACGCAATTCGGCAATAAATTCTGCTTAGTAGACTAGAAGACATTCTAGAGAAATATCAACTATGGGAGCTTTTTACCAGTGGGAGACTCCTTTGCACAGGATGCTGGCTAGATTACAGGTACCACAACGGCGCCTATTTCTGCCGTGAAACAGTAATGTGTAAGCATTTCTGTGTTTCGGTCTGAAGGGCGCCGTAGCTAGTGAAATTACTGGGCAAATGAGACTTAACATCTTATGTCTCAAGACGAGCACAATTATAGTGCCACTCAGAGTTTTATGGATTTTCAAGAATCCTGACTGCATTTAGATGTGCAGGGCATATCAATTACCATCAGTTGCATAAAAAAACTCCGTCTCATGTCTCCGAAATAGAATCTAAACGTGCATCAATAGAGTGCTTATCAAATTGATAAAATTAGAATGAGTTTAAAATAAAATACTTTTTAAAGGATTAAAACGCATATAATAATTGAACAATTTTTTACATAAGGTATTTGCGAGAAAGTGACATTTTTTTTTATTTAACCCAACGTTTCGCAACCTTTACCGGAGCACGTTGTCCCCATGTGCCCATGAAAAGTAATTTATTAAAATGGATAACACACACATTTATCAAGGAAAATACTACGAGTTTAGATGTTGAATTGTAGATTTAAGCAAAAAGCCCTTTAATTTTTGAAGAGTATAACGGAGCGTCTGGGCTTACCCAATATTGTAGATTTTTATATCAACTGGGTTACTGAAAACAAATCTAACGATTATTTTTATTTATTTATTCAAATACTTAATTTAAAAAAAAAAAATATTACATCTAAAGAATACATTTAATAAAGTCATAATAATTATATGAATACAAGCAATTTGTTGTGATTTAGAGTGATAACCTTCATTTCAAGAATACATTACACAAATAAAACTATACAAATGATTTAAGTTTTCCTTAGTGTTAATTCCGCCAATATTTGATTTTAAAAACAATTCGACACGTGTTTCGCCTCTACACGGGGCATCCTCATGACGTGTTGTCTCGCCAAAATCTGGCACGAGACTGAATAAAATGAGTTTTTTTTTTTTTTTGCGCCCAGACAAAGGGAAAGGGCTACCCTCCGGGATTACGAAGGGAGGGAGGTGGTGAATGCTCATGCATACCAACGCAGCCTAAGGCTGCGTTGGTTATGTGGGATTCACGTAAGAACCTAAGTGCCTACCCACTAAACACCACCTGAGGTTGGCTTTGGGCAGTGTGCCCTCTAAGCCTTCATCGTAGGCGACCATCTCTCGGGGAAGAGAGGCGCAATTAATAAAATGAGCCGGAAGCCGCTCTTTTATACCCTCGTCCCATAAAATGACGCGCTGTGATTGGTCGGCTGTTGTGACGTATTACCCCCACGTAACAAAGGTGATGGGACTAAATTTGTTTGTTCATTCAACAATATAAACATGTTATTTTTGTGTTTTATTATATCTAATTGCTCTAACTCATTTTCGCTTAAATGTGTTAAAAATAAATAAATATTGGCGGAATTAACACTAAGGAAAACTTAAATCATTTGTATAATTATGGATTTCCGCAAAGTAACGCCTAATTCAATAAATTTTCACAAATATAAACTGAAAAAATTTTTTTTTGAATGATGCAGGACTTGAACCCATGACCTCTCGCGTTCCGTGCAAACGCTCTTTCCAACTGAGCCAACCGTTGGAGTGACGTATCGTCATAAAATCTTGTATGCTTTGTTCAACTCTCAGGTTGCGGCTTCATCTACAGGATCTACTTTACAGTTGATAACCTGTTGTTTAAATTTGTAATATGAATACAGTAAAGACATTTTACATACTTTCTTCAAGATTTTGCCTACAAAATATTTTGCACAGCAAAATATATAAAGAGAGAGTAATTTAAAACGACGCTACGTCTTCGATAAAAATTCAGATCATATTATTAAGATAAAACGACAGGCACAATGTCAATGAACATTGCTTTTGTCCTAATAATTTCCGTTTACTTAAATTTACTTTGACTGTATCATGAATCATCACATAGAAGAATTCAATTTGTTTTTGAGTTTGTTTTACATAAACAAATAATAAACATAAAAAAATTATTGTCTTTTTCTATTTTTGTGTTAAAAACTTAGTGCGGTTCACAGAATACATTTACTTACCAAGTTTCAACAGTATAGTTTTTATAGTTTTGGAAAATAGTGGCTGTGACATAAATCTAAAAGGGTTCCGTTTTTTGCCATTTGGCTACGGACCCTAAAAAGATTATATGTAAATAAAATTTTAATTTGTATTTCAGAAATCATATTTCAGCTATTAGAAAAGAAAACCATCTAATGAATGTAAATCAACCTTTGTGTAAAATACTTATATTATTCCTTCAAAGACAGCTGTGTCACGAGAATTTACTTGAATTAAATCCTTAAAGTTAATTTACTAATCTTACTTAATCTTACCGAATCTCGTGGCAATCCTTCTGAGGCATTTTCTAATTAATTTGTGAAATTCTAGCTCTGTTTTTGTAATTGAAAATTACGTAGCACGAATGGTTTAAGAATAATGTAAATATAATATTGTTGCTGTAATACTGTTTCAGTTACTTTGTAACTTTGGCACTGTTAATATTTCTTCCTTAAAACATTTAGTGATCCTGCATAAAAAGCATAAAAATTCTGAAATAATTTAGTATCTTTTTTTTACTTACCAGTGGGAGGCTCCTTTGCATACGATGCCGGCTAGATTATGAGTACCACAACGACGCCTATGTCTTCCGTGTAACAGTAATGTGTAAACATTATTGTGTTTCGGTCTGAAGGGCGCCGTAGTTAGTGAATTTACTCGGCAAATGAGACTAAACATTTTATGTCTCAAGGTGAATTATAGTGTCGTTAAGAATTTTTCGGTTTCTCAACAATCCTGAACAGCACTGTATTGTTATGGACAGGGCGTATCAATCACCATCAGCTGAACGTCCTAATCGTCTCGTCATAAAAAAATCTTAAATTATAAAAATATGTGTGCCTTTTCTTAAGCCTCGAAATAAATTTATATAGATATTGTGATAATATACATTATTTTTGTACTTTCGTGACCAGGAAAAAGCGTATATTTCTTTTCATTTAAATTTTTCCATTTATTTTCTCTATATCTCTCATTAGTTCTCTATAATCTTAATATTTTATTTAATTTGCATAAGATTCATTTGTGATGTTTTTTTATGGAATAGGAGGAGAAACGAGCGTACGGGTCACCTGTTGTTAAGTGATCACCGCCGCCCACAATCTCTTGCAACACCAGAAGGATCACAGGAGCGTTGCCGGCCTTTAAGGAAGGTTTACGCGTTTTGTTTGAAGGTACCCATGTAGTATCGTCCCGGAAACACCGCACAAGGAAGTTCATTCCACAGCTTTGTAGCACGTGGCAGAATGCTCCTTGAAAACCGCACTGTGGAGGACCGCCACACATCCAGATGGTGGGGATGATATCCTAACTTGTGGCGTGTCGTGCGAAGGTGGAATTCGGCGGCAGGAATCAGGTTAAACAGCTCTTCTTAAAATTACTCTAGTTCAAAGATTTGCATTTCAAAATTACGTTGTCTGTTCGTATATCGGCTTAAAACGGGTCGGTGATGTTGTGATTATAGGCAGATGAGATATTATTCCATCTCAAGGGTAACATAAAGACGAGTTATCATATAAAACTACACCTTACACTATGTTGTCATGTTTATTATCACTTCTCTACATAATAATCTATATAATATATATATATCTATATATATATATATATATATATATATATATATATATATATATGTATATATATATTAGCGCAGCCACCTGCACGCACTCAAGCGCATAAGCACACGCCTGTAATACGAGCCATCTGTCTTCTAAACTCTGTACTTGAGGTAGCACCACAGTGTGATCTATTTGCCAGCTCGATGGAATGTTTGGTCAAAGAATGTAAGAAAAGATTTGAGAGTTTGGTGCCTGTAAGCTCTATAAAATAAGATAATACAAGAAAAAATATTGTTTTATGATTTCAACATCATAATGCCTTTTTGTTGAATTGTTTTAAAATAATATTTTCCGACTAAGAATTCAATCACAAAGTCGAATAATAATAGCGTGTCTATCAACTATCACATCTTCAAATAAAAAGAAATATGTATACTAAGTGCACACGATAGAAAATATACTTCTCTGTCATAGAAAAATAAACAAGTTATAAATCTTATTATACAATTTATACTACACAGAATTGAATTCCTATTTAAACAGTAGGTAGTAACTCCTTCTCGCGACAATATTGCTGCAGCAAGAAGCTGCGATGCGACTTGCGTTGACACTCTGGCTCCTTCTCATGTCTTAGTTACGTCAGTTGGTGCTGGGACTGCTGCTTCAACTGCCGAAGACAGCAAGCATCGCAAAAATGTCGGTCTCATTGAGTCTTACATCTTTGTGCCATTTGGTGTCGAGATACTTGGCCCGTGGGGATCTGGGCCCCAGAGAATGTCCAAGGTAATAATTATCTTCTCGCCTCAAAACCAAGGCCTGGCAGCTATTTCGATCAACTAATCAACCTAGCTATCCAACGTGGAAATGCTACCAGTTATCTTGGTACGCTTCCACCTAATGATAGTTTTAATTTTATGTAGTTGTATTATTGTAAATATAGTTATAAGATTTGTTTTGTTTGAATAATAAATATTATAAACAAATCTTATACCTATATTTACAATTCTATGATTAAGTGTCGACGCAAGTAGCGTCCCACACCAAAGCCCTTCCTCGTGCCCAAGCCACCAGCGTCATTCCATCAGGACGCTTGCCATCGCGGCGGGTAATACCATTTGGCTCTAAAACAGCTGGTATATTAAGAGCGGCAAATGCCCTGCGGTTGACTTCATTAATGCTGGCGTGACGACTGATACGTCCTGCCGATTTTAGGCAGGATAACCCGTGGCGTCCAAGAACATCTACCTGAACGCCACATCTACATTGATGTGGTTCATTCAGTTTTATACCTAGCCGGAGTGATACGCATATTGACAATGTCATATTGTCAAGTAGCGTTCCAATCGGCGCAGAAGGCAAGGCTTGTAACCAAAAGCCCGACTCATTTTGTGTCACGGCCAAAAGACGAGCACGCTCTGTATGTCAGTAGATGAGATCAAAAGATCATCAAAGGCTGACTTACAAAGAAGTGCATCCCATGCTTTATGACACTTTAAATCGTCTGGAAAATTTTGAATATTTGCAATATTTAGCCAAGCATTGTTAGCTTCGTTCAAATACACAATCTCTGAGTTACCTGGTACATGATTTACAATTCTAGTAACCAAAGGCTGCGCACTATGAACTGAAGATAGAAATGCTGATAAGGCCACGCCCGAAACTTAGCGAGTACCCAAACCACCAAACCGTATCGGTAAAGAGGCTTGAGACCATGCACGATCTGTAAACGCGCAATTCAAAACGGTTTCTAAAATATTTTTAAGTGAAATATCAATCACATCAAGCAAATTTGGAAATTTCCATAACGGGCTAGACCTTAAGAGGTACGTAAATTTTGGAACAAATAAACAAGACCGAATAATAGTTAAGGCCATATGAGAATTAATTTTCAATAATCTGTCCGAAACGTCATTAAATTTTTTAATGTGATCGTTTAAGATCGCTGGAATTGAAACAGGAAATAATGGAGCTCCAATAAGGTGAAGTGAATTCTTATCCAAAACTTTAATATTGGGGGCCAGACATTAAATTTATTGGTAATATCAACCCGGTCTGAAATTTGGAAATTTTCGCCGATAAAAAGCTCGCATTTCGAAAAATTTAACTCAGGGCCGATTGAGCTAAAACTTTCTATTACAACTTTCGAATCATCTAAAACAGAGTCCACTTCACCACCCAAAGTACCATCATCCAAGTACAAAACATTAAATTTTGATTAAGATTAGATTTGTTTTGTTTGAATTAATTATTTACAAAAGAAAAGATTACTTTTGACATTCATGAAAAAAGTGATTTTGATTTGATTTGTTTTACTCCGATGTCATGGTGACCATAGACTTGTAGCTGTGTATTGACTGTGTCAGTTGATATTAAAATATCTTGAGTATAGAATCTATGCTCTAATAGATACTATTCATAATATATTAAAAGGTGATGTATAAACAAATTTCAGTACGAGTATTATTAAATATTCGCTGTCCAAACCCAATATAAGAGATATAAATTCAAAAAATTAATAGGATGGATACAAATCTCTAAAATCAAAACGAACGCAATTACTAACTGTTACGTTTTATTTTCTGCTCTCAACTTAGTCCGCGTTAAACTAGGTTCAAATAAAGAGTAAAGTTTAATTAAATCTCCGAGTTAGATGCAAAGTTCAACTTTTAACAACTTTTTCGTAGTCGAATATTTTGGGATATAGAATAAATTAAGTTAACTAGAAAATTAAGCAAGTACGCTTTTAATATTACTGTATTATTTTTGCAATATATAATATTACAATTGGATTTGACCTATCTCATTTGAATTACTTAAGTAATAGATAATAATATAAGAGTTCGTAAACAAATAATAAAAAGATGACACGGAAACTCAAATCACTCAAACTCAATCAATTAATTATTTTATTAAAGAATAGTAAGAAACACTTATCAAACCTGTTTTAGTAACATTTGTTCAATGTGAAAGTGTATTTAATAGGTTGAATTCAGGAAAGCCTTTAAAGTTATTTATGGAACTAGATGCTCCTAAGAAGAAATGAGTTTTGTTTGGAAAATAGTTCGCTATAATATTATGTTGTAATGTAATAATTTTGGATGTCCTGCGAATATTCTAGTCGCTTAAATTTATGTTCGAGAGAAGATTTGGAGCGTCAGTTTTGCATTGTGCAATTTCAGTTAAGTATATAATACCTGCTGCTTTAAGACTCTCACGGAGTGGTAATTCAAATGTCGTCTCTTCCATCTTTTCTCGTAATTACTGTCATATTTTTTTTACTTATATTGAGAGAATTTTTCAAATCTGCTTTGGTTTGACACTAATCTGTTAACCGACAATGTGTTATTTGTCATTTTGGGGATAAAAGACTTGTGAATAATACTCGAGTATGCTTCTTCTTTTAATAACTTGTTTTATTATGTGGGGAATATCATGAAGTTTACACTTAATAAATTCTTAAGTTTTAGGTTTACGGGCAAAATTTGTAACGTAAAATTTTGGATCGTCCAGTTCTAATTTGTTGATGCGGCATATTTTTCAAACACATATCCTCTTGTATTAGATAACAATCACATATGTAACGAGTTTGTTTGAATATTTTCTTATCAACTGAGTGTGCATGTAAGCCATCTTTTTGTGTATGAATTACCGTGGAGACCAGAGAACCATTCCGAAAAAAGTTTCTGGAGCAGTATTGTATGATGGATTCGATCAAATGCTTTGCTATAATCTGTTAAGATATTAACAAGGTATCAATGCTAATCACTACGTATACAATACTAATATCATTACATAAAATAAAAAATTATCATTAAGAAGAAGTATACCAAGAATACTGGCAGCAAATCCACGTTGCCTAGCTAGGTTGGTTTGTTGGCGAAAAATAACTTCCAACGCTGAAGTTACCAGTTAACAGACGCGTAGTTGGCACTTTGTACGTATGAGAGAAGGACATCGACACCAATCGGCTTGAAAATGTAGGACTCACTGAGGCTAAAATATTTTTGACATTTGCTATCTTGGGCAGTTGAATCAGCAGCCCCAGCACCATTTGAAGTAGTCTGTACTTGAGAAGTAGGCAGAGTGTCAAGACGCAAGCCACGTCCAACACCAGTGCCTTTACCCATGCCGAAAGTACTAGTAGCGTGCCATAAGGATACCTAAACACCATTTAACTCTAAAATGGCTTGTCTTTAGGCTGGGGACCAAGCCTTGAGGATTCGAGCGGAGCTAGGTTATCTCTCCCATACTAGATCACCATAGTGATATTTCAGAATTAGAAGCATTTTTAATATATTACAAATAAATATAATACAATTTTATTTACAAAACTAACAAAACTATGTCATGTTAAATAGTATTGGAGTACAATTAATAAATTTTCGTACATTTTTTTTTAGATTGACTGAATAGCATGGCTCCAACTGTAAAAGTTGGGGGTAATTTCGCACTATCTATAAAAAATAGAAATGCAATGAAAAAATGAATTTTCTTCTCATGTTCTATATCTAAGATTATTTTTTTTGTAAAAATATAAGCTTTATATATACCGTTAAGAAATGGTTTCAACTATGCGCTATTTTGGCGATTTCTTGGGATAGCAACAGGGATTTGGTAACCTCATTGATGATGACTGATAGGACCTTCTGATTATAAGCAGTATAGCCCATGATATTCACGAGCACATGAAATCCTACACACCACATCGGCATTCAGGTGGTTTATTTAATTTTACCTATTCCTAGGTGGAGTGATACGCATATTGATAATGTCATAATATTATCAAGAAGCATATCAATCAGTGGAATATACAGCGCTTACCCAAATAAGCACTATTGATTTTCTGTCACATGCAAAAGATGAGCACGCTCTGTTCTGTCAGTAGATGTGTTATGATTATGATGTGAATAGATCATTTAAAGCAAATTAATAAAGAGGTGTGTCGAATGCTTTTTAACACATAAAAAAATATTGTTTATTTGCATTATTTAGCCGAGCACTCTTAATAACACAGCGTGGCTTATATTATTCACAAACAATGTTATTAGAAGTAACGAATAACAATCAGTCCTTTTCTACAAATCTTAGTCTCATCTTAGCCAGCGCAAATCTAATAATGCTTCCTTTTCCAGTTTCGTAGCTTACACAAGATTATCAGTACTTAGTAGTTCCTTAGATTCCGAGAAAAGATTTAATCTAATGTAATACTTGGAGTTGATAGAGCCTTCTGGCATAATCTTTGAAGATCTTAAATAAGATCCTTATCGCAAACAGATAGTAAAACATGTACGATGAAGTACTAAAATGTTTTACAGAGTGTTTTATTTGTCATAGTTTATTTATTTTTCGGTTGAATTATAATTATCATTAAGTGGTAATATTTAGGAGTTATTAGAGAACATACAAACATACATTCTCCTTTATATATATAGATTTTATCAATTAAATTTAATTACTTATAAATTGGTACCGTTACATCTTCGGTATATCATCGTACATCAAGTACTATCCATGCACCTCAAGAGGACTACTAGAAATCCAAGCGCTGCCAGCTACTTTCGGCCATTGGATAAGTCTACCTTGATCAAGTCAGCAGCTTCCCCAAAGTGGAAAAAATATATTTTCACATAAGACTATTAGAGCAAGAGCCAGTGAACCCCAAACCTTCATTATTTTCTAAAAGCTGTAAGTTTGTCAGCGCATACACCAAACACAGCTTAATTAGTAGCGTCATAAAACAAGATATTAATATCAATAACGGCCGCTGTCATAAATATAGATATATATACGAGTATGACGAGTATACGGGCTCGCTCCTACAGCTACCTTACATGCTTGTCTGGCAAGGGGTTGGAACTATCAAAAATGTCTGGCTGAAGAGGAAGCATCATCTTATTATTACCTAAGTATTATATATAAAAATCAGCTTTTATGTAAGTAGAATTATAATTGAACATCTCATATCAATTATAATTGAATATCATGAACATTAAGGGTATCTGGCAAGCGGTTGCCACGATGTTAATGTTAGGTAATGAATGGCGTGATTTTTAATAATATGCTGACGGTAATACGAGAAAATTTGATGAATTTAGATCGGTATTACCTTACAAAGATACCTTATTAAGATACCTTTAGTTCCGTTTATTTGCCAAAGCCACTGTTGTCCAAACTTCTTAATTTGCCATCGTTCTTGCCTGTTTTGGGAGTATGCACCGACAAGCTTTCAGCTATAATAAAATAAAGATGGTCTGGGGTTCACGGGCTCTTACATCATACCCAACTAACCGAAGTAAAGATCGATTATCATTCCGTTGAAGGCGTCACGTCGCTTGCAGTTCTCATTAATCATTTCGCTTATCTGCGCCTCTAGCAAAATTAAATTTTTGACGCTAATAACCCCCGACTTCCCGCAGCATAATTTATATATAAATTGTACACATTTAATAAATTACATTTTAGAAGCCATTAGGGAACTGAAATAATGTATAACGTGTACTTCAACCCTGCATGGCATAATCGTTAACTGATATCAGTTATCGATAGTATCTGTATATACAGAAGATATATTTATATTAGTATGTTGTTCAAAATATAACGACGACGAGTACTTTGACAAGAATTTGACTCATACTTCGCAGAGTAACTTCACCAAGTACTGTTAGTTTTATAGACAAGTACTTCAGCAAGCATTTCGCCGAGTACCTCGCGAAGTACTTCGACATATTCTACTTAAACAAGCACTACAACAAGTACTTCTACTTCAACTTCTACATCTACTTCCATTTCGACTTATACTTCGAAAAGTATTTCACCAAGCACTGTGATTGTTATTGATTAGCACGTCGACAAGTACCAAGAACTACGACAAGAACTTCAAAAAGTATTTCCACAAGTACTGAGACAAGTACTTCGACAAGTAGTTTGAGGAGTACTTCGCCAAGTATTACGCTGAGTACTTCGCCAAGTTATTCTCCGAGTACTTCGCTATTGTTATACCCAATACTTTGTCAAGTACTTCGCAAAGTCTTGAACAAGTACTTCGAAAGTCTTTGACAAGTATTTCACAACATACTTCGCAGAGTACATCGACGTGCAAGTGCAAGTGCAAGTGCAAGTGCAAGTGCAAGTGCAAGTGCAAGTGCAAGTGCAAGTGCAAGTGCAAGTGCAAGTGCAAGTGCAAGTGCAAGTGCAAGTGCAAGTGCAAGTGCAAGTGCAAGTGCAAGTGCAAGTGCAAGTGCAAGTGCAAGTGCAAGTGAAAGTGCAAGTGCATGTGCATGTGCAATCGCAGCAATAGTGACAACAGTGACAACTGTGACATCTGTAACAACTGTGACAAATGTGACAACTGCGACAACTGTGACAACAGTGACAACTTTGACAACTGTGACAAAAGTGACAAGTGTGACAACTGTGACAACTGCGACAATAGTGACAACTGTGACAACAGTGACAACTGTGACAACTGTGACACCTGTGACAACTGTGACAACTGTGACAACTGTGACAACTGAGACAACTGTGACAACTGTGACATCTGTGACAACTGTGACAACTGTGACAACTGTGATGTTTGTGACAACTGTGACAACAGTGACAACTGGGACAACTGTAACAAATGTGACAAGTGCGACAACTGTGACACCAGTGACAACTGCGACAACTGTGACAACTGTTACAACTGTGACAATCGTGACATCTGTGACAACTGTGACAACTGTAATATCTGTGACATCTGTGACAACTGTGACAACTGTGTAACTGTGACATCTGTGACAACTGTCACAACTGTGACAACTGTGACAACTGTGACAACTGTGACAACTGTGACAACTGTGACAACTGTGACATCTGTGACAACTGTGACAACTGGGACAATTGTGACTATGACTGTGATAATTATATTACTTTATTTATTACATTCATATATATACATACATAAAATATTCACCATTTTCCAGGAAATACAACCGCCACACATAATAGTAATTAATATACATATAGAATATTAACATAAGAAGGCATGCGTGGTTCGTCAACCGCTAAGTAACTACTAGCTTAGTTTCTACGAACTACGAACAGCCAATCAGGAACAAGCTCCTATTGGCTGTATTGACTTTAAAATACATATAAGCTACTTTTTAGTTTTAAGATGTCAAAACATAACTCTTTTTACTCTGAATTATTAACATTAGGTTTTATAAAATGTTATTTAGTACTTTATTATTATTGAATAATAACATAATAGCTTAATAATCTAACAAGCGCAATAATTGTAGTGCCGCTCGGAAGTTTTGGGTTTCTCAAGACTCCTGAGCGGCACTGCATTGTAATGGGTAGGGCGCATCAATCAGCTGAACGTCCTGCTCGGCTCGTCCCTTATTCCCATAAAAAAATAATGTATCAATACAAAATTGAGTCAGTATACGTCATAAAATTACTAAAGACCTTCTGAAGTATCAAATGTCAAAAATGTAGATGCAAGTGTTTTGTTAGTGATAAAACCGGTGGAATCTGCTATATTTCTTGGAATTACTCTGAATTCCAAATTACAATATCGAAGGATTGGCGAACAGACTTAGTTCTGCAGCATACGCGGCTAAAAAGTTTAAATAATTAACTGACACTAGATACGGCACGACTAGTATATGTTAATTATTTCCATAGTATTATGTGCTATGGTATATTGCTATGGGGCAACCGTTTGAACGCTTGCATAGAGACATTGCTTCATTTTATGTAGAAGACCTGCAAGAAGAATAAAGATACGCTCTCCACTCAACCAAATGGTGATGATGATAGGAAGGGCGCTGGTATGTGATGCGATTTGCATCGACATTTTGACTCCTTCTCATGTCCAAGTTACGTCAGTTGGTGCTAGAACCGCTGCTTCGACTACCGAAGACAGCAAACGTCGCAAATATGTCGATCTCAGTGAGTCTTACATCTTTGTGCCGTTTGGTGTCGAGACATTTGGCCCGTGGGGCACAGAGTCGCGGAGAATGTACAAAGTACTATCTATGCGCCTCAGTAGGGCTAGTGGAAACCCAAGCGCTGGCAGCCATTTTGGTCAATGAATCAACCTAGCTATCCAACGCGGAAATGCTGCCAGTATTCTTAGTACACTCCCCGTAATGATCTATTTTATTAAATATAATCTTAGTATTGTAAATATAGCTATAAGATTTGTTTTGCTTGAATAAACATATAACGCTAACATGCTACATAATAAAACACATTAGTTATTAACCATTGTCAATAACCTCTTTGCTATTTATATCGAAAGGCAAAGGTTTATCTATACAGCCGTACATAAGATACCCCGCCATGAATGAGCCGTTCAAATGGAAACTCATTCCATCTCAATGCATTTTCTCGCTCTAACACACGCTTTGAGCTTATTTTACACTTTACAAATATCGTCCATGTGTATCTCAATGTGATTTGAATATTTGTGTGCAAATATTTCTCTCAAATATATTATTTAAATTATAAGACGACTTGTAATTATAATTAGGGGAATAGACGACAAACTTAATAGTTACTCTGAAGCAACTTTTGCTCATATATGGAAACTGTCATAATAAAAACTCACTTGGAATCCTACAGTTGAACCTCTTTTATAAAAAACCAATACTACTACATAAATCTTTAAATATAAAAATTTCGAATCACGTTGCTTGTCTGCGATGAACTCCTAAACTACAAAAAGGGGAGTGACTATTTTCGGGCGCAGATGTTACGGAAAAAATATAGCGTAAAAAAATCTTTATTTTCTAATGAACAAAAAAAAAAAAAATTACAGTAGCTTAGTAATAAAAATAAAATTGCAATGTGTGCTTTTTGTTGGAATCGTGCAATTTATAAGATAAAATGTCTGAAAAGACAATTGGTTAGTATATGGTAAAACTTTAATTCAAGCCAAAGTAACAGCAGTTGGCGTTTCTTATTGTCATTCGCTCTGTGTTTATATTCAAGTGAATGTGTCTTTTTATTGCATTTTTCGTAGGTCACGGAATAAATTTAAATTTAGTGAAAAGATATTTCGAGTGTAAAAGGCTGTATACAAATAAATATTTACATTTCATAACTTACCTGTAACTGACTCTTTCTCAGTTTTCATTGAATGCATTGCGTATTATAATTATAATACCACTCTACCAATGTGAAATTTTAGCTGAACATTTACAAATGATATATCTTAACGCAATTCGTGTATTTTAAATCTCTTCTATGTGAGTAGCATTAGTTAGTCTCAGCAATTTGTTATGTTTTTAAAGTGATAACCCTCAACTCTAGGATTAATACACAAAAAAAATTTGAAAAAAAAATATAATTATGAACGATGCCGGACTCGAACCCATGTCCTCTCGCGTTCCGTGCGAGTACTGTGCTAACCGTTCGAGTGACGTATCATCATAAAATCTTGTATGCTTTGTTGAACTCTCGGGTTGAGGTCGTGGGTTCAGGTCCCACATCGTTCAAAAAATTTTGTTTTGCAAATTTTATCTGAGTATTAGTTAGCTTAAACATTATTCGAATTGATACATGCCTGAGTAATTTTAGCTCATTAATATAAAAGTAAAATTAGCGCAATCCGAAAAAAACTTATATTCTTATGTGGTGTAAAGTCACCAATTTTTGCATGTATTGCATTGCCACATTCTGCAATACTAGAGATGCCATGTACTGGCCAGGCAGGTTTCCCTCGGGAAATCAACGACCAAGTACAGGAAGAAACTTGAAGCTCTGTCAAATCTTTTCTTGAGAAAGCCTTTTCCGGTAAAAACTTTGTACAATTTAACCCCAGAAGACTAGCTAGGACGCTGGCTAGATTATACCTACCTCAACGGTGCATATTTCTGCCGAGAAGCAGTAATGTATAAGCATGACTATGAGAACTGAGTGTCCGAAGGGCGCCGTAGCTAGTATAGTAGTTATTCTGAAATTACTGGGCAAATGAGACTTGACATCTTATGTCTCAAGGTGACGAGCGCAGTTGTATTGCCGCGCACAATTTTTGAGTTTTTCAAGAATCCTGAGTGGCACTGCATTGTACTCGGTACGGCGTATCAATAACCATCAGCTGAACGACCTGCTCGTCTCGAACCTTATTTTCATAAAAAATAATGTGCTTACTGCAGCAAAAACCCCCCATTTCTCGCATAGCTGCTCTTCGAGAACATTATCCTTAATGACTCGCCTAGTATTAACAATTTCACAGTCATTTAGAAAGAAAAGCCAAATTGAGTTCGAATTGAGTGACAAGCTAGCATATTTATAAGGCGCAAGACTGGCAACTTATGAAGATGACGCTCTCAATAACCTATCAGCTCGATCTTTTTAATCATGTGTACTGCGGCTCTAATCGTAAGAGACTCGTCCACTGCGGTGTTGCGTTGAGACGTCACTTTGTTATACGGCTTCTATCGCATTTATCACGAGGAGTGTTTCATAGAGTTGTCTAACTTGATTCCTGTTCCAACCAACCAAAGCTCTACTTCTTTACCACATGCCATATTAAATATCATCTTCATACTCACCAGTGGGAGGCTCCTTTGCACCGAATGCCGGCTAGATTATGGGTAACGCAACGGCGCCTATTTCTTCCGTTAAGCAGTAATGTGTTTACATTACTTTGTTTCGGTCTGAAGAGCGCCGTAGCTAGTGAAATTACTGGGCAAATGAAACTTGACAACCTACGTCTCCACGTGACGAGCGCAGTTGTAGTGCCGCTCAGAATTGTTGGGTTTTTCAATAATCGTGAGAAGCACTGCATTGTAACGGGCAGGGCGTATCAATTACCAACAGATGAACGTCCTGCTCGTCTCGTCCCTTATTTTCATAAAAAATACTCTAGAACTCTGGCGTCCTTTACAATGCCCTTTTCAAGCAATTTCTTCTGAAGTTCCTTTGGATGTTTATCCCAATAGGTACGACATGGTACCTTCAAATATAATATATATCTTCGAAAATAAATTCAGATAACAGATTTTTATATAGACGTTGGTGTAGAAGTCTTTGAAAATATTAATTTGTCAGTTTATAAAAACTTTTTAAGTATCCGACGTAAGTTAGTAGAGAAATTGTATATTTTTACCAAAAGTTTTTTTGCATTTTATTAAACAGAGCGCAAAAAGAATGCTGGGAGAATTTCTTGTGCCACTTTTTCTCTCTCAGAGCGCCATTAGTTTCCGAAGCAGTGGTAGTGTTAGAAGTGACATCAAAAATAATTCGCAAGGAATCAATTTTGAGAAAATAAATGCCTTTTGTGCCTTTTAAGAGGAGCTCACTTCATTAAACAGTAAAAACTAGCTGTCATGTCTAATCATATTGTATGGACTTAATAGGGCTATGAAACTTCAGCCTTCCGAGATTTTTTTTCTCATAATATAAAATAATATTTTGAAATTATAATATTGGATATAATTTGTAAAGCTGGAGAATATTGTAGGGATCAGAACGTGTAAGTGATATTTATATAAGCCGAGATGGGATCAAATGAGAATGTTGTATGAGGGTTTTTTACGCACGAATTAATTCTGGGATATTGACGTTTCAATATTGAAAATATTAAATATTACTCAGGAAAGTAATTTCTTACGCAAAGCGAATGCTTCGAGTATGGAGTTCATGTTATAGAAGAGGTTTTAACAGAAGTAAAACATTCATTGATACTTTCTTTAGCTACATGGCTTATATGAAGGTTTTGTAATTTTTAAGCCAGACAAATTTGCTATAGCTTTTTACATGTTCTTTATATTATACTTAAATACTTTAATATATTTTTTATTGTTAACTTAAACTTAGAAACTCCTTTTTCCCTATCTTCCTTTATGTAGTAGAAACGTGAAAAATCTTGGGCCGAGATATAGTATTGAGGAGAATATTGAGAAAACCTTGGACGGTGAAACGCACCAATACAGCGATCCTGAACCAGCTGCACACCATGTGCAGACAACGTATTCTTTAAAATTTTCGCCACGCAATGTGCAGAGGCAACGAAAGTTTGGTAAAAATAATTGGACGTAATTCCGGAAAAATATTCCAAAATACAATCATGTCGAAATTGAGTTAAGAACACAAATATGGTCACGTGATTTATATTAACTGACTGACGAAAAATGGCAACCCTACTGTCACTCTTTAAACTACATCATGACTTAGTAGCCAGACCCACAATTATGGAATACACAAACATTTATTAAACTTTAATCAAGATTTCCGTAAAACGTGATGCTTGTGCCTTGGAACGTTTTTCATGAACTACGTCCAATTTTAGTTGGAAATACGAATAAAAAGATAGCGCGGTCGTTCTCCAACAAGATAGGCTGACCAAAATAAAGAGGCTCGTCATCCAAATTCTCCAAGATTTTAAGAGACGCGCTGTACAGTATCCGGTGGTGGCAGATCATCCGCTCCAAATGTAGCCATAATACTGGCCACGATCGTCAGACATTAAGGATCGACCCCAGAGAGAGTATAAGATTTTTATAAGGC
Organism: Leptidea sinapis; assembly: GCF_905404315.1. Taxonomy (NCBI): domain Eukaryota; kingdom Metazoa; phylum Arthropoda; class Insecta; order Lepidoptera; family Pieridae; genus Leptidea; species Leptidea sinapis. The sequence goes on along the minus strand of NC_066267.1, from coordinate 14,649,321 downwards.
ACATATTACTGTAAATTTCACAATACGTCATTTTTCAGAGAAAGATGAAGTTATGAATCAATCCTAGAAATAAATCATTTAGAATGATTTATTTCTTGTTTAAAAGAAAAGCTAATCTCATAGGAGTGATCCATTTTTAACAGTGAGGAATTAAGTTGACATTTAAAAAATCCAGTACTGAAATCAAAGAAACTGCCGCTTAGGCATAATATAAATAAAGGTATAGGTAATAAGGTATATTAAAAATATCAACTATCCCGTCACTTACTATCATGAATTGCTCAAAGGACTAAATTTCGCTATAGACCAAACTAAACTATATTATGAATAAATTATTTTATATTTTTTCAAGGTGTTTTTTAGGTTTTTTTTTAAACAAGTATTAATTAATTTCAGACATCAAAGGATAAGCGTTTTCACTTAACATTTAATGCTAACCCCAGCAGTCAGAAAACATTGCGAGCAATGAATCCAGCACATTTAAAAAAAAACTAGACTTAGATGAAATGAAATATCTTTATTCATTTAGGTACAATTTCCATCGGTCCAAGAGATAACTGACAAGAAAATCAGCATGTTTTGTCCTCTCTTTACACTTTTCATACTATCCCTACATTTTTAGTATCTATATATAAGCCTGAACTTTATAATACGTTTTCATAAAAATTTCGTTAATATGAAGCTTAAATTTATATAACATAAGTTCAGTAACATGTTGTGGGAGTTTATTATATATTTGTATACATTTCCCCATGAATGAGTGACCAGTCTTATGAAGTCTGATAGTTGGAACAGCAAGTCTATTTCTTCTTCTATGTGTTAATATTGTGAAAATAACTAATATTCAAAAATGTGTCTAGATTTTTATGAACGTAGGTTCATGATGTTGTCAACATCATATTATGGGAAGCAACTGTCAAACTATTGATTCCATTTAATTAATCTCCTAGCGATCACGAATTTTTAATTTATAAATTGCGAAAACTGAGAATTACATAATATTCTCCTCGTATACGTAAAACGTGGCGAGCTTCAAGAGAAAATGTCAAATTGAGCCACAAATACATTCTGTAAGGCTGCATCCCAGCGAAGCAATTTCCTGAAGCTTATCTATGTGCAGCTGTTTATATTTCGATAGCTTTCAAAATGTTTGATTCATAATGTTAGGGTTTGCTGATGCTAATTTCCTGATCCCAGTTAGTAAGTATTTTTAAAATTAGTGATAAAAATAAGGTTACTTAATAAACGCAATATCACATAGAATAAATTATGAATGTCAAATCACAAATTTAAATTAAATTATAAATTTGTTATGTTTTTAAAGTGATCACTTCTGGGATTAATACACAAATAAAGTTTGAAAACAAAATTTTATGAACGATACGACTCGAACCCACGGCCTCTCGCGTTCCGTGCGAGTGCTCTCCCAACTGACCTAACCGTTCGAGTGACGTTCGAGTGTCATCAATTCTTGTGTGCTTTGAAGTCAAAATCTGAGGGTCGACCTCAGGTTTTGGCTTCACCTACAGGATCTACTTTACTTTGATAACCTGCTCAACCCCAATAATTTTTGCATATTAGGAAATTGACTTGAGATATCGCTCTTGTAAATCTAAACAATTTGTAATGTTTCTAAAGTGATAACCCTCACTTCTAGGATTAATACACTAATAAAAATTTTACGAACGATGCGGGACTCGAACGGTTAGCTCACTTAGGAGAGCACTGGCACGGAACGCGATAGGTCGTGGGTTCGAGTCCCACATCGTTCATAAAATTTTGTTTTCAAATTTTATGTGTAAATGAAAAATTTTGACAACAACTGAAAATAATTTACTTCGATGTAACGTTGTAAATTTCGGAAAGCTCTAAATTTCAGTTGATGGCAAATATGAAATTTGCAACGCTTCGGCAGCAAGGTCTTAGTAGGTCACTTGATCATATTAACCTCATTCGCTCACTCAGACACTAGATAGAAAGAGGTCAGTCATAATATCGAGTCTTTACAATGTTTTACAAAATCTGAGAGTTATCAGATTGTATTGGATCAAATTCTAACTTTACTAGATATTATAATCCCTGAGAATTTTGAATTTGATCACATAATTTACACAAATCCTTTGCTGTAGAAAACTAGAGAAACGGACTTGATAAGCTCTATGAAAATATTTTGTAATGCTAAAAATTTTACCCTGTAAACAACTGTCCAAATCGCGGAAGAAGTGGTAGTCGATTGGGACAAGGTCTGGCCAGAGAGATGTAGTCCTGTGGACTTAAAACGGTTTCCCTAGTCATGTTGGGTTTTGTGGTTATCACGGAACGACGGTTAAGATCGGTTTTTAATGGAAAAGGAGGACAAACGAGCGTACGAGTCACCTGGTATTAAGGGATTACCGCAGCCTACATTCTCTTGCAACACCAGAGGATTCATAGGAGCGTTACCAGCCTTTAAGGATAGTGTACGCGCTCTTTTTATGGCCAGAGAGCCTCTAGATGTAGTTCTGTGGACTTAAAACGGTTTCTCTAGTCGTGTTGGGTTTTGTGGTTATCACGGAGCGAAGGTGAAGATCAGTTGACAAGTCGGGGCTTTCTCACTGCAAATTTCACCATTATTAGTTCAGTACAACACATTGTAGTTATTGCTTGATCAGATCTGGGCACGCTGTAGTATTTTTTTTATGACAATAAGGGACGAGACGAGCAGGACGTTCAACTGTTGGTAATTGATATACCCTGTTCAATACAATGCAGTGTCGCTCAGGATTTTTGAATAATCCAAAAATTCTGAGCGGCACTACAATTGCGCTCGTCACCTTGTGACATAAGATGTTAAGTCTCATTTGCTCAGTAATTTCCCTAAATAATGCCTTCATTTCTGTGCCGGTTTAATATTGTTCAGGAGTATGTATTTGTAAACCTTTTTTTATGTTACCAATTAGATGCAAATGGGTAATAACATCAACTCATATTGTAACTTATTCTTTAGTAGTTTGATACGAATCTACCATCGCAATCTATACATAATTATTGAATTAAGTCGCTGGTTTTCCACAAGGTATATTCCTCAATTTGAAGTTTTTTCTCTCTTACTTTCTATAAAAGAAATCGAAATCAACCAGTTCGTCCAAACGGCAATAACATACTGAAAACCTTCTTATAATTTTACCGCTTTTATTTTTATTTATTTATTTAAATTGCTTTACATGCGTCTTAGTTACTAAACAAAATTATCAGATGGACCTCCTAAGGCATAGCAATGAACATCAGAGGGGAAGACATTAAATGTTTTTCCTCTAACTATTCATTGAATAGAAACTTTTTTCCAAAAGTAACTTTTGCAAGGAGCTTATGAATTTTTTATTATTGGTTTCGGCTTGTAAATGTTCCGGTAACCTATTATAAATTTTAACTGACATTGGGTAGGTACCGGAATTGTGTAATGTTAATTTAGGTTTATTTTGCAAAATATTATTTTTATAGCGAGGTATGTTGTGCTGGAGCACGTCTATGACTTTTTTCTTTTTCGATTTCTTATAAAAGAGCATATTTCGAGTATATATGTGTACGGCATTGTGAGGATATTTAATCATACATTTTTTCTGTAAAATAAAGAGTTCGTGTGCATTTACGCTGTTGCCCCACAGTATGACGCCGTAGTTTAGCCACGCTTGTGCGTAGGCGTCGTAGGCTGTCGCTGCCGTTTTTAAACTTGTTGATTTTACTAGTTCTCTTTAAAGCGTTTATAAAATAATAAATTTAACTTGTGTTTTTGAATATGTGATTTGAAATTAAATTAAAAAATCAATATTAATTTTTATCACATTCTAATGTTGTTTTAATAAGTGTAAAATTTATGTCTAGCGATTTTTTTTCTCTTGGTCTGAATTGTATTATTTTAGTTTTACTGAAATTGATCTGTGAATTATGACGTGAATATTGGACGTCAGCACAATCCGGCCAGACTCGTCCGGGTTAATTACCACACTCGCACAGAATACCGGCGTGAAGTAGCGGCCTAGTGCCGCTATGTTTCGTATAGGTTAGTGTCGTGGACCGGAGGCCATTTCCTCCCCCCCCCCTTCCCCTTCCCCAACAAAGATTATGGAAGTGGTCCCTAAAGAGATAGTACCCCAGGAGGGTACCGGCTCTACCAGAGTCGGAGAATCCCTCCCCGAGCACTCTAGCTCGGGCTGCCCTTCGTATTCTGGGGAGGGCACAGTACTGCGCATGAATTCCTGCCGCCGAATACCACCTTTGCACGATACGCCACAAGTTAGGATATCATCCTCACCATCTGGATCTGTGGCGGTCCTCCACAGTGCGGTTTAAAAGGAGCTTTCTTGCACGTACTACAAAGCTGTGGAATGAACTTCCTTTTGCGGTGTTTCCGGGACGATATGACATGGGTACCTTCAAAAAAAGCGCGTACACCTTCCTTAAAGGCCAGCAGTGCTCCTGTGATTCCTCTGGTGTTACAAGAAAGTGTGGGCGGCGGTGACTTAACAACAGGTAACCCGTATTCTCGTTTGTCATACTATTCCATAAAAAAAAAGATCACTGAGCCACCCTTTCTTTGCTTATAATTGTTTCAATTTTTTAAGTTTGCTACTATTTCAACAAACACAACGGATAAATCTTCTGCAAACATCACACATTGTACATCAATAACTTTTGGAAGGTCATTGATGTAAATAAGAAAGAGGACACATCCTGAGGAATTAAGTCCCGCACCTGCTGGGCCCTCGACTTAATACGCGTAAGAGTTTTTGAGCTTTCATCTACATAATCTATTTGGACGTACTGTGAACGATTGCTGAGAAAGGAAGCAAACCATTTATTAGCTTCACCACGGATACCAATGTCATACAGCTTGTCTAGAGGAATGTTGAGTTTTATTGTTTAATATGCTTTTTTCATATCAAATAAAATCTGGAATGCGTATTTTTAATTATTTTATATATTCAATACTTCATTTATATATTTATACAATGCCAGAGTTGTCGAGCAGTTTTTTTTAGCCATTTTGGGCGTCATCGAAAATATTGTATGTTTGGCAAAAATATAAGTTAATATTTCAGATATCATGTGAAAGTATTAAATGCTTTGGCTTTTAAATCATAGATGCTTATTTAACTCTATATTATTCAGAAAACTAATATAACTACGGCGGCAGCATAAAAAAATATCTTTAGTAAATTTATAATAACTGAGAACGCTTAGAGTATCAAAATCGTGCAGTCCAAAATTGTATCAATTACTCCATCAAAATTTCGACGCTAGCCAAACCTTGTCCTTATCCAAAATCAATTTAAACCAAATTTAAACTATCAAAATCAACACTTAAGTAACAAATCCACATCTAATCTAAGGCAACAACTAAAACGCAATTTAACTTTACGAATACAACAGCTTTACCACCATTCCTGCTCAAAGTGTGAATAGTTGATAAGTTTTAATTGAAATTGGCTGTGCGCTTTACATGCGATATTTGAACACCTGAGATTGTGTTGAAAAATTTTTACTGGTAATTAATATATTGTTTCAAAAACCTGTTTATGGGCTAATACAATAAAATTTGGGCAACACTTTATAATATAATATAAGGTACATTCTTTTCTGATCTTATATTTCTAAATGAATTATTATTATTACTTGATAAACGTTAGTAATGCGAAAATTAAGTAATTTTTGAAGGATTAAAATACGTATAACTTTAGCTAGGTTAGCTACGGAAAATATAATATGAATCCCCAAAAACATATTATAATATAAGGATTATGTTGTAGAAATTTTCTTGAAATTGATTTAAATAAATTTTAATATAAAAGATTTGAATCTAATTCGAAGCCAACAGATATGTTTGAAGCGTTTGAGCAAAAAGCACAAAATAATTTCCATGTTTCACGTCTGCCAAGTACCAGAAATATACTTGCATTGTTAGTGACGATATCAAACAAGATGATACAGAATGCTAGTCAATGTAATTTTTGAAAATCCAGACACAATAATAAATTGTATTGTTACCATGAAAGTATTTCTTTCATCTCTGGTCTGGTGCGTCCTATTTCAGCGCGAACTGCGTGATTCGCAGAGGAATTGTCGGAGTACCCTGAAAATGGATCGATCATTCCCTGTTTAGGCGAACCGAAGTGCTTGCGACGCATTGTGTGTCTTATAATGCAGGAGTTTGCAAAAGAGCTGTTAGTCCCGATCCCTACCACAAAATTGCGCCATAGCACTTCGGTGGCAGAAGCATCCACCAATGGGAAGCTGCTTTGCACAGGATGCCGGCTAGATTATGGGTATTACAACAGCGACTTTTTCTGCCTTGAAGCAGTAATGTGTAAGCATTACTGTGTTTCGGTCTGAAGGGCACCGTAGCTTGTGAAATTACTGGGCAAATGAGACTTGACATCTTATATCTGAAAGTCAGTGGAACTGCTTTGTAATGAGCAGGGCGTATCAATTACCATCAGCTGAATATCCTGCTCGTCTCGTCCCTTATTTTAAATTGACTTCAAAAAAGGAGGAGGTTCTCAATTTGTCGATATTTCTTTTTATGTTTGTTACCTTAATACTTTCGAATGGGTGAACCGATTTTGATCATCCATTAGAAAACCATAAAAGTTTTTAATTTGCTATACATACGTATAGCAAAGTGGACGATAAATTTAAGAACTCAATATCGCGATCTCGCTGATTCTCGTTTTATTGGAAAGGATATATCAAAGATAGAACTCACGATATTCAGCCGAATCATTTTTATGGTGTCCGGATATTTAAGTCATTTAACACTAAAAAGTATGAAGATAATTGCGTGTTTTAATACAATCTTATTAATTTATCCAATTCTAGTTACGATTATTGTAATTTTGGAGTCGGTGTCATCCAAGATAACTTATCTTGTAACTACATATATAGTTATAGATAAGATGTGCTTGAGTTGTGAGGAGGCGAGAGGCGAGAGGCGAGAGCGAAATGCGAAACGGTGCTTCCCGAAAAGGCAATGATACTAATCTTACAGAATAAAGCAGGACTATAAATATTGCTTGTAAATATTTACGCTTACCAATAGATAATGTTGAATTATCAGTTAGTTTGTCTGGGCTTATATTATTTCTGTACTTAGCCTCTGCATTAGGCTATTGTGCATGCCAGTTGATCTTAGTCAAACCAGCCCCGTCCCCGCCCTAGAAAGTTAACAGCCTTTTCAGACTTGTTGTAGAAACCAGGAAGTGATGGTAGAGATCGGAAGAATTGTGTCCATTGTTCGGTCACAGTCCTTGTACTTAGTCAGCACGTGTCGTGGTGTTTCTTCTTTTTCCCTCCATCATCATCCGGAAGACGTCCACTGCTGGACAAAGGCCTCCCTCAAATGATTCACGACGAATCCCGGTAGGTGCAGTCATTTATATAATGAATATGAATGTTTGTTTGCTAGTCATGGTTTATATTATGTATTTATGTATGTTTAAGTATATATATTTTATTATTATATATTTGTCTCGTACCCATAGCACAGACTACACCTAGTTTGGAGCAAGATAATTTTTGTGTATCAATATTATAATAAAAAATAAAAATAAAATGTTTGTAGTGTTGTACCAGAATAGCACCACTCCATCTCCTCCCGTGGGTGTCGTAAGAGGCGACTAAGGGATCCAAAGAAAGGAGGTTGGGAAGCAGCATCTTTCCAAGAGACCATGAACTGCGCCAACCCACCTGCCAAGTGTCATCAAGATCATGGCAATGGCAACTCCCCAAAAAAAACATATTTTCAAATAATTTTTAGTTGAATTATTCATCTCGACAACTTCCAAAAAACGTCCGCATCAAATTATGTAAATCTGAATACGAAATAACCTTAAAACAAAATTTCTGTTATATGTACGTGACCAGTAATTTATATTAATAAAATCAGAAATAGTAAGATCTGAATGCCAAGTACAATTCTAATCATATTCTTACAATTCAAGAAAGGCATTTTAAGGATAATTATTTTAACTATATAAGAAGCCTAAATTTAAAAAAATAAGTAATTTTATCTATGTCTTTTACATTTACCAGTGGAAGGCTTACACAATAATATATACAGGCTATTAAGAAAAATTAAGGCTACAGCTCTCAGCTAGTCTTTGTCATAGATTTTGTGTAGTAATTCAGAATACAAAAGCGACTCCAAACTGCTTTACATGCGCTGGGGTACCAGTTTGTGGATACGTAAATACAATGGTCTACAAAGATATAGATGTATGAGTAAATAAAATTTGAAAACAAAATTTTATAACCGATGCGGGACTCGAACCTACGACCTCTATATGCTCTCTCTAGGCATTCCGTGCCTATTATAACAAATTATTTAAATCATTAATTGTTAACAAGAGAGACATCTCAAGTCAATTTCCTAATATGCAAATATTGGGGTTGAGCAGGTTATCAACTGTAAAGGGGATCCTGTAGATGAAGCCACAACCTGACAGTTGAACAAAGCATATAAGATTTTATGACGATACGTCACTCGAACGGCTAGCTCAGTTGGCAGAGCATGGGCACGGAACTCCAGAGGTTGTGGGTCCCGCATCGTTAATAAAATTTCGTTTTTAAATTTTATTTATGTGTTCATCCTAAAAGTTAGGGTTATCACTTTAAAAACATAACAAGTTGTTAAGATGTATGAGTGTTTGCTCACTGTGAATGTTTTGTAATGACTAACTCCATACGATCGAACGAATCTTTCCTGGCTCAGAACATTACTAAGTCCTCTCTTGTACGCTTTTCCAGTGACTAAGCTCATGGATTTAATAAAGTTATTTCAGAAAGCTAATACGACGGAAGGGTTTTATCAAAGGTTGGGACTTTGATCCTTTTTATACAATTGTTCAAATTGTATTATTTAATATTCATTTTTATGTAAAACAAGTCGAGTGCCGCCCACAAAATCGTGAAAAAATTGTAGTATACAATATCTATTCTAATAAATGGAGAGCCGTTTTTGCTTCGTTTATACTGCAAAACCCTTTTTTATATGAAAATAAGCGCCCTGCCCATTACGCTCAGGATTATTGAAAACCCCAAAAATTCTGAGCGGCACTTCCAACTGCGTTCGTCACCTTGAGACATAAGATGTTAAGTCTCATCTGCCCAGTAATTTCAATAGATACGGCGCCCTTCACACCGAAAAAGTAATGCTTACATTACTGCTTTACAGCAGAAATAGGCGTCTTTGTGGTACCCATAATCTAGCCGGTATCTTGTGCAAAAGAGCCTCTCAATTGTAAATCCCTCCTACTGAATCCATCGGAATAATACTTGTAACATACAGCGTGTTTTGGAAAAGGATTTAGTTTATGTTTGTTGGTGATTGCTTATCCGGAACTTTTTTTTTCACTTAGAAAATCTATATATTCGAAATGGAGTCAAAAACATTTCAATATTTTTTTTTATTTATTAACATATATCAACTTACATTTAAATTACATTTATTTACTCGCCAGACGTTATGTTTATCGGCGAGATGCGCTCATTAATTTTATAAATAACCTACTAATAACCTAATCATATACAAACATGACATAAAATGGTTCTAAAATTAATGTATAACAATGCAAGCTGCGAATAACTATATTATTATGACATATTATACTTATTACCTAATATTGTCTAATAATACATTCTTAAGCTTTTTCTTAAGTAATCCAATTTTTATCTTGGGGGATCTGTCTTAATATGTCTATATTATTAAATACATAGGGTACCATATATCTATCTGTACGTTTACCGTAATAATTTGATATTTTATTATTAATTAACTTTTGTTTCCTAACCCTTCTATTAATATATTTATTATGCAGAGTCTCTTTATACCTATCACTATAGTAGTATTCCACGGCTATTAAATATTCGACTTTCTGTTCAATCGGTAGTATTTCACATATACAAAATAACTTATTGTACTCTTTTTTGCATGCTATTTTTACTTTATTACTTACTAAATATATAATCAACCAAATAATATGACAATTCATACAATGAGCGGGCGTGGGATACTGAATTCATATGGCAAATTGGCATTGCCCGGGTTAGCACTTGTATCAATAATAAATAAGAAAATTAATCGTAATAGTAACATTCACAGAGAAAAGGTTTTTTTTTTCTTTTACACACAGTACCCACACCGTAAAGCCATGTTAAATAAATGAAGTTAATAATGTCTCACGAAAGTTTTAATAATTTAATATAAAAATCTATATGTCCCGGACTCCGGTTAATATTCATGAAATAATTTGAATTAATTCCATTTAGTAGTTTTTTCATTTTGGCCGGGAATTCAAACAGACAAAATAAAATACTTTTTATAAAGGATTAAAACGCGTGTCATTGCAACTATATTTTACATTATGTATTTGCGTTAAAGTTTTATTTTTTATTTATTTATTTAATCTATCTTCTTCTGTTTAATATATCTTTAATCTACATTTATTTAGACTAGTATAGAAAATATTAAAAAGACATAAATTCTATAAAATACGTTTGATTCCTTATTGTTTGTAGTACTATTTATTATAAAGTGTTAGTAAGTAATTATAAAATATATAAAATAAGCATCAAAAAAATGAAACTTATTCAGATATGAGCTCCGTTGGGCTCAATGTAATTCATTAAATGTTGAAGTCAGATATGATTTGAAACATCCACTTTCTCCACGGGGAAATTTTCTTCTTCTTCTGATTAAGAAACATTTTTTTCTTGGTAATAGAGAATTGTCTTATTAATTAGATACGCTCGGTTCCAGAAAGAATTGAGCGAGTCAACATCTCCTGAGGATGCCTCGTTTAGAGGCGAAACACGTGGCGATTTGATTGAAGCAGAGCTTTACCTTTGCTACTATCCCGGTGGTTCAGTCGGGGGTTCAGCGTGAGCCAAAAAAAATTGAAAACTCAGTTGAAGGGCGAAACATTTCAATATCTCCTCCCCAACTTTGTTCTTTTTAACCGACTTCAAAAAGGAGGAGGATTCTCAATTTGATCTGTATATTTTTTATGTATGTACACCGATTACTCTAAGATTTATTTTCCGATTGACGTAATTCTTCTTTAGTTCGATGCGGCGATGCCATTTCAATAAAATAACATTTTTTATGAAATTTTACTGTTTACGTGATTGACGATGATTTAATTGTTATTTGTGTACGGCTTTTTTAGGAGTTTTCATTCAGGTTGATTATATATAATTATTAATCTTTTGTCTGAATCTTTTCTTTTAAAAATCTCGGGAAACGTCTCTATAAGATTGTGTGTTAATATGAATCACGTGACCAGTTTTGTGTTCTTAACTCAATTTCGACATGATTGTGGTTTGGAACGTTTTTCTGGAATTACGTACAGTTATGGTTTCGTGTGATGTTAGCTATCAAGGAGTACCATATTTTTGCCAAAAATATATACCCAGTTCCTGGGTGAATGAAATATTCTTAATAAGGTGAATAAATAAAAAAATATTTAATTATCCATGTTAAATTGTTATTAATGTTATGAGTTATCTTTATGTAAATCTACATACAGAATGCATCTAAAGTCCAACTGCGTTAGATCTTAGGCTTTCGGTAATTCAGTCTCAAAATGTTTGAAAAAGTTGTTACTACATTCTATATTCTTTTAAATTTGAAACGTACTTTTTTAAACATTATTTTTATAACCAGTCCGTAATGTGATAAAACTTTATTAGAACTTCTTTCGTATTGAACTTTTCTGTTAAATATTTAATGAAAGTAATTTTTTTTTGTTTCACAATATTCAAAAACTGTTTTGAGTACCGAACTTGGTAAGGGTCGTAGTTCGAAACTTTGTAGAATATTAACGACATCAAGAAAAAGCAACTTAGTAGCTATAGAAAATACAATAAAAACTTATTCCATTAAAATTTTCCGGGGTAATCAATCATTTTATGTTTCAAGCGTATTCAAAACTACTGGCTGTTCATATTATAAATTATATCTTAAGAAAATCACTTTTATGTAGACAACTTTTCTGAAGACGCATTATTATATAATTTTGTATCAATTCGTTAGTCGAATGTTAGTTACTATTCTATATACCATAGACAAAATTTAACGTACAGTAACTTCAGTAACGTAAGCCTTAAAAATACAATAGCTCTATGAAAAATTGTCTCTTTCATTTAATTTTCATTTAGATTCGTTAATTGTTACAGCTTCATCTAGCTAGGCTGTTTTGTTTGAATTATTTGGTACACATTTTTTAAAGATAACAGTCACGCAATTATTATGAATTGAATCATTGTATCCATAATCTAATATTTAAAATTCTCGTGTCATGGTGTTAAACTTTGAACTCCTCCGAAACGGTTTGACCGATACTCATGAAATTTTGAGTGCATATTGGGTAGGTCTGAGAATCGGACAACATCTATCGGTCCACACACATTTTAATTTTTTTGACATTTTTTTTTAATTTGTTTGATTATGAGTCAGCATAAAAAAATACATACATCTTAAAATTTTCACCCATCTACGATCAACAGTTACTTTTGTATCGCGAATTATAATATCGGCTATACAACGTTTGCTGGGTCAGCTAGTATTATTATAACATTTTTGTTTCCTTACTTGTATCGTAAGAGTTGCTACTCGAATTATAACAGAACTTTACGTTAGATTTATTTTAACTGCAAACATCTTTAATAATAGCTATACCATTTGATTCAGGTAATTAAAGATCTTAACCTTCGTAGAGTTTCTAATAGCTGAAAAATAAACAGTATTTATGCTAATTTGAGCTTCTCCCAGCGCTTTGATAAAAAATGGTATTGATAGTAGGACAACTACTAATTAGTTACTACTACCTTAACCTTAAAGATAAATATTATACAGTGGGAGGCTCCTTTGCACAGGATGCCGGCTAGATTATTGGTACCACAACGGCGCCTATTTCTGCCATAAAGCAGTAATGTGTAAGCATAATTGTGTTTCAGTCTGAAGGGCGCCGTAGCTAGTGAAATTACTGGGCAAATGAGACTTAACATCTTATGTCTCAAGGTGACGAGCGCAGTTGTAGTGCCGCTCAGAATTTTTGGGGATTTTCTAGAATTCTCAGCGGCACTGCATTGTAATGGGCAGGGCGCATCAATTACCATCAGCTAAACGTCCTGCTCGTCTCGTCCCTTATCTTCATAAAAAAAAGATATAATACGAGAAAACTTATTGAAGTATTATCGTGTAAAGTATATATAGTGTCCTAGCAAAACATAACAGAAAATATATTAATAATCTCAGGAGCCAGTAATATCAAGAGAAAATATATTGTTCACAAAGCGTCGCTATTAAATTCTCTTTTTAAATATTGTTTGCTTGCTCTGTTATATTTTAAAAGAGAAATATTATTGATGGTTATTATGTTAAATTAAATTCTAACCCAACACTCAACACCCAATGATTCAAACAGTAGTCAGATCTTGAAAAGGTATTTCAGCCGAATGCAGCCACGCTGGACAATTATTGTCTCCCCAAAGAACTAAACGTCGAAAAGTCCTGCGCTGCTCTCATCGAACCCAATCCAGCGATAATGAATAAATCATCGGTCCATTTTGCGGGGCCCTACTAACACTGCGTCTTCCAGTAGGTACGTGCTAGCTATTCAAGGACTTTACTGTCCCAACGGCCGTCTTCCAGTTGGTACGTGCTAGCCATTCGAGGACTTTATTGCCCCAACGGCTGACTTCTAGTAGGTACGTGCTAGCCATTCGAGGACCATATTGTCCCAACGGCTGACTTCTAGTAGGTACGTGCTAGCCGTTCGAGGACTTTATTGTCCCAATGGCCAACTTCTAGTAGGTACGTGCTAGCCATTCGAGGACTTTACAGTCCCAACGGCTATCTGTACAGCCGCCCTTTTTGAGAAGACGATAATATAATAATATTATTATCATTGAAATATAGGTATTCAAAGTAAATTCTTACTACTTCGTAGTATTTTCTCTTTGTGCTATATCTCTTTTTATATCAATTAGGTTATTTAAGAATTTTAAATATAAAATCTCTAGTAGCTAATGTTTCGTATTTACTATATGGGTAACATAACATATTACTTCGCTAATAATTAATGATGTTAAAATATGTGCTGTAGATCATATAAAGTACGAAATAAATAAATGTTTAATAATAAGCATATCGCAAAACAAAATAAAAACGTCGTATTGAGTAAGTGTAACGCAATTATTAATTTTAAAAGAAATTATCTGTTTGTTACAGAGACAATATGATCTGCTTATCACAAAAGAACCTTGCCTCCGTGATCGACATTCCATGAGATGGAACTTTTAATGTTGTATATAGTCATCTCACACTTTTGATATCAGTTATATCAAAAGAGGTGGACCTGTCACCCCGAAACTGTTTTTTATTTTATTATAATTAGCAATAAAGACATCTAAATAAATTGTATTATTTATTAAACATTGTAAATTTAGTTATTTAAGTAATTTGCAGTGAGTGTAAAAAATGAAAGTAAAGTATTATTTTTAATATTACTTCTGCGCTCATATTTTGATGACATTAGCCGACTGGCTAGTGACCCTGACTACTAAGATAGAGGCACCTACCAGGATTTAAAGCCGGGGTTTGAATCCTGGTAGGTGCATTTATATGATGAATAAGGATGTTTTTTCCGAGTCATGGATGTTTGTATGTATTTATGTATGCTTAAGTAAGTATATTTACAATACTACGACTACATAAAATTAAAACTATTATTACTTGGAAGCGTACCAAGAATACTGGCAGCATTACCGCGTTGTATAGCAAGGCTGATCCGGTGACCGAAATAGCTGCCAGCGCTTGGGTTTCCAGTAGCCTTATTGAGGCGCGAAGATAGTATTTTGAACATTCTCCGCGCCTCTGGGCCCCACGGGCCAAGTGTCTCGACACCAAACGGCACAAAGATGTATGACTCACTGAGACCAACATATTTGCGACGCTTGCTGTCTTCGGCAGTCGAAGCAGCAGCCCCAGCACCAACTGACGTAACTTGGACATGAGAAGGAGCCAGAGTGTCGACGCAAGTAGCGTCCCACACCAGCGCCCTTCCCCGTGCCCAAGCGACCAGCGTCATTCCATCAGGACGCTTGCCATCGCGGCGGGTAATACCATTTGGCTCTAAAACAGCTGGTATATTAAGAGCGGCAAATGCCCTGCGGATGACTTCATTATTAGTAAGTATATTGTATTAAATATATCTTTGTCTTGCACCCTTAGGCTATGCCTAGTTTGGGGCAAGATAATTTGTGTAAAAAGTGTGTGTGTGTAATAGGTGAAGTGGCAGTATTACTGTTGAAAAATGTTTCAAATGTAAACTATAATATGCAAAACAAGTTGACATACAACAGATAGTCACAAAATTGTGAATAGATTTAACGCATACTTAAGCTATTGAGCGACCCAGTTATCCGTTCAACTATCCCTGTTAGATATATTTAGCCTGCTATGATAGGTTTTATAAAAGTGTGAACACAAAGATTTGAATAACCGGTATCGCGATGAATATTTTAATAAAACGCAACCAGTTCGCCGATGAAAATCTGTTGGAATTTTGCATCAATTGTGAAAACGTCGAAAAAAATTGATGTTGACAGTAAACCTCTATTTTGAGCATTGCACGCAGACTAACACAAAATGACATACAAATCGCGAGTGTAAAGCATAGCCTGCCACGCACAATAAACTAATAAACCTGGCCTGTTTTCATCGGTTGGCTTTTTTTTCTTTTATCTATGAAAATAAGAGAAGAGACGAGCATGACGTTCAGCTGATGGTAATTGATACGCCCAGCCGATTACAATGCAGTGCAATTCAGGATTATTGAAAAACCCAAAAATTCTGAGTGGCACTACAATTGCGCTCGTCACCTTGAGACATATGATGTTAAGTCTCATTTGCCCAATAATTTCACTAGCTACGACGCTCTTCAGACCGAAATACTGCTTACACATTATTGCTTCTCGGCAGAAATAGGTGCCGTTGTGGTACCCATAATCTAGCCGGCAACCTGTGCAAAAGAGCCTCCCACTGAAAGCAAGAGGCTGGCAGCAAGAGGGTCTATTCAGACGTATAAATTATCTAAGTCGCATTGGATTGCAACAAAACAAAATTACTTTATTCATCTAATTATTTATTTAAATAACACGTATTCATTCCAAAAATATATATTTATTTCATATTTAAATTATATAATCTATTGTTTCTACGCTGTAAAATAGTCTTTTTGTATAAAAAAAAAACATTTAATTAAAAATTTCTTTCATGAAATTCTCCACTTGTAAATAATATCAGAACAAAACCTAGCACATTAAGAGTAATAAATACTGAAGTTTGTTAACATGATCACAACTTAGACATTGCAAACTTATTCCAACCTAACAGACGCTCGCCCCGACTTGAAAATATTTATTTAATATTTCTGCTATGAGAGCTTTCTGAATGAGACGAGCAGGACGTTCAGCTGATGGTAATTGATACGACATGCCCATTACAATCCAGTGCCACTGAGAATTCTTGAAAATCCCCAAAAATTCTGAGCGGCACTACAACTGCGCTCGTCACCTTGAGACATAAGATGTTAAGTCTCTTTTGCCCAATAATTTCACTAGCAATGGCGCTCTTCAGACCGAAACACAGTAATGCTTACACATTACTGCTTCACGGCAGAAATAGGTGCCGTTGTGGTACCCATAAGCCGCCCACTGGTGAAGTACAAGTGAGTAAAAAGCTTAGAAATATATATTATGATAACTTTAAATTTATTCTTTTTAATTTAATGTATGTACAAAATAAATTATATAAAATTAAATTTTTAATTTAACATACCGGAGCGCTTTCAACAAGCTACAGAAGCGTGACAGACTTTTTTATTTATTTACTATGACAATATGGATTGTCTAGCCGACATGTTTAGTAAAATACAATAATTTAACTAAATTGTTTTAAATTTCGAATTATATGACAGCGTGCAACCCAGAGCTGCTCGACTTGTCGGGGAGCTCGATCACCTGGCGTTGCGTAGAGACGTCGCTTCATTGTATCTTCTACTGCATTTATCACGGGGAGTGTTCCGAAGAGCTGTTTGACCTGATTCCTGTGGGCGGCGGTTATCAGGTACGTTAATTTCTCCTCCTCTTCCATAAAAAATAAATTAATTTTACTTATGAATATTTAATTAAACCTATAAATACATAATATATTTTCATGAATATGTGGCCATTTTTGTTGTTGGTTTAGGAAGAGAAATCAATTCTCAAACCAGTATGGACACATAGAATGAAAAAACAGTAATTCAATACATTGTTCTATCGACTGCAATAAAATATGTTCCTCGTCACAACATTCGGCTTTATTACTAGGCAGATAAGTCACACATTCCACTGTATCCACTTACTGTTGAATAATCGAACTAAATTAAACACTACAACTGTATTAATAAGTGGAAGTAGATATATCATGGCTCCCCGATTACTAACTTAACTATTTATTAATTTAATGTAATATTTAAAAAAGTTTTGTCACCCTTGCACGTGTATGTGTATGTCAGTGTAATTAAATGTGTATGATTATGTGTGTTTGTGTAAATGTATGTATACGAGTGCGTGTATGTGTGTAAATGTGGGCGTGTGTTTATGGCATGGAAAAAAATCTTTTAGAAATAGAAATATCCAGTAAGCGTAGTTCAGATTCGCCGCAGTAAGTTGCTTTCTTATTAGAGCTCAGATCACTCAATGACAGCACATTAACGCTTACTCAACTCAATTTATCAAAGGAGGCTCTATGAAATAGCACAGACCACCGAGCAAGTTCCATCCGATCAATTAAGCTATCAATACACGATGGAATTAACATCAATTTTGAATTCCTTTTTGTCAAAGACGACATTGTATAAGATGTTTATATTTTCATTCCTATTGATATACAGACATTCTTAAAGTTGATACATTTATATACCAAAATACTCTACATCTTCAGTGATGTTCCAGTAGTTTCATCAACATGGTAAAATTAACAAGACAATACCACATACATATGACTGTTCAGTTAACAAATGATCGTTGACCATAGAACAGTTCAAACTTTAACCATTAAGAGTTTTTCTGGAAAATCCTAGGACCTTTTTTATGAAAAAAAGAGACGAGGCTAGTATGACATTCAGCTTGTGGTAAATGATACTCCCTGCACATTACGATGTAGTGTCAGGTGCTCAGGATTCTTGAAAAATCCAACAATTCCGAACGGCATTACAATTGCGCTCGTCACCTTGCGACATAAGATGTTAAGTCTTATTTGCCCAGTACTTTCACTAGCTACGGTGCCGTTCAGACCGAAACATAGTAATGTTTACACATAACTGCTACACTGCAAAAATAGGCGCGTTGTGGTAGCCTAGCCGGCATCCTGTGCAAAGGAGCCTCCCACTGGTAAAAATTATGTATTAACCGCGGTACTGGCTTTCACATACATAACAGCCCGGAACGGAAATTTTAATAAAAGCACTCTTCTAATTAAGTTTACGATCGAACCTTATGGCACTTTATTGTAGGTAATTTTAATAACTTTACAACCAGTATTTCATCAAATATGTTTTGAATACCTTATATAATTAAATAAAACATAATTTAGAAGCTTTTCCTCAAATTTTAATTAAGTATAATCATTTATTTAATTATTGTGTACAAATTGCTCTGTTAATTTTAACATTACCCGATCAAGCGTCACATAGCCAACTGTGTTTCCAGTAAAGAGTTATAGTAAAAATGTAGATACACAAATAAAATTGGAAAAGAAAATTTATGAACGATGCGGGACTCAAAGAAGCCACAACCAGAGAATTAAGCAAAGACATGCTAGATTTATCAATAATGAACGCGAGAGGTCACGGGTTCGAGTACCGCAGTGTTCATAAATTTTGTTTCAAATTTTATTTGTGTAATTAATCCCAGAAAACATTGGTATCAGTTTAAAAAATTAACACAAACTTTGTAAGCGTTATTTGTACATGTAAAAATTACCGCAACATATAAGGCTAGTGAAATTCATAGACGAATTTCACTGTTATAATAAATCGATTCCAGTTAAATTTAAGCTCACTGGATTTGGATCCAATGTGATACAAAGCGAAATATGTTTTAGTTTTATTTAAAATTCATAACGCTTCAATAATTCTACTAACACAAATAGTTGTCTCAGTTGAACGCTCTACTGGTTTTACAATTGAGTGTGTTGTTTATTCAATATTTTTTCGCTGGCGATTTGAATTTTAGAAATATGAATATTATTTGGATGGAGCGGTCGTGTTGTACATTTATTGTTGATGCCATAGTAACATTTCATAAATTTCTTTCAAGAATTACGTATGTCAGCAATATTATTGTTTATTTAATGTGATAACAAGTGCTACCATCGTCATGGAGCCATAAGTTATCCCAATTAATAATTACATTTATATACATGCCACTATCGGCGATTGGAGAACGGCTGGACCGATTTGGCAAATTTAGGTCTTTAGAATGATTTGTGGAAGTCTAGAGAAGGTTTAAAAGGTGAATAAATAGGAAAATGCTGCTAAATTAAATAAAAACAACAAATTTGTTTTTCCTTTGATGTGTCCATACATAATTTCTATGAGAGAATTTATTGACGCACGGTTTGACAGTTCTGCTGTGAAACAATTTCATTACGACAGCAGGGTGCATATTTTACGAAGTAATTTTTGATGTTATGGTAATATATTATTGACAAATTCATAAAAACATTACTTTATTTATTATATACAGAACAACGTTTGTCGGGTCAGCTAGTTTTATATAATTATGACTTCCACCAAAAATGATTAAGAGAAAGGAACCTGTATCAGATTATGAAATATTGTTCGTCTATCTGTCTATGACTAATAGAATGTCAATTAACATTGTTCTACTCATACAGTATACTAGCAACAATATAAACAAAGCCTGCAAGAGAAAAGAACATCTCGAACAGAGACACAGCACGCTAGAAAAGGTAAGCAAATTTATTGTTACTGTAACCAATTTTGATTGGTAAGTCGTAAACAGTCAGCCACAGTTTGCTTTAGCTTCTTACTATTTTGAATATTAAACTACATTGACAAATTTGATTGGTCATGCGTATTCGGGCTGTCAGGTCGTTTATACGGTAATATATTATAAGTCTGTTTCCTGAACGTTACGTTAAACTACAGTAACGCCAGTTTATAATGTGTTATATACTGGCGTTACTCAATAAGGTTTTTCTACTAAATCTACATCATTTCAGCCGGTATACGTCCACTGGCCTGGTCAAAGGCCTCACCGAAATCTGTACGACAATCGGTCCAATGCGGTTAACTCCAGAAACAGAAATTAGTAAGTCTTTTATGGGAGCATGGATATGCTTTTACAACAAGATCCCAGAAAATGTTCAAAACGAACGTATTACGAAATTAAAAAGGATGGTAAAAAAAATTACTCTAACATAAATGACTCTCTTAATGAGACCACAGATTCGGAATGGAGAGACCACCCTCAGGCTATTGAATAATTAGTTTTATTGTCCGATTTTTATGAAAAAAAAAAAAAAAGAAGTCCGCTGAGTTTCTTCCGCCCGTTCTTCTCATGTTCATGCATACTTTTAGATTAGTTGGAAGTTTTTCACTTTCAATAAATTATATTATAATAAGAACACTTTTACGAATTAAATTATTTAAAACAATTAGGCGGTCGGGTGACCAGCAGTCAGCACGTCCGATACTTTCGACTGCCCCAACAAGAAGTGCCTAATAGCTTACTACCAACCTTAATAATACGAAACTACCAACATCATAATAAAGTGACATCATTATGATTTGCATGATAAAATTACAATTAATTAATTACTAAAACAATATAATATTAACAGGCTACAAATGATTATAGTAATATTATCATAACTGAATGTTGGTACTAATTGAAATGTCGATTAACCATTACAGTATCATATCCTATTTTGAATAAAAATATTTATAATTGAATTTCATAAACGTTAATACATAACTAGTATACATAATGAAACAGCAATACCATAATATTCAACCCACAAAGGGGTTTCGACCTGTTACATTTGTTAAAGTGAAATCCAGTACAATGAGATTCAAACAAATTGCTTAGATAAATATCGTGCTGAAACAAAGGGTTCACTTCACTTTATTATGTAAATGTAAGCAAATATACGCCCGCTTGTTTGCGAATACGAGATAACGGATTCATAAGAATTTCTTCTCATAGCTAGGTATTTTTTATTCAGCGTTTAGTGTCATGCTTTATGCTCGCTTAAGGCTGGGGATTGAGCCAATGGCCTTGAGGGATCGAGCGGAGCTAGGTTACCCCACTCGCACAAGATCGCCATAACATTACAACAATAATACAATTTCTTAACAAAACTATGACATGTAAAATAGTATTGTACAATTAATACATTTTCGTACAAATTTTATTCAGATTGCTTCCTTCCCACAAGCACACAGCCGGTCCGATTTTCGAGTCTCCTTAGGAGACGCCCCGTGACTGTTGTTGCGTAGTCTTTGCGGCCTCCACGGCTCATGTCCTATGTCGCTGTAAAAGCCATGGCTAACAGCATAGAGGAGGTTTTTAGTCGGTATGGGATGTCTGCTTGCACGTACACTCGAGTCCGACAT